>NC_141686.1:109618585-110948585 GCF_964263255.1 Lissotriton vulgaris
CGGGATGTTTTATGCATTAGGTGTCTTTCTTTTCATGCGCTGCACCTCTGAATGTTTTAGTCATCATGTGTCTTCTTGCGCTGCACCCCTGAATGTATTTTGATTGCATCATGTGCTCTGTCCTTAACACCGCTGAATGTGTAGGTCTATACATCATGTGTTTTCTTTCTTTACCACTCCTCTGAATGTATATTCATGCATCATGGGTAATGTGTTCTGATTTATACCCCTAAGTGGATTTTATCCTTAGGTGGTTGTTCTTTCTAGTACAGGTGGTCCTAGTGAGGTCCTGGTTACCTGCGTGACATGCTCCTAAGGTGTTTAGGGTTGCGTAGTGTGTACTTACCTGTTCCCAGTAGTTACTGGATGTGATTCATAACTGTTACTTTGTGCTACAGTGATTTTAGATACTTATTCTACTTTCTAAGTGCTATTTCTAAAGGTGCTAATTATGACAGTGGCCTATGTGGCCCTGTCTTGTGAATAACCCCTTATGAATGTTGCCGTGCCAATGGGCACAATGTACATGTGTGATGTTTATCTGATATGTGTTTTTACAATACAAAAGTTATTTTTATAATAACCTTGTGTGGAGTCTCTTTTGTGGTGTACCTAGTATGTTGTTGCTATTGTGCGCTGACGCAAATGCTTTACACATTGCCTCCGAGTTTAGCCTAGACTGCTCGTGCCAAGCTACCAAGGGGGTGAGCAGGGGTTATCTTGGCGTGTGACTTCCTTGCCCTGACTAGATTGGTGGTTTCTGCCTGGCTTTGGCGTCAGCCTTAGCCTACCAGAAATAGCCAGTTCTAACATTGGTGGCAGCGGTGGGATTGGGACATGTGTTTGCGCAGTGCCATGGCGACAACTGGCTACATTACAAAACTCTGCAATTGTTTTTTTTCAGATAGTCACATGTTTGGGATTATTGTTTTTGATTTTTTTTCCTCAAGAGTGTCATTTTCAAATGTGTGCCTGAGCTTTATGTTTAGTGGCAGATGAGAGAAAGTGACAGGGCAGGACGCCAGTAGAGGGGGAGGTTCCCATAGATTAGGAATCCCTTGCTGGGTCCCGTGTCCAATCCCAAATCCTGTACCTGTGGGGGTAGATGGAAGAGAGGGAGTGTGAGGAGAAATGACTAGCTCAGGAGGGTGGTTATCGCCTGAGTGTAGTGTGTGTGTCTGGATTCCCCAGTGTGGTAGGATCCAGTGGTGGCAGCTTAAATTTGTCCAGTGCGTGTGAAATCCCATTCCCCGCTCCCAGAGTTTGGTACCTGTGTCACGTGTGGTCAGGTTGAGGAATCAGGGGTGGTAGAAACGGCCTTACCAGTCCGAGGGGGGGATTGTGTGGATGGGTGGTGTCTTGAACTGGAGGAGTTGGTGTGAGTTTTTTTAAGGAGCTTGCACGTGAGGTGTACCTCTGGTGGTGTGCAGGAGGTCCTGCAGAGGAACTGGACAAGAAGGTGGACGTCTGGCGGTGTGCTAGATGTCTTGCAAAGGCATTAGGGAGTGATTCTAAAAGCAGTGGCTTGTGTATCTGATGATCCTGTATAGGTGAAGAGGTTCATGTGTAGCCCAGCTAGGTCCCAGTAGTATGGTAGGGGTGTAGGGGCTCACGTCCTGTCTCAGTGGAGGCAGAGTGAGTGTGGGACGGTGGGTCCCACGTTGGCCTGAAACCCTATCTCAGGGCCCGGAGGGTTCCCTAAGGGAGCGCCAGGTCAGGGGCCTAGGCTGTACATACAGGTCATTTGAGGAGGATCTTCCTGTGTCTAGAGGACGGGGAGTGTCTGTAACCAGAACTCCGCCGGTCCTAGTGTTGGGCAGCACCACTCCTAAGTGGAGGGTGCAGAAGTCCTGGCTCGCTGAGCATTTGCCCGTCTAGAGTGCTTGACCATTTGTGGGGCCTCTGGAGGTCGTTCCCCGAGGAGGGGGGAAAGCCGGGTTGGGGTTGTGGCCTGACCTGGGAGGAGTACTGGAGGAAAGTGTGTCACTGATACGCCGCTGGCGTGTGCTCTGTCTAGCCTGGGACATACTGAGAATCACCCTGTGATAGGGAGTACTGGAGGAGGGTGTGTCGCTGATACGCCGCTGGCGTGTGCTCTGTGTAGCCTGAGACATACTGGGCCTGTAGTAATGGAACTGGAAGGGGGTGCAGAGGGACGGTGTCCTTACTTCTGACCCCGGTGCAACCTGAGGGTTTAGATCTTAGGTTGGGAGATTAGGAAACTTCTAGGTCAAGAGGAATCTCTGCCAAAGTGGATCAGCTGAAGAGACTGAGGGGGCTGCCCATGCTGTGTGTTCTGGGGCCCGCCTGCAATTTGTTGTTTCCACTAAGGTAGAGGAAAGGGGACTTTGCTGTGTGCTGTGCCCCCCACCTGCTTGAAGAGGGACTGTGCTGTGTGCTTTTTACCTCAGAAGTGGAATAGTTTCCAGGTGGTAGACCAGTGACGGAGTGAGGTCCTGATCTGGTAGGAGACTTGTGTTCTGGTGAATGCTTCTCTGTGAGGGTGCGGAAACCCAGAAGTAGAAGTAGGGTGGGGCATTCTTGCCCGAGACCTCTGGTCAGCTTGGGGGGTGTGGACCCTAGGTTGTTGGATCAGTGGTAGTTGTAGCTACACTGAGAGAGAGAGTGGAGAATGGCTATTGTGTGCCAGGGGTTATTGCCCCCCGCTCTGTGGATTGGTTAGGACCTGTGATTTGGATGGTCTTGGCTGTGGATGACTAGGGAGTACCAGTGGGGTATCCTAGTTGTGTCAGAGAGTTATTGTTTAGAGGTAACCAGGTAGGTTCAGAGTGGCGAAAAACCAGAGGTTGTCCCGGCCGGGCAGGTCCGTGTCCGTGGTTTTTGTCGCCCAAAGCAGTGAAGCCCATCAGTGGAGTGATTGGTCTACCCTGCGTTTTGGATGGAAGGGGGCTGTGTTGGACCCGGCCCTTTGGGCAGGTTCACCCCTAGACTTTTTGCTTTTTCCTAGCCTGTTTCTGGAACCTGGTGTTGGTGATTCTAGGCCTCTGCGCACTTTTTTCACTGTGGTACAGTGTAAAGTGCTGGAGCTCTCTGTATGAAGGGTGAGTGACCTGCCCTCCCATAGGAATGAATGGGGAATATGTATGCCCATGGAAGTTCCTGTTGTGTGGGGAGTGCAGGGGTCGAGTTTGGTATGTATAAACTCGTGAGAATGAATGCTGCAAAATGATGTATGCAGCATGACTGTGTCTAGTCTAGAAGTACTACCTTTGGAAGTTGGTATATTTGTGTAAGTTGGTTCTGGCGTGTGATTGGCTGGTGAGTCTGCCCAGGAGTGCCTGGACCTGCTGGTGGATGGACTGTCCGGTTTGAGTAGGGCAGGGTCTGCAAGGCCCCAGAAGAGGGGGTCTGAGTCAGCCGTAGATGAGAGGCCCCCATCTGCTGTCAGGGATGGGAGGAAAGAGCATCTGGTGGTGCCGGGCTGTGCCTGCCGCCCACCCTGCTGGCTCTCCATCCAGACGGCCCACTGTGACCTCTAGCCCTGAAGCTGTCAGGAAGACGAAAACCAGAAACATACCAGTACTCAGGGCCCCTTGCACGAAGTACTTCAAAGGCATTTCTGTGTATAAGAAGGGGCTGTGTCTCCTTCCAACTTGTTCTTGTTTTCAACTTGAATCTGCCAGGGGCTGCTGCTGCTGGAGCTCAGGGGAATCCCTGGCTCTGCCCAGCCCATGGGCACCTGATGGACCTTTCCCTGGATGCCTGGAGGACTTGTGGGGGGACCCCTCTGCCTTGCCTGGGCTGAGGGGGGGACTTTGCTGGACTCTCTGCCCCCCTAAGCACCTGGAAGTGCTTTGTCTTTGCCATAGCGCTTGGGAGCGCTGGATCTGTCCTCCTTAGCGCTTGGGAGCGCTTTTTGCTTTATGGAAGCGCTTTATCCTGCTGGGAGTGCTCTATTTTCACTTATAGCGCTGGAGCGCTTCATGTGCCTCTATAGCGCTTGGGAGCGCGTTGCTGCAGGAGGCCGGCGGCGGATCGGCGCGGGAGCCCACTCCGCTTATTGTGCCGACTTGGATTTGCCCAGTTATCTCTTTAACTAGCGAGTGTCCACCTCGCGATCTCTGCCCGCCTGCCTACCTAAGGAGAAGGGCCGCTGCGCTGCCCGCAGCGACCCGGAAGTACCTGGCCGGCCGGCCAATCCCAGCGCGGCCGGCCGGAAGTCCCGCCCCGCAGCCTGGGAGGCGGAGAGAGGAGGAAGAAGGCGCGCAGGAGATGGCGGCTGGTGGTGCCGGTGCAGGGCTCCCATGCTGAGGGAGCCCTGGAGGAGCGGAGCGGTAGCGGAGGGGGCGGGAGGCACAGTGTCGGTGCCTGCCCCCACCGCGAGCGAGGAAGAGCCGCCGCCCGGAGGATCCCCGCCCCGGAGACAGCCCGGTGAGTTGGAAGGGCTAGGGGGGGGGCTCGACGCGGCTGTTGTTGGTGCCGGAGAGTGGCACCGGGAGCGAGAGCACTAGGGCGGCCCCAGCTGGCAGTGGGCCGCCCCAACGTTTCGGCGGAGCCTGATGCTCCAAAGGCCCCATCTGTGGACACGAGTCCTGAGAGGGCTCCGGGGGCATTTCCATGTTCATGAGTCCGAGGGACTCCAACGAGGGGGGGAGAAGAGAGGAGGGGCACCAGGACATGTTGTCGGTGTCCGCCCCCCCCCCAGTGGCGCGAGAGCGCGCCTGCTGCCAGTGTGAAGCCACGAGGGCTTCAAGGGCGGCCCCAGTTGACAGTGGGTCGCCCCAACGTGTCAGAGTCCGGTGAGGCTCCAGTGGGGCATGTTGCTTTAGAGCCAGTGTGGCTCCAACGTTTGGGCTAGTTGCAGTAGCAGAGCCTCTGTGGCTCCCACGTCTGGGGCATGTGCTTTAAGCCCAGAGCCTGTGTGGCTCCAGCAGTGGCGCAGTTGGCGCCTAAGGGCCAGTGAGGGCCCTGGCGCAGTTCTGTTGTTCTCCAGGTGCCCAGCACTTAGTGGGCACCTGCCACGTTTAGGCTTTTTGTACTTTGAGACTGGCACCCTGACATTGAGACTCAGGGCGTCTGAGCCCCAACAAGGCCGTTGGCCTAGGGACTGCCACAGGTAGTGGCTTATGTGAGTTTGCGCAATGGTATGGTTATTGCACCTCTGAATGTGATCTCTTGCATCATATGTTATTCCTGCACCTCTGAAGGTTTTTAGGCCTCATGTGATTTTTGCGCTATTGTATTACTGTGACACCTCGGGATGTTTTATGCATTAGGTGTCTTTCTTTTCATGCGCTGCACCTCTGAATGTTTTAGTCATCATGTGTCTTCTTGCGCTGCACCCCTGAATGTATTTTGATTGCATCATGTGCTCTGTCCTTAACACCGCTGAATGTGTAGGTCTATACATAGGCTTTCCTGTTTTCAGTTTCTATTTTTGGTAAATTCTGGTGGGGTTTTTTCAGTGATTTCAATATCTTAAAAAACAGTTGTTATCAGTGGTTACACATTTTCACACCACTAAAAACATCAGAAAAAGTGTTTTTCCGGTGTTTATGGAACGTTTTTCATTTATTATTGCTTGCTTTCTGCACTGAAAGAACATGGTATATAGACAGTGTACTTACAGTGTATATGTGGTCCAATTAGATTTTTACAAATTAATCTTATTGTAGTACACCATACAATACTTCTTCAGTGAGTCTTTGAGTCATGTGCGCTCGCTCTTTCCTTCCCATGTAATCTTCTGTGAAAAGGCCCTTTCAGCATTCTTAGCCCCTGGGGCTAAAAACCATCAGCTAAGGGACACAGTTGGGATGACTCTTTCTTTGATGCTACATAAAGCACGAAATTATAAATATTTGCATTTTAGTTCCTGTGCATAAGAAACAGTGCACCAGAATGGACTAAAAAGTCAATAGCATCCCTCATTAACTCTGAAGATGGTAAAGATGCTTTCAGCATACCATCTAACAAGTGGCAAGGATCTCCTACAGTCAATCACTTCAGCTCGGGTATCAATTTTGACAGGTCATCACACAAGTTTTTTATATGCATAGCTGAATCACTGCAAATACAAACAATATCACTCCAATCTTTGTTGAACTTGGAAAGAACCTTTTTTGCAGAGCATTACAAGTGACACTGCGTTCAATGTTTTCCAAAAGTCTGGTGTTATGTTTTCACCACTATCCCAGATGCTTGGTGATATATATATACTCGTCACTTTACCTTGCATTGAATGTTTAAAGCCTGAGGTGTTGGCAATTCACCTACTATTAATACTGACCCACTAGAAACTATGGTCTGATGTATTAGGGGTTTTTACCAATTCTCTGTGGGTAAATGTGATGACACATATTAGGAAAGAATTTTATGAAACCGCAATTTTACCTATCAGTGAAAGAATCAAATGCAGCCAAAATATCAAATATGAGTTTGATGTTTTCTGATTCTCTACAGTTTATAAAATAAAATAAACTAGACCTAAAACATGAAACTAAACATCTGCATCTTTATACCAAAGGCCACAAAACTGAAAAAAGTAAAAGGAAGAAGTAAAAATATTTTAGTGGCATCCCTAAAGAACAAAACTCATGCAGAATAATGTTAGCCAGTCTTCCTTACTGCTAGCTTGTTTAACAAAGTTACATTGTATTGACACCTTCAGGAAGAAAAAAATGACTTTTTCACTCTCTTTTTCCTTTCTTTGAATGGCATTTAGTTTGTGGTTGTGCAGGTGTTTTTTCAGTGTTTATATATTTTCACCGGTGAGGGCTATTTATCTTTCAGCGGGGTTTTATCAGTTATTATAGGTTTAAACCTAAAACCCCACAGCCTATCTATACATCATGTGTTTTCTTTCTTTACCACTCCTCTGAATATATATTCATGCATCATGGGTAATGTGTTCTGATTTATACCCCTAAGTGGATTTTATCCTTAGGTGGTTGTTCTTTCTAGTACAGGTGGTCCTAGTGAGGTCCTGGTTACCTGCGTGACATGCTCCTAAGGTGTTTAGGGTTGCGTAGTGTGTACTTACCTGTTCCCAGTAGTTACTGGATGTGATTCATAACTGTTACTTTGTGCTATAGTGATTTTAGATACTTATTCTACTTTCTAAGTGCTATTTCTAAAGGTGCTGATTATGACAGTGGCCTATGTGGCCCTGTCTTGTGAATAACCCCTTATGAATGTTGCCGTGCCAATGGGCACAATGTACATGTGTGATGTTTATCTGATATGTGTTTTTACAATACAAAAGTTATTTTTATAATAACCTTGTGTGGAGTCTCTTTTGTGGTGTACCTAGTATGTTGTTGCTATTGTGCGCTGACGCAAATGCTTTACACATTGCCTCCGAGTTTAGCCTAGACTGCTCGTGCCAAGCTACCAAGGGGGTGAGCAGGGGTTATCTTGGCGTGTGACTTCCTTGCCCTGACTAGATTGGTGGTTTCTGCCTGGCTTTGGCGTCAGCCTTAGCCTACCAGAAATAGCCAGTTCTAACATTGGTGGCAGCGGTGGGATTGGGACATGTGTTTGCGCAGTGCCATGGCGACAACTGGCTACATTACAAAACTCTGCAATTGTTTTTTTTCAGATAGTCACATGTTTGGGATTATTGTTTTTGATTTTTTTTCCTCAAGAGTGTCATTTTCAAATGTGTGCCTGCGCTTTATGTTTAGTGGCAGATGAGAGAAAGTGACAGGGCAGGACGCCAGTAGAGGGGGAGGTTCGCATAGATTAGGAATCCCTTGCTGGGTCCTGTGTCCAATCCCAAATCCTGTACCTGTGGGGGTAGATGGAAGAGAGGGAGTGTGAGGAGAAATGACTAGCTCAGGAGGGTGGTTATCGCCTGAGTGTAGTGTGTGTGTCTGGATTCCCCAGTGTGGTAGGATCCAGTGGTGGCAGCTTAAATTTGTCCAGTGCTTGTGAAATCCCATTCCCCGCTCCCAGAGTTTGGTACCTGTGTCACGTGTGGTCAGGTTGAGGAATCAGGGGTGGTAGAAACTGCCTTACCAGTCCGAGGGGGGGGAGTGTGTGGATGGGTGGTGTCTTGAACTGGAGGAGTTGGTGTGAGTTTTTTTAAGGAGCTTGCACGTGAGGTGTACCTCTGGTGGTGTGCAGGAGGTCCTGCAGAGGAACTGGACAAGAAGGTGGACGTCTGGCGGTGTGCTAGATGTCTTGCAAAGGCATTAGGGAGTGATTCTAAAAGCAGTGGCTTGTGTATCTGATGATCCTGTGTAGGTGAAGAGGTTCATGTGTAGCCCAGCTAGGTCCCAGTAGTATGGTAGGGGTGTAGGGGCTCACGTCCTGTCTCAGTGGAGGCAGAGTGAGTGTGGGACGGTGGGTCCCACGTTGGCCTGAAACCCTATCTCAGGGCCCGGAGGGTTCCCTAAGGGAGCGCCAGGTCAGGGGCCTAGGCTGTACATACAGGTCATTTGAGGAGGATCTTCCTGTGTCTAGAGGACGGGGAGTGTCTGTAACCAGAACTCCGGCGGTCCTAGTGTTAGGCAGCACCACTCCTAAGTGGAGGGTGCAGAAGTCCTGGCTCGCTGAGCATTTGCCCGTCTAGAGTGCTTGACCATTTGTGGGGCCTCTGGAGGTCGTTCCCCGAGGAGGGGGGAAAGCCGGGTTGGGGTTGTGGCCTGACCTGGGAGGAGTACTGGAGGAAAGTGTGTCACTGATACGCCGCTGGCGTGTGCTCCGTCTAGCCTTGGACATACTGAGAATCACCCTGTGATAGGGAGTATTGAAGGAGAGTGTGTCACTGAAACGCCGCTGGCGTGTGCTCTGTCTAGCCTGGGACATACTGAGAATCACCCTGTGATAGGGAGTACTGGAAGAGGGTGTGTCGCTGATACGCCGCTGGCGTGTGCTCTGTCTTGCCTGAGACATACTGGGCCTGTAGTAATGGAACTGGAAGGGGGTGCAGAGGGACGGTGTCCTTACTTCTGACCCCGGTGCAACCTGAGGGTTTAGATCTTAGGTTGGGAGATTAGGAAACTTCTAGGTCAAGAGGAATCTCTGCCAAAGTGGATCAGCTGAAGAGACTGAGGGGGCTGCCCATGCTGTGTGTTCTGGGGCCCGCCTGCAGTTTGGCGTTTCCACTAAGGTAGAGGAAAGGGGACTTTGCTGTGTGCTGTGCCCCCCACCTGCTTGAAGAGGGACTGTGCTGTGTGCTTTTTACCTCAGAAGTGGAATAGTTTCCAGGTGGTAGACCAGTGACGGAGTGAGGTCCTGATCCGGTAGGAGACTTGTGTTCTGGTGAATGCTTCTCTGTGAGGGTGCGGAAACCCAGAAGTAGAAGTAGGGTGGGGCATTCTTGCCCGAGACCTCTGGTCAGCTTGGGGGTTGTGGACCCTAGGTTGTTGGATCAGTGGTAGTTGTAGCTACACTGAGAGAGAGAGTGGAGAATGGCTATTGTGTGCCAGGGGTTATTGCCCCCCGCTCTGTGGATTGGTTAGGACCTGTGATTTGGATGGTCTTGGCTGTGGATGACTAGGGAGTACCAGTGGGGTATCCTAGTTGTGTCAGAGAGTTATTGTTTAGAGGTAACCAGGTAGGTTCAGAGTGGCGAAAAACCAGAGGTTGTCCCGGCCGGGCAGGTCCGTGTCCGTGGTTTTTGTCGCCCAAAGCAGTGAAGCCCATCAGTGGAGTGATTGGTCTACCCTGCGTTTTGGCTGGAAGGGGGCTGTGTTGGACCCGGTCCTTTGGGCAGGTTCACCCCTAGACTTTTTGCTTTTTCCTAGCCTGTTTCTGGAACCTGGTGTTGGTGATTCTAGGCCTCTGCGCACTTTTTTCACTGTGGTACAGTGTAAAGTGCTGGAGCTCTCTGTATGAAGGGTGAGTGACCTGCCCTCCCATAGGAATGAATGGGGAATATGTCTGCCCATGGAAGTTCCTGTTGTGTGGGGAGTGCAGGGGTCGAGTTTGGTATGTATAAACTTGTGAGAATGAATGCTGCAAAATGATGTATGCAGCATGACTGTGTCTAGTCTAGAAGTACTACTTTTGGAAGTTGGTATATTTGTGTAAGTTGGTTCTGGCGTGTGATTGGCTGGTGAGTCTGCCCAGGAGTGCCTGGACCTGCTGGTGGATGGACTGTCCGGTTTGAGTAGGACAGGGTCTGCAGGGTCTGCAAGGCCCCAGAGGAGGGGGTCTGAATCAGCCGTAGATGAGAGGCCCCCATCTGCTGTCAGGGATGGGAGGAAAGAGCGTCTGGTGGTGCCGGGCTGTGCCTGCCGCCCACCCTGCTGGCTCTCCATCCTGACAGCCCACTGTCACCTCTAGCCCTGAAGCTGTCAGGAATGTAAATGTATGTATGTAAATGTATAGGCATTTATATAGCGCACTACTTACCCGGAGGGTCCCAAGGCGCTTCGACCGCTGCGAACCCCTTCCTGGCTTCCCTGAGAGATGGTCCCTTAATGGGTATCTCCAGGGTGAGACCAGGCATCCCCGGCGGTCTAGTGGGGCCGTTAGTGAAGATGAGGCAAGCTAATGCCCAGAGTTGCCGAGTGTGATCGCTGATCAGAGTGGGCACCGAGGCGAGAGAATTATCGAGTCTGCTGACCCTGGTCCAGAAACCTGCCGCGCCGGGAATCGAACCCTGGTCCCGGGCCGTCCTCTGCTCTCGGGTCTGCCGCCTCTAACCAGTGAGCCACACTACTTCACTTTTCAAGACGAAAACCAGAAACATTCCAGTACTCAGGGCCCCTTGCACGAAGTACTTCAAAGGCATTTCTGTGTATAAGAAGGGGCTGTGTCTCCTTCCAACTTGTTCTTGTTTTCAACTTGAATCTGCCAGGGGCTGCTGCTGCTGGAGCTCAGGGGAATCCCTGGCTCTGCCCAGCCCCTGGGCACCTGATGGACCTTTCCCTGGATGCCTGGAGGACTTGTGGGGGGACCCCTCTGCCTTGCCTGGGCTGAGGGGGGGACTTTGCTGGACTCTCTGCCCTCCTAAGCACCTGGAAGTGCTTTGTCTTTGCCATAGCGCTTGGGAGCGCTGGATCTGTCCTCCTTAGCGCTTGGGAGCGCTTTTTGCTTTATGGAAGCGCTTTATCCTGCTGGGAGCGCTCTATTTTCACTTATAGCGCCGGAGCGCTTCATGTGCCTCTATAGCGGCTTGGGAGCGCGTTGCTGCGGGAGGCCGGCGGCAGATCGGCGCGGGAGCCCACTCCACTTATTGTGCCAACTTGGATTTGCCCAGTTATCTCTTTAAATAGCGAGTGTCCACCTCGCGATCTCTGCCCGCCTGCCTACCTAAGGAGAAGGGCCGCTGCGCTGCCCGCAGCGACCCGGAAGTACCTGGTCGGCCGGCCAATCCCAGCGCGGCCGGCCGGAAGTCCCGCCCCACAGCCTGGGAGGCGGAGAGAGGAGGAAGAAGGCGCGCAGGAGATGGCGGCTGGTGGTGCCGGTGCAGGGCTCCCATGCTGAGGGAGCCCTGGAGGAGCGGAGCGGTAGCGGAGGGGGCGGGAGGCACAGTGTCGGTGCCTGCCCCCACCGCGAGCGAGGAAGAGTCGCCGCCCGGAGGAGCCCCGCCCCGGAGACAGCCCGGTGAGTTGGAAGGGCTAGGGGGGGGCTCGACGCGGCTGTTGTTGGTGCCGGAGAGTGGCATCGGGAGCGAGCGCACTAGGGCGGCGCCAGCTGGCAGTGGGCCGCCCCAACGTTTCGGCGGAGCCTGATGCTCCAAAGGCCCCATCTGTGGACACGAGTCCTGAGAGGGCTCCGGGGGCATTTCCATGTTCATGAGTCCGAGGGACTCCAACGAGGGGGGGAGAAGAGAGGAGGGGCGCCGGGACATGTTGTCGGTGTCCGCCCCCCCCCCCAGTGGCGCGAGAGCGCGCCTGTTGCCAGTGTGAAGCCACGAGGGCTTCAAGGGCGGCCCCAGTTGACAGTGGGTCGCCCCAACGTGTCAGAGTCCGGTGAGGCTCCAGTGGGGCATGTTGCTTTAGAGCCAGTGTGGCTCCAACGTTTGGGCTAGTTGCAGTAGCAGAGCCTCTGTGGCTCCCACGTCTGGGGCATGTGCTTTATGCCCAGAGCCTGTGTGGCTCCAGCAGCGGCGCAGTTGGCGCCTGAGGGCCAGTGAGGGCCCTGGCGCAGTTCTGTTGTTCTCCAGGTGCCCAGCACTTAGTGGGCACCTGCCACGTTTAGGCTTTTTGTACTTTGAGACTGGCACCCTGACATTGAGACTCAGGGCGTCTGAGCCCCAACAAGGCCGTTGGCCTAGGGACTGCCACAGGTAGTGGCTTATGTGAGTTTGCGCAATGGTATGGTTATTGCACCTCTGAATGTCATCTCTTGCATCATGTGTTATTCCTGCACCTCTGAAGGTTTTTAGGCCTCATGTGATTTTTGCGCTATTGTATTACTGTGACACCTCGGGATGTTTTATGCATTAGGTGTCTTTCTTTTCATGCGCTGCACCTCTGAATGTTTTAGTCATCATGTGTCTTCTTGCGCTGCACCCCTGAATGTATTTTGATTGCATCATGTGCTCTGTCCTTAACACCGCTGAATGTGTAGGTCTATACATCATGTGTTTTCTTTCTTTACCACTCCTCTGAATGTATATTCATGCATCATGGGTAATGTGTTCTGATTTATACCCCTAAGTGGATTTTATCCTTAGGTGGTTGTTCTTTCTAGTACAGGTGGTCCTAGTGAGGTCCTGGTTACCTGCGTGACATGCTCCTAAGGTGTTTAGGGTTGCGTAGTGTGTACTTACCTGTTCCCAGTAGTTACTGGATGTGATTCATAACTGTTACTTTGTGCTACAGTGATTTTAGATACTTATTCTACTTTCTAAGTGCTATTTCTAAAGGTGCTAATTATGACAGTGGCCTATGTGGCCCTGTCTTGTGAATAACCCCTTATGAATGTTGCCGTGCCAATGGGCACAATGTACATGTGTGATGTTTATCTGATATGTGTTTTTACAATACAAAAGTTATTTTTATAATAACCTTGTGTGGAGTCTCTTTTGTGGTGTACCTAGTATGTTGTTGCTATTGTGCGCTGACGCAAATGCTTTACACATTGCCTCCGAGTTTAGCCTAGACTGCTCGTGCCAAGCTACCAAGGGGGTGAGCAGGGGTTATCTTGGCGTGTGACTTCCTTGCCCTGACTAGATTGGTGGTTTCTGCCTGGCTTTGGCGTCAGCCTTAGCCTACCAGAAATAGCCAGTTCTAACATTGGTGACAGCGGTGGGATTGGGACATGTGTTTGCGCAGTGCCATGGCGACAACTGGCTACATTACAAAACTCTGCAATTGTTTTTTTTCAGATAGTCACATGTTTGGGATTATTGTTTTTGATTTTTTTTCCTCAAGAGTGTCATTTTCAAATGTGTGCCTGAGCTTTATGTTTAGTGGCAGATGAGAGAAAGTGACAGGGCAGGACGCCAGTAGAGGGGGAGGTTCCCATAGATTAGGAATCCCTTGCTGGGTCCCGTGTCCAATCCCAAATCCTGTACCTGTGGGGGTAGATGGAAGAGAGGGAGTGTGAGGAGAAATGACTAGCTCAGGAGGGTGGTTATCGCCTGAGTGTAGTGTGTGTGTCTGGATTCCCCAGTGTGGTAGGATCCAGTGGTGGCAGCTTAAATTTGTCCAGTGCGTGTGAAATCCCATTCCCCGCTCCCAGAGTTTGGTACCTGTGTCACGTGTGGTCAGGTTGAGGAATCAGGGGTGGTAGAAACTGCCTTACCAGTCCGAGGGGGGGGAGTGTGTGGATGGGTGGTGTCTTGAACTGGAGGAGTTGGTGTGAGTTTTTTTAAGGAGCTTGCACGTGAGGTGTACCTCTGGTGGTGTACAGGAGGTCCTGCAGAGGAACTGGACAAGAAGGTGGACGTCTGGCGGTGTGCTAGATGTCTTGCAAAGGCATTAGGGAGTGATTCTAAAAGCAGTGGCTTGTGTATCTGATGATCCTGTGTAGGTGAAGAGGTTCATGTGTAGCCCAGCTAGGTCCCAGTAGTATGGTAGGGGTGTAGGGGCTCACGTCCTGTCTCAGTGGAGGCAGAGTGAGTGTGGGACGGTGGGTCCCACGTTGGCCTGAAACCCTATCTCAGGGCCCGGAGGGTTCCCTAAGGGAGCGCCAGGTCAGGGGCCTAGGCTGTACATACAGGTCATTTGAGGAGGATCTTCCTGTGTCTAGAGGACGGGGAGTGTCTGTAACCAGAACTCCAGCGGTCCTAGTGTTGGGCAGCACCACTCCTAAGTGGAGGGTGCAGAAGTCCTGGCTCGCTGAGCATTTGCCCGTCTAGAGTGCTTGACCATTTGTGGGGCCTCTGGAGGTCGTTCCCCGAGGAGGGGGGAAAGCCGGGTTGGGGTTGTGGCCTGATCTGGGAGGAGTACTGGAGGAAAGTGTGTCACTGATACGCCACTGGCGTGTGCTCTGTCTAGCCTGGGACATACTGAGAATCACCCTATGATAGGGAGTACTGGAGGAGGGTGTGTCGCTGATACGCCGCTGGCGTGTGCTCTGTCTAGCCTGAGACATACTGGGCCTGTAGTAATGGAACTGGAAGGGGGTGCAGAGGGACGGTGTCCTTACTTCTGACCCCGGTGCAACCTGAGGGTTTAGATCTTAGGTTGGGAGATTAGGAAACTTCTAGGTCAAGAGGAATCTCTGCCAAAGTGGATCAGCTGAAGAGACTGAGGGGGCTGCCCATGCTGTGTGTTCTGGGGCCCGCCTGCAATTAGTTGTTTCCACTAAGGTAGAGGAAAGGGGACTTTGCTGTGTGCTGTGCCCCCCACCTGCTTGAAGAGGGACTGTGCTGTGTGCTTTTTACCTCAGAAGTGGAATAGTTTCCAGGTGGTAGACCAGTGACGGAGTGAGGTCCTGATCTGGTAGGAGACTTGTGTTCTGGTGAATGCTTCTCTGTGAGGGTGCGGAAACCCAGAAGTAGAAGTAGGGTGGGGCATTCTTGCCCGAGACCTCTGGTCAGCTTGGGGGGTGTGGACCCTAGGTTGTTGGATCAGTGGTAGTTGTAGCTACACTGAGAGAGAGAGTGGAGAATGGCTATTGTGTGCCAGGGGTTATTGCCCCCCGCTCTGTGGATTGGTTAGGACCTGTGATTTGGATGGTCTTGGCTGTGGATGACTAGGGAGTACCAGTGGGGTATCCTAGTTGTGTCAGAGAGTTATTGTTTAGAGGTAACCAGCTAGGTTCAGAGTGGCGAAAAACCAGAGGTTGTCCCGGCCGGGCAGGTCCGTGTCCGTGGTTTTTGTCGCCCAAAGCAGTGAAGCCCATCAGTGGAGTGATTGGTCTACCCTGCGTTTTGGCTGGAAGGGGGCTGTGTTGGACCCGGCCCTTTGGGCAGGTTCACCCCTAGACTTTTTGCTTTTTCCTAGCCTGTTTCTGGAACCTGGTGTTGGTGATTCTAGGCCTCTGCGCACTTTTTTCACTGTGGTACAGTGTAAAGTGCTGGAGCTCTCTGTATGAAGGGTGAGTGACCTGCCCTCCCATAGGAATGAATGGGGAATATGTATGCCCATGGAAGTTCCTGTTGTGTGGGGAGTGCAAGGGTCGAGTTTGGTATGTATAAACTCGTGAGAATGAATGCTGCAAAATGATGTATGCGGCATGACTGTGTCTAGTCTAGAAGTACTACTTTTGGAAGTTGGTATATTTGTGTAAGTTGGTTCTGGCGTGTGATTGGCTGGTGAGTCTGCCCAGGAGTGCCTGGACCTGCTGGTGGATGGACTGTCCGGTTTGAGTAGGACAGGGTCTGCAAGGCCCCAGAAGAGGGGGTCTGAGTCAGCCGTAGATGAGAGGCCCCCATCTGCTGTCAGGGATGGGAGGAAAGAGCGTCTGGTGGTGCCGGGCTGTGCCTGCCGCCCACCCTGCTGGCTCTCCATCCTGACGGCCCACTGTCACCTCTAGCCCTGAAGCTGTCAGGAAGACGAAAACCAGAAACATTCCAGTACTCAGGGCCCCTTGCACGAAGTACTTCAAAGGCATTTCTGTGTATAAGAAGGGGCTGTGTCTCCTTCCAACTTGTTCTTGTTTTCAACTTGAATCTGCCAGGGGCTGCTGCTGCTGGAGCTCAGGGGAATCCCTGGCTCTGCCCAGCCCATGGGCACCTGATGGACCTTTCCCTGGATGCCTGGAGGACTTGTGGGGGGACCCCTCTGCCTTGCCTGGGCTGAGGGGGGGACTTTGCTGGACTCTCTGCCCCCCTAAGCACCTGGAAGTGCTTTGTCTTTGCCATAGCGCTTGGGAGCGCTGGATCTGTCCTCCTTAGCGCTTGGGAGCGCTTTTTGCTTTATGGAAGCGCTTTATCCTGCTGGGAGCGCTCTATTTTCACTTATAGCGCTGGAGCGCTTCATGTGCCTCTATAGCGCTTGGGAGCGCGTTGCTGCGGGAGGCCGGCGGCGGATCGGCGCGGGAGCCCACTCCGCTTATTGTGCCGACTTGGATTTGCCCAGTTATCTCTTTAACTAGCGAGTGTCCACCTCGCGATCTCTGCCCGCCTGCCTACCTAAGGAGAAGGGCCGCTGCGCTGCCCGCAGCGACCCGGAAGTACCTGGCCGGCCGGCCAATCCCAGCGCGGCCGGCCGGAAGTCCCGCCCCGCAGCCTGGGAGGCGGAGAGAGGAGGAAGAAGGCGCGCAGGAGATGGCGGCTGGTGGTGCCGGTGCAGGGCTCCCATGCTGAGGGAGCCCTGGAGGAGCGCAGCGGTAGCGGAGGGGGCGGGAGGCACAGTGTCGGTGCCTGCCCCCACCGCGAGCGAGGAAGAGCCGCCGCCCGGAGGATCCCCGCCCCGGAGACAGCCCGGTGAGTTGGAAGGGCTAGGGGGGGGCTCGACGCGGCTGTTGTTGGTGCCGGAGAGTGGCACCGGGAGCGAGAGCACTAGGGCGGCCCCAGCTGGCAGTGGGCCGCCCCAACGTTTCGGCGGAGCCTGATGCTCCAAAGGCCCCATCTGTGGACACGAGTCCTGAGAGGGCTCCGGGGGCATTTCCATGTTCATGAGTCCGAGGGACTCCAACGAGGGGGGGAGAAGAGAGGAGGGGCACCAGGACATGTTGTCGGTGTCCGCCCCCCCCCAGTGGCGCGAGAGCGCGCCTGTTGCCAGTGTGAAGCCACGAGGGCTTCAAGGGCGGCCCCAGTTGACAGTGGGTCGCCCCAACGTGTCAGAGTCCGGTGAGGCTCCAGTGGGGCATGTTGCTTTAGAGCCAGTGTGGCTCCAACGTTTGGGCTATTTGCAGTAGCAGAGCCTCTGTGGCTCCCACGTCTGGGGCATGTGCTTTATGCCCAGAGCCTGTGTGGCTCCAGCAGTGGCGCAGTTGGCGCCTAAGGGCCAGTGAGGGCCCTGGCGCAGTTCTGTTGTTCTCCTGGTGCCCAGCACTTAGTGGGCACCTGCCACGTTTAGGCTTTTTGTACTTTGAGACTGTCACCCTGACATTGAGACTCAGGGCGTCTGAGCCCCAACAAGGCCGTTGGCCTAGGGACTGCCACAGGTAGTGGCTTATGTGAGTTTGCGCAATGGTATGGTTATTGCACCTCTGAATGTGATCTCTTGCATCATGTGTTATTCCTGCACCTCTGAAGGTTTTTAGGCCTCATGTGATTTTTGCGCTATTGTATTACTGTGACACCTCGGGATGTTTTATGCATTAGGTGTCTTTCTTTTCATGCGCTGCACCTCTGAATGTTTTAGTCATCATGTGTCTTCTTGCGCTGCACCCCTGAATGTATTTTGATTGCATCATGTGCTCTGTCCTTAACACCGCTGAATGTGTAGGTCTATACATCATGTGTTTTCTTTCTTTACCACTCCTCTGAATGTATATTCATGCATCATGGGTAATGTGTTCTGATTTATACCCTTAAGTGGATTTTATCCTTAGGTGGTTGTTCTTTCTAGTACAGGTGGTCCTAGTGAGGTCCTGGTTACCTGCGTGACATGCTCCTAAGGTGTTTAGGGTTGCGTAGTGTGTACTTACCTGTTCCCAGTAGTTACTGGATGTGATTCATAACTGTTACTTTGTGCTACAGTGATTTTAGATACTTATTCTACTTTCTAAGTGCTATTTCTAAAGGTGCTGATTATGACAGTGGCCTATGTGGCCCTGTCTTGTGAATAACCCCTTATGAATGTTGCCGTGCCAATGGGCACAATGTACATGTGTGATGTTTATCTGATATGTGTTTTTACAATACAAAAGTTATTTTTATAATAACCTTGTGTGGAGTCTCTTTTGTGGTGTACCTAGTATGTTGTTGCTATTGTGCGCTGACGCAAATGCTTTACACATTGCCTCCGAGTGTAGCCTAGACTGCTCGTGCCAAGCTACCAAGGGGGTGAGCAGGGGTTATCTTGGCGTGTGACTTCCTTGCCCTGACTAGATTGGTGGTTTCTGCCTGGCTTTGGCGTCAGCCTTAGCCTACCAGAAATAGCCAGTTCTAACATTGGTGGCAGCGGTGGGATTGGGACATGTGTTTGCGCAGTGCCATGGCGACAACTGGCTACATTACAAAACTCTGCAATTGTTTTTTTTCAGATAGTCACATGTTTGGGATTATTGTTTTTGATTTTTTTTCCTCTAGAGTGTCATTTTCAAATGTGTGCCTGCGCTTTATGTTTAGTGGCAGATGAGAGAAAGTGACAGGGCAGGACGCCAGTAGAGGGGGAGGTTCCCATAGATTAGGAATCCCTTGCTGGGTCCCGTGTCCAATCCCAAATCCTGTACCTGTGGGGGTAGATGGAAGAGAGGGAGTGTGAGGAGAAATGACTAGCTCAGGAGGGTGGTTATCGCCTGAGTGTAGTGTGTGTGTCTGGATTCCCCAGTGTGGTAGGATCCAGTGGTGGCAGCTTAAATTTGTCCAGTGCGTGTGAAATCCCATTCCCCGCTCCCAGAGTTTGGTACCTGTGTCACGTGTGGTCAGGTTGAGGAATCAGGGGTGGTAGAAACTGCCTTACCAGTCCGAGGGGGGCGAGTGAGTGGATGGGTGGTGTCTTGAACTGGAGGAGTTGGTGTGAGTTTTTTTAAGGAGCTTGCACGTGAGGTGTACCTCTGGTGGTGTGCAGGAGGTCCTGCAGAGGAACTGGACAAGAAGGTGGAAGTCTGGCGGTGTGCTAGATGTCTTGCAAAGGCATTAGGGAGTGATTCTAAAAGCAGTGGCTTGTGTTTCTGATGATCCTGTGTAGGTGAAGAGGTTCATGTGTAGCCCAGCTAGGTCCCAGTAGTATGGTAGGGGTGTAGGGGCTCACGTCCTGTCTCAGTGGAGGCAGAGTGAGTGTGGGACGGTGGGTCCCACGTTGGCCTGAAACCCTATCTCAGGGCCCGGAGGGTTCCCTAAGGGAGCGCCAGGTCAGGGGCCTAGGCTGTACATACAGGTCATTTGAGGAGGATCTTCCTGTGTCTAGAGGACGGGGAGTGTCTGTAACCAGAACTCCGGCGGTCCTAGTGTTGGGCAGCACCACTCCTAAGTGGAGGGTGCAGAAGTCCTGGCTCGCTGAGCATTTGCCCGTCTAGAGTGCTTGACCATTTGTGGGGCCTCTGGAGGTCGTTCCCCGAGGAGGGGGGAAAGCCGGGTTGGGGTTGTGGCCTGACCTGGGAGGAGTACTGGAGGAAAGTGTGTCACTGATACGCCGCTGGCGTGTGCTCTGTCTAGCCTTGGACATACTGAGAATCACCCTGTGATAGGGAGTATTGAAAGAGAGTGTGTCACTGAAACGCCACTGGCGTGTGCTCTGTCTAGCCTGGGACATACGGAGAATCACCATGTGATAGGGAGTACTGGAGGAGGGTGTGTCGCTGATACGCCGCTGGTGTGTGCTCTGTCTAGCCTGAGACATACTGGGCCTGTAGTAATGGAACTGGAAGGGGGTGCAGAGGGACGGTGTCCTTACTTCTGACCCCGGTGCAACCTGAGGGTTTAGATCTTAGGTTGGGAGATTAGGAAACTTCTAGGTCAAGAGGAATCTCTGCCAAAGTGGATCAGCTGATGAGACTGAGGGGGCTGCCCATGCTGTGTGTTCTGGGGCCCGCCTGCAGTTTGGCGTTTCCACTAAGGTAGAGGAAAGGGGACTTTGCTGTGTGCTGTGCCCCCCACCTGCTTGAAGAGGGACTGTGCTGTGTGCTTTTTACCTCAGAAGTGGAATAGTTTCCAGGTGGTAGACCAGTGACGGAGTGAGGTCCTAATCTGGTAGGAGACTTGTGTTCTGGTGAATGCTTCTCTGTGAGGGTGCGGAAACCCAGAAGTAGAAGTAGGGTGGGGCATTCTTGCCCGAG
Source organism: Lissotriton vulgaris (assembly GCF_964263255.1). Taxonomy (NCBI): domain Eukaryota; kingdom Metazoa; phylum Chordata; class Amphibia; order Caudata; family Salamandridae; genus Lissotriton; species Lissotriton vulgaris. The sequence continues at coordinate 109,638,785 of NC_141686.1, forward strand.
ACCTCTGGTCAGCTTGGGGGGTGTGGACCCTAGGTTGTTGGATCAGTGGTAGATGTAGCTACACTGAGAGAGAGAGTGGAGAATGGCTATTGTGTGCCAGGGGTTATTGCCCCCCGCTCTGTGGATTGGTTAGGACCTGTGATTTGGATGGTCTTGGCTGTGGATGACTAGGGAGTACCAGTGGGGTATCCTAGTTGTGTCAGAGAGTTATTGTTTAGAGGTAACCAGGTAGGTTCAGAGTGGCGAAAAACCAGAGGTTGTCCCGGCCGGGCAGGTCCGTGTCCGTGGTTTTTGTCGCCCAAAGCAGTGAAGCCCATCAGTGGAGTGATTGGTCTACCCTGCGTTTTGGCTGGAAGGGGGCTGTGTTGGACCCGGCCCTTTGGGCAGGTTCACCCCTAGACTTTTTGCTTTTTCCTAGCCTGTTTCTGGAACCTGGTGTTGGTGATTCTAGGCCTCTGCGCACTTTTTTCACTTTTTTCACTGTGGTACAGTGTAAAGTGCTGGAGCTCTCTGTATGAAGGGTGAGTGACCTGCCCTCCCATAGGAATGAATGGGGAATATGTATGCCCATGGAAGTTCCTGTTGTGTGGGGAGTGCAGGGGTCGAGTTTGGTATGTATAAACTCCTGAGAATGAATGCTGCAAAATGATGTATGCGGCATGACTGTGTCTAGTCTAGAAGTACTACTTTTGGAAGTTGGTATATTTGTGTAAGTTGGTTCTGGCGTGTGATTGGCTGGTGAGTCTGCCCAGGAGTGCCTGGACCTGCTGGTGGATGGACTGTCCGGTTTGAGTAGGACAGGGTCTGCAGGGTCTGCAAGGCCCCAGAGGAGGGGGTCTGAGTCAGCCGTAGATGAGAGGCCCCCATCTGCTGTCAGGGATGCAAGGAAAGAGCGTCTGGTGGTGCCGGGCTGTGCCTGCCGCCCACCCTGCTGGCTCTCCATCCTGACAGCCCACTGTCACCTCTAGCCCTGAAGCTGTCAGGAAGACGAAAACCAGAAACATTCCAGTACTCAGGGCCCCTTGCACGAAGTACTTCAAAGGCATTTCTGTGTATAAGAAGGGGCTGTGTCTCCTTCCAACTTGTTCTTGTTTTCAACTTGAATCTGCCAGGGGCTGCTGCTGCTGGAGCTCAGGGGAATCCCTGGCTCTGCCCAGCCCCTGGGCACCTGATGGACCTTTCCCTGGATGCCTGGAGGACTTGTGGGGGGACCCCTCTGCCTTGCCTGGGCTGAGGGGGGGACTTTGCTGGACTCTCTGCCCCCCTAAGCACCTGGAAGTGCTTTGTCTTTGCCATAGCGCTTGGGAGCGCTGGATCTGTCCTCCTTAGCGCTTGGGAGCGCTTTTTGCTTCATGGAAGCGCTTTATCCTGCTAGGAGAGCTCTATTTTCACTTATAGCGCTGGAGCGCTTCATGTGCCTCTATAGCGCTTGGGAGCGCGTTGCTGCGGGAGGCCGGCGGCCGATCGGCGCGGGAGCCCACTCCGCTTATTGTGCCGACTTGGATTTGCCCAGTTATCTCTTTAACTAGCGAGTGTCCACCTCGCGATCTCTGCCCGCCTGCCTACCTAAGGAGAAGGGCCGCTGCGCTGCCCGCAGCGACCCGGAAGTACCTGGCCGGCCGGCCAATCCCAGCGCGGCCGGCCGGAAGTCCCGCCCCGCAGCCTGGGAGGCGGAGAGAGGAGGAAGAAGGCGCGCAGGAGATGGCGGCTGGTGGTGCCGGTGCAGGGCTCCCATGCTGAGGGAGCCCTGGAGGAGCGGAGGGGGCGGGAGGCACAGTGTCGGTGCCTGCCCCCACCGCGAGCGAGGAAGAGTCGCCGCCCGGAGGAGCCCCGCCCCGGAGACAGCCCGGTGAGTTGGAAGGGCTAGGGGGGGGCTCGACGCAGCTGTTGTTGGTGCCGGAGAGTGGCACCGGGAGCGAGAGCACTAGGGCGGCCCCAGCTGGCAGTGGGCCGCCCCAACGTTTCGGCGGAGCCTGATGCTCCAAAGGCCCCATCTGTGGACACGAGTCCTGAGAGGGCTCCGGGGCCATTTCCATGTTCATGAGTCCGAGGGACTCCAACGAGGGGGGGAGAAGAGAGGAGGGGCGCCGGGACATGTTGTCGGTGTCCGCCCCCCCCCCCCAGTGGCGCGAGAGCGCGCCTGTTGCCAGTGTGAAGCCACGAGGGCTTCAAGGGCGGCCCCAGTTGACAGTGGGTCGCCCCAACGTGTCAGAGTCCGGTGAGGCTCCAGTGGGGCATGTTGCTTTAGAGCCAGTGTGGCTCCAACGTTTGGGCTATTTGCAGTAGCAGAGCCTCTGTGGCTCCCACGTCTGGGGCATGTGCTTTATGCCCAGAGCCTGTGTGGCTCCAGCAGTGGCGCAGTTGGCGCCTAAGGGCCAGTGAGGGCCCTGGCGCAGTTCTGTTGTTCTCCTGGTGCCCAGCACTTAGTGGGCACCTGCCACGTTTAGGCTTTTTGTACTTTGAGACTGTCACCCTGACATTGAGACTCAGGGCGTCTGAGCCCCAACAAGGCCGTTGGCCTAGGGACTGCCACAGGTAGTGGCTTATGTGAGTTTGCGCAATGGTATGGTTATTGCACCTCTGAATGTGATCTCTTGCATCATGTGTTATTCCTGCACCTCTGAAGGTTTTTAGGCCTCATGTGATTTTTGCGCTATTGTATTACTGTGACACCTCGGGATGTTTTATGCATTAGGTGTCTTTCTTTTCATGCGCTGCACCTCTGAATGTTTTAGTCATCATGTGTCTTCTTGCGCTGCACCCCTGAATGTATTTTGATTGCATCATGTGCTCTGTCCTTAACACCGCTGAATGTGTAGGTCTATACATCATGTGTTTTCTTTCTTTACCACTCCTCTGAATGTATATTCATGCATCATGGGTAATGTGTTCTGATTTATACCCTTAAGTGGATTTTATCCTTAGGTGGTTGTTCTTTCTAGTACAGGTGGTCCTAGTGAGGTCCTGGTTACCTGCGTGACATGCTCCTAAGGTGTTTAGGGTTGCGTAGTGTGTACTTACCTGTTCCCAGTAGTTACTGGATGTGATTCATAACTGTTACTTTGTGCTACAGTGATTTTAGATACTTATTCTACTTTCTAAGTGCTATTTCTAAAGGTGCTGATTATGACAGTGGCCTATGTGGCCCTGTCTTGTGAATAACCCCTTATGAATGTTGCCGTGCCAATGGGCACAATGTACATGTGTGATGTTTATCTGATATGTGTTTTTACAATACAAAAGTTATTTTTATAATAACCTTGTGTGGAGTCTCTTTTGTGGTGTACCTAGTATGTTGTTGCTATTGTGCGCTGACGCAAATGCTTTACACATTGCCTCCGAGTGTAGCCTAGACTGCTCGTGCCAAGCTACCAAGGGGGTGAGCAGGGGTTATCTTGGCGTGTGACTTCCTTGCCCTGACTAGATTGGTGGTTTCTGCCTGGCTTTGGCGTCAGCCTTAGCCTACCAGAAATAGCCAGTTCTAACATTGGTGGCAGCGGTGGGATTGGGACATGTGTTTGCGCAGTGCCATGGCGACAACTGGCTACATTACAAAACTCTGCAATTGTTTTTTTTCAGATAGTCACATGTTTGGGATTATTGTTTTTGATTTTTTTTCCTCTAGAGTGTCATTTTCAAATGTGTGCCTGCGCTTTATGTTTAGTGGCAGATGAGAGAAAGTGACAGGGCAGGACGCCAGTAGAGGGGGAGGTTCCCATAGATTAGGAATCCCTTGCTGGGTCCCGTGTCCAATCCCAAATCCTGTACCTGTGGGGGTAGATGGAAGAGAGGGAGTGTGAGGAGAAATGACTAGCTCAGGAGGGTGGTTATCGCCTGAGTGTAGTGTGTGTGTCTGGATTCCCCAGTGTGGTAGGATCCAGTGGTGGCAGCTTAAATTTGTCCAGTGCGTGTGAAATCCCATTCCCCGCTCCCAGAGTTTGGTACCTGTGTCACGTGTGGTCAGGTTGAGGAATCAGGGGTGGTAGAAACTGCCTTACCAGTCCGAGGGGGGCGAGTGAGTGGATGGGTGGTGTCTTGAACTGGAGGAGTTGGTGTGAGTTTTTTTAAGGAGCTTGCACGTGAGGTGTACCTCTGGTGGTGTGCAGGAGGTCCTGCAGAGGAACTGGACAAGAAGGTGGAAGTCTGGCGGTGTGCTAGATGTCTTGCAAAGGCATTAGGGAGTGATTCTAAAAGCAGTGGCTTGTGTTTCTGATGATCCTGTGTAGGTGAAGAGGTTCATGTGTAGCCCAGCTAGGTCCCAGTAGTATGGTAGGGGTGTAGGGGCTCACGTCCTGTCTCAGTGGAGGCAGAGTGAGTGTGGGACGGTGGGTCCCACGTTGGCCTGAAACCCTATCTCAGGGCCCGGAGGGTTCCCTAAGGGAGCGCCAGGTCAGGGGCCTAGGCTGTACATACAGGTCATTTGAGGAGGATCTTCCTGTGTCTAGAGGACGGGGAGTGTCTGTAACCAGAACTCCGGCGGTCCTAGTGTTGGGCAGCACCACTCCTAAGTGGAGGGTGCAGAAGTCCTGGCTCGCTGAGCATTTGCCCGTCTAGAGTGCTTGACCATTTGTGGGGCCTCTGGAGGTCGTTCCCCGAGGAGGGGGGAAAGCCGGGTTGGGGTTGTGGCCTGACCTGGGAGGAGTACTGGAGGAAAGTGTGTCACTGATACGCCGCTGGCGTGTGCTCTGTCTAGCCTTGGACATACTGAGAATCACCCTGTGATAGGGAGTATTGAAAGAGAGTGTGTCACTGAAACGCCACTGGCGTGTGCTCTGTCTAGCCTGGGACATACGGAGAATCACCATGTGATAGGGAGTACTGGAGGAGGGTGTGTCGCTGATACGCCGCTGGTGTGTGCTCTGTCTAGCCTGAGACATACTGGGCCTGTAGTAATGGAACTGGAAGGGGGTGCAGAGGGACGGTGTCCTTACTTCTGACCCCGGTGCAACCTGAGGGTTTAGATCTTAGGTTGGGAGATTAGGAAACTTCTAGGTCAAGAGGAATCTCTGCCAAAGTGGATCAGCTGATGAGACTGAGGGGGCTGCCCATGCTGTGTGTTCTGGGGCCCGCCTGCAGTTTGGCGTTTCCACTAAGGTAGAGGAAAGGGGACTTTGCTGTGTGCTGTGCCCCCCACCTGCTTGAAGAGGGACTGTGCTGTGTGCTTTTTACCTCAGAAGTGGAATAGTTTCCAGGTGGTAGACCAGTGACGGAGTGAGGTCCTAATCTGGTAGGAGACTTGTGTTCTGGTGAATGCTTCTCTGTGAGGGTGCGGAAACCCAGAAGTAGAAGTAGGGTGGGGCATTCTTGCCCGAGACCTCTGGTCAGCTTGGGGGGTGTGGACCCTAGGTTGTTGGATCAGTGGTAGATGTAGCTACACTGAGAGAGAGAGTGGAGAATGGCTATTGTGTGCCAGGGGTTATTGCCCCCCGCTCTGTGGATTGGTTAGGACCTGTGATTTGGATGGTCTTGGCTGTGGATGACTAGGGAGTACCAGTGGGGTATCCTAGTTGTGTCAGAGAGTTATTGTTTAGAGGTAACCAGGTAGGTTCAGAGTGGCGAAAAACCAGAGGTTGTCCCGGCCGGGCAGGTCCGTGTCCGTGGTTTTTGTCGCCCAAAGCAGTGAAGCCCATCAGTGGAGTGATTGGTCTACCCTGCGTTTTGGCTGGAAGGGGGCTGTGTTGGACCCGGCCCTTTGGGCAGGTTCACCCCTAGACTTTTTGCTTTTTCCTAGCCTGTTTCTGGAACCTGGTGTTGGTGATTCTAGGCCTCTGCGCACTTTTTTCACTTTTTTCACTGTGGTACAGTGTAAAGTGCTGGAGCTCTCTGTATGAAGGGTGAGTGACCTGCCCTCCCATAGGAATGAATGGGGAATATGTATGCCCATGGAAGTTCCTGTTGTGTGGGGAGTGCAGGGGTCGAGTTTGGTATGTATAAACTCCTGAGAATGAATGCTGCAAAATGATGTATGCGGCATGACTGTGTCTAGTCTAGAAGTACTACTTTTGGAAGTTGGTATATTTGTGTAAGTTGGTTCTGGCGTGTGATTGGCTGGTGAGTCTGCCCAGGAGTGCCTGGACCTGCTGGTGGATGGACTGTCCGGTTTGAGTAGGACAGGGTCTGCAGGGTCTGCAAGGCCCCAGAGGAGGGGGTCTGAGTCAGCCGTAGATGAGAGGCCCCCATCTGCTGTCAGGGATGCAAGGAAAGAGCGTCTGGTGGTGCCGGGCTGTGCCTGCCGCCCACCCTGCTGGCTCTCCATCCTGACAGCCCACTGTCACCTCTAGCCCTGAAGCTGTCAGGAAGACGAAAACCAGAAACATTCCAGTACTCAGGGCCCCTTGCACGAAGTACTTCAAAGGCATTTCTGTGTATAAGAAGGGGCTGTGTCTCCTTCCAACTTGTTCTTGTTTTCAACTTGAATCTGCCAGGGGCTGCTGCTGCTGGAGCTCAGGGGAATCCCTGGCTCTGCCCAGCCCCTGGGCACCTGATGGACCTTTCCCTGGATGCCTGGAGGACTTGTGGGGGGACCCCTCTGCCTTGCCTGGGCTGAGGGGGGGACTTTGCTGGACTCTCTGCCCCCCTAAGCACCTGGAAGTGCTTTGTCTTTGCCATAGCGCTTGGGAGCGCTGGATCTGTCCTCCTTAGCGCTTGGGAGCGCTTTTTGCTTCATGGAAGCGCTTTATCCTGCTAGGAGAGCTCTATTTTCACTTATAGCGCTGGAGCGCTTCATGTGCCTCTATAGCGCTTGGGAGCGCGTTGCTGCGGGAGGCCGGCGGCCGATCGGCGCGGGAGCCCACTCCGCTTATTGTGCCGACTTGGATTTGCCCAGTTATCTCTTTAACTAGCGAGTGTCCACCTCGCGATCTCTGCCCGCCTGCCTACCTAAGGAGAAGGGCCGCTGCGCTGCCCGCAGCGACCCGGAAGTACCTGGCCGGCCGGCCAATCCCAGCGCGGCCGGCCGGAAGTCCCGCCCCGCAGCCTGGGAGGCGGAGAGAGGAGGAAGAAGGCGCGCAGGAGATGGCGGCTGGTGGTGCCGGTGCAGGGCTCCCATGCTGAGGGAGCCCTGGAGGAGCGGAGGGGGCGGGAGGCACAGTGTCGGTGCCTGCCCCCACCGCGAGCGAGGAAGAGACGCCGCCCGGAGGAGCCCCGCCCCGGAGACAGCCCGGTGAGTTGGAAGGGCTAGGGGGGGGCTCGACGCAGCTGTTGTTGGTGCCGGAGAGTGGCACCGGGAGCGAGAGCACTAGGGCGGCCCCAGCTGGCAGTGGGCCGCCCCAACGTTTCGGCGGAGCCTGATGCTCCAAAGGCCCCATCTGTGGACACGAGTCCTGAGAGGGCTCCGGGGCCATTTCCATGTTCATGAGTCCGAGGGACTCCAACGAGGGGGGGAGAAGAGAGGAGGGGCGCCGGGACATGTTGTCGGTGTCCGCCCCCCCCCCCCAGTGGCGCGAGAGCGCGCCTGTTGCCAGTGTGAAGCCACAAGGGCTTCAAGGGCGGCCCCAGTTGACAGTGGGTCGCCCCAACGTGTCAGAGTCCGGTGAGGCTCCAGTGGGGCATGTTGCTTTAGAGCCAGTGTGGCTCCAACGTTTGGGCTAGTTGCAGTAGCAGAGCCTCTGTGGCTCCCACGTCTGGGGCATGTGCTTTATGCCCAGAGCCTGTGTGGCTCCAGCAGTGGCGCAGTTGGCGCCTAAGGGCCAGTGAGGGCCCTGGCGCAGTTCTGTTGTTCTCCAGGTGCCCAGCACTTAGTGGGCACCTGCCACGTTTAGGCTTTTTGTACTTTGAGACTGGCACCCTGACATTGAGACTCAGGGCGTCTGAGCCCCAACAAGGCCGTTGACCTAGGGACTGCCACAGGTAGTGGCTTATGTGAGTTTGCGCAATGGTATGGTTATTGCACCTCTGAATGTGATCTCTTGCATCATGTGTTATTCCTGCACCTCTGAAGGTTTTTAGGCCTCATGTGATTTTTGCGCTATTGTATTACTGTGACACCTCGGGATGTTTTATGCATTAGGTGTCTTTCTTTTCATGCGCTGCACCTCTGAATGTTTTAGTCATCATGTGTCTTCTTGCGCTGCACCCCTGAATGTATTTTGATTGCATCATGTGCTCTGTCCTTAACACCGCTGAATGTGTAGGTCTATACATCATGTGTTTTCTTTCTTTACCACTCCTCTGAATGTATATTCATGCATCATGGGTAATGTGTTCTGATTTATACCCCTAAGTGGATTTTATCCATAGGTGGTTGTTCTTTCTAGTACAGGTGGTCCTAGTGAGGTCCTGGTTACCTGCGTGACATGCTCCTAAGGTGTTTAGGGTTGCGTAGTGTGTACTTAATTGTTCCCAGTAGTTACTGGATGTGATTCATAACTGTTACTTTGTGCTACGGTGATTTTAGATACTTATTCTACTTTCTAAGTGCTATTTCTAAAGGTGCTGATTATGACAGTGGCCTATGTGGCCCTGTCTTGTGAATAACACTTATGAATGTTGCCGTGCCAATGGGCACAATGTACATGTGTGATGTTTATCTGATATGTGTTTTTACAATACAAAAGTTATTTTTATAATAACCTTGTGTGGAGTCTCTTTTGTGGTGTACCTAGTATGTTGTTGCTATTGTGCGCTGACGCAAATGCTTTACACATTGCCTCCGAGTTTAGCCAAGACTGCTCGTGCCAAGCTACCAAGGGGGTGAGCAGGGGTTATCTTGGCGTGTGACTTCCTTGCCCTGACTAGATTGGTGGTTTCTGCCTGGCTTTGGCGTCAGCCTTAGCCTACCAGAAATAGCCAGTTCTAACATTGGTGGCAGCGGTGGGATTGGGACATGTGTTTGCGCAGTGCCATGGTGACAACTGGCTACATTACAAAACTCTGCAATTGTTTTTTTTCAGATAGTCACATGTTTGGGATTATTGTTTTTGATTTTTTTTCCTCAAGAGTGTCATTTTCAAATGTGTGCCTGCGCTTTATGTTTAGTGGCAGATGAGAGAAAGTGACAGGGCAGGACGCCAGTAGAGGGGGAGGTTCCCATAGATTAGGAATCCCTTGCTGGGTCCCGTGTCCAATCCCAAATCTTGTACCTGTGGGGGTAGATGGAAGAGAGGGAGTGTGAGGAGAAATGACTAGCTCAGGAGGGTGGTTATCGCCTGAGTGTAGTGTGTGTGTCTGGATTCCCCAGTGTGGTAGGATCCAGTGGTGGCAGCTTAAATTTGTCCAGTGCATGTGAAATCCCATTCCCCGCTCCCAGAGTTTGGTACCTGTGTCACGTGTGGTCAGGTTGAGGAATCAGGGGTGGTAGAAACTGCCTTACCAGTCCGAGGGGGGGGGGTGTGTGGATGGGTGGTGTCTTGAATTGGAGGAGTTGGTGGTGTGCAGGAGGTCCTGCAGAGGAACTGGACAAGAAGGTGGACGTCTGGCGGTGTGCTAGATGTCTTGCAAAGGCATTAGGGAGTGATTCTAAAAGCAGTGGCTTGTGTATCTGATGATCCTGTGTAGGTGAAGAGGTTCATGTGTAGCCCAGCTAGGTCCCAGTAGTATGGTAGGGGTGTAGGGGCTCACGTCCTGTCTCAGTGGAGGCAGAGTGACTGTGGGACGGTGGGTCCCACGTTGGCCTGAAACCCTATCTCAGGGCCCGGAGGGTTCCCTAAGGGAGCGCCAGGTCAGGGGCCCAGGCTGTACATACAGGTCATTTGAGGAGGATCTTCCTGTGTCTAGAGGACGGGGAGTGTCTGTAACCAGAACTCCGGCGGTCCTAGTGTTGGGCAGCACCACTCCTAAGTGGAGGGTGCAGAAGTCCTGGCTCGCTGAGCATTTGCCCGTCTAGAGTGCTTGACCATTCGTGGGGCCTCTGGAGGTCGTTCCCCGAGGAGGGGGGAAAGCCGGGTTGGGGTTGTGGCCTGACCTGGGAGGAGTACTGGAGGAAAGTGTGTCACTGATACGCCGCTGGCGTGTGCTCTGTCTAGCCTTGGACATACTGAGAATCACCCTGTGATAGGGAGTATTGAAGGAGAGTGTGTCACTGATACGCCGCTGGCGTGTGCTCTGTCTAGCCTGGGACATACTGAGAATCACCCTGTGATAGGGAGTACTGGAGGAGGGTGTGTCGCTGATACGCCGCTGGCGTGTGCTCTGTCTAGCCTGAGACATACTGGGCCTGTAGTAATGGAACTGGAAGGGGGTGCAGAGGGACGGTGTCCTTACTTCTGACCCCGGTGCAACCTGAGGGTTTAGATCTTAGGTTGGGAGATTAGGAAACTTCTATGTCAAGAGGAATCTCTGCCAAAGTGGATCAGCTGAAGAGACTGAGGGGGCTGCCCATGCTGTGTGTTCTGGGGCCCGCCTGCAGTTTGGCGTTTCCACTGAGGTAGAGGAAAGGGGACTTTGCTGTGTGCTGTGCCCCCCACCTGCTTGAAGAGGGACTGTGCTGTGTGCTTTTTACCTCAGAAGTGGAATAGTTTCCAGGTGGTAGACCAGTGACGGAGTGAGGTCCTAATCAGGTAGGAGACTTGTGTTCTGGTGAATGCTTCTCTGTGAGGGTGCGGAAACCCAGAAGTAGAAGTAGGGTGGGGCATTCTTGCCCGAGACCTCTGGTCAGCTTGGGGGGTGTGGACCCTAGGTTGTTGGATCAGTGGTAGTTGTAGCTACACTGAGAGAGAGAGTGGAGAATGGCTATTGTGTGCCAGGGGTTATTGCCCCCCGCTCTGTGGATTGGTTAGGACCTGTGATTTGGATGGTCTTGGCTGTGGATGACTAGGGAGTACCAGTGGGGTATCCTAGTTGTGTCAGAGAGTTATTGTTTAGAGGTAACCAGGTAGGTTCAGAGTGGCGAAAAACCAGAGGTTGTCCCGGCCGGGCAGGTCCGTGTCCGTGGTTTTTGTCGCCCAAAGCAGTGAAGCCCATCAGTGGAGTGATTGGTCTACCCTGCGTTTTGGCTGGAAGGGGGCTGTGTTGGACCCGGCCCTTTGGGCAGGTTCACCCCTAGACTTTTTGCTTTTTCCTAGCCTGTTTCTGGAACCTGGTGTTGGTGATTCTAGGCCTCTGCGCACTTTTTTTCACTGTGGTACAGTGTAAAGTGCTGGAGCTCTCTGTATGAAGGGTGAGTGACCTGCCCTCCCATAGGAATGAATGGGGAATATGTATGCCCATGGAAGTTCCTGCTGTGTGGGGAGTGCAGGGGTCGAGTTTGGTATGTATAAACTCCTGAGAATGAATGCTGCAAAATGATGTATGCGGCATGACTGTGTCTAGTCTAGAAGTACTACTTTTGGAAGTTGGTATATTTGTGTAAGTTGGTTCTGGCGTGTGATTGGCTGGTGAGTCAGCCCAGGAGTGCCTGGACCTGCTGGTGGATGGACTGTCCGGTTTGAGTAGGACAGGGTCTGCAGGGTCTGCAAGGCCCCAGAGGAGGGGGTCTGAGTCAGCCGTAGATGAGAGGCCCCCATCTGCTGTCAGGGATGCAAGGAAAGAGCGTCTGGTGGTGCCGGGCTGTGCCTGCCGCCCACCCTGCTGGCTCTCCATCCTGACAGCCCACTGTCACCTCTAGCCCTGAAGCTGTCAGGAAGACGAAAACCAGAAACATTCCAGTACTCAGGGCCCCTTGCACGAAGTACTTCAAAGGCATTTCTGTGTATAAGAAGGGGCTGTGTCTCCTTCCAACTTGTTCTTGTTTTCAACTTGAATCTGCCAGGGGCTGCTGCTGCTGGAGCTCAGGGGAATCCCTGGCTCTGCCCAGCCCCTGGGCACCTGATGGACCTTTCCCTGGATGCCTGGAGGACTTGTGGGGGGACCCCTCTGCCTTGCCTGGGCTGAGGGGGGGACTTTGCTGGACTCTCTGCCCCCCTAAGCACCTGGAAGTGCTTTGTCTTTGCCATAGCGCTTGGGAGAGCTGGATCTGTCCTCCTTAGCGCTTGGGAGCGCTTTTTGCTTCATGGAAGCGCTTTATCCTGCTAGGAGAGCTCTATTTTCACTTATAGCGCTGGAGCGCTTCATGTGCCTCTATAGCGCTTGGGAGCGCGTTGCTGCGGGAGGCCGGCGGCCGATCGGCGCGGGAGCCCACTCCGCTTATTGTGCCGACTTGGATTTGCCCAGTTATCTCTTTAAATAGCGAGTGTCCACCTCGCGATCTCTGCCCGCCTGCCTACCTAAGGAGAAGGGCCGCTGCGCTGCCCGCAGCGACCCAGAAGTACCTGGTCGGCCGGCCAATCCCAGCGCGGCCGGCCGGAAGTCCCGCCCCGCAGCCTGGGAGGCGGAGAGAGGAGGAAGAAGGCGCGCAGGAGATGGCGGCTGGTGGTGCCGGTGCAGGGCTCCCATGCTGAGGGAGCCCTGGAGGAGCGGAGCGGTAGCGGAGGGGGCGGGAGGCACAGTGTCGGTGCCTGCCCCCACCGCGAGCGAGGAAGAGTCGCCGCCCGGAGGAGCCCCGCCCCGGAGACAGCCCGGTGAGTTGGAAGGGCTAGGGGGGGGCTCGACGCGGCTGTTGTTGGTGCCGGAGAGTGGCACCGGGAGCGAGAGCACTAGGGCGGCCCCAGCTGGCAGTGGGCCGCCCCAACGTTTCGGCGGAGCCTGATGCTCCATAGGCCCCATCTGTGGACACGAGTCCTGAGAGGGCTCCGGGGCCATTTCCATGTTCATGAGTCCGAGGGACTCCAACGAGGGGGGGAGAAGAGAGGAGGGGCGCCGGGACATGTTGTCGGTGTCCGCCCCCCCCCCCAGTGGCGCGAGAGCGCGCCTGTTGCCAGTGTGAAGCAACAAGGGCTTCAAGGGCGGCCCCAGTTGACAGTGGGTCGCCCCAACGTGTCAGAGTCCGGTGAGGCTCCAGTGGGGCATGTTGCTTTAGAGCCAGTGTGGCTCCAACGTTTGGGCTAGTTGCAGTAGCAGAGCCTCTGTGGCTCCCACGTCTGGGGCATGTGCTTTATGCCCAGAGCCTGTGTGGCTCCAGCAGTGGCGCAGTTGGCGCCTAAGGGCCAGTGAGGGCCCTGGCGCAGTTCTGTTGTTCTCCAGGTGCCCAGCACTTAGTGGGCACCTGCCACGTTTAGGCTTTTTGTACTTTGAGACTGGCACCCTGACATTGAGACTCAGGGCGTCTGAGCCCCAACAAGGCCGTTGGCCTAGGGACTGCCACAGGTAGTGGCTTATGTGAGTTTGCGCAATGGTATGGTTATTGCACCTCTGAATGTGATCTCTTGCATCATGTGTTATTCCTGCACCTCTGAAGGTTTTTAGGCCTCATGTGATTTTTGCGCTATTGTATTACTGTGACACCTCGGGATGTTTTATGCATTAGGTGTCTTTCTTTTCATGCGCTGCACCTCTGAATGTTTTAGTCATCATGTGTCTTCTTGCGCTGCACCCCTGAATGTATTTTGATTGCATCATGTGCTCTGTCCTTAACACCGCTGAATGTGTAGGTCTATACATCATGTGTTTTCTTTCTTTACCACTCCTCTGAATGTATATTCATGCATCATGGGTAATGTGTTCTGATTTATACCCCTAAGTGGATTTTATCCATAGGTGGTTGTTCTTTCTAGTACAGGTGGTCCTAGTGAGGTCCTGGTTACCTGCTTGACATGCTCCTAAGGTGTTTAGGGTTGCGTAGTGTGTACTTAATTGTTCCCAGTAGTTACTGGATGTGATTCATAACTGTTACTTTGTGCTACGGTGATTTTAGATACTTATTCTACTTTCTAAGTGCTATTTCTAAAGGTGCTGATTATGACAGTGGCCTATGTGGCCCTGTCTTGTGAATAACCCTTATGAATGTTGCCGTGCCAATGGGCACAATGTACATGTGTGATGTTTATCTGATATGTGTTTTTACAATACAAAAGTTATTTTTATAATAACCTTGTGTGGAGTCTCTTTTGTGGTGTACCTAGTATGTTGTTGCTATTGTGCGCTGACGCAAATGCTTTACACATTGCCTCCGAGTTTAGCCAAGACTGCTCGTGCCAAGCTACCAAGGGGGTGAGCAGGGGTTATCTTGGCGTGTGACTTCCTTGCCCTGACTAGATTGGTGGTTTCTGCCTGGCTTTGGCGTCAGCCTTAGCCTACCAGAAATAGCCAGTTCTAACATTGGTGGCAGCGGTGGGATTGGGACATGTGTTTGCGCAGTGCCATGGTGACAACTGGCTACATTACAAAACTCTGCAATTGTTTTTTTTCAGATAGTCACATGTTTGGGATTATTGTTTTTGATTTTTTTTTCTCAAGAGTGTCATTTTCAAATGTGTGCCTGCGCTTTATGTTTAGTGGCAGATGAGAGAAAGTGACAGGGCAGGACGCCAGTAGAGGGGGAGGTTCCCATAGATTAGGAATCCCTTGCTGGGTCCCGTGTCCAATCCCAAATCTTGTACCTGTGGGGGTAGATGGAAGAGAGGGAGTGTGAGGAGAAATGACTAGCTCAGGAGGGTGGTTATCGCCTGAGTGTAGTGTGTGTGTCTGGATTCCCCAGTGTGGTAGGATCCAGTGGTGGCAGCTTAAATTTGTCCAGTGCATGTGAAATCCCATTCCCCGCTCCCAGAGTTTGGTACCTGTGTCACGTGTGGTCAGGTTGAGGAATCAGGGGTGGTAGAAACTGCCTTACCAGTCTGAGGGGGGGGGGGGGTGTGTGGATGGGTGGTGTCTTGAATTGGAGGAGTTGGTGGTGTGCAGGAGGTCCTGCAGAGGAACTGGACAAGAAGGTGGACGTCTGGCGGTGTGCTAGATGTCTTGCAAAGGCATTAGGGAGTGATTCTAAAAGCAGTGGCTTGTGTATCTGATGATCCTGTGTAGGTGAAGAGGTTCATGTGTAGCCCAGCTAGGTCCCAGTAGTATGGTAGGGGTGTAGGGGCTCACGTCCTGTCTCAGTGGAGGCAGAGTGACTGTGGGACGGTGGGTCCCACGTTGGCCTGAAACCCTATCTCAGGGCCCGGAGGGTTCCCTAAGGAAGCGCCAGGTCAGGGGCCTAGGCTGTACATACAGGTCATTTGAGGAGGATCTTCCTGTGTCTAGAGGACGGGGAGTGTCTGTAACCAGAACTCCGGCGGTCCTAGTGTTGGGCAGCACCACTCCTAAGTGGAGGGTGCAGAAGTCCTGGCTCGCTGAGCATTTGCCCGTCTAGAGTGCTTGACCATTCGTGGGGCCTCTGGAGGTCGTTCCCCGAGGAGGGGGGAAAGCCGGGTTGGGGTTGTGGCCTGACCTGGGAGGAGTACTGGAGGAAAGTGTGTCACTGATACGCCGCTGGCGTGTGCTCTGTCTAGCCTTGGACATACTGAGAATCACCCTGTGATAGGGAGTATTGAAGGAGAGTGTGTCACTGATACGCCGCTGGCGTGTGCTCTGTCTAGCCTGGGACATACTGAGAATCACCCTGTGATAGGGAGTACTGGAGGAGGGTGTGTCGCTGATACGCCACTGGCGTGTGCTCTGTCTAGCCTGAGACATACTGGGCCTGTAGTAATGGAACTGGAAGGGGGTGCAGAGGGACGGTGTCCTTACTTCTGACCCCGGTGCAACCTGAGGGTTTAGATCTTAGGTTGGGAGATTAGGAAACTTCTAGGTCAAGAGGAATCTCTGCCAAAGTGGATCAGCTGAAGAGACTGAGGGGGCTGCCCATGCTGTGTGTTCTGGGGCCCGCCTGCAATTTGTTGTTTCCACTAAGGTAGAGGAAAGGGGACTTTGCTGTGTGCTGTGCCCCCCACCGGCTTGAAGAGGGACTGTGCTGTGTGCTTTTTACCTCAGAAGTGGAATAGTTTCCAGGTGGTAGACCAGTGACGGAGTGAGGTCCTGATCTGGTAGGAGACTTGTGTTCTGGTGAATGCTTCTCTGTGAGGGTGCGGAAACCCAGAAGTAGAAGTAGGGTGGGGCATTCTTGCCCGAGACCTCTGGTCAGCTTGGGGGGTGTGGACCCTAGGTTGTTGGATCAGTGGTAGTTGTAGCTACACTGAGAGAGAGAGTGGAGAATGGCTATTGTGTGCCAGGGGTTATTGCCCCCCGCTCTGTGGATTGGTTAGGACCTGTGATTTGGATGGTCTTGGCTGTGGATGACTAGGGAGTACCAGTGGGGTATCCTAGTTGTGTCAGAGAGTTATTGTTTAGAGGTAACCAGGTAGGTTCAGAGTGGCGAAAAACCAGAGGTTGTCCCGGCCGGGCAGGTCCGTGTCCGTGGTTTTTGTCGCCCAAAGCAGTGAAGCCCATCAGTGGAGTGATTGGTCTACCCTGCGTTTTGGCTGGAAGGGGGCTGTGTTGGACCCGGCCCTTTGGGCAGGTTCACCCCTAGACTTTTTGCTTTTTCCTAGCCTGTTTCTGGAACCTGTGTTGGTGATTCTAGGCCTCTGCGCACTTTTTTCACTGTGGTACAGTGTAAAGTGCTGGAGCTCTCTGTATGAAGGGTGAGTGACCTGCCCTCCCATAGGAATGAATGGGGAATATGTATGCCCATGGAAGTTCCTGTTGTGTGGGGAGTGCAGGGGTCGAGTTTGGTATGTATAAACTCCTGAGAATGAATGCTGCAAAATGATGTATGCGGCATGACTGTGTCTAGTCTAGAAGTACTACTTTTGGAAGTTGGTATATTTGTGTAAGTTGGTTCTGGCGTGTGATTGGCTGGTGAGTCTGCCCAGGAGTGCCTGGACCTGCTGGTGGATGGACTGTCCGGTTTGAGTAGGACAGGGTCTGCAAGGCCCCAGAAGAGGGGGTCTGAGTCAGCCGTAGATGAGAGGCCCCCATCTGCTGTCAGGGATGGGAGGAAAGAGCGTCTGGTGGTGCCGGGCTGTGCCTGCCGCCCACCCTGCTGGCTCTCCATCCTGACGGCCCACTGTCACCTCTAGCCCTGAAGCTGTCAGGAAGACGAAAACCAGAAACATTCCAGTACTCAGGGCCCCTTGCACGAAGTACTTCAAAGGCATTTCTGTGTATAAGAAGGGGCTGTGTCTCCTTCCAACTTGTTCTTGTTTTCAACTTGAATCTGCCAGGGGCTGCTGCTGCTGGAGCTCAGGGGAATCCCTGGCTCTGCCCAGCCCCTGGGCACCTGATGGACCTTTCCCTGGATGCCTGGAGGACTTGTGGGGGGACCCCTCTGCCTTGCCTGGACTGAGGGGGGGACTTTGCTGGACTCTGTGCCCCCCTAAGCACCTGGAAGTGCTTTGTCTTTGCCATAGCGCTTGGGAGCGCTGGATCTGTCCTCCTTAGCGCTTGGGAGCGCTTTTTGCTTTATGGAAGTGCTTTATCCTGCTGGGAGCGCTCTATTTTCACTTATAGCGCTGGAGCGCTTCATGTGCCTCTATAGCGCTTGGGAGCGCGTTGCTGCGGGAGGCCGGCGGCGGATCGGCGCGGGAGCCCACTCTGCTTATTGTGCCGACTTGGATTTGCCCAGTTATCTCTTTAACTAGCGAGTGTCCACCTCGCGATCTCTGCCCGCCTGCCTACCTAAGGAGAAGGGCCACTGCGCTGCCCGCAGCGACCCGGAAGTACCTGGCCGGCCGGCCAATCCCAGCGCGGCCGGACGGAAGTCCCGCCCCGCAGCCTGGGAGGCGGAGAGAGGAGGAAGAAGGCGCGCAGGAGATGGCGGCTGGTGGTGCCGGTGCAGGGCTCCCATGCTGAGGGAGCCCTGGAGGAGCGGAGCGGTACCGGAGGGGGCGGGAGGCACAGTGTCGGTGCCTGCCCCCACCGCGAGCGAGGAAGAGCCGCCGCCTGGAGGAGCCCCGCCCCGGAGACAGCCCGGTCAGTTGGAAGGGCTAGGGGGGGGCTCGACGCGGCTGTTGTTGGTGCCGGAGAGTGGCACCGGGAGCGAGAGCACTAGGGCGGCCCCAGCTGGCAGTGGGCCGCCCCAACGTTTCGGCGGAGCCTGATGCTCCAAAGGCCCCATCTGTGGACACGAGTCCTGAGAGGGCTCCGGGGGCATTTCCATGTTCATGAGTCCGAGGGACTCCAACGAGGGGGGGAGAAGAGAGGAGGGGCGCCAGGACATGTTGTCGGTGTCCGCCCCCCCCCAGTGGCGCGAGAGCGCGCCTGTTGCCAGTGTGAAGCCACGAGGGCTTCAAGGGCGGCCCCAGTTGACAGTGGGTCACCCCAACGTGTCAGAGTCCGGTGAGGCTCCAGTGGGGCATGTTGCTTTAGAGCCAGTGTGGCTCCAACGTTTGGGCTAGTTGCAGTAGCAGAGCCTCTGTGGCTCCCACGTCTGGGGCATGTGCTTTATGCCTAGAGCCTGTGTGGCTCCAGCAGTGGCGCAGTTGGCGCCTGAGGGCCAGTGAGGGCCCTGGCGCAGTTCTGTTGTTCTCCAGGTGCCCAGCACTTAGTGGGCACCTGCCACGTTTAGGCTTTTTGTACTTTGAGACTGGCACCCTGACATTGAGACTCAGGGCGTCTGAGCCCCAACAAGGCCGTTGGCCTAGGGACTGCCACAGGTAGTGGCTTATGTGAGTTTGCGCAATGGTATGGTTATTGCACCTCTGAATGTGATCTCTTGCATCATGTGTTATTCCTGCACCTCTGAAGGTTTTTAGGCCTCATGTGATTTTTGCGCTATTGTATTACTGTGACACCTCGGGATGTTTTATGCATTAGGTGTCTTTCTTTTCATGCGCTGCACCTCTGAATGTTTTAGTCATCATGTGTCTTCTTGCGCTGCACCCCTGAATGTATTTTGATTGCATCATGTGCTCTGTCCTTAACACCGCTGAATGTGTAGGTCTATACATCATGTGTTTTCTTTCTTTACCACTCCTCTGAATGTATATTCATGCATCATGGGTAATGTGTTCTGATTTATACCCCTAAGTGGATTTTATCCTTAGGTGGTTGTTCTTTCTAGTACAGGTGGTCCTAGTGAGGTCCTGGTTACCTGCGTGACATGCTCCTAAGGTGTTTAGGGTTGCGTAGTGTGTACTTACCTGTTCCCAGTAGTTACTGGATGTGATTCATAACTGTTACTTTGTGCTACAGTGATTTTAGATACTTATTCTACTTTCTAAGTGCTATTTCTAAAGATGCTGATTATGACAGTGGCCTATGTGGCCCTGTCTTGTGAATAACCCCTTATGAATGTTGCCGTGCCAATGGGCACAATGTACGTGTGTGATGTTTATCTGATATGTGTTTTTACAATACAAAAGTTGTTTTTATAATAACCTTGTGTGGAGTCTCTTTTGTGGTGTACCTAGTATGTTGTTGCTATTGTGCGCTGACGCAAATGCTTTACACATTGCCTCCGAGTTTAGCCTAGACTGCTCGTGCCAAGCTACCAAGGGGGTGAGCAGGGGTTATCTTGGCGTGTGACTTCCTTGCCCTGACTAGATTGGTGGTTTCTGCCTGGCTTTGGCGTCAGCCTTAGCCTACCAGAAATAGCCAGTTCTAACAAGTACTCACTGCACTGACCACAAAACCCAGCAGGTCTTCCACTCCTAACTCCATCCACCTCTGTCAGTCATCTTGCTACTTAACTCACCCTCACTGGCAGGAAGTCATTGGTCAAGTGGGGGGTAGGAGAGGTAGAAAATACCACACATCCCAGCAGATCTTCTAATACAAGCTCACAGAAACAGTCACCTGTGATATACCCCCAAAACCATTTACCTCCCATCTCACTATGTCCGTTAAAAAATACTCCGACTCCACAGAGGCAGTATCCAATAAAGCAAGAAGCTAAAAAACAGGTCAGGGAGATCTTAGATCAACTTAAATACCAAGGGTTGATTGAAACTTGCACCTCTCAAATGAATGATCCTTTGTTTTTGGTAATGAAGCCTGACAATTCCTACCGTCTAGTTTTGGATTACAGCGTTTTAACCCATTGCCCGCAGCGCAAATTCCACCGCGGTGCGGGTGATTTATGACTGGGCATGGTTCGGACAGCCCCCGGCCATCCTTCGCACACGTCCACTGTGAAGTCCTACGCACACAAAGGGTTAAACACTTGCACTAAAACATTTGCAGAACAAAATGCACACAGCGCGGCATTAATGAATAACATTTTGCAGAAAAAATACAAAATGACGCTAGACATCTCGGATGGATTTTAATGCCAAAATATAGCACCTGAAAGCAGGTATTTAACTGCATTCTCTGTGTTAGGCTCCAAGAGGCAATTTTGTAGACTTCCCCAGGGGTATAAGAACAGCCCGGGTTATTTTCGGCCAGAGTAACTAAATTACATCAAAATTTGGATGAAGAGGCATTGTCCTATGTGGATGATGTCCTGGATGAACACTTGTACAGAGTAAATACCATAATACTGGGATTTGCCACTGACTGCTACAAATTTAACTTAAAAAAAATCAAAGATAGACCTCCTCAATGTCCTTTTTCTGGGATATGAACTTTCAAGTGAAGGGAAAAGCTTAGCAGCTAACTTTTTTAAAAAAGTGTGCGCTGCTACAAGCTCCAAAATCATTAAAAAATCGATTTTGGGATTCCTGAGCTTAGGCAGAACTTACATTTTGGATTAAGCAAGAAAGGATAAACCTTTCTACGATTTGATAAGACCTGACTTTTCAGTTAGATAATTCGTTCCCTACAAGCCGATATGATACTTCGAAACACGGGTAAATGTATGCAACTTAGTGATCCGTATAGTTGCGGGTCAATCAGGATACACATACCTAACTTATAATGAAGGTGAAACAATACCAATAGCATACAAATCACATTTGTACACAAATATTGAGATGCATTTTGCATCAACAGAAAAAAATCTGATTGCTGTACAGGCTGCTGTAGTGAGAGAAAGGAAAAGGGGGTGGTGATGGACAGAGTTTCTGAATTAAGCAGAATACTCTTACCCAGTCAACAGATCAGGGCTTGATCCATCACCGTTTTTTAGCTCACTGCACCATCCCAGCTCACAACCTGGCTACATGCAAATTAGTCTGTCCCTGTCCCAGTGCCTCATGGGAACAGGGCAAACCAAACTACCAAGCCAATTCTTATACTGGGAAGGAAACAAGCTTCCCGGGACCGGTTTCTGGCATTACAGCCGTCTTCGGCCCGGCTTGCTTGAATCCTGATGGTGCAATGAGCAAGGGACTAACATCTGAGTATACCCTTCCACGCTTATGGTGGACAAAATGATTCACAAAAGGGGGTGGTGATGGACAGAGTTTCTGAATTAAGCAGAATACTCTTACCCAGTCAACAGATCAGGGCTTGATCCATCACCGTTTTTTAGCTCACTGCACCATCCCAGCTCAGAACCTGGCTACATGCAAATTAGTCTGTCCCTGTCCCAGTGCATCATGGGAACAGGGCAAACCAAACTACCAAGCCAATTCTTATACTGGGAAGGAAACAAGTTTGGTAGTTTGGTCTGCCCTGTTCCCATGATGCACTGGGCCAGGGACAGACTGATTTGCATATAGCCAGGTTCTGAGCTGGGATGGGGCAGTGAGTTAAATAACGGTGATGGATCAAGCCCTGATCTTTGGACTGGGTAAGAGTGGTCTGCTTAATTCAGACACTCTGTTCATCATCACCCCCTTTTCTGAATCGTAGTGAGAGAAAGAGCACTGGCTCAGGGGAAACAAATAATCGTCGTAACACCAGTACCGGCCTTAGAGGTTGCTACAAAGGTTAGTGTTCTGAACGCTAAAGCCTTACCTCCAAGATGGATACAATGGGCTAATTCTCTTACTGCAACAGATGTAGAATACAGGTACGACCCAAGTAAAAAACACAAGCATTCTTGCAATACGAACAAGACTATCCTCTCCCTAATTAAATAATGCCTTTAGATCAGTATGATTATATAATTTACACTGATGGATCTGCGGAGTCTAAATACAACTAAGGGGTTATGCCCAAATGACCCTCCTACACCTGGGCATGGATCTGCTGAGCCAGCCATTGGAAGTAAGCAGCAATACAGCGCCGCATGAGCAATAGTTAAAGGGTGCATGCAGGATGGAAAATGTCATCCGTGTTGTACTAAAACCTAGTCTCTATGAGATTGCATGGCACAACTAGCAGAATTAAAAGCTTTATTACTGGCATTGGTAAATACGGATCGAGAATTCCCCACATTAACCGTGTGTGATTCTGTTTACTGTGTACAGTCATACAATGAATACTTACATCACTGTGGACAAAATGGGTTCAAAGATGAAAAAGGTGGCAAAATTAAGCACAAAACGCTATGGGAACAGGTAGTGGAGTTGAAAAACGAACTACCAAGGGCTCAAGTGATACACACACAGTCTTCAACCTGATGGCTGTTGAAGCTGCAAAGGGGGCTGTATGTACGGCTTCCGTAGCTGTAATCACTCATTCTAAAACGAGACTAGACTGTGAGATTATGGTTGCGATTATTGCTTCATGCAATAAATCGGCAGTACCGAAAAGATTTCCACTCAAGTACTCCTACAAGACAGATGCAAACAACGTTCCATTTGCTCAGATTCCTGGAGTGGGAAATAGAGTAATACCAAATATGGATCGTAGGTTAGGTTTAATTCTAGTAGCCCATGAGGGTATATGTTCTGCACACGCAGGAGTTATGGCCACTGTTTCTCTACTGAAACAATGCTACAGCTGGCCAGGATTAACTAAGCAAACTAAGGACTATGTCTTCGAATGCAACATCTGTTAGTAGATGAAAGGCTCCACCATAACACGTCCAGCGCAGACACTATTGCTAATATCAGACAAACCACTTGCATGTGTTTATTTGGACCACTGCGGCCCCTTACCTACAAATCGGGTTTACAGGTATATCATGGTAGCAGTGGACTCCTGCTCTAGATTCCTAAGGATGTGGCACCAGCGCTCAGCTGACGCTCGAACTGTTATAAAAGATTTGCAAGTCTTTATAGGGAAATACGCAATTGGCACATTACATTCTGACCGTGACCCAGTTTTTAGCTCTAGGGCTTACAAGGAAGCCATGGGAGGTTTGGGTGTAGCATTGCGGTACTCCTCTCCGTACCATCCCAAGAGAAATTTGGTTGAGGAGATGAAAAACCAGGACTTAAAGCAGTCTCCAACAGCTAGAGTATTAGGCTCAGGTGAGAGTTGGGTAAAACATTTGTATGGAGTTCAAAGAGCATTGAATAACATGCCAAAAAGTTCCCTAGTGGGTGTCCCTCCTTAGGAGGTCCTATTTGGGACGAGATTGTGGGTACCTTATCTTGATTGTGAAGGCACAGTAGGGGTTAAAAAACCTTTTGACATCCATAAACGTATGGCCGTTTTACAAGAGCTAAATGAATCCAGGGCACAACAAAGCAATGTCCAGGTAAAGCTGACCACCACTGGGGAAGTCAAGTCTGTCAGGGTCCCTAAAGTCGAGGACCTGGTCAGAGACAAAATAGTGGACAAAAAATAATTCAGGCCATCATACAGAAAGCCTGTACCTGTCCTGGCAGTTAAAGGAACACAAACTGTACTTCTGCCGCCTCTTGCCGGTAAAAAGGAGAAAAGATTTGTCTCAATTGACCACTGTACAATATGTGGCCGATACTGAGTAGTAGGCCGCATGGACTCCAGAGCAATAGACACACTTCTCTCGCTACTATACAAGACGTTCAAACAGAAAGACTCACCACGTTTAGAGATCCACTTACACGGAATGATGGACTATGCAACAATGCCAAGGAACTAGTTCCTCTTAAAACTGAAGTTCAAATTCAAAACCAGAATGAAAGACATCTACAACAACATGCCTCAACAAGAGCAAGCTACAGTTTCCATAAAACCTGCAGAAATACCGAAAATTGATCGGACCGCATCTGGCTATTTCATTAACTTTTATACTTTTTCATTGGAGTGAAACTGAAACGATGCCAGCTCAAAGTACTAATCTGCAGAAAATTTTCTAAACTTTCTCAAGAAGACTTACCTGGTATCGCCCTGGGTAGAACTCTGGGTGATTTCCGGGATACGTTTCTTTCTTTTCTGGATAGGCTTAGTGTTTAGTATGCTTATAAATGGAACTTATCTTCCAGAAAACTCTGCAGCACAAGAAGTGAATCTGATTCTGAAAACGCACCTATCATCACAGCGTGAAAAAAGAGACTTGTCATCAGTAAACATTACAGCAGTTCCTATACCTAATGGTATTGTGTGGGACAAGGTTGATTACGATACATGTGGTCTGACGGAACCTTCAAAAATTCAACATTTATCTATATATAAAAACGAAAGTATGTCTGTCTGTCTGTCTGTCCTTTATGCATTACTACACCATTCATCCGATCGCCATGAAACTTTGGGAAGTTGTTGAGTACACTCCCCCGAAGGTTTCTGGCATAATTTTGTTTTAAATATCGGCCCCCCAGGGCCCTCATATTCTTTCGAATACTGATGTACGCACCAGACAGAAAAACAAAAAATCATGTATCCACCAGCACTCGAATAAATAAATAGAATTAAAACACCATTCATCCGATCACCATGAAACTTTGGGAAGTTGTTGAGTACACTCCCGTGAAGGTTTCTGGCATACATTCTTTTTAAATATCGCCCTCATAATCTTTCGAATACTGATGTACGCACAAGACGGAAAAACTAAAAATCGTGTATCCACAAGCACTCAAATAAATAAATAGAATTAAAACACCATTCATCCGATCGCCAGGAAACTTTGGGAAGTTGTTGAGTACACTCACGCGAAGGTTTCTGGCATACATTTTTTTTTTAAATATCGGCCCCCCAGGGACCTCATAATCTTTCGAATACTGATGTACGCACCAGACGGAAAAACTAAAAATCATTTATCCACAAGCACTCGAATAAATAAATAGAATTCAAACGACACTTTGAAATGTTTTCCATATTAAAATGAATAAGTTTCAATAAAAATGACACAATGTAAATTGAATGTTATCATAACGAGTTTACTTGAATTTCCTCTCTTCGGAGATCGCAGCAACGCGCGACGGGTAAGCTAGTTTAAAATATCATTGAATGATATCATTACCTCCAGTACATTTTCTGATGATTGGGATTATGAAACTGTAAATATTATGTTGTCTGATTTAGAAAATTCTGAAATGTTGGAAGACACATCAGACTTTGAAACAATGTATTGCTATCAACATTATGGTCATCATTTTCTGCATCAATCTGCTAATCCCAGGAATGTTTTCACATATCACCAATGGGAACATTGCCCACTACCGCCAAAAAGCAGCTCAAAGACATTTGCACAGAAATTTCCATATTGTTCAGGGTTAAACACGTCAGACCCGGCCTCATATTATTTTGGTTGCACCAACACTAGCACAGAAAAATATGTTGACGAACACCAAACAGATTTATTCTGCTTCCTTAATAGCCCAGTTGTCTGAGCAAGGTTACGACTTATAGAAATACACTATAGACTTAAAATCAGTCTGGGGTACTAGAGAATGGCAGGTCCAGGGAAAGGAAGCGCTATTTAGAGCATGCCTTAGTCCTAAGCAAATCATGTTTTTGAATGAAAGGGTGCAACAAACATCCTGTCTTGGAGTAGCCAAGAACAAAGATTTGAATATACCTCGGATGCCCACATCATCACACACTGAGGGTAACATAACATCACAAGAAGGAATTACACTAGATGAGATCATGCAATACAACAGATCAGATCCCGATTGGAAGGGATGGTTCATTTGGCCCACAGACACCAATAGCTGTCAGAAAAGATTCATGGGTAAAACCAGAGGGTTTAGTATCAACAGGCCAGATCAACGCTATATACAGAGAGAACATCCAGGGGTAGTGACATCATACAGTGTTGGAAAGTTATGCCTCGATTGGCGAAGAACCTCAACACTTCCATAGGTGAAACAGCACTTATCCTTACTTACATAGGATGTGGACCTACGGGATTTTTTATTAGGTCCTAGAAAGCCACATTATGAACGTTTCTATTATGCTGTCTATAATGAGATTTGGAAATTATCACAACAAGAGGCCACAGAGAGAGTACGAGAAATAGATCATATAAACCTAGAGAAAGCTCTGGCAGTGTTTGACAGTGGTTTAACTATACTAACATCCTGGATATATTTACTGGGCAATATTGTATCTTCTGCTATAGATGTACTAGTACAGGATTTGTACATATTACAACAGGGGCAATCACAGTTGCTTTCTATTATGTTATTGAGCTGAAAGCTGCAGTGTTCGCGTGCGGGCTATGTGCCTTGGCGTTTCTTCAACAGCACGCTGTTTTCTGCATACAATCTAACAGAAAAAACAGATAGAAATGGCACAAAGGGTAGCAACGTTTACAATGCTGAGTACTGAAAAACTGGACAGATGAGCTTTTACAGTGGCAGAGTCACCGTTCTCAGAGTGGTTAATCCATGGACACATAACTCTACTGGTCACTACTTTTCAATTTCAATATTGCCTTGAACAAAAGCAGGCAGGCAGAGAGGAAGAAATGGGTAAGGAATTCATCAAGGAATCTTGGGAATTACCGTACAGATTTCAATGCCGGAGTGGGAATAGAGACGGGTTTTTAAGCGGTACAAACTGTGAGAACACTTTAAGTGGATCACCCATATGCCAGGATATAATGCTGCATGGGGCCTGTAATGGTTCAGTAGCAAATTTATCCCGTCACTTGAGAGGTGCCCCAGCTGCCGCGATTACTTCAGTGTTCAGGCTACTTTCGAATGGGAGTTACTTGATGCTGAACGATCAAGGTTGCTGTGGGATGCTCCCGGGCATCGCATTTCTAGTGACCGTCAGTTCCTGGGTTACTTGCTGTATGCAAGTATTGTTTCCAGCAACACATACAGTCAGGGAGGCACCTTTATGGCCTCCATTAAATCTTTCATTAATACGGTTTGATACTTTGAGCAGAATGAAAGTCATGCTTTTACAGAAGTCTGTTCCCTTAAGCTCCGCTCGAGAGACTTTTGATCTCCAGATCGCAAGGTCTTCAGCAAAGATACAGGCACTCATACGTACAAATTGCCCCTTCCATTTTGCAGAAATGGTAAATCATATATTTAACATGTCTAATAAGACAGGCATTGTCCACCTATTTAAGACCATAGGTTCTGGACTATTGAGAACCTTTCAGATGGTCCTCGGAGTTATACCAAACTTTATACACTCCGTGTTCTGAAGCATTTTTGGAGGATTACAGCTGATCCTGTTTCTAATAGCAGGTATCCTGACTGGCATTTTTCTGCTACGCAATGGACGTCCCCATCACCAAGGAGATGGAAAGAGTACTGGACCGTAAATACCATGATCGCATGGTACAACATCTAGGCACACCTTGCCTAAAGGAACTAAGTGCGTCTTGGTCCCTGTCATTTAGACCAGTTTGAATGGACTGTATCTTACCTGTCCTCAGATGCCTGTTTTGCAGGGAAGAATCCGTGTTGGATCCCTGTCTGACACTCCCATCATGTGCGCAACCAGATGTTGATGCTTTACTAGACCCGATAGCAGCCCATGTTCTGCAGTGTCCCCAGCATATTCCAGTGTTGATGGCGGCATTCCTAGAGCCACCACAGGTAGTATTGGCTCCTGTTGGTATGGACATCGGCTCCTCCTCTGACACTTAGGTCTTGGATGGTGCACATGCTGCCCCAGCATCGGTTGTGGACTGTACAAAAGATCATCTGTGCTCAATTGACATAATCTGCAAGATGTTAAAGGGACCGTCGTCTGCGGAGGCACCTCTCAAGTGACGGGATAAATTTGCTACTGAACCATTACAGGCCCCATGCAGCATTATATCCTGGCATATGGGTGATCCACTTAAAGTGTTCTCACAGTTTGTACCAGCCAGGACACATCAATATTTGACTCATTCTGGCTCGTCGTGTGCTGGGAGAAATTGGATTTTTGACCCAATTAGGTATCCACGCCAAATTTGCGCCCTTTTTTTCTAACATCATGGAAATTCAAAAAGTACCCAAGTACCCAAGGTTTGTGGATTCCCCCCGGAGGGACCCAGAAATTAGCTAAAGTACAGCTACATTTTGGGTTTTTTAGGAAAAATTGGAGAAAAGGGAACCAGATGAAAGCATCTGTTTTTTCCCTGCAAATGGTATCAAAAAAGGGGTTGTGGTGCTGTAATCGCCATCTTCTCAGCTTTCAGGGACTAGCAGACTTTTGTCAGAAAACCAACACTTTTTACACAGTTTTGGCATTTTTCTGGGACATAGCCTATTTTTGCTATTTTTTGTGCTTTTAACCTCCTTCCAGTTAATGATAGAAATGGGTTTGAAAGTAATAATGTATTCTGGAGAGCTACACATTTTAGAAAAGTAGATAAAATTCTAAATTCAGCAGGGGTCATTTGTGTAGATCCTTTAAGGTTTCTTCACAGAAACAGTTAAATATAGGAAAAATTGAAAATTAGTTGAAAAAAAAAGCCATTGTGTCAATGTTTTCACCTGTAACTTCTTCTAATTATGACAGCTGTATGAAAGCAATATACCGTTACATTTCCTGGGCCTTTCTGGTTGTGGGGATATGTAGGACTTGTAGGTTCACCAAGAACC
Organism: Lissotriton vulgaris; assembly: GCF_964263255.1. Lineage (NCBI taxonomy): Eukaryota > Metazoa > Chordata > Amphibia > Caudata > Salamandridae > Lissotriton > Lissotriton vulgaris. The sequence continues at coordinate 109,667,206 of NC_141686.1, forward strand.
CAACGAACCCAGAGCCAATAACTGAGTAGCGTCTTGCAATGGTTTTTTATTATGTACCGGGTACATAGCAATTATTTTTGGAAAATGTATACATGGAAAAATTGTTATGAAACACAGCTATGTATTTCTAAAATGGGAACAAAATATAGAGTTTAGAAACAGTATATGTTTGCACATTTCCAAAATCGGGAGTGCCCATATTAGCATGAGAATTATAGGTCATTTTCCAAAATGACTTCTTTTTTGCACTTTGTCTTTCATTTGGAAGGCAGAAATGCATCGAAAGTCAATCCGTAATAACAGTTGCTCTGCAATTCTGAGTATCCCTAAGTCTCCCAATAAAAATAGTACCTCACTTGTGTGGGTAGGCATAGTGCCCGTGACAGGAAACGGCCCAAAATGCAACGTGGACACACCACATTTTCACAGTGAAAAATTGCCCTTTTTTTGCAAAGTGCCTAGCTGTAGTTTTTTAACTCTTGCTCTCCCGGCACCTAGAGAAACCTAGCAAACCTATACATTTTAAAAAACTAGACACCCAGGGGAATCTAGGATGAGGTGACTTGACTGGCTCTCACAAGGTTCTGTTACCCAGAATCCCTTGCAAACCTAAATAATTGTCAAAAAAACACATTTTCCTCACATTTCTGTGGTGGAAAGTTCTGGAATCTGTGTGTATCCACAAAATGCCACCCACCCTCCATACCCCAAAGTCTTCCAAGAAAAATGGTACCTCATCTGTGTGGGTAGGCCTTGTGCCCGCAACAGAAAATGGCCCAAAATGCAAGGAGGGCACACAACATTTTCAGAATGAAAAATAACCCTTTCGTTTTGCAAAGTGCCTGGCTGTAGTTTTTCAACCCTAGCTCTACCAGCACCTAGGGAAACCTAGCAAACCTATACCTTTCTGCAAACTAAACACCCAGGGGAATCCAGGATGGGGTGACTTTACTGGCTTTCACCAGGTTCTGCTGCCCAGATCCCCTGTAAACCTGAAAAATTGTCCCCAAAAAACTTAGGGGTCAATTACGATGGCGGTGAATCCGCATCCTCCGGGCCGGTGGAAGCCACCGCCGGCCCGGAGGATGCGGATTCACTGCTGCGGTCATAGCAAACACCCACCACCAGATTATGATGGCGTTGGGATCAGCGGCGGACGGCAAGTCCGTCCGCCGCTGATCCGCAGTGGGTGTACGCAAATATGGTGGCGGTGTCTGCAAGACACCGCCAGCCATATCACGATGCAGGCGGAAACATGCTTTTCCACAGCGGCTTTTCCGCAGTGGAAAAGCATATGGTCTTTTGTTTTTGGGGGCCCGTTGCGACCCCCCTGGGTGTTGGGGGGTCGTGGGTGCACATTGGTACCCCCCTGCTTTGGCATGCACAAGGTGGCAGGCACCACACGGTGCCTGCCAAGTTGTGCATGCCAAAGGTAAACATGCATATTTTACATTGCGGCGGGTGCTGCTTAAAGCAGCATCTGCCGCAATGTAATATATACGGGATGTGACCGCCAGGGTGGCGGTCATATCCTAATTGCAACGGAGGGACCGCCGCTGCCCCTGCGGTCGGTCCCTCCACCTCGGGGTTGGCGGACAGACGCAGATCCGACACCATATTTTCTGTGGTGGAAAGTTCTAGAATCTGCGTGGATCCACAAAATTCCACCCACCCCGCGTTTCTCAAAGTCTTCTGAGGAAAATGGTACCTCACTTGTGTGGGTAGGCCTAGTGCCCGCGACAGGAAACGGCCCAAAATACAAGGTGGACGCACAGCATTTACAGAGGGAAAAATGACCCTTTTTTTGCAAAGTGCCTAGCTGTAGTTTTTGATCCCTAGCTCTGCCGGCACCTAGGCAAACCAAGCTAACCTATACATTTTTGAAAACTAGACACCGGGGGGATGCTAGGAAGGTATGGCTTGCATGGATCCCCCAACGTATTCTTACCCAGAATCCCTTGCAAACCTCAAATTTAGCTGATAAAATCACTTTTTCCAGACATTTTTGTGTGGAAAAGTTGTGACATCACTGGGCTGACCCAAATTTCTTACCACCCAGCGTTCCCCCGGGTATCCCAATAAAAATGGTGCATCACTCATGTGGGAGGCCCAAGTACCGGCGACAGGCAATGGCGCAAAACGTTTTGAGGCAACATCAAAATCGCCTATCACAAAACGACCTGGTTTTGCAAGAGGGGTCACCTCGGTTTTTGGCCCCTTGCTGAGCAGCCAGATAGGGAATACTACCATGAGCACAGAGAACTGATGCTCATGACGGAACCATTCTGTCATGAGCATCGAAGGGGTTAACAAGTTGCGTACCGGTATCTAGTCAGACTAGAAGAATGTTTAGAAGTTAACTATTTCGTCCATTCGAAGAGGAGTGGGTGTTATAATCCATATAGGTACCATAATATAGGCCCAGGTAACTGTGTTACCTATCACCTATATTTTTCCCTACATTACACTTATAACGGTTTACAGGGACTGACCTTTTACCTAGATATGACACTGCATTCATTCATTCATTTGATAACTTTATTTCGGTCAATGACCATAAAAGTGCAATAAGATATATACAAGCACAGAAATAAAACCATAAATACATAGAAATTTAAAAAGTTATTAAACGTTAGTTATCAAAGATGAGAAGAAATGAGAAGCAATAGTCCATTATTTCTTATTAATAAAAACAGATCTTCTCCGCCACATTCCAAGTAAAAATCGGGAGACAGCAAAGACAATGGGAGGGGCGGTATCGTAGGTTAACACTCTGCAAGCCTGTACACATTGTCTGAAACCCAGGTTTTTGCACAATGGGATAATCCAGCATTTCCGAATTTCGCTATATGCCGGACAAAAAAAGAAGATATGTACAATGTCTTCCCTACAGTGATTACAAGCAGGGCAGTTGGCCTCCATCGATTTTGCCCATCTGGATGTCAATGCCCCAATCGGTATAGAGCTGTGACTCAGTTGAATGTATAGTTTTCTTGCAAGTGGAGGCTGCACTAGGTCCAGGAACACCTCCGTCCTGGATTCGGCTTTCATCAGTAGGAACTCAGTAGACAGCCTGCCCCAGGAAGTCGAACAGTGTAGCATTTTGAGGTTATATGACCTTACAGCCGCCACTAGTACAGACCTTTGCATCCTCGTGCAGCTGTCCTCTGGTGTGTCCCATAGTTGGGGTAGGCCAATTTTGTAGAGGAAAGCCTTTACATGTGCCAACCAGGGTATGTTCTTGTTCTTTAGCTGCCCCCAAATTGTATTGAACTCTGCTCTAAAGGATGCGAGCTCCGGCACAGACCAGAGCGGTGCAGCTACCAATTCGGTAATGGGTTCCAAGCCTAGATCCAAGCGTAGTGGTACGAGGGGCGTGCTTTGGGGAAGGGCAACCAGATGTCGCATGAAGGCCTGTTCAACCTTCAGTAAGTTGCATACGTTCGTATGTCCCCAAAGTTCTGCAGCGACACTGCATTCAGAACACGGGTGTTCCCAAGTTCTAAACCTCATACCGTATGCATGAGGATTCTTGATGCACAGCAGGACTCCTATCTCCTGTATAATATCTATGTATAAAGTTCATGCCAAAGTCATCCTTAGACCGACACAGTAATACAGCAAGGTAGGGTCCCTGGAGAAACCTATGGGTATATATACATCACATCTTGCTAGGATAGATAGTGGAGACCAGGACTTCCCGGCCGACAAACTGACCAGAGATGCTGATGTTCCTGCATGCAGACACTCCAGCTTGCAGTGGTCTAAACACATCCCTCGAGGGGTGTCCAACTCAAGACCAGGACGGGGTCCCACAGTCTATCACTTCAGGTAATGGGGTTGTCTTTATCTTAGAAGGATTCTTGGCTTAACACCTACACACATGCTAGGTACACTTAGGTACATCTAGTTAGGGAGGCATCGTAGGAGTACACATCTTTTTATTATCATGTATTTTATATATTTGAATGTATTTATGATTACTGCAAGATGGTAGAGTTATACTATCTATTTAATTTCATAATGCTGCTAATCATTTATATCTTTTACTGTCTAACGGTTGTTGCAGCTCTTCTATTTTACACTAGAATAACAACTGTTCAATAAATACTTATTGAAAACACCCAACTGTGTATCTCTCTAAGACAGACTCAGTAAGCACGAGTGACTGAGCGCAAAGTAATATATTCTTTCCACGGTCCTGAGGGATCAGGGTTGTCATGTTCGATGGTTACCAAGAACTATTCTCTCCTTGGTAAGAGGAGATCATTGTAGCACTGTGAGCTAGCTGATACAAAAGCCATCATACCCGGTGGGGGTGTTCAGAATCAGTCAGACAACAATTTTACAGTGTATGCTGTCGGAACGCACAGATCCGGTATAGTTTTATAGGAACTCCACAACAAAGACAAAAGACAGACACACATGCCCTCAACTGACACAAGCACAAGACACCCTGACTTTCACATCCACTGACTTGCAGGCAGACACAACACCATCACACAGAACCATGTCAGACACCACACCAGTAGAGGCTGGTGACATTTGAAAGTGGTGAGGCGTAAAAAGCTCTGAGTGCCCTGTGACGAGCGAGCGCAGTGACCGAGCCCGACTGTAATAAGGAGGAATCGGGGGGTTCTCTCCCGGAGAAAATTCTGAAAAAAGGAGTGGTCAAATGGTGCATTTTACATCAAACGTGCGATCTGTCTGTCTCGCATAAACTTTAAACATGAGCATGCTTTGCATACATACAGGCAGAGTCACGTCAAACGACATGATAAACACCAACAAACACTTATAATCCAATTCCACAATGTCCCAGTGCTTGTTGGCATCTTGGTGCTCTTTGAAATGAAGACTGTTTCCCAGCCGTCTCAACTTTCTTTTTTAAGTTTGCTTCTTTCTCATTCTGTATTTTAGCAGTCACATGTCACCTCAGTGTTTGAAGTCAATAGATGTGCATGTCAGCCTGTCATCCTTCCTAAACTCCCCACCAAGTCATTAACTATTGATTGTGAAATTCACCCCGCCCCACCTCTCATTTATTCTTTAAGACTACGGCTGACAATAACCAGGAATACCAAGGTAACGCATGCCTATTACCTGAGTCATAAAGAGGTACACTGTACAAGGGCTCTTTACACTAGAAGGCCAGGCCTCTTCTCCGCCGCCAATTCAAAAACGCAAAATGAATAAATCATACTAACAGTGCTTTGACTAAGAAGTTCAAATTTCAAAGTGCTTACTATAATTCACTGCGGCATGAGTCAATATTAAATTAGGATTCTTTTCACTGAAAAAATTAACATGGTGCCCCTCTGGCACTTCTTAGATATTCCTTTTTAGATCGAGCCTAGCGTTGAAGCGCATGTGCTGCTCTCTTTGCGAGGCATGCAGTATTCAGTATAGAGTGGAAGCTTCATGGAAGCTCCGCCAACTCTCCGCCCATATTTTTCATTGGCCTAGGTCCTAAATGCTGCCTTCCGATTGGTTTTAGGCTTGTTAGTCCCTCCTTATGACGAGCATGTCATCAACATATGTATCCTTCCATAGCTCATGGGCTATTTAAACTAGAAGGCCTCTTCTCCAACTGTGTCTTTTTTTTGGCCGAGTTTTATATAGCACGAACTTGACCCGAATCGGGTATCAGAGCGCTTTACAGAGCACCTGTTGCGGACACACATTTATTTTTGTTAGGCACGAGGAGATTAAGTGATTTGCCCAGCATCACAGGATGTTCAGCTTCATTGCCGAGACTCAAACCCAGTTCCCCACATTTGAGGTCGACCGCTTTAGCAGTTAGGCCAACTCCTCTCCATGTCTGCTCTGAATATTGCCTCTGCCTCACACCTGCAGCTGGGGTTCAAGCACCGCCCCTTGCCTATGCTATATAACTTTCGGGCCATACCGCTGCGTGGGAGCGTCCCGGGAGAAGCCCGGGACAAGGGCGGGACCGTCCAAGGCCGTCACAGGCCGGAGGAGGCGGGGCTGGGCTACCCCTCTAAGGTTTTACATTGCTTTACTGCCCACTCTGCATGCCTAGAATCTATTCTTGATTTGTGTATCTTCTATTGCTCCAACAGGTTATACACATCTACCCTTTTTAGGACTCATCTTTAAATGCCCATGTCCACGCGTGGAAGTAAGGGGAAAAGGGCGGAGGGAGGGAGCATTGTTTAAGGTAGAGTAGATAACTTCATAACTCGGGCTTGCTCTGTTTTAGAGAAAGAAATAGCTATTACCGAGCAAAGGATTTCTACCGAGCTACTATCAACCAAGCGTTCGTCAAGAAACCGTCCGGTGTATGTTGCGCTCTATAAATCCTTTTTACATTACATTACATTACACTAGGGTTATTGGCGTTAGCAGCCTCACCGACCCCCTCCTTAGGGACTGACATTGGATTAGACCTCAATGATGTTACTATTGGGTGTACTACCGAGGAGGTGAGACGTAGGGCCCTGTCACACTTGACAATACATCTGGTCAGGTCCCCCTGGATCTGTCGGCCTCGGTAAGTACAAGTACTGAACATGGCGAACACGAACTAGGACGTCTTACCAGTCCTTTACAGAGTTCTCAAAATCTCATTGTGAACCTCGATTCCCCTAGGCCCAACAACAATAACACCTTGAATAAAAGAAAAAGAACAGTTAGCGACCAGAACGGGGTTCGCCAGAAATCTAACAAAAAACCTAAGGTCGCAGGCCATAATAATAGTAGTAATGATAAGGATAAGGAAAAGGGGAGGGTAGGGAAGCCAGTCAAGCCAGTTATAAACTTTGATACATCATTAGTTAGTACATCTCCCAGTGACGGACCAGAGCTAGCTATAACACCCCTAATCCCTTCTATCCCCACAGAGACTGTAGCACAGGCCCCCTATTTGGCTCAATTTGAGCAAGTTGTAAGATCTCTTGTTCTCCCGATACTAGAGAGGGTGAAGGCATTAACAGCGAGAATAGACAGATTCAAACAAACGACTTTTGATAACTTTTGTTCACTTAAAAAACAAATTACACTCTAGTCCGGGGCATGAAACCCCTGAACAGGGGAAGATGTCTGAATTGAATCCTGTAACTCGGCCAGTATTGCTGAAGGATAAAGTAAATTCTGATGCTAACCACAGACCCCAGCCCAGTGTCGTCTTGGGAGCCACAAACAACGCGCGGAGCAGCGCGAAAGGAGTTAGTAAATCCCCGTCCTCTACTATACGTAAGGGAAAAAAGAAAGATGCCTCGCAGCAGGCCCCTGCCCATAGCCCCAAAGTTGCTAATAATTTGAACAAACCATCTATGACAGGCAATGGTAGCCTACTGCAACACCAGGAGACAAGCAAGTTAGCGCCCTTAGCACAGACTACTAGACATATCAATCTACCTCCGCAGTGTTCACCGTTCGTAGTGGTCTTGACCGGAGTCCCGCAGCTAGAACCTGGGAGGCGGGAATCCTATCAAGAACTTAAAAATAAAACAACCCATTGGCTGTATGTTACCAGACCCTTGCAACCCTATATGAACGGCCAAATCCTCCATGTGAGACGAACCCACTGGATCGGGAATAGGGCTAAGGATATCCCTGGGGATTGCATCCTAGTAAATTTTAGAGATGCTAGAGTTGCAGGCTATATATGTTCCCAACAAGGTTGCCAAGAGGGCAGTGCGATTAGAACTTGCGACTTGGGATATTTTTATTCCCTTCCAGCGCACCCACGCCAATTGTATGCTCCCCAGTCCTCCTATGGAGGGTGGCGGCAGGACATTCCTATTCATAGCAATCATCCAGTCTGGAATGCTATACCTTACAATGCCCATTTTGATTTTAACTTGTACGGGGCAGATCCCTTGTACTGATATGATCCCTATAAGCGAATGAACAGTAAGGAAGATCGCGGGATAGACCTAGGTGGAGTAATCTCACGTGGGGATCTGTGTGGCCACCAAGTAAACACCATGGTAGGCTCTTGTCAGGTCCCGTCTTCCCCGAAGGTATCCTCTGAGGGTAAACACAATGGTTCTGAAAGTTTTTTCTGTCCCGCCAATTCTAGTCAGTTAAGTACTACTATGGAACCCATCCGGGAGGTGGGTAACCATCCAGTAGGTAAATCCCTAAAATATGTAGAATTGGTCCCAGATGTATCCCCCTTGAGGATCTTGAGTTGGAATGTAGCTGGCATTTCGCAGAAATTAGAGGTACCCGACTGGAACGAGCTCATTGAGTCCCATGCAATTTGCATGTTTCAAGAGACATGGAGCTTGGTTCCACACCATAAAGTAGGGTATACTACCTTTTTTCTTCCAGCAGTACCCTCTAAATCAGGTAGAGGTCGCCCCTCGGGTGGGCTCCAGATATGGGTGAGCATTTTGCTGGATTGCCAGATTACACAGATCCAAAGTAATTCCCCTGATATCCTAGCCCTGTCCCTAACTAAAGGGCGTAAGGGCAACAAGTTGGACATCTATAATATATATGCCCGTGGGACGAAAGGAGGAACCCCCTCACCTGAGATTAGTCTTCTGGAAAAAAAGCTTAGACAGCGACCCAGTGATGTGCATGTTCTAGTTGCTGGAGACATGAACTGCACATTTGAGCCCCTTGCAGCTGAGGACATATTGGACACTGATGAGGAGGACATTAGAAGGGGTATCCCAATTCTTAACTTACCGCCCATTAAGAGGTGGTCGCAACGAGCCATCCAGTTGAAATTCGCTAACTGCTGAATTCGACCTAAGAGCAGTAAACGGCAGATCAGCTTCAGACGAAATGGGGACACATACCTATAATAGAGTGAATCATACCTCTAGAATAGACTATATCTTTCTTGATTTTAAACTTTGGCAGCTTATGAAAGATATGGAAGTCCTTCCTACCACCGACAGTGACCATAACTCCCTATCGCTCCGTTATGACACATTGTGGCCAAACATTGGAGAATCTAATCCTGTGGCTCTAACCCTGTCAACCAAAGAAGTACACATATCCAACTGTGGAAGGCGCCTGAGATGGCTCATAATTGCCCTCGACAAAGGCAAGCTGAAGGGTATTGAGAAAATCACTGAAACAGCACTGGTTGATCTTGCAGATCAACCTATTCTGTCTAAGGTTACTGAAATTTTCCAGAAAATGATTACCTCTCTGGGAGACCTCTTTCTCATCCAAATTCCATCATCACAGAAAAGGAGGCCCCTGACGACAGTTGCCAAAAAAGGCTAGTACAACAATGAGTGCCACAAAAAGAAATCAGTGTTAATCAAGGCAGTCAAGTCCAGGCAGGTAGACCAACTAAAATTGGCGAGGATTGAGTACAAACACGCTATAGTGTCAGCAAAAAAGGACTGGGAAGATCAATACTGGGAAGCTTTGAAAGAGTCAAGTTTAGGGAGGGATGCGGGACGTTTTTGGAGTCTTATTAGAGAAAAGAACAGGCCAGACGGAACCCTAATAACTTGTAATGTATCAGCCCAAAGGTGGTTTGACCACTTCTCGAAGCTGTATTCATGTTCCCAGAATGCCTTACTGCAGCACAATGTCCTAAACCAGCCAGGAATTATGGAGGATTCCAACATTGACCCCTTCACACAAAAGGAGGTAGAAAGGGCAATTGACTTTATTGTTCCCCGCAAAGCGGCAGGGCCTGATGGCATCCCAGGAGATCTTATCCGTTTTGACCGGCCGAAATGGGCAAGGATCATTACTATGTTAATTAATGCTATGGTAAATGGTGCACAGGTCCCTGAGTCGTGGAAAGGGGCAGAGGTCGTTCCTATTTTTACAAAGGGGGATAGGGACGACCCTGCCAACTACCGACCAATAAGTCTACTGGATTCCTCACAGAAAGTAGTAGGAAAGGTGATCCTTCAGAGAATCCAACAATGGATAGACGAGAGCAGAGTCCTTTCAGATTACCAGGCAGGTTTCTGATCAGGAACAGGGACCATAGAGCAGGTATTTCGCATGTTACTCATTTTTTGGAAAGTGGTGGTTCTGGGCGGGGGCAGTCTTTATTTTGCGTTTATAGATCTAAAGACTGCCTTCGACCTGGTCCCTAGGGAGCGCCTGTGGGGTGTTCTTTTGGAAATGGGGATTCCCCTGTATATCCTTCTGCTACTAGTGAGGATGCATGAAGGCAACTTTGCGCAGGTAAGGTGGGGCCAGCAGGGGCAAAAGACTGACAGAATTGCGGTAAACAGGGGCGTCCGCCAGGGATGTGTTTTGGCTCCCACCCTGTTCTCTTTATATGTGAACGGGGTGGTGCAGCACTTACTGCAAATTCCATCAGATGCACCATCCCTGGCGGGCAAAAAAATTCCAACTCTCCTGTTTGCCGACGACACTCTGCTCATCTCTAAATCCCCTGTTGGCCTGCAGACTCTCCTAGATAGTTTCCAAGCATTTTGCACTTTGCGAGGCCCGGTGATTAACACAGATAAAACTCAATATTTGATAATAAATCCTCCAAAAAAACATGTTAGGGCCCCTGTCCTGAACCATGTCCAACTGAAGAGGGTTACAGTTTTTGATTATCTCGGCATTTGCATTTCAGACAACATGCAGTGGACACCCCGCCTACAGAAAATGTTACTATGGCACAAGAGAGTAGGGGAGACTATACTTCGAGAACAGCGTTGCGCAACATCTAAGCCTATTGCTCCTGTGATAGCCATATACAAGGCTAAGGGAGTGACCTCTGCTCTGTATGGCGCAGAGCTATGGGGATTGGGCAACGTAGATCTGTTGACGAGATCGGAAAACAAGTTCTTTAAGGACTTAATGGCACTTCCCCAGAGCACACCTATGATCCCCCTGCTCTTGGACTTGGGTTGCCATGCAATATCCGACCAAAAATTCCAACCACTCTTACTATGGGCCCGGTTATGGCGCATACCTGAGTTAATCAAATACGCTGAGGGCTTGTCAGAGGTCATGTCGATGGTTGGTTGGCACAAAATCAGCTGGCTCAAGCACGTCAAAACACTCTTATGTGACTTGGGCTTTAAGGACGCCTGGGCAACTAAATCTGCCCCCCCAAAAGCAGTATTAAAGAAATCTACTGGAATTGGGTAGCGTCCAAACAACGTTCCGACCCTAACCTAGGCAGACTTACTGAAAACTTCCTGGGGATTAAAGACGTAGCACTGTGTGAACCCTATTTGGATATCATCCAGAAACCCCTTGATCGGGCATTGTACTTTAAATTCAGGGTTGGTACTTTACCCATCTGCGAGTTCACCGCCCGATGGGCGCCTCCTCGCCAGACCCCACCTAATTGCCCATTTTGCACTACAAAGGTAGAATCAATGACCCATGTCTTGTTTGCATGCCCACTGTACCAATTACCAAGGAGGTGTTGGCTTAAGCCTCTCTGTAGAGAACTAGGAACAAGGCACCACACTGTGGCACTTCGTATTCTTACATCTGACACTCGTACACTCTATGTATGCGGTATCGCAAAGTTTTTAAGTTGGGCTTGGTCCATCAGATCTCAAAGGCTTAAGGTTATTATTTAATTTAGTTTTTAAAATACTGTGATAACGAATCGAATCCTTGTGCCTTCTGTAACTGATTATATGTAAACACTGTAGAATGGAATATGTGTATTTTATAATTGTTTAGAACTTTACAACGGTCACTAAGGATGTTTCATCAAACTGTTTTTAGGCTTATGGAATTGTGTCGTATTTATGCTTTTAAGATATGTTTTTATCGAAATAAAGCACTTTGAACTGAACTGAATATTGCACACAATTGAACTCAGCTAGACTATGGTTCAACAACTAACTTAGTATTAAAAAATGGGACTTAACACAATGAAAAAAAAAAAAAAAACTGTTGAAGGTGTATTTTTGTCTTTCAAAACTTTTATTCAAATACAAACCCTGAAGACCTCTACCCGGCTGGGTATGTCTTCAACAATATAGAACTGACTGGGTCTATATTTATTGAGATCATTCTTCGTCTCCTTGCTTGGGACCGTTGTTGTTTTTGTATGATATACTCCCCGAGGTCCCTCGCTGATACCGATTGGGGTCCCCTTGTTGTTTAAATAGACATTTAACACAATGAAACACACAAAAAAAATCTGAACATTGTGAAAATAAGTCCTGCTTTATTGTGATTTTCATATGCAGAGTTCACTGAGTTTATGCTGCTTCAAAGTCTGGAGAGGGGTGCTTTGCCAGGGAGCAGCCCTTCCAAATTATTTTACCTTTTATTTTTTACACTGCAGTGTTTCCGACTGTCCGACTCGCTCCAAGTGCTGACTTGCGGAATTGCGGACTGACTTGTGGCGGTGACCAGGCAGCCCGGGCCGGAACATGGGAGGCTAAGAGAGGTGATGAGGAGAAGGTCAGATTAGAAGGAGGAATTCATTAATAATACCTCCTCTGGCTCTCTCGTTCCTCACTGCACCGCACCTCTTCAATTCCTTTTTCATGCAGAGTCAATTCTGTCTCACTCGCAGCAGTGTCTCCCATGCCTGCCTCACTGCTGCTGGTAGAGCGGTGGAGGCAAAAGAGGCTTAGAGCATGGCAATGGAAGAGAGGGCGAATCACTGCATTGCTCTATAACAAAACTATACAGTACTTAGACATGAGAGCTCCATCAATGACGATGGAACCTCCCACCCTCGCACTAAGCGAGGCATGGTAAACGCGTCTCAGAGCCAATCCAGACACTGCTCTCTTGCTGTCACACGAGTACAGCATGAGACTAGTGCCAGAATTGGCTTGAGCGGGCGAAGTTAGCGCTCATTAGGAGACCGGGGGATGCTGCTGTGATTCTCCTGGCTCACTAATTGAGCATGTAAGAGACACCTCAATTGCGCATGTTAGGTTGGGCACCGAACGGATGCCGTCAAGCCCAACATGCGTGCTGCCAGCCTGCCACTTTCTTAGGAGTGACTGCGGTGGGGGTACAAGCAATAGCGCAGTGTAAGGTGAGCCTGACCATGTTCGAGTATGACTAACTGTCAATTATTTTGAAACTCCTCCCACCTTCCTCAGGAGAAACTAATAACTGAACTGGCCCTTGGCTAGAAAAAGCAGACTGCCACGGGCACGAAAAGAAATTACTGCATTTTAAAATTTAATACTGGGGGTTGGGGGCCACAAATAGGGGCTGTGGGGCTACAAATATAATGGGGCAACACCCCAGCACTCTCACTGAGAAACTGCCCCTGCACCACACCAATCACACACAGACATGCCAAATACATCACTGCCACCTCATTGCCCTTGACCTCCTTCCTTCCCAAACTTACCAACCCCCTCCCAAACCTAAAATGAAGATCCTTGTGCCCCTGCCCTACCCTTCAACATCCATCCCCAATACACCTAGCCAGCCCCCTACTGAGACGCAAGGAAGACAGAAAATGAAACATTCCCCTCCTGCCACTGCCCCACCCCCTCCTAAACTCCAAAGATCTTCTTCCCCATCCTACCTCAGTACCTCCATGTTGGAATAAATTAGAAGTAAACGCCCCCCCCCCCCTATTCCCTTCATCATCCTTCATGGTTATAAAATCACCAAAATGGTGAAGCACAGTCTCTCCCCCTACATCCTGCCCTTCTACTGGGCCAGCCGACCTCCCCAATCCTGAACACAGCCCTCCCAAGGACCAACCCAGCCCGCACTAGTTCTTTTATTTTGGTGCCTAGCATGCCCCCTCAATGGCACTTCCAGGGGAGGTATCCCTTAGCAGCATTACCGAAGGCAAGTTTGGGGAGGCCAAACTTTGCAGACCCACAGCATGGACATTTGGACTGGCTACTGACATTTGTTTTCATACTTGAACTCTGGTGGCTGAATAAAGCAATTTTTATTTTGTTTTTGATATTCCTGTGTCCAAACATGTCTCTTGCTGTTAACTGTAATTCATGTGTAATTTGTGTGAGTACAGTTATGCTAGTATGACAATGATAGCATATGTTTCCTAGATTATCTAAGTCTGTTGGGATGTTGTGTGGGTTTGTGCACCTACATTGGCTTGATGTCAATGTCCACATGAGGTTTGTGTAGGAGTGTGGGCTGAAGGGCCAAAACTTGCATTGGTCATTGTATGCATTCATAGTTTAGTTAGATTCGTAAATCCATTGTGCAAGTGTGTCAATGGACAAAACTCAATGAGATGTATGCTGCATATGTATTTGATGTGTACAAAGGGAATCCTCTTGTTAATACGCTTGGAGGTATTGTGACTTCACATACATGATAGTTAGTTTAGCCACGCATGTACACAAAGCCAAGTGTAACCCAAAATCTGACTCAATAGATATGGGCCAATTGCTTTTGCTTCAGTAGATCTTCTTAAGTACTTCCAATGACCAATGTGGCACATGTGGATGCCACTTTGTGCCAATGGCCATTAGTCCCAGATGAGACTGATTTTATGGCAAGACAGGAGGTTAGCATTATGCATTAAACCTTTTACTCACCACCTCTGCAGCACTTTAAATTAGAGATGCATTATATGCAGGGTGTCTATGCACTGTGGCCTCCTGTGTAGTGGAGTTTAAATAAAAGTAATGCAATTCACATTAGTTGCCTATTTCATGTGGATGGTGTGTGTGGGTCCATGGCAATGCTTAGTCAGGTAGACTGTGTTTCTGCACTTACTAATTCACTACTGATGTATATGTTAGTTGCATGAGCAGCTAGCTTATGGTACAGGAATGGTTGTCACAGGAGTTGATAGCTAGTTATAATACTGTGTGATTGTTGAGTTTGGCACTACGTTGCAAACTAATGTACATCAGCTTCAGGGCTTAATACACAGTTAGAGTATGTGAGTCTGTGCATATACATTATTACTAAACTGAACATAGGCCACATCATACTGACATGATGTGCCTTTATATTATGTCTTGATGCACACATGGGCCCACATTTGAACTTCCACTCAGAGATATAATGCACAATACTTGACCATGGTTACCTGCCTAATAGGGGATGTATGTGCTATCAGAGGGACATGTTTGTTGTTAAGTGTGGGTCAGAGTAGTGTTGAATTATTTTGTCATGCCCTAATGCAAAACCACCGGCCACACAATTGAAAGACTCAGACGAAATGTATGACGATAGATGATACCAGTGTACATTGCGACATTGAGGACAGTATTCACCGGATTATTAAAATACAGTATGGCGATAAACATGTGAGCCACTGCTCAGAGTTCCTCTGGGACAATATACTTTGTAGGAATGTGTTGATTTAAAGGACAATGCTGTCTGTAGACCTATTTAATGTCTGTGTATTGAAATACAGTGTGAGAAATACCAATAAAATACTTTTTTTTTTAAAGTGGGGGTCAGGGTTGTCAAGGAGTGTGTGTGTGTCAAGTGATGTTAAGTGTCTGTGTATGTCCAGGTATGATGTGTCACGTGCAAACAGTGGCACACCCATGAGTGTTAGGACTTATGGGTTGTGGTAGAGTGTATCAGTCTATTGATCTTTGCATTGTGACTGCTTTATCTTGTTTGTCAAAGCATGAGTTGGAGTAGCTTTGATTAAGAATGAAATTGAGGTGGAGATCATAGGGATGCGTACTGTGCCTATGTGGCCAGCTTTTTCACCCAAACAAGACACATTATTGTGGTTTTCACATATTGTTACACATGTGATATGTCAATACTTCAGGCATATGACAGGATCTAGGTAAGTAAATGCACACCTTACATTGTACCTAAGATGCCTGAGTGTTTGACGCTGGCAAAGGCTGTTATTGTCAATTGGCCTTGTTGACACAAACATGACTTCAATGCTTTGGGATTTGTAGTTGGGTCAGTGTAGAGAGAGTGTGCTTCGAGTGTTTCAGATATCTCAGCTGTTAGTTGTTGGGCACTGGTAGGTGATGCAGCTGCAAAGTCTGCTTTCTGTTTTTTCAAGATGTTTCAGCACTCAATGGAGTTTGGATGGTCGCTTTCTGTGCATACAGTTGCCATCATAGTAATTCTAGGCAATATCAGGTCAAATTACTATTACTATTACTATTCATTTGTCATTGCTTGCTCCACCAATGCACCTTGAAGCCCCCTCATGTGGTGCATCTCAAGATATACATTTTCAGCGTGACACTGCAATGCAACACTCTCCTTCACAATGCAGTTTAGGAGATCAGGTGGACCTTCAGTCTTTGCTCCAAGCAGTAGTCATGAGGGTATTGGTTCAGGGAGGAGTAGTGTGCAAGAGTATTGGTTTCTGCGGGACATAACTTTTAGGTGTGCATTAGCGTTATGTTGCCATGACATGAGGCACTTAGAGCAGTGGTGAGCTTACCATATATATTTTTGTACATATATCTATGTGCTAAGGCCCATTTGTATTCCTACCTTTATGTTGGGTCTGTCCCTGTATTTCCAGTTCACAGTGAGGACTCCCAATGCGGACATACCCTCATCCCCCCTGCATAACATGGTAGAGGACACTTTCACATTACTGCACCTTCGCTTTGTGGTCACTTCCATGTGTAGGACAGCGGTCTTCAAAATGGGGGGCTCCCTCTGTGGAGGTGCCTTGAATAATATCAAGGGGTGCACCAGTTTCTAGCCAAGAGAAGCAGCATGTTTTGTTTTAAGTGTTAGGAGCATGAACAGCAGTAAGCGAGCCTTGTAATGGACCTTCACTAACAACTTTGGTCATTTATTTCTAACTTTGAGTAAGTGTGAAGAGCTTAAATAAAACCAATTCACCTGTATTGAATCGAAATATATTCTCTTTGGTGTGCTCGGATAACATTAATAACATATTTGAAGCCATTATGAAATGGTGTCATAATTTTACACATGCAACGTCGGACTTCCTTCATGGACCTGTTCATCATTTCATCTTAAGCATCACCATTGAATTAAGGGCATTTTGTTTGTCCTTTTGTGAGACAATGAAGTGAAAGACATCAACAACACCAGATACCTGGTTTAGCCATGTTTAGACAATGCCAATTTCGATTAATAATTGTGCAAAAATTGAGTGGGGCCCAAGGAGTTATTAATTTTTACAAGAGTGGTGCAGCAACGATAATTTTTAAACCCACTGGTGTAGGGGTAGGTGTGTCACTTACCAGCAGCAACGTCCGCGGCAGTCCTGATTTTGCCGGTCATCAAGTAGGTACAGAAGCGGTATGACATGCATGATGTCTTCCATGACTGCACAGGAACTGTGGATGCATGTTGTGGTGAGTTTCGATTTTTTTGAGCCTCCCCTTCCGCCAGCTCTGATAAGGTGGTCTGACCGACACAGATAGCGCGTTGGAAATGCTAATCATATTGGGGCGGGCAGTTCCAGGGCCAGACTGCGCTCGGATATGCTCCATGCTTAGTCGGTAAGCCATGCATTGTAGACCATCACAATACTGTGGGTGGAACGACCGCGTCCGATGCGAGATCGGGCAGTCAGACTGACCCAGACATGCCCACGGAGGCTAAAGTCCAATTGGTCGCACACTGCTCGTCCTACCAGCGTGTTACCCCAAAGCATTGTGGTCCATGAAGCAAGCATCAGCGGGTGCGCCTCTGCCAGAGTCTTGAACAAAAAATCACTGTCGCGTTGGCCATCCCTGGACACGTGTTTCGAGGTTGTTACCTCTCATCAGCAGGGAATAGGCATGTATGTAGGGTCGCTGCGTAGGCTGCCGAAAAATGTTCTCAGGTCCGGTACCGCTCGTGGCACGCAGGTGCGTAGCCAAGAGCTCGTCAGCCCCACCGGCTCAAGGGAGCCCGAGTATAAACATAAGTCCAATTGGTCGCACACTGCTCATCCTACCAGCGTGTTACCCCAAAGCATTGTGTTCAATGAAGTAAGCATCAGCGGGTGCGCCTCTGCCCGAGTCTTGAGCAAAAATCACTGTTGCGTTGGCCATCCCTGGACACGTGTTTCGAGGCTTAATGACCAACATCGTAATAAACCCCTAAATATATTAACATTTAACAATAATAAAATATAAATTAAATACATTTAAATAATTTTAATATACATATAAATGTTATACCTATATAAAAACACACAACCATATATATGCATATGAAAATGCTTATTTACACAAATATGATTTAAAACTATTATTAAAATAATAATTTTAATTTTAATTCTATTTTACTAATTTATTTCAAAGTTTAATAATATACCCATGTAATTTTACATACAAGAAAACATCATAATAATGTAAATGTAAACAATATAAACAAAACCATAAAATTGTAGGAATAATGCTACTCCAGCCTGTCTAACAGTAGGGAAAGCATTGGACAGAGGAGGGATAACATGTACTGTTCCCACTACAGTCGGTGTAACACTAGGGAAAGAATTTAACTCAGGACAAGTTAAAATTACTATTCCCAATCCATTCAATACAAGAGTAGGGAAAGTGGTGGATTGCAGAGGGGTAAAATGTACTATTTCCACTCCACTCTGGGCAATAGTAGGGAAAGCGTTGTACTCAGGAGGGGTAAAAAAAATTATAGCATATAACATCATAATAATGTAAATGTAAACAATATAAACAAAACCATAAAATTGTAGGAATAATGCAACTCCAGCCTGTGTAACAGTAGGGAAAGCATTGGACAGAGGAGGGATAACATGTACTGTTCCCACTACAGTCCGTGTAACACTAGGGAAAGAATTTAACTGAGGACAAGTTAAAATTATTATTCCCAATCCAATCAATACTAGAGTAGGGAAAGTGATGGATTGCAGAGGGGTAAAATGTACTATTTCCACTCCACTCTGGGCAATAGTAGGGAAAGCGTTGTACTCAGGAGGGGTAAAAAGAATTATAGCCACTCCAGTCTGTTCAACAGTAGGGAAAGCGTTAGACTCTGGAGAGGTAAATTCACTATGCCCAATCCAGTCAGTGCAACAGTAGGGAAAGTGTTGGATATCAGAGGGGTACAATTAACTATTCCCAAAGCATACTCTGCAACAGTAGGGAATGGGTTGAAGTCAGGAGGGGTAAAAATTACTATTCCCACTCTAGTCCGTGGAACACTAGGGAAAGTGAGGTAATTGAAATTTTTATGGTCCAGTATGTCCCCTAACGTGTACCCCAACGTCTCCATGTACGAGTTTAAAGTGCATGTAATTTCCCTCCCCGACCGAATCTGAAGACGCAAATACATTTGCGTCCAACGTCAACATGTCCTCTACCAGATCCACCATGAATGGATCGATAATTCAGTTCCTAACCATGCCATGCCAACGTCTTTACATGGTGCACTTTCACGTTTTTCCTGGCTCTGTCGAGCTAGGCCCTGATTTCTGACTCCGAACCACTTCTGTCTCTGCCTCTGAAAGCTGCAGCATGGAGATGCATCCCTGACCTCTGCCTTACTTCCTGCCAAGCGAAGCGGTGCCTGGCTCGACCTGGCCTGCCTGCCAAAACAGTATTTTGCCTTCAAGTTATCAGCGTAGCCAGTTCAGCCTCCTCGAAAACACATTCCTGTCTAGTGAAATAGGTAAACATATTCCCGGTTGCAGAGCAAAGGGCCAAGCCTTCCTGTCTCCTTCATGTAATTCATTGCTCCCGTTACCATGGTAGGCCCATGGCTCCGCGCATTGCACTTAGACACATATGCATTCAGTATAGAATAGCCTCTGCCCGAGAGACCTTTTACTTCAGATTAAACATCCCCCAAACACAAGATATCAGACATGTTATAGGAACAGGTCGATCTGACATGCCAGACTTCTGTCTCCTCTACTAGTGCTAAAGTCAAAGCCCCTAGTTTTCCTTAGTTCCACGTCATACTAATTGCGCGCGCATCCAGGTGAAATGTTTCAGCTGACTCTGCAAAATCCTCTATGCACCCACCCACTTATGACACGTTTCTGTGACGTTTCCAGCACACACCTCCGTGCACACCCTTGTACACGCCTCTTTGCTACGCACATGTGTTCTTATCTTATTCTTTTCACTTGTCACGCCTACTGTATCCATCGCCATTGTACAGTTTTACTATATATGTCATGTACTGTTAATAAATCGTTGACATCTTTTTGCCATCATTGCATATTCCCCGAACCCTTGTATTGATGGAACTGATTTCCATGGCTCGAGCCATCCCGATTAAAGCCCGTATGACTCAGATACCACGGACTCTGCCTCTCATTTGATTGAGCTATTCTTTTACTTGTCAGTAATTATATGGAAAAATAGTACAGTAAATTATATTTACCACAAAAGCATTGTACTTAGGACAAATACACATTACAATTCTACCTCCAGTCGATGCAACAGTGGCGAAACTGTTGGATTGGGAAAAGGGTACAATTTACTATTCCCACTCCACTCTCTCTAGCAGGAGGAAAAAGGTTGGACTGAGGAGGGATACAAAATACTATTCCCACTCCAGTGAGTGCAACAGTAGGGAAATGGCTGGAATCAGCAGGGGTAAAAATGTACTATTCCCACTACAGTGTCTACAAGAGTAGTGAAAGTGAGAGTAGTTTACTTCAAACAAAATATTTTAACAAGTAAATAAAAAAAACTAAAAGAGCTAAATATTTAAATATCAAACATATACATATACTTTTTTTAATAACAAACTTATTACAATGTTTAATAAATATTCAAAATTACAACAAATAATATTAATATCTTTAAAATACCACACTATGGGTCTCATTATGATGTTGGGTGGACCGCCACCGACAGGCTGTCGATGGTAGTCTGTCTGACATACAGGCAATCGGTCCGACCAGGGCATTTGAATGCAGACAGTCGGACTGCATAGGTCGAGGGGAAAGACAGTCAACTCCGACCTGTCGGGCAGTGGTTGGGTGCTATCCCTACAATGGAGGCGGTGCCTGCACATGCACCGCCGTAGGGATTAGGATGTACCTTTCCCACTGCCTTGAAAAGCGTATGGAAACAGACTTTGGGGCCCCCAAGCAGGGGGCCCAATTAGGAGTCCCCACTATGACTACTTAGTGGCCTAGAGGGCACACGTAGTGCCCCCCCACACATCCATGCACCGTGAGCCACGTACCACATGGTGCCTGGTACATGGTGCAAGGATGTGCACAAAGTGCTTTTTTCTAGTGCGGATTCTGTTGCTGCCCTTTTCCTGGGCCTTATCACAAGTCGCACTAGAAAAAAGCATTTTCCAACCACCACTATGGTGGTCATATTGTAATAGGGGGGTGGAACCGTCGACTCTTTGTTGGATGGTCTCCTGACCGATAGGATGGCTGTCGGCAGTCCGACCTACCTCAATCGTAAGGAGGCCTTATATTCTCACAATATTAACAACCAACAAATATAATATGATTTACAAACAAAAAACATAACACAATTAACACATAACATAACAAATAACACGGTTTTGAATACATGAATAACTGTTTTTACATTTATTATAACTTAAATAATGCCTGCCCTATAACTCTATAAACTAAACAACACACACCTAAAATATATCTTAAAACATATATTAATTACACATTTTAAATAACTAATTATCAATTAAACAATTGACAATAATGACATAATAATAAATTAATTATATTTAATCAACTTCCCCCTTTATCACCAAAAATCCAACAACCGACATCTAATATATAACTTAAAAAATATCTTAATGACATAATTTACATTTTTAATAATCAATTAAGCAATTAATAATTAACTTAGCATAAATGAATTTTATATTTAATTAGCTTCCCACCCACTAGCTCAATAAACCCAACAACATGCACCTGATATATAACTTTAAAAAAAATGTATTCACACTGTTAACATAGTTAATTATCAATTAAATAATTATCATATTAATTATTACGTATTATAATTAATTTCCTTCCCACCCTTTACCCCTACAAAAACCACAACTCACACCAAAAATATAAATTTAAATTAATTACACAATTTACATAATTAATCATCAATTAAATAATTTAAAAAATAATTATTCATTACTAATAATTAAATGACTTCCTACCCTAAACCCCTACAAACCCCACAGTCCACACCTAAAACTTAACTTAAAATAATTAATTACGTATTTTACATAATTATCAATAAAATAGGTAATATTAATTAAATATTAATTATGAAATAATTATAATTAATTTACTTCCCACCCAGTACCACAACCCGCTACAATACTAAAAATAGCAATAAACAATTAAAATAAATTTAAACCCAACAAAAATATACAAACTATAATAAATAATAAAAAACATTAACAATATTTATAGAAACAATTTATAACATACACAATTAAAATACTAAAATAATTAATAAAATAATTAAAACATAGGGCCTGATTATGTTGCACGTCGGTCCGACCGCTGCAGTGTTGTCGGAGGCGGTTGGGCCGCCACGGTTTCGTCAGCGGCGGTCAGATGGACCACGGAATTACAATGCATGCTGTCTGCAGTCCAACTGCCCACTGAAGGACCGTAGACTCCAACAGCCATTCTCCGACTGCTGATATGGCAGTCAGGGAAAAGCAGCAGCTACAGGGCTGTACACATAGTTCTAGCGGTCAAGTGGATTACGATAGGTGGTTCCGACTAGCTGGCTATGGCTGTTCCACCCCCTGCTTAAAGTTGTCAGAAACTAAGGAAGTGGGGTGCATACTCACCCACTTCCTCTTCTCCTCTGCAGTCTCTGGCGTGGATTCCTTTCTTCCAGTACTCCGATTGACATTAGCAGCTGAACCCCAAAGACAACGATCCTGTGGTTGACGGAATCAAGGTAAGTCTGTATGTGGCATGTATCCCCATTGACTGGACCGTGCACAGATCGCACACTTCAGCATATCCCCGCATATACCATGCGTGTGTGTACATTTCACATGTTGACTGTGAATATGTGCACACTTGGAGCCACATATTCGGGAATATGTGCACTGCCGACGATGAGACCACCCTGGTAGCAGCGGTTGGATCGTAATATGGCAGACAAAAGTCCGCGGACTCTGCGGTCTGAAAAGAATCGCGGCCACATAAGGTCAATGGCTCAAGAGTGCCTTTTTGAACAGAAGGAGGATATGAGCACACTGCTTCACCTCCCAGGACAGTGCTCCATTGAGAGGCACTGAGACTTGAGAGGACTGTGGCAGATTTCTCTGCAACCCCTGATGAAATTCGTTTTTGAACTCTACAGCACTAACCTGCACCAGCTTTGGTGAAATACTACAGTTAATATTCAACTAAGCATTTCCTGTGAACTGCATTTACCATAATGCTAAGGGGTAAACTTAGCTGGGAGGTGAGGCAGTGTGCTCCCATCTCCCTTCTATCTATTTGCTTTGCCAATGCTTGTTTTTAATTTACAGTTTCAGGATGGGTGTCTTTCATCTTGGAATGATACATTTAGGAGTAGGCACCTGTGCCTGGAAAAGTTTCTCCCCCTTTTCCAGCTTGATTGTTGTTCCTGTGCTCTGAGGCATTGCTGCTGCTCGGTTTCCGCTCTCTCCGTTCCCGCCGATAGGAAGCCCTGCCCACCTCAGGACCTACTTAGTGTGACCACGCAGCGGGTGCGCCTTTAGCATGTCGAATGCACACTAAAGACAAGCCAGTCTGCCTGGACAGCACCCAGCCCCAGGAACCCTGGTCCTCGGTCTCCCAGAGCTACTCCCAAGATGAATTCCTTCGACTCAACGCCGGATACTGCCAAGATGCTGCTGCCTCGCCGCACCTCAATGCACGGTCTCTTCTTACACATGCTTACACTGCCACTTCATCTGCTGCCGCACACTTGCACCCTCCAGCCATGCGCACTCACACAGCACTACTCATGGCACAACCACCCACACTACGCCACACATGCTCATCAATTGCTCGCATGCAAGTGCCTCAACACCTGCTCGCTTAACAAGCATGCAACTGAGGTCTGGGACCTCATCCACACACCAGATTTCGTCTTCCTCACCAAGACCGGAATCAACCCTTCGCCTGCCCCAGATATTGCCAATGCCATCCCACCAGGCTGCACAATCCTGTACCAGGAATAAAACTACAAAACCAGAAGGAGGCATCGCCATCAGCCTCAGGGACACCAAAAATATGCCACAACCAAAGACCCATAAACTACTTTCATAGACCACCTACTATAAAGAAATGCCTTTTTTCTATGTTCATCTGCACATTTCTGGTCTGATGCTGCTGGTTTTTCAACTCTGAGAGTGCACTGAGGCCTGCTAACCAGACCTCCGTGCCAGTGTTCTGACCTTCTACAAATTGCATGTTGAATTAGATACACCCAATTGCAAGGATTGACTTACTCATAATTCCCTTGTATGTGGAACCCAGGGTACCCAGGACATGCAAGGCAGAGTTTCCACTCAGGGCTGCAACACTGTGTGTGCCATCCTGTGCCTGCCAAAGTACAAAATGGCTTACAGCCTGCCAATGCAGACTGAATGGACAGTGTTTGAATTGGCAGTTCGACTTTGTCATTCACACCAATGGGAAAGCCACCCCTAAACAAAATATATATTTCTGCCCTAAGGAAGGTATATACAGGTAGATTCATCAAGCATTTTTGCGAGCGCAAACGGTGCGAATCGCAAAATTCGGCTGTTTGCGCCCACAAAAATGGCATTTGGAATTCATCAATGGGTCATGAACTCGCAATTTGAAAAATCGCAAATAATTGCGATTTCTCAAATTGCGATCGCATTTAAGGAATCTCAATTAGAGATTCCTTAAATGCTATTCATGAACCTTTGAAAAATTGCGAATTCGCTATTTTTTGCCGCTATTTACCGCGAAGTCTGACTTCGTGGTAAATAGCGAAAACTTAAAAAAATACACTTTAGTGCATTTTTCTAAGTTGTATGTTACACACACACATGTCCTTTGAACATGTGTGTGTGCAACATCAGTCTACATTGACATTTCAGGGGTGCTACAGGGTGTACTTTGGACACCCCTGGCACCCTTGAAATCGCATCCTTATTTGCGATTAGCAAATTGCTAATCGCAAATAAGGAATGACTCCCCATTCATTCCTATGGGCCTTTAATATTGCGATTTCTACATGAATCCCGTTTTGCAAGTCCTTAATAGCGATTCCTTAATAATCGCTATTAAAGACTCGCAAATCGGGACATTGATGAATCTGGGAGATAGAGCCCTATGGCAGGAAGCTCTATTTTGTTAAGTAAGACATATTTTCAATATGTTTTAAAATCAACACTTCAAAATTGTTGTTTTGCTGTAGATAAAGTTAGTAGCCCCATAGGCTAATACAGAGTTATAGGTTGGGTCATGTAAGAAATCTAATTAATTGTGACATTAAATTCGACTTAATGGTCAAGTCGACATTTATTCCAATTTTAAAGTTAAGCAACTTTCCGAAAGTTGAAATCCTGTACTACAGCTAGTCTAGTGGCACTAAAAAGGCCCTGTCACACAGACAGCTTTCTTACCACCTTGTGAGATGTGTGAATGACTCAACAGCCCAGGACCAAAGGCAGTTGCCACTGAGCAAAGTGTTACCTCCTCCCACAGAATGGCTACTCAGGCTGTTAGGCCAAAAGGTGGTCTTCAAAGGTGATGCTGCCTTTTGAGAGAAGTAGCACCAACACCCCTGAGTAGGGTGCCTTTTGTTCCTTCAGAAAAAGTGTAGGCAGGGTCAAGGAAGGAAACCTCACCCCCAAATCATTTGCTCCGTGGGCGTGCAGCTCCCTGGTAGCCATGCCTCTAGGGTGGGCTACCAAGCTCCTCATGACTGAGAAAGGGTTGTGCCATCTAAAAAAGGGGAAAGAATGTGACACTCTGGGATAGCCATATGGTAGATGGGAAACCAGTGGCACATTGGCTGGTTACCGCGTTGTCCCCTCAGGGCACTTTCCTGGGATAAATATGGCAACGTTGGCACCCTGACCCTCAGATAATGCTGGAAACAGAAAGAAGACTGAAGAAGGACTGTCCAGCTGCCCTTCGACCCGCACAAAGAGAGGCTCCACTGTCAGAAGGACTGCACCTGCTGCATTTTGGGCTAGCAAATCTTGGACTGTGCATGTGACACCCGGCTTGGGGAAAAGTTGATTCCCAGCCCCAACCTACAGCAGTGATTCCAAGGTTCAGTTGGGTGATCTCCAGGGACACAAGAGCTGAAGGAGCCCAAACAGACAAGTTGGAAGTCACGGCAGACGTTTTGCCGCTACCAGTCGCTTGGCACCATAATGGACAAATCCGAGATAGCTAAAAGTTGCACCCAGGTCTGCCTGACTTGAAGTGTTATCCAATTCTGGATTTGTCTCACCCAAGGGACCATAGCCCTGACCTAAGGGTTTCGCTACAGCCATAGTGCAGACTGACCAGTAGCACAACATCGGCTGGCCCTCAACTGCAACATAGAGGACCCCGATCTCTGTGGTCAAGTTTGCCCCACTTCACCCATGGACCATGGAACCATCACAAAGACGATTTCACCACAACCGGAGCACCCTTTGATCATATTTTGCCTACATTCCTCAGCATCTGTACCACTCCACTAAAATCTACCGAGGTTGTCCAATAAAGTTTGGATCTTGCTGTAAAAACGCTCTGGTAACCAGGTGACTACCCAACATCTCCTCTCTGTCCCCCAGACATCTGTCCTGCCGGATGTGGTCGCCCAACCCAGGTCGGAGTTGCCGTTTCAAACTTTTCAAAAATGTACAACGTTTTGGTTGACCAACGCTTATTTGCTGTATCACCATAACCCTCCGGTGGATTTTGCTCATCAAGGTATCTAAAGATTCATCAAAATATAATCTATTGTTGTAAATTGGTGTTCTTTTTCTTTTGTGTTGTGTCAATGACTTATTAATTTTGTTGTTTGGTGCTATTTAATTATTTACACTTAGTTCCTTGGCTATGCCTTACTGCTCGCAGCCACAGCTACCCAGGGTTGAGCTTGAGGTTAAGTAAATGAGCCTGACTGGACCCAAGATGGTAACTGTGAGTGTGCTACGTGATAAGGCCCCACAGCCCAATCATATAGTACCGCCAAATCCTCACATTAGTGCCTAATGGTGGGATCCAGAATAGACAATTAATGTCAGTAACCCCTAAAAACAAAATCCAAGTCGACAGCATGAAAAAGGTTTATTCTGAAATTGCCAAGTTCTGTTTAAAGGCACCTGCTTCCTAAAAAGTAAAAGTTACCTAGTCTGCAAAAATTCTTTGCTAAAGAGTCTTCAAAGAAGAAGAACCATGGTGTCAACTTGGCCACCTTGCCTACATTGATAACCAATGAGCGGAGAGCACTGTGCAAGGAGAGAAACATTTTTACAAGAGTCTCTGCCAAAGAGGACAAGCTTTAGAAAGCCATCAAAGCATAGGAAGAGGCAAGTCAAGCCCATACCTCCATTGAGGATGTGATTACCCCCGACAGTGGGGATGAGGAGTTTGGCAGTAAACCTTCTGACATAGAGGGGGAGCAGGAGAGTGTGGCCCCAACAGTTCATCCAAGGAACAGTCCCCTAGCTAAGAGTGAAGGGAACTCCACATCAGTAAGGAGCCCCAAAACATAGTGGCCCAGCTCCTAAAACTTATAGACCCAGCTCACCCTCTTGGAACTTGAATAGAAGAAGCTGACCTACTAGAGAAAAAGTTATCCCTGGAAGACAGAAGGTCAAGCTCGGGGTACAATCCCAAGGACATGGTGGCAGCAACAGTTCATTTTTTCATATTACATCATATAAAATTGCGAAACATGATTATTCCATCAGTATTAATATAATCCAAAGATGCTAGAAAATCTTAATGCATGTTAAAGATTTTAATCTTGCATTAAGATTTGTGTACTATCTTTGGATTATATTAATACTGATGGAATAATCATGTTTTGCAATGTCATATGACGCAATATGAAAAAATTAATTTAGGAATAAACCTTGCATTTTTTGAAAAACAATACTAGTTTCTTTGAATTTCATGATAAGCGATTTGCATTGCCTCAGGAGTGCTTCAGATTCCTACCCTTCCCGGAGAAGGGCATCTTTCACAGTTATTACCCCCGCACCTCTATAAACAGGAGGTGATCATCTCTAGCACCCTACCTCTTTTAACCTTTTGGAAGAAGATTCACCTGATTATCTACCCAGGAGTGCAACGGTTTCTCTTCTTAGTACTTCTTGGCATCAACAGTTTGGCAGAGGTTAATACAATGGGTGCCTGACAGTGATAAGTGGTTGGCCTCCTATGAGAGAGCTCTTAGGGGAGTCCTTACTGGGGTACCTCATTCCAACTGTAGGGAGAGGTAGTCTGCTGACAGTTGAGGGTGAGTTGATAGACTCTTACAACCACATGAAGGAGGCATTCATTGAGCTCTTTGGTCTTACCCCAGAGGAATGGAAGACTGAGGTTTAGGAGTGTCGTATGGCTCATACTTTCTCAGTAAGGCTATGTTTTTGGACAACATAAACATCAAAACTATGCAAAACTGAGTCCAGGCACACCATCAGGATATGTTGGCCTTAGTCCTAACTAGCTCACAGTGCACCATTGGTACCCCTAACCTAGCGAGGTAACAGATGGCATGTGCAACCTCAGAACATGACAACACTGACTCCTCAAGAAAATCGTTATACAGATCTAAAGCCCCTTCATTTGGTAGCTCATGCATGCCCAAAGGGAGGCCTAAAAATACTCAAATTGATTTAAAATATTTATTGAAGCAATAAGATTCTTGTGCTAAATACATTTGCTGTAATTATTATTAGAAGGCAACAAAACAGGGTATTCAGCATCACGAGAATTGAAAAGAAAAATAACAATTCAACCATTATGCTGTTACATAGAATATATACTTGCATATTAGTACAGTTATGCTTATGCTCCTACCTAGCCCTCCCTATCCTAGTGTGCTTAAGGTGGGTGAATTTGCCAGAATCCCTTAGGATGATCAAACTCCCCAGTTACCTGTGGGTATGTTTAATCAAGGAGCCTGTTTTGGTGTAGAGCTGGACACCATCCTTCTCAGGAGGTAAACAGGAATAAGCTTGTCTGGAATTACAGTATGGAGGTGGTCTCAACAGTATCAGTGAAGTGCTCCTCTAAATAAACAGAGGAGGTGTGTCATTTATATAATAAACTTCACCCGTGTTACCATGTCAAAGCCTCAGTGTAGCAGTCATTGTTGATTCTATCCTTGTGGCACTATCGCCAAGCGTACAATGACAAACAACATTTAGCGTAGTGAACTTAGCATTCGTACAGAATGTTCCAGGCCCTGAAAAATACGCCAATGAAGAAATCTAAATGTAAGCAAAACCATTTCAGAGAACTTTACCCATACAGACACGCAAGCAAATGTGTATCAAGAGTCAACCTTCAAGAAATATGTCAACTTTAAACCTGTATATATAGAAAAGGTGGTCCTAGACAACAACCTAAATATCAATTAATGTGAATCTTAATTATTCACAGAACAATTCGTCAGATTGAATCTGTAAACAAGGAGGGGAGATATGATGCTTGCATTGTATATACAGTAAACCCAACACAGCTAATTTGAATGAAAAACATATAACAGATGATCACATTTATGTCACAATTTTATTTACATATTCATAAAGTGGTTACTGAGAAGGAAGAAAGGAGGGGAAAGAGTGCTCAAGTGAATTAGAGAGGAAAAAAGCTCAAGCCACAGGATTAAGATGATTATGTACAACAAAAGGACAAGGGAGAAAAAGGTGTAGGCTTCAAAATAAAAGGGGCGTAATCGTCGACGTAAATGTGATTATCCGTAAATTATGATTCTTCGAAATCCCCTCACATATTATTGACATGAACTGTCTTTAAACCTCCAAATAGGGTGGGCCAAGTTGCCGTGCACTCATAAGTCCCCTCGCCTCAGCCGCAGGATGTAGTAAAGTGATGCTCAGCGATGCGGACCGGTTTCTAAACCGTCTTTCTTCGTAAATACCAAGGCTCTTTCTGACAAATCATTTCATTTGCCATCAATTCTATTGTATAATTGTTGATGTGGATCATTCAAACTTATAGCAGCCTTGAAGAAGTGCTGTTGGGATGAAAAGTGCCACGTCGGCTATGAATGTTATATTGTGGTTTTTAAAAAAGGGAATCTTGAACAAAAGAATAAAAGAATAAAGGAAGAACACAGTCTATTTGACTCATTTGGAAGACGCTGTTTCAATATTTAATTGTTTATTATCATGAATCACTAGAAACTTTCAAACTATAAATGAAACTATATGTGTGCTGAGCCCGTTTGTCCAAAATTTTTGTTGATGAAGGCTTGTTAGTGGTTATATTTATAAGTTTTAATATTGTCTAAAATCTTTATCTCAGGAGCACTCCAATAGATTTTGCTCATCAAGGTCTCTAAAAATTAAAAAAATATAATCATGTTTATAAATTGGTGTCCCATCTTAATCTCCAGTGACAAAATCAAGTTCCGCCACGTCTTCCCGCTCACATGGACAGACCACTTCATCATACACTTCAACATCTCAACTGCACCAACGTAGCGGCTCCGCACCCCTAGCTGCATCTGGAAGAATGTGACCAAAGTCACATGGCTCAACACCCTCCAGCTCCAAACCCCCCCCAGTCTTCTGTGACGAACCCACTAGAAACACAGACTGTTTCAATAACTGGATCTCTACCAGCACCAACATCCTCACACCCCTCAAAAACAGCAAACCAAAGAGGAAAAACAAAACATGCAAGCTGGACAACCGACACACTCAGTGTCCAAGAGATGCTGCAAACAGTTAGAGAGAAAATGGAGAACCTCACAAGAGCCCGCCTCCAAGAATTCCTACAGTGCCTCACTCAGGATCTACAACTACGATCTAAAAGAGACCAAGAAGTAAGCTCTTACCCAGAGTATTGAGCCAGCAATAACAGATACTCCTCACCATCGGTAAGGAATTCACCCACCTGCAGCCACCTCCAACTCCATCACCCCATCACAAGGCCTCTGCAACCAACTCTCTGTTCTTCCATGACAAGATATCTAAAACCTGCAGGAACTTCGACCATCAACCAGACCCTACTGATCCCCCCTCATCTTGATCTTGCCAGGTAGGTCGCTCCCCCACCACACAGCTCCGCCTGTGTTGTCCTGCCCGCTGCTGCTGGTAAGTTCGCCCCTCTGCTTGCTGTCTCTGTGCCCTTGCCGGCTGTCCCCCTCGCTGCCACCGGTCTTCTGTGCCCTCCTTCCTCTGCTTGTTGCCCTTTTTTGCCTTCTGTACCCCTCGTGTGCCCCTGATTCTGTGACCTTTTTGCCTCTGTTCCCCTCGTGTGCCTCTGATTCTACGCTCGTTTTGCCTTCTGTGCCCCCGTTTCTGTGCCCATGTTGCCTTCTGTAACCCTCATGTGCCCCTGATTCTGTGACATTTATGCCTCTGTTCCCCTTGTGTGCCCCTGATTCTACGCCCGTTTTGCCTTCTGTGCCCCCGTTTCTGTGACCATTTTGCCTTATGTACCCTTCATGTGCCCCTGATTCTGTGACCTTTTGTCTCTGTTCCCCTCGTGTGCCCCTGATCCTGCGCCCATTTTGTCTTCTGTGCCCCTGATTCTGTGCCTGGTTGCCCCCGGTTACTGCAGCTGCGTCCCCTGCTGCCCCGCCCCACTCACTGACCATTCTCTGCCCCTGCCTCCCGCCTCCCAGCTGCTCCTTCCTCCCACCTCCCCATATGGCGGCCGCTGCGCACAGCAGGCGCGCCGCTGGTGCACCGAAGGGGCGCCTAAGGCAAGCAAGTCTTCACCCGTCCATGACTGGACCGCGCCCAGCGCCAGAACCCCTGGTTCTGCCAGCACACTCCGCACTCTCAACCCCGGACGAACCCACACCTGCTTCAAGGCTGCCCCGAAGCGCACTCATCGTCCCTTCACCTGCCAGAAAGTCAGGTAAACCAGCCTCAAAGCCACCAAAGCACCCGCCAAGAAGGACCTCAACCACCTCCGATGCATCCTACTGAAGACCCGCTCCGCACGCAAACACGCCGTCGAGCTCTGGGACCTGCTCGACACATTATTACCGGACGTCGCATTCCTGACAGAGACCTGGATGAACGACTCCTCCGCACCCGACATCGCCATAGCTATCGCAGACGGCTATAAGATCACCTGCAGAGCCTGAACCAACGGAGTAGGAGGAGGAACCGCCATCGTCCACAAGAACTCCATCAGGGTCTCGACCAGCACTGACGACACTCTCTGCACCCCGAACACATGCACTTCCAGATCCACACGGACCCCAACACCACCCTTGTCTACAGACCCCCCAGACCCGACCCCAGTTCAGCGACTCCATAGCCGACTTCATTAGCACGCATTCCCTAACCTCCACCGACTACATCCTCCTCGGGACCTGCACTTTCACCTGGAGAACAACAACAGCAACTCCACCACCGTGATCGACAACCTCGCCAACATCGGACTGAGACAGCTCGTCACAGCGCCGACACACTCCGCCGGCCACACGCTCGACCCCGTCTTCTCCTCAAGCTCCCACTTCTCCTTCAGCCACACCACCGAACTCCTCTGGACCGGCCACCGCTGCATCCCCTTCACCTTCCAGAAACCCATCACACACCACCGCACCCAACAGATCCCACGCTGCTGCTGGAAAAAAGTCACCGAAGACCAACTACAGGCAAACCTCGCTCTCAGCCCACCCACCGACCCCTCCAACGCCGACAACGCTGCCCACAACCTCAGACGATGGATAGACGCCAACACCCTAGCCCCGCTGAAAAAAACCACCTACAGTGACACCAGCAAGAGAGCCAGCTGGTTCACCCCGGAACTCCTAGCATCCAAGTGTACCTGCCGGAAACTAGAGAATAAATGGCACAGTGAAAATAAACCAGACAGCCACGCAGCCCACAAAGACGCCATCTGCAACAACCATCACCTCATTAGGTCCGCCAAAAGGATCTCCTTCAAAGACCGCCTCGACAATAACGCACACCAGACCCGACCCCAGTTCAGCGACTCCATAGCCGACTTCATTAGCACGCATGCCCTAACCTCCACCGACTACATCCTCCTCGGGACCTGCACTTTCCCCTGGAGAACAACAACAGCAACTCCACCACCGTGATCGACAACCTCGCCAACATCGGACTGAGACAGCTCGTCACAGCGCCGACACACTCCGCCGGCCACACGCTCGACCCCGTCTTCTCCTCAAGCTCCCACTTCTCCTTCAGCCACACCACCGAACTCCTCTGGACCGGCCACCGCTGCATCCCCTTCACCTTCCAGAAACCCATCACACACCACCACAACCAACATATCCCACGCTGCTGCTGGAAAAAAGTCACCGAAGACCAACTACAGGCAAACCTCGCTCTCAGCCCACCCACCGACCCCTCCAACGCCGACAACGCTGCCCACAACCTCAGACAATGGATAGACGCCAACACCCTAGCCCCGCTGAAAAAAAACACCTACAGTGACACCAGCAAGAGAGCCAGCTGGTTCACCCCGGAACTCCTAGCATCCAAGTGTACCTGCCGGAAACTAGAGAATAAATGGCACAGTGAAAATAAACCGGACAGACACGCAGCCCACAAAGACGCCATCCGCAACAACCATCACCTCATTAGGTCCGCCAAAAGGATCTCCTTCAAAGACCGCCTCGACAATAACGCACACAACAGCAAGGAGCTCTTCAACATCGTGAAGGAACTCTCCAACCCCAGTTCCAACACCAACGACATCCCGCCGTCGCAAGCCCTTTGCGATTCCCTCGCCACCTTCTTCCACCGCAAGATCGCCGACATCCACAACAGCTTCAACACCCAGACAGCCCCAACAGACACCGACACACCAGACTTGCCGCACACCATCAACCACGACCCCTTGCTAGCGTGGAACAACGTGAACATCGATGACACCATCAAGACCATGAGCACAATCCACTCCGGCTCGCCGTCAGACCCTTTCCCGCACCACATCTTCAACAAAGCCAGCAGTTCCATCATACCCCACCTGCGCAATGTCATCAATCTCTCCTTCGAGACCGCAACCTTCCCAGAAAGCTGTAAACACGCCAAGATCAATGCCCTACTCAAAAAACCAAAGGCTCACCCGAGATACCTCAAGAACTTCCGGCCCATCTCCCTGCTTCCGTTCCCAGCCAAGGTCATCAAGAAGAACGTCAACAGACAGCTAACCCGATACCTCAAAGAAAACAGCATCCTGGACCCATCCCAGTCAAGGTTCTGCAGCAACCACAGCACTGAGACTGCCCTCATCCCCGCCACCGATGACATCAGGACCCTGCTGGACAATGGTGAGACCCAACCCTCATCCTGCTGGACCTCTCCACCGCCTTCGACACTGTCTGCCACCGCACTCTATGCGCACGCCTCCATGATGCAGGGATCCGAGACAAGTCCCTGGAATGGACTCCCTTCTTCCTCTCCGGCAGAACCCAGATTCCGATCCAAAGCCTCCGAGATCTTCTGCGGCGTTCCCCAGGGATCTTCCCTCAGCCCGACACTATTCAACATCTACATGGCCCCGCTCGCACGCATCGCCCAACAGCACAATCTCAACATAATCTCCTACGCCGACGACAACTGATCCTCTCCCTCACCAAGGACCCCCTCACCGCCAAACCCAACCTCCACAAAGGAATGAAGACCGTCGCCGAGTGGATGAAGAGCAGCCGACTAAAGCTCAACACAGACAAGACGGAAGTCCTCATCCTAGGCTCCAACCCTTCAGCCTGGGACGACTCCTGGTGGCCAACGACAGTGGGGGCCGCCCCGACACCCACCACGCACGCAACCTGGGAGTCATCCTCGACCAGGCAAGTCAACGCAGTCTCCTCCTCCTGCTTCAACACCCTCCGCATGCTCCGCAGGATCTACAGGTGGATCTAGACGGATACAAGAAGAACAGTCACACAGGCCCTCGTCCGCATTAGACTCGACTTTGGAAACGCCCTCTACGTGGGAGCCCCGGCCAAGCTCATCAAACGACTGCAACGCATCCAAAACGCCTCCGCACGCCTCATCCTCGACGTACCACGCCACAGCCATATGACCCCCCACCTGAGAGACCTGCACTGGCTCCCCGTCGAAAGGGGAATCTCCTTCAAACTCCTCATCCATGCACACAAGGCACTCCCCAAGACCGGCCCAGCCTACATCAACAGCCAACTCCTCTTCTACGTCCCTAACCTCCAGCTCCGGTCTGCTGACCTCTCCCTCGCCACCGTCCCGCGGATCTGAAGAACAACCACCGGCGGCAGATCCTTCTAACGCCTCACCGCCAAGACCTGGAACACCCTTCCACTCAGCCTACGACAGACCCAAGACCTGCTGACCTTCAGGAGGCTACTCAAGACCTGGCTGTTCAACCAGTAGCGGCACCACCCCTCCCTTTTTTTTCCCCCAGCGCCTTAAGACCCTTGCGGGTAAGTAGTGCGCTCTACAAATTCTGTGATTGATTGATTGATTGATCTCCGAATTCCACCACGGAAGACGCCCCACTCACAAAGTGGACCCCGCTGACCAACAGAGACACATCGGCCGGAATGGCATCCATCTACTCAGGGGCTCCCATGGGCCCATGTCCCCACCGCTTCTTCTACTATTGCTAAAGTCACTTTCCTGGTGCCTGGAAACATGCAGAAGTCAACCCACTCCTCAAGAAACCATCTGTGGACCCGGAATTCTCAGCAACTACTGACCCAGTGAGCAGCAGCAACCATAGCATCAAGATGGGCCTCATAGCGGCATTCGGACGAGATTCGCACCGTACTAGATTGAAGCCAGACTTTT
The DNA here is from genome assembly GCF_964263255.1 of Lissotriton vulgaris. Taxonomy (NCBI): domain Eukaryota; kingdom Metazoa; phylum Chordata; class Amphibia; order Caudata; family Salamandridae; genus Lissotriton; species Lissotriton vulgaris. Next base: position 109,702,912 of record NC_141686.1, read on the forward strand.
GCACTCTTCCTCCTTGACCTTTCTGCTGCCTTCAACAGTCTCCCACCACACACTCCTCTCCAGACTCCATGAAACTGGAATCAAAGGACCAGCTTTCAAGTGGATAGCCTCCTCGCTAACCGGAAGAATGCAACTGGTCAAGCTCCCGCCATTCACTTCAGAACCTCATCTGCGGAGTCCTGTGAGGCTCCTTACTCAGCCCTACTCTCTTCAAAGTATACATGGCTTACCGTCATTTCATATGGCAATGCTAGGCCTGGGCGGTAAATTCGATTCCGCCTGCGAAATTTGCGTAATTTTGCGCTCCACGTAAAATGCGTGATTGTCAAAAATTCCGCGATCCGGGACTTCGTGGAATTTTTTGCTTGTTCGCTCTTTCAAAATGAGTGTTCACAAGATATTTCCCCCTGAGCACGCAAACAGCATTCACGAACAGGAAAAAAGCATCGCAAATGGGCAGAATAAGCAATTCTGCGTGTTCGTGGAGATTTTGCATGCTCGCTGAGATTTTTTACCATTTTGCGGAGCTTTGTGTAGCGCGACTACTCAAATTCGGCCCACCCGTAGCCAATATCCAACTCATCCTATCCCTCTCAGAAGACACCAACACCACTAAAGATATGTTCAAAGTGTGCATGACCAATGTGGCTAACTGGATGAGAGCAAAGTACCTCAAACTCAACCCTGACAAGACGAAAGTGCTGATTTGTGGCAACAAAAGCTTGCTGTGCAACTCTCCTGGAGGCCCACAGAACTAGGCTCCACACCCTCCGACCACCCCAGAAACCTGGGCATCATCTTGGACACCAACATCGCCATGAGAAATCAAATCAACGCTGTTATCTCCGCCAGCTTTCACATCCTCTGCATGTTCTGAAAAATCATTGCATGGCTCCCTCCTGACACCAGAGAGACCGTCACTGATGCCCTCGTCACAAGCAGACTTGATTACGGCAACACCCTCTACTACCGCATCTATGCACGCCTGCTACACAAGCTGCAAACCATGCAAAATGCCAAGTGTGAGATTAGTACTAAACCTTCCTTGCCACAGGTACATCATACCTTGTCATGTAGTACCTACTAATCCATAGGATCTGCGTGTTTGTGGGACAACATAAACTTTGGGCGTAGACTGATTTCAGGCACCCCTGCAGGATATGTTGGCCCAGAGATAAACTAGCTTACAGAGCCACCGTAAGCTCCCCTAACCTCACTAGGGATTGAATGGTTTTCTGGCAATCACTGAACATGACAACCCTGACCGCTCCGGGATCATGGAAATGGTACAGAACCTTTTGGTCAGTCACTCGTGCTTACTTGTGCTCAGAGAAATACACTGAGAATACACAGTGGGACGTTTTCAATATATTTATTGAACCAACGTTATTCTTGTATAGAATACATGTGCTGCAATAATCAGTAGACAGAAGCAGAAGAAGGTAATTACAAGCACCAAAAGCGTAAATGGTAGATATAGTTCTACTGTAGTGCTAAAACAGTGTATATATGCAGGCATATAAAACAAGGCAGTAATATGGAGTACTCCTACTATGCGAACCCTGCTCTAAGTGTAGGGAAGATCCAACTCCATTACCTGATAGTGTAATGAAGGACCCCATCTTGGTCACAACTGGACACAACTCACGGAGATGTCAGACTGCTGCATGGTGAAGTCTCAGCATTCAGAAACCCTTGTTGTCAGCTGAAGTGCCTCCTTTACCAGTCTATCAAGATCCTCATCTTTTATAATAGAAATCATTCTTGTGATGTGCATATAGATTAGTGATGGTATGGATATGTAGATAGACCTGTCGCCCCTGGGATAAAGATAGAGACGACATTTGTACATAGTGGGATAAGAGACCTTGTACGTGGTGTTTGGGGCATTGCGATAATGTTGTGTGAAGCTAGATGTGTATACAAGTTTAGTTTCAGAGAAACTAATACAACACTGTTGTGCACACAATACGTGCATAAGTGAAAAATAGGACAATGTAAGAAATGAGTTGCTTCGCTACATGGGCCTAACCCAGGAACATAACACCCTCTCCCTGTTATCTATAGATGCAAGACAGAAGGCGGGGGTTCACCTATACAGCAGCCAATTCCTGAAATTATCTCCCCCAGCACTTCAGGGCAGCCACATCACTTATGGATTTCTGCAAGAAACTGAACCTGGATCTTCATCTGAACCTACATGCAGAGCCAGCACCTACTCAGCACCTCGATACCCTCACTGGTGATAAGATTGCGCTCTACAAATCCATGTTACATTACATTACAGCCACGTCATGACATATGATGTACACGCACACATGCGCACTTATGCATCATGATGCTACATCAGCCCAGAGTAATGATGCATGAGTGTGCATTCATCACCATGTATGCACAGGTCATGAAGCTGTGCCCCCTTACCATCATAATGATTAAGTGCACATGCTCACATGCACATATCAGCAAAAATCAGTGGCAAAGCTAATAGGGCTGCATTGGCAAAGAGAGACATATTCTCTTTGCAAATGCTTGTTTTGGAATTCCTTTACTAACAACTGTGAAAATTCCAAACCCCTGGCAGATTTTTCACAGTTGTAAGTCATTCTGCAAAACTGGCTGTTGGGACGGAAACGTCCTCTGCATGGTGAAGACCCCTTTTCTGAGTGCCCAACTGTATTGTCTGGATCCCTAATGCTCATTCTTTTGTCCAAGGGGAACCCGGATCATGCATGTGCACCATGAAATAAGCCTGTCTCACAGATTGCGGTCTTGTTGGACTGGGAGGTGTGGCCAAAGCACCTTCCTCTCAAGGTGGTGGTAGGCTACTGCCTTCATTAGGAGTTAAACAGCACAAGCGCGGTGGTGGAAGCATACCGTATAATGATTAGTAGAAGTGAACAGGCCCTTTTTACCATGTGTCAATGGAGTGAGCCCTACAGACTCACTCACCTTTTTAAAAGTTCCACTGCTGTGTGTTCAACTCACCTTCGGCCTACATCAGATTGATGTAGAAGTGTGTACGTGATGAAAATGTGCTGAATGCATGTGAGTGTGAAAGACAAGCACTATACAGAGGGGGTTGTATAATGGAATCACGCATGCGATTAACATGCATGCCTTTACAACGCAGTGGTTACAACGCGGTACCGTTACCACGCATGAGTTTACCAGGCATGTCTTTACAATGAATATGCCTTTACCATGCATGCCTTTACAACAAATGTCATTGTGAAGGCATGATGGGTATAGGTGTATGTGTAGTAAAGGTTATGTGTGGCAACAGTACCCGTTTTGTAAACGCTAGCACCCGCCACGGCCCCTACCAGGCCCGAGCCCTATATATCACTTCTCCCTTCTGCCAGAGTCCTGGAAACCATCCTGACTACAGCCCTGAAACCAATAACTGGCCTCCCAGGCCTAAAACTCCCAGCTCCCTGCCTAGAGCCCTAAAACCTGGCCACCAGCCCTTAAAAATACCCTTGGCCCCTGCCTTAAAACCCAGCTCCCAGCCCTGAAAAATACCCCCACCCTAGCCCTAGGTCCCAAAACTGGCTTCCCAGTCCTTAAAAACCCCAGCCCCCCACCATGAAAGCCGGCCCTAAGTTCTGAAAACTACTCCGACCCCAGCTCTGACCAGAAAACTCTCACCAGCCCTGGGCCCTAAATCCTGGAATCCATTCCTGAAAACTACTCACCAAGCCACGTCCAATCCCTTTGACACCCCAATAACTTTTTATTTTCCTCAAACACCGTCTGCCCATTTGCTCCGAGTCTAGGGAGCTGACTGCCTTTATCAGGCATATGCCTTTACCACCTTTACAACAAAAAATATTGTAAAGGCATGTGTGGGAGAGGAATATATGTGGTAAATACAGATGCGTGGTAAAGACAGTCGTGGTAACGGCATGCGTGGTAGAGACCGCGTTGTAAACACTGTTTCCCCACAGAGGGTGCAGTGTGCAACATTGTGCACATGGTAAATGTGGGTGCGCTGGCATTGTGTGTTTAAAGTGACACACTCTGGTGAGATACAGAGAGACTGTAGTACTGAACAGTGTGCACAGACTAAGTTCATGTGCCGCATGTGGGAATGCTGTTGGTAACATGGTACATGGGCACAACAGTACTTGACAGTGGAGTGGGCTGTAAATGTACATTGAGGACAGAAGTGTCCGCACTAGTACATACATGGAGGACCTTGGGCTCCATTTTGGAATGCCCACACCTGCCCGGTGAAAACATGAGCAGTTGAGGACTCTCCCCCAGACAGAATTGTATAATATGGCATTCCTGTAAGCTGGATAGGACACGCACTGGATGAGGGGGAGAAAGGCACTCCCCTTTGCATTTCAGAGGACTCTTTGATTCAGTGACAGATTACAAGGAAGGAGCCTGGAGCCATTTCAGGAAGAGGGAGAGGGTGCTGATTAGAGAATCATAAAAGAGTTGGGCTGAGAACCCAGGAATCAATTTTGATGTGCATATCACTGTGGCTGACATCCAGGTGTGAACTCTGGTCGCTCCCATGGATCTTGTTGTGGGTTAATCAGCTTCGGAGTCCGAACTGCTGTGCAAGACATCTTTCAGAACGAAAGACGCATATCATATGAAGTAAGCAGAACGCCAAAATAACACCTCATTTTGTGTGTGAAAAAGAACTATAAGCCACCTGGGCTGCATAAGAAGGGGAAGTTCTGAAAGACTTCTGCCTGTGACCAGGACTAGGAGCCTGGCATGCTAGTCTCCCAGCTGGGTGAGGTGAAGTCACCTGGGGAAACCAAGACCACCTGTGTGAGAAGTTGGCCTGATATGTAGTGTTTCCAATTCTGGAACCACTTGGTATCAGTCCAAACAAACCCCAAAGATGTCTGGTTGTAAGTCAACCTTGTTAGACAAGCTATCCTAGTGGTAGCATGGACTAAGCAGCCTTAAAGGCTTAACTTAAGAGGTCGTGTTAAGCGAGCTGTTTTACCACATACAATCCTGTAATCAAATGAAAGGACACCACACAAGTATATATTATAAAAATATATGTATTTATTTCTAAATTACTCCCCAGTACTCTTTATGAGGAAAGGGGCACAAGCGTTAAATCAAAAGCACAGTGTAACATACAAAGTTGCACAATTTTGGATAAGGGCCGGTGGCCACTTAAACCATATACTAAAAAAGTGGTATAAGAGATACCAATCGAACAGTGGTTAGGCCTAGGGCCTAGAGATTCGCTGGGAGCAGTCAGGACTAGCAATGCTGAAGTCGGGAGTAGCCCACGGAACTCGGGTGCAGCACGGAAAGTGCGGCTTGCACCAATGCAATGTCAATGGTGCGTAAAAGTTACACAAAGTGAGTTAAAAGATACTTCCGCTGAACCTAGAGGAACAAAACTTTAGACACAGACCCTAGAGGTGTGTACCAGTGTAGGAACACCGGCGTTGCAATGTTACCTCACCCACAGGCCGTGGGTGCATAGGGTCGAAGTGGCGTCGGGTTTTGACACGCAGGCTCTTGGTGCTTGGAGCTGTTGAAGCTGCAGGCGATGTGAAGCAGAAGTGTCCGGTGTGATCCAAGGGTGGATCGAAGTAGAAAAGTACCTGAAAGCAGAGGGGACAGAGTCTGGGTCACTCAGCAGTGACCAGGGTGGAACCAGGACGGAACCAGGCAATGTCGGGCGCAATCAGGTGGTTGTTGATAGGCTTCTCTCCGCTGTCACGTGGGCTCTGGGGCATCTGCGACGTCCAGGAGCAGGTCACGATCTGTCCAACGTAGGCTCTCGCCGTCAGCACCGTCGGCTTCAAGATTGCAGCAAACAGCACTTGGCAAAAGCAATCCACGCGGAACCGGGAGATTGCTTATCACTCGAACCAGGAGGGTCAGAGTGGGGGCTCCTTTTCACAGGAGCTGGTGCACATCTGGAGCAACCAGAAAAGCAAGTCGTATTCAAGTTTTCGTCGGCACAGGGGCCACAAGCCAGCTGGCAAGTGACCAGGCCAACGCGTCGAGCCAACACAAGCAGAAGGGCCCCACGCAGCACTCGTCGAGTGTGGAGGGGGTAACTTTGGTGCAAGTGTAGCTCGGGGTGGGGGCTTCTCAAACCCCGGTGCACAGCTTCGAGGATCACTCGTGGGCTGCACAGTCAGCGTCTCGTGGCCTTTTCAAGATGGCGTGCCCCACGCTTCCGGTCGCCTCCACTGGTCTCAGCTCTGCAGGGACTGTGGATCGGGCTGGGAGAAGGCAGGCAAGCTTGATCTCGTCGATCTCTGTCGCTCGAGTTCCGGCGGGAACTGCAACAAAGCAAGGGTCGAGGGCTGGATGGTGCCTGTTTGCACAGGGTGGTCACTCCTTGACCACAAGGGAAATTCTTCAGGCTTCTATGTTGAATAGAATGTCGAAGGGTCCAGAATTCGTTTCTTATGTTTCTTCAGGATGATCTGAGTTGCATTGGCACTGCTCCCACTCTTATTCGAATCTGGTGGGCTGGACATCCTGCTAGGTTCCCTCCTATGGGTGGGACCCAGGAAGGGGGTGGTTACACCCCTTTCCTTTGATCCAGGCCGCGCTGGGACTGGGGCTGGAAGGCCCCAGAACCGGTTTGGCCGGATTATGCAAGGGGCAGCCTTGTGCTCCCCAGGCAGTGTCTGGTTTCTTTGAAACCTCCCTGCTGCAATCCACTATCTCCTGTCTGGGGTGGTTTGACACCGCCCTGCGACAGGAAACCCTTTGTCCAGGCCACCATTTGCTGAGTTTCGGTCAGCAGCAGGAGGCCAGACCCGTGTCTGTGGCAGGGGCATCCATTTTGTGGATCTGAGGCTCATTTTAAATCAACCGCGTTTCAGTAAAGTAACATGTCTTATCCCTCTAGAAGGGTGGAATGCTACCCCCGTCGCCGGAACTGGCGAGGGGGTAGTATTCCAATTCGTATGACACCTTACACGACATGTTTTGATAAAGCCAAACCAAAGTTGCTATATAACCGCGAGGATTATAAGGCGCTTAAGAGTATATGGTATGGCATTATCCCGGATCAGCTTAGGGAGTTGTTCCCGTCAGCTGCAGACAGGCTCAGCTCATGCCAGAGCTCCATCTCGCATAAAACCACGCACTCTGCCTCCAGGATTGATGAGGCCTTCCATAGGAGTGGCTTACAGGCTATATATGTGTCCAGATATAGGTTTAGATATAGGTATACTATATCTAAGCAAGGGGTGTTTACACCCACTTGCCCCAGCTGAGTGATCAGCCAGTTGTGTCAATTTAAGAACCAGCCAGGGGTGGCAAAAGCTATGCTTCAGCCCCTGGCAGGCCTTGGTGGCACCTATGCCCTGAGCACCTATAGTGCATGGTACAGGGGCTGACAAGGAGTCCATTTCCAATTGTGGTATGTACCTATAGCACATGTATTATGAATTTAGAGAGAGAACAGCAGGCTGGGGGTCTGATTAGCAGGCCCACAGCCTCAGTAAGTCGAAAACCAGTGAAGCAAAAAGCAAAAATTGGGGTGACCATAGGATAGCAGACCCTACTCTCCTACACAACCCCCCCCCCCCCAAACGCAGGGACATTAAACTTAACCTTGACCAGATAAGTCTTCATGTTCTAAGTGGAAGTACCTGGAGAGACCATCTGCATTACCATGGTCAGTCCCTGGGCGGTGCTCCACTGTAAAGTCCATCCCCTGTAGGGAAATGGACCACCTGAGCAGTTTGGGATTTTCACCCTTCATCTGATTTAGCCACAAGAGGGGCTTATGGTCTGTCTGAATTAGGAAGTGAGTACCAAACAAGTATGGCCTCAACTTCTTCAGGGCCCAAACCACAGCAAAGGCCTCCCTCTCAAAAGCTGACCAACGTTTCTCCCTGGGGGTCAGCCTTCTGCTAATAAAAGCAATGGGCTGGTCTTGACCATCTTGATTAAGTTGTGAAAGCACAGCTCCCACCCCCAACTCAGAAGCATCTGTCTGTACAATGAACTGTTTGGAGTAGTCAGGACTCTTCAGGATAGGTGCAGAGCACATGGCCTTCTTCAGGTCATCAAATGCCTTTTGACAGCTAACTGTCCACTGAACCTTTTTGGGCATCTTCTTGGATGTCAAGTCATTCAATGGTGTCACAATGGACCCATAGTTCTTTACAAATTTTCTGTAATACCCAGTCAGGCCCAAGAAGGCTCTGACTTGTGTCTGGGTAGTTGGAGGAGCCCAGTCCTGTATGGCCTGGATCTTGCTCTCCAGTGGTTGAACTTGACCCCCACCTACAATGTGGCCCAAGTACACAACCTTGCTCTGCCCTATCTGGCACTTAGTAGCCTTGATAGTCAGGCCTGCCTTTTGCAGGGCCTCCAGAACCTTCTTCAGGTGGATCAGGTGATCCTCCCAGGAGGAGCTAAAGACAGCAATATCATCTAGATATGCTGCACAAAAGTCATCCAACCCAGCAAGGACTTGATTCACCAACCTTTGGAAGGTGGCAGGTGCATTCTTCAAACCAAAGGGCATTACCACAAATTGATAATGCCCACTAGGGGTAGAGAATGCTGTTTTGGCTTTTGACTCTTCAGCTAGTCTGATTTGCCAGTAGCCAGCTGTCAAATCAAATGTGCTCAGAAACTTGGCAGAAGCCAATTTATCAATGAGCTCATCTGCTCTTGGAATGGGATGTGCATCTGTCCTAGTGACAGCATTGAGACCTCTGTAGTCCACACAAAACCTCATTTCTCTCTTCCCATCTTTGGTATGAGGTTTTGGCACAAGGACCACTGGGCTAGCCCATGGGCTCTCTGATGGCTCAATCACTCCAAGCTCCAACATCTTTTGCACCTCAGCCTTTATACAATCCCTGACATGGTCAGGTTGCCTGTAGATCTTATTCTTCACAGGCAGACTGTCACCAGTGTCCACCTCATGGGTGCACCAATTAGTCTGGCTGGGTGTGAGTGAAAACATATGTCTGTGGGCCTGCAACACCTGTCTGCAGTCCACCTGTTGCCGCTCAGTGAGGCTGCCTGCCAAGGCTACTCCATCAACTGAACCATCATCAGGGTTCTGGGAAAGCAGGTCTGGGAGAGGGTCACTCTCTTCCTCCTGATCCCCATCTGTGGCCATGAGGAGACTCATGTCCTCCCTGTCAACAAATGCTTTCAAACGGTTTACATGGAGCACCCTGTGGGGGCTCCTAGGGGTGCCAAAGTCAACCACATAGGTGACTTCTCCCTTTTTCTCAATGATAGGGTAGGGTCCAGTCCATTTGTCCTGGAGAGCTGCTGGCCCCACTGGGTCCAACACCCACACCTTCTGCCCTGGCTGGAACTCAACCAGAACAGCATTTTGGTCATGCCAAGCTTTCTGTAATTCTTGACTTGCCTCAAGGTTTTTGGATGCTCTCTCCATGTATTCAGCCATCCTGGAGCGGAGACCAAGTACATAGTCCACAATGTCTAGTTTAGGCTTTTTGAGAGGTAACTCCCATCCTTACTTCACCAAACTCAATGGACCCCTCACAGGGTGGCCAAACAAAAGTTCAAAAGGGCTGTAGCCAACCCCCTTCTGTGGGACCTCTCTGTAAGCAAAGAGCAAGCAGGGTAAAAGGATGTCCCATTTCCGCCTAAGCTTCTCTGGTAAACCTTTTATCATTCCCTTTAGGGTCTTGTTGAACCTTTCAACAAGCCCATTGCACTGTGGATGGTAGGGTGTGGTAAACTTATAGTTTACTCCACACTCTTTCCACATTGCTTTCAAGTATCCAGACATAAAGTTGGTACCTCTGTCTGAAAGAACCTCCTTTGGAAAGCCCACTCTTGAGAAAACTGCAATGAGGGCTTTTGCCACCACAGGTGCTGTGGTGGTCCTCAGGGGAATTGCCTCTGGGTACCTGGTGGCATGATCCACTACCACCAGTATAAATCTGTGCCCAGATGCTGTTTGAGGATCCATGGGACCCACAATGTCTATTCCAACTCTTTCAAAGGGTACCCCCACCACAGGTAGTGGTATCAGGGGGGCCTTTGTTGTGCCACCTGACTTACCACTGGCTTGGCAGGTGACACAGGAGCGACAAAACTCCTTGACATTTTCTGACATTTGAGGCCAGTGAAAGTGTGGAACAAGCCTGTCCCAAGTCTTATTCTGGCCTAAGTGTCCTGCAAGGGGAATATCATGGGCCAAGGTAAGAAGGAAACCCCTAAACTTCAAAGGTATAACCAACCTCCTGGTTGTGCCAGGCTTGGGGTCTCTAGCCTCTGAATAAAGGAGCCCTTCATCCCAATAAACTCTATGGGTACCTTGAGCATTCCCTGCAGCCTCAGCAGCAGCTTGCTGTCTGAGGGGTTCAAGTGAAGGGCAATCTAATTGGGCCTGCCCCAGGTCTGCCCTTGAGGGTCCCCATGTCCCCAGAAACTCAACCTGGTCAGGTTCAAGCTCCTCTGAGACAGTCTCCTCTTGGACTGCAGAATCAGTTTCCTGTGAAGCTTGATCCTCAACCTGGGGCAAGTGGGAAGGCACAGCCTTAACCCTCTTGCTCCTTCTCTTGGGTTGTGGTTGGTCTATTGTTTCAAGATCCACCACTGGTTCAGGAAGGCACTTCTTAGCCTGAGACCTTGTCACTGCAAGGACATGAGCTGAAATCCCTAGCATTTCTGCATGAGTCCTGTACTCCACTTCTGACCAAACTGAGCTTTCAAGATCATTGCCTAACAGACAGTCTACTGGGAGGTCTGCACTCACAACAACTTTCTTTAGGCCATTCAAACTTCCCCGGATCTATAGAGCAAAACTGGGTGGCCGCTCCTTTCGTTTCCTTGGAGCAAAACATTGGAATGCCCTCCCAGTTCATCTGAGAATGGAACCGTCAGAAACCCTTTTTAGAGCTAAACTTAAAACTCATCTTTTCCCCCATTAACTTTTTCTGTTCCCTGTTCCAGTGGGCCGTAGGGAGTTTTCTTCAGCAATTAGCGCGGGGATACACAGCTGTGCAGCCATGCGCTTTATAAAACGCTTTATTATTATTATTTATTATTATTATTATCTACCCCTCCCCAGGAGAAGTTCACAACAGCCACACTATGGGAAATAGTGGAGTTGCTTGCATTGGTCACTAGGTAACTTTCACCTAGTACAATCTGACCAGGGTCCACAAAGTCTGGTGTCACCATAGTGACACTGGCACAAGTGTCCCTGTAGGCTTGAGCCAGTTTCTCATTGATTAAGGGAGTCTGCCTATATTTGCCCAGGTTACTGGGGCTTACTGCAGTGGTCAAAGATAAGTCCACATCATATAGGAGAACTGCCTGTGTGGGGATTCTGACTAGGCCAGATTCCACCTCAGTACCCAAGGTTAACCCTACTAACCCCTTAGGTTGTGCACTACCACTGCTGACTGTACTAGGGGGTGCAGTTGCTTTAGGAGCTGCAGTGGTAGGAACTGGATTTTTCTTAGTGCATTCACTGCCCCAGTGTGAAACTGATTTGCAGGTATTACACCAAGGTTTCTTTGGGCCATCATTCTTCTTTTTCTTGTTTCCATTTTGGGAACCCCCCTCCTTATTGCTAGTTTGGGGGCCTGAAGACTTCTGGTCCTTTTCTTTATCTTTCTGATTTCCACCCTTCTGGTCTGTTTTCTTCTGGTCACCTTGGTTCTGGTTTTTCTGCTTAATCCTTGTTCTGACCCATTTGTCTGCCTTCTTTCCCAATTCTTGGGGAGAGGTCAAATCAGAGTCAACAGGGTATTGATGCAACAGCTGGTTCTGACAGTTATTAAGGATCTGTTCTCTCATCATAAGATTGTACAATCCTGTATAGTCTGAGACTTTACTTCCCTGCAGCCAACCCTCCAGAGCCTTAGTGGCACATTCAACAAAATCAGTCCAGTCCTGAGTCTGTGCTTTTTGGGTGTTTCTGAACAACAACCTGTATTGCTCAGTGGTTAGGCCAAACCCTTCAATAAGAGCACTCTTCAGGACAGAGTAGTTTTTGGCATCCTCAGGTCTAACAGTGAGGAGCCTATCCCTCCCTTTCTCAGAAAAGGAGTACCATAAAATTGCTGCCCACTGATCCTCAGGGACCTGCTGTACCATGCAGGCCCTCTCAAGAGCAGTCATCCATTTGTGGATGTCATCCCCTTCCTTGTAGGGGGGCACAATTTTTGTCAAGTTTCTATTGTCATAGGCCCTGTCTTTTTCTTTACGAACTTTGCTGCCACCAGTGGCATCTAAGCCACACAATTTTCTTTCTCTTGCTAAAGCAAGTTTAGCTTGAGCCAAGGCTACCTCTTCCCTTTCTATTTGGAGTTGGACAGCCCTCATTCTGGCCCTATGCTCTTTTCTCTGGGAGGGAGTCATCCCTCTTTGAGATTCTCTTGAGGCACTAGAAAGATGAGAGTCCCCTGATTGAGATCTCACCCTCCTGTTGCCTGGGAGAATTTGGTTATGAGATCTGGAGTGGTGCTGGCCCTCTCCATTCCCATGTAGGTCTAGGTTAGCCTGGTTAAGCCTGGCAACCTGTACCTGGGTCACCCTCTGATCCTGATCTTCAGGCTCATCTACATCTGAGCCTTCCTCTTCCTCTTCCTCCTCCTCTTCTTCTTCATCTGGAAGATCCTCATTTTCAGGGGAGTTTATCCCCTCACCTGAATCTAAGGGAGCCTGACTCACCTTATCTAAGTCATCCTTTTCCAGGATAGCTATCAGGTAAGGAATGGTAGGGCCTCTGCCCTTTTTTAGCCCCCTGGCTGTGCACAAGGCACTCAGGTCTTTGTGGCTAAGGTTGTCATATCTGGAAGTTGCCTTGGTAGGGTCAACTGCTACAGGAGCAGAGCCTGAGGCTCCACCTGTATCAGACATGACTGCTAGTGAGGTGTAAGTGGTGCACTTACCTACACTAAGTGTTTTCCTACTGTACCTTGCTAGTGAGTTGTAGTCAGGGTGTGCTAATCCCTTTAATCTACAACTACTAAGTTCAGTAGAACTTAATATGCTAAGCTTTTGATTTATATGTACCTAAGGTACTTGATGTGATCTTTCAATTTTATGTAAAGATTGCAATGGTAAAACAAACAGCAAGCTCAAATCCGCACCGCTGCCCACCAATGTGAGACGTTGGCCTGATATGTAGTGTTTCCAATTCTGGAACCACTTGGTATCAGTCCAAACAAACCCCAAAGATGTCTGGTTGTAAGTCAACCTTGTTAGACAAGCTATCCTAGTGGTAGCATGGACTAAGCAGCCTTAAAGGTTTAACTTAAGAGGTCGTGTTAAGCGAGCTGTTTTACCACATACAATCCTGTAATCAAATGAAAGGACACCACACAAGTATATATTATAAAAATATATGTATTTATTTCTAAATTACTCCCCAGTACTCTTTATGAGGAAAGGGGCACAAGCGTTAAATCAAAAGCACAGTGTAACATACAAAGTTGCACAATTTTGGATAAGGGCCGGTGGCCACTTAAACCATATACTAAAAAAGTGGTATAAGAGATACCAATCGAACAGTGGCTAGGCCTAGGGCCTAGAGATTCGCTGGGAGCAGTCAGGACTAGCAATGCTGAAGTCGGGAGTAGCCCACGGAACTCGGGTGCAGCACGGAAAGTGCGGCTTGCACCAATGCAATGTCAATGGTGCATAAAAGTTACACAAAGTGAGTTAAAAGATACTTCCGCTGAACTTAGAGGAACAAAACTTTAGACACAGACCCTAGAGGTGTGTACCAGTGTAGGAACACCGGCGTTGCAATGTTACCTCACCCACAGGCCGTGGGTGCACAGGGTCGAAGTGGCGTCGGGTTTTGACACGCAGGCTCTTGGTGCTTGGAGCTGTTGAAGCTGCAGGCGATGTGAAGCAGAAGTGTCCGGTGTGATCCAAGGGTGGATCGAAGTAGAAAAGTACCTGAAAGCAGAGGGGACAGAGTCTGGGTCACTCAGCAGTGACCCGGGTGGAACCAGGACGGAACCAGGCAATGTCGGGCGCAATCAGGTGGTTGTTGATAGGCTTCTCTCCGCTGTCACGTGGGCTCTGGGGCATCTGCGACGTCCAGGAGCAGGTCACGATCTGTCTCACGTAGGCTCTCGCCGTCAGCACCGTCGGCTTCAAGATTGCAGCAAACAGCACTTGGCAAAAGCAATCCACGCGGAACCGGGAGATTGCTTATCACTCGAACCAGGAGGGTCAGAGTGGGGGCTCCTTTTCACAGGAGCTGGTGCAGATCTGGAGCAACCAGAAAAGCAAGTCGTATTCAAGTTTTCGTCGGCACAGGGGCCACAAGCCAGTTGGCAAGTGACCAGGCCAACGCGTCGAGCCAACACAAGCAGAAGGGCCCCACGCAGCACTCGTCGAGTGTGGAGGGGGTAGCTTTGGTGCAAGTGTAGCTCGGGGTGGAGGCTTCTCAAACCCCGGTGCACAGCTTCGAGGATCACTCGTGGGCTGCACGGTCAGCGTCTCGTGGCCTTTTCAAGATGGCCTGCCCCACGCTTCCGGTCGCCTCCACTGGTCTCAGCTCTGCAGGGACTGTGGATCGGGCTGGGAGAAGGCAGGCAAGCTTGATCTCGTCGATCTCTGTCGCTCGAGTTCCGGCGGGAGCTTCAACAAAGCAAGGGTCGAGGGCTGGATGGTGCCTGTTTGCACAGGGTGGTCACTCCTTGACCACAAGGGAGATTCTTCAGGCTTCTATGTTGAATAGAATGTCGAAGGGTCCAGAATTCGTTTCTTATGTTTCTTCAGGATGATCTGAGTTGCATTGGCACTGCTCCCACTCTTATTCGAATCTGGTGGGCTGGACATCCTGCTAGGTCCCCTCCTATGGGTGGGACCCAGGAAGGGGGTGGTTACACCCCTTTCCTTTGATCCAGGCCGCGCTGGGACTGGGGCTGGAAGGCCCCAGAACCGGTTTGGCCGGATTATGCAAGGGGCAGCCTTGTGCTCCCCAGGCAGTGTCTGGTTTCTTTGAAACCTCCCTGCTGCAATCCACTATCTCCTGTCTGGGGTGGTTTGACACCGCCCTGCGACAGGAAACCCTTTGTCCAGGCCACCATTTGCTGAGTTTCGGTCAGCAGCAGGAGGCCAGACCCGTGTCTGTGGCAGGGGCATCCATTTTGTGGATCTGAGGCTCATTTTAAATCAACCGCGTTTCAGTAAAGTAACATGTCTTATCCCTCTAGAAGGGTGGAATGCTACCCCCATCGCCAGAACTGGCGAGGGGGTAGTATTCCAATTCGTATGACACCTTACACGACATGTTTTGATAAAGCCAAACCAAAGTTGCTATATAACCGCGAGGATTATAAGGGGCTTAAGAGTATATGGTATGGCATTATCCCGGATCAGCTTAGGGAGTTGTTCCCGTCAGCTGCAGACAGGCTCAGCTCATGCCAGAGCTCCATCTCACATAAAACCACGCACTCTGCCTCCAGGATTGATGAGGCCTTCCATAGGAGTGGCTTACAGGCTATATATGTGTCCAGATATAGGTTTAGATATAGGTATACTATATCTAAGCAAGGGGTGTTTACACCCACTTGCCCCAGCTGAGTGATCAGCCAGTTGTGTCAATTTAAGAACCAGCCAGGGGTGGCAAAAGCTATGCTTCAGCCCCTGGCAGGCCTTGGTGGCACCTATGCCCTGAGCACCTATAGTGCATGGTACAGGGGCTGACAAGGAGTCCATTTCCAATTGTGGTATGTACCGATAGCACATGTATTATGAATTTAGAGAGAGAACAGCAGGCTGGGGGTCTGATTAGCAGGCCCACAGCCTCAGTAAGTCGAAAACCAGTGAAGCAAAAAGCAAAAATTGGGGTGACCATAGGATAGCAGACCCTACTCTCCTACAACCTGTTCCGGAATCTGAGCAGCAGTTCCTGCCTGCTCGCCAAGACCAGCGTGCCAATGAGGGAGAGGTGTGTGTGAGAGTGAGTGAAATCCAGATGGGAGCCCAAAGGTGTTTGGCTACTGAGCGACGTGTGAGGAGCAGTGCAGCATCTTTCGAGCAGTCGCCTGTGTGCAGCATTGTGAGTTTGATAAACATGTGTGCCACAAAGGGCCACTGTGCACCAAAGACAAGAGCTGCATTGATCAGGCAGTTGCCCATGTGCAGCGTTGTGAGTTGTGCGACCCTGTATGCCAGGAGGAGTTGCTGTGCACCAAGGACAAGTGCTAAATTGATTGCACAATTGCCTGTTTGCAGCATTGTGGAAGTAGGCGACCCCCATATGCTAGGAGGGGCCGCGTGTGCCAAGGAACTGGGTCGCATCGATCGGGTAGCCGTCCATGTGTGGGAAATTGCTGGGAACCCGTATGCCAGGAGGGGCCACAGGAAAGGCAACCTTAGGCCAGCGTGACCTGACAGAGAGGTTCATCGGAGCGATCCCATATGCCAGGAGGAGCCGCTCGAAGCGCTGAGGCTGTAAGTCCTGGTTGTTGCCCGTGACCCAAAACTGCTGCTGCAACCCAGATGAGAGAGGCTTTTTATCCGAGGAGGCCTGAGGACAGAGGAGTCTCCCTCGGAGCCCTGTCAGAGAAAAGAGACTGCGCTCATCCCGGAGCAAGTTAGAAAAAGACTTACTGTGTGTGTCTGGAGCCGGAGCAACTCTGATTGTCAGATGCTAGTAAGCATGGCTCAGGAGAGAGGACCAGTGCCTGCCAGAAGCTGCACATGTGAACATGACTTGACTGTGACAATCTGGGCCAGGACCGCATTGCACCGCTGGCAGGTTTTATACCGCTGAAGCTGGTAAGCTGAGCACTGGGCCTACCAGGCCTCAGGGGACATAACACTTTTGGTTTTTGCAACCCTACTGGAATCTTAGTGACTACACCTTATTGACTGAGTACGAGTGGGTGAAACCCCATGAAGGGGACCTTGCAGTTCACTTTCCCTGGAATGTGACGCATGTGAATGGGGAATAACAGCACACCCGGTACATGGGAACTTGGTAGCATGAGGGGGG
The DNA here is from genome assembly GCF_964263255.1 of Lissotriton vulgaris. Lineage (NCBI taxonomy): Eukaryota > Metazoa > Chordata > Amphibia > Caudata > Salamandridae > Lissotriton > Lissotriton vulgaris. The sequence goes on from NC_141686.1 coordinate 109,719,842, forward strand.
CCTGACAGCAAGTGTGCCTACCTCAAGAGGCAATGTGTTATTGTTTTTTGAATGTTGTTTATCTCTGTATGTGTAGAATGAGAATTAAAATACTTATTTTATACCAAATAACTATTTGACTGGACATTGATTTATGCTGCTTGTACATTGAGTTATGAGTCATGTTCACTGATCTGTATCTACACTTACCTCCGAGAGAGCTTTGACTGCTTGTGCTATGTTACCAAACTGAGAGTCAGGTGCAGAAAGTGACCCAGTTGAGCAAGATCCATAATAGAGAGGAGTCCAGGATATCAAAGGTAAAAGGCCTCAGTGGGTCATGTAACCCCTGCATGGCCCATGGCCCCCCTTCTGAAAATTGGCGACTAGCGGTGCAGCGCCTAACGTTTTGGGAGTAAAAAAAAACAGATGTGGCATTGTTCATTTCCAATTTGCAGCAGTGTTGCAATTAGTCCAGTTTAGGTAATGGAGAACACAGAGTAGAGAATTGACCTCAGCACCATGTCCATAGATCAGATGATAATGTATGTAGGGACAGAGAGTGGAGGATTCCCAGTAGTAGCGACAGAGAGGTCCTTGCTAATTTCATTAGATACCAATTTGAGATACTGGGTGAAAAAGGCTGTAGCTGACTCTAGGGAGGGAACCATGTTAGCAACCCAGGAAGAGACGCTGTCGATTCAGGCTCTATGATCCCCTTAGTACAGATATATCCCAGACACACGCCAAAAGTGTCTCCTCTAATGCCTTTCCCAGAGTTTCAGCAAGACATTCACCACCTGTAGTTTTCAGAATACAGTAGGTGTGTACACCACCCCAAATTTCCAGGGTACCACTGTCACTGCCTCCAGAAATAAATCCCTTGAGGGCGGGGAGGAGGGTTGAGTCTAGCAGTGACCATGAGCTTGCAGTAGGCACTTCAGAAAGTCTGACTGATGAAGATGACAAAGCTAGAGACTTTGAAAGGGAGAAGCTAAGACTAGCTCAAAGGGAACAATAGGAGAGGAGGCATAAGAGACATGAGGAGTGGGCTTGGGAGGAGAAACAGAAGGAAAAGGACAGAGAGCTGGAAAAAGAAAGAATAGCCCTGGAGAGAGAGAAACTTAGGATGGCAGCAATTACATCTCCATCTGGTATAAGTAACTCTACTTTCAGTTCGAGCTAGGTGTTAGCCAAGGTTCTAAAAAATCTTGTGCATCTCTAAGTGAAAGGCCCGGACATTTTAGAAAGGTTTGTGAGCTTTGAGGTTGCTTGTAAGGCGCAGACCTTGAATGAGGTGTCTAAGGCAGCTGCCTTGATGGGGCACAGGTCTTATGTAATATGAGCCCATGAGTCTAATACCTATGTGGCAAACTAATAACATCCAGTTGTTGCATAAGGCTTAAATAGGAAGACACAGCAAAAAACAGTCTCTAAAGCTGGTTCACATACAGACACTGATTTGTCACTTGCCTCGGAGATCTGAAAAAGGCGGTGGAAGAGAAGATGACAGTTCAATATTTCCCCTGTCTTCTTCTGCCTCCCTCTGGTGTCTACAACTTGGAAGAAGGTGGGTCAGGCTATTCTGCCACCCACCACTACCTTCTCTGCCAGCAGCAGTGAAGCTAGTAAGCTTGAATTATTCATCCAAACTTCTAAATTATCAAACAATATAATACGTACCTTAGCTTTAACTCATCTATCTCCTCGTTGGACGAAAACCTTGATCTCCTAAAGACGTCTTTCTTTGTTCCGTAAATACAATTTTTCTGAATCATGTCTTTGAAACAGGAAAAAAAGAATTTATGAAATAAGTGTGGTGCTACAGACGTGGAACTTTATGCTTGCACTAGATATACAATCCCACAGTTAAGTAGGACACTTCTCTTGAAAGTAGTATTTTTATCTGAAAACAACATATCATCTTTCAAAATGGTGGGCACACACCACCACTCCCATTGGACTTCCAATAAATTGTCTTTGCTATCCACATCTGTATAGAAAACAAAAACATCCAACAAGCAAATTTTAATAAACGAAAAATAGAAGTGCAAGCTCATTGTGGTATCCACCATCAAGCACAAGACCAAGTGTTAACAAAAAGTATAACTGATAAACCAACTTCCTTTTTAACTTTTTATTTAAACCGGTTCTTTTTTACTATTGTTGGCAGAGAGCTTCACTTATATAATGCTTCCATTGCAGTTCTAAATGATCACAGTTGAGTCAAGGACAACTGACATGCAAAAACAAATCAACACTGATATAAACCATTGGATGATAATGATACACTGTCCTTTCCCAGGATTCTTCCTAATTGAGTGTAAAACATCTTGAGCTCAGCCTAACGCAGAAGAAACTCACTTAGTGACTGACAAAAAACAGGAAGAGACTTGTTCAGAAAAAGAAAAAACAACTTGTGACTCCAGTTGCAGTCAAGGTGTATGTCTTTTTTCTATGGGAGATTGCCCTTGCTCATATCGGGGCAGCAGGTGAAGCCACAAAAAACAATCAAAATAAAGGTATTGAATAAAGATACCATAGCACTCAGGACAGAAGTCTGACAAGTAAAAAGTCCATCATATATAGTTCGTAGGCATTAAATCCAGTATTATGACTTTATTGAGTCCAGTACATGTATCATCAACACAACAGCCTACAGATGTTTGATCGTGTTATGTGACTTTTTCAAGAGTGCAAGTGCATGAAACACAGTAAAGACAGAGATAACATAAAAAAATTAATTTAGTATCTGGTGACATGATGTGATGAGAGGACCAAGTACCCGTAGGTGACAGAGACGTCTGAAGAAAGAAGAGAAGGTTTAGGGCCAGATGTACGAACCTTTTCTGCACTCGCAAAAGGGAGATCAGCCAGCAAAAAAGGGTCATGGCTTGTACAAACACTGTTTTGTGAGTCACTGACTCGCAAAATAGCGTTTGTGACCCTCGCTATTGGGAAGGGGCATCCCTTCCTAATAGCGAGACTCAATGCCATTTACTAATGTTTTGTGAATGCATTTGCAACAGCAAATCACTCGCAGTTTACCACCTACTCAAGTAGGTGGTAAACCACTCGCAAACGGGGAGGGGTCGCCGGGGGACCCCTTCGCCTTTGTGAATGGGTGTATAAAGATTTTTTTAAGAACAGGCAGTGGTCCCAGGGACCACTGTCTGCCTTAAAAAATGGAACTGAAACGTTTCATTTTTTCTTTTTTAAATGCAGCCTGTTTATCTTGAAGGAAAATGGACTGCATTAAAAAAATAACTTCTCTATTTAAAAAGCAATCCCAGTCATGGTGGTCTTCTGACCACAGCAGGCCACCATCCCTGGGAGTGTTAGCTATTCCCAATGGGGTCGCAAATTGCGCATGCCTCATGAATATTAATCAGGCATGCAATTTGAGACACCTTTGGGAACCACTAAATGTGCCTGAGACACTGTTGTAGATTCACTTTTGCGAGTCACAAATTGAGAGTCGCAATTTGAAGCAATATGTGACTCGCAAAAGTGAATGGTCGTACATCTGGCCCCTGGAGAAGTAAAAAACATACCAACCCACGCCTAAGTATTGGAAAATGAAAGGATACAGTGTCCCATGTACATAACCATTAAAGAACAGGGAATTGAAGTCCCAATTGCAAACAGGTAGTAACGCATTTGTCAGAGTTAGAGCTACTGTCGTAGTAAATAACAATGTCTTTTATTTAAGTTTTTTGGTTTAGAGTGTAGTGGAATTATGAACAGAGACACAGCTGCAGCACTGCCTAGAGGACTTAGAATGAAGACTTAGCGATGAGACCAGAGAAGTAGGTAGCAGCACTGTGTAGAGGACTTACAATTAGGAATTATCGACAGGACCAGAGAAGCAGCTAGCAGCACTGTCTATAGGACTAAGAACGAAGAATTACTAACAGGACTAAATATGCAGCTGCAGCACTGCCTAGAGGACTTAGAATGAGGAATTTTTGACGGGACCAGAGAAACAGCTAGCAGCATTACCTCGAGGACTGACAACGGGGAATTACTACTGTAACCAAGGGCAAAGCCGCAGCACTGCCTAGAGGACTTCGAATGGAGGAAGTTACTGAAAGGACCAGAGAAGCAGCTAGCAGCACTGTCTAGAGAGTAGGAATGAGAAATTATTGACGGGACCAGAGAAACAGCTAGCAGCATTACCTAGAGGACTGAGAACGAGGAATTACTACTGTAACCAAGGGCAAAGCTGCAGTACTGCCTCGAGGACTTAGAATGGAGGAAGTTACTGACCGGACCAGAGAAGCAGCTACCAACACTGTCTAGAGGATTTAGAATGAGGAATTATTAACAGGACCAGAGAAACAGCTAGCAGCATTACCTAGAGGACTAAGAACGGGGAATTACTACTGTAACCAAGGGCAAAGCTGCAGCACTGCCTAGAGGACTTAGAATGGAGGAAGTTACTGACAGGACCGAAGAAGCAGCTAGCAGCACTGTCTAGAGGACTAGGAATGAGAAATTACCAACATGACCAGAGTAGCAGCTAGCAGCACTGCCTACAGGACTAAGAATGAAGAATTACCACTTCGACCACTGGGATCAGAGACGAAGCTGCCACACTGTCTACAGGACTTAGGATAAGGAGTTACCTATGAGACCAGAAAATCAGGGAGCAGCACTGTCTAGATGCCTTAGAATGAGGAATTACTGACAGACCACAGAAGCAGCTAAAGCACTGTCTATAGGACTTAGAATGTAGCTAGCAACACTGACCAGTGCACTATGAATGAGGATTTCCGAGGGGACAAGAGAACAAACTATCAGCAATGTAAGAATAAGTTTTTATCGTAAGATGTAAATTTTAGTGAAACCGATATATGTAAAAAAGGCATATAAGAGTTTTTATCTGATATTGGCTCAATTTTACCTGGTTTTTATGGGTTTTATGAGAATATTTTAAACTTGTGATATTGCCTATTGCTATTGTTTAAAGACTATGGTCTTAATAAACAGAAATTTTGACTTGACTTGACTTTCAGCAGTGCCCAGAGGACTACGAATGAGGAATTACCTCTGGGAACAGAGACACAGATGCAGCATTGCCTAGAGGACTTAGAATGAAGAATTACCAATGAGAGCAGAGAAGCAGGTAGCAGCACTGTGTAGAAGACTTAGAATGAGGAATTATCAACAGGACCAGAAAAGCAGCTAGCAGCACTATCTATAGAACTAAGAACAAGGAACTACTAAGAGGACCAAAGATGCAGCTGCAGCACTGCCTAGAGGACTTAGAATGAGGAATTACTGACGGGACCAGAGAAGCAGCTAGGAGCATTACCTAGAGGACCGATAACGAGGAATTATAATGAGGGATTACCCCTTGGACCGGAGAAAACCCAGCCACACTGTCTAGAGGACTTAGGATAAGGAATTACCTATGAGACCAGAATATCAAGTAGCAGCACTGTCTGGTGCACTATGAATGAGGATTTACCGACAGGACCAGAGAACAACCTATCAGCAGTGCTTAGAGGACTTAAGAAAGAGACACAGCTGCAACACTGCCCAGAGGACTTAAAATGAGGAATTTCCGATGAGACCAGAGAAGCAGGTAGCAGCACTGTTGAAGAACTTAGAATGAGGAATTATCGACAGGACCGAAGAAGCAGCTGCAGCACTGCCTAGAGGTTTTAGAATGAGGAAATACTTATGGGACCAGAGAAGCAGCTAGCAACACAGTCTAGAGGACTTAGAATGGGTAATTACTACTATAACCAAAGGCACAGCTGCAGCACTGCCTATAAGACTTAGAATGGGGGAAGTTGCAGACAGGACCTGAAACGCAGCTAGCAGCACTGTCTAGAGGACTAAGAATGAGAAATTACCAACGTGAACAGAGAAGCAGCTCGGAGCACTGCCTACAGGACTAAGAATGAGGAATTACCTCTGGGAATAGAGACTCAGCTGCAGCACTGCCTATAGGACTTAGAATAAGGAATTACCAATGAGAACAGAGAAGCAGCTAGCAGCACTGTCTAGAGGACTAAGAATGAGGAATTACTGATGAGACGAGAAGACTAAGAATGAGGAATTACCACTGGGAACAGAGACACAGCTGCACTACTGCCTGTAGGACTTAAAATGTGGGAATTACCGACAGGACCACAGAACCAGTTGCAGCACTGTGTAGAGGACTTAGTGTATGGAATTACCGATGGAACAAGAGTAGCAGCTAGCAGCACTGCCTTGACTACTGGGAATGAGGAATTACCGACGGGACCAGAGTAGCAGCTAGCAGCTCTATCTAGAGGACTTAGATTGAGGAATTACAGATGGGACAAGAGTAGCAGTTAGCAGCACTGTCTTGAAGACTTAGGATGAGGAATTAACAACGGTACCAGAATAGCAGGTATTAGCACTGTCTTGAAGACTTAGAAGGAGAAATTACCAATGGGACCAGAGTAGCAACTAGCAGCACTGTCTAGAAGACTTTGAATGAGAAATTACCTACAGGACCACAGTAGCAACTAGCAGCACTGTCTAGTAGACTTCCAATGAGAAATTACCAACAGGACCATAGAAACAGCTAGCAGCACTACCTAGAGCACTCGGAGTGAGGAATTTGCGATGGGACCAGAGCAGAACTGTATGAAAGACTTAGAATGAGGCATTACAGACAGGACTAGAGTAGCACCTAGCAGCACTGTCTCGAGGACTCCGAATGAGGAATTACTGATGGGACTAGAGTAGCACCTAGCAGCACTGTCTAGAGGACTTAGAAAGAGGAATTACCACTGGGACCAGAGAAGCAGCTAGCAGCACTGGATAGAAGCCAAAGAATGAGGAATTACCACTAGGAACAGAGACACGGCTGCAGCACTGTCTAGAGGACTTATAATGGAGCTAGCAGCACTGTCTAGAGGACTTAGAATAAGGAATTAGCACTTGGACCAGAGAAACCACTGCAGCACTCTCTAGAGGACTAAGAATGAGGAATTGCCACTTGGACCAAAGAAGCAGCTAGCAGCACTGGCTAGAAGTCTTGGAATTAGAAATTGCTGATCGGACTAGAGCAGCAGCTAGTAGCACTGACCAGAGGACTATGAATGAGAAATTACAGACAGGACCACAGTAGCAACCAGCAGAACTGTGTAGAGGACGTAGAATGGGGAATTACCAATGGGGTCAGAGTAACAACTAGCAGCACTGTCAAGAGGACATAGAATAAGGAATTACCGATGCGGCAGAGGAAGCCACTGCAGCCCTTTCTAGAGGACTAACAATGAGGAATTACCACAGGCCCCAGAGTAGCAGCTAGCAGTACTCGCTAGAGGCCTTAAAATGAGGAACTACCAAAGGGACAAGAGAAGCAGCTAGCAGCACTGTCTGAAAGACTTAGATTGAGGAATTACAGATGGGACAAGAGTAGCTGCCAGCAGCACTGTCTGGAGGACTTAGATTGAGGAATTACAGATGGGACCAGAAAAGCAGCTAGCAGCACTGTCTAGAGGAGTTAGAAAGAGGAATTACCACTGGGACTAGAAAAGCAGGTAGCATCACTGGCTAGAAGCCTAGGAATGAGGAATTACCACTAGGAACAGAGACACAGCTGCAGCACTGTCTAGAGGACTTAGCATGAGGAATTACCGACAGGTGCAAAATAGCAATTAGCAGCACTGTCTAGAAGACCTAGAATTACCGACGCAACAGAGAAGCAGCTAGCAGCACTGTCTAGAGGATTTAGGATGAGGAATTGCCGCTGGGACCAGAGAAGCCACTGCAGCACTGTCTAGGGGACTAAGAATGGAGAATTGCCACTGGGACCAAAGAAGCAGCTAGCAGCACTGTCCACAAGTCTTGGAATGAGAAATTACTGACGGGATCATAGCAGGAGCTAGCAGCACTGTCTAGAGGACTCTGAATGAGAAATTACAGACAGGACCACATTAGCAACCAGCAGAACTGTGTAGAGGACTTAGAATGAGGAATTACCGACGGGGTCAGAGTAAGAACTAGCAGCACTGTCAAGAGGACTTAGAATAAGGAATTACCGACGAGACCAGAGCAGCAGCTAGAAATACTGTCTAGAGAACTTAGAATGAGGAATTGCCACTCGTAACAGAGAAGCTACTGCTGCACTGTCTAGAGGACTAAGAATGAGGAATTACCACAGGCCCCAGAGTAGCAGATAGCAGCACTGCCTAGATGCCTTAAAATGAGGAACTACCAACGGGACAAGAGAAGCAGCTAGCAGCACTGCATAGAGGACTAAGAATGAGGAATTACCACTGGGACCAGGGAAGCAGCTGCAGCACTGTCTAGAAGACTTAGCCTGAGTAATTACTCCAGTGAACAGAGACACAGCTGCAGTACTGCTAGTAAGGCTGTATGAAAGACTCAGAATGAGGAATTTCCGACAGGACCAGAGTAGCAACTAGCAGCACTGTCTAGAGGACTTCGAATTAGGATTCACCGATGGGACCAGAGAAGCAGCTAGCAGCACTGTCAAGAGGTCTTAGAATGAGGAGTTACCACTGGGACCAGAGAAGCCACTGCAGCACTGTATAGAGGACTAAAAATGAGGAATTACCACTGGGACCAGAGAAGCAGCTAGCAGCACTGAACAGAAGCCTATGAATGAGGAATTACCACTAGCAACAGAGACACGGCTGCAGCACTGTCTAGAGGACTTATAATGCAGCTAGCAGCACTGTCTAGTGGACTATGAATGAGGTTTTACAGACTGGAACAGAGAACGAGCTATCAGCAGTGCCCAGAGGACTAAGAATGAGGAATTACCTCTGGGAACGGAGACACAGCTGCAGCCCTGCCCAGATGACTTAAAATGTGGGAATAACCTACAGAACAAGAGCAGCAGCTGCAGCACTATCTAGAGGACTTAGAATAAGGAATTACCAATGAGTCCAGAGAAGCAGCTAGCAGCACTGTCTAGATGAGTTAGTATGAGGAATTACTGACAAGACCAGAGAAGCAGCTAGGAACACAGCCCAGACTTAGAAAGCGGAATTACCACTGAGAACAGAGAGACAGCTTCAGTACTGCTTGTAGGACTTAAAATGTGAGAATAAAAAACAAGACCAGAGAAGCAGTTGCAGCACTGTGTAGAGGACTTAGAATTTAGAATTACCGATGGGAGAAGAGTAGCAGCTAGCAGCACTGTCTTGAGTATTTGGAATGGAGAATTAACAACGGTACCAGAGTAGCAGCTAGCAGCACTGTCTGAAAGACTTAGATTGAGGAATTACTGAAGGGACAAGAGTAGCAGCCAGCAGCACTATCTGGAGGACTTAGATTGTGGGATTACAAATGGCACCAGAGAAGCAGCTAGCAGCACTGTCTAGAGGAGTTAGATAGAGGAATTTGGAACCAGAAAAGCAGCTAGCAGGACTGGATAGAATGAGGAATTACCACTAGGAACAGAGACACAGCTGCAGCACTGTCAAGCGGACTTAGAATGAGGAATTAGCCTTAGGTGCAAAATAGCAGCTAGCAGCATTGTCTAGAGGACTTAGAATGAGGAATTACCACTGGGACCAGAGAAGCAGCTAGCAGCACTGCCTTGAAATGAGGAATTAGCAACGGGACCAGAGTAGCAGCTAGCAACACTGTCTAGAGGTCTTAGAATGAGGAATTACCAACAGTATATTTCAACAAAGGGAGAGATAGGGAGATTCAAGGACACTCTCTCAGTCCCCCTCATCAGGTTGTCTCTGTACTCATTCATTTCTTTATTTAGTTCATCAAGCCGTTTTTTTAAACCAGTGATTGTTGTTTTGAGATGGGATTCAGTTTCTCTGATTTCAATCATTAGTGCTTCGGAGAGTCTGAGTGCTGTCTTTATTATTAGGACCATCCAGTCGCGCGTGCAATGCCACGCGATCATGGCCCAATCCTTTCTAAAGGTGGGGTCGTTGAGAAAGATACGAGGGGCATTTGTGACCAACAAACCTTTAGGTGCTGTGTTGGAGACAAGATATCCCTTGAGGATGGTACCGTGGAGAATGGTGCGTATGTGATCCTTCTTTTTCTCTGTAAGGTTTTCCCATTCCGTGGTATTAGCTATTGCTTGGGATATATGTGGATCCGCAAAGATGGTAGGATCCGACATTAATTCCTCAATTTCCGCTTCAGAATATGTCAGGCCCAGGTTTGCCATGGTGAGATATCAATGTAAGGGGGTCGGAGTATTTTGGTAAAACAAGCAATGATAAAGGAATATTACCTTGCTTGAGGTAAAAGACAGGCTCTCACAGCTGTGCGCTGCTATGATATATTTCAACAAAGGGAGAGATAGGGAGATTCAAGGACACTCTCTCAGTCCCCGGTTAAATCTACATAAACAAAAACAGAGAGGTCAGGTCAGTCTCAGAACTGCCACAAATATGGAGCGGAGTGGGAAAAGTTCACACACTCACTCTGGGTGAGTAGGAAGGCCCTCACACACCGACCTAGTCAGTGTCATGCTTCATCACTGGGCCCCACCAAAGAGGCCGAGTGCCTCTTTGGTGTGCTACAACGCCAGAAAGACTGCGGAGCTGGTTGTGTGGAAAGGGCGTGATGTGAGGGTAACTACCCTTAAAATTTAAAGTGCCTAAAAGGGTATCAATAAAAAATTATTTTAATGAGTGATCCCTAAGACACAAAGTGAAAAGTAATTATGTGTCTGAATTTACATGCCAAGGTTTTAGGATTGGTTAAATTCAGAGAATTACTATGAATCAGTCAACATGTTTCTGCCATACGGGTGGTTTCAGTTTACCAAGGCATTCATCAGGACTATACCCCGGCGGTATGGACTCTCTAATCGTCCACCCTAACCTGGGGGCGTGAAAGTGAAAAATAAAAAGGTGAAAAAGTGCTTAAAAAATTAGAAGAGCAAGTCGCTCATTCTAAAAAAGAACTCCAAAGTCAGGAGTGTCTCAGCACCTGTAAAGTGAAAATACACATACAAACACAAAGAGACATACATATAATTAATATACGCCATTTCGAAAGATCATAGTGCTCCATAGTTTGTGGCAAACAATGGTGTGCCCACAGTAAACGCTATTTTTTGCACCATCCGAATACCCCTATGTGGATGATAGCGTTAACTCTGGGGAGTGAAGTGCTAAGGTGTTTAATTAAAAAGCTACAGCTGTAGATATGGGGTTAAAAACGCGATGTAAATGCTCCTTATGAAGGGATCAATGGACCAAAGGTCTGTGACCCCCTAAGTTGATAATATGGGTGATATCTCACTTTAAAACAGGGCGCTACTTGCACCATGGGTCTCGGGAGCGGGGTTGGAGCGTACCTGGCACATCCTGTAAAGAGAGAGGATTTTATGTAAAAAGCCTCCAAAGCAGGTAGTACTTAGCTCGTTTTGGCGAAATACCAATCGTTCAATATCTAGCGTCCACTCACGCCCTCAACGCTCGCAGCCCACTTTGAACCTTCGTGTTGCCTCAAAACCGGACCCCGACGATGGTGAGCGGGGCCGGTGACTGAGTATAAATGTGTTGTTGCTGCCGAGCGCGTTCTTCCGGGTGGGCGTGTCCAGGCACAGTGAGGCTTGGAACGCACCCGCCCAGACCAAGGAGGCGTGGACCAATTCCAAAGCGAGGTTTGGAAGCGGGAGCCTATCGGGAGCCTGACCGGCAACTACGCTGGTCAGCTACAGCGTTTCTTGATGCTGGGTTATCAAAAAGGCTGTGTGATAAAGAGAAAAGAGGTATTATGAAAACGAGACTGCCAAAGAATATAACATGGCAAGTGAAAGACTAATACATGTTTGAAGTGCGGTGTGCACTGTGTATATGAGATATACATACAGAAAGAGAGTTACTGCTCATTTTCAGAGATTCTAATAGCAAAAATGATGGGATATTGGTACAGAGGGTTGAGAAGATATGGTACACATACGCACTCAACAAGTTTGGCATATGATGCTAAATTAATCATATAGTCATAAGGTTAGCTTTAGGACAGCACAGTGTTCCACGGGATGTCGTCGTTGAGGCCGTTGGTGTTAGTGCCTAAACGATACACCCAGCGCTGCTCTTTTTCGAACAGTCTATTAGTGATATTTATTGTGCCTTCAATTTCTTCAATTATGGTCCACCTCATATCATTAGTGGTGTGGTTATTGTCCAAGAAATGGCGGCTTAGCTTGGTTGTTGCCTTTTTACACCTTACGTTGCTTCGATGTTCGCAAATGCGCTGTTTAATTTTACGTGTGGTCATGCCCACATAGCGCAGCTGGCAAGGACAGGTAATTAGATAGACCACGTTCATTGAGTTGATGTCCACGCTGGGTCCACACTTTTCCTACTTCCAGTGATAGGGTTTTTGTTGCTTCAGTTAAATGGCAGACGCTGCAGTCTGAACAGGGATAATGCCCGGTGATTTTTGGCATGCCCCATGCTGCAGTCACTGAAGGTATGGTGTTTGGTGGTTTTTCTTTTGGGCGAGTGTGGACTAATGTGTCTCGCAAACTCCGTCCTCTTTTGAAAGAAAAAAGGGGTTTCTCCCAATTCTCTTTGCAAGATGTTACAATGTTCCAATGTTTGTTAATGCTTTTTTTCATCGGATTCGAGAGGCTGCTGAATGTGGTGACACATGTAAGAGGTATTTGGTCAGAATTGTTCATCTTTTCTTCCAAAAGTACCTCCCTTGGCTGATTTCTTGCTCTTTTGAATCCTTTATTCAGGATAGGTGCTGGGTAGCCTCTGTCTTTTAGTTTTTCCGTGAGGTTAATGGACTGATCTTTAAAGTCTGAAATAGTGCTGCAATTCCTCCTGAGTCTCAGATATTGCCCATAAGGCAGGTTCTCCTTCAAAGGGCGAGGGTGAGAGCTACTAAATTCAAGGAGGTTATTTTTTGCAGTTGGCTTGTTATGAGTTTTGGTGGTAAGTCTGGTCCCACTCACAGAGGTGACCACATCCAAGAAGACAATGTCTGTTCTGCTCATGGTGTTAGTGAACCTTAATTGGGGTCTAAGGTATTGATCCAGGTCAAAAAAGTTTCTAGGTCACTTTGGCTGCCTGTCCAAATAAGCAGGACGTCGTCTATATAGCGCTTCCACAGAAGCACTGACGATGAAAAAACTGTGCTTGGTAGCAAAATGGTTTGGCCTCAAAGTCAGCTACATATAGCCCGGCCACACTGGGGGCAAATGTACTGCCCATAGATGTCCCAGAGCACTGGAGAAATAGCTTGTCTTTAAAAGAAAAAAAGTTTTCTTTTAGTGCTATGGTGGCACATTCGATGATGAAATTCTTGGGTGTCTGATAATTCCATACAATAGAGTCTAGTGACTTAGCCAGGACTTCAATAGTGTCGTTCTGTGGAATACTCGTGTAGAGGCTTTCTACATGGAGGGTCACTAGAGGATTGAATTCTCTGGGAACGTGATCTCCGCTAGTAGTCGTAGTAGGCTCTTGGTATCTTTTAGGTAGGTGGGAGTAGATTGTACCAGAGGTTTTAAGAAGTGGTCACAAAATTGAGACAATGGCTCCAAAAGTGAGCCAATCCCCGAGACGATAGGACGTCCGTGGGGTGGCAGTCTGTTTTTATGCATCTTGGGCAAGATGTAAAAGTAGGGTGTGACATTGCTTGTATTGTTCAAAAAGTCTGCTTCATTTTTTGATAGGTGACCCTGTTCCTCTGCCCGTCTTACCAGTGTGGTAATCCTATTCGTAAGGTCAGCAGTAGGGTCTGTGGTCAATGGGGTATAGTTTCTCGTGTCCCCAAGTAAGTCGTTACAGGTTTTTTCGTAGTCTGTTGTGTTTTGAATGACTATGCCTCCACCCTTGTCTGCAGGCTTTATAGTTATTGAGGTGTCATTCTGTAGTTGATGTAATGCTTGATATTCAGCAGTACTAAAGTTACCAAATGTCTTAGGATTCTGACAGGTTTCCAGGTCTTTGAATACAGCCTGCTCAAAAGCGGTGATGGCCGCAGGTATTGTGTATGGTGGAGGGGTGAACGTGGAACTGGGTCTAAGTCCCGTGTCACCTTTCCTGATTGCTTCCATTAGGTCTGTTTTGCCTTCGAAGAACGCTTTCAATTTCAGTTTGCGAAAAAACGCAGCAAGTTCGCAATGTAGCTTGAACTTGTCAGGTCTCGCTGTTGGTACAAACCCCAAGCCTTTTTCGAGTACTTGGGTTTCTATTGGGGATAACGTCCTTTCTGACAAATTGGTCACCAAGCTCATGTTCCGCTCGTTCCCGGCTGTTGGTTGCTCCGGGTGTGATTCGCCACAGAGTCGTCCTCCTCCTCCCAGGATACTCTGTTGTTGCCTCTCCTTTTGCCTCGGCCTCTCCGGCCGCTCTCTAAAAAAGGCTGTCTGTATTGATTATGAAAGTTTGTGGGGGGCATAAAGCCCGGGTTCCAGCCCATAAAGGGATATGGAGGTTGTTGGTAGGCATAGGGGTGTGGACCCATCCCCATTTGTGGTGGGTACCATTGCTGATGGTTACCTTGATTGCTTTGCCCGCCTCTGTTATTCCTATTGCCGCGGTTCCATCTGCTCTTTGTCTGTTTAAAAGAGCTGCTGCTTGATCCACTGCTATTAGAGGAATCATCGTCTGAGTAGTCAGACTTACTAGCATTACGTACTGGTGGGGTGAAGGTTGCAGCAGAATAGGGATACACTTTTTCAAAATCAAATTTCTTTTGATCCTTTTGGAGCTTGGTTGCTTTAGACTGCATCAGGTTGTCTCTGTACTCATTCATTTCTTTATTTAGTTCGTCAAGCCGTTTTTTAAAACCAGTGATTGTTGTTTTGAGATGGGATTCAGTTTCTCTGATTTCAATCATTAGTGCTTCGGAGAGTCTGAGTGCTGTCTTTATTATTAGGACCATCCAGTCGCGCGTGCAATGCCACGCGATCATGGCGCAATCCTTTCTAAAGGTGGGGTCGTTGAGAAAGATACGAGGGGCATTTGTGACCAACAAACCTTTAGGTGCTGTGTTGGAAACAAGATATCCCTTGAGGATGGTACCGTGGAGAATGGTGCGTATGTGATCCTTCTTTTTCTCTGTAAGGTTTTCCCATTCCGTGGTATTAGCTATTGCTTGGGATATATGTGGATCCGCAAAGATGGTAGGATCCGACATTAATTCCTCAATTTCCGCTTCAGAATATGTCAGGCCCAGGTTTGCCATGGTGAGATATCAATGTAAGGGGGTCGGAGTATTTTGGTAAAACAAGCAATGATAAAGGAATATTACCTTGCTTGAGGTAAAAGACAGGCTCTCACAGCTGTGCGCTGCTATGATATATTTCAACAAAGGGAGAGATAGGGAGATTCAAGGACACTCTCTCAGTCCCCGGTTAAATCTACATAAACAAAAACAGAGAGGTCAGGTCAGTCTCAGAACTGCCACAAATATAGAGCGGAGTGGGAAAAGTTCACACACTCACTCTGGGTGAGTAGGAAGGCCCTCACACACCGAACTAGTCAGTGTCATGCTTCATAACTGGGGCCCACTAAAGAGGCCGAGTGCCTCTTTGGTGTGCTACAACGCCAGAAAGACTGCGGAGCTGGTTGTGTGGAAAGGGCGTGATGTGAGGGTAACTACCATTAAAATGAAAAGTGCCTAAAAGGGTATCAATAAAAAATTATTTTAATGAGTGATCCCTAAGACACAAAGTGAAAAGTAATTATGTGTCTGAATTTACATGCCAAGGTTTTAGGATTGGTTAAATTCAGAGAATTACTATGAATCAGTCAACATGTTTCTGCCATACGGGTGGTTTCAGTTTACCAAGGCATTCATCAGGACTATACCCCGGCGGTATGGACTCTCTAATCGTCCACCCTAACCTGGGGGCGTGAAAGTGAAAAATAAAAAGGTGAAAAGGTGCTTAAAAAATTAGAAGAGCAAGTCGCTCATTCTAAAAAAGAACTCCAAAGTCAGGAGTGTCTCAGCACCTGTAAAGTGAAAATACACATACAAACACAAAGAGACATACATATAATTATTATACGCCATTTCGAAAGATCATAGTGCTCCATAGTTTGTGGCAAACAATGGTGTGCCCACAGTAAACGCTATTTTTTGCACCATCCGAATACCCCTATGTGGATGATAGCGTTAACTCTGGGGAGTGAAGTGCTAAGGTGTTTAATTAAAAAGCTACAGCTGTAGATATGGGGTTAAAAACGCAATGTAAATGCTCCTTATGAAGGGATCAATGGACCAAAGGTCTGTGACCCCCTAAGTTGATAATATGGGTGATATCTCACTTTAAAACAGGGTGCTACTTGCACCATGGGTCTCGGGAGGGGGTTTGGAGCGTGCCTGGCACATCCTGTAAAGAGAGAGGATTTTATGTAAAAAGCCTCCAAAGCAGGTAGTACTTAGCTCGTTTTGGCGAAATACCAATCGTTCAATATCCAGCGTCCACTCACGCCCTCAACGCTCGCAGCCCACTTTGAACCTTCGTGTTGCCTCAAAACCGGACCCCGACGATGGTGAGCGGGGCCGGTGACTGAGTATAAATGTGTTGTTGCTGCTGAGCGCGTTCTTCCGGGTGCGCGTGTCCAGGCACAGTGAGGCTTGGAACGCACCCGCCCAGACCAAGGAGGCGTGGACCGATTCCAAAGCGAGGTTGTGAAGCGGGAGCCTATCGGGAGCCTGACCGGCAACTACGCTGGTCAGCTACAGCGTTTCTTGATGCTGGGTTATCAAAAAGGCTGTGTGATAAAGAGAAAAGAGGTATTATGAAAACGAGACTGCCAAAGAATATAACATGGCAAGTGAAAGAATAATACATGTTTGAAGTGCGGTGTGCACTGTGTATATGAGATATACATACAGAAAGGGAGTTACTGCTCATTTTCAGAGATTCTAATAGCAAAAATGATGGGATATTGGTACAGAGGGTTGAGAAGATATGGTACACATACGCACTCAACAAGTTTGGCATATGATGCTAAATTAATCATATAGTCTTAAGGTTAGCTTTAGGACAGCACAGTGTTCCACGGGATGTCGTCGTTGAGGCCGTTGGTGTTAGTGCCTAAACGATACACCCAGCGCTGCTCTTTTTCGAACAGTCTATTAGTGATATTTCTTGTGCCTTCAATTGCTTCAAATATGGTCCACCTCATATCATTAGTGGTGTGGTTATTGTCCAAGAAATGACGGCTTAGCTTGGTTGTTGCCTTTTTACACCTTACGTTGCTTCGATGTTCGCAAATGCGCAGTTTAATTTTACGTGTGGTCATGCCCACATAGCGCAGCTGGCAAGGACAGGTAATTAGATAGACCACGTTCATTGAGTTGCAGTTGGTATGTCCACGCTGCGTCCACACTTTTCCTACTTCCAGTGACAAGGTTTTTGTTGCTTCAGTTAAATGGCAGACGCTGCAGTCTGAACAGGGATAATGCCCGGTGATTTTTGGCATGCCCCATGCTGCAGTCACTGAAGGTATGGTGTTTGGTGGTTTTTCTTTTGGGTGAGTGTGGACTAATGCGTCTCGCAAACTCCGTCCTCTTTTGAAAGAAAAAAGGGGTTTCTCCCAATTCTCTTTGCAAGATGTTACAATGTTCCAATGTTTGTTAATGCTTTTTTTCATCGGATTCGAGAGGCTGCTGAATGTGGTGACACATGTAAGAGGTATTTGGTCAGAATTGTTCATCTTTTCTTCCAAAAGTACCTCCCTTGGCTGATTTCTTGCTCTTTTGAATCCTTTACTCAGGATAGGTGCTGGGTAGCCTCTGTCTTTTAGTTTTTCCGTGAGGTTAATGGACTGATCTTTAAAGTCTGAAATAGTGCTGCAATTCCTCCTGAGTCTCAGATATTGCCCATAAGGCAGGTTCTCCTTCAAAGGGCGAGGGTGAAAGCTACTAAATTCAAGGAGGTTATTTTTTGCAGTTGGCTTGTTATGAGTTTTGCTGGTAAGTCTGGTCCCACTCACAGAGATGACCACATCCAAGAAGACAATGTCTGTTCTGCTCATGGTGTTAGTGAACCTTAAGTTGGGGTCTAAGGTATTGATCCAGGTCAAAAAAGTTTCTAGGTCACTTTGGCTGCCTGTCCAAATAAGCAGGATGTCGTCTATATAGCGCTTCCACAGAAGCACTGACGATGAAAAAACTGCGCTTGGTGGCAAAATGTGTTTGGCCTCAAAGTCAGCTACATATAGCCCGGCCACACTGGGGGCAAATGTACTGCCCATAGATGTCCCAGAGCACTGGAGAAATAGCTTGTCTTTAAAAGAAAAAAAGTTTTCTTTTAGTGCTATGGTGGCACATTCGATGATGAAATTCTTGGGTGTCTGATAATTCCATACAATAGAGTCTAGTGACTTAGCCAGGACTTCAATAGTGTCGTTCTGTGGAATACTCGTGTAGAGGCTTTCTACATCGAGGGTCACTAGAGTGATTGAATTCTCTGGGAACGTGATCTCCGCTAGTAGTCGTAGTAGGCTCTTGGTATCTTTTAGGTAGGTGGGAGTAGATTGTACCAGAGGTTTTAAGAAGTGGTCACAAAATTGAGACAATGGCTCCAAAAGTGAGCCAATCCCCGAGACGATAGGACGTCCGGGGGGTGGCAGTCTGTTTTTATGCATCTTGGGCAAGATGTAAAAGTAGGGTGTGACATTGCTTGTATTGTTCAAAAAGTCTGCTTCATTTTTTGATAGGTGACCCTGTTCCTCTGCCCGTCTTACCAGTGTGGTAATCCTATTAGTAAGGTCAGCAGTAGGGTCTGTGGTCAATGGGGTATAGTTTCTCGTGTCCCCAAGTAAGTTGTTACAGGTTTTTTCGTAGTCTGTTGTGTTTTGAATGACTATGCCTCCACCCTTGTCTGCAGGCTTTATAGTTATTGAGGTGTCATTCTGTAGTTGATGTAATGCTTGATATTCAGCAGTACTAAAGTTACCAAATGTCTTAGGATTCTGACAGGTTTCCATGTCTTTGAATACAGCCTGCTCAGAAGCGGTGATGGAAGCAGGTATTGTGTATGGTGGAGGGGTAAACGTGGAACTGGGTCTAAGTCCCGTGTCACCTTTCCTGATTGCTTCCATTAGGTCTGTTTTGCCTTCGAAGAACGCTTTCAATTTCAGTTTGCGAAAAAACCCAGCAAGTTCGCAATGTAGCTTGAACTTGTCAGGTCTCGCTGTTGGTACAAACCCCAAGCCTTTTTCGAGTACTTGGGTTTCTATTGGGGATAACGTCCTTTCTGACAAATTGGTCACCAAGCTCATGTTCCGCTCATTCCCGGCTGTTGGTTGCTCCGGGTGTGATTCGCCACAGAGTCGTCCTCCTCCCAGGATACTCTGTTGTTGCCTCTCCTTTTGCCTCGGCCTCTCCGGCCGCTCTCTAAAAAAGGCTGTCTGTATTGATTATGAAAGTTTGTGGGGGGCATAAAGCCCGGGTTCCAGCCCATAAAGGGATATGGAGGTTGTTGGTAGGCATAGGGGTGTGGACCCATCCCCATTTGTGGTGGGTACCATTGCTGATGGTTACCTTGATTGCTTTGCCCGCCTCTGTTATTCCTATTGCCGCGGTTCCATCTGCTCTTTGTCTGTTTAAAAGAGCTGCTGCTTGATCCACTGCTATTAGAGGAATCATCGTCTGAGTAGTCAGACTTACTAGCATTACGTACTGGTGGGGTGAAGGTTGCAGCAGAATAGGGATACACTTTTTCAAAATCAAATTTCTTTTGATCCTTTTGGAGCTTGGTTGCTTTAGACTGCATCAGGTTGTCTCTGTACTCATTCATTTCTTTATTTAGTTCGTCAAGCCG
Organism: Lissotriton vulgaris; assembly: GCF_964263255.1. NCBI lineage: Eukaryota > Metazoa > Chordata > Amphibia > Caudata > Salamandridae > Lissotriton > Lissotriton vulgaris. Next base: position 109,739,565 of record NC_141686.1, read on the forward strand.
TTTTTTAAAACCAGTGATTGTTGTTTTGAGATGGGATTCAGTTTCTCTGATTTCAATCATTAGTGCTTCGGAGAGTCTGAGTGCTGTCTTTATTATTAGGACCATCCAGTCGCGCGTGCAATGCCACGCGATCATGGCCCAATCCTTTCTAAAGGTGGGGTCGTTGAGAAAGATACGAGGGGCATTTGTGACCAACAAACCTTTAGGTGCTGTGTTGGAGACAAGATATCCCTTGAGGATGGTACCGTGGAGAATGGTGCGTATGTGATCCTTCTTTTTCTCTGTAAGGTTTTCCCATTCCGTGGTATTAGCTATTGCTTGGGATATATGTGGATCCGCAAAGATGGTAGGATCCGACATTAATTCCTCAATTTCCGCTTCAGAATATGTCAGGCCCAGGTTTGCCATGGTGAGATATCAATGTAAGGGGGTCGGAGTATTTTGGTAAAACAAGCAATGATAAAGGAATATTACCTTGCTTGAGGTAAAAGACAGGCTCTCACAGCTGTGCGCTGCTATGATATATTTCAACAAAGGGAGAGATAGGGAGATTCAAGGACACTCTCTCAGTCCCCGGTTAAATCTACATAAACAAAAACAGAGAGGTCAGGTCAGTCTCAGAACTGCCACAAATATGGAGCGGAGTGGGAAAAGTTCACACACTCACTCTGGGTGAGTAGGAAGGCCCTCACACACCGACCTAGTCAGTGTCATGCTTCATCACTGGGCCCCACCAAAGAGGCCGAGTGCCTCTTTGGTGTGCTACAACGCCAGAAAGACTGCGGAGCTGGTTGTGTGGAAAGGGCGTGATGTGAGGGTAACTACCATTAAAATCAAAAGTGCCTAAAAGGGTATCAATAAAAAATTATTTTAATGAGTGATCCCTAAGACACAAAGTGAAAAGTAATTATGTGTCTGAATTTACATGCCAAGGTTTTAGGATTGGTTAAATTCAGAGAATTACTATGAATCAGTCAACATGTTTCTGCCATACGGGTGGTTTCAGTTTACCAAGGCATTCATCAGGACTATACCCTGGCGGTATGGACTCTCTAATTGTCCACCCTAACCTGGGGGCGTGAAAGTGAAAAATAAAAAGGTGAAAAAGTGCTTAAAAAATTAGAAGAGCAAGTCGCTCATTCTAAAAAAGAACTCCAAAGTCAGGAGTGTCTCAGCACCTGTAAAGTGAAAATACACATACAAACACAAAAAAAAATACATATAATTAATATACGCCATTTCGAAAGATCATAGTGCTCCATAGTTTGTGGCAAACAATGGTGTGCCCACAGTAAACGCTATTTTTTGCACCATCCGAATACCCTTATGTGTATGATAGCGTTAACTCTGGGGAGTGAAGTGCTAAGGTGTTTAATTAAAAAGCTACAGCTGTAGATATGGGGTTAAAAACGCGATGTAAATGCTCCTTATGAAGGGATCAATGGACTAAAGGTCTGTGACTCCCTAAGTTGATAATATGGGTGATATCTCACTTTAAAACAGGGCGCTACTTGCACCATGGGTCTCGGGAGGGGGGTTGGAGCGTGCCTGGCACATCCTGTAAAGAGAGAGGATTTTATGTAAAAAGCCTCCAAAGCAGGTAGTACTTAGCTCGTTTTGGCGAAACACCAATCGTTCAATATCCAGCGTCCACTCACGCCCTCAACGCTCGCAGCCCACTTTGAACCTTCGTGTTGCCTCAAAACCGGACCCCGACGATGGTGAGCGGGGCCGGTGACTGAGTATAAATGTGTTGTTGCTGCCGAGCGTGTTCTTCCGGGTGGGCGTGTCCAGGCACAGTGAGGCTTGGAACGCACCCGCCAGACCAAGGAGGCGTGGACCGATTCCAAAGCGAGGTTTGGAAGCGGGAGCCTATCGGGAGCCTGACCGGCAACTACGCTGGTCAGCTACAGCGTTTCTTGATGCTGGGTTATCAAAAAGGCTGTGTGATAAAGAGAAAAGAGGTATTATGAAAACGAGACTGCTAAAGAATATAACATGGCAAGTGAAAGACTAATACATGTTTGAAGTGCGGTGTGCACTGTGTATATGAGATATACATACAGAAAGGGAGTTACTGCTCATTTTCAGAGATTCTAATAGCAAAAATGATGGGATATTGGTACAGAGGGTTGAGAAGATATGGTACACATACGCACTCAACAAGTTTGGCATATGATGCTAAATTAATCATATAGTCTTACGGTTAGCTTTAGGACAGCACAGTGTTCCACTGGATGTCGTCATTGAGGCCGTTGGTGTTAGTGCCTAAACGATACACCCAGCGCTGCTCTTTTTCGAACAGTCTATTAGTGATATTTCTTGTGCCTTCAATTGCTTCAATTATGGTCCACCTCATATCATTAGTGGTGTGGTTATTGTCCAAGAAATGACAGCTTAGCTTGGTTGTTGCCTTTTTACACCTTAAGTTGCTTCGATGTTCGCAAATGCGCTGTTTAATTTTACGTGTGGTCATGCCCACATAGCGCAGCTGGCAAGGACAGGTAATTAGATAGACCACGTTCATTGAGTTGCAGTTGGTATGTCCACGCTGGGTCCACACTTTTCCTACTTCCAGTGATAGGGTTTTTGTTGCTTCAGTTAAATGGCAGACGCTGCAGTCTGTGGCAGTTCTGAGACTGACCTGACCTCTCTGTTTTTGTTTATGTAGATTTAACCGGGGACTGAGAGAGTGTCCTTGAATCTCCCTATCTCTCCCTTTGTTGAAATATATCATAGCAGTGCACAGCTGTGAGAGCCTGTCTTTTACCTCAAGCAAGGTAATATTCCTTTATCATTGCTTGTTTTACCAAAATACTCCGGCCCCCTTACATTGATATCTCACCATGGCAAACCTGGGCCTGACATATTCTGAAGCGGAAATTGAGGAATTAATGTCGGATCCTACCATCTTTGCGGATCCACATATTTCCCAAGCAATAGCTAATACCACGGAATGGGAAAACCTTACAGAGAAAAAGAAGGATCACATACGCACCATTCTCCATGGTACCATCCTCAAGGGATATCTTGTCTCCATCACAGCACCTAAAGGTTTGTTGGTCACAAATGCCCCTCGTATCTTTCTCAACGACCCCACCTTTAGAAAGGATTGGGCCATGATCGCGTGGCATTGCACGCGCGACTGGATGGCCCTAATAATAAAGACAGCACTCAGACTCTCCGAAGCACTAATGATTGAAATCAGAGAAACTGAATCCCATCTCAAAACAACAATCACTGGTTTTAAAAAACGGCTTGACGAACTAAATAACGAAATGAATGAGTACAGAGACAACCTGATGCAGTCTAAAGCAACCAAGCTCCAAAAGGATCAAAAGAAATTTGATTTTGAAAAAGTGTATCCCTATTCTGCTGCAACCTTCACCCCACCAGTACGTAATGCTAGTAAGTCTGACTACTAAGACGATGATTCCTCTAATAGCAGTGGATCAAGCAGCAGCTCTTTTAAACAGACAAAGAGAAGAGGGAACCGCGGCAATAGGAATAACAGAGGCGGGCAAAGCAATCAAGGTAACCATCAGCAATGGTACCCACCACAAATGGGGATGGGTCCACACCCCTATGCCTACCAACAACCTCCATATCCCTTTATGGGCTGGAACCAGGGCTTTATGCCCCCCACAAACTTTCATAATCAATACAGACAGCCTTTTTTAGAGAGCGGCCGGAGAGGCCGAGGCAAAAGGAGAGGCAACAACAGAGTATCCTGGGAGGAGGACGACTCTGTGGCGAATCACACCCGGAGCAACCAACAGCCGGGAACGAGCGGAACATGAGCTTGGTGACCAATTTGTCAGAAAGGACTTTATCCCCAATAGAAACCCAAGTACTCGAAAAAGGCTTGGGATTTGTACCAACAGCGAGACCTGACAAGTTCAAGCTACATTGCGAACTTGCTGGGTTTTTTCGCAAACTGAAATTGAAAGCGTTCTTCGAAGGCAAAACAGACCTAATGGAAGCAATCAGGAAAGGTGACACGGGACTTAGACCCAGTTCCACGTTCACCCCTCCACCATACACAATACCTGCGGCCATCACCGCTTTTGAGCAGGCTGTATTCAAAGACCTGGAAACCTGTCAGAATCCTAAGACATTTGGTAACTTTAGTACTGCTGAATATCAAGCATTACATCAACTACAGAATGACACCTCAATAACTATAAAGCCTGCAGACAAGGGTGGAGGCATAGTCATTCAAAACACAACAGACTACGAAAAAACCTGTAACGACTTACTTGGGGACACGAGAAACTATACCCCATTGACCACAGACCCTACTGCTGACCTTACTAATAGGATTACCACACTGGTAAGATGGGCAGAGGAACAGGGTCACCTATCAAAAAATGAAGCAGACTTTTTGAACAATACAAGCAATGTCACACCCTACTTTTACATCTTGCCCAAGATGCATAAAAACAGACTGCCACCCCCCGGACGTCCTATCGTCTCTGGGATTGGCTCACTTTTGGAGCCATTGTCTCAATTTTGTGACCACTTCTTAAAACCTCTGGTACAATCTACTCCCACCTACCTAAAAGATACCAAGAGCCTACTACGACTACTAGCGGAGATCACGTTCCCAGAGAATTCAATCACTCTAGTGACCCTCGATGTAGAAAGCCTCTACACGAGTATTCCACAGAACGACACTATTGAAGTCCTGGCTAAGTCACTAGACTCTATTGTATGGAATTATCAGACACCCAAGAATTTCATCATCGAATGTGCCACCATAGCACTAAAAGGAAACTTTTTTTCTTTTAAAGACAAGCTATTTCTCCAGTGCTCTGGGACATCTATGGGCAGTACATTTGCCCCCAGTGTGGCTGGGCTATATGTAGCTGACTTTGAGGCCAAACACATTTTGCCACCATGCGCAGTTTTTTCATCGTCAGTGCTTCTGTGGAACCGCTATATAGATGACGTCCTGCTTATTTGGACAGGCAGCCAAAGTGACCTAGAAACTTTTTTGACCTGGATCAATACCTTAGACCCCAACTTAAGGTTCACTAACACCATGAGCAGAACAGACATTGTCTTCTTGGATGTGGTCATCTCTGTGAGTGGGACCAGACTTACCACCAAAACTCATAACAAGCCAACTGCAAAAAATAACCTCCTTGAATTTAGTAGCTTTCACCCTCGCCCTTTGAAGGAGAACCTGCCTTATGGGCAATATCTGAGACTCAGGAGGAATTGCAGCACTATTTCAGACTTTAAAGATCAGTCCATTAACCTCACGGAAAAACTAAAAGACAGAGGCTACCCAGCACCTATCCTGAGTAAAGGATTCAAAAGAGCAAGAAATCAGCCAAGGGAGGTACTTTTGGAAGAAAAGATGAACAATTCTGACCAAATACCTCTTACATGTGTCACCACATTCAGCAGCCTCTCGAATCCGATGAAAAAAAGCATTAACAAACATTGGAACATTGTAAGATCTTGCAAAGAGAATTGGGAGAAACCCCTTTTTTCTTTCAAAAGAGGACGGAGTTTGCGAGACGCATTAGTCCAAACTCGCCCAAAAGAAAAACCACCAAACACCATACCTTCAGTGACTGCAGCATGGGGCATGCCAAAAATCACCGGGCATTATCCCTGTTCAGACTGCAGCGTCTGCCATTTAACTGAAGCAACAAAAACCCTATCACTGGAAGTAGGAAAAGTGTGGACCCAGCATGGACATACCAACTGCAACTCAATGAACGTGGTCTATCTAATTACCTGTCCTTGCCAGCTGCGCTATGTGGGCATGACCACACGTAAAATTAAACAGCGCATTTGCGAACATCGAAGCAACGTAAGGTGTAAAAAGGCAACAACCAAGCTAAGCCGTAATTTCTTGGACAATAACCACACCACTAATGATATGAGGTGGACCATAATTGAAGCAATTAAAGGCACAAGAAATATCACTAATAGACTGTTCGAAAAAGAGCAGCGCTGGGTGTATCGTTTAGGCACTAACACCAACGGCCTCAACGACGACATCCCGTGGAACACTGTGCTGTCCTAAAGCTAACCTTAAGACTATATGATTAATTTAGCATCATATGCCAAACTTGTTGAGTGCGTATTTGTACCATATCTTCTCAACCCTCTGTACCAATATCCCATCATTTTTGCTATTAGAATCTCTGAAAATGAGCAGTAACTCCCTTTCTGTATGTATATCTCATATACACAGTGCACACCGGACTTCAAACATGTATTAGTCTTTCACTTGCCATGTTATATTCTTTGGCAGTCTCGTTTTCATAATACCTCTTTTCTCTTTATCACACAGCCTTTTTGATAACCCAGCATCAAGAAACGCTGTAGCTGACCAGCGTAGTTGCCGGTCAGGCTCCCGATAGGCTCCCGCTTCCAAACCTCGCTTTGGAATCGGTCCACGCCTCCTTGGTCTGGGCGGGTGCGTTCCAAGCCTCACTGTGCCTGGACACGCCCACCCGGAAGAACGCGCTCGGCAGCAACAACACATTTATACTCAGTCACCGGCCCCGCTCACCATCGTCGGGGTCCGGTTTTGAGGCAACACGAAGGTTCAAAGTGGGCTGCGAGCGTTGAGGGCGTGAGTGGACGCTGGATATTGAACGATTGGTATTTTGCCAAAACGAGCTAAGTACTACCTGCTTTGGAGGCTTTTTACATAAAATCCTCTCTCTTTACAGGATGTGCCAGGCACGCTCCAACCCCCCTCCCGAGACCCATGGTGCAAGTAGCGCCCTGTTTTAAAGTGAGATATCACCCATATTATCAACTTAGGGGGTCACAGACCTTTGGTCCATTGATCCCTTCATAAGGAGCATTTACATCGCGTTTTTAACCCCATATCTACAGCTGTAGCTTTTTAATTAAACACCTTAGCACTTCACTCCCCAGAGTTAACGCTATCATCCACATAGGGGTATTCGGATGGTGCAAAAAATAGCGTTTACTGTGGGCACACCATTGTTTGCCACAAACTATGGAGCACTATGATCTTTCGAAATGGCGTATATTAATTATATGTATGTCTCTTTGTGTTTGTATGTGTATTTTCACTTTACAGGTGCTGAGACACTCCTGACTTTGGAGTTCTTTTTTAGAATGAGCGACTTGCTCTTCTAATTTTTTAAGCACTTTTTCACCTTTTTATTTTTCACTTTCACGCCCCCAGGTTAGGGTGGACGATTAGAGAGTCCATACCGCCGGGGTATAGTCCTGATGAATGCCTTGGTAAACTGAAACCACCCGTATGGCAGAAACATGTTGACTGATTCATAGTAATTCTCTGAATTTAACCAATCCTAAAACCTTGGCATGTAAATTCAGACACATAATTACTTTTCACTTTGTGTCTTAGGGATCACTCATTAAAATAATTTTTTATTGATACCCTTTTAGGCACTTTTAATTTTAATGGTAGTTACCCTCACATCACGCCCTTTCCACACAACCAGCTCCGCAGTCTTTCTGGCGTTGTAGCACACCAAAGAGGCACTCGGCCTCTTTGGTGGGGCCCAGTGATGAAGCATGACACTGACTAGGTCGGTGTGTGAGGGCCTTCCTACTCTCCCAGAGTGAGTGTGTGAACTTTTCCCACTCCGCTCCATATTTGTGGCAGTTCTGAGACTGACCTGACCTCTCTGTTTTTGTTTATGTTGAATTACCAACAGTACCAGAGACGCAGCTAGCAGCACTACCTTGGAATAAGGAATTAGCAACGGGACCAGAGTAGCAGCTGGCAGCACTGTCTAGAGGACTTAGATTGAGGAATTATCACTGGGACCAGAGAAGCCACTGCAGCACTGTGTAGAGGACTAAGAATGAGGAATTGAAGCTGGGACCAGAATAGCAGCTAGCAGCACTGCCTAGAAGACTTACAATTGGGAATTACCGACAGGACCAGAGATGCAGCGAGCAGCACTGTTCAGAGGCCTTAGAATGAGGAATTACATATGGGATCAGAGAAGCAGCTAAAAGCACTGCATAGAGGACTAAGAATGAGGAATTATCACAGGGACCAGAGAAGCAACTGCAGCACTGTCTAGAAGACTTAGAATGAGAAATTACCAACAGGACCAGAGAAGCTGCTAGCAGCACTACCTAGAGGACTCAGAATGAGGAATTAGCGACAGGACCAGATTAGCAGCTACCAGTACTGTGTGAAAGACTTAGAATGAGGCACTACAGATGGGACCAGAGTATCAGCTATCAGCACTGTCTACAGTACTTAGCATGAGGAATTACAGAAGAGACCAGAGTAGCAACTAGCAGCACTGTCTAGAGTACTTAGAATGAGGAATTACCGACAGAACAGAGAAGCAGCTAGCAGCACTGTCTAGAGGACTTAGATTGAGAATTACCACTGGGACCAGAGAAGCCACTGCAGCACTGTCTAGAGGACTCAGAATGAGGAATTGCCACTGGGAATAGAGAAGCAGCTAGCAGCACTAGCTAGAAGACTTTGAATTAGAATTTACCAATGGGACCAGAGTAGCAGCTAGCAGCACTGTCTTGAGTACTTAGAATGAGGAATTACCGACAGAACAGAGAATCAGCTAGCAGCACTTTCTAGAGGACTTAGATTGAGGAATTACTTCTGGGACCAGAGAAGCCACTGCAGCACTGTCTAGAGGACTCATAATGAGGAATTGCCACTGGGACCACAGAAGCAGCTAGCAGCACTAGCTACAAGACTTCGAATGAGAAATTATCAACGGGACCAGAGCAGCAGCTAGCAGCACTGTCTTGAGGACTTAGAATTAGGAGTTACAGATGAGACAACAGCAGCAACCAGCAGTACTGTCTAGAGGTCTTAGAATGAGGAATTGCCAACAGGACCAGAGAAACAGCTAGCAGCACTACCTTGGAATGAGGAATTAGCAACGGGACCAGAGTAGTAGCTAGCAGCACTGTCTAGAGGACTTAGATTTAAGAATTACCATTGGGACCAGAGAAGGCACTGCAGCACTGCTCAGAGGACGAAGAAAGAGGAATTGTCACTGGGACCAGAGTAGCAGTGAGCAGGACAGCACTGCCTAGAGAACTTAGAATTAGGAATTACCGACAGGGCTAGAGAAGCAGCTAGCAGCACTGTTTAGAGGCCTTAAAATGAGGAATTACCCACGAGACCAGAGAAGCAGCTAGAAGCACTGCATAGAAGACTTAGAATGGGGAATTTCCAACAGGTCCAGAGAAGCAGCTAGCAGCACTACCTAGAGGACTCGGAATGAGGAATTAGCAACGGGACCAGATTAGCCACCAGCAGCACTGTATAAAAGACTTAGAATGAGTACTTACAGATGGGATCAGAGCAGCAGCTAGCAGCACTGTCTTGAAGACTTAGAATGTGGAATTACAGACAGGACCAGAGTAACAACTAGCAGCATTGTCTATAGGACTTAGAATGAGGAATTACAACAGGACCAGATAAGCACCTAGCAGCACTATCTAGAGGACCTGAAATTATGAATTACCGACGGGAGCAGAATAGCAGCTACCAGCACTGTATAAAAGACATAGAATGAGGAATTACTGACTGGACTAGAGTATTAGCTTGCATCACTGTCTAGAGCACTTAGAATGAGGAATTACTGACGGGACCAGAGTAGCAACTAGCAGCATTGTCTAGAGGAATTAGAATGAGGAATTACCAACAAGACCAGAGAAGCAGCAAGCAGCACTGTCTAGAGGAACTAGAATGAGGAGTTACCACTGGGACCAGAGAAGCCACAGCAGCACTATCTACAGGGCTAAGAATAAGGAATTACCACTGGACCAGAGAAGCAGCTAGTAGCACTGGCTAGAGGACTTAGAAGGGAGGAATCACTGACAGGACCAAACAAGCAGCTGCAGCACTCTGTAGAGGACTTAGAATTAGGAATTACCAATGGGAGCAGAGAAGCAGATAGCAGCACTGTGTAGAGGAATTAGAATGAAGAATTACTACTGAAATGACAGAAACAGTTGTAGCCCTGCTTGGATGGCTTAGAATTAGGAATTACAGTAATGATCAGAGAAGCAGCTAGTAGCACTGTCTAGAGGCCTTGGAATGAGGAATTACCAACAGGACCAGAGAATCAGCTAGTAGCACTGCATACAGGACTAAGAATCAGGAGTTACCAATGGGACCAGAGAAGCAGCTGTAGTGCTGTCTAGAAGTCCTAGCATGAGGAATTACCACTGGCAACCAGAGAAGCAGCTGCAGCACTGTCTAGTGGAGTAAGAATGGGAAATTGCCACTGGGACCAGAGAAGCAGCTACAGCACTGGGCAGAGGACTAACAATAAGGATTTACCACTGGGAATAGAGCCACAGCTGCAGCACTGTCCAGAGGACTAAGAAAGGGGAATTACCACTGGGGAGCTAACGTGTAAAGTCAACTTCCTAACATTTTAACTTTGTGACTGCTCAACACAATCTTTAGTGTCCCAGATTCTGTAGATTATAAGTGAAAGCTAAGGTACGACGGGAAGGAGGGACGTGGCTAAGGCACGAATAAGGCTTTGGGGGGAGGCGGCCAACCCCCCCAGGAGGATTTGGGCCGGGGGGCAGCCGGACCCGGGGGCTGGTTGGGCTATATTGGTCTGGTTTTTGGGCTGGGCTGGGCTGGTTTTGGGCTGCAAGGGTTTATAACCGGCCATTTTGTGTCACAAGCCACCATTTTGGTGGTCGTGACAGGACAGCTGGTGTGAGAGGTCTCTGGGCTTCTTTCTTCTTTCTTGGGGCTTCTTGATGTCTGTTTTGTGCCTTGGAGTTGCGGGTTTGCAGAGGTTCCCCGGTTTGTGGCATTGCGGTGGTGACATCAGGAGCGGTTGGGCAGCAGCGGCGTGCGACGTTTGAGAGATCAGGGCTTACCTGCATGGGACCTTGCAGGCCGAAATGGCACATTTCGATGACCCCCGTGTGCTGAAGGCCATCCGGTTGTTGGAGGATGCGGGCCGCTTTGATATATTGCGATCCGACATAAAGGTGAGGCTCCTGAGACGCACAGCGAGTGGCTCCGCTGCAGCAGTGCTCGCCTGCGATCCGCCGCGGGCGCAGAAGCACTTTCTAGTGGAGGCAGGGGTTGCGGCCACGTAGCACACGCGGCCGAGCCGATGAAACGCCTGTGTACTGGAAAGCGGAATGCGGCCAAAAGGCAGAGTCTTAAATTCAAGGTAGGGGCGGAGGGGGCGGCGCAGCCCAAGGAAGTGCAGGGGACATGGGGGTGACGCGGGCGAGTGGGGGGGCAAGAAAAAGAAGGGGCAAGACCGGAAAGGAGGAGTTGTATACCCAGGGCAGGGGCGGAGCAGCGGGGACGCTTCCGCCCAGGGGACTGAGGGGGGTTTCTCACCTGTACTCATTGACAGTGCAGAGGAGGGGGAGGGGGCAGAGGGGGGCGGGGCGGTGGAGGTTTTGGGGGAATGGCAGGGGATTTGGGGTGCAGTCTAGGTCCCCGAGCCCGGGGAGGGGGAGGGGTCATGGGGGAAAGAGGTAGGGGGTTGCCCAGGGGCAGGGGGGGAGGGGGAGGATGGGCAAGGGGTGGGTGAGGATCCGGGGGAAAGGGGGCCGGGGCTTTCCATGATGGGGGTCCATGCCAGCTCTGGATGCGTGGTGGCAAGGGAGGGCAGCAACGGGTTGAGGCGAGCGTTGGCCGGGCTTTGGGGCCTGGGGGGAGCGAGCAGGCGTATCGGGATTAGGGGGGTGCAGGGGTTTCAGTGGGGCCTCAGGGGGGTGGTGCAGTCTGCCAGGAGCTGGAGGCTTTGGTTTGGAGCAACGGTGAGGAGAGTACAGTCGGGTGGGGGGCACGGGTTAGGCAACCAGGGTAGGGGGGCCTGGAGGTCTACACCGTCGCGGCGGGGTAACACTCTCTCGGGGCGGGTGGGTGGGATCCCGGGGGGATGCTGTGGGGTGTGGGGGCGCAGGGGATGGGTTTAACCCCGGCATGTTGGACTCCACTTCTTTCTTTCGTCAGAAATGCATAGCGAGGTGCTCGGGAGAGCAGCATGCAGCTCCACTCCACCGAGGGGATGGGCCGGCTCTGCCTCATGCGGGCTGTCGCGCTCCCACGAGGGACATGACGTTCGCGTCCCACGGGAGGCGGGCGGTAAGTCCCCGCCAGCCCCATCCCGATCGGTCGATGCGGCCACCGAGGGACGGGGCAGAGGCCCGTCAGTCCGAATCGGGACCCAGAGGAGTGGCACACAGTGCAAAGGAGAGAGAGTGTGGATCTGGGAGAGTTGCTTCGCACATGTAGGGAACGGGCGGGGTTGAGCAGGCTAGAGCCCGCAGAGGGCGGCCTAAGGCGTGAACGCATGGGGCCAACAGGGCTGGAGTCCGAAGATAGGGGCCCGTTCCAGTTAGACTACGATGAGGAGAGCGTGGAGAAAGGGGAGATACTGGAGCAAAGGCGGGGAGAGGGTCGGGATGGGGGGGAGCAGAGTAATGTTTGTCCTAGTATCTTACAGGGCATGCACCAAAGACCAAAGGCGGACAAAGTGACCTCCTGCTCAACTGGTTAGGCAGCAGGATCCAGTGCGGACGCCGACCTTGAAGCCAGGTAAGGCGCGGCTCGGAGCGGGGTTCAGGTCGGGTGGAGCCCCACAGGTTACATGAGGTTTAGAGGTTGCAGGATGGAGGAGGAGGCCTAATTTGATGTTCCCTTGTCTTACATGTGTGTCTTTTCAGGTGCAGTGGCGGAGCCGGATGCGGCAGGACTGTCCATCCTCATCCTCGGACATTCTTTTGTGAAGAGAGCGGAGCAATCCGAATGGGATAAGAACAGGATTCCTAATTAAGAATTGGATCCTAGGCTTTTCAGTTGTCATTGGCAGGGAAAAGGGGGAATTTTCTATTTTTTCTATTTCTGGATTTGGTGAAGCGCAACAGCTACCCCGGCAAAGGGGTGTCCCGGCGCTAAGAACAGGTGCGCAGACTGAGGGGAGAGGGGGAAAAGGGGAAACTAGGGAGCGGGGAAGAGATGAGTCTTAATTGCTTTGCGGAATGCTGGGAGGGAGTCAATGGAACGAATGCTGAGGGGGAGATCGTTCCACAGTTTGGGGCCAAGAACGCTAAAGGAGCGGCCTCCAGTTCGGCAGAGCCGAGTCCTAGGGATAGTCAGGAGGAGTTGGTTGGCAGAACGCAAAGCACGGCCAGGAACATAAGGTTGGGCAAGGTTACGAAGCAGAGGGGGATTTCCTAGTTTGACGATCTTAAAGATCGTGACTAAGGCCTTGAATTGAATTCGACGATCCACGGGCAGCCAGTGGAGCTTACGGATGGTAGCTCTGACTGAACATCTGCGTGGGAGGCCGACCAGCGTTCTGGCTGCCGCATTTTGGATACGTTGGAACCTAGCAATTTCCGCTTTGTTGGCTCCCAAAAGGAGGACGTTAGCGTAGTCCAGGCGCGATAGAATGGTGGCCTGGACGATAAGCTGGCGGGCCTTAGAATCGAAGAGCCCGAGTATGGGCCTGAGGTTCCTTAGAAGGCCTATGCAGGTGGCTGCCACCTTTTTAGTGTGGGACTGGAAGCTAAGGTTGGCATCCACCCAGACTCCCAGATTTTTGACGCAATTTTTGGGGAGTGGAGTGGCGCCTAGGGATGACGGCCACCAGTGCTCGTTCCAGAGGCGAGAGAATGAGGTGGCATGAGCTATTTCCGGCATTGAATAAGGTGGTCAGGGGAGGTATTTGTCCAGATGTCCTAGCCATTCACTTAGGAGAGAACGATCTGGTGCAATGCAAGGGCTTGGCGTTGATGAAACAAATGAAGCGGGATTTGCTGGGGATCCGGCGGCAGTGGGCAGGTTGCCATATAATATGGTCTGAATTTATACCTCGGAGGATTTGGAGAGGGGTCGAGCGGCCGGCGGCTATAGATAGGGCACGTAGGAAAATCAATAGGGACATGAGGATTTTTTGCGACAAGGAGGGGTTTGGGAGGATGGAGCACCCGGAGCTGCGTTATGCTGCAGTATATTTCTTCAGGGAGGATGGGGTGCATTTGTCCCAATATGGCATGGAACTTTACATAGTGCAGCTGAGGAGGCTTTGGACAGGGCGATAGGTGTGCGCAGGTAGCCAAAACATCAGGATGCCTAAGGGGGGGTCAAAAGCTCGCAGGGACGACTTTCGAGTGGCGTTTTCCTAGGTCATTTGGGATATAATGATGTTGGTTACAGTTATGAAGGAATCCCTACCGAGACTCTTTGAGCCCTTGCTCTACTTGTACATAAGAATCCTGCGGATCATAAAGGTCCATTTACTTGAGATATAAAGAATGCGTTCTCCTGAAAACCTACAGTGTGGTGTCCCCTTGTCGAGTGGTGCTAGCTCAACGCGTGCGATCCTAGATTCAAGACTCTCCCCCTGAAGGGTCTCCCGCCAGTGCTCGGCAGTGTTCCTAGGAGAGGTGGGTCACAGGGTGGTCAGGTACATATTCTGGCCTCCCCTGGGATCGCCCCTTCTAACATTGGTGGCAGCGGTGGGATCCGAGCCCACAATCTAGAGATCGTACAGTGAGCGTCTGACACACTACCGAACAAAGATGGCAGAAGGAAACACCATCAGTCCCACTGAAACCGATGCGAGGACTACGTTCCGTGCGGAACAGCTGGAAGAGTACACACACAAAGAATTGAAGGAATTTTGCAAGGAACAGAAAATCGCTACCACAGGCCTAAACACGAAGGAAGATATGCAAAAAGCCCTACAAGGCTGGGTGGAGTCCGGAGCACCCCTTCCCCAAACAGGAGGAGAAGCAGAGCAGCTGGCCGAACCCGGACTCGTCCAAAGGGGAAGCAGCAGCGCCCGGGTACGAAGCAACGCACCAGATGGGGGCCTCTCCCCGGAAGAGCTAGCGGACAGAGAGAGAAGCCGCAATCACGAACTTGAAATGGCCAAACTAAAAATCGAGGGCGAACTAAAATTAGCAGAAAAGAAGCTAGCGGTAGAACAGCTACGAGTGCAAGGGGAGTTGGAGGAGAAGAAACTCCAACGAGAACATGAAGGCAAGAGACTTCAGCTAGAGCATGAGCGCGGTTTGAAGGAGATCGAACTGAAGGCAAGAAGCGAAGAAGGCCGGCCCCCGGGGAACCGAGAGGCCGTTCCCCCGGTAGACCTAAAAGTCCACATCCCCAAGGATGTGGTGAAAGAATACTATAATTCCGACGATATCCAGCAGTTTTTCAAGGCCTACGAAGTCGCCATGACCTCCCACCGAGTCCCACAGAAGGATTGGGGGGCTGGGTTGTGGGGTCGATTCCTGAGCAAGGGGAGAGACACCCTGCTCGACCTGCCGTCCTCAATGCAGACCTCCTACAGCCACATGAAGATGCCCTCCTAACGAGATACGGGCTCACCCCCGAAATGTATCGCCAGCGGTTCCGAGACTGCAAGAAGCTCCCTGGCACCATGTGGGTGGAGTAAGTGAACTTTTACAGTCTAGCATTAGAAGGGTGGATCAAGGGCAGCAAAGTTACCACCTTTGAAGAACTAACCGACCTCATTGCATGGGAACACTTGTCCTCGAACTGTTTTGTGGAACTACGCCAGCATCTGCTTGACAGCAAGCTCGCAGATCCAAGGACGCTGGCCATCGAAGCAGATCGCTGGGTGAACACCCGGGTCCCCCGGGGCCCCATAGGAGACTACCCCCGAAACAGTCAGGGATCTCCCCGCCAGAGAGAGGGGGGAAACCAAGGAATACAGAGGGAATTCCAGTCAGGTCCCCAGCGTAGTCCCCCCAGAAGCCAACCCCCAAACCTTCCAGCACCCCCACCAGCCAGTTCCGGTCCCCCAGGTAGACACGGGCACCGAGTCACCATCACCTGTTTCCGTTGCCAACAGCCCGGGCATTATGCCAGTGACCCCCAGTGTCCCATGGCCCAGCGACCCACCACGACAGCTCCCCCAGCCCGACAGATGGCCAACGTAGCCCTAGGGGAGGAGATGGAGGACACCGAAGAGTGGGAACCTGCTACCATGACCCTAGTCTCCCTAGGAGACCGGGAAATGGTTCCCGAATCCCCCCTACCCACTAACACCAAAAAGTACCAGCAGCTAGTGGCAGTTAATGGCCACCGAGTGGAGGCCCTTCGTGACACCGGGGCGAGCATCACAGGTGTCCTCAGTCACCTAATCAAAGAGGACCAAATCATCCCGAATGTCCTTTGCCCCATACTACGCCGACAATACAAAGAGCTTGTGTAAAATGGCCTTGGTACTGTTCAAATGGGGGGGAGTGACAGGCAAGTTACGCGTAGCTGTCCGAACCGCACATCCTGTGGACTGTCTCCTGGGCAACGACCTAGAAAGTTCCCCGTGGGGACAAGTTGAGCACAAAACCCACCTGAGCATTATGGGCCTACCTGAATGGGTGTGCGCCACCACGAGATCCATGTCTGCCCGACTGCCCCCCCTCGGGGAAGTCGAAGCAGAACCTCCCAGCCACACCCCCGTAGACGAAGACAGAGGCGACCAAACCGAGCCCAACGGCCTCTCCCCAGGAGGAGAACCCGTCGCCGACGACAAAATCTTGCATCCCGATCCCGCACAGATCGCTGAGCTAGGTGATCTGCCCGAGTTGGCACAATGGCGTCACGAGGGGGGCCCCTCCCGAGAGGAGTTCTGCCGCGAGCAAGCCACCTGCCATTCCCTGGTCGGACCCCGGCGACAGGCCGAAGCCCAAGCTGCGGGCGACCAGTCCGGAACCCATTTAGTCTACTGGGAGAATGACCTCCTGTACATCGAGCAGAAGTCTGCCGAGCTAGGGTCAGCCCGGGTGCTGGTGGTACCCCTACGCTTCCGAGACTTCCTCCTGGGCCTGGCCCACGACGTACCCCTGGCGGGACACTTGGGCCAGGACAAGACCTATCACCGCTTAGTTACGCACTTTTATTGGCCGAAGATGCGAGCGGACGTAGAGGCCCACTGCAAGTCCTGTCCCACGTGCCCGGCTAGTGGGAAAAGTGGAGGAACGCGCAAGGCTCCCCACCAGCCCTTCCCCGTCGTCAGTACCCCTTTCGAGCGGGTCGGGATAGACATTGTGGGGCCCCTGGACCCTAGAACCTCTCAAGGTCACCGATTCATCTTAGTCCTGGTGGATCATGCCACACGATACCCCGAGGCCATTCCCCTCCACACAGTAACGGCCCCCGTGGTGGGCAGGGCATTGATGGGGATCTTTTCACGAGTAGGTTTCCCCCGAGAGGTTGTGAGCGACCGCGCACGAATTTCATCTCCAAATATATGATGTCCCTGTGGCAACAATGTGGAGTGTTCTACAAATTCACCACCCCGTACCATCCCCAAGGAAATGGCCTAGAAGAGCGGTTTAACCGGACTCTGAAGGGGATGATCATGGGTCTAGAAGAGCCCCTCCGGCGTAAATGGGACGTCCTCCTCCCCTGCCTCCTGTTCGCCTACCGGGAAGTCCCCTAAAAATCCCTGGGGTTCAGCCCGTTTGAATTGCTCTACGGACATCCCGTCCGGGGCCCCTCAGCCTGGTCAAGGAAGGGTGGGAGACGGCACCCTGAGAACCACCCCCAGATGTGTTTATCCTAACCCTCCGAAACCAGACTCGGAAGTTCCGAGCGCTGGCCGAGGCCAACCTCTAGGCGAGCCAGGAGGAGATGAAGCGCTGGTATGACCAGAATGCCACTCTGGTCGAGTTCCAACCGGGCCAGCAGGTCTGGGTGATGTCCCCGGTGAAACCCTGCGCCCTCCAAGATAAATGGACCGGGCCTTTCAAAGTCTTGGAGCGGAAGAGCCAAGTGACATACTTGGTGGATGTCCAGTCCCCTCGGAACCCCCTTCGGGTCCTCCACATGAACCGCCTCAAGCCTCACTTCGTGCGGACGGAGTTGAGTTTGCTCCTGGCCACAGACGACGGGGCGGAAGAGGAAACGGAGCCTCTCCCTGACCTCCTGTGTGCCAAGGAGAAAGATGGCTCCGTAGAGGGAGTGAGCCTCTCTCCCTTCCTCACTCCCCAGCAACGTGAAGACTGCCGCCAACTCTTGGGGCAGTTCTCAGACTTATTTTCTCTGGTCCCCAAGGTCACCGACTGGTGTGTCCACGACGTGGACACCGGAGACAGCCCGCCGGTGCGACACAGAGCCTACCGCGTACCCGACCGAGTCCGGACCTGCATCCAGGCCGAAGTCTCAAAAATGCTCACCCAGGGGGTGGTCGAACCTTCCGACAGTCTTTGGGCCAGCCCGGTGGTACTGGTCCCAAAAGCCGCTGCCCCTGGTGTCGCCCCCGAACTAAGGTTCTGTGTGGCAAAAAACCTGGGAGTCAAGATCGACAATGGTCTGACGCTGAGATCTCAGATCCTCGGTCTCATGGGCACATATTTCAGCATTCTTAAGATGCTCCGGAAGTTTCTCCCTCTGCTCACAGAAGAGCATAGGAAGATCACGGTGCAAGCCCCGATTGGCTCCAGATTGGACTATGCCAACGTCCTCTATCTGGGTCTCCCGGATTATCTTGTGCAGCGATTACAGGTCGTGCAGAATTCTGCGGCGCGTGCCATTTTTGGCCTCCGCAGGCGAGCCAGAGTGTCCGGCCTTCTACAGTCGCTCCATTGGCTGCCTATCCAGAAGCGGATAGTTTTTAAGGCGCTGACCCTGGCTCATAAAGCGCTCTTCGGTTCGCGGGAGCAAAATATCTTCAACGCAGGCTTGTTTTTTATCGCCCTACCAGAGCTTTGCGTTCTGAATCTTTGTCTCTTGCGGTGCTCCCCCGAGTTAGGAAGGCCCGTATTGGGGGGCGCTCCTTTAGTTTGAGGGCGCCCCAGCTTTGGAACACTCTGCCACTGGCCTTACGCAGTACCTCTAATCTGCTGTCTTTTAGGAAAGGCCTAAAAACTTGGCTTTTTACCCTCTAATTATGTTATCTTGCTGTTTTTGAATGTCTTCATCTGTTATGTTTTCTTTCTATGAGCTGCCAATATAAAGCGCCGGGACACTCCGTTGGAGTAGCAGTGCGCTATAGAAATTAAATTTAACATAACATAACATAACTACGGGGGCTCAACGCAGTCACCCGAGCGGATGCCCACCCTATTGCCCGCGCAGATGAGCTCATTGACCGCCTAGGGTCTGCTCACTACCTAAGTACCTTCGACCTGACCTGCGGCTACTGGCAAATTGCTTTCACAGAGGGAGCCAAGGAGCGGTCCGCCTTCTCCACCCCGGACAGGCACTATCGCTTCGGAGTGATGCCGTTCGGGATGAAAAATGCCCCGGTTACCTTTCAAAGACTAGTAAATCAAGTCCTGGCCGGACTGGAAGAGTTCAGCGCCGCATATCTGGACGATATCGCGGTGTTCAGTTCACAATGGAGCAAGCACCTCCGGCACCTCCGGAAGGTGTTGCTGGCCCTGCGCCAGGCAGGCTTGACAGTGAAGGCTAGCAAGTGCCAGATTGGGGAGGGGTCAGTGGTCTACCTAGGGCACCAGAACGGAAGCGGGCAGGTCGCCCCTCTCCAGCCTAAGATCGATGCCATCTTGGCCTGGGAACCACCCACCACACAAACCGAGGTCCGAGCCTTCCTGGGCCTCACCAGTTACTACCGGAAGTTCATCAAAAGTTATGGCAGCCTAGTGGGTCACCTCACAGAATTAACCTCCAAGAAACAGCCCAAGAGAGTGCAGTGGACCCCCTCCTGCCAAGAGGCGTTCGACGGCTTAAAGACCGCCATGTGTACTGCCCCCGTTATTCAAGCCCCCGACTACTCAAAAGAGTTTGTAGTCCAAACTGACGCTTCCGAGCATGGCATTGGGGCCATACTGTCACAGCTCAACGGGAAAGGCATAGATCAGCCCGTAGCATTCATTTACAGAAGGTTACTGCCCCGAGAACAGAGATGGAGCACCATCGAACGAGAGGCGTTCGCCGTAGTCTGGGTCCTCAAGAAACTACGACCCTACCTGTTCGGAACCCACTTCCGAGTGCAAACAGATCATCGACCCTTACTGTGGCTCATGCAGATGAGAGGAGAGAACCCCAAACTGCTGCGATGGTCAATCTCCCTCCAGGGGATGGACTTCACAGTAGAACATCACCCTGGTACTGACCACGCCAACGCTGACGGCCTCTCTAGATTCTTCCGCCTCAACGAAGAGAACCCCCAAGAGGATAGGTAGTTCTTCCAGACTTTCAGCTGGGAGGGTCACGTGTTAGACCCGGCCTCGTGGCGTGGTCCTCCCTGACCCGTAGTGACCCAACCCTGGCCGGTGCACCACACCAGGCCCATGATTATCACGGCCTACCCGACCATTCCCGCCATGATCCACACACACGACACTGGACTTCCCCGTCCTCCCCCCTCCATCTTCCCCGTACCGGACGCACCCAAACCCTATAGGCCCCAAAGGCCCCCGGTGCCCATTCCCCTGCACCTCAGATGGCCGCCCCCGGTCCCAGCATGACCTCGGCCCTAGACGCGCCATACCCCGTAGAGCACTCCCCGTGGGCGAGAGAGGGAAGAGTAGTTCGATCACACCTCCCACCTCCCCTCAAGAGATGGGTTTCGATCGCCCATCCGGCCTCCCTGAGGGCTGGCGCCAAGCCTGCTGCGTGTCTGGGATCCCTCCAGACCCAACTTGAAGGGATGAAAGGGGCCGCGTGGGAGGAACCCCCAACAAGCGGCCCCCAGGTGCTAAGACCTCTGCCTACGAGGACTCTGGACATCAAAGAGGAGTAGTCCTATATCAAGGGGTGCTTTAGACAATCAAGTTAGTTGAATCCTGGATCTACGAGAGCCCTGCTGACATCGTCGCGGCTCCTACCCGGCAGAGAAGGACTTCTGCCCGACACCATCTGAGTCCTGCTGACATCGTCGCGGCTCCTACCCGGCAGAGAAGGACTTCAGCCCGAAACCATCTGAGCCCTGCTGACATCGTCGCGGCTCCTACCCGGCAGAGAAGGACTTCTGCCCGAAACCATCTGAGCCCTGCTGACATCGTCGCGGCTCCTACCCGGCAGAGAAGGACTTCTGCCCGAAACCATCTGAGCCCTGCTGACATCGTCGCGGCACCTACCCGGCAGAGAAGGACTTCTGCCCGAAACCACCTGAGCCCTGCTGACATCGTCGCGGCTTCTACCCGGCAGAGAAGGACTTCTGCCCGGAACCATCTGAGCCCTGCAGACGTGGTCGCGGCTCCCTCGCAACCTTGAGAACACCTGAGCCCTGCTGATTCGATCGCGGCTCCCTTAAGACCGTAAGAACTGCCACATCCTTGCTCGAGCCCTGCGGACGTGGTCGCAGCTCAGAGACTATCCTGGTCCGGCTGGACCCAAGATCTACTCGTATCCCCCAGCTCAAGGATTGAGAGCTGTGTGCGGATACGCACCTGCATCTATCTTGAACACTAAGACTGTCCCGCTACCCAAATCCCTACCGAGACTCTTTGAGCCCTTGCTCTACTTGTACATAAGAATCCTGCGGATCATAAAGGTCCATTTACTTGAGATATAAAGAATATGTTCTCCTGAAAACCTACAGTGTGGTTTCCCCTTGTCGAGTGGTGCTAGCTCAGCGCGTGCAATCCTAGATTCGAGACTGTCCCCCTGAAGGGTCTCCCGCCAGTGCTCGGCAGTGTTCCTAGGAGAGGTGGGTCACAGGGTGGTCAGGTACATATTCTGGCCTCCCCTGGGATCGCCCCTTCTAACAGGGAGATTAAGTGATTTGCCCAGAATCAGAGGAGGTTTCTGGCGTCGTTACTGAGACTCGAACCCAAATCCCCAGGTCCGAGGTCGAACGCCTTAGCCGTTAGGCCAACTCCTCTCCCCCAAGTATTCCTCTGGAAGATGTCGCCGATGGACAGAGAGAGGGCTGGACCAGCTGAGCGGCAGGCCACGGATGAGCCCGGGCCTACTCATGGCAGACAACCCGCAGTTAGAACCGATCAGGAGCTGTAGCCTTGAGGGTGTTCACCCTGCCTCCCTGACCCTCAGTCCGGAAGGATAGGGCATGCCGACACCGCCACAGAGGAATTGCAGAAGCCCAATGGTGGTGTGACGGCCCCCACTCTGGAACACAGAAGCTGCTGCTGCGAGGGCCCTGAAGGCAAGCGTGACCTCAGACTTTCTGACGTGGCGACGAGAGAGTGGAGGCTGCTCGGAAGAGTCCCTGGGCAGTGAACGCCGTGGATATGGGTCCGAGTGGAGCCACCTTCGGAATCTGATGGAGGTGGCAGGTTGAACTGGCCCCCTGGCCGAGATGAAATGGGGCCTGGGGAGGTGCTGTGGACCAGGGACAGCGCCCATGCAGCATCGGAGAGCTCGCTGCAATTCTGCTGCACAGGATGTGAGGAGACATCCACAAAGAAAGAAGAATTTGGGGCCAACATCGAACCATGACGGGAGTGGTGCAGAGCGGGTCCTCTTTGCCCAGTGGAGGACCGCAATGGAGAATATAGGCACGACTGCCTTGGGAGCCTGACGATGGCAACGTGTGGAGGGACGGGCCCCCTGGTTGGATGGTGGGAGCACCTGAACAGGGCAGAGGAACAGCATCAGCACATTAAGGGAGGCAGTGGCCCATTTGGATCCTGGTTGGAGTCATGGAGAGTGCTGACCAGTTGATGGGTGGAGAAGGCTGAGGCAAGGCCTGGGCTCAGGCCACCACCGAGGCCCGGTGAAAGACCTATCTGAGTGCTGAGACGATAGTGTACATTTTGCCCCACGGGAGGGACAGTGGTGCGTGGATGTGTGGAAGAATCCCAAAGTGGTGAGGTTCCTGAGCCCTATGTTGCAGAGCTGCTGTACTACAGCTGCCAAAGGGAGAACTGAATATGGCAGTATAGGAACATGTAAGTGAGCAAAACTGTAGGGAGGACTGTTGTGAGGGCTTGGATTTACACTGTGCTGGTGTTGAGTTGCCATTGGAGGGAGAGACCATATTGTGTCCCTTTATGCTGATGACGTCCTGCTCTATTAGGGGAATGAAATTCAGGCGGTAGAGCAGGCATTGGCCCTCCTCGAAGGTTATTCTGTCTTTGTGGGTCTCTGTCTAAACAAAGTGAAAACCCATATCTTCCCAATGGTGAACGAGCACCAGTGCCCTGAGGGCCTGCCTAGTGACCTGGCCTGGTCCCCAGCTCCTTCTAATACTTAGGAATACAGGTATTCTACACTGTGGGGGACCTGCGGGAAGACAATCTGAAACCAGTAATGAGATCCCTCCCTTAAGGCAAGTGTCCAATTTTGGTGCTCGCTGAAGCTGCCCCTGATGGCCTGCATAGGGTTGTCTAAGATGATCATGCTCCCCAGACTTTTATATTATTTTGTGAATCTGCCCGTGGTGATCTCACCCTCATGGTTTATGGGCCTAGATAAGCTGCTCTGGAAATTGATATGGGATGGAGGTTGGAACAGGGTCTTGTTGGCAGTGCGGCGGAGGACTTCAGAGGAGGAAGGATAGGGCGCCCCAGACTTTTAATTGTACTACCTGGCCGCCCATCTCCAATGGCTGGCTCAATAGTTGGATGGGAGGAACCTCGTATTGCTGGGACCAATAGGCCTGGTAGACAATCATTGATTGTTGTTGACCTAGCTCATGCACCCAACAGTGATTATTCCACAACCAGGGGTGCTGCTACAGATGGCATCGCAATGTTGGAGGAGGTACCTCCAGCGCACAGCCGGAACTCCTCTCTATGCCCCATACTTGCCTCTAGTTGGGCTCCCACACGGTGTCTCGCTCGTCCCAGTCTCAGGGGCTCAGCTGTCGGAGTAGACATCTGCTGGGATCGTCACAGGGGGAACTTATCTCTCTAGACAAGTTTTGTTTATTCCAATATGACCTAACTTACAGACAATTCCTGACTTATCACTCGATGGTGTGAACGTTTGGGGACCTATGGCAGAGTGGCCGGCAAGAACCGAAAACTCATGGAGCTCTCCTGTTGTTCGTAATGTTAGGGCAGCCAGAAACTTAGTGAAGTGGCTCTATAGAGCACAGCTGGAAATAGTCAAGAGATCCTTGAACCGAATGTGCAAAAGATGGGGTAAAATAATGGGAGAGACCTACTGGACAAAGAATGGAATCGGGTCTTGGGGGTGCCTTAAACAGGTATCCAGGAACACCAAATGTAAGCTTATCCAATGTAACTATATCCACATGGTTTATCTGACGCTTCATAGACTGCGCATCATGTGTGGAGGGGAAGATCGTTGCTGCCCTAGATGTAGAGTGCGAGATGTGTTTGCTCACATCACATGGGAGTGTGCAAAATGGCTGGGGTTTTGGGGGTCGGTGATGGACTTCATCAACAAGACACTGGCTCACGCACTCCCTTGCTTGGTGGAGGTCTGCCTCCTGGGACTGTTCCCCAGACCAAGGCGAGAACGGTGGGCTCCAGATTCACAGACCTAGCTCTGTTCCTAGCCCTAAGGCAGATAGCGCTGGCGTGGATGGCGGCAGTGGGTCCTAAGGTGACAGCCTGTGAAGGAAATTTAGACATGTGGGCCAGAGAGGAAGATGGGCAATACAGAGGCAGCCCTGCCAAGTATCACGCATCAGCTGTAACTCTAACGCATTTCGGTGAGGTGGTCAGCATCACCGCACTGAAATGCAAAGTGACGTATGAATGGGACAGCAGTTGAGAGCTCCTCACTGATAATTATGCTGATTAAACAAAAAGAGTGGCAGCGGGCTGTGTCATGCACGCTGCTCCTGGGCTTGGGGGCTGACAGTGACTGAGGTAAATAGCTACTGCTAACTCACAGCACTTGGCTGCTACAATTTATTAATAGAAGATGTTTTGCTGGTGCTGTATTCATTGCCGTGACTGACGTCACAAGGCAGTGCTGTGCCCAATAGGCGCGCTGCGGGACGCAGGACGTCATGTCCTGCTTCCGCTGGCTGCAGTTCAAACTTGTGGCAGGCCGGCACTTGTTGGCAGCGCTGGCGCTGCTCGGCGGTAAATTGAAATAAATGACCCCGCCCGCGACCCAATCCACGGACCCGACGGCCTCTGAAGAACAGCACTGTGCAGCTGAGCAGTTTAATGTTCCTGCTGCTGTTCCTGCTGCTGAGCCTAAGTAAGGGAGTCTTGGCCGGGCGGCTGGCGCACGTTTGCAAGTATCAATGAGTCGACAATGCAAGACTCAGCGTTGTATTGTTAATCAAATTTGCGTTGGTTATTGTAGTTTTGTCACTGATGCTAGTGTTGGCGGGCAGCTGTGACTTTCAAGTGTGTAACTCAGCTGCTTGTCAAGCTGTCCTGCCCAAACTCATTGCCGGGTACATGCTCTTAAATTACCGCAGATCTAATTTGCACAGACGATCGGGACTAGTTCACACTGAGTGTGTCCCTTTTACCACAGCAATTACTGCACTGCAGGACGACACAGGGTGTTTAACAGTGCCAGAGAGAGCCCTGTGATTACTCTGTTGTGTGTCTCACGGCCGGCCGCCAGAAAGTGAATCACCAAAGTTTCTTTTAGATCAAAACAGGATCTCACATATGTAAAACGGGGGGGGGAGGTCGCAAAGATCAGCTGTAATAATATTAGTGAGCGGCTGTTGTATAATAATATTGAAAACACATCTCACTATCCATAAATATTAGATATAAACATATTTAGAATTTGGACCAGTGTACCTGTTCACTGTCAGTGACCTGGCCGAGGAGGAAATGAAAGAGCTGAAATTGCATCATAAATTCAAAGCTATTCCGTTCAGGGGCCCCAAACTACTTTTGGCCCAGGGCTCCCAAAATCCTTAACATTTCCCTGGCCATTGCTGCGGCAAAACAGCATGAAAAAAACACTTCTGAGCGAAAACAGATCCTGTTTAGGGATCGCTGACATCTGCCCAGGCACACACTTTAGCTGTGGCCTGATATTGGAGCCCGTGCCCCCTCAGTTCCCGTGCAAGCTAACCACAGAGCTTCAGCCCCAAGACACGCCTCAAAAGGAACTAAGCGGTGAAGCGCTCAGCCTAGTAGATACACTTCCCAAGCACTTTACTGGCAACAGTCAGGCAAGTCATTCACACATTCTCAGCCAACAGGCGCTGTGTAGCATTTGTTTAACAATACTAGGCCGCAATGCCAGTTAGTTTACACCTGCATAGTAATGTTTCTTCAAATTATAGTCCAGACTGCACCCAGGAGTTTACTTGGCTCACACAAACGATGAATTATACTAATGTTGTTAGCGTGATGTATGATGTATGCAAATTTCCAGCCCCATGCAGCTGTATAAGCCAAGCTGCCAGCATCCCTACTGTTAAGGCACTCTTAAATTGGTGGACATATTTGAAACTGCACAGGTCATAGGGGGTTCTAAATATATATTCATGTATGCCATTCAACGGAATGTTTTTTCTTTGCTGCAGCACCTGCTGCAGGCAGGTAGCGGGGTGGTGCCCTCTGGCCAAAGGGGCGCAACCCTAGCCTAATTGGAAGTACAGTGTTAGCACGCTTAGTCCAGTGGGCGAGCGTGACTTGCACAACATGTGACACCAGCAGATACCCATTGATCGAGGCCCTAAAAAGGGAGCTCAAAGCACTGCACAGAGTGAGAGCTCACTGACACAGCGCAACACTTGCAGCAGCCCTGAGCCTCTTGAGAGAGAGCCTCAGCCCCTGCTTACAGTGCAAAACCAGATAGCACTCCATAGCACAGCAGGCCTTGCAGAGACCAGCGGTAGCTCCACACATTTTCTGAGTGGTAGGTGAACCCGCAAGTGCTGGAGCCAGGACCTGTGAACTACCGCAGTTTAAGCAATTATCAAAAATCGCCAGTCCAGCCCATATGTGAATAGACACTGCCTTGTAATTCTTTCTGTGGCTAACTTTTTATCCAGAAACACTTTGCCAGCTGGGACTTGTAGTTTCTCTTTTTCCTATCCAACAGAACGGGCATGATACAAATCCCAGCATGCAAAGTACACCTGGCTTAAATAAAATGGACTTTGTGGACCTGGGTTGCTTCTTTACTGAGCTAATAGAGTTTGAGGAGCTCCTGGGCACATGTGACCTTCCTTTTCAAGTGATTTGAAGCAGTTTCAAGATCCTTTTGTTGCTTCTCATTGCTCAAAATGGTGTAATTTCTGATATGTATCTCTTTCCATTGACTTCGCTGCTTGGTTTTACTAGTGAAAAAGTGTCGCCCATTGAGCATCACTCATAAGTACACAGAGACCATAGAAATGTTGCACATGAGAATCTGAAAACTTGGAAGCTATATAATTATTCAATTTCCACCAGTTGAACACTTAATACTCAGGTCCTAATGGAAGGAGACCCTTTGAAAGTCAGCAGTACAGTATTATATTTATACAGCAGTCCCAACCAAGTGTACCTGTCTGAACCCGTGGCGTCGGTATATAGTAGTTCAGCTGACTTGCTGGGGCTGCTATTAATTACTACAATTAATGCTTCAATCATTCTGAGCTGCCTGTGCCCTCTGCCTTTAGTGTACTGTGTCTGAGAACTGTGCAGTCACGCTGTCTGACTCCCCTCCGCTCAGTTTTCTGCTGCCTACCGTTAGCGTACTTTAGTTCAGTGACTTCGTAGTTGCTCAAATGGATGTAATTTTATGTTTCCCTTGTCTTCATTGGGTGACTTTACTCTCGAGAAAGTGTCACTCAATCATTGAAATGTCACTCATAATTACTCTGAAATTATGAAAATGTCACACACAGCAATTTGAAACCTTGGCAGCTATGCCAATGGGGAATAGGGGGCCTCCGGTTGGTGGGTGCTGGCAAGTAGGCCAGTGGGTTGTGGGAGCACAGCTCCTGTACTTTAGCTGAGGGCAAATGGGGAAACAAAATAGCATAAAGGTGCACCCTCAGTGGCACTAAAGCGGACGGGTGCAGGTTGCTGTTTCGATGTCGGGTGCCCTGTTGTTTCCATAGAGAGAGTCCGGTCAAAAGAAAGGCTGCAGGCTTGGGGATGAAGACCCTCTGGGTGAGACCACCACTTCGAGGGGTAAGTTGGGATGTCTTGGGTGGGTTAGGCACAGTTGGTTGTGGCACACAAGGCCGTGGGGTGTCGGGTGCAGGGGTGCCTTTTGGCGTCGTAAAGTCTTACCCACTCTTGGTCGTGGTAGAGGGGGTTCTCTATATTGAGGCTTCAGGCGTCAGCTGGGGTCTTGAGGCTGGTCTGGTATATTCGGATCTTGGGTCACAATCACCAGGGAGACCTCCTCTTGGTGTTTTTCCACTCGAGCTCGTGCCGGGTTCAGCAGGTGCAGAGTGGGCTGGATTCACAGTCTCAGGCTGCTGCCAGAGGTTGCAGTTGAACAGATCAATCAATCAATCAGTGGTTTATAAAGTGCTCTACTCACCCGTGAGGGTCTCAAGATGCTGGGGAGGGTGGGTGCAGCTCTGGGTCAGTCGAAGAGCCAGGTCTTGAGGTCCTTCCTGAACAAGTGGAGGGTTGGGGAGCGTCTGATGTTGACCGGAAGCAGGTTCCAGGTTTTGGCCGTGATGTGGGAGAAAGCTCTCCTGCCCGTTCTGCTTCTGGTTTCTCTTGGGTATGTGGAAACATACTCGGTTGTTGAGGTATTTGGGTCCGATGTTGTTGAGGGATTTGTAGGCGTGGGTGAGGAGTTTGTAGGTGATCCTCTTCTCGACGGGGAGCCAGTGAAGGCTTCGGAGGTGTTGGGTCATATGTTCGTGGCGCGGTTCCCCTAGGACGAGTCTGGCGGCAGCATTCTGGATGGTCTAGAGCTTGCTTAGAAGAGTTTTGTTGATTCCGGCGTAGAGGGCGTTGCCATAGTGAAGTCTGCTGGTGATGAGTGCGTGGGTGACGGTCTTTCTGCAGTCGGGGGGATCCACTTGAAAGTCTTGCGGAGGATGTGGAGGCGGTTGAAACTGGTGGAGGATACGGCGTTGATCTGGCGGTTCATGGAGAGGGAGGAGTCGAAGATATTGCTGAGGTTCCGAGCGTGGTCAGTCGGGGAGGGTGGGCTTCCGAAGGCAGAGGGCCACCAGGTGTTGTCCCATGTGGAGGTGCAGGGTCTGAGAATGAGGACCTCGGTCTTCTCGGAGTTGAGCTTTAGGCAGCTGTCCTTCATCGAAGTTGCTACACTTCTCATTGGAAGTTGAGTCTGGTGATTTCTGGGAAAGATCCGGTGTTCACGGGAGAAGCAGTCTATGGAAGGTAAGGCAGGCAGGTCCTCTGGGGATTTTGAGGGTGCTAGCTGCAGGACACACCGGGATTTCGCAAGAGCAGGTTCGAGGGGAGACAAGCCTGTAGGACTGGGGCCAAGTCAACGGGTGTCGTCCTCTTGTTATCTCTGCACGGCTCTTCAGTCCTTCTTCTTTATTGTTGGTTCTGGATCTGAGGAAGCAAGGTCCAGGGTGCCCCTAAATACTAAATTTAGGGACGTTACAGGCAGATAGAGGGCAGGGACCAATGGGTCCCTTCCCTGGGGTGGGTACAACGCCTACTGTTCCACCCTCCAGTGGGAGGGGGGCAGGAGCCTGTCCCTGGTTGGTTGGGTCCCCCCTCCTCAAGATGGGGGGGACTTGGAGTTGTGTTCACCTCGCCACCCCCATCTGAGGGGTGGAGTTGGCAGAGTGTCAGGATTGGACTCAGGTCAGGCAGCTCTTCGCAGATTCCCTCCATCAGCAAGTATTCCCCCCCTTCTCTCAACTGGACTTTTCTAGTGGCGACTTATCGTTGCGCCTTGGAACACCCACTTCCTTGTTGCCATTGTCAGGGGACCAGTTAGCGTTCTAGTGTTTTCCTTAGAACGCCGTCTCTGTGACTTGGAGCGCGAGCGTTCTAAAAACGGCGCACTTCAACGGTATTATCCCTGAGAGGCGAACGTATTCTTTCGCGCTCTCTGTCATAGTATTTATTCATAGCTAAAGTAAGTTTTCAGTCAGGCTAGGTGTTTCCTTAGTTCCAATCACCTTCCTGAGCATTTTCCTAGAGTTCGGCGGCTTTCTCGGCTGCTCCCTTCCCTCACGTTTCATTCGCTTGAGCCTCTCGGACTTTAGCGAGGCATTCCCCTTTCCTTCAGCCTAGCTAGCAGTTCACCGCCCCTTTGTCCTCACGCTTCGAAAATTGGTGTCTTCACCTGGGCGCCTGGAGCGACTTGCCTGGAGCGACTTCCTCATTCTTCAGTCAGCTGTTGCCTGTGCGCTGAGTGAGTCAGAGACCAGATCCTGCAGAGCTGTCAAGCGACAAGCAGCCTCCTGTTGGTGAGCTCGAACCAGTTTGGTTTATTCTTGAACTGTATTCCAGTTGCTGAGTTTCAGTGTTCTTGTGCTATTTGAAGACTTGCGCTTTTAGTCAGCCATAAACTTCCATTGCCTTCTTGGAACTCCCTGTTTGAACAGTCGGAGAAAATTGTCAGGAGCAACTACTCTAATTCAAGGACAGTACTTCAGGTAGATGAAAATATATATATATATATATTCTTGTGTACCTCCAACTTCTCCTGTGCAGCGGGACAGTTCACTATCTTCAACTTCTCCTGGTCAACTGGTCAGTTCTTCAATCTTCACCAAAACAGTAAAGATATAAGGTCTATCAGAGAGCAGCAAAAGCTCACATTCCCACAGGTAATTGAGGTTAGGTGTTCTAGGAGAGAGTTCAGGAACCAGGGTATTGAGAGGTCAGAACTTAGTAATGTTGTCCTTATGTTTTACAGAATAATCTACATCATTCCTTGAGCGGGAGAAGATATTTGTGTGAGCAGTCTCTCTGTTTGTTATCCACTTCCCCTTTCCCTGTTATCACTGTTGCAAGAGAAATCCGGCACAGTGGTGAAGGGGAATTGGGAGCTTAGCATCTCCTTGGGTCTGATACTCCAGCGGAGCCAGAATCTTCAGGTACCTTCTGACAGATTGAAGTGCCAGCTGAAATTCCGCTTGGGTGTCATGGCCGAAGGACTCGACCTAAAGGCTTTGGGATCCATCTTAGAAGATTTGCAAAAACAGTTAATAGAAACCAGAGAGGAGGTTAGGAAATCTAATCAGGAGACTAGTTTTCTTCGTCAAAAGATAAATGAACTCACAGTTAGTCCCAGTCCTGATTTTGGGGGTCCTAAGTCACAAACCTTTAATCCTTCGCCAGCCACCAGTGACTTTTCCACACAGGTAGTGCATGCCATGTCCCCCACTATTCCATTAGCCCCTCCAGAGAGATTTCTGGGTGACCCAAATAAGGCACAAGTTTTTGTCACTCAGTGTTCTTTGCACTATCTCTGCAAGCCAATAATTTTCAAAGAAGATCAGTCCAAGGTGGCGTTCATGCTGTCGTACCTGAGTGGAGATGCCGCTTCTTGGTCATTGCCTTTGGTGTCTACTAATGATCCTGTGTTGTACAATTTTCGGGAATTCAAGGCAGAATTCTTACGAATTTTTGACAGAAGAGCAATCTCTCAAACCACAGATAATGAGTTACTGGATTTAAAGCAAGGAAATCGAGAGTTGGTGGCCTACTTAGCGCAGTACAATAAGCTTATTGTGGAGACTAATTGGCCTTCAGAAAAAAGAG
The DNA here is from genome assembly GCF_964263255.1 of Lissotriton vulgaris. Taxonomy (NCBI): domain Eukaryota; kingdom Metazoa; phylum Chordata; class Amphibia; order Caudata; family Salamandridae; genus Lissotriton; species Lissotriton vulgaris. The sequence goes on from NC_141686.1 coordinate 109,771,035, forward strand.
CAGCAATTTTCTACAGAGGTCTACGTGACGAACTGAAGGATGGACTCTCCCAGATTCCTAAGAGGCCTACCGACGTCTCAGAACTCATAGACTTAGTACTTCAAATTGACCAGAGGCAATCGGAGAGACGTCAGGAGCGACGAAAAGAAACTCGGACCTTTCCTCCAAGATTTGATCGCATGCGGCCTGAGAGTGTTAAGTCCAAGGAAGAAGTCACAGTAGAGGAACCAATGCAAATTGGAACAGTCCGTGGACCGCTTAGTACGGAGGAACGGGAAAAGAGAAGACAAGGCAAGTTATGTATGTACTGTGGTGGTTCTGGGCATTTCGTCAAGGAGTGTCCACGAAGACCCAAGACTTCGACGTGGGTAAAAGACAAGCTTCACCAGTAGACGGGGTTGCCCTGGTGGAAGCCGAATGTAAGACAACTCCATTAATTCAGTCATTGTCAAACACCATGCAGTTATCGGCACCGCATCTCATCCTATCTTGTCAAATAATATTTGGAAAGGAACAAAGTGCCAATGTAGCAATCATGATTGATTCGGGAGCTACCGGAAATTTTTGCGATATTCTGTTTGCAAAAAGATTGGGCATTAACTTGGTTAGGAAGGAAAAGCCGGAACCTGTGCGAGCCGTGGATGGTACCCCGTTATCCTCCGGACCGATAGCTTTCGATACAGAAACCATCTCAGTTATTGGCCCTGGAGAGCATAAGAGTTATCTTCGATTCAGTTTAATTGATGCTCCGCAATTCCAACTGATTTTGGGTCTGCCTTGGTTAACAGAGCACAATCCGAAAATTGACTGGACTAGGAGAACTGTAGATTTGACCTCTGATTTTTGTCTGGAACATTGTTTCCACTCTCATCCTGTGAAGACGGAGTCGAGTGACAGGTACTGTTTGGCCAATCAACCACAAGTAATCTGTTTGGTGGAACTCCCCGAAATTCCTGCACAGTATCTAGATTTGAAAGCAGTTTTTGATGAACGAGGAGCGCAGAGACTTCCTCCCCATCGGGAATACGACTGCAAAATTGAGTTGGAACCAGGAGCCTCGCTTCCTTGTAGTCGTATATATGCTCTTTCGGAATCTGAAAATCTGCATTTGAAAGAATACCTAGACGAAAATTTGGCTAACGGATTCATCAGGCCCTCTCAATCCCCAGTTTCCTCTCCTCTTTTCTTTATTCCGAAGAAAGACAAAAGTCTGAGGACTTGTATAGACTATAGGGCCTTGAATCTGGTGACCAAGAAGAATCGATACCCATTGCCACTCATCTCAGAACTTTTGGATCAGGTAAAGGAGGCCCAGATCTACACTAAATTGGATTTGAGGGGGGCTTACCACTTGGTCCGGATGGCAGAAGGAGACGAGTGGAAAACGGCTTTCAGAACTCGCTATGGGCTTTTCGAATATCAGGTCATGCCTTTTGGGTTGTGCAATGCGCCAGCGGCATTTCAAAATTTTGTGAATGACATCCTTCGTGAATTTTTGGACCGCTTCGCAGTGGTGTATATTGACGATATACTTATTTTTTCCAAAAGTACCGAGGAACATATCCAGCATGTACGTACCATTTTGGAATGTCTGTTGGAGAATCAACTCTTTGTGAAGTTGGAGAAATGTGTGTTTCATGCAACCAAGGTGGAGTTTTTGGGATACATACTCTCCCCAGAGGGAGTTTCCATGGATGAATCCAAACTCAAGGCGATCCGAGATTGGCCAGCTCCAAGTTCAGTGAAAGAAATCCAGAGTTTTTTAGGGTTCGCCAATTTTTATCGGCGATTCATCCAGAATTTTTCAGAGAAGGTGAGCCCCATTACTCGCTTGCTGCGGAAGAACGAAAAATTTGTATGGGGAACCGAGGCAGAAGGCGCTTTTCAATTCCTCAAAGAATCCTTTGTCTCGGCACCCATCTTGCAACACCCGGATCCGTTGGAACCATTTTTTGTGGAGGCAGATGCCTCCAATCTGGCCATTGGGGGAGTTTTGTCCCAACGCCATAAGAAGACGGGGCAACTTCATCCAGTAGCCTTTTACTCTCGAAAACTTTCTGCAGCCGAAATAAACTATGCTATAGCTGACAAGGAGTTGCTGGCAGTAAAGGTGGCGTTTCTTGAGTGGCGACATTATTTGTTGGGAGCCCGGCATGTGGTAACTGTGTTTACAGACCATAGGAATTTGCAGTTTCTTAAGTCGGCGCGAACCTTGACCCCGAGGCAGCTTCGGTGGTCTTTATTCTTTGCTGATTATGATTTTGTTCTCACATACAAGCCAGGTGTGACCAATGGAAAGGCTGATGCCCTCTCTCGACTAAATGTGGGAGAGAATTCAGAGGAGAAAATTGAGAAGTTCCTCATCCCTGCGGATAAGATCGTTGCAGTGACTGTAGAGGACGAGATGGAAGAGAAGATAGTCTTGGAATTCAAAAAAGAAGAATACATGAATTGGGAGAATAAGGGTCCAGATCGTCTTGTGGAAAATGGGAAACCTTATTTTCAAGGGAAAATGTTTGTCCCTGGAGAGAAATTACAAGAAGAGACCATTCGAATGTTCCATGATCAGCCCTTGGCGGGCCACAAGGGAGTTTTGAAGACTTTGGAGCTGGTAAAACGAAATTTTCTTTGGCCAGGCATGGAAGCTCAGGTTCGACAGTATGTAGCCACTTGTGAACTGTGTTTGAAAGGGAAAAGTCTCAGGCAATCCCCACAAGGCCTTTTAATGCCATTACCAGTCCCACCTTATCCTTGGCACACCGTCTCCATGGACTTTATTGTTGAGTTACCATCTAGTCAAGGGATGTCTGTCATTTGGGTGGTGGTAGATCAATTTTCCAAAATGAGTCATTTCATTCCTCTCAAGGGTCTCCCTAATGCTACTGATTTGGCCACTCTGTTTGTTCAACACATAGTCAAGTTGCATGGAATCCCAAAAGTAGTGATCTCAGATAGGGGGTCCCAGTTTGTGTCCCGATTTTGGAGATCTTTCCTAAGAGGTCTGGGGGTGGATTCTCGTTTGTCAACTGGTTATCATCCCGAGACCGATGGACAGACGGAGAGAGTGAACCAAGATTTAGAACAGTACCTGCGTCTGTATTTGCTGGACCAGGAGGGAGATTGGCCATCTTTACTAGCTCCAGCGGAATTTGCCTATAATAACTCAGTGCATACCGCCACGGGGTTTTCTCCCTTTTTCTTGAATTCTGGTAGACATCCCAATATGTTGGTGGGCAGAGTTGTAGGGGATGTTCCTGCTGCTGAGGAAGTTATCCATAAGTTACAGATTGCTTTGCAGTCAGCAACTGCAAATTTGGTCAAGGCTAAGGCAGCTTTTAAGCAGCAAGCAGATAAGGGTCGCAAGGCAAATCCAGTTTATCTTCCTGGGGAGAAGGTTTGGGTTTCCACGCGCCACATGCGCTTGCGGGGAAATCGGAAGTTTCAACCCAGGTATGTGGGACCCTATTCAGTGGACAGAATGATAAATCCTGTTAGTGTGAGACTCCATTTGCCAAACACATTGAAAATTCATCCAACATTCCATGTATCTTTGATTCGGAAAAATCCACCAAATCTGCGTAAGGTCCTTCCACCCGTCCCAGTTCAGGTAGACTCAGTGGAGGAATATGAAGTTAAGAGAATTCTAGACTCTAAGATCAGGAAGGGACAGCTTTTCTATTTAGTGGACTGGAAAGGTTTTGGTCCCGAAGAACAATCCTGGGAACCCAGCTCTAATGTTCATGCAGCCAGACTAGTGAGAGAGTTTCACAAAACTTATCCACACAAGCCTAGGAAGGGGGTTTTGGTGGGGGGTACTGTCAGGATTGGACTCAGGTCAGGCAGCTCTTCGCAGATTCCCTCCATCAGCAAGTATTCCCCCCCTTCTCTCAACTGGACTTTTCTAGTGGCGACTTATCGTTGCGCCTTGGAACACCCACTTCCTTGTTGCCATTGTCAGGGGACCAGTTAGCGTTCTAGTGTTTTCCTTAGAACGCCGTCTCTGTGACTTGGAGCGCGAGCGTTCTAAAAACGGCGCACTTCAACGGTATTATCCCTGAGAGGCGAACGTATTCTTTCGCGCTCTCTGTCATAGTATTTATTCATAGCTAAAGTAAGTTTTCAGTCAGGCTAGGTGTTTCCTTAGTTCCAATCACCTTCCTGAGCATTTTCCTAGAGTTCGGCGGCTTTCTCGGCTGCTCCCTTCCCTCACGTTTCATTCGCTTGAGCCTCTCGGACTTTAGCGAGGCATTCCCCTTTCCTTCAGCCTAGCTAGCAGTTCACCGCCCCTTTGTCCTCACGCTTCGAAAATTGGTGTCTTCACCTGGGCGCCTGGAGCGACTTGCCTGGAGCGACTTCCTCATTCTTCAGTCAGCTGTTGCCTGTGCGCTGAGTGAGTCAGAGACCAGATCCTGCAGAGCTGTCAAGCGACAAGCAGCCTCCTGTTGGTGAGCTCGAACCAGTTTGGTTTATTCTTGAACTGTATTCCAGTTGCTGAGTTTCAGTGTTCTTGTGCTATTTGAAGACTTGCGCTTTTAGTCAGCCATAAACTTCCATTGCCTTCTTGGAACTCCCTGTTTGAACAGTCGGAGAAAATTGTCAGGAGCAACTACTCTAATTCAAGGACAGTACTTCAGGTAGATGAAAATATATATATATATATATTCTTGTGTACCTCCAACTTCTCCTGTGCAGCGGGACAGTTCACTATCTTCAACTTCTCCTGGTCAACTGGTCAGTTCTTCAATCTTCACCAAAACAGTAAAGATATAAGGTCTATCAGAGAGCAGCAAAAGCTCACATTCCCACAGGTAATTGAGGTTAGGTGTTCTAGGAGAGAGTTCAGGAACCAGGGTATTGAGAGGTCAGAACTTAGTAATGTTGTCCTTATGTTTTACAGAATAATCTACATCATTCCTTGAGCGGGAGAAGATATTTGTGTGAGCAGTCTCTCTGTTTGTTATCCACTTCCCCTTTCCCTGTTATCACTGTTGCAAGAGAAATCCGGCACAGTGGTGAAGGGGAATTGGGAGCTTAGCATCTCCTTGGGTCTGATACTCCAGCGGAGCCAGAATCTTCAGGTACCTTCTGACACAGAGGTGGGCACATCTCTCTCTCTCACTTGTTTTTCCCGCTGGTTCTCCCACCCAAAGTGGGGGACAGAACCAGTGGGGAGCAGTTGCTGAAAGCAGCAAGTGGTCTTGGGAAGCTCACAAAGGCGGCATGCCTTTGAGGATTCCCCTTCGTGAACCCTGCCCATCCTCGGGGACGAGGCTTGGCACCTCGTCCCAGGATGTGCATTGTTTGAGGCCCCCAAGAGCAGCCGGCTCTCGACCCAGGGGTCCAGAAACATGTCTGTTGATGGCAGCCTAAGCAGCCATTCAGTTGGGACACTAAAAATTGGTCGAGTTTCAGGGGGCATCTCTAAGATGCCCTCTGTTGTGCATTTTACATTAAACCACACAAGTCACCCCATCCTAGCTTCCCCTGGGTGTCTAGTTTTCAAAAATATATTGGTTTGCGAGCTTTCCCTAGGTGCCGGCGAGCTAGGGTCTAAAATCCACAGCTAGGCCCATTGCACAAAATGGTCAGTTTTCACTATAAAAATGTAATGTGTCCATGTTGCGTGTTGGCAATTTCCTGTTGCAGGCACTAAGCCTATCTACACAAGTGATGTACCATTTTTATTGGGAGACTTATGGGAACACAGAATAGTAGAACATGGGTTATTACCTATTGACTTTCTCTGGATATCTGCCTTCCAAATGCAAGACAATGTGTAAAAAATAAGTCATTTCGAAAAATGTCCTCTAATTCACATGCTTGTATGGGTACCCACAGTTTTGGAGATGTGCAAATAACCACTGCTTCTAAACTTTATATTTTGTTCCTATTTTGGAAATATGTAAGCTTCTATGGTACCTATTTTTCACTCTTTATATTTTTCCAAAGGAATTGCTATATACCTGGTACACAATGAAAAAACATTGCAAGCCGCAGCTGGGCTATTGGCTCTGGGTACTTCTGGCTCTTGGTGAACCTACAATTCCTCTATATCCCCGCACCCAGAATGGTCCAGGAGACGTAACAGTATATTGCTTTAAAAAATCTGCCACACTTAAAAGAAGTTACAGGTGAAAACGTTGGCACAAACAGCTGTTTTTTCCAACTCAATTTCAATATTGTTTTATTTCAATTGTTAGTTTCTACAGAAAAACCTTAAAGGATCTACACACGGGCAGGGAGTCCTAGCAGCGAAGGGGTTAACTGCTTTGAACCGTACCAGACAGGAAAATAAAGGAGGAGGGAGCTACTGGGTGGAGGGAGGTCAATGCAAAAGGACCGTTGCCAATCTTTGAAATTATACAGCCCCATTCACAAGGTCCAAGGAATAAGAGACACACTGTATTACATTTGGACAGAATTCCTCCATTGGGGATTTTGCAAAGAATCCCAGGAGATTTTCCGGAAATAAATGCCATTCCTAGGAGTACCCAGATGTGTAACACTTATGCATGCAGATTTTCCATGTGGTAGAAATTTACATTTATCATGTAACTTTTTTTTGCCTCTTTGTGGACAAAATTCTCCCCCCTGGCCCCAATGGAGGAGTTCCTTTCTCTGAACCCCCAGATTGAGGTTCTGTGAATTCTGAACCCGTGGGTTCCATTTTGTGTATGGCAGCCATTTTGTGGTTGCCCTCACATAGGCCGATGACTGTGGCTGAACAAGTCTTTTAAGGACATGTACACCTTAGCTCGAGTTTGTGCTGACTCCTGTTTGACCTGAGTGAACTGACCCTGTTGCCTGAAGCTGACCTTGTTAGGCCAGTTCCTTGCCCAGTAGCTGATCAAGATTGAGGATCAAAGCAAAGGACATTGTAGAGTTTGGTATGCACACACACACCCCTTATCCTGCTTTTTATCTGTTTTCTGTCTCTTCTTTTATGATCTATTTACGATATGGGTTGTGGTCTTTCTTATTATGAGTTTGTCCGGCTTGTCTAAAGAAGAATGTTGGGTTTGTTCAATGATTGATTATGGGCTTGCAAAAGCAAGGACTGCCCCTTACTTTTATGCTGAGTTTTGTAACCCTGAGCATATATAAGGCCTCTGTTCTCTGTATTCCTCAGACTACCTCATTCAGTTGCTATGGCTTCTGTGTGACGTGGCCTCACTTAATTAAGTTTAATAAAGATGTCTTTTCATATTTCAGCTTCTGTGCCCAGTTATTCTTTCTATTAGTAAGTATTCCCTGAGAATGAAGATTACAGTTCTTCAAATGGCGCCCAACGTGGGGCTTCATCAGAGAAGTGACTTTCTGTGGGAGTGATCTTGTCAGAAGACTGAAATTTACTGAGGAGGACAGGACGGGACTCTACTACTCTGTGCACAGGAATTCTGGAGATTCTTTGTCTTTGCAGCCCAGTATATTTCTGCTCTTCCTGATTTTGATCCTCCACATGATGTCATTCCTGACTGAGAACCTTTTTGGCGTAAGTATTCTAAAAAAGACCGTTAGGTCATGTAGAACTTGACAGTTAGAATTTGGATAACCTTTTGATTAGTAAGAATAAGAAGTACAAGTGGGTCACTCCCACAACTTTGTTTGGTTTCTTGGTTTTGATTTGGTTATTGCAATTACCAAAGCCGAGGGGTTGGTTTCTTGGTTTTGATTTGGTTATTGCAATTACCAAAGCCGAGGGGCTCGTATATTTGCGAGTATATCGTTTTTGATAACCCCTTGAAGTTTGAAGCTAGATTAGCGAGCTATAAGATGCCTGGTCTTAGCAAATTTAGGACTGTAACTTTGGAATTTTGGAATTTGTGTTGGCCAACTTTTGATTTGTATAGGTTTGTATATGCAAATTGCAATTTGTGTACGCAGGTAATGAGGAGATATTTCTCCATTTGGTTTAGTTGAACAGTGCACGTACGAAAAGTACCTTAAGCACTACTTTGATTATAATACTTGCGTATTCCGCAGTATTTTTGGCATGCCTGTTTTCAAGCTCACATAGAAAAATGTGTTGCTTTTTTGGAAGGTACCATAGTGTGATGTGAAGTAAATTAGCCGGCCCCCCTAGCGGGAAATATCTAAATAGGTTTAGATTTACAAACATATTTCTTCCTTGGTGATTTTGTATCCCCAGGGAATTAAAATATGGACATAATACATACAAGGATCCTTTGTTCTGTGCAATTTTATGAATGAAGATATGCAGAGCGATTTTTGGTGTTCTGCCAGCTAAAGCTAGTGAATTGAGTGTATTTTCGCTTCTTGGACATACATCAGTCTGTTGGGCCGTTTTTGCAGTCTTTTGGAAAACTATTGAGAAGCGTTTCTTGTAAATAAGACTTACAACTAGTATTTGCAAATAGTTTGGTTTAAGTACAGTCTGTGGGCTGTCCTTTGTTTTTGTTCTGAGTATTGATTTGTGGGTTAAATGTGTGTTTAAATGTCTATGTGGTTTTCCCATTAGTGCAACTTCTGTAAGTACATAGCGATGGCGCTATTTATGAAATGCATGGCTAAAGCGCGCCGTATTGTGTGTCCTGAGTGATTCACCCCTTTCTGTTTATGTCTGAAATGAGCTCAATGTTTGTTCGTGGGTTTCTTTATGTTTTCAGTCTATTAAGCAAACTGTCTAAATGCTTAAAAAAATAAAATTAAACATTCACATTCACTAGGAATAAAAAGGCCCCCAAAAACAAATGGTGTGTTTTTGTAGAAAAACCAACTTATAGCATTTCTTCATTTTTTTGTATTGCAGGAAGACATTTCAATTGAGGGTTTCCTCTCTTTAAGCATTTTTGTACGCATATTCTTGGCCCTGTTGCTAAATAAAAATTGTCCTTTTTAGAAAGAAAAATGTGGCGCCAAATTTTGTCATGTTTTAAGTTGGGCTTCTGTGCTTAGGCTTATAAATGAATGCGTCTAAAAATGATAGGCAAGAGATGCAGCTTGCTTTTATATGTGGTATTATCAAAAATGATTGGGATGATTAAAAATAATTATTAAATTATGAAAAATTATTATTAAAAATAAGTGCTACAAAATTCGTTTTTTACTATCCATGAAGCTTAATGCTCATACTGTGACCTCCTAGCATTATAATTTAATTTGAGTTGTGTTGCACTGCATAATGAGGACATTAGCATATGACATCTCACTTAGCGCAGGCGTAAAAAACTAATTTTTTAAGGATTTACATGAGATATGTCTAATGTATAATATGTGTAAAGAACATTCTGAGGATGATTAATATGTAACATACTTATAGGATATTTATTTTTAAGTGCCCCAAATATCAAAGTCGAATTTGGGTATTTTTGCCATTTATAATAGCTTTAAAGTGCTTTTAGGCCTCAGTGAATGCATACATTTAGGTATAATACAAATTTGCAGGCTGTCCTCATTTGGGGTTTGCTTTTAAATAGCCCAGTGAGATTCATTTAAGGTTGATGAAATAAGTACCATTGCAACAAGCATTTGTTCTAAAACTGGTATGTGTGTTATCAGGTTCTGTGAATTATTAACAGTAAATGTTGTTTAATAATCTGGAAACAGAGATAATTTTTTTAGCGCCTAAAACGAAGACATTATTTTTCAAAATAGAGTGAATTATTGCAGGTTAGGAGGAATTAGGAAGGCCTTTTGCCTTTGTCAGTCTCGGAATGAGCAGAGGGTGGGGGCTAGTAGAGCTGCAGAGGCTTGCTCAAATCACGCTGAGGTGTTATCTTTAGTTTCCCTGTAAACAATGGAAGGAGGCTGTCATGTTGAAATTTTTGACCTTTTATATTAGGGCCTTGTCTCTGTGAAATGCAGAATGACCTTGCTAAACAGGCCTCTAAAGGGAGGGTTTCTGGTTTCTCCATAAGAACATCAATAAAATTAAAGAACTTAATTCCAAAGGGAAAATATGAAAAAAGGGTTTTTTTTTAAAGTCCCAAAATCATGCTAAATGCTCTGTAGAACTGATACATTTGTATTTCTGCTCTAAAAAAAGAATGTCTGCTAGTTGCTTTTATTTACATACATTTACATTTATTTCACTTGTAAAGCGCGTAATTCACCCGAAGGTCTCAGAGCGCTAGGAGCAGACAAGATCCTTGGATTCAGCAGATTCAGAGGGGTTTGAGGGTTCGGAATACTAAGGGTTAAAGAGATAGGTTTTGAGCAGTTTCCGAAATCTGACGTGATCTGGCTCTTCTCTCAGAGATGTGGGGAGGGAGTTCCATGCTTCTGGGGCGGTTTTGCTGAAGGCTCGGTCCCCGTTCCTGACCGTTCGGACTCTAGGAATGGATAAGAGGGCTTTACTGGAGGAGCTTAGAGTCCTAAGTGGGATGTGGGCCTTAAGTTTCCTTTCCAGGTAGGCTGGTCCATGTCCATTTACTGCCTTATGAACCAGACAGCAGAGTTTGAAATTTATGCGTTTTTTAATGGGGAGCCAGTGCAACGTTCTGAGACATGCTGCTGACGGGGTGCGAGGAGGAAGGTCTAATACTAGCCTCGCAGCAGTATTTTGAAGAACCTGAAGTCGGTTTAGTAGTGACTGATTGATGGCTGAAAACAGGGCGTTCCCGTAGTCCATCCTGTTTATAACTAGTCCTTGAACTAGGGGCATGCGTGCTGAGAGCGGGATCCATTTAAAGACCTTCCTCAGACTACGTATCTGGCCGTAGCTACTTCCAACAGTTTTTTTTATGTGTTCAGACATAGTGAGCTTGTTATCTAGGATTACACCCAAGTTCCTGACGTATGGTTTAGGGGCAAGGCACGTGCCCAGGGCGTCAGGCCACCAGTCCGATGACCAGATTTGGTCAGCTTTGCCAAAGAGCATGACTTCGGTCTTCCCTGCGTTCATCATTAGGTAGTTTCTAGTCATCCACTCTTGTATATTAATCATACAGTTTTTGAACCTATATTTAGCATCTTCATAGTTTTGGCTGATGGTGACGAGGATTTGAGTGTCGCCAGCATAAGATATTGTCCCAAAACCGCTTTCTCTAATGATTTTGGCCAGAGGGGAAACATAAATATTGAAAAGGGTCGGGCTTAAAATAGATCCCTGTGGGACACCTTTATCATTATTATAGGAGATAGAGGTATGGTCACCAGTTTGGACCCTTGACCGTCTGTTTTCAAGGTAGCTTGATATCCATTTAAGAGCGTTTCCTTCGACACCAATCTCAACAAGGCGCTCTAACAATATGCGATGCGAGATGGTGTCGAAGGCCGCAGATAGATCCAGTAATATCAGGATGGCTGATTTTTTTGAGTCTAAGGATAGCCTGATATTATCCACTACCTCCAGCAGGGCTGTTTCGGTGCTGTGGAATGCCCTGAAACCGGATTGGGATGGATCAAGGAGTTTATTTGATTCCAGGTGGGCGACAAGTTGTTTATTGATTTGGTAATTAAACAACAGGGGGTGGTGATGGACAGAGTTTCTGAATTAAGCAGAATACTCCCACCCAGTCAAGAGATCAGAGCTTGATGCAACACCGTTTTTTAGCTCACTGCACCATCCCAGCTCAGAACCTGGCTATATGCAAATTAGTCTGTCCCTGGCCCAGTGCATCATGGGAACAGGGCAGACCAAACTACCAAGCCAATTCTTTCACTGGGAAGGAAACAAGCTTCCAGGGACCGGTTTCTGGCATTACAGCCTTCTTCGGCCCGGCTTGCTTGAATCCTGATGGTGCAATGAGCAAGGGACTCACGTCTGAGTATACCCATCCACGCTTATGGTGGACAAAATAATTAAACAACAGGGGGTGGTGATGGACAGAGTTTCTGAATTAAGCAGAATACTCCCACCCAGTCAAGAGATCAGGGCTTGATCCAACACCGTTTTTTAGCTCACTGCACCATCCCAGCTCAGAACCTGGCTATATGCAAATTAGTCTGTCCCTGGCCCAGTGCATCATGGGAACAGGGCAGACCAAACTACCAAGCCAATTCTTTCACTGGGAATGAAACAAGCTTCCAGGGACCGGTTTCTGGCATTACAGCCTTCTTCGGCCCGGCTTGCTTGAATCCTGATGGTGCAATGAGCAAGGGACTCACGTCTGAGTATACCCTTCCACGCTTATGGTGGACAAAATAGTTAAACAACAGGGGGTGGTGATGGACAGAGTTTCTGAATTAAGCAGAATACTCCCACCCAGTCAAGAGATCAGGGCTTGATCCAACACTGTTTTTTAGCTCACTGCACCATCCCAGCTCAGAACCTGGCTATATGCAAATTAGTCTGTCCCTGGCCCAGTGCATCATGGGAACAGGGCAGACCAAACTACCAAGCCAATTCTTTCACTGAGAAGGAAACAAGCTTCCAGGGACCGGTTTCTGGCATTACAGCCTTCTTCGGCCCGGCTTGCTTGAATCCTGATGGTGCAATGAGCAAGGGACTCACGTCTGAGTATACCCTTCCACGCTTATGGTGGACAAAATAGTTAAACAACAGGGGGTGGTGATGGACAGAGTTTCTGAATTAAGCAGAATACTCCCACCCAGTCAAGAGATCAGGGCTTGATCCAACACCGTTTTTTAGCTCACTGCACCATCCCAGCTCAGAACCTGGCTATATGCAAATTAGTCTGTCCCTGGCCCAGTGCATCATGGGAACAGGGCAGACCAAACTACCAAGCCAATTCTTTCACTGGGAAGGAAACAAGCTTCCAGGGACCGGTTTCTGGCATTACAGCCTTCTTCGGCCCGGCTTGCTTGAATCCTGATGGTGCAATGAGCAAGGGACTCACGTCTGAGTTCATCACCACCCCCTTTTCTGAATCGTTTTTGGCCACTATAGGTGTGGCAGGGTATACTCAGACATGAGTCCCTTTCTCACTGCACCATCAGGATTCAAGCAAGCCGGGCCGAAGAAGGCTGAAATGCCAGAAACCGGTCCCGGTAGCTTGTCTCCTTTCTGGTGAAGAATTGGCTTGGTAGTTTAGTCTGCCCTGTTCCCATGATGCACTGGGCCAGGGACAGACTGATTTGCACATAGCCAGGTTCTGAGCTGGGATGGTGCAGTGAGATAAATAACGGTGATGGATCAAGCCCTGATCTTTGGACTGGGTAAGAGTGGTCTGCTTAATTCAGACACTCTGTTCATCACCACCCCCTTTTCTGAATCGTTTTTGGCCACTATAGGTGTGGCAGGGTATACTCAGACATGAGTCCCTTTCTCACTGCGCCATCAGGATTCAAGCAAGCCGGGCCGAAGAAGGCTGAAATGCCAGAAACCGGTCCCCGGTAGCTTGTCTCCTTTCTGGTGAAGAATTGGCTTGGTAGTTTAGTCTGCCCTGTTCCCATGATGCACTGGGCCAGGGACAGACTGATTTGCATATAGCCAGGTTCTGAGCTGGGATGGTGCAGTGAGATAAATAACGGTGATGGATCAAGCCCTGATCTTTGGACTGGGTAAGAGTGGTCTGCTTAATTCAGACACTCTGTTCATCACCACCCCCTTTTCTGAATCGTTTTTGGCCACTATAGGTGTGGCAGGGTATACTCAGACATGAGTCCCTTTCTCACTGCACCATCAGGATTCAAGCAAGCCGGGCCGAAGAAGGCTGAAATGCCAGAAACCGGTCCCCGGTAGCTTGTCTCCTTTCTGGTGAAGAATTGGCTTGGTAGTTTAGTCTGCCCTGTTCCCATGATGCACTGGGCCAGGGACAGACTGATTTGCATATAGCCAGGTTCTGAGCTGGGATGGTGCAGTGAGATAAATAACGGTGATGGATCAAGCCCTGATATTTGGACTGGGTAAGAGTGGTCTGCTTAATTCAGACACTCTGTTCATCACCACCCCCTTTTCTGAATCGTTTATTGATTAGGGTCTCCATGACTTTCCCAAAGAGTGGCAGAAGGGAGATAGGCCTATAATTTGTAAATTGATCAGGGTCAGCGTTTGGTTTCTTCAGAATGGGCCTGATTATAGCTTCTTTCCAATGGTCAGGGACAGCACAATGTTGTATTGATTGATTAAAAATATTAGTCAGGGTAGGGATCAAAACTGGAGAAATTTTATTTAAGACTTGTGGCGAAGCAGGGTCGCCCGGTGCTCCAGATTTCATTTTCAGCAGTGCGTGCTTTACGTCCTGCTCAGTCAGGGGCGAGAACAGTTTTTGTCTTTAGTCTTTGAACAGTATTTGACAGAAAATGAAGAACTGCATTAAGTCAGACAGAAAATAAGACAAAGCTTTTTATTGAAATTTTGAAGGCTACATGCCTAAGTGAGAACGATTTGCCAATTAAGAATTATTTTTTTTCACAGTGGAAATTGTAGGTGCCAAATTAATATGGAGTGTCAGTGAAAGAATTTTACTTTTAGCTTAATGTTGCAAGCTGACTGACAAGATGGTAACAGTTAAGTAATGGAAATTTATTTTTGTGTCTGTTAATTTGTATCATGTTTGGTCTTCTGATTACAAGTTATACAGAATATTTGTTTGTTATGAGAAATGTTTTCTCTTTTGTGTGTTGTGTATTTTTTTTTTGCTTCTGCTCACAGATCATCCATGGATTGCTCTGGGGAATTTTAAGGCTGACAAGATATGTGAGTTTGGTTGGTTGAAATGAGATGTGTTTTTGCGTAACTCCTTTGCAAAGAAATGTCCATGCGTTTTTCATGTCTGTGTATTTGGTTCTATCATGAATTGTTCTTGGTGGTTCTGTGTGTCTGAAAGGTGTATTTGACAGCAGATATCCACTAACTGGTGATCTACTGTGAAAAAGGAGGGTAAGGATTTTGCGTTTTGTGCATTTTTTTTTGCATGTTGTTCTTGTAATATGTTGCTGCTTTTGATACTATTACAAGTTTACCTGTGTTGTGAAGGGATATACATGACGATGTGTATCCTGCAAACAGTTGGGTAGATTTGCTTTGACACAAAATTTCACAGATAGACAGACAACACTTCATCAGTGTATGTCAAATTTGGCCATATTGGTATTTGAAGAAAAGTAAAATAAAAGAAATATACAGGACCAAAGTGTGTCACTTGCTGTTAGTCACGCTACTGCCCCCCTTCCCTTAAGGAACAGGCAGCCCTAAATTTATGTATCCTGATTGGACGTAAGGATAAATTATAGATTTGTGACTCTTGTACATGGTGACCTAATTTCTATATTACATTAGTCAGTTTTGTTCTGCTTCCTAAGTAGTGTATGGCTTTGTACCATAAAGGAAACAAGGTTTCATTTTTCCCTGAAGAAAGGAACTGGAACATTAGCTGAGATTACCGTATATGGTGTAGCGGTTCACCCAAGTAATTTCTTGTTCTTCCTATAGATTTCTTTCTTTTGTCACTTCTCCCCTGACCGATGTTGCATTTTGCCTAGTTATTGGGGATTTTAGCTAGTTCCATTTCTCTTTTCCATATTCCTTTCACCAGTTAGCCCTTTTATTATTTTTGTATTGTTCAGGTTCACACTTCCAGATTGCAGTAATGTACTAGGAACCCCCATATTATGTATAATTCCCTTTTGTATGACCAGACTGTTTTTTTTAAAAAGAATTTTCTTTAGGCCTACTTTGATGTTTTCCAGTCTGACTGTCAGGGTAGTGATGGACTGGTTAACTGACTCAATACTATAGTAAGATAAGTTTTCCACCTCAATAGGAGACACCTTACGTTTTTTTAATATGACAAATTCAATGCCTATTCTAATTTGGTTTTTAGTTCCTTTATTTCTGCTGCTTTAATTTTTGGTGGATTAGATGTGTTCCAAATCATGGAAATACCAGGACTCTCTAGTTCTTGTCTTTTGTTTCCACATTATCTACCCTTAGATGGTAGAGGATATGCTCTCACATGGAAACCCAATTAAAGAGGCTAGAGGCACTGTTTTGCCTACTGCCTTTGTCTTTGTATTGCCTTTGAGAATGACAGTGTATTTTAGATCACAATAGTCCCATGGCGTATAGCCACTTCTTTGAAGATTGCAGGCCACCTGTTTGCAGTCCCTTTGTTAAATGAACTGTTTTTGTACTTAATTGAAGGAAACTAACAACTGTGTCACATTTCCTACGTCACTAGGTTCTGCAGGATTAAGTCATAATAACCTGCGGAACTCACCCACAATCCCATTAGTGACAGCTAACAGATGAAAAGTCTCAGCACCCAGAAAGTAGCAAGGTTGGATAGTGATCGCCAGCACGCCATCCATGGTATCTTCAAAGCATCAAACTTGCTCCATCAGACGGCATTGGACATCACAGAACAAGAATTTCAGTGCAAAAGAGCAAAAGAGAAGGATTAATGTTGTTTTGAGGCTTCAGTTTTTCACCTGTCATGTGCTGGTAACCTCTGACAGTGTGCAGTCCCTTGAGCCCCTTGGCCTGAGTTTTGGCCACACACCCCCTTTTCCTTTGCTCCAACGGAAGTGCAGTGCACCGGAGGATTCGAGATTGGCAAAAGGCATTACATTATGGTGCCCATGAAAGAGCAGCCTGAGCGTTCTCTGACACCGAGTAATGAGTGTTGGAGCCTGAGAATGTAGACCCGGATCTGCATAAAATGATCTGTGCCCATGATCAATGGAGAGCACACTATCTGTAGTGCCTGCAGAGGAGAGATATTGGTGCACTGCCTTGAGACATTGAGAGACTTTCGAATGAGCTACATGAAAGGCCTGAATGAAGAGGCCCATGCGGAAGAAAACAACAAAAGAAGATTTGATGGACAATACAAGCCTGCCAGAGAGGCTTGGACGGACTCTGGGTATTTCCCGTGCGATTGCATAAAATGGTTGTTAGGAGACTGATTCTTATTGTTTTGCTGGCATTGTTTTAAAGTAGTATTCTGTTTAGTAAAAGCAGAATAAAATCCATTCTCTGTGGAAGAGTACCCCCTTTTCACCTCAGAGCATTGATGAGGATCACCACTGTTTCACCTGAACATATAATAAGTTACTGAAATGCATAGGAGCCATAAAAATGTTACTAGATCATTTTAGGATTTGCTTTCTGCTTAGAGTTGTAACTACTACTTCTTTGCATTCTTTCCATACTTTAGCTGAACATGAACTGGTTAGGAGGTCAGAGTTTACTAATAATTCCTTTGTACAGCTTCTGCATCAACACCAGTTAGTAATGAACATCACTAATTGTTGGGTGTGTGGTATTATGCCACATACTACAGATAGAGGTATTCCCTATTTGGTTCTGCCATTTAGTTACAATGGGTCTGCATGGGCATATCAGACGACGTTTATTTATGCCAACGAAGTCTATCCCTTGCGTTCCATGAAAGATAACTCGAGTCATAATGCCTTAGTGAAGGGAATAACGGATAATATTGATATCGATTCAGACACAGACTGAGTGATTGCCTATGTAAGGGCAAAAGGAGGGTCTAAGGTTCTGTGAATTCTGAACCCGTGGGTTGCATTTTGTGTATGGCAGCCATTTTGTGGTTGCCCTCACATAGGCCAATGACTGTGGCTGAACAAGTCTTTTAAGGACATGTACACCTTAGCTCGAGTTCGTGCTGACTCCTGTTTGACCTAAGTGAACTGACCCTGTTGCCTGAAGCTGACCTTGTTAGGCCAATTCCTTGCCCAGTAGCTGATCAAGATTGAGGATCAAATCACAGGACATTGTAGAGTTTGGTATTCACACACACACCCCTTATCCTGCTTCTTATCTGTTTTCTGTCTCTTCTTTTATAATCTATTTACGATATGGGTTGTGGTCTTTCTAATTATGGGTTTGTCCGGCTTGTCTAAAGAAGAATGTTGGGTTTGTTCAATGATTGATTATGGGCTTGCAAAAGCAAGGACTGCCCCTTACTTTTATGCTGAGTTTTGTAACACTGAGCATATATAAGGCCTCTGTTCTCTGTATTCCTCAGACTACCTCATTCAGTTGCTATGGCTTCTGTGTGACGTGGCCTCACTTAATTAAGTTTAATAAAGATGTCTTTTCATATTTCAGCTTCTGTGCCCAGTTATTCTTTCTATTAGTAAGTATTCCCTGAGAATGAAGATTACAGTTCTTCAAGATACGAGATGTTCCCTTCCATCGTCACAATGGAAACATACTTACTCCTACCCTTAAAGGGATTAAATCTGTGAGTATTTACACGGCATGAAATTACTGGTGAGTTCGAATATTTACAAATCTACAGGTTTGAGGCTGTCCACCACCCGTGTACTTAGGGCCACCCATTAGCAATGGAGGGAACACCACTACAGGGGAGGATTTTCCTCATTTGCAAATGTCTTTTGGGTGGTAGAATGTTTCCATTCCTATTCTGTGATTCAAGATCGGGAATTTGCCCATATAAATGTTTTTCAATTACCTAAGTTCACCTTATGTGTCCAAAAGACTTTGTGACTCAGCCTAGAATGTCCTAAACCAAAATTAAATATTTTCAGTTCCTGAAAGGATCCTCAGTGGACAGCTAGTGATGGTGATGTGTGCACGTCCTCACCAGCAGTATCATTTTGAGTTTACACATTTTGGTGGCATACAGTACTTCACGGGAAACATCTGATATATCACATGTGATACATCGTGTGCCATTACAACGCGTTCGTTACAACAGCCGGTTTGTTACATCGCAAACCATTACAACTAAGTATGGGTGCAAATTCCGTTCCGCTCGTGAAATTTGCGAATTTACGGCAATTTCGCGATCCACGAATCTCGCCAAATTGCCGAAAAATTTGCAGATTCGCTCGCTGGCGGATCTTTTTGCACATGCCCGAGTTGAAGTTCAAATAATCAGCCCAATCAACTATTAAGCACAGTCTACGCTAGGCAGGTGTGCTTCCTCCCCATATCTACCGCCTACAATTAGATGTAATCCTTGATGGAGGTCTTTGCATCCACGAGTTTCTTGAGCGCAATCCTCCTGTACTTCCAGTGACAAGGAGGCTGCTTTCTCCTCATCTGGTGCTCTGATCGGTCTCTGACCCTTTCTAAACAAGAGGCATGTGAACTCGAATAGAAGCCCCGCCCCACACACACTAGGGTATGCAACGTTTTCCCGCCCTTTCCTCACTATGATGGACAGCTCACTCGAGGGACCTCGGCTCCCAAACAACTAGTGAGCACGGTTGAGGCTAGGCAGGTGTGCTTCCTCCCCATATCTACCGCCTACAATTAGATGTAATCCTTGATGGAGGTCTTTGCATCCACGAGTTTCTCGAGCCCAATCCCCGTGTACTTCCAGTGACCAGGAGACTGCTTTCTCCTCATCTGGTGTTCTGATCGGTCTCTGACCCTTTCTAAACAAGAGGCATGTGAACTCGCATAGAAGCCCCGCCCCACACACACTAGGGTATGCAATGTTTTCCCGCCCTTTCCTCACTATGATGGACAGCTCACTGGAGGGACCTCGGCGCCCAAACAACTAGTGAGCACGTTCGAGGCTAGGCAGGTGTGCTTCCTCCCCATATCTACCGCCTACAATTAGATGTAATCCTTGATGACGGTCTTTGCATCCACGAGTTTCTCAAGCGCAATCCCCGTATACTTCCAGTGACCAGGAGGCTGCTTTCTCCTCATCTGGTGCTCTGATGAGTCTCTGACCTTTTATAAACAAGAGGCATGTGAACTCGAATAGAAGCCCCGCCCCTCACACACTAGGGTATGCAACGTTTTCCTGCCCTTTCCTCACTATGATGGACAGCTCACTCGAGGGACCTCGGCGCCCAAACAACTAGTGAGCACGGTCGAGGCTAGGCAGGTGTGCTTCCTCCCCATATCTACCGCCAACAATTAGATGTAATCCTTGATGGAGGTCTTTGCATCCACGAGTTTCTTGAGCGCAATCCCCGGGTACTTCCAATGACCAGGAGGCTGTTTTCTCCTCATCTGGTGCTCTGATCGGTCTCGGACCCTTTCTAAACAAGAGGCATGTGAACTCGCATAGAAGCCCCACCCCACACACACTAGGGCAGATTTCTTCAATCTGTGGGGCGCGCCCCCTGAGGGGGCGCGACACGGTCTCAGGGGGGGCGCGCACTCCACCCTAAAATCTCACCTTTGTCCTCAATTCTACTTCACCAGCAGGCAGAGGCGCACCTTCCTAGAGTCAAATTTCAGGGGGCTGATTCTTCAAGCAAACGGCAGAGTGGAGCGTCAGGGGCCCTAAGAAGGGGTGAAAACCATCAAAGCCTCATGAACAAGTGAATGGTCTTTAAACAACCTATGAAGTGCTCGGGTGAGGCTGTGTGTGTGCACGGGAAGGCGGAAGCTGTCTCAGCCCGGGCAGCACACACAACGGGAGGGGGGGAAGCGGTGAAAGCTGAAGCCCTTTGAGTCGTATAAATTATTTTTTTTTGTTTTGTTTTTTTGGTGTTCAACCGTTTATTACCATTTACACATTGTACACAGCTATCGCACCTACAACCCGGGGGCCGGTAGCAATCAAGGCATGGCAACGATTAGGCGTGAGATGGGAGGACACAGCCATGATACCGACAGCCCGGGGGCCCGGTGGCCTTCAGTATTTATGTACATAGCATATAGTCCACAGTTTGCAAGGCAGAATTAACCCATCTGGACAGTTGAACCTTTTTTGTCAGGAACGGGTTGAGGAAACATGCTTAGCGGATAGGGACATTTTCCAAAAAGAAATAGCAAATAAACAATAAGTGGACAATTGCAATATAACATGGTGGTTCATAAGGTGTCACTTTTAGTCACAGTCAGTAATGGTATCAGCCATCAATCCTACACCAGATGCATGACTAGTAAAGAGATGAGAACCCTTGTCCGGGGTCGATGCCAACCGTGGTCACTCAGGGCTGCACATCCACTCTGCATCAGCAACCGTGTGCGTATGTGGGGCACTCCGTGGGTAACAAGACACCCAACCAGAAAAGAAAAAAAAAAAGGAAGGAAAATGGGAAGGGGGGGAAGGGGTGGACACATCCTGTGCGCGTCAACCAGTGGTCAGCCTCGGGCATATCTCCATGCCTCAGCCAATGCCTTCCGGGGCCCTCGCGGGAGTTGGCGCATCCTGAGTACCCTCAATGGTGCTTGCTATGTATGTACGGTATGGGCCCCAGATGTCAGCCGGCCTTGATGCGGAGGGGACCATTTCAGAGTATTCAGTGCTGTTGAGGTTGCAATGCGCCATGCTCCGGAGCCAAGAGCTGTGAAGGGGGGGCGTCGGTCGCACCATCTCAGTGCAACCTCCCGTTTGGCCAGTAAAAACCCCAGCGCCGCTAGCTTGCGCACTGTTTTCGGAAAGTCCGCAACATATCCCAGAAGAGCTATTTACGGTATAGGGGCCAGCGTTAAATAGAGCATGTTGCCAAGTGTCATGTGTATCTGGGACCAATAGTCATGTAGTTTGGGACAGGTCCATGAGAGGTGTGCGAAGTCAGCGAATTGGCCGCTGCATTTGGGACAGTGGTGAGGGCGTGATGGGTCTATTCTGTGGAGTCTCGCGTGCGTGAAGTACAGTCTGCGTAGAAATTTGAAATGTAAAAGTTTGTGCTTACTATTAAGTGAAACGTTTTGGGTCGCTCTGCAGCACCACTGCCATTGGTCGTCCGAGATAGGATATCCTAGGTCCGCCTCCCAGGCAGCCTGGTCGCGGGAGGGAAGGAGATCACAGCACATCCGGTACAATTTGGAGACCAGGTGCGCGCTCGAAGGGTGCTGGATGATGAGAGTGAGAGGTGTCATCTCCTCAGGGGGGAGGGGAAACGACGAGAAGGAAGCGCGCAGTAAAGAGCGTAGTCTGGTAAGGACAAACGAGTCCATGAATGTCCTTTCAGTAAATCTGAGGTCTTCAGTCAGAGTAAAAGCGTGCCCTTTCGGGAATAGATCCCCGATCGAGGTTATGTGAAACTTGGTCATCGTGTGACGCACCACCGTCTCTCCAGTTATCGGGAACCAAGTGGCGTTCGGTAGCGGAAGGGCCGGAGAATACAGTTGTGGGAGGTCGACCAAACGGCTCAGCCTCCCCCACGCCCAGCACGTAGCAGACACCGTTTGGATGTCGTTTGGGTCTCTCGGGAAGCCCGACGGCAGCGTAGTAGACAGAGAACCAGGCAACACCAAATCGGCCTTAGGCTTCAGGTATGGTATCCTGGCGTCAGGGTGGAACCATGGGTAAGCGTATGAGCACTGTGCCACAAGAAAGTAAAGGTAAAAGGTAAAAGTCAGGGACGCCCAGTCCGCCTCGCTCATATGGGAGAGTCAGCACCTGCCATGCCACCCTTGGGGTCTTGTTTCCCCACACCAGCGACAGGAACAACGAGCGAAGCTGCGCGAAGAAAACCTTGGTGAGGGGTATAGGTATATTGTTGAACAAATACAGAAACCTAGGTAAGACTATCATTTTGATGATGGCGATGCGGCCAGCCATGGATAATGGGAGCCTGTTCCATCTCTCAATCTGTCCCTCCAAGGCCTCCAGTGCAGTGCCGTAATTCAATCTGAGGATGGCCTCCGTCTCCATATGTATATGGACGCCAAGGTACTTTACAGAGTCTCGGCACCATGTAAGAGGGAAGGGGCTGGGACATTCGGTGGTACTGGGCGTTAGTGGGAATATAACCGACTTGTGCCAGTTAATGCGAAGGCCAGAAAACTTCCCAAAACTGGTGATTTCAAGGAGTAATGGCTCCAAGTTGATCTGCGGTTGCCTAACGTAGAGAATGGTATCGTCCGCATACAGCGAGACCAGAAGTGGACCCGTGCGAAATCGGAGGCCGCTGTGTAAATGCATCTCCTGGAAGTGTCGGACCAATGGGTCCATGGCGAGAATGTATAGCAGGGGGGATAGGGGGCAGCCCTGCCTCGTACCGCGTGCCAGCCGGAATTGGGCAGTGAGGGTACCGTTGAGGCGGAGCCGGGCGACAGGTACAGTGTACAGCAGTTCGACTGTGTTGACCAAGCACTCCGGAATACCCATGTGGCGCATCACTGACATCAGAAAAGGCCATTCCAAGGAGTCAAACGCCTTTTCGGCGTCCAATAGTATCGCAGCTGCAGCTGTGTCGGGGTCCACCCGGTGTAGAACAGAGAACAGGGTGCTGAGGTTGAGGGACGTGGAGCGGTGGGGGATAAAGGCCGACTGGGCTGGCGAGATGATGGTGTCCATCAGAAGTGAGAGGCGCATGGCGAGAACTTTTGCCAGGATCTTATAATCAAGGTTAAGGAGGGACAGTGGGCGGTAGGACTCACAGAGGGTAGTGTCTTTGCCCTGCTTGTGTAACAGCACAATGACTGCCTCTCTCAAAGTGGGGGGAAGGTAGCCAGTTCCCAGCGCCTCTGCATACATCTCCACCAGCTGGGGGACCAGTAGGTCCTTGTAAGCCTTAAAGAAATCTGCTGAAAACCCATCCAGTCCTGGTGCCGATGAGTTTTTCATAGAGTCTATGGCCTCCTCTACACTGTCCGCTGTTATGGGATCTGCCAAAAAGTGAATCATCCATCTATCTAAGAACACCATGGCGATCTCATTCAGATAGTCCCCCCTCTCCGCGTCATCGTCGGTCAGGGTGGAGGTGTAGAGCTCGGTGTAGTAGGATAGGAAGGTGGCGCATATCTCTGAGGTGGTGTGTACCATGTCTCCCGCCTGCCCTCTAAGTTCCGTGATGTAGGAGTTCGAGCGGGGGGGACAGAGAAGGTGAGCAAGCAGTTTGCCGGGTCTATCACCCTCTCCGTATTGTTTGGCAGTGTACGATCTTGCCAAGAAACTGAGTTCTCTGTCTGCCTCCTCCGTGAACTCCACCATCAATTGCAAGCGCCTGTTTTCTCTATCTTCCGTGTGGTGGTGAAGTTGCTCCGAGTCCAGTGTCGCTATGTCGCGTTCTATGCGTGAAAGGGTGGCCCGCACCTTCCTGAGCTGTCCAGTGTGTTTAGCAATGCATACCCCCCTGATGGTCGCCTTAAACCCCTCCCAGAGTACAGCCTGCGTGTCTACCGAGCCCGTGTTTAATTCAAAGTAGTCCACTAACTATGGCCTCCCTGATTTCCTCAGTGAAAACTGGGTCCTGTAGGGCCTTCCCAGGGAAGCGCCAGATCCTCTCGTAGCCCCCCTCCCGCGGGATCTGAAGCTTAAGCACAATGGGAGAATGATCTGATAATGTGCGCAGGAGTGTAAGCAGGTCAGACACCCACCCAACCAGTTCTGGGGATAGTAGCCAGTAGTCAATTCTGGTCCAGGTGTCATGAAATCCTGAATAGTGGGAATAGGCCGGTGTAGTCGTGTGCAGTAGTGCCTCAATATCGACCAAGGAGAAGTGGGTGCAGATATCCAGCAGGACGGGGCGTGAACGTGGACGCCCGTCCGGGGTAGTCGCCGTGCTATCCCTCAGGGGATCCAAGAGGAGATTAAAATCCCCGCCCATCAGTATCAAGCCTGGGTCCGAAGCCAATAAGTGTATCATAACATCTTTGAAGAAAGCGGGGGTGTCAGTGTTAGGACCGTATATCCCAATGAGTGTGACCTTATGGCCCATCAGGGTGCCTGTGACAATGACGTATCTGCCATCTGTATCGAGGACAGTGTGGTGTGGTTGAAATGGGAGCCGTTTGTGGACGCAGATCGCCACCCCTCTGGAGTATCTGTTGTAGTTGGCAAACAAGCAATGTGTGCTCCACCCTCTGGCCACCCTGGAAGCCGAGTCTGAGGACAGATGAGTCTCCTGTAGGAAGACTATATCGATCCTGTGCCTGGATAGGTAATTAAAGACCTGCTTGCACTTTCTGTCGTTGTTCAAACCACTAACATTCCAGGTCATGAGTGACAAGTCCGATGGGCCCTGTTGCAATCCTAAAGTAGGCATGAGGGTAACGTAGGGTTAAATGGATCGTAGCATGACCCGGCAAGGATCAAAACAGTGACTGTAAAGACTTTCGGACACCTGTGTACAGAACAATACCCAACAAAAAACCTTTCCCACCCTCCACCCAGCCTCCTGCAAAACCCCAAGAGGACCACCCCACCCCGTACAAAGGAAGGACATAACCTCATGAACAATGAAAACGTAGACGGAGGAAGAACCTCCGGAAGCCAAAAAAAAAAATCAAACCAATCCCAGGTAACACGGCGATCGCCAGGGGGGGGTAGCGACGCCTCGACATCCGGGCAGTCATTTCACTATTGTGGATTAGGTAGTCCAGTAAGGCACCGGCAGCGATGCTCGTGGAACACAATGTAAGTGAGTGAGCCAAAGTTAGAAAAATAGGTGTTAGCCTCGCCCAGCGTCGGTAAACAGGTCCATGCTTTGTTGAGTGTCGCCCTGCGCCGGTGACGGCGCCCCTGAGTTGTTCAAGTTCTGTGAGTTTCTAGCCTTGTAAGTGTGACAAAACTCCTGCACTTCCGACGGGGAGTCAAAGATGCGGGCCCTGCCGGCCACTTCCACCCTGAGGCGTGCGGGGTAAAGCATACCATATTTCAGGTCCAGATTTTGCAGCGTGGCCTTCACCCCTGTGTATTTCTTCCTCGCTTCTTGAACCATGGCGGTGAAGTCAGGGTAGAATGACAGAGTGTCGCCTTGCCATTGAACATCACCTTTCTCACAGGCGGCCCGCAGGGCCGCATCACGATCCCTGAAGTTCATGAGCCTGGCAATGATCGGGCGAGGCGGAAGGCCCGGTTGTGGTCGCGGACCCAGTGACCGGTGCGCCCTCTCAACCACAAACCCCTGAGTAAACTGGTCTCTCCCGAACAGATCAATGAGGAGTTTCTCTACGAAGACGTCCATTCGGCCGGTCTGAGTCGATTCCGCCACGCCCAGTATCCGAATGTTATTGCGTCCTCCCCACGCTTCCAAGTCTTCATTTTTAATGGCCACCTCCTTCAAGATCTTCTCAACTCTCTCGAGGCGTTTCAGTGTCTTCGAGCCGGAATCTTCCATATCCGAAATGCGGGCCTCCGCCACGTCAAGCCGGCGATCATGTGCATGCACTTTGGAGCCCATATCTGCGAGTTTTTGTTCCAGCGCATCAAATCGATTGTCCAGTGCTTTGAATCCAGCCCTCATTTCAGTCATCATGGTCGCTACCATCGCGGCGGCGCTGTCTAGTTGGGTGGGCGGTATCGGCTCCGATGTGGCGCCCGAGGCACCATCACCGCCTAGCAGTGGGGTCTTGTCAAAACTGAGTTTACGCTGGTTGGGGTCCCTTTTCCCCATGTTGGACGCAGCACGCCACGTGGAACAGGCGATAAGACAGGCGGGAGGTCGATGCGGAGGCCTGGCGCAGTTGTGGGCAGATTGGTGACCTGTTCGCAAGGCTCACGTTGGGCAGATCGTCTGCCACAGTCGGGTAGTGGAGGCAGTGTGGAGCTGGAGTTTCAGGGCGGGTAGCAGGAATGGCGACCACCAGGGGTCCGCTAGTTGGTACACCGCAGTGAGTCACGTGGTTAGACACAGATCTCCCAGGCTTGCATGGACAGTAATGCAGGCGTGTGGCTGTTGGACATCAGAGCGCCCACCGCGTGATGTGCAGGAACACCAGGCTAGAAGGCGGCCCAGGGCGGGCAAACCACCAACTGCGTATTTGCTGCACCGCTCCGTGCAATTGTCGGGCATAGAAGAGCCCAGAAGGGGGTCCAGGCGGGCCGCTCAGGCCCGAGGCAGTCCCGCACCCAAGTTGCCCACCCCCGCACAGGAGAACCGCCTAGGCGCCGGCGCCCGGCCGGCCCCACGATCCCTGCCCGGGGCAGCCACTCTAGCCCCCGGCTCCAGTCCGCGCACTAGGCCGCAAGGCCGCACGCGGCACAGAACCCAGAGCCCGAACGGGCGAATCCCCAAGCCGGCCACCGCGGGAGGCAGCAACAGGCACCCGGCCCCCAAAGCGGGCCCCAGATCGCGGGCGCAGCACCCCAGCGCAGGACCTACCCGAGCTCCGGGCACAGTGAGAGCGGCCGCTGGAGGGGTGGCGGCCCGCTCCTCCGCCATACTAGGACCCCCCGGGCACCTCCGGACTCAAGCCCCGTATCGATCGGCAGCAAATCGCCGCCGCTGCAGGATGGGTGGTGGGAGCGGTTTTAACGACGGCTCAGACCCTGGCGTGCTTCATCCGCCCGGACAGCGGAGCTTCAAGCAAAGGCGGCCATCTTGGTCGCCTACGTGGCCACGCCCCGTCGTATAAATGTTTATGTTAATGTCGAAGTTTTCGTGTACTGGCAGTTGGCTCAATATGATTTACTATCGCAAAGGGTTCATCCCTGCTGGAAAGTCGGAAAGTGTATGTGTACAATGAGTTATGCTGTATATTCACAAACTGTATTTTATGAGGTTTGAGGATACCTGTGAGTTACTTTTCTCACAGAGATCGTTTTATTTTACTGTGGAACTTGTACTTTTGTATAAATAACTTGGGTTTAAAACCACCGGACAGTGGGGCTGAATTCCTTGTTTTCCAGACGTTTTCAGACAATAAAAATGGCAAGATAATTCTAGTGAATAATGTTTTTTGTGTGGCAGAGATCAGCATTTAGTTTAGTGGCAGTTTTCTCGCTAATAAAGTAGCGCAGAGGGTTCATACTGATTTCTGAAGTGGGCCTTATTAAACAGAAAAAAAGGATGGCAGGTTGCAACAATGTCCAAAAACCCTTAGTACGTGTGATTTATGTACATAGAAACTGGGCACTGAACACACAAAATTTCAACCCAAATTAAAAAGAGGAGAATGTTTACATTCTGTAGATGTCACTTCCAAGTTCATAAATTCAACCTGCTTGCACATTTATTATCCCCATTCATATGAGTGTTTCCAAGTAGAAATGCATGTGAAGGGTATTGATTAGATGTCCACACACATACAACACTTTAGCTCTTTACTTGGACTTAATTCCTTAGTTTTACTTGTGAGAAAGTGTCACTCAGTATCACGAATTTAGTAGTAGAATGTGACAAGTACACTGAAACCATGAAAATGTCTCATATAAGCAATCTGAAAACTTGGTATCTAGTCTTCACTCTTCTGACGCTTGCCCAGTGCCCTGCGGTCTGCGGTGGGCTGACTGTTGAGTCCCAAAATCAGCACAAGGCATTTTGCTTTTTCCATGTGTGCTGCACAAGACAGCACACATGGATGAAGCAAAAATGAGGAGAAATAATGCATTTCTTCTAGTTTCGCCAGCTTAAGACCAGGGTTTCCCTGTTCTTAATATTAACGCTGCCTCCCTTTTATGCTGCCCTTGTAAATAGGGCGCAGGATCAAAATCAGTGCCTGTTGGAGTGGAACGCCCACCGCCACACCCACTGCCCACCCTATCACGCTAAGCATAGCATGAAAGGGGGCCTTATTTACAAGGCAGCGTTAAGCCAAGTTAAGTGGCTTAACTCTGCCTTGTAAATAGAGCAATGCACCTATCACCACAATGTCGTGAAAAGTGACGGTGTGGTTTCTATAGGGGGTTGTAGATATGCCCCTGAGTATGATGAAACTATGAGTAGCACCATAAAAAAATTATATGTTTGCCAGAAAGGTGCCATAGAGAGATGAGGTGCATTGTTGGTGAGTGGTAGTGAGGGAATTCATGGAAAAGGAGGAGACACTCATTGTTTTGAACATTATTTGCCGGATATGGCCCTGGATATGCAGGTGGCTTATGTAGTGTACCAGATTCCAGAAATTTCTGTCGGGTGGTGGGGGGAGGCCAGACATTTAAAAAAATTCAGCTGGGGGGGGGGCTCAACCTTCAAAAGTTTGAAGAACTCTGCACTAGGGTATGCAATGTTTTACCGCCCTTTCCTCACTATGATGGACAGCTCATTCGAGGGACCTCGGCGCCCAAACAACTAGTGAGCACGGTCGAGGCTAGGCAGGTGTGCTTCCTCCCCATATCTACCGCCTACAATTAGATGTAATCCTTGATGGAGGTCTTTCCATTTAACAGTTTCTTGAGCGCAATCCCCGTGTACTTCTAGTGACCAGGAGGCTGCTTTCTACTCATCTGGTGCTCTGATCGGTCTCTGGCCCTTTATACACACGAGGCATGTGAACTCGCATAGATGCCCCGCCCGTTTGGCCCGCCACACACACACTAGGGTATGCAACGTCTTCCCGCCCTTTCCTCAGTATGAGGGACAGCTCACTCGAGGGCCCTGGGCGCCTTTCGGCGCGGTGGCAAAGTTACAGACACACGTGTGACATTGTTTGTGCAAATAGCAAAAAAATCTGCGAGTTCGTGGGAAAATCCAATACTCGCTCATTTTTTTGCCATTTCGTGCGAATTTGCGGACCACGAATACACAAAATTTGCCCATGCTTAATTACAACGCAAGTCATTACAAAGACTTGGTGTAGGGGGCAGAAGGTGTTGGATTTAAAATCCAACCCCTTTCCTACTGTTGCGCAGACTGGAGTTGGAATAGTAAATCATACTATTCCAACATCCAGCGCCCCCTACAGCAAGTCATTGTAACGGCTTGCGTTGTGATGGTATGGGTTGTAATGGAATGCGATGTATCGCATGTGATGTAACATTGCATATTCGTACTTCACATATTCCGTTATGTTTAGTGTCACTGTAAAACTTACAGCTTCTGGCTTCCCACCATTCCCAACAGAACATAGGTCAGATTCACTTAAAACAAATTCACCATGCTTGTGCACAGATTGGAAAAATTTGCATTTTACACATAATCACATTCCGGATTAGGTGGTTCAGTGGACTAATGCATCTTTTCTAGGATGCTGTGTTTCACCCACATAGTCTTAATATTACCGGATCCAGTCAGCCTTTCTTCCTACGGAGGTTGATAAAATCAGCAATATTGAGTTAGGTAACTGTTAGAATCTGCTATCGGTCATTAGCGCCTAAATAAGCATCACCATAACTTAGGGTGTAGCAATTGTATAGCTCTTCAATCCCTGGTGTCTTTTGCTGGTATTGATTTAATTCTAGTAGCGTGGTGCCTATAGTTCCTCTTTAGTCGCTTTAGGTTCAGTGGCACAAGGTGTTTACAATGAGTTTTATTTATTCAGTGTAAGTAGTTTGTAGGTGAATAAGCAGTGTCCTCTGAAAGGTGAATTTTACTTATTGACCTTTTCAAAATTGCAATTTTTTTATTGTTCAGTAAACTTGGTTGTTAATTGGAAGTGTGACTGATTTTCCCTCCAACCCGCCGTTTCTTTGTGTGTTCTTCCCTTTGCACCTCTTTTTGAAAAATATTTCTTTATTGTTGTTTTCATTTACATATTATTATACCTGTGCAAGGGCAGTAGTAATATCAGTCAGATAATAGCATTGTGAATGACAGTAATTGTATATAACGTTATCAGAGCCACACATTGTATGTTACAAAGTACTTTAATAGCTTTGTTACAACACAATACGTGACCACCAATTATCATGTAACCACTCCCTGCACTCTTTGTCCATGTGATCTCCAGGGAGTCACAAGTATCCTCGCATCTTACAGACATATTAAAAAAACAATAGTAAATCCATATGTCCCAAACGCTGGGAAACAGTTTAACAGTGCGTCATCCAGGGGGTCCATTACCCCATCTCATTGTCGAGGCTAATCTCTTCCCGGAGGGAAATGTATGTGTCTCTATATAAAGGATCTGTATGAGCTACAGAGGGAGGAGGAGGGGGGAATCTGCCCCTCGGACTGCCTAGCCATTGATCACACCCCTTGTGTAGAGTGGGCACTCGCTACACTCTCTGTTTCATACACACTGAACTCCCTCCCGAATGTGCTTCATTCCTAGTAGCATCCCATGCTCTCAGCACCTCTGTCCTCAGTCCCGCTAATAGGCTGCGACGGACCCCTCAGGCATCCTCCCCCATAGCTGCTAAGGTTTCAAATTGCTGTGTGTGACATTTTCATAATTTCAGTGTAATTACGAGTGACATTTCAATGATTATGAGTGACACTTTCTCGAGAGCAAAGTCACCCAATGAAGACAAGGGAAACATTAAATTACATCCATTTGAGCAACTACGGTCACTGAACTAAAGTACGCTAACGGTAGGCAGCAGAAAACTGAGCGGAGGGGAGTCAGACAGCGTGACTGCACAGTTCTCAGACACAGTACACTAAAGGCAGAGGGCACAGGCAGCTCAGAATGATTGAAGCATTAATTGTAGTAATTAATAGCAGCCCCAGCAAGTCAGCTGAACTACTATATACCGACGCCACGGGTTCAGACAGGTACACTTGGTTGGGACTGCTGTATAAATATAATACTGTACTGCTGACTTTCAAAGGGTCTCCTTCCATTAGGACCTGAGTATTAAGTGTTCAACTGGTCGAAATGGAATAATTATATAGCTTCCAAGTTTTCAGATTCTCATGTGCAACATTTCTATGGTCTCTGTGTACTTATGAGTGATGCTCAATGGGCGACACTTTTTCACTAGTAAAACCAAGCAGTGAAGTCAATGGAAAGAGATACATATCAGAAATTATACCATTTTGAGCAATGAGAAGCAACAAAAGGATCTTGAAACTGCTTCAAATCACTTGAAAAGGAAGGTCACATGTGCCCAGGAGCTTCTCAAACTCTATTAGCTCAGTAAAGAAGCAACCCAGGTCCACAAAGTCCATTTTATTTAAGCCAGGTGTACTTTGCATGCTGGGATTTGTATCATGCCCGTTCTGTTGGATAGGAAAAAGAGAAACTACAAGTCCCAGCTGGCAAAGTGTTTCGGGATAAAAAGTTAGCCACAGAAAGAATTACAAGGCAGTGTCTATTCACATATGGGCTGGACTGGCGATTTTTGATAATTGCTTAAACTGCGGTAGTTCACAGGTCCTGGCTCCAGCACTTGCGGGTTCACCTACCACTCAGAAAATGTGTGGAGCTAACGCTGGTCTCTGCAAGGCCTGCTGTGCTATGGAGTGCTATCTGGTTTTGCACTGTAAGCAGGGGCTGAGGCTCTCTCTCAAGAGGCTCAGGGCTGCTGCAAGTGTTGCGCTGTGTCAGTGAGCTCTCACTCTGTGCAGTGCTTTGAGCTCCCTTTTTAGGGCCTCGATCAATGGGGATCTGCTGGTGTCACATGTTGTGCAAGTCACGCTCGCCCACTGGACTAAGCGTGCTAACACTGTACTTCCAATTAGTCTAGGGTTGCGCCCCTTTGGCCAGAGGGCACCACCCCGCTACCTGCCTGCAGCAGGTGCTGCAGCAAAGAAAAAACATTCCGTTGAATGGCATACATGAATATATATTTAGAACCCCCTATGACCTGTGCAGTTTCAAATATGTCCACCAATTTAAGAGTGCCTTAACAGGGGGGGCGTGGTTAGCAGCCGGCAAAGATGGCTGCTTGCTGAGGGAGCTCCGGAGTCGAGGTGTCCTTCCCGATAAATCCGACCATTTATCCGTCTAAATAACGGGAGGCTGGAACACCCGTGCATGCCCGTGACCGAGCGGCGTTGAATGCCACGGTCCAACTGAAAATCTGTAACTGTTAACCGGAGGAAACCGAGACCGAAGCAAAGCGGCCTGCTTCCGCGGCGGAAGCCGGGGCCTCAAGTGATTTGTCTGCCCGGAGACACCCTAAGGAGAGTGCGGTGGAGGCGGCCTCGGAAGACCGACGGGGGATCCGTGATTGAAAATCAGCGAGCCTGTTCCCCACACCCCTAGGAAGCGGCACGACAGCGAGGTGAGAGCGCAGCCTGAGGGCCCAAGGTGCGGCACAGAGGGACCGGGCGAAGCAGCGGAACGGCGACCGGAACCCACATTGGAGGGCTGGGATCTGGGACCCGTCCGGGGGCGGGTGCTGCCGAGTGCTGCGCTACACAATATAACAGTTGCTAACACCACCGGGAACTCCAGCGGCATTCAACAGAAGGCCTACACTGGTAGCAGACGCCGGGGCCTCGAGTGATTTATCGGCCCAGACAGGCTTCGCGATCGACATAGCAACAAAAGCTCATTTCTCATCGAGGGCCAGTGGGAAACTCACAACTCCGAAAACTCCGCTAACACCGCGGAGGGGGTATGGCAGAGGGGCCAGACACATTGAACTGAGCGGCCTAGCACCATAAAAGGCTGAGACTGGACCAGGGGAAACAGCGCATGCCGCAAAACTTTCACATAGAGCCGCACAGGCAGCCAAGGAGGTACCCATGATACCCCGACCCTGAGACACCTCTCAGACAGCAGCAACTAAGTGCATGAACATTAATCTACTGGTGAGGACTCGGGAGGAGAGTTGAGACACTGCGCTGTGTTATAAGAGAGGGCCTGATTTAGACACCCCGCTATGCTCCACGTGTAATCCAGCAGTGCGAAAACCTTGCCGCTGTTGTGGAACACCAATTCCCTGGGAAAAATAGTCTGCATTTGTATTGTAAATCAGACACAGAGGAACACAGGTGTGTATACACGCTTCCCCTCCCCCCGTAGGTGAAGACTCAACTGAAATCTCGGAGCACTGCAAAGGGAGGCAGGGGCAACAGGACGCCGAAGAGACCTCGAGATCCGCTGGTCAACCTTACAGGTAGAAGCACAGTCCTTGTGATCGATTCTGAGTACCATCATGTCGGGAAGAGGCCCCAGAAATCTTACGACTCAAGCCAAACTGGATAAATATGCGTATAATAAGGATTTTCCCCCTTCGCAGGAGGGGAGGACTTCATCGAGTGGTGCGCAAGGAGAGGGCGCAGCCAAAAAAGTGACTCTGGAGGACATAATTGCGGCGTTGGCGAACGTGCAGTCTACAGTAGGCTCCATTTCCGCAGATGTCGCGTTACTGCATGCAGATTTCCAGAAAATCACCACCAGAGTAACAGAGGTGGAGCTTACCACAAAATCATTAGTAAAGGACACGGCAGTGCTGAAGAAAACGGTCTCACGGCTTGAGACAGAAAAACAAAATTCTGGCCGAGAAGCTGGATGATCAGGAAGGGCGCTCTCGCAAAAATAATGTTTGAATTTTAGGTATTCCGGAGATTGAAGGCACCCAGGCTATGGACCTATTCGTTGAACAACTGATAAAAACTAGACTGCAGCCTAAGGGACTCTCCACATTCTTCTCAGTAGAACGGGCGCATAGGGTGCCAGGCGGAAAAGCCAAGCCAGGGGTGCCCCCAAGACCGGTGCTCGCGGGCCTATTCAACTTCAGAGACAGAGATGTCATTCTTCAAATGGCGCGAGTCTCCCCGCAAATCCGCCTGCAGAACTCCTCGATTTCATTCTTCTCTGATTACACGGCAGCGGTGTCTAAACGGCGTCGCAGCTTTCTGGAGGTCAAAAAAGCTCTAAGAGCATGTGAAATACCCTACTCTATGTTATTCCCAGTGAAACTAAGAGTAGTTGCAGAAGGGAAGGCTTGGTTCTTCGAGACTCCTGAGGAGGCATATGACTGGCTTGAAGGATGGAGGAAAAAAGACGGATCCCGTCGTGGAGGCAGAGACCGCAGTCGACGCACCGACGATGCAGAACTGGGTAGCCCGGAACTCTTCACACCTTATGATGACAACTCACAAAGAACGGAACCGGAAGAATCCGGTCTGAAATTAATCGGACCGACTAGGAAAGAACTATGCATAGTTCACTACAGACGCACATTGACATTTCTTGTAAGCCGGCTCTGGACATGGGGCAGCAACGGGCCCAGCCGGAAAGGAGGGGTCACGCTCACGCTCACGCCGGACTTCGTAACCCCTACACGCAAGTACTCTGTTGTGGGTTGGGAGAGAGCACTCTGCTGAGTTGGGGTGGTGGGCAGTTCTAAGTCCGTCGGGCAGGGAGGCTGGGAGGGGGGAGGCCTGGTGGGGTGGGGAAGTTCGAAGTTTTTGGTTTTTAGAGATGGTTACTAATGGAAAATACCTCAAAGCATGGTACTTACTGCATTATGACTCCTTACAGGGCATAACAAGGTTACACTATTCATTCCTCACTCCACGTAGACATGACGACTGGCACAACCTGCGCTAGTGTGCGGGCGAAGACCCCGATAGCCCCCGTGGCCCCGCTTACAGTGGTCACTTGGAATGTCCATGGGTTAGGAGATAGAATTAAGCGAGGGTTAGTGCTACGAGCCCTGAAACGACAGGCCCCTACACTGGTACTCCTACAGGAGACTCACCTCACGGGAGCAGTATGTAAAGCAATGGATCGATAGGGGTTCAAAATGGTGGCACACGCGGAGTTCTCCACAGGGTCTAGAGGGACGGGAATTTTAAAAACTCACCCTTTGTAGTCAAGCAAACAAAACATGATGATCAGGGTAGATTTGCAGCAGTACACGGTCAAT
Source organism: Lissotriton vulgaris (assembly GCF_964263255.1). NCBI lineage: Eukaryota > Metazoa > Chordata > Amphibia > Caudata > Salamandridae > Lissotriton > Lissotriton vulgaris. Next base: position 109,806,185 of record NC_141686.1, read on the forward strand.
GGGAGGGCAGACTGGTTAACGTGGTTTCAGTATATATCACCCCGGCATTACAGACGGTGGCTCTCCCGGCCCTCAGCGATTTCCTACTGTCTCTGCCAAGTGGAGAATTCCTCATCGGTGGGGATTTTAATGCAACAATGGACGTTAACATAGATAGACACCCGGAGCGAGCGACAATGCCTGGGGTCACCCGCCTATGGAGTTTTGTGGAGGCACTCGGACTGACAGATGTCTGGAGGCATAAACATCCGCTAGATAGACAATATACCTTCCACTCAGCTGTACACAACAGTGTATCCAGACTAGATTATTTCCTGACCCCTGAGTCCACACTTTCCTCTGTAGAAAACATCACTATTGGGCCGAGAGGTATCTCAGACCACTCCCCAGTGACTTTGACGCTTTCCTCCTTTCACATCTCTCACAAGCGACTATACCCAATATATCCAGACTATCTGCAAGTACCACTAATACGGAAGGAACTCCGTAACACTACAAAACATTTCTTTACCGAGAACGAAACTTCGGTAAGCTCTCCAACTGTATTGTGGGAGGCCTATAAAACTGTCCTTAGGGGTCATGCTATTTCTTCCATAACAGAACACAAACGCACAAAACACAGAGAGCTCACAACCCTTGAACAAGAGCTCCAAGTAGCTAACATTGCCCACTCAGCCAACCCAACGCCTAAGTCAGCTCACCCTCTTTCGCTAAAGCAACAACAACATAAGGAACACGTTAGACTAGAAACGATAGCAGCTCTCACAGCAACCAGACATAGAGTTTACGATATAGGGGATAAAGCAGGGAAGTTGTTGGCATGGCTGGACAGGAGGGAACGGGGAAACCGCACTACAGCACAGCTACATATGGCAGAGGGACGTCTCACCTCAGACTCAGGGGAAATTGTGAAGGCGCTAGCTGAACATTTCAGTATGGTGTACGCTTCTTCATCATTAGTCACGGAAGTGGAGGCTGCGGATTCTTTGCGGGAGGTGGACCTGCCTAGACTTGACTCCGAGGCCTCAGAGGAGCTTGAGGCTGACCTCACTGTAGAGGAAATCGGAGAGGTAATTAAGTCCTTTCAATCCGGTAAGGCGTTGGGCCCCAACGGAATCCCACTGGAGCTTTATAAACTACTAACACACACCCTCAGCCCACACTTGCTAGCAATGTACAATGACAGCCTAGAGCAGAGAACACTACCTTCGGACCAGAGAATGGCCACCATTGTGGCTATCCTAAAACCGGGAAAGCCCCCAACGGAATGTCTCTCATATCGCCCTATATCACTGATCAATGCAGATTCCAAAATTCTAGCAAAGCTAATTGCAAATAGGCTACAAACACACCTTCCCAACATAATTCACCCGGATCAGTCGGGTTTTATGCCAAACAGGAACACTGCACTTAACCTCAGGCATTTACATAGTGTACTCACTAGACGCTAAAATGGCCTTTGATATGGTGGAATGGCCGTATCTTTTTGCGGTTCTTCCACGCCTGGGATTTGGCCCTAAATTTTGCGTTTGGATTCGACTCCGGTACTCAGACCCAGTGGCTCGCGTGGCAGTAAACGGGCGGTTATCAGACTTCATCACATTGACAAGAGGGACTCGACAGGGGTGCCCACTAACTCCCCTTCTTTTTGCAATGGTACTGGAGCCCCTAGCAGCACAGATTCGCAACACTTCTCTTATACTTGGTATTGCTAGGGCGGAGGGATGGGAAGACCGTATATACCTCTAAGCAGACGACATTCTAGTGTACATAACAGACCCCAAAAATACTCTGCCGATATTATTCGAGCTGTGTGACACATTCGGGAAACACTCGGGATACACCATAAACTGGGATAAGTCGGTCTTATTCCCATTAAAGGGCTTGACACCACGACTCCCCCCTGACTGCCCACTGGCAATTTCCCAGGACACGTTTAAATATCTGGGTATACACATAACAAGGGACCCAATAACCTTCTTCACAAAAAATGTGGCCCCCCGTTGGAACGACTGCGTAGAGACGTCACTCACTGGGAATCACTGCCCCTTACACTGTTAGGTAAAGCTGCTCTATTTAAAATGATGGCCCTGCCCAGATTCCTATACGCGCTGGAGAATACACCATATCAGGTACCCATAAAATATTTTAGAAAAATAACAACACAAGTGTCCACACTCCTATGGGGCAACAAACCAGCCGCGTTGCACAAGTCAAACTACATCGCAGTTGGTACGATGGCGGCATAGCACTCCCTAACATACGCCTTTATTATTGGGCAGCACACCTCAAAGTAAATAATCAATGGATACACGCCCCTCGGACAGACCCAGCATACATGGCGGATTGGGCTCAGCTGGGGCGGGACAATATACTAGCAGCCCTATATAACAAAAAACGAGCACTGACACTAGCGGGCCCGACTAAACACACTGTTATGTTGTGGTATACAGCTCAGGCACAACTGGGATGGAAGGAGGTCATAACCAAACTTACGTCCCTGTGGGACGCGAAGCAGCTGGGGATCCTCAGAAACAGCAAGGGATTCGAACACTGGGATAGCATTGGTATCTCTACAGTGGGGGACCTATGGGACAGAGGAACGGTCATCCCGTTTGACCAGCTTACACAACAGTACAATCTTGCACCAACGGAGTTATACCGCTACATGCAAATCAGACACGCACTCCAAACAGCTCTTCCCCAGACCAGGAACATACCTGAGGCCTCCCCACTAGAGGATAGGCTCCTCACAGAATTTATGCCTAAACGGGCCACCTCCTTCACATACCGCAAACTAATTAACAATATGTCAGACCCCACAGAAACACTGAAAGAGAGATGGACAACAGATATTGATGCTATGGATGAGACGGAATGGCAGATGGCACTCGCCTCTCCTAGGGAGGTGGGAATTTCGGCCAGACTCAGACTTGTACAATTTAAAATCCTACATAGAGCCTATCTCACTAGACCTACACTTCACAGAATCGGTAGGGCACAACATCCATTTTGCCTAGGGGGCTGCGGAAACGAGGTTACCTTTTTCCACACAATCTGGGACTGTCCTCTGTTAACGGATTATTAGCGTCAGATCTTGCGTACAATTTCCCAAACACTACATGTATACCTGTTGCCTGAGCCGCAAAGGTGCATCCTCAATATTATTATTATTATTATTATAATTGCATTTTTTGAGCGCGCAGCTACCCGGAGGTTTCCCGGTGCTAAAGAAAACAGTGAGTGAGATATGTTTAGAGGGGATCCGTACACTAATTAAGTATTAAAAAGCCATGTCTTGATGCCTTTGCAGAATGTAAAGTAACAAATGGGAGGCGAATGACTTATCTCGCTATGGGCAAACCTGGGCGACATTAGGCCTCATGGTAGCCAAGAGGTATGTGGCACAAAAGTGGGGAAGGGCTGAATTACCTTCTTTGAGTGATTGGTGTAGAGACATGGACATGACAATGATTACGGAAAGAGCTGTATATATAAATAGGAAATGCCCTCGCAAATGGACCAAGATATGGACCAACTGGAACACATACAGAGGGGATATCTGTGACCCTGTTCCCGAATCGGACAATGAAAGCTCAGATGACGACTCCGAGGAGGGTTGATAATTCAGGGGGGGGGGATTATGCAAAATAGATACAATGGTAATAGGAATAGGAGTTTGGAGAGAAATGAATCAACAGTACAAATGCGATTTGATGATTGTAACCTTGAAATTTACTCATGCCTACAGTCTTTTTGTTTTGTGTATTAAAATCAATAAAAACATTAAAAAAAAAAAGAGTGCCTTAACAGTAGGGATGCTGGCAGCTTGGCTTAAACAGCTGCATGGGGCTGGAAATTCGCAGACATCATACATCACGCTAACAACATTAGTATAATTCATCGTTTGTGTGAGCCAAGTAAACTCCTGGGTGCAGTCTGGACTATAATTTGAAGAAACATTACTATGCAGGTGTAAACTAACTGGCATTGCGGCCTAGTATTGATAAACAAATGCTACACAGCGCCTGTAGGCTGAGAATGTGTGAATGACTTGCCTGACTGTTGCCAGTAAAGTGCTTGGGGAGTGTATCTACTAGGCTGAGCGCTTCACCGCTTAGTTCCTTTTGAGGCGTGTCTTGGGGCTGAAGCTCTGTGGTTAGCTTGCACGGGAACTGAGGGGGCACGGGCTCCAATATCAGGCCACAGCTAAAGTGTGTGCCTGGGCAGATGTCAGCGATCCCTAAACAGGATCTGTTTTCGCTCAGAAGTGTTTTTTTCATGCTGTTTTGCCGCAGCAATGGCCAGGGAAATCTTAAGGATTTTGGGAGCCCTGGGCCAAAAGTAGTTTGGGGCCCCTGAACGGAATAGCTTTGAATTTATGATGCAATTTCAGCTCTTTCATGCCCTCCTCGGCCAGGTCACTGACAGTGAACAGGTACACTGGTCCAAATTCTAAATATGTTTATATCTAATATTTATGGATAGTGAGATGTGTTTTCAATATTATTATACAACAGCCGCTCACTGATATTATTACAGCTGATCTTTGCGACCCCCCCCCCCCCCCCGTTTTACATATGTGAGATCCTGTTTTGATCTAAAAGAAACTTTGGTGATTCACTTTCTGGCGGCCGGCCGTGAGACACACAACAGAGTAATCACAGTGCTCTCTCTGGCACTGTTAAACACCCTGTGTCGTCCTGCAGTGCAGTAATTGCTGTGGTAAAAGGGACACACTCAGTGTGAACTAGTCCCGATCGTCTGTGCAAATTAGATCTGCGGTAATTTAAGAGCATGTACCCGGCAATGAGTTTGGGCAGGACAGCTTGACAAGCAGCTGAGTTACACACTTGAAAGTCACAGCTGCCCGCCAACACTAGCATCAGTGACAAAACTACAATAACCAACAGGCAGCTGATCGCGCGCGAGACGCACTTAAAAGTAAGGGTGGGCGTAAAATCCGTTTCGCGGGCGAATTAGCGGATTTTCCGCGATTTCGCGATCCGCGAATCTCGCGAAATCGCGGTAAAATCCGCAAATCAGCGGGAACGAATTTTCAGCCAAGCAAGGGTTACAGCAGCAGGTGCAAAGGTTGAACCTAATTTCTTTGTAACCTTTTACAAAAGGGTTACAAACAAATTAACTTCAACTTGGACACCTGCTGCTAATTGCTTCCTGGCGCCTCGTTGCCTACTTGCAACTATTCTCTGACCCTGCTCTGACCCTTGAAGCAGGGTCAGAGAATAGTTACAAGTAGGCAACGAGGCACCTGTCCAAGGAATTAAACCTCATCAGGAAGCACTTACAGATATAAAAAACAGGAAGAAGGGAGAGGATGGCAAATACACCCATTTTGAGTTGTCAGGAGGGGTTAAACTAAAAGAGACCTTTACAGCACAATTTTCATATGCATTTTGCTAAAAATAAAAAGCTGTATGTTCTGTAGGGGCAACTCAGGAATCTGGCCCTTCAGAGATCCGGCCTCTCTTTCTTTCTCTCGTTCTCTCTCTCCCTCTCTCTTTCTCCCTCTTTCCCTCTCTTTCTCTCTCTTTCTATCTCTCTCTCCCTCTCCCATAAACGACTGCATGGATAACTTCGCTATGCAAGCGGCTCGCGAAGACGCAAAAATCCCCGCGAACACGCAAAAACCCCGCGAACACGCAAAAAACCCCGCGAACACGCAAAAAAACAAAAATTCGCACAAATTCGCGAATTTTGCGGATCGCGAATTCGCAAATCCGCAAATTCGCGGATCGCAAATTCGCAAAATTCGCCCATGCTTACTTAAAAGCAAATTTGATTAACAATACAACGCTGAGTCTTGCATTGTCGACTCATTGATACTTGCAAACCTGCACCAGCCGCCCGGCCAAGACTCACTTACTTAGGCTCAGCAGCAGGAACAGCAGCAGGAACATTAAACTGCTCAGCTGCACAGTGCTGTTCTTCAGTGGCCGCCGGGTCCGTGGTTTGGGTCGCGGGGTCATTTATTTAAATTTACCGCCGAGCAGCGCTAGCGCTGCCAACAATTGCCGGCCTGCCACAAGTTTAACTGCAGCCAGCGGAAGCAGGACATGACGTCCTGCGTCCCGCAGCGCGCCTATTGGGCACAGCACTACCTTGTGACGTCAGTCACGGCAATGAATACAGCACCAGCAAAACATCTTCTATTAATAAATTGTAGCAGCGCAGTGCTGTGAGTTAGCAGTAGCTATTTACCTCAGTCACTGTCAGCCCCCAAGCCCAGGAGCAGCGTCCATGACACAGCACACTGCCACTCTTTTTGTTTAATCAGCATAATTATCAGTGAGGAGCTCTCAACTGCTGTCCCATTTATGTGTGACTTTGCATTTCAGTGCAGTTATGCGGACCACCGCACCGAAATGCGTTAGAGTCATGGCTGACGCGTGATACTTGGCAGGGCTGCATTGGATAACATTGAGCCTCAACACTCTGCACCCGGCTGCCCTAGTGCCGCTGAGGGTGTAACAAGGGTGCATCACTGACCCTGGAGGACCCCTGAGTCCAACCCCAGAACCTTAACTCCCACAGTCGATAACTTACCTTTGAACCGTTAACCTGGTTTTCCTCCATAGGGGAGCATTTACACTTTTCTTCCAAAAAGTTTCTAAGTGTGGAATTTTGAAATCAAAAAATATTCTTTAAAAATCGCATGAATAACCAAATTGTATTTACTTACTTGTTTGCAGGAAATGTCCCAGTGCCAAATCTAGGTATCCAGCACTGAGTTAGAAAAGCAACGTAAAAAGTAAGTTACCTGTAATTTCCTGAAAAAGCCTATTCATTTCAATGTACCGTATTTACTAAGTATTGCAACCTTCTGCATCTCCTGTAAATCAAACAAAGTACCATTCCTATTGCATTTTCAAACTGTTCTACATTCAGCAACTTATTAATGTAAAGTATTTAATGCATACCTGTGCCAGGCATGCTTGGTTCTAAAAATAAAACAACAGTTTTTTTTTTATACAAAACAATTGGCCTATAGTTCAGTTCTTGAGTGTGTGAATTCATTTGCTGACTGAGTGGGTACCTCAAATGCTTAACACTGTCCTTACCGCTCGACCACTTTAACACAAATAGAGAGTAAGGTTCTATCTAACTTTAACCTCTGCCTGGTGCACAGACAAAATATTGAGATTTTTATTTCGACCTAAATTAATATCGAGTTTTAAATATCGTAGGGACAGAATATTGACATCAAGAATATCGGTGACCAGAATATCGACCTGAAGGTAAGAAATATAGTTTTTTTTTTTAAATATCGAAGTTAGTAATATCGATAGCAAAAATATTGATGTTAATGATATCGATGTTTATGTTAGTGTTATGTATTTTAGTTTGTATTTTATATGTATGTGTTCCACATGTTTTGTTATGTTTTGTATTTTTTTTAATATATGTACTAATTGTTTAGAAGTTAGTAAATTTTGCGTTTTAGTACTGTAGCAGGTTGTGGGTTTATAGGGGAATAGGGTGGGAAGTAATTTAATTATAGTAAATTAATTCATAACTTTTAGAAATTATTAATTATTTTCAGATACATTTTGCATTTTAGTTCAGTAGCGGGTTAAGGTTTTATAGGGGAATAGGGTGGGTAGTAATTTAATTGTAAATAAGGGGCTCATTAGGATGGCGAGCAGATCGCCCACGCCGGGCCGGCGGTAGCCACAGCTGGCCCAGTGGGGGTGATCCGCCCGCCATCCTTGCCTGATTGACCCTTCGCCATATTAATATGGCTGGGGGTCCGCGGCGGATGGAAAGACCGTCTGCCACTTTTACGCCGGTCGAGTCATCAACCGTGCGGAAAAGTGCATAATATGGTGGCGTGTCTGTAAGACACCGCCATCCATATTATTATGCAGGCGGTGAATCGCCTTTCCCTGGCGGCATTGCAGCCATGGATAAGGTATGTATTTTTTGTTGTTGGAGGCCCGTTGTGGGCCCCCACGGTGTTGGGGGCGTGGGGAGTGCACATGAGGGGTACCAATGGTACCCCCCTCATTGCAATGCACTATGTGGCAGGCACCACGTGGTGCCTGCTATGTGGTGCATGGCAATGCTGTGCACAGTCCTTATACATTGCGAGCGGGTCTGCAGCCAGCAGATCCACCCGCAGTGTAAAAGGCCCAGGATGCGCCCGCCAGTGTGTTGGGCACATCCTAATACACATAGCGGGACCGCCGCAACATCGACGGTCGGTCCCTGGCTCTTACGATGGCGGGCGGACAAATTTGTCTGCCCGCCATCGCAATGGACCCCTTAGTAATTATTACATTTTATTTATTGGTATTGATAATTAATTTATTTTTAATTAATTATTAATTGGTAATTAATTTTCATTAATTGATAATTATATATATTTTATATTGGAGCAGGTTGTGGGTTCATAGGGAAATAGGGTGGGAAGTAAATTCATTATAATACATTAATTAATAATGTTTATTTTTTGGCATTGACAATTTATTATTGATTAATTATTAATTGGTAAGTAATTAATTGATAAATATATTAATTGTGTTAATTTAGTTTAGGAGTGGGTTGTGTGTTTATAGGGGACAAGGGTGGGAAGTACTTTATTATAATTAAGTAATTATTAATTAATATTTATTGGTATTGACAAATGATGTATAGTTTAATAATTATTAATTAATGTTTATTAACTTTTATTTATTGGTATTGAAAATTAATGTATTGTTAATGAATTAATAGTTGGAAATTATTTTTTATGAATTGATTAATTGATAATTATATTAATTGTGTTGAATTGTATGTGGAGTGAGTTGTGTGTTTATTGGCGTATAGGTTGGGAAGTAATTTAATGGTATTAAAGTAATTTTTAATTTTAATTTATTGATAGTCATAATTCATTTATTGTTAAGTTATTAATACATCATTATTTAATTTAAAAAATATTTAATTGATAAGTATGTTAATATATACCCCTACGGTATCCAACACTTTTCCTACTGTTGCACTCCTTGGAGTGGGAATAGTAATTTTTACCACTACGCTATCGAACACTTTCCCTACTGTTGCACTCTGGAGTTGGAATAGTAATTTTTACCCCTTCTCTATCCAACACTTTCCCTATTGTTGCACTCACTGGAGTGGGAATAGTAATTTTAACCGTATGCTATCCAACACTTTCCCTACTGTTGCACTTTCTGGAGTGGGATTTGTAATTTTTAACCCTATGCTATCCAACACTTTCCTTAGTGTTGCACTCTGTGGAGTTGTAATAATAATTTTTACCCCTACGCTATACAAGACTTTCCCTACTGTTACACTCACTGGCATGGGAATAGTTATTTTTACCCCTACACAATCCAACACTTTCCCTACTGTTGCACTCACTGGAGTGGAAATAGTCATTTTAACCCTTTCACTATCCAACACTTTCCCTACTGTTTTACTCTCCGGCGTGGGAATAGTAATTTTTACCCCAACGTTATCCAACACTATCTCTCCTGTTGCACTCTCTGGAGATGGAATAGTAGATTTTGCCCCTACGCTATCCAACACTTTCCCTACTGTTGCACTCTTTGGGGTGGGAATTGTAATTTTTTCTCTCCGCTATCCAACATTTTTCTGTATTGTTTTAGTTAATGTTGTGTATATTTTTTTCTAAAAAAATGAAAAATATTGTAGTGGGTGCTTACATCCCTAACAGGACTTTACGGTCTTCCACAGCTAACCTGCTAAGGGTCCCCCACACCAAAACAGTCGCATGGGGTGACAGACGATTTACTGTCACCACAGCCAAGCTATGGAACTCCCTTCCTATTAACATCAAATCTAGCCCAAATCTACTTGCCTTCAGGAAACTGACAGTACATGGCTATTCAGCCAATAGTACACAGTCTCTGTTTTTTTGTTTGCAGTCCACAGCGCCGAGACACCCATGGGTATTTGCGCGCTTTACAAATCGCAAAAATAATAATAAATAATAATAATAATAGTCTTTAAATTTGATATATATTTTTTATATTTTTATTTATATCATTTTTGTATGTGTATATATGTATTTATAATTTATAAAATGTTTTAAACAATTTATAAGTTATTAAAATAATTATTTATGAATATTAATAAGTATATATATTATATGTATATGTTTAATTAATTTTAACATTATATATATTAGTTATTATTTTTAAACTATTTTTTAATATTTTGAACTATTTTTCTTTTAATTATATGTATTTACTTTATTTTACATTACTATTTAACTTTTTTTTTAAACAATATTTATTACAACGTGACTTCAATATTTTTGTCACAATATTTTTGTACCTCGAAATGTTTGTAATCGAAATTTTGTCATTGATTCCCTCTGCCTCCCTCTGAGGTCACCAGGACTCTATACACACTGTACCTCATTTTGGTGTAGTATATATAGAGCCAGTTTCCTACATTGGTTGATCAGCGGTGAAATACACAACTTTGCATTTGTTGGACTACTTGGTTACCACCTGATCACACGACAGAACTCTTAAATTGCCTTTAGAATTCAGATTATTTCAAATTGGCATTTTTACCAAACTACTACAAGTCTTGATAGGGCCTTGCTTGAGTCCCTTTAGAATTTTAGAAAATACAAAGTCACTGTAGTCAAGGGTAGAGGGGTTAGAAGTTTCATGTTAGAATGTCTCAAAATAAGAACCCAGCTACTAGTGAAGATAACCATGCTGATATACAGGACATGGTTGAGGAGCTTGAGCTTGTCTTTCAAGGAAGTAAGGACCTTATGTAAAATTAAAAACATACCAATGGGCCCCCATCAAACCAAGCACAAGCTCCAGGAGCTGTTGGATGAGTATGCAAAGGCCCGCCCTTATGAAAATGGTGATGACCAGTCAGAGGGAGAAGGAGGTGAGGAGGATGGAGATACGTACCCACCTCCTCCACTTCCTAGGGAAGAAAGGGACCCTGTACCCTTACTTCCAAGAATCAATCTCTGGGGACCTAGAGGCCACACAGATGGCTCAGGTTCTGGTGAGGACATTGAGGGCAGCCGTAATGAGGAGGACAGCCTTTTAGCAAGGGTGACCAAAAGACTGGATCTAGAGACCAGACTCCTGGCTCTGGAGAAAGAAAGAAAGGAGATGGGTTTAGCACCCATCAATGGTGGCAGCAATCAAAATAATAAGGATAAAGAGGAATCTTATGATCCTAAAATCCAAAAAAGGGATTGTTCCTAAAAATGAGAAGGGTGATGATATCACCAAGTGGTTCACAGCCTTTGACAGGCCTTGTGAAGCCAGAAGGGTGAAGAAGACATTCAGGGGGTCACTCCTTTGGGAATTGTTCTCTGGTAATTGCAGAGACAGACTCCTGACCCTTTCTGTGGCGGATGCTGGGTCTTATGACCTCATGAAGAGAACTCTGATTGAGGGATTTGGACTCACAACTGAGGAGTACAGAATTAGATTCAGAGGGGCTCATAAAATCCACAAACAATCCTGGATTGAATTTGTAGACTACTCAGTAAAAACACTAGGTGACTGGTTAACTGGAAACAATGTGCATGACTGTAATGGAATTTACAACCTGTTCACGAAAGAATACATATTAAGTAATTGCACTGATAAAAAGTTGAATCAGTATCTGGTAGACGTAGGCCCACTTTCTACCCAAGAATTGGGAAAGAAGGCAGACCACTGGGTCAAAACAAGGGTAACTAGGACTTCCACTGGGGGTGAACAAAAGAAAGGGGTTACAAAACCTCCCCAGAGGAAAGACAGTGAGGCCCTTAAAGATAAAGGTAAGAAGTCCGAGGTAGTCCCCCCAACACCTGTCCATGAGGGTGGGCCCAAAGACCCCTCACAAACTAAAACAAGTTCCAAGGTAAGAATTGGGATCCCAACAGGGTTAGTGTCACAACTGTCAGAAGGCAGGACACCACACCAAGGACCATAGCTGTCCTAAAAACAAAGCCCCTAGTGTAGATCCAGGGGTTGCCAGTGCAGCTGTGGAGGGTAGTTCCTCAGATGAGGAGGTCCTCCTAGCCTTCAACTGGAAATTGGGCCCAAAAGGGGAGTTGGAGATTCTAGAGCAGAGTAGACACTTCCAACGCCTACTGGTGAATGGAATCCCAACCCTTGCCCTAAGGGATACCTGTTCCTGTCACCCTGTGGAGCATGACAGGTTGGTTCTCTCAAACCAGTATGTCCCAGGGGGGTGTCACTGTTAGGCCTGTAGCTGTAGTGCTCCGAGAAATATCCGGGTCTCTTAGATGGAGAAAGGTGTTAGCCAGAAAATAACTCCCCCTCGATTGTCTTCTTGGAAATGACCACCCAGAGGTTGGTCTGAGCCAAAGAGAGGTACTGGTCCAATGCCAGTCCTCACCCAAGAAACCTGGGGGGGGCTCAACCTGCAGTTAGTGCAGCTAAGGCCCAGATTAAAAAGAAGAAACAGTGTAGGAAAGGTGGGTAACTGTTAGCCACAGTTCCAGTGGGCCAGGGAGATTATCCCAGTAAGGGAGAGCTCCAAAATTGGCACTGGTGAAGTCTCCCCTATCCAACAAAAAGCCCTGACTAGTTAAGCAACTATCAAACCTGAGTTCGTGGCTCCTACGCCAGCAGAACAGAGGGTGGAAGAAGGGTGTTCACTTCCAAGTGTAGTAACCCCCACCCTAAAACAGCAGACAGGCAACCAGAACCCAAAGAAGCCTGTAAGGTAGCCCCTTCACTTACCAGTGAGGAGCTAAAGGTGTGGTTCTGGGCACTGACAGCTGTCAGTAGCCTCAGCTGGGTACTAGCCTTCAGGGCAGCACTGTCATTGGCATGGTGGCCTAACCCCCTGCCAAATAGCAAGTTAGGCCCCCTGACCTTATTGGTCATGGTGGAGTTGCTCAAACTGTGGGTACCCTCTGTGAGTAAGCTGGGCTTTGCCCTGCTAAGTTAGAATTTAATTTTAAGGGGATGTGGCCAACATGGCCACACAGTATTGAAGCTCCGCCAGTGAACTGCAGACCGGTAGCAGTATCCCGCTACCAACCACGCAGCCGCCGCTTTTCTTAATTTCAGAAGACGCTCCATGGTGCGAGGAACACGTCGCTATGCCCAGAGTATGATTCCGTGGAGGTGCGGTGAAGATCCGATCGCCAGAGAAGTTGGGGGAGGAGCTCGACTACGCTGAAGCCTCTACTCGCCGCTCGCGGCCTGCTGGTGGCGAAGATGTGCGCCGGGAGATCCCCGGGTGGCTTCCACTCCCTGCTGTTGACTGCCTCAACGCTTATTCGCAGCAGAGCCGCTGGAGATCACAGAGGGGGGCCACACTCCCGCAGTGCGCACCCCATACTGGGCCTGTTACTGTCGGCACCCACCGTCTACTGCCTCAACTGCTGTGGGCTCGGGAGTGAGTAGTTCTCCTCTACGCTACAGCACCCCGCTCAGTGACATTGGAGTGGCTCGCTTCCTACGTGGCCCAACCTGCCCTGCCTGCATTACTTCCTGCTGGGTCCCCGCCTGTGCCTGTGGAGAGTAAGACCCTGCTTCCCCACTACACCTTTGTATGGCACCTACAGGTGCTACAGCAGCTACACCAGGCCCACCCTGTTGGCAGGCGCTCCGGCTCTCCCATCTGTACATCGTTGGGCCCTGACCTGCTGACGGCCTGCATTTTCACACTGGCGGAACATATTTAAATGACGTTCAACGACAACAGTTCCTCCCTCTGGCACGTAGTGCGGCCTAGCGTCTAGCTTCCATCACCCCACCCCAGCCCGCAGCGGCATGGGCCGCAAGGACCCCAAGCAAAAGACCTTGACATTTGAAAAAATCGCAGAACAAAGTTCCAACAAAGAATCCACCATGGCAGAGAGCAGCACGGGCAACAATGGTGCGGCTGCCCTCACTACACAGACATCTGCCTTCCCTGCTCCTGGAAATGAGGGCAGGCTTTCGTGCGCTCACTGGGAGATTCGATGTCCTGGACAAACACCGGGAAGACATGGGGGCCAAAATACAATCGCTTGATCAGCGTTTAGATGTGGCAGAAGCAAGGATTTCAGACATCGAAGACGGAACGGCGCAATTCCTAAAGTGTCTTGAACGTGTAGAACGCATCTTTAAAGACGTTGCTATGAGGAATGAGGACCTCGAAAAGCGCAGTTGGAGCAATAACATTTGCATCTTAGGGGTCCCGGAGACAACGTCAACAGGTCACTTGGACTTCTTTGTCGAGAATCTGCTGACAGACATGTTCGGAAGGGAGTCCTTCACCCTGGGTTTTGTGGTTGAGCACACTCACCGCTCTTTGGGGCCCCGGCCGAATCCAGGCCTTCCCCACGGCCCATTATTGCCCCATATTGAACTTCCACGACCAGGACACTGACTGGCAAGGCTCTAAAATTGCGCTGTACCCAGACTTTACCCTCATGCAGGAGGAGGCCCCCGCAAGTTCAACGGGGTTAAGCCACCCTCAGAAACCTGGACATGCGATACGGCATGCTCTATCCTGCGAGGCTGAAAGTCGACGTCAACGGCTGTGCGCGCATCTTTGACACCCCGAATCAAACGCGGGAGTTTTGCCGCACCCTCAAGCAGAACAATTCTCGCCCTGGGGTAGACGGAGACAGGTGTTCGCCACTGGGGGGCGGCTCCAACGCCAGTATGGAACTGTTTTCAAGCGCAGGCACAGGCTGATAGGCACACCTTATTGGATACTGTTTAACGGCATTCTTAAATTGGGATATCTAAGTTCAGTTCATCAATATAGTTTAAATGTCTCCTTAACATGGCGTGGCGTTGCCACCCCCCACAGTGTACACATTTGGTTTCTCTCTTGGTACTTGTATATACCTTGTTGGGGTTCTCGCAATTACAGCGTAAAGGCTATTGGTATATTAGGATACGTTTCAAGTTTAGGGAAATGTCGCAATCTCTGTTAGAAGAGATTGGGTGGGGATAGAATTGGGTAATGCAGAGTTATTACGCAGTAGTTCACAAGATTTTGGCTTAGAGGTTTTTATTTGGATATAGGCATGCTTGCTGTCAAGTCATGTCAAGATAACTTCATTCGGTTTTCAGAAAAAAAAAACATAAAAGTACATAAGATCTGCAATACAGTATATAGTTACCATGGTCTATTTACAAACAACATGAGAAAAATTCATTCAGATCAATTGTTAAAAAGAATAAAAACATGATAATGAGATAAAATCCTTAATGTTCAGTCCTAAACACAGCACTTAAGGAGGTACAGTAATAATTCTAATTCATCTAGATCAGATACAACTACTGATACCATTTTCTAATAGCAATTGTAACTTTGATAAAACTGGAAACCCCAGTACATATATCGGTGGATGCCAGAGAGCGTAATGATTGAAACTGTCAATATAAAAACACGGTTTTCATTTTTTTAGAATCTGAACTAAAAATGTCCTCCTAGGCTCTTTGTTAAGGGTGCAAAAAAGCGTAAAGTGTGACGTGCTTCGGGTTACCAAATTTTCACAAGGACATGGCAGCAAATTGTCAGTCCACCCAGCCTGCTTCGGAAAAGCCACAAAAAAATGCAGGGTCAATAAATGGAAACTTGTTAAGTAAAAACGGGTCTGAATATTTGTAGAGAACGTTAGATAAAATTGCTGTTTGACAGGGAATGAGCAGAGAGGGCCTGCAACTTCCGGCTGCGAATGGCGCATGTTTGCCCTAGTAGAATGCGCCTCTTTTATATTTCTTCTAACGTTCTCACGGATGCTAGCTGGGCAATCAAAATAGTGTCCCTAACAAATCGGAGCCATGGGATAGCTAATGCACCATCAAGGTAAGGCAATCTTTAATAGCATCTCTAGTAAATAACAGCTCTTCCAATATCCAAATTTTGGCCCATAGAAATAAGCCGGCAATATTTATACAATCTTTAACAAAGTTAAGCCCCACCTCATAATGGGAAAAATTTGTGGGGGCACCATTTGGGACCGACAATAATCTTTTAATGAACTTATTTTCCATGATTTGTAGCTGGTTACAGTTATGATACACCCAAACACCTGCTCCATATGTTGCCACCGGAACACATTTGGCTTTATACAGTGTAACAAGATCGGTCACCGGTTTTTGCCCTAGTTGGATGCAAAGCCGAAGAGTCCCTCAACCACCCTGCATACACTATGCACCATTGTGGTCACAAGCGGACCCCATTTCAGCTTATTATTAAAACTGTTCCCTAGATAATTAAGAATTATATTTTATCAATCCTCTTTGGCACAACCGCATAGTTTTGGGTTTTAGTTGTTTGAGGTCCGCAGACCATAACATAAGGTTTCCCAAAATTAACCTTTAAATCCAATGATGTCATAAAATCAGAAAATGCATCAAGTGATTTTTGGAGGCCATTGGCTGTTAGGGCCATTAAAACAGTATCATCCGCGTTGGAGAGAAGCATGACCCGTGGACAGTCAAGATCATGCTTGCTGTAACAACCTGATGGTTTTCATAGTTGTTTTTACATGACAAGTGTAAGATACATCTCCAATGGCGCAGCTGGGTAATGTAGATGGTCCTTCGGGCGTGTCCCTCATGTCCTGGAACGTTAGGGGCCTAAACGACAATCACAAAAGGAGGCATGCGCTTCACTACCTCATTAGACACAACGTAGATGTGGCTTATATACAGGAAACGCACTTGTCTCAGGTGGGCCCTCTCCGATTTGCTGCCAGCTGGGGCTCCCATTGATATTTTGGTAACTTTAGTAACTACGCTAGAAGTACGGCCATACGTATTCACAAACGAGTCCCCTTAAGCTTAGGCTCCATAGTCAGGGACAAAGAAGGCAGATACGTACTAGTCACAGGCTTACTCAGGGACACAGGGTGCATTGGTGTGTGTTTACACTCCGAATACTGACTCGCATGAATTTTTTCACGCACTACAAGCATAGCTACTAAAACTCGACCTTGTCTGCTCCTGTTAGGGGGGTATTTTAATCTACTCCTTAATCCCACACTATATAGCACAGCCTCCACCCCTGACACTAAACCGTGTTGCCGACGCGCTCTCACGGTCCTCTGTGACCAGCTTTCCTTAATGGACATCTGGCACCAGCGCCATCCCACCCACGCGGACTACACACATTATGCTGGACAACATAACACCTAGACGAGAATAGATTTTTGGCTAGCATCCCCAGCTATCTCCAATTGGTTTCAGACTCTTGACACACTCCCTAGAACATATTGGGACCATTCGTCAGTTCAGCTCCATCTGAAAATTCCTCGCCCGGAGGGGGTTGAACGGCAATGGTGCTTCCCTAGCCAAACGCTCCTTGACGATTAGTTTAAGGAAGAGGTACGCGAAGCTATTGAAGATTACTTCACTATAAACACTGGGTTGGTAGACTCTCATGCAGTCCTGTGGGAGGGCTTTAAGGCATATATACGGGGGAGCCTGCATAGTCAAGCACTCTGGTGTGCTGAAAAGTCTCCGCACCACAATTTCCCGTATTGAACACAAACTCGCTGCCTTACATGACGCCACACTGCACTCCCCAACCCCTGACACATCAGGCCGTTGGTTGGCTCTGCTGATTGAATTCTGTGACGCCGCGTACCACAAGATCCTCTACTTAGGTAAATGCCAAACAGCTAGGCGGTATGCGGGAGGGCCGGCCGAGCAGGCTGCTAGCGCAGATGTTGAGGCCTCTCTACAGCAAAGCATGCATCACTGAGATACACTCTTCTACGGAACAGACACTCACCAGCACTTCGGAAATTCATGAGGAGTTCTTAGAATACTTCACTGCCCTGTACTCCACTAGAACGGAAAGTGACCTTTCGGCTCAGGAGGCTTATTTGTCGGAAATAGCACTGGTGTACCTGGAAAAAGACATGCAAGACTTCCAAGCTGAACCAATAACTGAATCCGAGACCCTTGGTGCGATTGCCACCCTTCACTGCTACTCAGCCCCCGGCCTCGATGGCTTAACCGGGGAACTATTATAAAACATATAAAGATTTACTGGCCCCACAACTGATCAAGTTATATGCAGAGGCCCTCGAGAAGCAGATGCAACCCCCGTGCTCGAGAAGCGGTCGTGATACTTCTAACCAAACCCGGAAAAGGTCCAATGTCTTGTGGTTCGTATAGGTCCCTGTCCCTCTCAAACATAGACTATAAAATATTAGCCAAAATAGTGGCCAATCGCCTTTCCCAACTGATGGAATTCATCATTTCCCCATCCCAATCTGGGTTTGTCCCCAACCGGTCCACTTCTTTAAATCTTAGAACACTTTTCTCGGTCCTCCACAGAATTGATCCTGAAGTTCCAGCGGCTGCCATCTTAATAGATACCGAGAAGGCCTTTGATTCTTTGGAATGGCCCTTCTTCCTCGCGATCATGGGCTGCATGGGTATGCCGATAGGATTCATGGCCACCATCGCCCTACTATACAGCGCCCCCACAGCTTGGCTTCGCATAAACGGAACCCTGTCTCATCATTTCTCCCTTTCCCGTGGCACGCGACAGGGCAGCCCCCTCTCGCCCTTGTTAATCATTTTGGCCATGGACCCCTTGATCCGGCACTTTCAGGAACGACATATACAAAGGGGCTTACAATTTAACACTGGCCCCCTCCTAGTTTCCCTATATGCAGATGATACCATCGTCTATGTTAGAGACCTCCAGGTTTACTTAGAGCCCTTTATCAGGGAAATACTCAGATTCTGCCTCTTCTGCGGCTTAGGCATCAACTGGCGTAAGTCAGTAATCTTCCCACTAACCCCCAGCATGACCCCCTGAGAATACAAATTCCCTTTGGAATGGTGCGCTGATTCCGTCAAATACCTGGGCATTCATATACACCTTGATACCGCCCAGATTCTACGACTCAATTACGGTCAGGCTATCACTGTGCTCGAATCACAGATTGAGAGATGGTTGCACTTGCCCATATCCATAGCTGGTCGGGTTGCACTTCTCCAAATGATAGTACTGCCCAAATTATTGTATTTTTTCAACAATATCCCTATCTTCCTCACCAACGTTTTTTTTTTTACAATTGCTTAAACTCCTTATACGCTGGAATGGGGTGGTAAACAAGCTTGCGTTCGGTGGAAAATTCTTACCTTACCATACAAAAGAGGTGGCTACAGCATTCCAGATTTCCAACTGTATTATCTAGAGGCTTAATGCTGCTATGCCTACGAGTGGTTCCACCCAGGCGCACGGATCCCCTAACTTCGTCCAGAAGGGATTTTGTTTTCCCTGAACGGTTATCCACCGTGCTGCCCAAAGGAGTTCCCAGGGACCCCTCTGACATACAGAGAGTTTCCACTACTAGCTGGGCCTGGGATAAGCTGTGATGGATCACCGCGGCTTCCTTACTGTACTCCTCTGCTTTGCCAGTCCCAAATGCTCGTTCGGTTTCCAATTACTGGCAAAAAGTTGATCCGGTGCACCGTAACTAAGTTTGACATTACTACATTTCGGGACTTATATCCTGAGGGGCATATTTTCTCCCCGTCGGAAGAAGCCCACTTCATTTTCATATGCAAATCAGTCTGACCCTGTGCCTCATGGGAACAGTCCAGCCCGAACTGCCAAGCCATGCTTTCCCTGGACCGGAAACAAGCTTCCGAGGACATTGGCATTTCAGCCGTCTTTAGCCCCGCTTGCTTGAATCCAGTGGCAAAGTGAGCAAGGCACTCACGTCTGAGCATACCCTGCCAACTTACGGTGAACAAAGTGGTACAAAAGGGGGTGGATGATGGACGGAGCATCTGAACCAATCAAACACTCACACCCAGTCAACAGATCTGGGTTTAATCCATCACCGTTCTTTAGCCCACACTGCAACCCCAGTTCAGACATGGCCATATGCAAATCAGTCTGACCCTGTGCCTCATGGGAACAGTCCAGCCCGAACTGCCAAGGCATGCCATCACTGGACCGGAAACAAGCTTCCGAGGACCGTTTTCTGGCATTTCAGCCGTCTTAAGCCCGGCTTGCTTGAATCCAGTGGCAGAGTGAGCAAGGGACTCACGTCTTAGCATACCCTGCCAACTTACGGCGAACAAAGTGGTACAAAAGGGGGTGGTGATGGACGGAGCATCTGAACCAATCAAACACCCACACCCAGTCAACAGATCTGGGTTTAATCCATCACCGTTCTTTAGCCCACTCTGCCACCCCAGTTCAGACATTGCCATATGCAAGTCAGTCTGACCCTGTGTCTCATGGGAACAGTCCAGCCCGAACTGCCAAGCCATGCCTTCACTGGACCGGAAACAAGCTTCCGAGGACCGTTTTCTGGCATTTCAGCCGTCTTCAGCCCGGCTTGCTTGAATCCAGTGGCAAAGTGAGCAAGGGACTCACGTCTGAGCATACCCTGCCAACTTACGGTGAACAAAGTGGTACAAAAGGGGGTGGATGATGGACGGAGCATCTGAACCAATCAAACACTCACACCCAGTCAACAGATCTGGGTTTAATCCATCACCGTTCTTTAGCCCACACTGCAACCCCAGTTCAGACATGGCCATATGCAAATCAGTCTGACCCTGTGCCTCATGGGAACAGTCCAGCCCGAACTGCCAAGGCATGCCTTCACTGGACCGGAAACACGCTTCCGAGGACCGTTTTCTGGCATTTCAGCCGTCTTAAGCCCGGCTTGCTTGAATCCAGTGGCAGAGTGAGCAAGGGACTCACGTCTTAGCATACCCTGCCAACTTACGGCGAACAAAGTGGTACAAAAGGGGGTGGTGATGGACGGAGCATCTGAACCAATCAAACACCCACACCCAGTCAACAGATCTGGGTTTAATCCATCACCGTTCTTTAGCCCACTCTGCCACCCCAGTTCAGACATTGCCATATGCAAGTCAGTCTGACCCTGTGTCTCATGGGAACAGTCCAGCCCGAACTGCCAAGCCATGCCTTCACTGGACCGGAAACAAGCTTCCGAGGACCGTTTTCTGGCATTTCAGCCGTCTTCAGCCCGGCTTGCTTGAATCCAGTGGCAAAGTGAGCAAGGGACTCACGTCTGAGCATACCCTGCCAAATTACGGTGAACACAGTCGTACAAAAGGGGGTGGTGATGGACGGAGCCTCTGAACCAATCAAACACTCACACCCAGTCAACAGATCTGGGTTTAATCCATCACCGTCAAGCTATCCTGGCTGAAGATGGCTGATAGCCAGAAACCGGTCCTAGGATGCTTGATTCCGGTCCAGGAAAGACATGGCTTGGCAGTTCGGGCTGGACTGTTCCCATGAGGGACAGGGTCAAGGCTGATTTGCATATGGCCATGTCTGAACTGGGGTGGTGTGGAGTGCACAAAAACGATGGATTTAGGCCCAGATCTCTGTACTGGGGTGAATGTATGACATTGTTCTGCATTCTGTCCATCAACTGTTGTTTTGCATTTGTCATAGAACCGCTCCCACCCTGGCAGGCTGGTTACGTAGCCTGTGCTTATTGCAATTCAAATTGTGAGGTATATGCTGTGTCATACCCAGTACCTCGTGGCCTAAAGACATCTGAAGCGCCTACAGGTGTACATAAACGGTTTACAGCAAGATTTCAGCTCTCAGCTACAACACGGCATAGTTCCAGGAGGTGTGGGGTGAAGTGCTTACCCTCCCGCATCCTTGGTGCGGTATGCCCGACTTTAATCCCACAAACAGTTTATCAGGATGTTTCTATGACTTACAGTATCTGTGGATATTTAAATGAGATCGAATCTTGGTAATTCAACACCAATCAACGGAGCATGCAGTTGTGGGTTGGTCCAGAGGACTATCAATTAACTGCAATTATGTATTGTTCAACAGGGTATTATCAGCTTGCGACATGTCGATTCTATGGTAAATTGTGACACGCATTCTAAGTGTTTTTGCTCTTCATGCTCGCTGTTTTCATGCCAAGATATTGTCAATGTCCATCAATGCCTGTACTAATTTCTCTATTGCCAAAATGATAAGTAAAAAAAAAAAAAAAGTTAGAATTTGCTGAGGTGGGCACTTCTGAACCCAAACTAAAAAGATGGGGTGAAGACACTAAAGAGCCTGGAAAGGAGCATTGGGAATTAGGTCCTGAAACTGTTGAGGTAGGACAGCTCCCTAAAGGGTCTGACCTGGACAGAAGGATGTAAGGCAGAGTAGGCCCTGCAACTTTCAAACCACGTCCTCTCCTCTTCCTCGCCTGAAAGACTAGGAAGACTCTCCCAATTTTTACAGAGTCTCCAGGCCTTTGGACTGGAGGGGGGCTTGTGTAGGAAAGTGGGTTTCTATTGCAGCAACCCCACCACTTTTTGCCAGACTACTGATGCACTTTTACTTGGTGTGTCCTGGGTCCCTGCCAATCAGGTTCCCATGGCCTGTGATCTTTCCCCCAAAACTAACCCAATTGGCATCTCTGGCCACATGTCAGCCCCTGGTAAATGGTACCACAGGTACCCAGGATCCTTTATTTATTTATGAAATTTATAAAGCGCACAAATGCCCTGGGGCGTCTCACGCTGCGGACGGTGAGCAGAAACGGTGGACAGGATTATTGGTTGAACAGCCAGGTCTTTATCATCCTTCAGAAGAGTAACAATGACTGACAAGTTCTGATCTCCAGCGGGAGGGCGTTCCAGAGTCTCGCCGCTGTTACGACAAAAAGCCTGTCACCCCAGGACACAGTTTTTGTGCGTGGTACAGTTAACTGACATGCAGTAGAGGAGCGAAGCAGTCTGTTAGGAAGGTGTGTAGATAACTGATTTATTAGGAACTGGGGGCCTATTTTACGGGAGACTTTATAGGCGATGTATAATGCCTTAAATTTATACGGGTCCTAACTGCTAACCAGTGGTACCTTTTGATCATGTGGGAGATAGGTTTAAATTTGGGGGTCCATGACAGCATTCTGGCAGCCGCATTTTTAATGGTTTGCAGTTTTTGAATAACCCTGCTTTGTGCATTAGCGAACAGCCCGTTGCAGTAGTCCAAGGATGACATCACCAGTGTACTGACCAGAGTTTTACCTGCGTTCACGGGGAGAAATGGAAGAATTTGTTTGATCAGTCGAAGTTTGTGGAACGCTGCCGAGACCACCAGATTGGCGTAGGGTACAAAAGTCAATCTATCATCGAACATGATGCCTAGGTTCCTTACCTTGGGTACTGGGTTGGGTGGGGCGCCAAATGTAGGTGGCCACCAGGAACTGGGCCATGAAGGGGATAGCTTGCCGAAGATAATGACCTCCGTTTTATCAGAGTTCAATTTTAGGCAGTTGCTGGCCATCCAGTTGCTGATGGCCAGCATGCCCTCTTGAAAGCTGGCTGCTACCTTCTCTCCATTGTTGTTAACCGCGAGCACCAACTGGGTATCATCCGCACAGGATGTAAGGCCCATCCCATGAGCCTTTATGACTCTAGCTAGGTCCAACAAATAGATGTTAAAAAGTGTCGGACTTAGGGATGAGCCTTGTGGAACTCCGCAGGGTAACGTCAATTGGGCGGAGTGGAAAGAGCCCAGGGTCACAGCCTGGGTCCGGTTGGAAAGAAAGGATGACAGTAGTTCTTTTGCCCTGTCTTGGATACCCATTGCAGAGACACGGTTGATCAGGGTGGTGTGATCGACTGTGTCAAAAGCAGCTGACAGATCTAACAGTATGAGCACAGCCGTGCCTCCCTGGTCCATAATAGTTCTTATATCTTCTGAGGCTTTGATTAGAGCTGTTTCTGTGCCATGTGCTTTTCGAAAACCAAATTGGGTGTCATCTAACAAGTGGTGGTCTTCAATGTATTCAGAAAGTTGTTGGTTCATCACCTTTTCAATCACATTGTCCGGAAAAGGTAGGCTAGCTATAGGCCTATAGTTCTTGGTGACCTCCGGATCCAAGTGTGGTTTTTTTAGAAGTGGTTTTAGAATGTTTTTTTCTCCATGAGGTGGGGTAAATTCCAGATGTGAACATGGTGTTGCAGATTTGTGCTAATACTGGGGCTATTAGGTCAGTGACAGGGGCAAGAACCTTAGGTGGGCAAGGGTCATTAGCTGATCCAGCTTTAATAGTGTTCATTATCTCGGCAATTTGATCCCCAGTGACTGTTTCAAACTGAACAAAGAGGTGGTCTAAAGGATTCATAAATGTGGACTGTATGTTATTATTAGTGTGTGCTGAGAATTCCGAATAGATTTTGTTTACTTTCTTGTAGAAATAATCCGCTAGTGAGTTACACAGGGATTGTGATGGAACAGATGCGGCCACTGGTGGTCGGCCTGCTAGCTTATTGACTACTTGATAGAGTTGTTTATTTGAGTTTTTGGCTAGTAGCTGTGTAGAATTGTCTTTTTTCCTGCATAATCATAAGTTTGTATTTGGCCAATTCTTCCCAATAGCAAATTTTTTCTTCACCAGCGTAGAGTTTACGCCAGTGTCTTTCACGATTTCTACACATCTGTTTTTGTTCCCTGAGAGAGTCTGTAAACCAGGGTACCGAAGGAGAGGTCCTATTTTTGGAGATCGTTTTCTTTGGCTCCAGCAAATTCATTGCATTATGGAGCCAGTTAGCGTATCTGGTGGTGGCTATGTTTGGGTTGGGTGGAACCTCAGGAAGAGTGGAAGATAGAAGAGTTTTAAGTTGTTCGTTATTTATGTCTTTCCATACCTTAAATACCTCTGGGCTGGTTGCCGAAACATTAATAAGTGGGTTACTGTCAGGTAGTATGTTAAATATAATGGTATGGTGATCGGTCCATGCTAAAGGCAGAATGTCTTTTACTAGGACGTTATTTGAGTTAGAGAATAAGCCATCCAACGTATGGCTGTTCTCGTGAGTGGCCTTCGTGACTAACTGTACTAGGCCCATGGAATCCAGGTCTGCTAATAACGAGTTGGTGTCATTATTATGTGTATTTTCCAGGTGGAAATTGAAATCACCTAAAATGGTGAAGGAGTCCTCTACCACTAAGGATTCCATCAGATTGTTAAGAGTGGCTAGGAATTCTGTCCTGGTTCCTGGGGGTCGGTAGAGTAGAATTCCTTTGAAAGTGTGTGATGGGGTTAGCGAAATAGAGAAGTGAATGGTTTCACACGTTGAGGAAGGAACGTGGACTATTCTGGTAGAAAGATTGTTACGCGAGATTATCGCCAATCCACCTCCTTTTTGTTTACTCTATCCAGTCTCAGAGATACATAGCCTTCAGGAGTGGCTACCGTCAGATCTGGTTCAGAGGCTTGGTCGGTCCATGTTTCTGTGATAAACAGTAGGTCGATGTTACGGTCAGTGATCAGGTCTGCTATTTCTTGCTTATGTTTGCTCAAGGAGCGAGCATTAATAAGCACAGCTACTATGGTCGGTGCCTTGTTGTTAACCATACAACGGGTGATGGTGGTTTTTCGGGTGGGTGATAAGGATAGCTTAAAATCACAGTGGGGGCATGATGTTTTCTGTTTTCTGGCCGGATCTTTGAATACCAGAGTGATACAGATATTATCAAGTGGTGGGCGTAGTTGAAGAAGTTCCTTGCCTGAGTAGAATTTCTTGGTGTTTGTGAGTTGTCGACCAGGGGGTATGGCCCTGGGCCCGTTCCAGGCGCGGACGGGCGCGGACGGGCGCGGACGGGCGCAGACGGGCTTGCCTTTGGTGCGCCTTCAGTGCGCCGCCGGCGCGCCCATTGTCTGGCTTAAATCCTATCTGTGGCTCGAAAGGCTGGAGCGCTGACCCCAGCATGGGGAGAGAGGTAGTGTGAATCACAGCAGCCTCCGATCAAGCGGCACAAGCCGTGTCGGACCGGGGCTTAGGGAGAAAGATTCTGCTGCAGGTAGGCAAGTGTGTCAATAAAGTGACTGTTTAAAAGCACAAAAACAACATAAAAGAGTAAAAACCTTTGCATTGTCACGCAGCTAGCAGCGTCAAGTGGGTACAGAGACTGCTGCGTCTGCTGCGTGTGCGCGTTTTATCTGGCTTAAATCCTATCTGTGGCTCAAAAGGCTGGAGCGCTGACCCCAGCATGGGGAGAGAGGGAGTGTGAATCCCAGCAGCCCTCCGATCAAGCGGCACAAGCTGTGTCGGACAGGGTCTTAGGGAGAAAGATTCTGCTGCAGGTAGGCAAGTGTGTCAATAAAGTGACTGTTTAAAAGCACAAAAACAACATAAAAAGTA
The DNA here is from genome assembly GCF_964263255.1 of Lissotriton vulgaris. NCBI lineage: Eukaryota > Metazoa > Chordata > Amphibia > Caudata > Salamandridae > Lissotriton > Lissotriton vulgaris. The sequence continues at coordinate 109,832,305 of NC_141686.1, forward strand.
AAAAGAAACCTTTGCGTTGTCACGCAGCTAGCAACGTCAAGTGGGTCTGGCTTAAATCCTATCTGTGGCTCGAAAGGCTGGAGCGCTGACCCCAGCATGGGGAGAGAGGAAGTGCGAATCCCAGCTGCCTGAGGTTCTGTTAATTCTGAATCCATGGGTTCCATTTTGTGTATGGCAGCTATTTTGTGGTTGCCCTCACATAGGCCAATGACTGTGGCTGAACTAGTCTTTTTAGGACATGTACACCTTAGCTCGAGTTCGTGCTGACTCCTGTTTGACCTGAGCGAACTGACCCTGTTGCCTGAAGCTGACCTTGTTAAACCAGTTCCTGCCCTTTAGCTGATCAAGATTAAGGATCAGAGCACAGGACATCATAAAGTTTTACTGCACACAAACATGCCTTATACAACTTCTATCTGTTTCTGTTTCTTCTTTTATGGTCTATTTACAATATGGGTTGTGGTTAAGCATGGGCGGAAAATCCGTTACGCTCGCGGATTTTGCGGATTTTCGGGAAATCCGCAATCCGCGAGATTTGCGAATTTCCCGCAAAATCCGCAAATCCGCGAGCAGCGGATTTTGCTCGCGCTGCTCGCACTGTTCGCGTGAGTTCGCGCCCCGCGAATAAGTGCAAAATTGCAGAAATACGATCTTAGCAAAACTGAAAGTAACTACTTACCAGGTTCAAAAGTTCAGGCACATCATTAGTAGCCATTTCCTGTAGTGCTTCCTGAGGGGCCCCTCCAGAGTTCAGTTGCCAGTTGAAACTATTATGTGACCCTTCTCTGAACCTCAGAATAGTTACACATATGCCACAAAGGTCCTGAATTACAGCTAAGGGAGACAAGCAGGAGCCAGGCTGGAAGTTAAAATCCATTAATCAGCCCCTAATTCATTATTGTCAGTTGGGGCAGGGCAGGTGTTGTAACTAATTTTGCAACAATGAAAGCACTTAGCAAGTGCAAAAGATCACTAATCAGGGCGCACTAAGGAAGCAGGTGCCAGCTAAAAAAATATTCTGTGACACATTAATCAGCCCCAAATTAATTCAGGTCACTTGAGGCAGGGAAGGTGTGCTTTGCTTTGCCGAAAATAATGTACACTGGACAACCAGAGGGTGTGGTGATGAAACAGAGGGTGGCATGGGTGGGCCAGAGGGTGGCATGAGTAGTCAGAGAGTGGCAGTGGTGACAGAGAGTGGCAGTGATGAAGAAGAGTGTCCCAAACAGGCTGGACACGTAGAAACAACAAGTTCGCAAAACTTGCGACCCGACAGGTAAGTTCGCAAATTGCGAAATTGTAAAAACCCTCGCGAACTGGCAGAAACACGGGCGAACACAAAAAAAAAAAAATCCGCAAATTCGCGGGAATTCGCGGATTTTGCGGATTGCGAATCCGCAAATCCGCAAAATTCGCGGATTGCCAATCCGCAAAATCCGCTCATGCTTAGTTGTGGTCCTTTTTATTATGGGTTTGTCCGGCTTGTCTAAAGAAGAATGTTGGGTTTGTTCAATGATTGATTATGGGCCGGACAACTGTAAAATGGGTTTGTCGTCATGCAATACTTTCATTGTGGAAACATGTGATTGGTTAAACTGTAAACAAGGAATGTTTGCCTGAAGCATAATGTTTGCCTTAAAAAGGGATGACTTGCTTTGTAAAGTTGAGCAGTCTCCTGAGAACTCAAACCGCGTTGACTTCTAGGACTTCTGTTACTGGCTGCAGCCAATAAATTTGATCTTTGACGCCACTCAGAAGTATCCCGTGTCTCTGTATTCTAAGACAGGTGAACCCGAAGACTTTGGGCGTGCCCCTGGCGCCGCTGGGTTCTAAAACCCGGTTCTTCAGTTGGCACTTCCAACGTGGGGCGACTTCAGCGGTACCGGTCCAAGCCTGAAGATCGTGAGAAGCTTCGTGAGGAAATTCTGGAGGACGGCCACCACTTCATCGTCCCCGGCATGTCGAACGTGGACTGAAGGCCTTTGCTGCGAGGCTTCCCGCTTTCCTGACGGCTACGAAGGACTGCTGCCCTGACTGTCGCCCTGTCTTGGACCCATTTGTGATGCTTTGTACGGCAAGACGATAGACGGGTCTTCTGGTGGCGTGGCTGATACCTTAGTTAAGTATACGTGGGTCGCTCCCAGTTCTTTGTTTTTTGGTTCTTTGGATACTTAGTTTTTGGTTCTTTGATTTGGGTATTGCAATTTCCAAAGCCGAGGGACTCGTATATTTGCAAGACTATCGTTGTAGATAATCCCTTGAAGTTTGAGCTAGATTAGTGAGCAAAGATGCCTAGTCTTAGCAAAATTAGGAGGATATTCTGTTGTGGTTGTAACAGGGATTCCAGATTGGAGGATTCATGTCCGATACCTCCAGTTAGAACTCCGACTTATGAGCTCTATTCTAAACACGGCGTGGGCCCCATTACGTTTAATGAAGTGTGGGTCCGCTATACTAGAAAAGATGGTGTCTTACAATGGCCCCAACATGGTAGCTTTGATACAGAGATTTTAGACAATTTGGAAACTAACAGCTAGATTCATCAAAGACCCGTTTTGCGAGTCTTTAATAGCGATTCATAAGGAATCGCTATTACAGACTCGCAAAACGGGATTCATGTAGGAATCGCAAAATAAATTGCGATTCCTACACATTCCTTATTTGCGATTAGCAAATTGCTAATTGCAAATAAGGAATAACTCCCCATTCATTCCTATGGGCCTAAAGGCAAATAAGGGCCTAAATCGCAAATAAAGGCCCATAGGAATGAATGGGGAGTATTCCTTATTTGCGATTAGCAATTAGCTAATCGCAAATAAGATTGCGATTTCAAGGGTGCCAGGGGTGTCCAAAGGACACCCTGTAGCACCCCTGAAAAGCAAATTTACACAGGTGTTGCGCACACACATGTCAAAAGGACATGTGTGTGTGTGTAACATGCAACAGAGAAAATTGCACTAAAGTGCTTTTTTCTATTTTTTCGCTATTTACCACGAAGTCAGACTTCGTGGTAAATAGCGACCAAATATTGCGAATTCGCAATTTCAAATTGGTTAATGAATTGCATTTAAGGAATCTCTAATAGAGATTCCTTAAATCCAATTCCTAGCAAATATGCGATTTCGCAAATAGCGATTTTTGCATTTGGGATGATTTATTTATTTATTTATTTATTTATTTTATGATTTATAGAGCGCCTGGTGACCCGGAGGCATCCCCGCGCTGTATGATTATGAGAACCCAGAGTGGGAGACCAGGGAACTATTTGGGGAAGAGGAAGGTTTTAAGTTTTTTACGGAAGAGGGCGTGACAGGGTTCGAGACGCAGATTGCGAGGAAGTTCATTCCATTTTGAGGAGGCGTTGACCGAGAAGCGGTGGCCACCGGTGCGCGACTTCTTAAATTTTGGAACTATAGCCAGATGTTCGCTGTCAGAGCGAAGGTTTCTGGGGGCTTTGTAGGGGATGACCATGTCTTTAAGAGCGGCAGGGCCAGCCCCGTTAATGAGTTTATGTGTGGTGCACAGGGCCTTAAACTCTACTCGCTGGCGCACAGGAAGCCAGTGCAGAGCTTTGAGGGCCGGTTTGGTCGGGGCTCTGGGGGGAGGTTCAAAATGAGCCTCGCCACAGCGTTTTGTGCACGTTGGAGCTTGGCCAAGGTGAATTCAGGAGCGCCAAGGTACGCGGCGTTACCATAGTCAAGCCGAGCTAATATGAGCCCTTGAACCAGTAGTTTCCTGGATAGAGGGGGAAGGAGGGGGAGAATCTTGCGAATAGATCGCAGGAGGCCAAAGCATGTACCAGCGGTCTTTGCTGCCTGGGTCTTCATGGAAAGGTCCTGCTCCAACCAGAATCCTAGAGTTTTGATTGCTTTATTAGGTGTGGGGATGTCGCCAAAGGCGTCCGGCCAAACTGATGGAGGGATGGAGGACCATTTATTACCCATAAGCATGATTTCGGTTTTTGCACCGTTCAGCTGCAGGGACGATTCGCACATCCAGGTGTGAATATCTTGCAGACAATTCAGTAGGTTTTCTGGGTGATTGTCCAGGTGAGAAAGGGAAACGACAAGTTGGGTGTCGTCAGCATAGTTTACTATTTTTATCCCGTAAGGGGTCACAACATCTTCCAAGGGGGCCATGTAAACATTAAACAGGGTGGGGCTAAGCGAGGACCCCTGAGGCACTCCACGTGTGAGAGGGAGGGGGTCTGAGCGAGAGTTGCCGTCCCACACCTGAAATGAGCGACCGGATAGGAAGGATTCGATCCATGCATGTGCAGTTCCCACAATTCCTGCCCTGGCAAGGCGATGGAGAAGGATACGGTGATCCACCGTATCAAAGGCGGCACTGAGGTCCAGGAGGATCACTGCCACTGATCCTCCTGAATCCAGGATGCATCTTGCCTCCTCGATGACGGAGAGGAGGGCAGTGTCTGTGCCCTGGCCCGGTCGGAATCCTGTTTGAGAATGACGTAAGATTTTGTTAGCCTCAAGGAATTGGGAAAGTTGCACGTTAACTAATTTCTCAGCCATCTTGCTGATACAGGGAAGGAGCGATATGGGTCTGTAATTGGCCATGTCGTCAGGGTTCAATTGGGGCTTTTTCAGCAGGGCCTTGACGACAGCGCTCTTCCAGTTGGGAGGCACTGTGCCATGGGAAAGAGAGGTGAATCCCAAATGCAACAATTGCACTCGCAAAGGGCCAGATTCTTAGAATCTGGCCCTTTGCGAGCGCAATTTAGCTTGATGAATCTAGCTGTAAATTATTTAGGAAGAAAGCCCGGCCGGCAATGTTTGACTCCTTTCGCCTTTGGCGTAAAGAAGCCAGACAACGAGAAATTAAACAAGCTAAAAGAGATAAAAGAGAAAAGGATGTATCAATAATGCAAGCTGCTAGGCAGTTTAAAGAAAACGAAGAAGATAAAGCAATTGAGGTGTCAGATAGGCAACATAATATGTGTATTGATAAATGTTATCCAGCTTTGCCATCTCTTCTTGAGAATGCAAAGAAGGAACCTGAGAAGGATCCTTTGATGTCACATTTGTTGAGATTACCACCCCCTTATGCACAGAGTGCTACGGCACCTCCGCAACCTCCAGTTGCACAACCTCTTGTTGCTGTTCAGCCACCGGCTCCTCCTCAGCTGGTTCTTCCTCCTATGGCGCAGACTCCTCTGGGGCCGCCGACTTTGCTATCGGTTTTGTCTGGAACTACTTTGCCTTATTCTCCTGTACCTTCAACTTCTCTTGCTACTAACCCTACGCTTCTGTCACCTCAAAATACTTTGTCTCCTGTCCTTATGACAGCTTCTCCTTCTGCTCAACAACGAATGACTGATACTGTTACTGGTCTTTTGTCTCCTTTCTTTGGGTCATTGAGTATGACCCCTGTTTCTGCACGTAAACAAATGTGTAGTCAGCTACCTGGTCCCGAAGAATGGGCAGTGTTAGATCTCTTGGCTCGCAGATGGGTTTCGAATGTTTCGAGGTATAACTTAGAGTCAGTTATGGATGTTTACCAGCAGTGGGAAGCACCCAAGCAAAGGTACGTTTTTGAAGTTATGTGTACTTTCCTTCGTGAGGAATGGGAAGATAATGATTTGGGTTCAGTCCCAGTGGAGTTGCTAAATATACAGTCCGAGTTTGCGAAAGGGATAATAGTAGGTCCCGGAATTGGGAAAGCAGTTGCGATGGTACTTGCGTGTAGAAGTGATTACCCTTCTCAGCGACTATTTGAGCCTGATTCCGCAGTTAGGAGAAAGGTGCGACAATATCCAATGAGAGAGGTTCCCCCAGTTTGAAGAGAAGGGGACACAGACGCTATCCCACCTGTTCTGCCTCATTTTCAGAGAGTATGGGTACATGTTCCATGGAAGAGAGTAGAAGTTTTGGCCCTTAAACAGTCTTTAACTGATCCCCGTAAGAATCCAGCTGGCTATTACAAAGAATTGTCCCAGACAGTTGACGCATGCATCATGAATTTAGCCGACATAGACATGCTGTTGGGTAACGTAGTTCCTCAACCTTTGTGGGCAAAGATTCGTCATGAGGATCATGCGCCAGAGTTAGGTGATACATGGGCTAATATTACTGCTGCGGATGGTAGACAGGTTGGTGGAGCTAAGCCTGAGCTTCTAGTTGCAGATTTACCTGGCATAATTATCAACCTTATGAAGACAATGATAGCGGCTTTAAGAGTGTATTGGTACAAATTAGCAGCATGCAAACAGAAGAAAGATGAAAGTGTGTCAGATTTCTTCACTAGGTTTGAAGAAACATTCATAGATCATAGTGGTCAGGACATGAGTACGGAAGGTGGCCAAAGATTGTTCGTAGATAAGTTTGTCTTTAATTTACTTCCAGAGCTTTGTAACAAGTTGAAGGACTCTGAGAGTTCGTGGGCTGTTTCTTCGTCGGCTCAGATATTGGCGACTGCACAGTACTACGAGAATAGGGATAAGGATGAGAAAGATAGAGTAGAGAAGAAGACTAAAGACTTGAAGACAAAAGTTCTTTTGCAGCAGGCGTATCTGCCTTGCTCGAATCAGCAAGTGTCACAGCAACGTCCACAGTTTCAGCAACCTCCACAGTTTCAGAGAATATCACAGAAGCCTGAGTATTTTGCTCCAAGACCACCTTTGGGTCTGAATCAGTGTGCGTATTGTAGGGAGGAAGGTCATTACAAGAATGAGTGTCCTGTTTTACGACAACGTACAAGTGGTATGTCGGGTCTGAGAGGTCATGGTGGTTTCCAGCAAGTATCTAGAGGTAGAGGACGTGGTGCGTTTCCTCAGAACGAACGTTCTTTTCCTCCTCAGAGTTCAATGAATTATTTTGATCAGCAGAATGTACAGACTGGCAGATCTACGCAATACTACACTGACGATTATTATGTTGAAAATGAGGGTACTAGTTATAATGATTGCTAGGACCGCCATGGACAAAGAGAGGGAGTAGTGTCAGTTCCAGTAGACCAGAGTGGACCGTATGTTGTAGTAGTTACATCAGGTGTAGTAGAGCCTTTTCTTTTGGATACTGGTGCAGCAAAGAGTTCTATCATGCACTCTAAACTCCCTGGCGCACCTTTGTCTGGCTTAACAAATGTTTCGGTAGGATTTTCTGGCGCCCCGGTACGTAATCCAGTTTCTAGTCCTTTGTCTCTTTCCATTGGGCCTTGTGAATTGGAAGCACCCCTTATTCTAACAACAGGTTGTGGTGAGAATTTGTTGGGTTTGGATTTGTTAAAAAGATTGCATTCGACATTGTATTGTTCTCCTTCGGGAGTACATCTTACATTGGGTAAGAAAGTGATCTCTCCAATGTATTTATCTAAAGATCGACTTCCACTGGAATTGCGTTCTCTTCCTCATACTCTTTGGGCTACTGGTCCTAATGATGTGGGTCTTTTGGAGATTCCACCCTATGTTGTTACGCTCAAATCGAATGTTAAATTGCCACGTATTCCCCAATATCGGATTTCGAGTGATGGTGAAAGAGCGCTTTTAGCGATTATCTATGATTTGATTGAGAAAGGTGTGATTGAAGAAACGAGAGGTAATGTGTGTAACAGTCCTGTTCTGCCTGTCTTGAAGCGCACTGACTCTTCTCAGCCGCCTGTGTATAGGTTTGTGATCGACCTTCGAGAGGTCAATAAGATTGTTGTGCCACAGTTTCCTGTTGTTCCGGACATTACTGCTTTACTGACTCTGATTCCTGCTTCAGCCGCTTGGTTTTCAGTTATTGACTTGAAGAATGCTTTCTTCAGCATTCCAATTGCCGAGGAGAGTAGAGACATTTTTGGCTTCTGTTAGAAACGGGATCCCTGGCTGGTCAGGGCTCACGCCAAAGTCAGTCAGAAACCACCACTCCTAAGTCAGGGCAAGGGAGTTACACACCAAGGCAACCCCTGCTCACCCTCTAGGTAAAGTGGCGCGAGCAGCAAGGCTAAACTTGGAGGCGGTATGAGTTAAGTATTTGCGCACGCACCCCAGCAACAACACCCCAGGCCCACCACAAAGGAAACTCCACACAAGGCTATATAAAAATAGCCTTTGTATTATAGTAAAAACACATTAGATACACACAAACTTTACAATGTGCCAGAGGCACGGGCAGAATTTACAAGGGATTATGTACAGGACAGGGCCACATGGACCACTGTCAGGGGTAGGCACTTGTTAGAAATAATACTTGTAGGTATACACTTAGCACATAAACATATAATGATTAGCCCCAAAATAGTACATGTAGCACACAACCAGTAATCACTGGTAAAGAGTAAATACCTCCTACGCAACCCTAAACAATGTAGGAAAATCACGCAGGGAACTAGGACCTTATCATCAGGACCTAAGGAAGGAATACCATCACCTAAGCAGGTCACTTTTAGCAAAGGGAAGGAAACCTAAGCAATCACCTAAGCAGGTCACATTTAGCAAAGGAGATAAACATAAAATGGGACATCAACAATCCTCTAAGCAGGTCACTCTTAGCAAAGGGGATAAACATAAAATGGGACATCAACAATTGCACATGAGGCATTAAAACACATTCAGAGGTGCAGGTAGAACATTTGCGCAAGAATCACATACATCAGTAACTTACAATGCGCAGGGTGCACATAGCACAACACTAGGATTTGTCCCTCAGGCCAACTGACCTCGCAAGGGGCTGAATGCCCTGAGTCTCAATGTCAGGGAAGCTGCGCAGGCAGCACAGAACACAAAGCCTAAACGTAGCAACTGTCCACTAAGTGCTGGACAGTTGTGAATCAGAACTGGGCAAACGTTGGAGCCACGTGGGCTCAAGAACACTGGTGGGGAGACACAACGTGGGAGCCTCGGGGCTACAACCAACTGGGGCTGCTCGGGAAACAAAAGAGGACTGGCCAATGCCCCACGAGCCTCTGGGCTCAAACACAACGAGGGCCTCGCTCGGCCCGCACACGGAAGGGGAGGGGCGGGCACCGACAATGTGCCCCGAAGCCCTCCTCCCTTCCCTCCACTCACCGGCTGTCTCGCTGGGGCGGCTCGGGGCTCCTCTCTCCTCGGGGAGCCTCGGCAGGACGCGGCAGGCGGCTTCCTGTCTCCCGCCTGGCCTCGTCCCTCGGCAATCCGCCTGGCTTCCTCTGGGGCCGCCAATGGCAGCGCGGCCCTGGGGGTCAGGAGGCGGGACTTCCGGGTCGCACTAGGCAGCGGCCCGGCAACGGTTGTCGATGCTCCTGGGCTGCGGCGGTGATTACGGGGCAATGCCGGGTGGGCACCGGCTCGTAAATACTACAAACAGCACGGGCAATGCCGGGTGGGCACCGGCTTTAAATTAAAAGATAAAGCGAGGTGGGCACTCACTCCCCAAAAATCGGCAAATCGGCTCTGATGCCGGGTGGGCACCGGCAATGTCAATAAAGCACTCCCAAGCGCTCTGGGAGCAAAGGAGAAGTGCGCTCAGCGCTAAAAGGGAAATAAAGCGCTCCCAAGCGCTCTGGCCACAAGCAAAGTCCTTTTAGGCAGGCAGGGGGGCAAGGCAGGGCCAGAGCCAGCACACTGGGTCTCCAGGCAGGGAGACAGTCCAAGTGGCGGTCCTCCTGGCCCCAGCAGCAGCAGCAGCCCCCTCTGGCAAGGATCCTAGAAGAGAATCACAGAACCAAATTGTATGGGGACACAGCCCCTTCTTATACTGTAAATTCCCTTTGTCTGTAGGTGCAGGGTGGGGGAAACCAGTTGCAGCTGGTTTTGAAGTACCCTTGATAGCTCAACCACCCATTCCATTCACTGGCAGGGCTAGGGACATCAGTTGCACTACAGGGGGTGGAGCCAGCATTGTGTGGGGAAAGTCCAGGCCCATCAGGGACCAGGGGCACTCCTCCCAAGCCATCAACATGCTAATCTCACACTCACCACCGGGCAGACCCATCCAGCCTTCCTGGAGCCAGGCTCACCAGCCAGCTCCAGCCAATCACACGGCAGGCATATTTTACATTAATATGCCAAGTCCTAGAAATGGCATTTCTACACATGAGACACTCACGCAACATACATCATTGCGAAGCATTCATTCTCACGAACTCGCACATACCAAATTCGAGCATGCACTCCCCACGCATCAGGAACTACCAGGGACTCAGACATTCCCCATGCATTCCTATGGGAGAGCAGGCCAGTCTAACTACATGCACGCACTTTACTCTGGGACACAGGGAAAAAGTGCGCACAAACCAGAAAATCATCCATACAGATCACAGATCTAAAGCAAAAAGATTAGGGGTGAACCTGCCTTAAGGGCCAAGTCCAACACAACCCCCTTCCAGCCACAACGCAAGGCAGACCAATCACCACCGTGATGGACTTCCCTGCTTGGGGCGATAAAACACGGACGCGGGCCCGCAACTGCAGGGACACCCTCCTGTTTTACGCCACAGTGAACCCCTGGGGTTCTTTCTAAAACTATGGTAGGGACTAACTGGGCTACCCCACTGGTACTCTCCAGCTGCCCTCGGCCAGGACCAGGCCCTAGGCCACCCAGGTGCCACTGGTTCCTGCCAACTCACAAAGTGGGGGGTAGTAACCCCTGGCACATAATAGCCATTTTCCACTCTTCCTGTCTGCAAGACAGGCTAGACTGCCACTGGTTCTCCAGCCTAGGGTCTACAACCTTAGGTGGACCAGGAGTCTCAGGGAAGGCTCTCCTCCCCTTACCTCTTCTCCTAGGGTTCCTCCTCCTCCTTCGAGGGGTACCCTCTAAACACCATTTTCCCAACCTAGGGTTTAACCCCTCAGGTGGTACCGGGGTCAGAGGTGGGCTCTCCCACCCTCTGCACCCCCTTCCAGAGTCCTGCTCCCTCCCAACTGGGGCGGTACCTCTGGAGAAAGAACTGGTCAGGACACTGATTACAGTATTCCCACCCTTCAGGTCAGGCAAACCCTGAACCTGGACCTCCAACCTCTGGTCTAGAACCTTTGGTGGAATCACTGCCTGGCACTCCAGGACTTCTGGGGACTCACATCCTATCCCCTCATCACTCTTTTCACTGGACTTCTGTACTCTCCCTACAGGAGCAGTACTGCCAGACTCTACAACCATAGAAGCTCCGCTTAGAGATGCTCCAGGTCCCCCACACACTAGGAGATCTACCTCAAGTGAACTAACAGGTAAGCTTAGGTCCCCACCCTGGTGTTCCCTAAAGAAACCATCCAGGCTCTGAGGCAGGGCTTCGGGCATCTGGGGACTCTCGGTCTCACACTCACTCCCGCTCCACTGAGACAGGCAGTAAGCCCCTACACCCTCCTCACTATACTGAGACCTAGCTGGGCTACTTTCACCCTCCTCCACCACGCTGGGCTGGAGAAAACCTGACCCACTATTGTTGGAATCACTCACTAGCGGCGCTAAGGAACCTCTTGCACCTTCCCATCGGTCTGCTTCCTCTGCCAGGGTGTCTGGATCAGTCAACCCAAATTCCAACAGGTGTTGGCGCAACTCTGGCAAACAACTATGGAGCACCTGCTCCCTTAGAACCAGATCAAAAAGCTTGGCAAACTCAGTTCCCATGTGAACCTCTAACCAATCAGACAGTGCACCTTGACATTCATCCACAAAATCCTCCCAGGACTGGTGAGACAGTTTCCTAAGGTTCCTAAACCTCAACCTATTCTCCTCCTCTGGGGAAACAGGAACCATACTCGGGGAACTGGGAGTGGGACTGTCTACACTGGCACTTACAAAGCTGCCACCACTGGACTCCACCCTCCCTGGGGAATCCAGACAATTACAACGGCACTCAGGGGGTAACCTACTCTCTTGGGCTACCTTCTCCCTGAACAAGGCCCTTTCAGCCTCTAGCTTGGCATGCTCCAACCTGAGCTGTTCCATCGCTAGCTGATGCTCCCTCTCTTCCTTCCTATCCAACCACTCCTCTGGGGACAGGGAAAGGGATGGGGCGCTGGTACTGACACTGGACCCAGCAAGGGACTCCCTATCCATGGGGTCCTCACTATCTACTGTGGCCCATCCACTGTCATCATCCAACTCACACTCTTCATCAGAATCTTTAGGCCTCCCCACAGACTCACCACCCTCATGGCGTGCGGCCTGGGCCCTTTCCTCGCTCTGCTCAAGATCCCTTTGATCCTTATACCATTGGACCAGGTGGTTCCTAAGTTGGTTCTGAGTATCTGACTCATCCACCCCTATGTCTCTCTCTCTCTACAGAACCTTTCCAACTCCTGCATACTGTACCAAACTAGATCACTGAGATCAAAAACAGGCTCCATTTTGGCAGACGTTCTAGAGACAAGATCACACAGGGAACCTAGGGTTCTGAGCTAAACAGGAGAATACAATCAACAAAATTCAGCAAGATTCCTATCTCAAAGAACTTGCATTCCTCTGTCCAGTGTAACAACACTCATTCACACACACCCCCCCTCGGTAAGGCAGTTTCTACCACCCCTGATTTCTCAACCTGACCATAAGCGACACAGGTACTAATCTGGGAGCAGGGCGGGGAACAAGGTACTGGGCAGAAATACAAAATGACACCTTTCAGGAGAAGCAATACTGATCTTCACCTAAAAAACAATAATCCCCAAAATGTGGTTATCTAAAAATGTAGAGCTTTGAAGTGTGGCCTGTCGCCACTGTGGTACAGCGCAAACACAAATCCTTATCCTCACCGCTTGCCGCCAATGTTAGAAACGGGATCCCTGGCTGGCCAGGGCTCACGCCAAAGTCAGTCAGAGACCACCACTCCTAAGTCAGGGCAAGGGAGTTACACACCAAGGCAACCCCTGCTCACCCTCTAGGTAACGTGGCGCGAGCAGCAAGGCTAAACTTGGAGGCGGTATGAGTTAAGTATTTGCGCACGCACCCCAGCAACAACACCCCAGGCCCACCACAAAGGAAACTCCACACAAGGTTATATAAAAATAGCCTTTGTATTATAGTAAAAACACATTAGATACACACAAACTTTACAATGTGCCAGAGGCACGGGCAGAATTTACAAGGGATTATGTACAGGACAGGGCCACATGGACCACTGTCAGGGGTAGGCACTTGTTAGAAATAATACTTGTAGGTATACACTTAGCACATAATCATATAATGATTAGCCCCAAAATAGTACATGTAGCACACAACCAGTAATCACTGGTAAAGAGTAAATACCTCCTACGCAACCCTAAACACTGTAGGAAAATCACGCAGGGAACTAGGACCTTATCATCAGGACCTAAGGAAGGAATACCATCACCTAAGCAGGTCACTTTTAGCAAAGGGAAGGAAACCTAAGCAATCACCTAAGCAGGTCACATTTAGCAAAGGAGATAAACATAAAACGGGACATCAACAATCCTCTAAGCAGGTCACTCTTAGCAAAGGGGATAAACATAAAATGGGACATCAACAATTGCACATGAGGCATTAAAACACATTCAGAGGTGCAGGTAGAACATTTGTGCAAGAATCACATACATCAGTAACTTACAATGCGCAGGGTGCACATAGCACAACACTAGGATTTGTCCCTCAGGCCAACTGGCCTCGCAAGGGGCTGAATGCCCTGAGTCTCAATGTCAGGGAAGCTGCGCAGGCAGCACAGAACACAAAGCCTAAACGTAGCAACTGTCCACTAAGTGCTGGACAGTTGTGAATCAGAACTGGGCAAACGTTGGAGCCACGTGGGCTCAAGAACACTGGTGGGGAGACACAACGTGGGAGCCTCGGGGCTACAACCAACGAACTGGGCCCCCCAAGAGCCTCTCAGGGCTCTGCGAAGGAAGGGCACCTCGAGCCTCTCAGGGCTCGCAGATCACATGAGGCACTATAGAGCTTCAGCGCTCTAAATCAATAAAATGCCCCCTCAAGCCTCGGGGCTCGTAAATACAGATGCGGCCACGTTGGAGTCCCTCACGGGGACTCTAAATGCACAAAATGCCGCCAGAGCCTCGGGGCTCAAACAACTGCCACGGATCGTTGGAGCGGCCCTCTGCCAACTGGGGCTGCTATGGAAACAAAAGAGGACTGGCCAATGCCCCACGAGCCTCTGGGCTCAAACACAACGAGGGCCTCGCTCGGCCCGCACACGGAAGGGGAGGGGCGGGCACCGACAATGTGCCCCGACGCCCTCCTCCCTTCCCTCCACTCACCGGCTGTCTCGCTGGGGCGGCTCGGGGCTCCTCTCTCCTCGGGGAGCCTCGGCAGGACGCGGCAGGCGGCTTCCTGTCTCCCGCCTGGCCTCGTCCCTCGGCAATCCGCCTGGCTTCCTCTGGGGCCGCCAATGGCAGCGCGGCCCTCGGGGTCAGGAGGCGGGACTTCCGGGTCGCACTAGGCAGCGGCCCGGCAACGGTTGTCGATGCTCCTGGGCTGCGGCGGTGATTACGGGGCAATGCCAGGTGGGCACCAGCTCGTAAATACTACAAACAGCACGGGCAATGCCGGGTGGGCACCGGCTTTAAATTAAAAGATAAAGCGAGGTGGGCACTCGCTCGCCAAAAATCGGCAAATCGGCTCTGATGCCGGGTGTGCACCGGCAATGTCAATAAAGCGCTCCCAAGCGCTCTGGGAGCAAAGGAGAAGCGCACTCAGCGCTAAAAGGGAAATAAAGCGCTCCCAAGCGCTCTGGCCACAAGCAAAGTCCTTTTAGGCAGGCAGGGGGGCAAGGCAGGGCCAGAGCCAGCACACTGGGTCTCCAGGCAGGGAGACAGTCCAAGTGGCGGTCCTCCTGGCCCCAGCAGCAGCAGCCCCCTCTGGCAAGGATCCTAGAAGAGAACCAAAGAACCAAATTGTATGGGGACACAGCCCCTTCTTATACTGTAAATTACCTTTGTCTGTACGTTCAGGGTGGGGGAAACCAGTTGCAGCTGGTTTTGAAGTACCCTTGATAGCTCAACCACCCATTCCATTTACTGGCAGGGCTAGGGACATCAGTCGCACTACAGGGGGTGGAGCCAGCATTGTGTGGGGAAAGTCCAGGCCCATCAGGGACCAGGGGCACTCCTCCCAAGCCATCAACATGCTAATCTCACACTCACCACCGGGCAGACCCATCCAGCCTTCCTGGAGCCAGGCTCACCAGCCAGCTCCAGCCAATCACACGGCAGGCATATTTTACATTAATATGCCAAGTCCTAGAAATGGCATTTCTACACATGACACACTCACGCAACATACATCATTGCGAAGCATTCATCCTCACGAACTCGCACATACCAAATTCGAGCATGCACTCCCCACGCATCAGGAACTACCAGGGACTCAGACATTCCCATGCATTCCTATGGGAGAGCAGGCCAGTCTAACTAAATGCACGCACTTTACTCTGGGACACAGGGAAAAAGTGGGCACAAACCAGAAAATCATCCATACAGATCACAGATCTAAAGCAAAAAGATTAGGGGTGAACCTGCCTTAAGGGCCAAGTCCAACAGCTTCTCTTTAGCAGGACGAAGCTTCCGGTTCAAGCGCGCTCCTCAAGGCTATTGTGAAAGTCCTTCTATCTATAGTCAGGCTTTGAAAACTCAACTTGATACTCTTGTGTTGCCTGCTGGTGCTGCTCTTATTCAGTATGTGGATGATCTGTTAGTGGCCACTGATGATGAGAAAACTTGTAAAGAAGCTACTCTTTCTTTGTTGCGACATTTGTCGGACTTGCATCATAAAGTGTCACCTTCTAAGTTGCAGTATTGTCGCCAAGAAGTGACCTACTTAGGTCATCTCTTGTCAAAGGAGGGAAGAAGGTCGACCCCAGAACGAATTCAAGCGATTGCGCAAATGACTGTACCAAGCACACAGAGAGAAGTGCGTGCTTTACTTGGGTATCACGTCGTATTGTAGACAGTGGATTCCAAATTTCTCTCTATTGGCGAAACCTCTGTTGGCTTTGACTTGTAAAGATACACCGAATCCTCTTCCGTGGTCTGACGATTGTCAGAAAAGTTTTTCTGAATTGTGTGATGCGTTGTGTTCTGCTCCAGTGTTGGGTACTCCTGACTACAGTAAGCCTTTTACACTCTATGTTCACGAGAGAGAGGGTTGTGCATTGTCAGTTTTGACTCATCAGTTTGGTGATAAGCAGCGTCCATGTGCGTATTTCTAGTCAACTTTAGATCCGGTAGCTAGAGCGTTGCCAAGCTGTTTGAGAGCTACAGCGGCAGTTTCCATCCGACAGTCTGCTGGATTGGTGATGGATAATACGTTGGTTGTGATGGTTCCACATGCAGTGGATACTTTATTAAATCGAACCAAGACTCAGCACCTTTCTAGTGCGAGGTTGTCGGGTTATGAGTTGACGCTTTTGGCTAGTCATGTGCACATCAAGCGGTGTAATGTATTGAATCCAGCAACATTGTTGCCAATTTCTGTGGATACAGATGGTCAGGAACAGCATGATTGTTTTTTGAGGACGGAAGAGGAAACGAAGGGTAGAGTCGATCTGAAAGACACTCCTCTGTTGGATCCTGATGGTACGCTATGGGTTGATGGGCCATGCTACAAGCTCCCGAATGGTGATACGACTGCAGCATATGCCGTGACGACATTATGCACAATTGTTGAAACTGCACGAGTGAGCTATAATTCGGCACAAGCAGCGGAATTGATTGCATTAACGAGAGCGTGTATTCTGTCTGAGGGAAAGAGAGTGAATGTGTATACCGATAGCCAGTACGCGTTTGGTGTTGCACACAGTTTTGGACGCTTGTTGAAAGAAAGGGGATTTCTCACATCCCATGGGACTAAGATTCAACATGGGCAGTTGGTGAATGAGCTTCTTGAGTCACTTACTTTGCCGAAGCAAGTTGCGATTGTGAAGTGTAGTGCTCACCGGAAGGTTACGGATGATGTTGGTCACGGTAATGCATTTGCGGATGAAGTTGCGAAAGAAACAGCGAAAAATGTGATGAGTCGAATGTATGTTGCAGGCCCTGCGAGATGGATTGGTGCAGTTGGAATGTGTGAAGATACGATTGAGAGTGTGAAATCAATCCAGGCTGAAGCCACTAAAAATGAAAAGAGTGTGTGGAGAGAAACTACGGGTAGATTGGATTGGACTGGTTGTTGGGTTGAGTTATCAGAACACCAAAGATGGATGTTGCCGGATGCGTATGTGCTTGCGGTGGTTACGATGGCACATGGGTTGTCTCACATTAGTGCGAAATGGATTTGTAAGTTGTTGGCTCCAGTGTGGGAGAATGGTGGAATTCCCAAATTTGCGGAGAATGTGGTCAAGAATTGCATGGTGTGTTTGATGTATAATCCTGGCAAGGGAACTCCAACTCCAGCTGGTCACTTTGCACCTCCGACGTATCCGTTCGAGGTTCTGCAATTGGATTTTATCCACATGGAAAGATGCAACAATTTGAAATACGTCCTTGTAGTTGTTTTGGCCTTTTCTAGATGGGTAGAGGCATACCCCCTAAAAAATAATACTGCCTCGTCCACAGCTAAAGTCTTGCTCAAAGACTATTTCCCTAGGTTCAGATTGCCAAGCTTGGTGTGGAGTGATAATGGAAGTGAGTTTGTGGGGAAGATCATGAAGAGAGTGTGTGAGGGTTTGGGCATAAGACAAAAATTTCATGCTACGAATCATCCCCAATCAGCTGGCTTAGTGGAATGTTATAACGGCTCCCTGAAATTGAAATTGGCCAAAATTCAGGCGAGTTCTGGTCTCCAATGGCCCGATGCTTTGCCGTTGGCACTTTTGTCAACTAGAACTACAGTGCATTCCCGAATTGGGCTTAGCCCATATGAAATTGTTTTTGGATGCCCGGCGAATGAGTGGGGAGTGCCGAGGCCAGTGAAGTTTAGTGACATCGAGTATCCTGTGTTGGTGGACTATTTGTATGACCTGACGGCTAAATTGCGTGTCTTGCATCAACAGGTTCACTTTAACTTGCCACCAGCATCTGTGGACCCAGGTCACACCATCAATCCCGGTGACTGGGTCCTCGTGAAAAACTTTCAGCGGACCAAAAACGAGCAGCCCCGCTGGACCGGCCCCCACCAGGTGCTCCTGTCGACAAGAACCTCGGTGAAGGTCTTCGGGAAGCGGAATTGGGTCCACAGCGTACATTGTAAGAGGGTGCCTTTACCTCTGCCGTATGACCAGTGGATCCGTGAAGGTATTGGTGACTCATAGACATAACGGGTGCCGAAGTTCATGCCGTTTAGCGATGCACATCTAGTATGGACAAAGTCTGAAAGAGAGGACGACGACATTTTGCAAGCAGCTGTACCTCCGCATCGGAGATTGGACACCACTGAGCCTGAACTTCTGTTTAAAGATCAGACAGTGCCTGGTAAAGGCCGTTATAATTTCCGACCGAGAAACAATGGACGAATAAAAACATAATTTTTCCTTTTGTTTTTGGAGAACTGCACTCTCTCATCCAAGAAACAGTTTTGGCCTATTTTTCTTTTTCGAGCTGCCATCCGAGCTCAGCTGTAGGGTCGCGGTATAAAGACTTGGGATTGCAGCCGTGTAGACACAAGGTCGACGGTTCTAGTTGGTCCTAGGGCGTTCCCTGGACTGACAGACGCATTCCTTAGTGGAAGAAAACCAACTGCCGCGAACAGCACAGTTAGAGGATGGAGTTTTTTGTGATGGAGAGAGCTGCTGAGGAAATGAACTTTAAAATGAAACTGTGTAAATTAATGCATAGCAAATGTTTTCTGATAACATGTGTTCTGATGTTTTTAAGCATGACGTTAGCATTGGTGGGTTGGATTGTTTTCACTACCCAATTGACTTCTGCACCCACCTCCCAACCTATGTCTTTTCCTACTACTACTTCTTTGCATTCTTTTCATATCTTACCTGAACACGAGCAGATTAGAAGGTCGGAATTTGTGAATAATTCTTTTGTACAGCTTCTGTATCAACACCAGTTGATAGTGAACACCACTAATTGTTGGGTGTGTGGTCTTATGCGGCATACTACGGATAGAGGTATTCCCTATTTGGTTCTACCGTTTAGTCAGAATGGGTCTCTATGGGCTTTCCAAACGATGTTTATTCATGCCATCGAAGTCTATCCCCTGCGTTCCATGAGAGATAACTCAAGTAATAAAGCCTTGGTGAAGGGAATTACGAATATGAGTAGAGATATCGAAACGTATAGGACTATTCCCAAGGATGAGTTACTAGCATATGTTGGTTGTAACGCAACTGTATATAGTATTAGTCTGGGTGAGAAGCAGAGACGGAAGAGGTCACCTCCGATTTGGATCATACCCCACCGAGGTCATTTTTGTTTGCAAGGTAATGGCAAGAATCCGAGAGCTCAGTTAGGGAAGAGTGTATGTACTCAGACGTACGTTTTTGCGTCTCAATCTTCCCCACCGTTTTTAGCAGCTAAGGGCACGTATTTTATCTGCTTCAACAGAGCCTATACATGGTTGCCCCCTGATTTTTCGGGCACATGTTATGTGGCGTATTTGTTGCCCCCTACGTACACTGCTGCTGCAGATTACCACAGAACGAGAGTTGTTAGAGGTGTCTTCGATCAGGAAGATACCACTGGACAAGAAGTGGGAGACTTCTTTAAGGGTTTCCTGCCGTTTTGGGGACCTATGGTTAACAGTAGGAACATGCGCAAATTGACAAGAGTGGTTGAGTCCACCGTAAATGAAACTGCCAGTGCCCTTGGTAATTTGACTGCTGAGCTTCAAGCGGATCGTCTTATGACGTTACAGAACCGTATGGTTTTAGATGTCATACTTGCAAATCGAAGTGGAGTATGTAAAGGGATCCAATCGAGTTGCTGCGTCTTCATTCCAGATAATGCTCCTACAGTATACGAGGCCATTTCCAGACTGCATAAGATCTCCGAGTCTATACATGTGGACAAAGGAGATTGGTCGTTGACTGGGTGGTTTTGGGGACTGTTATCCACTTGGGGATGGAAGATTCTGATGGTCATTGGTGCGGCTTTAGTGATTCTTTTTCTGTGTTGTCTTTGTGTACAGTGTGGTCCTGCCATATGTGGCCTTTGTGCTACTACGTGTGTAAGGAGACCGCCTGTCTCAAGAGAAGTACAGAGAGATAGAATGATGCTCCAGCAGCACCTAAATGACCTGATGAATATTGACATTGATTCAGATACAGACTGAGTGATTGCCTATGTAAGGGCAAAAAGAGGGTTTGAGGTTCTGTGAATTCTGAATCCGTGGGTTCCATTTTGTGTATGGCAGCCATTTTGTGGTTGCCCTCCCATAGGCCGATGACTGTGGCTGAACTAGTCTTTTTAGGACATGTACACCTTAGCTCGAGTTCGTGCTGACTCCTGTTTGACCTGAGTGAACTGACCCTGTTGCCTGAAGCTGACCTTGTTAAACCAGTTCCTGCCCTTTAGCTGATCAAGATTAAGGATCAGAGCACAGGACATCATAAAGTTTTATTGCACACAAACATGCCTTATCCTACTTCTATCTGTTTCTGTTTCTTCTTTTATGGTCTATTTACGATATGGGTTGTGGTCCTTTTTATTATGGGTTTGTGCGGCTTGTCTAAAGAAGAATTTTGGGTTTGTTCAATGATTGGTTATGGGCCGGACAACTGTAAAATGGGTTTGTCGTCATGCAATACTTTCATGGTGGAAACATGTGATCGGTTAAACTGTAAACAAGGAATGTTTGCCTGAAGCATAATGTTTGGCATAAAAAGGGATGACTTGCTTTGTAAAGTTGAGCAGTCTCCTGAGAACTCAAACCGCGTTGACTTCTAGGACTTCTGTTACTGGCTGCAGCCAATAAATTTGATCTTTGACGCCACTCAGAAGTATCCTGTGTCTCTGTATTCTAAGACAGGTGAACCCGAAGACTTTGGGCGTGCCCCTGGCGCCGCTGGGTTCTAAAACCCCTCCGATCAAGCGGCACAAGCCGCGTCGGACCGGGGCTTAGGGAGAAAGATTCTGCTGCAAGTAGGCAAGTGTGTTAATAAAGTGACTGTTTAAAAGCACTAAAACAACATAAAAGAGTAAAATCCTTTGCGTTGTCACACAGCTAGCAGCGTCAAGTGGGTACAGAGACTGCTGCTTCCGCTGCGCGTGCGCGTTTTGTCTGGCTTAAATCCTATCTGTGGCTCGAAAGGCTAGAGCGCTGAACCCAGCATGGGGATGGAGGAAGTGTGAATCCCAGCAGCCCTCCGATCAAGTGGCACAAGCCGTGTCGGACCGGGCTTAGGGAGAAAGATTCTGCTGCAGGTAGGCAAGTGTGTCAATAAAGTGACTGTTTAAAAGCACAAAAACAACATAAAAGAGTAAAAACCTTTGCGTTGTCACGCGGCTAGCAGCGTCAAGTGGGTACAGAGACTGTTGCGTCCGCTCTGTGACCAGAGAAGGTCTCTCAGAGCTGCAGCACTTATTGTGCCCCCCTTAGAGGTCCTGTAGCACTATATTCACACATTGCCTTTGCAGGCTGCGCGTTGTGGTGCAGAACAAAGTGAAGAGTCGACCTGGCACACATCCCTGTGTGCCACGCCTACAACCCACTGCCCTGACCTAGATCAGCCACCCCTCCAGCTGGGAGCACTATGCCAATGGTGAGGGCACAGGTCCATGAGCCCTGTACCCCTACAGTGCCCAAATCCATTTTTGGGCAAGTGCAGTGCTGCCATTAAGAGTGTATGCTGCTGGGAGTTTGTCATTACGAACTCCACAGCACCATAATGGCCCCAGTGAAAATTGGGAAGTTTGGTATCAAAATTCTCAGCACATTAAACCAACACTGATGCCAGTGTGGGATTTAATGTAATATGCACGACAGAGGGAATGTTAGAGATGCCCCCTGACACTCTACCAGTTTTTAATGTCTGGACTGAGTGGCTGCTTAAGCTGCCATCAACAGACATGTTTCTCGACCCCAGGTGCGAGAACCTGCTACTCTTGGGGGCCTGAAACAATGCACATCCTGGGACAAGGTGCCAAGTTTCGTCCCCCAGGATGGGCAGGGTTCACGAAGGGGAAGCTTCAAGTGCATGCCACCTTTGTGAGTTTCCCCAGAACAATTGCTGCTTTTAGCAACTGGTCCCCACTGGTTCTGCCCCCCACTTTGGGCAGGAGAAACGGCAGGAAAAACAAGTAAGGGAGAGAGGTGTGCCCACCTCTGTCAACTCCACCCCTCAGGTGGGGGTGGCGAGGTGAAGCACAACTCTGAGTCCTTGCAGTCTTGAGGAGGGGGGGCCCAACCAACCAGGGACAGGCTCCTCCCCCCTCCAACTAGAGGGTGGCACAAAAGGGGGTGTACCCACCCTAGGGAAGGGACTTATTGGTCTTTGCCCACTACATACCTGTAATGCCCCTAAATCTAGTATTTAGGGGGCACCTGAACCTTGCTTCCTCAGCTACAGAAACAACAAGAAAGAAGATAAGAAGAAGGACCAAAGAGCTGTGCCGAGCTAACAAGAGTACGACGCCCACTTCCTTGGCCCCAGTCCCACAGGCCTGTCTCCCCTCAAACCTGCTCCTGCAAAATCCCGGTGTGTCCTGCAGCCAGCACCCTCAAAAACCCCCGAGAACCTGCCTGCCTTCACTTCCAAAGACTGCTTCTCCCGTGAATACCGGATTTGTTCAACTGCAACCTCTGGCAGCAGCTGGAGACCGCAAATCCAGCCCACTCTGCACCCGCTAAAGCTGGCCCAAGCTCCAGTGGAAAAACACCAAGAGGAGATCTCCCGGTGATTGTGACCCAAGATCCGGAGATCCCATACCAACCTCAACACCCCAGTTGACGCCTGAAGCCTCGATTCAGAGGACCACCTCTACCGCAACCAAGAGTGGGTAAGCCTTTACGAAGCCAAAAGGCACCCTTGCACCCGATGCCCCATGGCCTTGTGTGCCATAACCAATGGTGCATTGCCAGCCAAAGACATCCCAACTTACCCCTCAAAGTGGTGGTCGCACCCATAAGGTCTTCGTCCCCAACCCTGCAGTATTTCTTTCGACCGGAGTCTCTCCTTTGAAAACAACAGGGCACCCGACCTCGAAACAGCACCCTGCACCCGCCCGCCCTAGTGCTGCTGATGGTGCACCTTTGGTGCTACTTTGTTACCCCATTTGCCATGAACTAAAGTCCAGGAGCTTCGCTCCCACAACCCAATGGCCTGCCTGCCAGCAGCCACCAACCGGGGGCCCCCTACTCCCCATTGAATAACATTGGGCCTTAACACTCTGCACCCGGCTGCCCTAGTACCGCTGAGGGTGTAACAAGAGTGCATCACTGACCCTGGGGGACCACTGAGACTAACCCCAGAACCTTAACTCCCATAGTCGAAAACTTACCTTTGAACTTATAACCTGTTTTTTCTCCATAGGATAACATTGACTATTTTCTTCCCAAAAGTTTCTAAGGGTGGAGTTTTGAAATCTGAAAAATATTCTTTAAAAATCGCATGAATAACCAAACATATTTACTTTCCTGTTTGCAGGAAATGTCCCAGTGCTGAATCTAGGTATCCAGCACTGAGTTAGAAAAGTAAAGTAAAAAGTAACTTACCTGTAATTTACTGAAAAAGCCTATTCATTTCAATGTACCGTACATTCAGCAACTTATTACTGTAAAGTATTTAATGCTTACCTGTGTCAGGCTTGCTTGGTTCTAAAAATAAAACAACAGTTTATTTTTTATACAAAACCAATTGGCCTAGAGTTCAGTTCTTGAGTGTGTGAATTAATTTGCTGACTGAGTGGGTACCTCAAATGCTTAACACTGTCCTCTGATACTGCCTTACTGCTCGACCACTCTAACACAAATAGAGAGCATGGTTCTATCTAGCTTTAACCTCTGCCTACCAATGGGGTCACCTGGGCTCTATACATACTATACCTCATTTTGGTGTAGTATATATAGAGCCAGTTTCCTACACCAGGGGAATCCAGGATAGGATGACTTGAATGGCTCTCAGCAGGTTTTGTTACCCAGAATCCCTCGCAAACCTCAAACCTTGTGAGAAAAACACATTTTCCTCACATTTCTGTGATGGAAAGTTCTGGAATATGCAGGGAGCCATTCACTTTCACCCACCCAGCATTCTTCAAATTCTCCCGATACAAATGGTAACTCACTTGCTTGGGTAGGCCTAATACCCGCGACACAAAAGGCCCAAAATGCAACATGGACACATCACATCTTTCCAGTGAATTCTGACCCTTTTTTCGCAATGTGCTTAGTTGTGGATTTTGGACCCTAGCTCCACCGGCATCGAAGCAAAACCAGCAAACCTAAACATTTTTGAAAACTAGACATCCAGGAGAATCCAGGATGGGGTGACATGCGGTTCTCACCAGGTTCTGTTACCTAGAATTCCTTGCAAACCTCAAACCTTGTCCCAAAAAAACATTTTCCTCACATATCTGTGATAGAAAGTTCTGGAATCTGTGTTGTGAGTCTCCTTATAAAAATGGTACCTCACTTTGGTAGGTTGGCCAAGCGCCCGCGACAGGAAACATACCAAAATGCAACGTGGACACATCACAAATTTTCCTCAGAAAACTGACCCTTTTTTCCAATGTGCCTAACTGTGCTTTTGGAACCCTAGCACAGCCGGCATCTAGGGAACCTTAGAAAACTTGTATATTTCTGAAAACT
Source organism: Lissotriton vulgaris (assembly GCF_964263255.1). Classification (NCBI taxonomy): domain Eukaryota; kingdom Metazoa; phylum Chordata; class Amphibia; order Caudata; family Salamandridae; genus Lissotriton; species Lissotriton vulgaris. Next base: position 109,856,883 of record NC_141686.1, read on the forward strand.
AGAAACCCAGGGGAATCCAGGATGGGGTGACTTGTGTGGCTCTCACCAAGTTCTGCTGTGGATTTTGGACCCTACCTCTGCCATAACCTTAGGCAACCTAGCAAACCTATACATTTTAAAAAACTAGACATCAAGGGGAATCAAGGATGGGGTGACATGTGTGTCTCTCACCAAGTTCTGTTACCAGAATCCCTTGCAAACCTTAAACTTTGTAAAGAAAACTAATTTTCCTTACATTTCTGTGATGGAAAGTTATGAAATTTGCAGGAATCACAAACTTCCAGCCACCAAGCATGCCTAAAAGTCTCCCGATAAAATTAATACCTCACTTGTGTGGGTAGGCCTAGTAACTGCAACAGGAAATGGCCCAAAACGCAACGTGGACACATCACATTTTTCCAGTGAAAACAGACCCTTTTTTCACAAACTGCCTAGCTGTGGATTTTGGACCCTAGCTTTGCCGGTGCCAACATAGGCAACCTATACATTTTTTAAAACTAGACACCTAGGGGAATCCAGGGTAGGGTGACTTGTGTGGCTGTTACCAGGTTCTGTTACCCAAAATCCCTTGCAAACTTCAAACTTTGTAAAAACAAAAACATTCACCTCACATTTCTGTGATGGAAAGTTCTGGAATCTGCGGGGAGCCACAAACTTCCACCCACCCAGCATTCCCCAAAGTCTCCCCACACAAATGGTACCTCACATGTCTGGGTAGGCCTCGTACCCGCGAAAGGAAACGGACCAAAATGCAACATGGACACATCACATTTTTCTAAATGACTTCTTTTTTACACACTGTCTTACATTTGGAAGGCAGAAATGCAAAGTAAGTCAATAGGTAATAACACATGTTCTATTATTCTGTGTTCCCCTAAGTCTCCCAATAAAAATGGTACCTCACTGGTTTAGATATGCCTAGTGCCTGCAACTGGAAATGGCCCAACAGGCAATGTGGACACATTACATTTTTCCAGTGAAAATTGACCTTTTTTTGCAATGTGCCTAGCTGTGGATTTTGGACCCTAGCTCAGCCGGCATCTAGGGAAACCTAGCAAACCTGTACATATTTGAAAACTAGGCACCCAGGGAAATCCATGATGGCGTGACTTGTGTGGCTTTCACTGGGTTCTGTTTCCCAGAATCCCTTGCAAACCTCAAACTTTGTCAAAACAAAATACATTTTCCTCACATTACTGTGATAGAAAGTTCTGGTATCTTCGTGGAGCCACAAACCTCCAGCCACCCAGCATTCCCTCAAGTCTCCCGACAAAAATGGTACCTCACTTGCATAGTAGGCCTCGTACCTGTGACAGGAAACAGCCCAAAAAGCAACATAGACACGTCACATTTTCCTAGTGAGAACTGACACTTTTTCCGCAATGTGCTTTGCTGTGGATTTTGGAAAGTCCAAACCTTAGAAAAACAAAACACATTTTCCTCACTTTATGTGATGGATAGTACTGGAATCCGCAGGGAGCCACAAACCACCCCCAGTCTCTGGATAAAAATGGTAACTCACTTGAGTGGGTAGGGCTAGTATCTGTGACAGGAAATGGCTTAAAGCGTACTGAGGAGACAACAAAATTATCGATTACAAAAGGACCTTGTTTTGTGAGGGAGTCCCCTGCGTTTTTGATCCTGGGTTCAATGGCCATCTAGGGAAACCTATCAATCTCAGATATTTCTGAAAAACTAGACACCCAGGGAAGTCCAGAGAGGGGTGACGTGCATGGATCCCCTACGTCTTCCTACTCCCGTAATCCCCTGCAAACCTCAAATTTAGCTGAAAAAGTTAAATTTTTCTCACATTTCTGGGTGGCAAAGTTGTGGGATCACCGGGCTGACTCAAATTTCCTACCACCCAGCATTCCCCCAGGTCCTGCTATAAAAATTGTACCTAATTTGTGTAGGTGCGCCAAGTATCCGCAACAGGAAATGGCCCAAAACCTATTATGGGGGCATAAAAATGATCTATCACAAAACGACCTGGTTTTGCAAGGGGGACACCGCCATTTTTGGTACCAGGCTAGGTGGCCATCTAGGGAAACCCACCAAATCCACACATTTCTGGAAACTAGACATACAGGGGAGTGCAGGAGTCTGGCTTGCCTGGATCCCCAATGTTTTCTTACACAAAATCCCATGCAAACCTCAAATTTAGCTAAAAGAATGTGCCTTACATTTCTGTGTGGGATCACTGCACCGGCACAAATGTCCTACCACCCAGCGTTCCCCTTGGTCCTCCAATAACAATGATACCTCACTTGTGTAGGTGTCCAATGTAGAATTGCCTAAAAACATTTTTTTTAAATAGCGCTTAGAGTTTGCTGTGCTATCCCCTCAATCCCTATGTTTTTGGCCCTTCCTAGTTGGAGAGCCGTGGCCCACCCACACAAGTGAGATATCATTCTACTCTGGAGACTGAGGGGAATGATGAGTGGTAGGATATTGGTGCCAGCGTCATGATCCCAGACAGAAATGTAAGAAAGATGTGATTTTTTTAGCTAAACTTGAGGTTTGCAGGGGATTCTGGGAAAGAAAGCATTGGGGATCCACGCAAGCCACATCTCCCTACATTTCAGGTACTGGGTACAGCGGCCATCTAGGGAAACCTATCAATCCCAGACATTTCTAAAAACTAGACACCCGGGCGAGTCCAGAGAGGTGTGGCTTGCGTGGATCCTCCAACGTTGCCTTATCCGGGATCCCCTTCAAACTCAAATTTTGCTAAAAATCACATTTTCCTCACTTGTCTGTCTGGGATTACCATGCCAGCACATATTACCTACCACCCAGCGTTCCCTTCGGTCTCCCGAATAAAATGATACCTCACTTGTGTTGGTGGGCCAACGGACTGCGACTTGAATGGGGTCAAAACATAGGGACTGAGGGATAGCACAGCGAGTTCAAAGTGCTATATATTTTTTATATGCGTTTTTAGGCTGACTCTGCATTAGACACCCACACAAGTGAGGTATCATTTTTAATGGGAGACCAAGGGAAACGCTGGGTGGTAGGACATTTGTGCCGGCGTGGTGATCACAGGCAGAAATGCAGGGTGCATTTGATTTTTTTCAGAAAAATCTGAGGTTTGCAGGGGATTCTGGGTAGGAAAACGTTGGGGGATCCAGGCAAGACACACCTTCTTGGACTCCTTAGGTTGTCTAGTTTTTAGAAATATCTGGGTTTGGTAGTTTTCCCTAGATGTCCACCAAGCCGGGGATCAAAAACTTTGAATCCCTCTGGAAACCAAGTTTTTTTGTAATCAATAACTTTGAAGTCTCCACAGTACGTATTGGACCATTTCCTGTCAAGGGCTCTAGGCTTAACCATACATGTGTGGTACCATTTTTTTCAGGAGATTTTTGGGAATGCTTTGTGGGTGGAAGTTTGTTGCTCCTCGCAGAGTCTAAAACTTTCCATCACAGAAATGTTACAAAGTTTGAGGTTTGCAAGGGATTCTGGGTAACAAAACCTGGTGAGAGCCACACAAGTCACCCATCCTGTCATCCCCTGGGTGTATAGTTTGCAAAAATCTACAGGTTTACTAGGGTTCCCTAGGTGACGGCTGAACTAGGGTCTATAATCCACATCTAGCCACATTGCAAAAAAAGGGTCTGTGATGTGTCCACGTTGCATTTAGGGATGTTTCCTGTCGCTTTCCGCACACTCCCCTGGGGGACAGATCAGGGGCTATTGCCTTAATTTGACCTTGGCATTTTTTGAGGGGGAGTGGGAGCATTGGCATGCCAATTCTGGGCAGCCCCCACCCCTAAACTTTGGAGAAACAAAAATCCCTGGTGCCTAGTGGGCTTTCTGCCCACAAGGGAGGCAGATAGTGGAAAATTGCCCCCATCTGCCTCCAAGGGGCTGCAGAATGACTGTGGCAATTTTTTTGGGGTAGGGCATTGGCAGGCCCATTCTGGGTAGCCCCCACCCCTACATATTAAAAAAACTAATACCTAGTGCCTAGTGGGCTTTCTGCCCACCCCTGGGGCACAGGGGCAGATCAGGGGCTATTGCCCCCATATGCCTTCTAGGTGGGGGCAGAAAGACTTTTGCATTTTTTTGTGAGGGAAGGGTGGGGGCATTGGCATGCCCCTTCAGGGCAGCCCTTACCCCTGACCTATAGAAAAAGAATCCCTGGTGTTTAGGGTGCTTTCTGCCCCATGTGGAGGCTGTTTGGGGGCTACTGACCCCATCTGTCCCCTAGGGGGGGGTAGAAAGACTGAATATGGCAATTTTTATTGGGGAGCAAAGGGCTTTGCCCAAGGGGCCGCTCCCCCCTCCCTGGTGCCTAGTGGGTGGACCCTGCTTGGTGGTCGACTTCCTGGGGCAATCCACTATCAGGGATCCACTTGGGAAGGGTGCCATTAGAAAGCTTGAATTAGGCAAGATGGCAGCTGCCTGAGCATTGTGGAAAGCTGCTCCGTGCAGAGCTGACCAGAACTTGATGAAATGAGGAGAAAAGGCACCTATCTAACGCATTAGAACGTTATCTATATGCTATCTAATCTACTTAAAAACATTTTCATGAAAATCGGATCTATAGCCTACTGGCGGATGAATAACTGATGAGGCTACAGCTGATCGGTACCCTGGCGGCTTCTGCTTTGAAAGGCGCTTCTCTCCGCGGTGATAGGCATCAGAGGAAGGCTGCTTCGGCCGTTCAAGGAGGCTTGCCGATACTTTGTTACTACAGGAGGACTCCCGGGGATTGAAGAGGCAGAGGCAGAGCGCTACATTGTAGCCACGGAATCTAGGTCAAGTAGCGACCTGAGAAGCCTGAGCGACCTGCGCAGCATGCAGGCGAAAGGGAAATCAGGGCAGAAAGACATCGGCGCTCCCGCTGGGGCCAGAGGAGCATCAGCAACTCGGCACACGATTACAGCGGAGAAAGGCCTGATTACGAATTCAAACAAGGATGATCTGCAACCCGGGGAACAGAGCAAGGACGGGGCCAGGAACGAGGGGCCCGATGGGACTCAGTGGCAGAAGGAAACAGGAACCAGACCTAAGCTGCAGACTGTTCCCGGAATGTTTGCTGATCGAGGTTCTGCTAATACTCTGGGGGAGAAAAATAAAACTGCAAAGGTAAAGATCCCTTTTCCACTTAAATTAAGTTTAAACAACTCTAGTAAGGTGTCCCCTAAAGGAGTGCAGCCCAATGTTAGAAGCCATCACACAGGAGAGGGGCGCCAGAGGGTGCAGAACTAGATAAATCGATCGTTAGATCTCCCTTGCCACCCTCGGAAACCCCTGGAAAAACCGTAACAGCCTTAGAGGAGGGGGCTGTCTAGAAGGGAGGGTACTGCACAACATGAAGCTACAGACAATCATGCAACTTACAGGTGAACCCACCTCTGTACAGACCACTAGGGGGGATCGCCTGGCTGGCGTACAAGGAGATGGCAAACTTTTAGCTACTCCAGACCTTGATACATTTTATTCTTTGACAGAAGAATCCAAATTGTCCGATAGTGGGAAGGATGGAACAGGAGATGACTGGGCTGGAGGGGACAGTGGAAGCTCTCCCACAAAATTCGACACTCAAAAGCACGCACCTGTTTGTACCAAGAAAAAGACTTTAAAAGGCTCAGATAAAGACAACCGGCCAGATTCATCAAAGTAAAATCGGCTCGCAAAGGGTCAGATTCTGAGAATCCGGCCCTTTGCGAGCGCTATTTTTGCATTTGGGATTCATTATCCCAAATGCAAAAATCGCAATTACAGAACTCACTAAATTGCGAAGAATCGCATTTATGGAATCTCAATGAGAGTTTCCTTAAATGCTATTCAAGAACCTTTTAAAAATTGCGAATTCGCAATATGGGGCCGCTATTTACCGCGAAGTGTAACTTCGTGGTAAATAGCGAAAACTTAGAAAAATGCACTTTAGTGCATTTTTCTGAGTTGTATGTTACACACACACATGTCCTTTGGACATGTGTGTGCGCAACACCTGTGTGCATTTGCATTTCAGGGGTGCTACAGGGTGTCCTTTGGACACCCTGACAACCTTGAAATCGCTTCCTTATTTGCGATTAGCTAATTGCTAATCGTAAATAAGGAATGACTCCCCATTCATTCTTATGGGCCTTGAGGCCCATAGGAATGAATGGGAAAGCCATTCCTTATTTGCGATTAGCAATTAGCTAATCGCAAATAAGGGAGCAGTAGAAATCGCAAAATTAATTGCGATTTGTACATGAATCCCGTTTTGCGAGTCTTTAATAGCGATTCCTTAATAATCGCTATTAAGGACTCGCAAAACGGGACTTTGATGAATCTGGGGGAAGGTCTTTACCACTGACTTTGGTCAATCAAGTCAGCTTAAGTGGGACTACTCCGCCACCCAAATTGAGAAGGAATTCGAGTATGCGATTAGAGGTCAAGTGGAAACGTCTATGACAGTGCTGAATCTCAATCATCACCTCCATCTATGGAGCTAATATATTCAACTCTTAAGCAGATGCAAAATGAGGCACATCATGAACATAAGAGGGCACACTTGGCAACCCAAAAACTTCAAGTAGCAGTGTGGAATGTTAACAGAGCCTGCACAAAATATCTGAACTTACTACTGCTTTGGAAGAAAGAATTGTGCAGCTGGAGTCTAGCGCAGAGACTTCTGGACAACATGCAGCGGTCAATGAAGGCAGGATGACGGATGTTCTCTGGAAGCTGGAGGATTTCGAAAACAGACAGCGCTGTAACAACCTCTGACTACTTGGGATTGCAGAAAAGGCGGAAGGGGATGACATTCGTGGGTTCGTGCTGAGATTACTTACAGAGGCCTTCCCCGAATTGGCCAACTGGAACTGGGAGACTGAGGTGCAAAGGGTGCTCCATTTCCCCTTGATGCTTAAAAAGAGGACTGGGCAAGACGAGAAACCAAGGGCCATTTTAATATTCTTTGGCAATTTCCTTCTCTGTCAATCCACCTATGAGAAAGCCAGACCCAATGCACAGAGGGTGAGGGAAGGTCATTCCTTCTTTGTCAGACCTGACTTCTGTCATGCAACGGTGGAGAGGAGATGGAGACTTCGCCTGCTTATCACTCCCGTCCAGAAACTGGGCTGTGAAGTTTTTTTACAGAATCCCGCTAGACTTAAGGTTAATTGCAATGGCACAACAAGAATATTTCATCGGAGATACAAGCTCAGGAGTTTTTGACTGAACTTTGAAAAAAATAAGCTATAGTAGGAGGATAGCAAATGTAACTGAATAATTTTCTGTGATATTCTCTTTTTTGTTATGCCTTTTTCTTTTCTCTACGTTAGGGTTGTCGATTTTTTGGCAGGGAGCGGCTAGGGGGCACAACACATGCAGGAGGCATCACAAGGGTCCAGGGACTTTTCTTGCCTTTTGTCGGGTTTGGGGAGAGGTGGAGGGATGCTAGAAACCAAAGGTAGGCAGGAGGGAATTTTCACACAGTGACGAACACCTGGGATTCTAGTTTGGTATTTTTTGCACTGCACTGTTATTGGTATAGGTTTTGGAATTACAATCTATTGTGTAATGAGGAAACTTAGGATAGCATCCATTAACATTTGTTGTCTGAATGCTCCTCGGAAAAGAAGGAGAGTCAGCTATGACGTTCAATATTTGAAGGCAGACATTCTATGTCTTCAAGAGACACATATTGAAGGGTGTAGGAAAGGGGTTCTAGAGATTGATGGCTATCAGCTTAAGGTAATGCACGGGGTAGTAGACGTATGGCTATCAACTTAAGGTAATGCACGGGGTAGTAGATGTATGGGCAGCTAAAAAGGAGTCTGACCCGGGTTTTACATACTTTTCTGCACCACACCAAGTGCATGCGAGATTGGACTATTTTTTTCTGTCTCACAGGCTCTTACAGGGGTGTTCAATAAATAAATATCCAAAAGTTATGTCGGATCACAATCTATTGGTGATGGGAATAGATATCTGTGCTTTCCCTCTCAGAAGCAATGGACATTTAATAGGGCTTTATCAAGGGAGGAAGGTCACACACAGCAATTGGAGGAATGGATTCCCAGGTTTATAGATGAGAATCTTGGAAGCACTAACATAGGTATAGTGTGGGATACACTAAAGACAGGGATTAGAGGAGAAACATCTAGGTATGGTTGGACGGTGCAAAGGCAAAAGAAAGACCTGTTAAAGACCATGTGTGAAGACTTGGGTAAGGCAGAAGCAGAACTGGTAGCTGTACTGGCAGCAGGGGCAGAATCAGAGGCAGCGCAACTCAAGATAACTATCGCAAGATCTGCTATCATGGAAATCTCCCTCCAAAAATCGGCCTGCAAGTATTTGGCTTGGAGGAGCAAGGTCTATGAGGACAGCGAGAGGGTTGGCCACTTATTAGCTGTACGTACTAGGGAAAAAGTGGTACAAACACGGATTAGCGAAATTAGTGATCCCATTATGGGTATGGTTAGCAAGCCCGAGGCTATTCTTATTAACACTGATGATGTCCGGGGTGGGTCAAGAAATTGATGATTTTTTAAGTGGGCAAACTATGTAGCAGCAATTTCCAGAGGAGAGAGCTAGACTAGATAAGCCAATTACAATCGAGGAAGTAATGGAAGCTATAGATTTCCTCCCTTCAGTTAAAGCTGCGGGACCAGATTTAATTCTGGGGGAATTGTATAAAAAAAAGTAAGCCACAGATCTCTGGAGTTAAGCTGGAGGTATTTCGTTTAGCACAATCAGCCCCTGACTCCTGGAAATACGCCAACATTATAGTTTTTCCTAAAAAAGGTAAATCTGGCAAAGAACTGGGCTCGTACCGGCCTATCGCGTTGGTAAATAGTGACGTAAAAAAGTATTCCAAAATTTTGACAAGGAGGCTTGCTGCAGTTGTTAAAAAACTAGTTTCCCCCTTTCAGCACGGGTTCGTCCCGGGGAAGTGGTACGACTGAATATATCCAATGTTTAATCACGCTCTTTGACTATACAAGGGTTTCAGGAGACCCTATGGCTGCAATACTACTTGATGCTAAAAAAGTGTTCAATAGGGTCTCCTGGCCTTTTTTATGGGCAATCATGGAAAGGAAAGGGTTGGGCAAAGGGTTCATTGGGGCTATTAGATGCATGTATCAGGAGCCAGTGGCTAGAATAGCCATGTCGGGTGCTACATCTGACATAATCAAAATTACCCGAGGTACACGTCAAGGGTGCCCCTGCTCCCCACTATTATTTGATCTGTACATAGACCCTTTAATTATCAAAATTGTAGAGAATAATAAGATACAGGCTATTCAGACTATTGGCGGCAATTTTAAGATTTTAGCTTTCGCCGATGACTTGGCGATTATAACATTTAACCCACTGGAGACTATCAAGGAGGTAGAAAGGGAGGCTAAAGACTTCGGTATGATTTCAGGATTCTTCTCAACGAGAAAAAGACGATGATTTTAAAAAACGCTAGAGTGGACTTGAATGACACATGGGTAGTGGAAAAAGCTAGATACTTAGGGGTTGAGATCTCTGCCAATATTGACGAAATTGTATAAATTAACTTGGGACCACTGCTAGATAAGACTAAATCTGAATTTAATAGGTTGAATTGTCTACACCTTACACTTTTAGAAAGATGTGACATCATTAAAATGCAATTTCTGCCAAAAATATTATACTTTTTCAGAGCCATCCCAGTCGAAATAAACAGGGTTTGGTTCTCCGCTTTTAATCAAGTAATATAGAAATTTGTTTGGGCCAGGAAACGCCCCCGCAGAGCCCTAATATATATGTCCCTACCGAGAGATCGGGGGGGGTCGTTTCCCAATCTCCAAATTTATTACTGGGCATCAGCTCTTCAACATATGGCTGAACAATTGGAGAAGGAGATGGTGGCAACAGAGGATACATCCTTCATCTCAATTTACAGGCTAGTATTGTTGTTTTAGGCGGCACACTGATTTTGCATATTTTAAAAGGGTGAAATTTAAAATTATGTTGGGAGCTTTTAAAGTTTGGACTCTAGTTAGAAAGAGGCTTAAATTAAGTAGGATTCATAGATATACTCCTTTGGCAGATAACGATCTTTTGCTGGAGATTTTGAGGTTCCGTGAATTCTGAACCTGGGTCATAAAGGTCGTGGTTCTGTTACGATTTTGGTAACAGCGAACCGTAAACAGTGAGCTCAACAAGTATGAGTGTTTTCATCATGTTACACCGATGGATTCACTGTGTATTTGAAGATTTCGTTCTGAACCCTTGGGTTCCATTTTGTGCATGGCAGCCATCTTGTGGTTGCCCTCACATAGGCCGATGACTTTAGCTGACTTTTGAATTACCTGAGTGAACTGACCCTGTTGCCTGAAGCTCACCTTGTTAGACCAGTTCCTTGCCCAGTAGCTGATCAAGATTAAGGATCAGAGCACAGGAGGTTTTTTCTGTTCCTTCTTTTTATGACCTGTTTACGATATGGGTTGTGGTCTTTTATTATGGGTTTGTCCAGCTTGTGTAAGAAGGAATGTTTTTTTTTTGCATGCTTGCAAAAGCTAGGACTGCCCCTTACTTTTGTGCTGAGTTTTGTAACCCTAAAACATATAAAAGCCCTCTGTTCTCTGTATTCCTCAGACTGCCTCATTCAGTTGCTAAGGCAGCTGGGTGACGTAGCCTCACTTATTGAAAGTTTATTAAAGATGTCTTTTCATATTTCAGCTTCTGTGCCAAGTTCTTTATTGATATTAGTAAGACCCCTGAGAATGAAGATTTTGCTGTTCCTCAAATGGCGCCCAACGTGGAGCTCATCAGAGAAGTGACTTTCTGTGGGAGTGATCTTGTCAGGAGACTGAAATCTACTGAGGAGGACAGAACAGGATTCTACTAAGAAGGTACTCTGTGCACAGGGATTCTGGAGATTCTTTGTTTCTGCAGCCCAGTATATTTCTGATCTTCCTGATTTTGATCCTCCACATGTCACTCCTGACTGAGAACCTCTTTTTGGCGTGAGTATTCTAAAAAGACCGTTAGGTCATGTAGAACTTGACAGTTAGAATTTGGATAACCTTTTGATTAGTAAAAGTAAGAGTTAAGTATAAGTGGGTCGCTCCCAGTCCTTTGGTTCTTTGGATCTTTGATTTGGTTATCGCAATTACCAAAGCCGAGGGGTTGGTTTCTTGGTTTTTGATTTGGTTATTGCAATTACCATAGCCGAGGGGCTCGTATATTTGCGAGTGTATTGGTAGAGATAACCCCTTGAAGTTCGAAGCTAGATTAGTGAGCTATAAGATGCCTGATCTTAGCAAATTTGGAAATGTAGCTTTGGAACTTTGGAATTTGTGTTGGCCAACTTTTGGTTTGAATAGGTTTGGGTATGCGAATTGCAATTTGTGTAGACAGGTAATGAGGAGATATTTCTCCATTTGGTTTAGTTGAACGGTGCACGTACGAAAAGTACCTTAAGCACTACTTTGATTATAATACTTGCATATTCCGCAGTATTTTTGGCATGCCTGTTTTAAGCTCACATGGAAAAATGTGTTGCTTTTTTGAAAGGTACCATAGTATGATGTGAAGTAAATTAGCCGGTTTCCCCTAAAGGGAATATCTAAATAGGTTTAGATTTAAAAACATATTTCTTCCTTGGTGATTTTGTACCCCCAGGGAATTAAAATATGACATAATACAAAACAAGGATCCTTTGTTCTGCGCAGTTTTATGAATGAAGATATGCAGAACGATTTTGTTTGGTGCTCTGCTAGCCAGAGCTAGTGGAGTGAGTGTATTTTAGCTTCTTGGACATACATCAGTCTGTTGGGCTGTTTTTGCAGTCTTTTGGAACACTATTGAGAAGCGTTTCTTGTAAATACGACTTACAACTAGTATTTGCAAATGGTTTGGGTCAAGTACAGTCTGTAGGCTGTCCTTTGTTTTGTCCTGAGTATTGCTTTGTGGGTTAAATGTGTGTTTAAATGTCTATTTGGTTTTCTCATTAGTGCAACTTTTGTAAGACAAAATGCATGGCGCGCCGTATTGTGTGTCCTGAGTGTTTGATCTTTTTCTGTTCATGTCTGAAATGATCTCAAATGTGTGTTTGTGGTTTTTTATGTTTTCAGTCATTAAGCAAAATGTCTAAATGCTTAAAAACATAAAATTAAAATTCACATTCACTAGGAATGAAAAAAGCCTCAAAAACGAAAATTTTGTGTTATGTAGAAAAATAAACTTACAGCATTGTCCTTATATACATTGTATTAGATATTAACAGGCAAACACAACATCTGAATACATTGGACCTTGCTGTATTGCACATGCATTTTGAAACTTGAAATGTCTTAGTTTTAGTTTTAAATAGACAGCCACCGTGCTTATGTTACAAACAAGCTAAATAAACAGGAATATTTATTCAGCCAGGACTTTGCCCTTAGTTGCACAGGTGAATCTTTGCATTTCAAAATGTTGTTTTCAAAAGGTTCCAAAACTAAGGTTCATTATTTTGTATTACAGGAAGGTATTTCAATTGAAGGTTTCCTCTCCTTTAAGCATTTTTGTAAGCATATTCTTGGGTCTGTTACTAATTAAAAATTGTCCTTTTAAAAAAAAAAAGATAAAAAGTGGCGCAAACATTTTGTCATGTTATAAGTTAGGCTTTTGTGCTTAGGCTTATAAATTAATGCGTCTACAATGATAGGCAAGGGATGCAGCTCGCTTTTATATGTGGAATTATCAAAAATGATTGGGTTTATTAAAAATAATTAATACATTTTGAAAAATAATTATTAAAAATAAGTGCTACAAAATTAGTTTTTTACTATTCATGAAGCTTAATGCTCATACTGTGACCTCCTAGCATTATAATTTAATTTAAGTTGTGTTACACTGCATAATGAGAACATTAGCATATGGAATTTCACTTAGCGCAGGCGTACAAAACTCATTTTTCTAAGGATTTACATGAGATACGTCTAATGTCCAATCTCTGCAATTTGTAAAGAACATTCTGAGGATGATTAATATGTAATACAAGTATAGGATATTTATTTTTAAGTGCCCCAAACATCAACGTCGAATTTGGGTAAAATAGACCATTTAAAACAGCATTCTTGCCATTTATAATAGCTTTAAAGTGCTTTAGGCTTCAGTAAATGCATACATGTAGGTATAATACAAATTTGCAGGTTGTCCCCATTTTGGGGTTTTCCTTTTAAATGACCCAGTGAGATCCAATTAAGGTTGCTGAAATGAGTACCATTGCAACAAGCATTTGTTCTAAAAACTGGTATGTGTGTTATTAGGTTTTGTGAATTATTCACAGTAAATGTAGTTAAATAATTTGGGAATAGAGATAATTCACAGTGAACAGAAGCTGGGGGCTAGAAAAGCTGCAGAGGCTCAAGTCACGCTGAGATGCTATCTTTAGTTTCCCTGTAAACAATGGAAGGAGGCTGCCATGTTGACATTTGTGACCTTTTAAATTAGGGCCTTGTCTTTGTGGAATGCAGAATGACCTTGCTAAACAGGCCTCTAAAAGGTGGGGTTTCTGGTTTCTAAATAAGAACATCAATAAAATTAAAGAACTTAATTCCAAAGGGAAATATAAAAAAGGTTTCTTTGAAAGTCCCAACATCATGCTAAATGCTCTGCAGAACTGATACATTTGTGTCTCTGCTCTAAAAAAATAATGTCTGCTAGTTGCTTTTATTTGACAGAAAACGAAGTGGTGCATTAAGTCTTAGACAGAAAATTTTACTAAAATTTTGAAGGCTACATGCCTAAGTGAGAACAATTTGCCAATTAAGAATTATTTTTTACAGTGGGAAATTGTAGGTGCCAAATTAATATGGAGTGTCAGTGTAACAATTTTACTTTTAGGAAGGCAAAATTAAGGTGACTGAATGTTGCAAGCTGACTGACAAGATGGTAACAGTTAAGTAATGGAAATTTATTTTTGTGTTTGTTAATATGTGTCATGTTTTGTCTTCTGAATAAAAGTTATAATTGATATTTGTTTGTTATGAGAAATGTCTCTCTTTTGTGTGTTGTGTATGTTTTTTTTGCTTTTGCCTACAGATCATTCACGGATTGTTCTGGGTGATTTTAAGGAAGTCAAGACACGTGAGTTTGGTTTGGTTGAAAGGAGATGTGTTTTTGCGTAACTCCTTTGGAAAGAAATGTTCATGTGCTTTTTATGTTTGTGTATTTGGTCCTATCATGAATTGTTCTTGCTGGACCTGTATGTTAGAAAGTTGTATTTGACAGCAGATATCCACTAACTGGTGATCTACTGTCAAAAGGAGGGTAAGGATTTTAAACCTGACAAATTAAGCAGGCCCGAATTTCACAGTAACATAAAGTACATGACATGGTGTTGTGTGTCACCGCTCATTCATATATGCTATTGTTTTGTCTATGCTTTTTGTGCTTGATATACAGTAAGTATATCCGAGGGCTTGACATGTGCGTTTTGTATGTTTTTACATGTTTTTGTTTAATGTTGCTGCTTTTGATACTATTACAAGTTTACCTGTGTTGTGAAGGGATATACATGACGATGTGTATCGCTCCACAACAGTTGGGTTGATTTGCTAAATTTCACAGATATGATATTTACATTTTTGTGAACACACAGACAACACTTCACCAGTGTATGTCAAATTTGGCTATAAATAGTATTCAAGAAAAATAAAAGAGATATACAGGATCAAAATGTGTCACTTGCCCCCTCTTCCCTTAAAGGAACAGGCAGCCCTAAATTTATGTATCCTGATTGGACGTAAGGATAAAATTCTAGATCTGTGACTCTTGTACATGGTGACCTAATTTCTATATTACATTAGTCAGTTTTGTTCTGCTTCCTAAGTAGTGTATGGCTTTGTACCATTAAGGAAACCAGGTTTCATTTTTCCCTGAAGAAGGAACTGGAACATTAGCTGAGGTTACCGTATATGGTTTAGCGGCCAGCGGTAGAGCTAACCTTTGGGAACTATTGTGATTTTTTGTGTATCACTCATACTCTTAGTATTGTGTCACATGCTTGACTATCACCCAAGTAATTTTTTGTTCTTCCTATAGATCTTTTCTTTTGTCGCTTCTCCCCTGACCAATGACGCATTGT
This sequence comes from Lissotriton vulgaris, assembly GCF_964263255.1. Classification (NCBI taxonomy): domain Eukaryota; kingdom Metazoa; phylum Chordata; class Amphibia; order Caudata; family Salamandridae; genus Lissotriton; species Lissotriton vulgaris. Next base: position 109,871,938 of record NC_141686.1, read on the forward strand.
ACCTAGTTATTGGGGATTTTAGCTGTGACCTAGTCCCATTTCTCTTTTCCGTATTTCCTTTCACCAGTCAGCTTTTATTATTGTTAGTGTATTGTTCAGGTTCACACTTCCAGACTGCAGTAATGTACAAGAGACCCCCATATTATGTATAATTCCCTTTTGTTTATCCAGACTGTTTTCCCTGATAATCTGTATTATGCGATTTTTCTTTTGAGATGTTTTAGATAAGGAATTTAGGAACACCTATATGTAATCATGGAGATAAAGTGTGTTTACCCCATTAGACGATGCCACCATGTGTGAGGACATCCATTCAGATAGAATTCTCATGTCGCTATCTCCCCTTAGATGATGGAGGATATGCTCTCACACGGAAACCCAATTGAAAAGCCTAGAGGCACTGTTTTGCCTACTGCCTTTTTATTTTGTATCTTTTTTGAAAATGACAGTCTATTCTAGACCAGAATTGTCCCATGGCGTGTGGCCACTCCTTTGAAGATCGCAGGCCACCTGTTTGCAGTCCCCTTGTTATACAATGAACTGTTTAAAGCATCGCACTTGCTTCATCAGAAGGCGTTGAACATCAGAAAAGAAGGAGGAGCTGGTTTTGCCACAGAACCAGAATTTCAGTGCAAAAGAGCGCCTGTCATGTGCTGGTAACCTCTGACAGTGTGCAGTCCCTTGAGCCCCTTGGCCTGAGTTTTGGCCACACACACCCCCCTTTTTCCTTTGCTCCAACGGAAGTGCAGTGCACCGGAGGATCCAAGATTGGCAAAAGGCACTACATTCTGATGCCCATGAAAGAGCAGCCTGAGCGTCCTCTGACACTGAATGATGAGTGTTGGAGCCTGAGAATGGTCCCGGGTCTGCACAAGATGATCTGTGCCCATGACCAATGAAGAGCACAATATCTGTAGTTTCTGCCTCAGAGGAGAGATACTGGTGCACTGCCTTGAGACATTGAGACTTTTGAATGAGCTATGAGTGTTTGCCAGGAGGGCACTCCAACGGATCATGAAAGGCCTGAATGAAGAGGCCCATGCAACAACAAAAGAAGATTTGATGAACAATAGAAGCCTGCCAGAGAGGCTTTTTGAACGGACTCTGGGCATAGTTGGTTATACAAATGGTTTCCGTGCGAGTGCATAGAATGGGTGTTAGGAGACTGATTGTTTTGCTGGCATTGTTTTAAAGTACTATTCTGTTTAGTAAAAGCAGAATAAAGTCCATTCTCTGTGGAAGAGTATTCCCTTTTCACCTCAGAGCATTAATGAGGGTCACCACTGTTTCACTTGAACATACAATAAATTACTGAAATGCATAGGAAGCCCTAAAAATGTTACTAGATAATTTTAGGATTTGCTTTTTTGCTTAGGGTTGTGAAAAATTATAATTTCGTTTGTAATAATGGTCACTACTTTCTCCTGTTGTCTATATGTTCTTAATAACGTGTTTTCTAGTGTTTTTCTAAACATGACGTTGTCTTTTATGGGTGGGATTGTTTTTTTTCTATTAAATTGACTTCTGCACCCACTTCCCAACCTATGTCTTTTCCTACTACTGCTTCTTTGCATTCTTTTCACCCTTTTCCTGAACATGAGCAGGTTAGAAGATCAGAATTCGTAAACAATTCTTTTGTACAGTTTCTGCATCAACACCAGTTAGTAGTGAACATCACTAATTGTTGGGTGTGTGGTCTTATGCCACACACTACAGATAGAGGTATTCCCTATTTCGTCCTGCCATATGTGGCCTTTGTGCTACTACGTGTGTAAGGAGACCTGTCCCGAGAGAGTTGCTAAGTAATAGGATTATGCTCCAGCAACATAGTTCAAGTTCAAGTTCAGGAATTTGTAAAGCGCACTACTCACCCAGAGGGTCTCAAGGCGCTTGAGGGAGGGTGGGTGCATTACTTATCGAATAGCCAGGTTTTTAGTTGCTTTCTGAAGGAGAGGTGGTTCTGTGTAAGTCGGAGGTGAGTGGGGAGAGAATTCCAGGTTTTGGCCGCTAAGTAGGAAAAGGATCTTCCTCCCATGGTGGATCTGTGGATGCGCGGAATTGCGGCGAGGGCTTGATTGGATGATCGTAGTTGGCGGGTGGGTGTGTAGAAGGACAGTCGTGTGTTGAGGCATTCGGGTCCTAGGTCGTAGAGGGCCTTGTGTGCGTGGGTGAGGAGACGGAGCGTTATTCTCTTGTTGACGGGGAGCCAGTGGAGATCCTTCAGGTGACCGGAAATGTGAGCATGACGGGGAATGTCCAGTATGAGTCTGGCTGAGGTGTTTTGGATGCGTTGGAGTTTTTTCTGTAGTTTGGCTGTGGTCCCGGCGTAAAGGGTATTTCCATAATCCAATCGCCTGGTGACCAGTGCGTGGGTGACTGTCTTTCTTGTTTCGGTGGGGATCCAGCGGAAGATTTTTTTGAGCATGCGTAGGATGTTGAAGCATGAAGATGAGACGGCGTTGTCTGGTCATCGAGAGGTAGGAGTCTAGGATGAAGCCCAGGTTACGTGCGTGATCTGTAGGTATGGGTGCTGTACCCAGGGCCGGTGGCCACCATGAGTCGTCCCAGGCAGAGGGGGATGATCCTAAGATGAGGACTTCCGTTTTGTCTGAGTTAAGTTTTAAACGGCTGTTCTTCATCCATTCGGCTACTTCTTTCATTCCTTCGTGTAGATTGGTTTTGGCGGTGTTTGGGTCTTTGGTGAGGGAGAGGATCCGCTGGGTGTCGTCTGCGTAGGAGATGATGTTGAGGTTGTGTTGGCGCGCGATGGATGCGAGGGGACTCATGTATACGTTGAAGAGGGTGGGGCTGAGTGAAGATCCTTGTGGTACACCACAGATGACTTCGGTGGCCTCTGATTTGAATAGGGGGAGGTTCTTACGGCGAGGAACGAGATGATCCAATCCAAAGCTTTTCCTTGTATTCCGACGTTGTTGAGGCGTTGTATGAGTGTGCTATGACATACTGTGTCGAAGGCGGCGGAGAGGTCGAGTAGGATGAGGGCAACTGTTTCTCCGTTGTCCAGTAGCGTTCGGATGTCGTCTGTAGCTGCGATGAGGGCGGTTTCGGTGCTGTGTTTGGCTCGGAAGCCGGACTGTGAAGGGTCGAGGGAATTGTTGGATGTAAGGAAGGCGGCAAGCTGACTATTGATGGCTTTCTCAATGACTTTGGCAGGGAATGGGAGGAGTGAGATGGGGCGGTAGTTCTTAAGTTCAGAGGGGTCTGCTGTGGGTTTCTTCAGAAGGGCGCTGAGTTCGGCATGTTTCCAGCTTTCCGGGAAGGTAGCGGAGTTGAAGGAACAGTTGATGACATCGCGGAGATGGGGTGCGATGATGGAGTCTGCTTTGTTGAAGATGTGGTGGGGACATGGGTCGGTTGGCGATCCTGAGTGAGTGGAGTTCATCAGGCGGATGGTGTCTTCAGTGGTGATTGGGTTCCAGGCGAAAAGGTTGTGAGAGTGCTGTTTTGGTTCGGAGGTGGGTGGAGTGGGCTGTTCATCGGACTGGTTTTCAAAGCTGTTATGTATGTCGGCGATTTTGTTGTAGAAGAAAGAGGATAAAGAGTCGCAGAGGTCTTGGGAGGGAGTGGTGTCGTTGGTGCCGGCGGTGGTGTTGGTAAATTCTTTGACAATGTTGAATAGTTCCTTGCTGTTGTGGGCGTTGTTGTCGAGTCGATCCTTGAATGCTGATTTCTTGGTGGATCGGATCAATTGGTGGTGTTTGCGGGTGGCGTCCTTGAAGGTGGTCAGGTTGTCAGAGGTTGGGTTTTTTCTCCAGGTTTTCTCGAGGGTACGACATAACTTCTTGGATTTCTTAAGGTCATCGTTGTACCAGGGGGCCTTTTTGCTACCTTGTTTGATCTGATGGTTTTTCAAGGGTGCTAATACGTCAGCGCTGTGGGTGATCCATTATGTGAGTTTGGTGGCAGCTTGGTTTGGGTCCGATGATATGGCAGGAGGGTTTTGGTTTAGCGATGTGAAGAGTCGGTCGGTGGTGATTTTGTTCCAGTTTCTTCGAGGAATAGGTTGTGGGGGGTTGTGGGTCGTGGTCTTTTTGTAGCTGAAGTGAACGCAGTTGTGGTCTGTCCAATGGAGAGCTGTGGTGTGATCGAAGGAGATGTGTTTGCTGGAGGTGAATATAGGGTCGAGCGTGTGTCCGGCAAGGTGGGTGGGGGTGTCAACAAGTTGTTTGAGTCCGAGATTGGCCAGGTTGTCCAGAAGGGTGGTGGTGTTGCTGTCGTTTTTCTTTTCCAGGTGGAAGTTGAGGTCTCCCAGTAGAATGTAGTTCTCGGAGGTGAGGGCATGTGGGCTGATGAAGTCGGTGATGTCTTCGTTGAATTGTGTGCGGGTTCCTGGTGGTCTGTAGATGAGGGTGCCTCTAAGTGTGGTCCTGGGGTCGGTGTGGATCTGCAAATGAAGGTGTTCGGCGGTCGCTAGGTTATCGTCGGAGCAGGTCGTGATTCGGATGCTGTTCTTATGGACGATGGCGATGCCTCCTCCCGTTTGGTTGGTGCGGTCTTTTCGGATGATCTTGTAAGCATCCGGGATGGCTATGGCGATGTCGGGCGCTGATGAAGCGTTCATCCAGGTTTCTGTAAGGAAGGTGACGTCCGGCGATGCAGTGTCGAGTAGGTCCCAGAGTTCAGTGGCGTGTCTGTGGACTGAGCGGGTGTTCAGCAGGATGCACTTCAGGTGGTTGGAGTTGGAGCTGTGTTTGGAGGTAGTGGATTTGGTGTGGGTCCTGGTGCAGGCGAACTTGCAGGAGTGGCAGGCGAAAGGACCATGGGTGTGTCCTGGGGCAGCTTCGCAGCATTGTGGTGTGCGTCCGGGGTTAAGGGCAAAGAGGGTAGCGGCATCAAACGTTATGCGGGAGGAGTGGGTTTTGCGAGGACCAGGGGGTCTGGCGCTGGGCGTGGTCCAGGCGCGGACGGGCGTAGACGGGCTTACCTTCGGCGCGCATGGGGCGCGTCCGCTGCGCGTAGGTCCATCTGTCATAAATGGATATTGGAGGGGGCGGAGGGAGGGAGGGGCAGCTGGGAGGCGGGAGCGAGGTGGGGGGACGGGCTGGAGGCACAACCACCAAATGGCAGCGACAACAAGGCAAAAAGGACGAGACTGGGGCACGATGTGAAAATGCAGCTATGGGCACAATCAGGCACAAATTCAACTAAGGAAGCTATGCGGGCAATGCGAGCAGTGGAGCGCTATGATAGTACACAGGCACAATTCACAATTAAGCACAAATATTATTATAGGCAATGCGAGCGCTTGAGCAAAATGAAGCGCTACAAAACTGAGCAGGCAATTAAGCGCTACAAAACTGAGCAGGCAACAATTAAATGTGAGTCAGGCTGGTCAGAATTGTTTTTGGCAGCAGTGGGGAGCAAAGCGCTACGATACCAAGAGGAGATACCAGGGAGGAGCGACCGCTACTGCAGGGGTCAGGCTGGTCAGGATGATCTGATGAATATAGACCTGGATTCAGATTGACGTGAGTTTAGGTTATTGCCTATGTAAGGGCAAAAGGAGGGTCTGAGGTTCTGTGAATTCTGAACCTGGGTCATAAAGGTCGTGGTTCTGTTACGATTTTGGTAACAGCGAACCGTAAACAGTGAGCTCAACAAGTATGAGTGTTTTCATCATGTTACACCGATGGATTCACTGTGTATTTGAAGATTTCGTTCTGAACCCTTGGGTTCCATTTTGTGCATGGCAGCCATCTTGTGGTTGCCCTCACATAGGCCGATGACTTTAGCTGACTTTTGAATGACCTGAGTGAACTGACCCTGTTGCCTGAAGCTCACCTTGTTAGACCAGTTCCTTGCCCAGTAGCTGATCAAGATTAAGGATCAGAGCACAGGAGATTGTAAAGTTTGGTATGCACACACACACCCCTTATCCTACCTCTCATCTGCTTCTGTTCCTTCTTTTTATGACCTGTTTACAATATGGGTTGTGGTCTTTTATTATGGGTTTGTCCAGCTTGTGTAAGAAGGAATGTTTTTTTTTGCATGCTTGCAAAAGCTAGGACTGCCCCTTACTTTTGTGCTGAGTTTTGTAACCCTAAAACATATAAAAGGCCTCTGTTCTCTGTATTCCCCAGACTGCCTCATTCAGTTGCTAAGGCAGCTGGGTGACGTAGCCTCACTTATTGAAAGTTTAATAAAGATGTATTTTCATATTTCAGCTTCTGTCCCAAGTTCTTTATTGATATTAGTAAGACCCCCGAGAATGAGAATTTCAGTTCCTCAATTTTCCGAGATGGACATATGAGAATATGGATGGATAAGGGTATAAGGCATATTGGCGATCTTATGGAGGATAACATAATGCACTTGTTTGACACTATTAAGAGTAAATTTGGGATTGGAAATAATCATTTCTTTAAATTCTTACAAGTGAGGGGTTATTTGTCTAAGAAGGTAATAAGGGGTTCTAGAGTCCCCTTACTGGATCTGGCATTGGGGGCCCCATCACCACTATCTAAATTCTGTAAGTTACTTGATAACTTGATGGGGGGTGATTATATAAAGCATTCTAACATCCTGCATGACTGGTTTCAAGCAGGGGTAGGGGGATATGAGGATTCTTTAGTATTGAGCCAGACTGCATTCTTCTCTGCAAATTTACAAGTACAATGTTTTAAAACTTGGCTACATTTGTAAATCACTCCAGCACGGATATCTAAATGGGGGGGCACCACAGGTATACACTGTTCTCGCTGTGGTTGTTTTGCCGCCGATAGTGCTCATATGTTTGCAACTTGCCCCCGATTATTAAATCTGGTCAGTGAGATGGGTAACTATCTCAAGCTCATGTTGGGGTTTGAGTTGGATCTCACGTCAAAAGTAATTCAGCTGGGGGTAAGCAATAAAACAATGACGGCTTCAAACCAAGCTCTGCTATATACAGCTATGGCGGTTTTTAGTTAATGCTTGGCCACAGCCTGGCTAGACAAAGAACCTCCCCCTGTACACTGCAGGCTGGGGAAATTGCTAGCTACTTATCAATGGGAGAAAGCGATTTACATGATAAGGGGTTTAAGAGTCAAAAAGAGGGGGCTTGAAATATGGTTACCAGTCACCAAATGGATTAATGAAGCAACAACGTGAAATGAGTTAAACTTTTAAATATTTCGTTTCTTTCTTTTCTTTTTTATTTTTTCCTCTGTTCGCTTTTAATGTTGCTTTATACCAAAATTCATGGTTTATAACAATGCAAGGCATAACCCAATTTTTTCCCTTTTGGTTTCGGGGGAGGGAGTGGGGAGGGTTAGAATAATTGACATCCTATACATACAAACCGAAACGTTAAAAGGCTGTAAATGTACTTATTACGAGTGCTGTATGTTCAGGTGTCTAAATAAAGATTTGAAAAAAAAAAGAAAAAAGAAATGGGAGATTCTCGTCTTTCCAACGATACCTCTCCCATGTAATTCAGTGCTGGTGGGGTGCTAAGATAGCCCGACGAGCACCGAAACAATGTTATGTTATGTTATGTTATTTGGGTTCTTCTATAGCGCAACGGCTACTCCAGTAGGAGTGTCCCGGCGCTTTAGCGAAGAGGTCCTTTAAGAAGAGGAAACATAACTGCAGAATAAAACAATGAAACTGAAACTACGTTTTAGTTTCATTTTCAATGTAATGACGTCAGCGTGCCATGTGCACGATCGTCATTACATAAAAAAAACCTAAAAGCCTTGGGAGATTGGGTAAGCTCTTAACCACCTCCCGCGGCAAAAATAAAGGAAAGGAAATCCCTCAGCTGTCTGCAGCATAGGGATTTAAAAAGAAAATAATTTCAAAAACCTTTATTAAGAGAGAATTGCACTGCAAGTTACAGTATATGCAAGCAGGAGATCCACAATCAAAGAGGAGAACCACTGCTATTACATACATTATATGAACCATCGTGTATAAGTAGACCATTGCATTACACAGAATGAGAAATACTGAGGTGAAACAGGGAGAGCGGGGGAGAGCATCTGGAAGAGGCACCAATGCTGATGAACGAGGGTGCAGAGGGCCTGTAGAGTGTGTGAGTGGGGAGGCAGCACCTCACGAGTCAATGCCAGCCGCCGCAGCAGGCAGAGTGCCGGCGGGGAGTGTGGGAGAGGTCACAGAGAGCAGGGCGTTTTGGCACTGGAGATAAGATACAAGGGGACCCCATATATTGATCGGGTGGCAAGTGGCCGGGACAGGTCGCACAATTCGGACAGAAGTGTCTGGCAACACAAAGCGTCCTCCAGCCAAGCACTAACCCTAGGCACGGACCTTCAACCCCAGAACATGGAGACCCTGCACTGTGGAGAACAAGCAGCATCGGAGTCAACCGACGAGTAGCGTCTGAGCAGAATTTCATAAAGCCTAAGAGACAAAGCAGTGGGTCCGGCACAACAGGAGTAGAGGTGATCCCAGTGTAAGTAACTTTTATTGTTTAGGTTAATTAAAACCATTACAAAAAAATACATTAAAACAATCTCCACAAGTAAAATTAAAAAGGAAAATGTAAAAGCAAGAAATTTTAGTTTAAAAGTAACATTACTAAAATCAATAAACATGAGTGGCAAATTGTTCATAGCAGCTGGTCACAGCCCGAAATTTCCTCTTTAGCCGACTGCCTGGCATGGTAATTTTCGTTCTGCTAGTATCAGAAATTTCACCAGCGTCCCATTTAGCGGTGGAAGACCAGGATCAAAACAAGCAAGAACTGATGGCCTGCGTGAGCGGATACTTAGTTCGTTAAAGGCTGTTTTTAACAGGGCTGCTCTCTCCTCGTTCAGCCTCGAGCAAGTGCATAGTAAATGTTCTAAGTCTTCGACTCCTATTCCGCACAGCCGGCATCTAGTCCCATAGTTCGTTCTCAGCCACGGTGGTAGATATGGAATGGCAGGTAGGATCCCCAACCTATATTTTAAAAAGGCTTCTTTTGCTTTCCAGCCATATCCCAGACCAAAATATGCTTGGAGCCCCGGTGTTTTGTATGTCCACAGAGCCATCCAGGCATGGCGCCTGTGAGAAAAGGTGGCTTTGTCCTCCACATGAGAATGTCTTTTTAAGCTCTGGTTCACTGCATGCTTAAATTGTGCATGCGATAGAGTAATCTCCCATAGCTCTTTTAGACCTGTAATACTCAGGGACTCCTCTAAGTATTTTTTCGCCGGTGTTCCAGAGGAGTTGGTCAGGTATTGCCAGAGCTGTTGATTCAAGGAGTTTTCCGGTGAACTCTTTATTTTGTGCAAACACTTTATATATGACCCTCTACGTGCAAGCATTTGGCTCGTCAGACCAAATTCTAAACGAATCTGAGCTTGTGAGGTATAGGATGGCAAATGAAAGAGAAGTCTGTAGGACTTTGATATAGTTATATCTAGAAGTTTTGCATCAGTACCTCTTAGGGCCTCACTGCCATACGTGATTGATGACTCTATTTTAGTTTTCGCCACTCGAAGCAGTGGCAATAGAGTCTCACCACTCAAGTTGGACTTTAGCTGTTTCAGTGTCATGGTTATTAGCATCCCTTTCCTCTTAATGGCTTCTAATTGATTTTGGTAGCGGCCACCTTTATCAACTATGATCCCAAGGTATTTATATTCTGAGCAGTTAGAAATTACTTTTGTGCCAAGGGACCAAGTGTGCAACATTTTGTTCCTAGTTATGGACAACACTTTGGTTTTGTTGATGTTGACTTCTAATAGATTGTCGTCGACGTACCCATGGAGCGTGTTAATCAGATTTTGAAGGCCCACTTTTGTGTGGCTGACCAGGACCACGTCATCAGCATAAGATATGCTGGATAATGCCTTTCCCCCTAACCGGGGGGCGTGGGAATTGCAAGCCTCTAGTGCGGGTGGCAGGTCAGCTGTAAATAGATTGAAGAGGGTAGGAGCTAGCACACACCCCTGCTTTAGGCCTTTTGTAGTTGGAATACGCCTAGAGAGGTGATCCCAGTGATGGCGGTGCACACCTTGCACCAATATGCAGAGACTTTGGGGCACAGCAGGCGAGGTGTGAGAAGTCTGCCGCAGGGGCGGAACATCGCAAACATCTATCGCTGGGAGTGAGGCTCACCGTATGCAGCTGAGCGGGGGGAGGGGTATAGTCTAAGCAGATATAAAAAATGTATGAGGCGCCGGTGGTAGTTTGGGGATAAACGTTTAGTTTGATTACAGCAATATAGCCAGACCTCCTGAGAGAGCTCGGCGCCCAGGTCCTTACTCCACGCCGTACGGGCACGGTCAGGGAGATAGAGGAGTCTGCAAGGTCGTAAATCTTGGTGACCAGAATGCAAGGGGAGGTGGATGTACAGACAAAGTTGAGGACAGCCATCGAGGGAGGGGCCTGAGGAAAAGTGGAATGAAGCTCCCTGCAAAGAGCTCTGAGGTGGAAATAAAGCAGAGTATCCATGGAGCCGGACTACGCCGTGAGAGAGAAAAAAGTGTCGCTAGGGTAGAGGTTCGACACTGTGGAGAGTCCCAAACGGGTCTCTCGTTTGATCATACCGGCCGTCAGTGGAGGGGGGAATGTTGGGTTATGTGCAATGGGCATGGTATTTGCGGAGAGCAAGCTAGAGCCAGAGTATCTCTGGAGCCCGTCTAGGCTCATCGCAAGGTCTCCACTGTATCGATTTCACAACGTGGGGGTCTCGCTGGGGTAAAATGAGCGGTCAGGAGCGGCCAGGGGGCAGCGAGATCAGCCTCTACCGCCCGTGCAGTTGGAAAGTCGTCGGGTGCAGCCAGAAATGAAGGAAGCTGGCGTGGGCACTGAGGGCGTATAGTTTGAAATCCGGGGCTCTCAGTCTGCCACGCGACAAAGGAAGAGTGAGTATATTATATGCGATTCTGGGTTGCTGACCGGCCCAGTCAAGGAAGATAATAAGTGAGCGGAGTCTGCGAAAAAAGTGAGCTGTGAGGGGGAGGGGTACATTTACGAATAAAAACAGAAACTTTGGGCGCACTACCATCTTGGCGATAGCTATGTGTCCTGACAGGGCTTGGGGCAGTCGTCGCCAGAGTTGAATCTTAGACTCCAGCCAGTCCACAGCGCAGCCGAAATTAGCCTTCCAAAGTTCATCCACATCCCTGCTGAGCCAAATGCTGTGATATCTAGTAGGTCCCGAAGCCCATATAAACGGGTAATCCTTAGTGAAGGGGGCAGTAGCGTCCGAAAGGGGTAAAAGAATGAACTTTCTCCAGTTGACCTGGATGCCGGAGAGGCCCCTGAAACGTACCACCTCGCGGACAATGGGGCCGAGAATTTCCTGGGGATTGCGGACATAGCGTGTGACATCGTCTGCGTACATGGAGACGACCAGAGCTCGAGCTGCGAAGCCGAGACCCCACTTGGTGTGATATTGCCGGAGCCTAGTGGCAAGGGGTTCCATGGAGATAGCGAATAACATGGGTGAAAGCGGGCACCCCTGCCTAGTGCCTTTTGCGATGGGAATAAGCTCCGTGATCTGACCATTGACTCGAAGGCGGGCTGTGGGCAGGGTGTAGAGAAGCTGAACTTTGCACAGAAAAACCGGACTAAAGCCCAAGCGGGGGAGTAGGTAAAAGAGAAAGGGTCACTCCAGAGTATCAAAAGCTTTGGTGGTGTCCAACAGGGTCACCACATCCGGGAGTAAGGGGTTGATTTGATGAAGGACGGAAAAATGGTTAGGAGATTATGTGACGTGGCGCGGCCGGGGATAAAGCCGGACTGGTCTGGGCGAGTGATTACTGGCATGAGAGGGAGAAGGTGGGAAGCCGGCAATTTGACAAAGCTCTTGATATCAGTGTTAAAAAGAGACAAAGGACGATAAGAGTCGCGGAGCTCGGGGGCTTGTCTGATTTCAGGAGAAGTGTTAGTAAGGCCTCGAGGAGCGAGGGGGGGTGCGGCTGCACTCAAACAATTCGTTGTACATAGCAGCGAGGTGCGGGACCAGGAGGGCGCGAAAGCCTTATAGATGGACACTGGCAGACCGTCAGAACTGGGGTCCTTTTTGCCTGGCAGGCTGTTGATGGCAGCCAGGATCTCCTCCTTGTAAAAAGGTTTGTCAAGGTATTCCCGATGGCTGTTACCCAGCCAGAGGAGTTGAAGGGTATCAAAATATTGATCAAGGATGCCACGTCAGGGCACGGCCCCTGCTGTGTAGGGTTGGGAATAAAATGCAGTGAATCGAGCCACTACTTCCTCGGAAGAGTTAGTTCTGTCCGAACCTCCGTCCTGGAGCGCAGTAATAATAGGAGGCAGCATGGGGCTGTTGTAAAAGTTTGGCAAGAGTCTTGCCAGGACAATCCCCTTCCCCGAAGCAGCGCACCCTCACCTTTCTGCCCAAAAAAGAGAGCTCTCTATTAGCCAAGTAAGTGAAATCAGTAAGTTTACCCCGGAGCTTCGCAAGGGTATCAGGGTTAGGATCAAGAGAGTGCGAAGAGTCCCAGCAGAGGGATTTTGTGCTTTATTCCGTCATGAGCACCGAACGGGTGAAATGCAGGTGTAGCTGTGAGAGAGAACCCTATTTTAAGCATCTTAAAGTTAAAAAAATGGGCGTTGTTTATTTCTTAAATTAGCACGTTTCTATAGTGACAGAATGTGTCATCAATGCCAAGAAGCCCCGCTGGTCACGGAGTACTTTACTAACACCCTTATTATGTTTTATGCCACGTTCCGGTCTTTCCTGTTATCAGTAAAGTTTATTATTGAAATTGTGAATTTGTATAATTATTTTGAGAAAAAATAATAATTAATTACCTGGTATTTGTACAACATTTGTATATAAAGTGCTTTAAAAAGAAAGATTTTTACATTATTACTGTCACCCATGCAAAACTAGTTTCTCAAAAATGTGTACCTAAACAGCTGTGAGTTTGAAAGGTTAGCGGTGGGCTTTCTCCCGTTTACGTACTTTTGACCTTTATTATTGACTCCTAGTCTCTTTTCCTGTTTTTAATAACTTTTCGCCTGTTTTATTTTAAGTTCTGCACTTGTAGCTGGAGGGGAGCATCATGGCATTGAATTATTTTGCCGATTAAGAATTTGAATATGTGCTGAACCTTTTTAAAAATAACGCTGTAATCTACTTTCACTGACTTGGTTGTGGGTGGATACCAGTGCTTAATTTGTTCCTTTAGTTTCCGGTGCTCTGCACCATCTCTTAATTGTCAGCCCCGTCCCTTATCAGAGCTCCCACATGGTGACACTGTTTGTGTAATTTAGAAATGAGCACAACAGTAGCTGTTTATGAATTCAATACACATTAAATCAACTAATACTTGCTGCCCAAGCCGAATAGCTCTGGGGGCCTTGAACATTCTTAATGGTCACACTTGTAGGAGTATGAGGGTTAGTAGTTGTGTAGGTAGTATGATTGCCAGTGCTGGCAGTTTCAGTGGGTGGTGCAAGCTGTGGTAGCCTCCTGATGAGGGCCTGACACTTATTTTCTTTACAAATTAGGCACTGATGGATACTCACTCCTTTGGCTGTTTGTGGGGAGCAGCTGGAGGGGTCTCTGGCCAGCTGACACGAGTAGCTTGTGAACGGCGTCCATTTTCCCTCTTGCGACAGCTAGAGCGACCATCTTTGAGAGTGCATGCTCTAGCTTCTCAATTTGTCATTTGCATTTAAACCCTGTCACTTGCCGGACCCGGTTGCTGAAAGGTTAGTGGAGGGCTTTCTCCCGTTGGCCTGCTTTTTACATTTATTATTGACTCCGAGTCTGTTTCCTATTTTTGCTAACTTTGCTCCTATTTTATAATCCATTTTAAGTTGTGCACTTGTAGGGGGAGGGGAGCATTATTGCATTGAATTTTACCACTGATTATGAATTTGAATTGGCTGGCTGACACGAGTAGCTTGTGGATGGCGGCCATTTTGTGACTCTTGGCACAACTAGAGCGGCCATCTTTGAGAGTGCAGGCTCTAGCTTCCCAATTCGTCATATGCATTTAAGTAGGGTCGCTGTGCAGATGTGCAGCGGATGGGCACACCTGGCGCCCCCAGCACGCCAAGAGCAAGCCTGTCTGCACCCGTCAGCATCCTGGAAGCGTCCAGTGCCAGCCATTATGTCAAAACTAGTTCAAATAGTAAGCACCGGCTTTTGTATAATTCTGTGCAACTTCATGACCTTGCCACTGCTCCTAGATGTATTCCTCTGAGTCTTGACACTCTAGGTACTCTAGGTAACGAATGCACTACCTGTAATTTTAGCAAGATGGGTAATGAACATGCCCTCTCACAGCACTCTGAGGGGTTCCCCTCCTTTAAGGCAGCACTGATTAATGCCCAATCCCTCCCAAGGAGGGCCATTAATATACATGACCTACTTTGCGATGAATGCTTTGACACTCTGTTTGTAACAGAGACATGGCTCACTGACTCCTCGGGTCCTGACATCTGGTCAGCAGGCCTGCAGGGGTTTAAAATTGAATGGAAAGACAGAAGCTCAGGCAGGTGGGAGGGCATGCCATTATCTTCAAGGACTGCTATTCTCTGACTCTATTTCCCCTTATGGAATTGGAGGGGATACTAGGGTTCACCCTCTCCCTTTCATCTGAACAATCTATATCCGGGGGCCTTACCTACAGACCCCCTGTTCCGTCTGGAGGGTCTGTATCCTCACTTTGTGAAACTGTGTCCCTCCTGACCCTGAGATACAGACACTGTGTCCTGTTGGGGGATTTCAACCTACATATGGACAGTGAGTATGTAAAAGAAAGCCAAACACTCCTAGAGAGTTGCACCGCCATGGGCCTGTTGCGTACCATCATGGCACCCACTCACCTGGCCGGGCACACGCTAGACCAAATATTCTCTTCAATTCCTCTTGAAGATGATCCTCCTATTCCCCTGGTTTGGACTGATTATTATATGCTCAGGTTCAGATGGCCAAAACTTAGTAATGTCCCTCCCAAAGAAAGCAACTCACCCCATACGGCAAGAGCCTTCTGCAAAATGATAACGGAATTATTAAGTAACAGACTTGTTGCAGCGAAGCAGACTCTCACTGACACGACAAACGAAGATGTAGGCCTGATAGACAGCTGGACTGAATCTGCCAGCCAAACAATGGCACCGGAAAATATCATCAAACAACATCGCTCAAAAGTGCCAAGCCCTTGGTTCACTCCTTCCATCACAAAATCAGTCTGCATACGGAGGGTAAACTATTGTTCAGGAGCCAAGGCTGACTATAAAGCAAAATTAGGGAAATACTATTAAGTAATTACATTAGCAAAGAAAGTCTACTTTGAGGCTAAAATTCTAATGGAAAGAAATCATTCCAGAGAAATTTTTAAAATTGTTAAATCCTTTTCTGCCCCAGAAGCGTGCTACAATGAGAAACCTTCTTCCGAGGAATGGTGTGAGGAATGGTGCAAGAAGCTTGCTTCATTCTTCCAGGAGAAAATAGACACTATTCATGCTAGCCTCCTACCTCCTAGGATGAGACACGACATACCAGATGGGGTCTTAGGTATGGTAGAAAACCAAGAAGAGCTGGGTCATGACCCAACCTCCAATACGGAAGTATGCTCTCTGAACTTTTTTTCCCAATCTCCTTAAATGACTCTCTGCAAGCCTTAAAATGCCTCAAATGAGGTTCCGCGCTGGACCCTGCCCCCTCTTCTATCCTTGTCTTGGGGGCAGAGGCTATCAATCCACTCATGAACCAGCTACTGAATACTTATCTATCGTCTGCCACTGTTCCTACCAAATGGAAACAAGCTAAGGTCATCCCATTGCGAAAAAAGCTCAGGCTGACCCCTCTGACCCTTCCAACTATAGGTCAATCTCCCTGCTTCCCGCTTTCTCGAAAATCCTAGAGAAGCATGTAAATCAGCTGCTATCATCTTACCTCGAAATTAATGGCTTACTTCATCCCAGCCAGTCAGGCTGTCGCCCCAACCACAGTACGGAAACTGCTCTGTTGCAGGTAGCTGATTCCATCCAACTTAGTCTGGAAGTGGGGGATAGGGCGATGCTGGTTCTGTTAGACCTATTGGCCGCTTTCGACACGGTCTCACACCAGATTCTCCTGACACGGCTCCACTCGATTGGCACTGGGAGGCTGGCCTGGAAATGGTTGGCATCCTTCCTAGAAGGAAGGGGGCAGGAAGTATGGTGCCACCCTTACTCGGTCAGGTCTCGCAGGCTGAATGTTGGTTCCTAAAGGGCTCGGACCTGTGTCAAATGTGTTTGATATCTACCTCACACCTATGGCTTCAATGGTAGAATCCTTAGGTGCAAACATTGTGTCCTACGCTGATGACACCCAGTTGTTGTTCACGTAGAAGAACAATAAGCCCTGACCTTGCAAGCTAGTTAGCACCTGCCTCTCAGCAGTATTTGAGTGGCTGGCCGCAAATCTGCTGAAATGTAATGCAGGAAAGACAGAGCTACTTTCCTTTGGCATGGATGCTGAAGCACCGCTACAGTCCTTCTGGCCATCAGACGCGCCCACCCCGTTTAAAAAAAATCAGGCGGTGGAAAACTTGGGCTTTAAATTTGACAATCAACTGCTATACCACGCCCAGGTAAATTCAGTAGTGGGCACCTGTTTTACCTTCCTGAGTCTCTTGCGGAAATTTCTGTTCTTTCTGTCTCTGGCTGCCAGACAACAGGTGATCCAAGCCCTAATCATATCTCCTCTTGATTCCGGAAACAGTCTCTATTTGGGCATGCCCAGGTATCTGTTGGACAGGCTTTAGCTGGTCCAGAATGCAGCGGCTCAGACTATCTTTGAGCTCCCCAGTAATGCTCACGTATCTAACCTTCTGAAGAGTCTCTATTGGCTTCCAGTAGGGAAAAGAATCATATTTAAGACTTGTGACTCAGAAAGCCTTATATGGGATGGGCCCTGGCTGCCTTAAATGTAGGATCTCGTTCTACATCCCACCGAAAAATCTCGGCTCTGCTAATCTCTTTCTTGCCAGCACTCCTTGTATTAAAAAGGCCAGGTCAGGGGTAAAGTTCTTTCCTTCCTCAGCCCATCCCTCTGGAATAAACTGGCCCATATCCTCAGAAGCATCAAGTCCACGCCTCTGTAATGGAAAAAGCCTAAAACGTGGCTTTTCTCCAGCCCATAATCTCCTCCTTGGTCCCACTTTTACCTTTCGGCATTCAGCGCCATGACACTCCTTGGAGTAGCAGCCGCGCTTTACAAATACCCTCACATAGACACAGACGTGAAGAAAAGAAAAAAAAACACACGTTGTTGTTTCAAGTTGGCAAGGAGATTTAGGAGAGCATTGACTAATATAATAACTCGTTTTCTTGATTGTTAATACAGAACGGCATCAGATTGGAGGAAAGTATAGTACAAATGTTTCATTTATATTTTAAAATTTTAAAATTGTGCATGTTGATTTGATAGATTCAAATAAAAATATTCGAAAATGTATCCTAAACTTTGTAGCCTATCTTCATGTTAATGAAATCAATAATTCTTTGATCATTAACATAATTGTTACAATAATTTCATTCACAATTTTACATTCTCACATTATCATGGAATCCTTAAGGTTACTCAGGTCAAAATACTTTTATTTGATTTCATTAAAAATCATAAAAGGGTGGGCGCACCACCATGAGTCATAAGACTGTGGATCAACATTTTAAAACTGGTATCTAAAGGAAGAAAACAAATGTTGTAGGGAAATTATAAGAAAGATGAGGCTAAATCATGTAAATGGGCAATAAATAATTTAAGGATTTAAAAAGTTCTTCTGCCACGTTTTGCCAAAAGTCTTTAACACAATAAAGCGGTTCAGTTAGTAAGCGTCTGGGGCGATTAGCAGCTGGTACGTTAAAAAAGTTATAGTCTGTGCCATTGAAGAGCTGTAAACAAATTGTGTTAAAGCTGCTTGCGTTAATTCTCTAAATTGTCCAGTTCATTTGGCGCCGATTTCCATAAGTTTATGGCACTGCAGGAGAGTTGCATGGACCTCCCTCCAGGACATTTTATAACTGCCGCTCTGCATGTCCTTATTTATGCATTTCTTAGTTCCTCCCGCAGGACTGTTTTCCTGGTTTCTAATAATGCGGGGCAGATACATAGGAGGTGCAATAATGATTCATCTCCCTGTCTGCATAGTCGACATTCTTTAGTTGACCATGTTTGTTTCAATTTTGGGGTCAAATCCTTTGTGGGGTATACCCCCAGCCTCAACAGTGTCAAATAGTGTTTTTTATGATATGAAAAGTGTACAAACAGGTAGTTTGGGGGTTTTAGTGTATGGTACGATTGTATCACTGCCCAAGCGTGTTTTCTGTTTTTGAGATGGCTGTTTTATCGGTTAATAAAGATGTTCGTTTGATCGCGATATTCACTGCGATTTTAAAACCGGAAAATGTTGTTATGGTTAGCCTTGCCTCCTCTAGTTGTAGTGCCAAGAGTGATTGTTTTAGCACTGTGGTAATCGAGTTTTTTAGCCTGGTTTGGGCTTCGATATCCATCCAACAATGGTCGGCTAATGTGTTCTCTTCGGCTGCTCTCATCCTCCAGTAGTATTTGACTAGTGCGCCTTGTCTGGAGGGTTTCTGTTTTTTTAGCCCACATTCCAGTCGGATTTTGGCCATGCGAAATTTGACGAGGAAATAAAAACAAGCGCTTGAATAGGGTAGATTGCGCTGTGCTTAGTGCTATAGCATTATTGGTATTCAATATTTCTGAACCATATGAGATGGAAGGTAGAAATGTAACTGTGATTACTTTAAGCAGGTGCCCTGTTGAGCAACCTGAAAGTTTTTGCTGTAAGGTTTTGAATGTGAAGAGCAGTTGTTATGCTTTTGTACGGCCTTGGTCCAGATGTTGTTTGAAGTCCAGATGGCAATCCAGTTGAAAGCCTAAGTATTTATAGGAAACCACCTTGGTGAACGGTTTCTCATCTAATTTCCAGGTGAATTTGCTTTTTTAACTTATTGAGTGATGTTTGGAGAAGCACGTCACCTTTGTTTTTTTGTGGTTAATTGTGAGTTGAACGGAGGTGATGTAGGCTCCTACTTTGGAAATTAGTCGCTGCAGACCTTTCGGAGTTTGTGCTAATAGAACAATATCATCCGCGTATTGGAGACTTGGAGTTGGGATTTTGCCCTATTTTGGGGGGTCGGCTTGAACAAGACAGAGGTGCATGTCTAGGTCTGCGGTGTAAATATTAAATAAGCAGGGAGCCAGTACGCACCCCTGTTTTAACCCATTAAATGTTGCAATTTTCCTAGTTATGCTATGCCCGTCTCCTTTCCTTATTTGGACCCACGTATCTGTGTACAGGTTGGTGATAGCTGCCAAAAGTTTGGGTGGTGCCCCCCGACTTTGCATCTTAGCCCATAGTTTGGCTCTTGATAGCGTATCAAAGGCCGCTTTCAGGTCAATAAAGCAGGTGTATAAGGTGTTGGAGTTAGATATGGCTTTATTGGCTAAGAGCGTGACTGCAGAGATGTTTGTGAGGGTGCCCATCCCTGCTCGGAATCCAGTTTGTGTATTGGGGATAAGATTTGTGCTGGGGACCCAGTCCTCTAGGTCTACCAACAAGTTTGAAGCGTACATTTTTGCCTCCACGTTGATGAGTGCTATTAACCTGTAATTAGTGGGGTCAGGACGTGCGCCCGACTTGTGAATTGGGTTTCAGGATACTGCCTCGCCAAGAGTTGGGAAGCGTCTCGGACGCCAGGGCATGAGCAAAAAGAGGGTTCAAGATGCCGGACCAGAATGGAGGATCATAACGAAACAGGGCGTTTGGCCCTGTTGCTCCCTCCGTTCTTAGCTTTTTGATAGTTTTAAGGACTTGTTCTTGTGAAATCTGCAGGGAGAGGTCGAATGAATCAGGACTTGGGGTGTCATTGACTGGGCCTGCACTGGGATCACCGTTCCCTTTTAGTATTCCTTGCGTTAGAGTGCCAGGGAATGGAGTATCATTATATAGAATTTCGTTGTGAGTTCTCTAGGTGTCCTCCAATATATCCGAGTTGTGATGTCGGTGCCTTTCATTTGTTAACTGGTTGATGGTTTCCCAGAAGAGTTTTGGGTCTCTTTGTTTTTCTGGCGTGGAGGAGTTTCGCCCAGATTTGGTCATCGTACATTTTCTTGGCCAACCTGATGTCCTATTTTAAATCTTTTTTTTTTCTGGATATTAATGACGGAATTTCCTGGAAGGTTTCTGGACTCCGGTTTCTTAGTTGTCTTAAATATTTATTCAAACGTTCGTAAAGAAAAAACTATGATGACTCAATCGCTACCTACCTTGCACGCTTTGTTAATTTGGCCTCATAGAAGTATATTTCCCCGAGACAGATAAAAAAGTGAAGAGAAACACGAATATTCATAAATTAATAGTACAGCTTTATAAATAAGTGATCCCATTTCAACCAAAACAAAAATCTTCATATGCAGGGTCTTATGTATTTAAAAGGTGGGTCATTTCTGTGGCAAGCACTGCAATCACATTCTCTTGGTGTTTAAAAATAGGCATTATTAATGTGAACAGCCATGGAATAATGAAGAGCTGAGGAGGCCCTGTACACAATGGTAGCCTGTGACATGTATCTTACACACACAAACAGACACAATGCTTGGACATGCCATGCGTAGTTGTATCTAAATGTTGCAGTCACTTTTGTTTTCCATAAAATGTCTGCATCCAAGATTGGACTCCTATGGTAGAAGGGGGCGTGGCAGGAGGGGCGTGGGGAATGAGCACCGATCTCCATTTCGTTTTTCACTGTTGAAAGGCCATCTTGCCCATAGGTCAGAATATGTAATATGTCTTTCAGCCTATCTTCCCAAAGGCTTAAGATGGAGAGGTGAAGTTTAGTATGCCTGAACTCAAAATGTAACAACTCATCTTTTCATGAAGGTGGTTTTTGGATTGTGTGTTTAGAAGCCACTCTTTTAGAAGTGGCTGGGTTTTTGTGCTTTAACATTTCTGTGTATCTCTGCCTGTTTTTGGATTGACTGTCTGGTTTTGAAAGCAATAGGATCTGGAGAATGTCTTGACCCAGGGGAGGAGGTGAGACAGCAAATCTGCATCTGGAGGGTAGGGGGAGGAGTAGCCCCTAGAGGTGAAGAGGCCTGGGTTGCTTTCATAAAACATTTGTCTCATCTCCTGCTGAGTGATTGAGAATCCAGACCCCCCACTAATCAAAGGAAGAAGGTGTCACTGGCAGGGAGGCACCCAGAACTGGTTTGAACAGGGCCCCTGAGCACAAAGACTTCAAAGCCATTAAGGGGTATAACTATGAGATCTGAAGCTCCTGAACTTTGGAGAATGGCTTGATCAAAATTAAACAAGACCGGAGCTACTTCATGGTCAAGAGGAACCTTTGCCAAGGAAGAAACAACAGAAGAGACTGAGGGGTAGGACTGACCCTTGCTGTGTGTTCTGGGGCTGGCCTGCAGTTTACTGTTTTAACCAAGGAAAGGCTAAAGGGACTTTGCTGTGTGCTGTGTCCCCCTGCTTGAAAGGACTTGGCTGTGCTGTGTACTGAAGTCACTTATCCCCAAGGGCCCGAGGTGAGCTGGCTCCCTGTTGCAGAAACTCAGGAACATAGGGGCATATTATCAAGGGGGTTTATCTCTGCTTTTTTGGCTTTAAAAGCCAAGAAAGCGGAGATAAAATTATCTCCCTATTACCAAGCTGTCGCTAACACCAGTTAGTGACAGCTAAAAGGAGATAGCGACCATCTTGGGCCCCGCTTTGCATGTCAATGATATTTATCACTAATGACATGCAAAGTGGGCGTGCCAAGATGTTAGCGACTGGAAACAGTCCTTAACATCGCTATCTCCTATTACCAACTTTTGGAGATATTCGCGCTAAGCGCGAATATCTCCAAAAGCTAATACCTGCCCTGAGCAGTTCTTAGCCATGTTATCCAATGGGAGGTGGATAACATGGCTAAGAGCATGTGCTCATTAATGCATGAATATCGCTGACTTTTCAGCGATATTCATGCATTGCTGCCGTTTATCGCATTTGCGATAAACCTTGCTAATAGCAAGGTTTATCTGCGATAAAAATCGCCGATGTGCGGCGATAATTTTTGTCTCTAAACAAGTTAGAGACAAAAATTATCGCTAGTTGTTGGTAATATGCCCCATTGTTTCCAGGAAAGTCTCAGCGATGCTGTGTGCGTTTGCTTTTTGCAGCCTGAGACCCTCGTAAGAAGTGTCCTTTGATCGTGGGCACCTGGAGTCCAAGCGAGTATCAGCGATGCTATATGCGTGTGCTTTTTGCAGCCTGAGCCCTTCGTGAGGATTTGAATTTGAATTCGAATTCGAATTTAAAAGAATTTGTAGAGCGCACATACACTATGCAGTTTCTTGGCGCTAGGGGTTATTTTACTGAGCAAGAAAGGCACAGCAGGCTAGGAGCTGAACGCTTGCTGAAACAAAAAAGTTTTAAGGGCCTTGCGAAACTCCATATAGGAGGATGAAAGTCTAACAGGGGACGGGAGTGCGTTCCAGAAGGTAGGAGCAAGGACCGAAAATTTCTGACCTCCCGATCTTTGTTTCTTAAAAAGAGGGATTACCAAAAGAGATTTGGTGGACGAGCGCAGGTCTCTAGAAGGGCAGTAGTTAGTAATGGCCGAATTTATAAAGGCGGGAGCCGTGCCCGCACAGGCCTGAAAAGTAAGGCATCCCAGTTTAAAAAGGGCCCGTTGTTTGATAGGGAGCCAGTGTAAAGCAATAAGCAAGGGAGAGGAATGGTGGGATTTGGATAGGCCATATACCAGGCGTGCTGGTATATGGTATTTTGTACCGCTCATTCACAGTCCAACCCACCTACATGGCCACACGTTGGATCAAATTTGGACACTAAATGTCTCATGCACTCCTCCTATTATTTCCCCCTGCCCATGGTCTGATCACTCCACCATCTCGTTTTCCCTTGCCCTAGCCCCCCCGGTTAAACCTCCCCTTCCCAAAAACACCTGGGTTCGGAAATGGGGTAAAGTAAACATGCCCTCCTTTTGCTCGGCCCTGGCCACGACCTGCCCGGACCTTACTGGTCTGACAGCTGCCCCTCAACTGGCCGCAATTAACAACTGGCTCACGAGGGCAGGCGATGAATTCGCCCCCCTCAGGCGCCTCTCAGTAAAACAGGCCCATGCAGCCAACCGTTGGTTTACCTCTGACCTTAAAGAGAAAAAACTCGCTGCAAGAAGGGCTGAACGAGTTTGGCGAAGAACCTACGACCCTGCCTCAAAAACAGCTTACCTGGCCACTCTGCATACCTATAAAAAGAGCATCCTGGAAGCTAAGGCGGAATATTATACCCACAGGATACTGGTTGCAGAGTCACAATCTAAAGAAATCTTCTCCACCGTTCATGAGCTTGCCTCATCCACTAGAGCCACATCAACCATCCCCCCGTCCCAATCCCTCTGTGACTCGCTTAACGAGTTCTTTATAGATAAAGTGGCAAAAATTAAACATAACATCCCCCAACCTTCCCCTTCCTTTGTGGACCCCCCCCCCCCTCCACTGTTAAACTGGCCAACTTCCCACTCCTTACCACTGATACCCTTCGCCCTTTGCTCCAACGGGTCAAATCAGACTCACCCCAGGACTTTGCCCCTGCCAGCATACTTAGGGAAATCTACTCAGCCTGCCCCATCCCTCCTTTGACCCTCCTCAACGATTCACTCACTCATGGCCATGTCCCCACGTCACACAAATCGGCAACTGTCATCCCAATCTTAAAAAAATTGGACGCCGATCCCTCCTCAGCTTCTAATTACCGCCCCATTTCACTCCTCCCCTACCATGCAAAGGTTCTCGAAACTCATATCACTTCCACGCTGAGCACCCACATCGAGGCAAATCATTGCCTCTCCCCCTGCCAAGCTGGTTTTCACCCCCTGCATTCTACCGAAAAAGTGGTAATTTCAGTCATGGACAAATTGCGTGAAGGAATCGACATCAACCTTCCGCAAGCCCTGGTTCTCCTCGACTTATCCGCCGCTTTCGACACGGTGGACCATACCATCCTCCTCAGCCGTGTCAAGGCGGCGGGTGTAGAGGGCCTAGCCCTCTGCTGGCTAAAGTCCTTTCTCGCGGGGAGAACACAGGGTGTCCATTTGGCTGGTTTTTCGGCGGCCTCTCGCAAAGTAGAATGCGGGGTCCCCCAGGGCTCATCACTTTCCCCTCTTTTGTTCAACCTCTACATTTTCCCCCTCATTTTTATGTTACAGCAACTGGAGGTCACCGTGTTCAACTACGCGGATGATCTCCAGTTAATTTTCAACCTGTCCCACTCACCTTCATCCGCCCGGAACGTTCAATCCATCATGACCCTCATCCAAGACTGGATGAACTGCAGCCACCTCAAACTCAACCTGGACAAGACCGAACTGGTCCTGACCGGAGGTGGCTGCAGTCCCTGGTCTTCCTCCTTCTGGCCCCCTTCCCTTGGTGCTCCCCCGCTCCCGGTTCCCAAAGTGAAAACCCTGGGTATCTTTCTTAATCCCCAGCTTACTGTTCTCCCACAAGTTAATTCTGTGGTCTCTTCATCTTTTTTCTCTCTCAGAGTGATTCGGAAAGTTTCCCGCTTCTTTTCCCCCCCAGCTCTAAAAATCATCATATTGGCCATGGTACTGTCCCGTATAGACTATGGTAACATAGTCTATAACGGAGCACCTGCATACATGATCCATCGTCTGCAACTGGTGCAGAATCAGGCGGCCCGCCTGATCCATGGCCTTCCCAGATACCATTGGGTCACTCCCTTACTCAAATCTCTGCATTGGCTCCCCATAAGAGAGCGTGCCCTGTTTAAACTCGGCTGTCTTACCTACCAGGCCAGAGCAGGCACTGCTCCCGAGTTTATCTGTTCCCTCATCAAACCTTACTGCCCAGGCAGAGAACTCCGCTCGGCCCATTTGGCCCTTCTTACCATCCCTCGCTTCAAAAAGCAGAGAGCGGGCGGAGCGAGATTCGCTGTCCTGGCTCCAACGTTTTGGAACTCTCTCCCGATTGCTCTTCGCACCTCACTCTCCTACCCCCTGTTCCGGAAAAACCTTAAAACTTTTTTGTTCACCCAAGCTTACCCTTAAATCTATCCTCTGCTGCCGTCCACTGATCACCACTAGCGCCATGAAACCGCTGGGTATGCGAGCGCTGTACAAATGTTTTTAAATTCAAATTCTGCACCAGTTGAAGGCGTTGGAGTGCGTAAGCGGGGACACCATTATAAATGATATTTCCATAATCGATCTTAGATAGGACCATAGCCATTAGGATCAGTTTAAGTGCAGGGGGAGAAAAAAAACGAGATATTTTCCTAATGATACGCAGGGTAAAGAAACAGGAGGAAACAACAGAACTAATGTGGGCGTGAAGTGTCAAATGATGATTGAGTGTAATGCCAAGGGTTTTAACTGAGTTTGATGGGGTGGGGGGTAAACCTAGAGAAGGGGGCCAAAACGAGGGGGACCAAGGGTTACCACTGCCACCAGTCAAAACCAACTCTGTTTTATCCGGGTTGAGTTTAAGGTGGTTCGCATTCATCCAATCCCGGATAAACAGCATAATGGACTGGAAGCTAGTGATACCTGATGTGAGGGGGGACAAATTAAAAATGAGTTGTTGGTCATCAGCGTAGCTATACACTGTGACCTCCATTTGTTGCAGTGCAAAAGTAAGGGGAAAAATATAAAGGTTAAACAAAAGAGGGGAGAGGGAGGAACCCTGAGGGACACCGCATTGCACCCTGCGAGGCGGGGCAGAGAACTCGGCCAGATGGACTGCTTGCGTACGGTCAGACAGGAAGGAGCCGAGCCAGGCCAATATCGGTCCCCCTATGCCCGCCGCCTCGACACGGGACAAGAGAATGGAATGGTCCACCGAGGATCGTCCTGTTATCGTGTGCATCAGAATCCAAGTGAGTCTCAGCGACGCTGTGTTCGTGTTCTTCATGCAGCCTGAGACCTTCGTGAGGAGTGCCCGGTGATCGTGCACCTGAAGCTCAAGGGATTATCAGAGACGCTGTGTGCTTGTGCCCTGAGGTAGCCTGAGATCTTCATAGCAGTTGCGGCCCAAACAGGCAGCCCCAGAGGAGCTGAGCCGCCGGCCCGAGCCCGCCGGTGCCAATTTACAAAGACTGCATCAGAGGCCTAAGTTGCTGGAAGAGGAGAGGAGAGTGAGGTCGCACCCCCCAGGTAACGTGTGTCGACGCCAGGAGCAGGGTGCGGGCTCGGAGGAAGACGCTCTCGGCCTCTCTCATTCTGGCAGTGCGAGCCTCTGCTTCGGCTCATATCGCGGCCCGTACTGGTCAAGGGAGTGCCAGTACTGGAGCCAGAGTGCAGACCTGCACTTTTTGTTATACCATACCCATGTTGGGGGCAACTGTTGACCGGGGCTGACTGCGAGTCAGCATGAGTGGTCAAGAGACCGCCTAAGGCACCATGATCGGTGCTGGAGTGTATTATGCATTACCTTATTTCTGCATTATGGAGTACCTGATTGTCGTATTACACATTGCATCATTTCTGCATTACAAACTACCTGATTAGTGTATTACGCATAGCATTATTTCTGCATAACAAACTACTTGATTAGTGTACTAGGCATGGCCTTATTTCTGCATACCGAGCTACCTGATTGTCGTATGATGCATTGCATTGTTTCTGCCTAACAAACTACCTGATAAGTACATTACGAATTGCATTATTCCTGCATAGCAAACTACCTGATTAGTATATTATGCATTGCATTATGTCTGCATTACAAAGTACATGGTTGCTGCATTACGCATTGCATTATTTCTACATTGCAAGGTGCCCGATTGTTGCGTTATGCATTACATTATTTTTACATTGCCCAGTGCCTGATGGTTGGGTTATGTATTGCATTACTTTTCCATTGCATCAAGTGCCTGATTCTAGCATTACGAACTGCATAACATTGAATTAGGACTACAGTGGAATGTTTAGAAGTGCCCATTAATATCTCCAGAACTTACAAGGGCCGGCTGGCCTAACAACCAGCCAGGAGGAATATTACACATACTCATATGTTGCATTTATATCATGTGGTCTTATCGTTTATCTTTTTATATAACATTTATACACGTTTTTATAAAACTCGTGTGGAGTCCATATGTGGTGTCATCATTGGGTTGCTGTGAGTGTGGTTGCAAATACTTTACACATTTTCCTTGAAGATAAGTCTGGCTGCTAGTGCCAAGCTACCAAGGGAGCTAAGGTGGGGGTTAACTCAGAACGTGTCCTTCCTTTCCCTGACGTGGAAACGTGGGTCCCTATTTGGTCTAAGGTGCCTACATTGTATTATTAATATTTTATTTTTCGTTTTTGCACTGCTCAGAGAGCAGTAGGGTGACGCTCCTCTGCCTTAACTGAGGAGCAGCTGCTGGTAAGTCCACATTAGGCTCCTATCTGGATAGATTGCATTTGTATTTTGCATTGTACTAAAAGTGACACAATTCAGACGCAAAATCTGGGCATCAAATAATACAAGGTGTCCTCCAAACTTCAATTAACTACCAGTTTACACAAATATGAGGCACATCCACCCGGTGCCACGGAAAATGATGCCCCCACTGCAGAATATGATGAGGGCCCCCTACACGCTGCAAATCTCCTAGATCTTCACTGGCCTGGGGCTGATTGAGACCCTCTGAACGAACATTGGCCGCTTGAAGGAGCGAGGGCCTCTCTGCACTGCAGGGACTGCAGAGGCCTGCGTCACACCTGTGTCTACTAGCAAGGACCTTTTAAAAGGAAGCGTGGGGTTAACAGCTGTTACTGCCCAGAGCAAAGAGGATAAAAGAGGCACGAGCCTCAAGGCCATCTCCTACAGGTCGCCCTTACATTCTGTAATTGCTGGAAACTGCAGCCAGATTTTATTCTTCATACTCAGTTTCCAGGCATCCGGAGGGAAGGAAGAATGACCGGGCCACCGAGGTGCGGCTGCACATGCAGTGTATGTGTGCTCTGGTGCCGCTGGGACAGACAACATTGTGAGTGCAGCTGAACTCTACAGTGTCACTACACACCCGCTCAACCTGCGTCATTCAGTCACCACAATAGACCCTTATGCCTACCTCGCTAGCCCCTAGTGACTCATGTAAGAACGTGCCCTCCTCCAGGTACGAACACACAATTTTGGCCTTGGCTTGTTAAGCCTGCTGCCGTAGTGCACAGTGATTAGCCATTGGCTCCTTGAAGCGTGCTGCCATTACTTTCCTAAAAGGGGAGGAGGCCAATAGGCTGGTTATTGCATGTGAGGCCTGAAGATGAAACAGCAGCCAACTGGAAGGCGAAAGCCATCTGGAGCTCTCACTTCCGGGAAATTACACGTCTTGTCTCCTGTAAGATTTCCAGCCTGGTTGTGTGGAAAGAAGGCTTGGGCGGAAGGGCCTGGAACAAAGAACCCTGGTCGGGTGGCACACCAGGTTTGCAGCTGCCGGCCAAGGTCAGCCACATAGCAGCAGTCCCAGCTGTCACAGGCTGGTGACTGGAAACAAGATAAGATTTGCAAGCCTGTTTACAGAAATGCAGCAACTGACCAAGTGAAAACAGAACCATCGTGCCAAATGCTTTTCAAGGAAGAACAAGCATTTGCAATGCAATCGGTCTAGCCTTTAGGACCTTATATGTATTTAGCTATGCAGCACATTAGCCTGGGTGCTGAAACATCTACTGTTCTTTAACATGGAGGGAGGTAAGCACCAAACTGTGTGACACACCTGGTATGGGAACCCATGGAGAGAAATATTGCCTTTCAGCTGGAAATGGTATAGTCAAAAGCTCTGTTTTTAATATAAAAGCAGGCCTTTGGTGGTCATATCTCTGAAAATACAAGATTTGAAAAAAATATTTTTGTCTACGGGTGCTTGTGGAAGACAATTTATATGGACTGGAATCTAAAGAATGCTAAAGTGATTCTGGTATTTTACTGACCTCTGCTGGTTGTTTTGTATCAAGACAGTTAAATAGAGGCAGTTGAACAGAAATAAAAGTCCCTAAGTGGAAGCAGGCATTGCGTTTGTCTTTTTTGAGTATGCATCACCACGCTCCAGTAACTGTTTGTAACCATGTAACTTTTACCAAACTACCTACCCCCCTACCCCTCCCCGCTCTACTCCTCTCCACTTTCCTGCTACTGACCTGTGCCCTCACCTGTCCTGGCCCTAGTCCCCACCCTGTTTACCTGTGAATTTTCCCTCGTCATTTGAGATCTAGCTATTTTGTCTGATGCCCGATGGAGCTACCTGGTTTAGCTATAAGGGAGACAGGTCGGGGATTCCCTCCTTGGACGTCACCTACCCAGTCGGTCTTTAGCCAGACTTCCTTTCGTCTCTCCTGTCGTCTCTTCCTGCATCCTCCCTCTATTTATGTCTCTCTTTCTCTCCTCTCTCAATGTATTGAGACTGAACTATTTTGTCTGATGCCCGATGGAGCTACCTGGTTTAGCTATAGGGGAGATGGGCCGTGGACTCCCTCCTTGGTCATCACCTACCCAGTCGGCCTTTAGACAGACTTAATTTCGTCTCTCCTTGTGGTCTCTTCCCCTTTCCTCCCTTTCTCACCTTCCCTGTCCCCTCCCCTCTACGCTCCGTTTATTTTGCCCTCCATGTTCTTTAAATGTTTCACTTGGAGACCTAGCTATTTGGCCAAAGCCCGATGGAGCTACCTGATAGCTATAGAGGAGATGGGTTTTGGGACTTCCCCCTTGACCGTCACCTACCCAGCCGGACTTTGGGCAGACTTTCCTTCGTCTTTCTGCCGTATCTCCCTCCCACCCCTTTACCCTTCCCCTCACACTTCACCTATCTCGTTTTCTATGCTCTTGTAATTGTTTGTCTAGCAACTGATGTAAATTGGAACTGATGTAATCTTGTAACCTTGTGGAACCTCATGTAAAGCGCTCTGATACCTCCGGGTCTAGCCAGCGCTATATAAAACTCTTAAAATAAATCTCCAGAGCCCACATACATATAAAAGTATATAGTAAAGAATGTACTAAATTATATATATATATATATATATTCACTGAAAAAAACATAGGTTTGACACCAGTTATAGTTAGCTGGAAATTTTACTGACATAAAACCATTGAAATTCCCACGTTATAGTTAGTTGGGCTCACTATAACTTGCGCGCCTGCAATGCACTGCTGATGACGTCACATATTACATCACTCATGACATGGTCAGTGACATCACTTATGACATCACTGATGTCACTCAAAATGTGCCCTAATTTTTCTTTCTGCAGCACTAATAATACTTTCTATGGCATAATATACCCCCTCATTTTGTTCCTTTTTAAATTAAATGTTTTAAGAGTTACCACTTTATTCCCATCACCATGGCTTCAGGTGTGCTATACCTTTGTAATAAGTAGGACTGTTAGCGCTCTAGTTGTTCTTTAGAACACTCTAGGAGGCTGCAGTAGAACACAAAGGAATCAACTGACAGTCTCTGTCCTTGTTGGATGTACATGTTTTACTGAGAATGTCAGACTTCATTCTCACATGACTGAGAAAGATAATGTGAATTTACAGAAAATATGCTTTCAGTTTAGCTTATAGATCCCCTTCCAAACCACTGTGGGAAAATCATGAGCTATTAGTTTTCTTTCAAACATGATTCATGATATCACAGCAGAAGGCTTTTTCACATGGTAAAATCACCTTAGAACACACCACAATTCCTAAAATGAGTATGGTACCATCAACAAATGATGTATAATGTAACTAAAGTCCTAAAACCCTCTATTAACTACAATGCTTTTTAATGAGGTGCTATCATGTATATTGGTCCCAAGATGGCTGCCAACACTTCTTGGATGAAGTGCTGACAGCCAATCAGATCAGATATGTGGTTAGGCTCCGCCCAGATATATATATTTTTTTGAACCTAAATTACTCAAAATCCACTGGAGCACATATCTTGAGACATAGCAAAGGCACATCGGGCTACCAGTCCCTACAATTTTGCCAAGTTTTGTGGAAATCCATTCAGGCAAATTTAAGGAGAATTACAGGCAGATTCCTCAACCGGCGCCAAAGTTATTCCTAATAGAATGTTGCGGATTTCCTATAGAAAACAATCCTAACTATAACTACCTACTGGCGATCGCCTACATTGCATGCACAACCAGAACCTAAGACCAAGAAGCATAACTAGCTAAAAGTAAGTACTCTAGCTCACTCTACACGGTTCCGGGCAATGCTTACCGCTTGTCAAGCAGTAAGCGGTAAGCATCGCCCGGAACCGTGTAGAGTGAGCTAGAGTACTTACTTTTAGCTAGTTATGCTTCTTGGTCTTAGGTTCCGGTTGTGCATAAATACTGAGACTTCGTTATTTTATTATTTTACAGTTAATGGACCACTATCACCAATATACTTAACCTGATTATGGGAGATAAAACTGACAGGTAAGATAGTGGTTGTAATTAGAACTGTGTGGAGTGCTAACATTTAGTGACCACCTTAGTTAACTACTGGTACTTACGGCTCAATTACTTTATTTACAGCAACTTGCTGAACTCTATACTTTTGAACTGACCAAGTTACACGCTTTTGCTTATGAGGAAGAAACTTTAGACTTGTGCTATGTGATATATTCAATCTCTAGTTGGTGAGTCTTTAAGTCGTTTGTTCTATGCTATTTATTAGACCTGAAAGAATGGCTTGTGATAGGGTTGTTTATACATATATTTTCCTATAGATTGGAAGCTACTTACACTGTGGTTCTTAGAAAGTACTGAAGACCCAGGGGTATGTTTTTATTCCGCTTTTAAACGGACGATTTTGTTTACTACGGTATTCATACTATGGTACTGCCGACTTGGCATCTTGTTCTGTCACACTTGGGAGATTTAGGTTTTTCTCTTGGTATTAGGTACTTCTTCTGCTTTACCTTTCCTTACTTCACTTGTTATTCGGTGACTTATAAGATTGGTTTAATTTTGAATAATTGATATTGTTTTTGTGGATTGTGCTGTTGATGTATTTGATCATTGGAACTGAGACCTAAACAAAGGTTATTATAATTGTTTGGCTGTGTTTTGTGAATTACTGTGGCATTTGACGAAGGAATAAAGAGAAGAAGATTTGGAGGATTTCAACTTTATTATTGTGGACTTTGATTGCGATAATTGAGTGCTTGGTGGAATTGTGGATTGTTTTTAGCCACTGTTGGCTATATATGAGAGTCGTGGTAACAGACTCTTGCCCACCTTGAGCACCAACTTGACTTGTATTTGGACTTGCTTACACACGCTGTGCGCTCCTGTATAACTGTTACCTTTGTGTGTTTTGCTCGACCAAGCTACCACTTTAGAGAGTAAGGTCACACCTGACTTTAACCTCTGTTATACCTCTGGGGATTGTGGACTCTATACACACAGTACCTTACTGTGGTCCAGTACATATAGAGCCACTTTCTGACAGTGGGAGCCTGTGCATTTTTTCCACCCAGGCTGCACAATACAGCTGGGTGGAGAAATTCTAAATGTGCATGACTGTTTTGTTTGCCAAACCGTAATGCACACTTAGAAAGTGCCCACCACTCTTCCCCCGGCTGGCTGTGATAACAGCTCAGTCCGCCCCTCTTCACACCTAAAATGCAACCAAACTGAGCCAGTGCGTAAAAATAAAATGATAATAACATTGTATTATTAATATTTTATTTTTCGTTTTTGCACTGCTCAGAGAGCAGTAGGGTGACGCTCCTCTGCCTTAACTGAGGAGCAGCTGCTGGTAAGTCCACATTAGGCTCCTATCTGGATAGATAGTAAGAGGTTGTTAAGTGAGGCGGATAAGAATTAGAACGTAAAAGCAAGCCCATAAGTAAAAACCAGGTACCTGTAATGGATTAGATCAAGGAAAGTCAAATGTCAGAAAGGCCATGAGTCCACAGTAGAACTAAAAAAATGATATTCGAGACATAGAAGGACAGCATAAATCAATGTTGTGAAAACCCTGTACAGAGAGTCATTTGAGAAGCAGCTCACTGCAGAGCAGTCATGATGTACTCACTGAGGAGATCTTTGTGATTTCCAAGCCGCCTCTCTCCGCTAGACAGAGAGGCTGGCTGCACAAGAGGGGCCAAGGGGAGAAGCGCACAGAGGCAGAAGAGAAGACAGCCACAGGGGTCTCCTTCTACCTTTGTAAAACAGACTTGGAGGCCCTTAAAAAGGTCTAAATAGAACATTCATATAGCTTCCATTCTTGAAACAAGACTCTCCATTAAAAATTGTTGTCAGTACTCGTAAACACTTTACACTCATCAGAATCATCACAATATTCGTTATAGGAAGATCAGAAGTGCAGCTCAAGTTGTGCTTCAGTAACTTGGATTTGTGGAAAAGCAAGAATTCTTAATACACATGAGCACCTTATTTTAACTCATTTCATATCTTTGAAAATCCTGACGACCAAACCTTTAAGGCCAGTTCAAAGGACTTCAGTCAAGGAGAGCTGCAGGACTACTGTCTTCAGCAGGCCCTAGAGCCACGTGGGAGAAAAAATACATATTTTGGAGTCTGTGGGAGCCAACCTTTAGTTGGCCCTCATCCAGAAACAACTGCACCTCGGTGTCTGCGTTGCATAAGGATTCCCACGTACCTACATAGGCCTTATATTGACGTACATGTGAGTGGTAATGCAATGTCTCGAATATTCTGCATTCAGTTTCTTGCTATCTGACTGATGTTTCTCCCCTCTACCCCATCACTTATGTTACATCATATTTGATCTCTTTTGTGATTAAGCCTCTTGACTTATTCATGAAGCTACTGGCTGCATCAGGCATTATTTAAAACATACGAAGTGTCAGCATAAGACTTGCAATGGATGCCACAATACCTTCAAAGTGTATCTGGTAAAGCTGATCTCCAGCCTGAAATGGGACTACCGCTTTCTTATCAGTGAGGTAGATTTTCTCCAGATCTGCCGATGTTATTGTTGCTTTTTCATTTCCATCCTACAGAATCAAGAGGATAAATAAGTCAGTAACACTTACATTTGGAGAATTGAAGTAGTCAGGTGCATGAAAACTAATTGAGAGGCCCCTATGTTCTAAATCTGATCCGGAAGTCTGTTGTTCATTGTTCTGCAAAAGTCAACTTAAGTCCATCTGCTAAAAGAGCAAATGATTTTCTGCCTCTTCTTCCCAATCAGTTATGCAACCTGATTTATCTGAACACAATGCAATGGTCTTCGTTCAAGCCCCTTTGTGCATCACATGAGGGGCCTTTCTTTCCGTCATCGTCTCCTCCCATCCATTTTATCTACGTAGGACACTCACATGCTGTCCATATTCAATCCACTGTCCATGTTCATTTTTCCAGAGCCAGACCCACTCTGTCGTCATCTGGTGGTCGAGAGGTTGGGTCAGAGAAGTAGCTGTGGAGAGCCGTAGAACTTGATAGAAAGAACTCATTCTCGCAAAATTTATATCACGAAGTCCCGAACTATATGAGAAAGAAAAAAGAAGACCTCATGATATGCCATGCATATGGACTGTGGGTCAAAGTTGGAGATGCATTCATAGACAATTACATTACAGCTCTGCGATTAAATAACTTACCCATACTGTATATTAGGTCAAAGACTGATTATACAGCAGCAGGCTGACAACCAACACCTTAGCAGCTCATCCAAGAAACCTACTTAGCTTGAACAGGACCACTCAGCATAGCAAGGTCATGAAAGATCCTGCAGCCAGCTTATCACAACATCCCAAGCCTTCACACATAGTGGGGCCAGATGACTCTTGGGCTCCAACTGTGGGTACTTCCCCATCACGGAATAACAGCCCCTTTGACCACTCTAGTGCGTCAACCGATCCACCAGTTTTATCACACTGCAGCAGCTAAAACTTCTTTACCTGATATTCACCAATTCCCTTAGGAAGAATGTAGCACTGGGGTGCTGGATAAAAGTGTACAAATATTGTGACTATTATGTATATGTCTTTGAACAAATGTTGATGTCCAGCAAACCAACCTCTAGAGTTTTTAGGTGTCTACAGGGGGGAAACAACCTCTACAAAGCAGTCTTTACCACTCATTACACTTACCACACAGTCTTTACAATGCATATGCCTTTACTACACATATGCCTTCACCACAACTGTTTTAACCACGCATGCCATTGCCAACACATGCCTTTACCACCCATTATTAGATTGGTATATTGGTAAGTATATGTAACTATGGGTTGGATTTTGTTTTAAGATTTTGGGGAGTATTGTAAAATGTGAAATATATACATACATACAATATGTTTTGTCCAACAAACAGGATCGCTTCAGTTTAAGCCTCTTTACGTGAGGAGTGTCCAGCGGGGTAGCGAGCCCCAAATATCCAAAACAAAATCTTCTACCTCACTCAGGAACCACAATTCCAGGTCAGAAATCACAGCACCAGCACTCTTAGTGATATAAAAGTATGTGTTATTCACACACGACAGAAATTAATGTCCCAACGCGTTTCAGAGTTCAAACACTATTTGATCACGGGTTAGGCGTCAACGTGCAATCTGCCTTATTTAAAGAGACAAGTGGTGTATTATTCAAACAACATAGAAAAGATACTTTGCTCCATATTTACATTGTTGCACACAAATGGGCAAGATTAAAAATTAGTAATGTCCTGTGTGAACAGGTACCACTCCCTACTCATATCCTATAACAACAAATATGTCCTTAGACAATACCATGTCACATACACACGCTCAATGGATCAGATAATAAAATAACGTTGTGTTTGTGCAATTACACCTTAATGACCTTACTGAAGGTTATATGTAACAGCAACAGTCTATGTCACTGGACAGATATTGATTAACGCGTTACATCTTCTCTAAAATATGCCTACTGGGGCTTGAAATACATCTATTGTCACAATACAATTATTAACTAAGATTGTACTGTTTTAAACTATTCAAAAATATTTCAGGTAATCACTCATTTATGGGCCATCGAACATTCGTTGCTATGTGTTTACTAATTTGTTAAAACACCATGCTTTGATTGTATAACTGTACAACAACCCGATATGTATAATTGATTTATGTTATCCAATGCCAACAAACATAAATGTTTTATTTATTTAAATGCTATTAGTCCCTCTTGGAACGATTGTGCAACAATGTAAATATGGAGCAAAGTATCTTTTCTATGTTGTTTGAATAATACACCACTCGTCTCTTTAAATAAATCAGATTGCACGTTGACGCCTAACCCAAGATCAAGGAGTGCTTGAACTCCGAAGCATTTTTAACCCTCATAAAATCCAACCGAATGAGATATTGTCAGGAGATGCAAGGGTATCTGTGGTTTCCCAATCTTCCCTTTCCCTGAGTTTATCGTTGACTCTGCAAGAAGTGGAGGATGCTCTATTAAAGGGCACATCACTAAAAGCACCTGGCCCCGATCGAGTACCCTTGGACTTTTTTAAGCACAACGTCAAGGTCTGGGCACCTGTGCTGTTGAATGTTTTTAAAGCAGTTGTCACTAGCCATATTCCGGCATCATGGAAGGAGGCAGTGGTGGTGCCAATTTTTAAGAAGGGCGATAGATCAGACCCCCGATGCTATCGCCCAATTTCATTAATTGATGCATCATGCAAGATTTTGGGCAGGGTTATTTTAGCAAGATTAGAATCATGGGCGGACTCGGTGGGCCTCATTGTGAATTCCCAATATGGATTCAGAAAAGGCAAAGGCACTGTTGAACAGTGCCTTAACCTGGCCCTAATTATTGGGAAATACACGAAGGCAAGAAAATCTTCAATCCATCTTGCTTTTATGGATCTCTCAAGTGCATTCGACACTGTGTGTCGTAGTAAGTTGTGGCAAATGATGGAGGTCATGGGTTTCGAGGAACCCCTGGTCACTCTGCTTCGCAGACTTCATGAATCTACTACTGTGGCCATAAGGTTTGGGCCAGGGGGAGAGAAAACCAAGTCCATTCCCTCGACCGAGGGCGTCCGACAAGGATGCATATTAGCTCCTTTTTTATTCCTTGTATACACTAATGGCTTGGAAAAATACTTGTTGGACCACTGTCACGATTTTCCAAAAGTCAATGGCAGAAGCATTCCAATGCTTTCCTATGCCGATGATACGGTACTCATGACACTTACAGCAAACAGTATGCAGCACTGCCTTGATGCCTTTCACAAATTTATGTTGGACCTAGACCTTAAAGTAAATTTTGCTAAGTCCTTTATCATGGTCTGTGGCCCTAAGGGCACCAAGAGCAGAAAGTTTGTAGTAAGTAACTCCGTCATTGACAAGGTTGAAAATTTTAATTACTTGGGAAACCTTTTTAATCACAAACTAAGTTGGGCACCGTTAATGAAGACACGAGTTCAGAGTGCCAGTCGCTCAATAGAGGGACTGTTCCGCTTCTGTGGCAAATTAGGCCAAAAACCTATTATACATTTAAAAACTCTGTATAAAGCTAAATGTCTGTCGATTGCTACCTACGGGGCAGGGGTTTGGGGGACAGATAGCCCCGACACGGTACAGATCATGGAAAACAAATTTCTAAAACGTGTCTTGGCCATCCCATCAGGCTCCCCAAACAGATTTGCCCACAATGAATTAGGTTTAAGCTATGTGAGTGACATTATTCGTCTTTCGCCTTTATTGCTATGGGGCAAAATATGGCTATCGGAGGATCTGCAGCTCACTAAAGACATCCTCCAGGACTGTCTAAAATTGTCAAATATGAATCAAATCCCCTGGCTATCTTATGTAAACGAAATGTTCCATAAAATAGGCTTGGGTGATACCTTTGACAATCCTGAAAATATACAGGGAGATATTAAAAATGTAATTAAATCGAATTACTGGAAATCTTTGATTGTAAACTCCATGGACAGCCCCTATGCCCCTAAGGCTGCCTTACAGCACCAGTTTTATCTGACCTTCACAAATCATGTACAATGGCGCTTTTATTTGACAAGATTTAGGCTACACACTTTGCATTTTCTTTTTGCATTTCCCATACAGAGGGGCTGGTGCGAGGAACTCCCCCCTTGCACCTGTAATAACAAAGATAGCCAAAACACAATGCATCTTGTTCTTTTTTGTTCCTTATATAAAGACCAGAGAATCAGGTTTATTAAACCACTTCTCAAGGAAAAACAACTACGCCATTATAAAGAGGGTTACGATTTCTTACTATCTCTGTCATCCCCTGCAGTCTGCTGTGCAATGTTGAATTTTATACGAGTGTCACTCCTGATTAGGAAACGGCATGGCTAAATTTTGCCCCAAGAATCAGACCACTTGATATGTACACTTTATATTGCTGCATCGTGATCTTCTCTACTACCTATTTTTACTTGTTCTTAAAAACACCCTAGCTCAATGAATTATGTACCACCCAGAAATGATTAATTGAATGTAATAATATGGTTTTGTGACTTTACCTGCCAATGAATTTTATAGTGCCATAAACTGTAAAACTGTCTTTTAAAATGAATGTTTAACTGTGTTTGCAAATGTACTTCTACTTTTATGATTCTCTGTATTGAATCGAATAAAGTTTTGAAATGAATGAATGAACTCCGAAGCACGTTGGGACATTTTTGCTGCTGTGTGTGAATAAAACATTCGTTTACATCACTAATAGTGCCAGTGCTGTCATTTCTGACCAGGTAATGTGGTTCCTGAGCAAGGTTGCAGATTTTGTTGTGGATATTTGGGCCTCTCTACCCCGCTGGACACTCCTCACTCAGTGGCGGCTGGTGACATTTGAACGTGGTGAGGCGGAAAATGATTTCTGCACTGTAGCTCACAAGCGCAGCGCGCATGCCCAAACACCCTTGAGAAAAAATTTGAAAATCGAGTGGTTCATCACAGCACCCTCTGGTTCACCACTGCCACACTCTGGTTCATCACAGCACCTCTGGTTCATCACAGCACCCTCTGGTTCATCACTGCCACCCCCTGGTTCATCATTGCCACCCTCTTGTTCATCACTGCCACCCTCTTGTTCATCACTGCCACCCTCTGGTTCATCACTGTCACCCTCTGGTTCATCACTGCCACCCTCAGGTTCATCACTGCCGCCCTCTGGTTCATCACTGTCGCCCTCTGGTTCATCACTGTCGCCCTCTGGTTTATCACTGTCGCCCTCTGGTTTATCACTGTCGCCCTCTGGTTCATCACTGTCACCCTCTGGTTCATCACTGTCACCCTCTGGTTCACCACTGTCACCCTCTGGTTCACCACTGTCACCCTCTGGTTCACCACTGCCACCCTCTGGTTCATCACAGCACCTCTGGTTCATCACAGCACCCTCTGATTCACCACTGCCACCCTCTGGTTCACTACTGCCACCCTCTGGTTCATCACTGCCACCCCCTGGTTCATCACTGCCACCCTCGGGTTCATCACTGCCACCCTCTGGTTCATCACAGCACCTCTGGTTCCTCACAGCACCCTCAGGTTCATCACTGCCACCCCCTGGTTCATCACTGTCACCCTCTGGTTCATCACTGCCACCCTCTGGTTCATCACTGCCACCCTCTGGTTCATCACTGTCACCCTCTGGTTCATCACTGCCACCCTCTGGTTCATCACTGCCACCCTCTGGTTCATCACAGCACCCTCTGGTTCACCACTGCTTCACCACTGCCACCCTCTGGTTCATCACTGTCGCCCTCTGGTTCATCACTGTCGCCCTCTGGTTCATCACTGTCACCCTCTGGTTCATCACTGTCACCCTCTGGTTCATCACTGCCACCCTCTGGTTCATCACAGCACCCTCTGGTTCACCACTGCCACCCTCTGGTTCATCACTGCCACCCTCTGGTTCATCACTGCCACCCTCTGGTTCATCACTGTCACCCTCTGGTTCATCACTGCCACCCTCTGGTTCATCACTGCCACCCTCTGGTTCATCACAGCACCCTCTGATTCACCACTGCCACCCTCTGGTTCACCACTGCCACCCCCTGGTTCATCACTGCCACCCTCGGGTTCATCACTGCCACCCTCTGGTTCATCACAGCACCTCTGGTTCATCACAGCACCCTCTGGTTCACCACTGCCACCCTCTGGTTCACCACTGCCACCCCCTGGTTCATCACTGTCACCCTCTGGTTCATCACTGCCACTCTCTGGTTCATCACTGCCACTCTCTGGTTCATCACTGCCACTCTCTGGTTCATCACTGCCACTCTCTGGTTCATCACTGCCACCCTCTGGTTCATCACTGCCACCCTCTGGTTCATGTCCCAAGGGGTTCAACTCTGGCACAATTATGTCCACTGATGACATACTGGCACAGTAATGGTCAATCTTGGCATATATAGGGCATCCTTGGGTGAATCATAGCATAAGGGTCGCACGGCTATCCTCATCAGAGCATGAGCACGCGACGCTAATTGTGGCCTTTATGTCACATAACAGTGGCTGTCATTAGAATATTAACGTCCGTGACTGACACTGTGTGGTGTTTATGCACGAGGGTAGGCAGCCGCTGCACACTTGTGGCGCTGGTACAATGTTGGGGTTATGATGGGTTTTGAGACCCACCAAATTGGGCACTGTTCACTTAGCGCTCTGCGCCTTAATTATGCTTTGCACACTTTTTGAGATTTTGTACTTATTTTTATTTTTATTCTTCTTTTCTGATTAGTTTCATTTACTCATGTATTATTTTCATTTCTGATAATACAAACATGTAATTTATTTCATCAATTTTGCAAACATTATATCATATTTACATGTTCAGTACTCTGGCTTCATATATATATCCACAATAAACAGTACACAAAAGTTTAACACGTGAGCCCAATGCATTTCGGCGCCTCTACGGTGCCTTCATCAGGGGCATTTCTGAAAATAAAGCATATGAAATAGTGTGAGATTCTTATTCTATGTAGTTCATGGGGGATATGTAGCTAAACTCAATGGGAATGTCATACCTGGTGTTTGTCATAATAGGTGGGTATTTAAATACGCCTCACTCGCTGGACTCAGTGTTCAGTCACTGTAAATAATGATGAATAACCAGTGTTGGTTATAAGATTGTAACTGCATATGGGTATCGGAATGAATCTTAAAGGACTAATAAGAACATACCTGTATAGGTTGATATGTACTCGCTGTAAAGAGAAAGTAATATGTATCGAGATTAAATGTCGCCCTATTTTACGTGTCAATTGCTCTAACAACAGAGGTCTGAAGACCCTTACCTTGTCTTCACCAAGATTATAATTCTATCTGGTGAGAAAAAGCGCAATTACTCGACTGTTTGCGGGCAGTATATCGGTATTATCAATATACTCAATGAGAACGGGTTAGAGCATACCTGATGCGCCAAAGGTTTCCGCCGTATTCGGGGTTCCTGTTTATCGGTCGTTTTCCTTCACGGTGTGCCGGTAAAACGCCATATGAAACTCCGCGAACTCCGCCAGGAAGCGGAGTTTGTAAACATAGAGAAAGGACTTAATCATAGTACTGTGGCCGTACTGATAGAAACTTTGGGCGCCATGCTTAAATGTGTAAAATACCGATAAGACCTACTAGTTCATTTGCTTAATGCGTTATGGTGATAATGCTTGAATAGTATCGATGGCTATAGAAAATATTTGTGCTAAATATCATAGAGATAAATTACATTCTCGGCTCACTGTCAGGTGTTGTCAATAGTGATAACTCGCGGTTGTGTTTCAAATGTCATAAACAATCTACAAAACGTGAAATGTTAACGTTTACTAGGATCTTATTTAGAAAAAATCCCTACGGGTGCTTAATGGTCAGCGCTCTGTTGTGTTAAAGCGTTAGAGGTTTATCTTAAGGTGTTATAGATAAAAAATATCTAGAGGTATCCTGATGGAGGTTGGGATCGGTCAATATATCTGATTATTTGATCATGTCATATATGCTAAGATCTAATGAGAATCCTAACCGTGTTTTACGTGCTGAAGGTGAATATACTTTCAATACATAACCTTAGTTAAACAACCCACTGATATGAACATTTAGTGGTCATATACATTGCAAGTCTGCTGAGCCATAATTCATATTGGCACATATAAAATTCACATTGATTCATAGTTAGATACCCTTTGATACGACATTCTACACATATAAAATTCACATTGATATGAGCATTTAGTGGTCATATACATTGCAAGTCTGTTAAACCATAATTCATATTGGCACATATAAAATTCACATTGATTCATAGTTAGATACCCTTTGATACGACATTCTACATAACCAGTTCCCATTAATGTTGTGGATTAAAGTATGTCTCTGTTGTTAAATGTTCGTAGTGGTAGTCCCGAAGGTTTGAACGGGTTTTTACCATGACTGAATGATATGTGTTATTGTTCATATTGCTGAAACAGTTCTTGTATTTACAAATAACACGAAAGGTCATATTTATCATTAAGGGCACTTGATTGCATATACAACATTGTTGGAATTGCAGTCACTGTTATGTTTTAACTGTATCGATTTTCCTGTAGTTGGGTGAGTACACATATTCCCTGTGATCACATTGTTACAGTTGGTACAATTTGTACATCTTGTTGTGCCCTTGTATGGTACCGAGCTTATGAAAGGCTGTTTATGTTTTAACCTTGTTCTCAGGTTTGGTCCTCTGGTGTGTGCATGTACTGGTAGTTCTCTGAAGATCCCGTGAAAGTCTGGTTCTACTGATAACAACTCCCATCTTTTGTTAATTATTGCTCTGATTTTTGTGGATAGCGTTGTGTATTTGGTTACAAATACCATCCTGTTTTGTGTTTTTCTCTCTCGTGGTTTCAAGAGATCGTCTCTATTCATCGTTTGTACTTTGTTCAAATGTTGTTCCAGTACATCTGGAGGATAGCCTCTGTCTATGTATTTCTGGGTTTGTTTTTCCAGGTTAGTTTGACATACATGTGGTTCTGAACATATACGTTTAATTCTTATGAATTGCGATGCTGGTAAGTTGCTGATAAGGCTCTTGGGGTGGAAGCTTTTGTAGTGGAGCGCACTGGTGCGATCCGTCGGTTTCGTATACAGTGCTGTTTCAAAGCCTTGTTGCGTTTTTGTGATCCTGACATCAAGGTAGTCAATGACACAGTTACTGATCTTGTGAGTAAATTGAATCCTGTTATCCACTAGATTCAAAGCACTGATCAGCTCCTCAAGTTTTTCTCGTGTGTCGTCCCAGATTAAAAATACATTGTCTATAAACCGACTGTACATTTTGACTTGTGTCCATTCCCTCAGTGACATTAGATTGTTCGCTTCGTATTGAGCCATAAAAGTATTAGCGTATGCAGGGGCCTCTGCAAAGCCCATAGAAGTCCCATTCAATTGGGCAAAGTACTCATTCTTCCAAGTGAAATAGCTGTTGTGAAGACAACATTTTAGCAGCTGAATCAAAAAGATTTTTAGGTTAGTTGGTAAGTTCTCCATTTTGAGCAATGCCCATTCAATAGATTCCAGTCCTGCGTGATGTGGTATGGAAGTGTAAAGTGCCACCACATCGATGGTGCACATAATCCAGTGTTCTTGGAACCCTGCTTCCGTCCATTTCAATTTGTTGATGAAATCTGTCGTGTCCCGTATGTAGGATCCCCATTGTTGTACGAACTGTTGTAGATGGTGATCGATGTATTTTCCTAATGGGTCAAAGATTGATCCACATCCTGACACTATTGGTCTAAATGGAGGATTTGTCGGGTGTTTATGTATCTTTGGGATCATGTAAAGACTTGGACGTCTTGGGTTCCTCTGGGTCAGATATGCTGAGGTTTGCTCATCAATCCATTCATTATCCAACGCTGATTTCAGTATATCACTCAGCATCTGTTGTAAAGTACCTGTTGGATCTGTCGGTAATTTCAGATATGTGTTTATGTCTGCCACATGTTCCTCAACTTTTTGATCATAAAACTCCGTGTCCATTAGTACCAGGGCGCCGCCCTTGTCTGCTGGTTGTATTGTCAGTGTTGGGTTGTTCGCCAGGTTGTTGATTATATTTTGCTCTTGCTTGGTTAAATTGTTATGTCGTTTTCTTTTATAATCCAATTCCTGT
The DNA here is from genome assembly GCF_964263255.1 of Lissotriton vulgaris. Classification (NCBI taxonomy): domain Eukaryota; kingdom Metazoa; phylum Chordata; class Amphibia; order Caudata; family Salamandridae; genus Lissotriton; species Lissotriton vulgaris. Next base: position 109,915,944 of record NC_141686.1, read on the forward strand.
AAGTCTTTCCTCACCATTATTTCAAAAGTATTGAGCATCTTATGTGATACTGGTGCTTGGAACACGCTTTTGGGTTTGAATTTCCTAGTGGTATCTTCGCCTGTGCTCTCTGTGGGTTCAATTACATTCTCAAAATAGTGTCTCAATTTTAATGTCCTCATAAATCTGAAAAATGCCCCCTCTGTTTCCAGTTTATTTGTAATAACAGTTGGAACAAATGTTAGACCTTTATTTAAGGTTGATGTTTGTTGTTGGGTCAATGTGATGGAGGATATGTTGATAATCAAATCACTGTTCGTCCGCTCCTCAGTGCTTTTCCGGCCACTTCCTCGCCTTGTTTTCCGCTTGATGTTAATGTCTCGGGTGCTGTTGTTGGCGGTTGTCCTGAGTCCTGTTCCTGTGACAAAAAAGACGATGCTTCTCTACTAGTTGTTGCTTGGTTAGTACTTTCGCCAGATATTATGATACCTTCCTGAGTGGCTTTAACTGGTCCTCTACGTATGGATGTTTCTTTGTCTGTTACAAGACTTTCCTCGGAAGACCGTGCTGATGTAGGTGTTTTCTTCGGTATATATTGGCGTCGGGCATATATGTCTGCCCAAGTCACAGGGCTTAATGATAAATATGACCTTTCGTGTTATTTGTAAATACAAGAACTGTTTCAGCAATATGAACAATAACACATATCATTCAGTCATGGTAAAAACCCGTTCAAACCTTCGGGACTACCACTACGAACATTTAACAACAGAGACATACTTTAATCCACAACATTAATGGGAACTGGTTATGTAGAATGTCGTATCAAAGGGTATCTAACTATGAATCAATGTGAATTTTATATGTGCCAATATGAATTATGGTTTAACAGACTTGCAATGTATATGACCACTAAATGCTCATATCAATGTGAATTTTATATGTGCCAATATGAATTATGGCTCAGCAGACTTGCAATGTATATGACCACTAAATGTTCATATCAGTGGGTCGTTTAACTAAGGTTATGTATTGAAAGTATATTCACCTTCAGCACGTAAAACACGGTTAGGATTCTCATTAGATCTTAGCATATATGACATGATCAAATAATCAGATATATTGACCGATCCCAACCTCCATCAGGATACCTCTAGATAATTTTTTATCTATAACACCTTAAGATAAACCTCTAACGCTTTAACACAACAGAGCGCTGACCATTAAGCACCCGTAGGGATTTTTTCTAAATAAGATCCTAGTAAACGTTAACATTTCACGTTTTGTAGATTGTTTATGACATTTGAAACACAACCGCGAGTTATCACTTTTGACAACACCTGACAGTGAGCCGAGAATGTAATTCATCTCTATGATATTTAGCACAAATATTTTCTATAGACATCGATACTATTCAAGCATTATCACCATAACAACGCATTAAGCAAATGAACTAGTAGGTCTTATCGGTATTTTACACATTTAAGCATGGCGCCCAAAGTTTCTATCAGTACGGCCACAGTACTATGATTAAGTCCTTTCTCTATGTTTACAAACTCCGCTTCCTGGCGGAGTTCGCAGAGTTTCATATGGCGTTTTACCGGCACACCGTGAAGGAAAACGACCGATAAACAGGAACCCCGAATACGGCGGAAACCTTTGGCGCATCAGGTATGCTCTAACCCGTTCTCATTGAGTATATTGATAATACCGATATACTGCCCGCAAACAGTCGAGTAATTGCGCTTTTTCTCACCAGATAGAATTATAATCTTGGTGAAGACAAGGTAAGGGTCTTCAGACCTTTGTTGTTAGAGCAATTGACACGTAAAATAGGGCGACATTTAATCTCGATACATATTACTTTCTCTTTACAGCGAGTACATATCAACCTATACAGGTATGTTCTTATTAGTCCTTTAAGATTCATTCCGATACCCATATGCAGTTACAATCTTATAACCAACACTGGTTATTCATCATTATTTACAGTGACTGAACACTGAGTCCTGCGAGTGAGGCGTATTTAAATACCCACCTGTTATGACAAACACCAGGTATGACATTCCCATTGAGTTTAGCTACATATCCCCCATGAACTACATAGAATAAGAATCTCACACTATTTCATATGCTTTATTTTCAGAAACGCCCCTGATGAAGGCACCGTAGAGGCGCCGAAATGCATTGGGCTCACGTGTTAAACTTTTGTGTACTGTTTATTGTGGATATATATATGAAGCCAGAGTACTGAACATGTAAATATGATATAATGTTTGCAAAATTGATGAAATAAATTACATGTTTGTATTATGAGAAATGAAAATAATACATGAGTAAATGAAACTAATCAGAAAAGAAGAATAAAAATAAAAATAAGTACAAAATCTCAAAAAGTGTGCAAAGCATAATTAAGGCGCGGAGCGCTAAGTGAACAGTGCCCAATTTGGTGGGTCTCAAAACCCATCATAACCCCGACTTACTACACAGGATTGACTACCCTGATAAATCGGAGCACCAGTGGATACATTAGTAATACCTTGATAAAACGGAGTGCTCCTTACGCTCATCATTTATCCTAATTCATTAGCTGGTACAATGTTGACATCCTTGGCACGTCCTGGTAACACCTGTTCTGACGACGCAGAATCAGACAATGTGATGCAATTGTCTATGGAAATTGAAAGCTGACATTTGGGGGAAAATAGATGAAATCGGATTTTTGAAACAAAAATGTACTTTTCTTTAGAAAAAGGAAAGATTTTTTTTTGTGCGTTCACCAAAAATGGAAAGTGCATAGTGGATAGAGCACGTGTATTTTGAGAATCTGTCATGCTGGTGTTTGAAAACAGAATGATAAATGAGCAATCCCCATTTACAGCTGCTCTTTGAAGGGGATTTGGGGGGGATTTACAGCTGCTCGTGTTTCCTCTGTGCCAGGGGGCACTTGCTGCTGTCGTTGTTATTGCCTTGGTCGTGTGGGCGCATCCTATCCCCGCCCCATTAGGAGACCGGGGGCTGCGGCTGCGGCATGAGGCAACCCCCGGTCTCCCAAGGGGGAGGCTAGTGCGCATGTCCGCGCCGGGCAGGAAAATGACCTGTCCAAAAGAGGACACGGCACTAGCGTGTCTGCACAGCCCCGCCTCCCCCTTTTCCTGATGGTTTCTGGTCCGGCACAGTAACCGGCCGGCCAGAAACTCGTTCCTGAATGTGTGATTTAGGTACACATTGGCAGTCCGGATGGTGGTGGTGTGCATTGGGAGGGCAACGCCCCAACGCCCCAATGGACGCACTGCCGCTGTCCTCACTTAAAGAGGCTTGAGCTGAAGCGATAAAAAAGACATTTGGCAGCTCAAATGAAAACGGTATTGTCATTCATAGCAGAACGTACGGATCGCCAAAATATTCTGGTAAATCTTGTCAAAATAAACTTGCCAGCCACCAATAAAAGTTTCCGGCAGTATTGATCACAATGCCATGTGCCATGTGCGTGAGCAGTCTGGGGAAGTTGTGCTGGGCGCTGTTGTTGGACAGGGGTCCAGTGGTTTCGTTTTCGTTGCCCCTGTCTGTTGGGTTGCTCGTGGCAGCCCGTTCTGCTTGCATGCTTTAAGGGTATGGAGCTTCCCCCCCCCCCCCCTCTCCCTCCCTCCCTGAGCTCTGTGCGCTCCTTGGCTGGTGTGTTTGCACTGCCGGGGCTGATGTGCACAGCGTGAGGAGCCCTTCCCCCGGGTGCATTTTGCTGGCGATGGCAGGGGCGGTTGGTGACATTTGATAGTGGTGATGCGCAGGCCTGGACCGGCCATAGCGGGCACCGGGCAATCCCCCGGTGCACCGCAAGGGTGGGGGCCGGTTTTGAGACCCTGGGGGGGCCGATTTTGTTACAGGGCCGTTTTTGCAGCATAGCTACAAAATCGGCCCTGCAACAAAATCAGCTGAAAACCGGCCCCAGCAAAGCGCTCGGCGGCACCTCCAACCCCCGAGTGGGGAGGAGGGGGGGGGGGGTGGCCGAGCACTCTGCCAGGGCCGGTTTTGGGTCCCAGTCCGGCCCTGGTGGGGCGCAAAGTGATTTGCATACAGCACCGTAGTGAGCGAGCGCAGCGAGCGTGCCCGAACCCCAAAAGGGGGGTTTGGAGGGATAAACCCCCCCAAGAAAATTTTGAAAAAAAAGAAGAAAAATTTGCATTTTCAAGCAAATTTGAGAAAGCAGGAAGGTTAATAAAGCAATTGTGAAAGTGCAGTTATTACATTAATAGATGGCATAACATAGGTAGCTGCTTATTCAGTATAACCACATAGCTTCATACATTCCGTCCTATTATGCTCAGACTGAATCCTGTCACCAGGCCAAGTGTCTCACTTTCAAGAACAGGACCGTATTCAAACCACTTACATGGACATACAAATCAGCAAATGACATGGCATTCAACCTACTCTCTGACACCCTACCATGCTACACACCAACTCGGAACTTTAGATTCACCAATCACAACTTTCAAATCAGCAAATGACACGGCTCCCAACATCCTCTCTGACACTCTACCATACTACACACCAGATCAGAACCTTAGATCCACCAATCACAACCTTCAAACAACACCAAAGCCACCATGTTTGCCACCTAGTTCTGGGACTTTTACATCTCTGTCCTTAATAACGTTATATGGGCAAACATTTTTGTTGTTTTCCCCAAACATTTTTTATTAAGTAAATAGAACACTATGAGCGATCCGTACAGGAGAGCTGCATAATTGTGACCAATTGACTACAATCAACAATCAAGGGGAGAGAATGTAGCCTTACGGCTAGAGCGGTCGGCTTCGAAGCTGGGTAACCTGGTTAGAGTCTCAGCAACAACACTCTACATCCTGTGATTCAGGGCAAATCACTTAATCTCCCCGTGCTTACCAATAAAACCAGCATTGGAAATGCAATAGGTCTCGCATTAGAAAAGTTGGAGTTATTGGTCTTGTAAATGACATATTGTATTTATTTGTTGGTTTTTAAAATTGCTAAATTGATGGCTTTGTCATTTACAATGCCAATAGTTATAACTTTCGCGAATGTGACACCTATAGCATTTGGAATGCAACATGTTTTGTATTTACGTGACTTAGATGGCAGCTCTGGTCGTTAGGCCACATCTCTAGAGAGCAGGAGAGTGCAGCAGGGGAGAGAAGCACAGCAATGCAATAGGTCTCGCATTAGGAAAATTTGAGCTATTGGTATTGTAAAGGACACATTTATTTATGTGCTTGTTTTGAAAATAGCGAATTAATAGCTTTGTTATTTACAATGCCAATAGTTTTTTTCATAACCAATTTTTTATTGAGCAAAAGAGTATCAAGAATGTGGTATCTTTACACACCAAGATCCCCACAACAGTATCAATGCAAAGGTGATATACTCGGTAATCCATGAATCAAATGATGAAGCTCAGCTTTAAAGATGCCCTAACTGCCCACCCTAACCCCAACAACACCCCCACCCTTACCCAGCCCCCCCCCCCCACCACACATGTACAGAGGCAACATAGAGACGGTATACATAGAAGAAACAGGTATATTGCAACCAGGGCTTTGCCATTCGGGCCAGAAATGTCACTGCGATCAAATGTCCTCCTCCTGTTCCGCTGGGGGTTCCAAGGACAGGCCGCGGTAGTCGGCCCACCGCTTCCAGATTTTGAAATGTTTGCGCGGGCAACCCCGCGCCTCAAAGACTGGTTTCTCCAGGCCCATGAAGTAGTCCAGCCCAGCCTTCCATGCAGACAGGGGGGGAGCCCTCACAGATTTCCAGGCCCGAGCCAGGTCACGCTTGGCCACGACCAGGCCCAGGAGCAACAGGTGGCGCTTATACATGTTACCCCCAACCCCTTCCATAATGTGCAGCAGGCCTAGTCGGTGGGTACGAGGAAGATCCCATCCCAGGACCTCAGCCAGGCAACTCCATACGCCCCTCCAGAATCCAGCCAGACGACCACACGACCACACCGTATGCAGCAGGGAGCCAGGCACCTCCCCACAACGCAGGCACTCCGAGGACGCAATCAATCCAGCCTTCCACAAGCGTTCACGTGTGTAATAGGCACGATGCAGGTATTTGAATTGTATCAGGCGGAGCCGAACCGCAACAGCGGTGCCACGCGGGGACTCCAGCGCCTCCCTCCAATCGTCCTCGTCCAGGGCGCCCACATCCACCTCCCACGCCTCCCGAAGGGAGCTGAGAGTGGAGGAGCAGTGTGTAACAAGGGACTGATAGATCCTAGAAACCTTTTTGTCTCCTAAGTCTCCCATAAACACTTTCGCCTCAATGGGGCTGAACTCGGGCAGGGAGTCGAGGCCGGCGATGCTCGGGGCTAGGGCATGCCTCAGCTGGAGGTAGCGGAAGAACTGGGAGTGAGGCATCTGGAACTCCGCACGAAGGTCCTCAAAGGACTTGAGGGTGGTGCCCGATACGACCTGGCCCAGTTGTGTAATTCCTATAGCCTCCCAGCCCTCAAACCCGGCCAAAGCCGCCAATTCCGGGAGCATGCCATTGTGCCACAGCGGCGTTTCAGCTGTCAGTTTGCCCCACCAACCCACACGGCGCAGAGACTGCCGCCACACGGCAAAGACCACTTTAGTTACCGACGGCAACCCACGGCGTATACGGGCTGAATAGAGAATGGTGTGGAGCGTATGATCTCCCATGAGGTGTCTCTCTAGGGCATAGGCCGGGTCACTCCTATCTCCATACCACCAGTCATTGAGAACAAGCAGGTGTGACGCCTGATAGTAGGAGAGGAGGTCGGACGTGGCCAAGCCCCCACAGTATGTGGAGAGAAAGCACGTTCTCAGGGCCACCCTGGCTGCTCCGCCATCCCACAGGAAGCGGCTCAGCACCGAGTTCACCTGACGGAACCACTCCATGCCAATAGGGTGTGGAAAGTTCTGGAGTTGGTACAGCAGCCTCGGCAGCGCCACCATCTTAAAGATGGCCGACCTCCCAAAGATTGTAAGAGGCATCCTGGACCATGTTTTGACATCGGTCTGGACTCGGTCCCATACCGGTAAGACACTGCGTGTCCAGGCCACGGCTCGCGAGGTCGAGAGGAAGACGCCCAGATATTTCAGGCCGTCTGTCGCCACGCGCAAGTCGGCGGCCCAAGGGTCGGCAATCACTCCGCCATGCAGAATCCACAGGGTCGATTTAGACAAGTTAAGATGAAGCCCCGAAACCTCGCCAAACCCCCGCATGATCTCCAAGACTCGGGGACCCGAGCGCCGCAAATCAGTAAGGAACAGGAGGACGTCGTCCGCATAGAGTGCAATCCTATCAGTTATGGTATCGTTCCAGACAAAGCCACGTAGGTGGGCATCCATTCGGACCCGCGCCGCCAGGGGCTCCATGGCCAGGGCAAACAAGTAGGGGGACAGTGGACAACCCTGTCGAGTACCACGTCCGATGTGGAAGCGCCCAGAGACCGCACCGGCGACACGGACCGACGCCGTGACATTGGTGTACAGGAGACGAACATAAGACAAGAAGACAGGCCCTAGATTGAGGCGGGCCAGCAAGGTGAACAAGTATGTCCAACTCACCGTGTCAAAGGCCCGGTCCATGTCCGCAAGAAGGAGAGCGGCCTGTTCATCCCTGGCTCCCATGGCGTCGATCGCTGCCTGTGCCCGCCGGATATTATGCCGGGTGGCCCTGCGCGGCATGAACCCGGCCTGATCAGGGTGGACCAGATCGGCGATGTGGGGTAGCAAGCGGTTCGCTAGGGCTTTCGCCAAAACCTTGGCCTCGATGTTAAGGAGGGAGATCGGCCTGTAAGAGTCGTGTCGGTCCGGCGCCCTGCCCGGCTTCAAAAAGACCACAATCTCGGCGTGGCGCCAGTCGGGTGGCAATTCGCCCCGAGACCGCGCAGCCTCCAGGGCGTTGCGGAAGTGGGGTCCCAGTTGAACGTGGAACTTCTTATAAAATTCGGCGGGATAACCGCTCGGACCGGGTGCCTTCCCGGGGTTCAGCTGGCCGAGGGCCTCCCCAAGTTCCTCGGAAGTGAGGGGGGCCTCCAGGGCCGTTCTAGTCTCATCCGGGACTGCCTGGGGAAGCAGGTCATCCAAGTATGAGGCTATGTCGCTCTCCACCAGTGGGTCACGAGGAGCGTATTGTGCCGCGTAGTAGCGGGCAAAGCTTGCCGCCAGCAAACCCGGGTCGGACATGACCGACCCGTCCTCCGCCGCAAGGCCGGGTAGTTCTAGGGGTTGGAAGGTCGCCTGGCAAAGCCTGTGTAACATGGTGCAGGACTTATCGCCCCACTGGTACACCCTGCTGCGCGTGGCGAGCCACGCCTGTCGGGCCTCCTCGTATAGGACCGAGGCATACGTCTGCTGGGCCTGCAGGAGCCGTCGCACAACGCCCTCGTCACCCCCGAGTCGGCTACGCTGCTCTAGGTCCTCCACTTGGGCCGCGGCGGTCACGATGGCCTCCCGACGCTCCCGCCGAGCGGCCGCACACCAAGCTATATCGATGCCCCGTATCGTAGGCTTCAGCGCCTCCCACACAACAATGGCATCGACACCCCCCACCAAGTTCTCGCGCCAAAAATGATCGATCGCTTCGCGTATATGCGTCACGTATTCCGGCCGCTGTAGCTGCCAGGCGGACATGCGCCATCGAAATGGCTGCAGTTTAGAGGGGAGGGTCACGGTGGCCAGGACAGGGGAATGATCCGAGAGGCCCCTGGGGAGTATCGCGGCATCCCTGACACGGCTCAGACAGGCACCCGGTACAAACAAATAGTCGAGCCTAGAGAAGGACCCATGCACCACCGATACATACGTGTAGGCCCGTACCTCGGGATGGAAATGCCGCCACACATCAATCCAGCCCAGACTACGCACAGTCGCACACAACCGGGTGGGAGCAGCCGCGGGGGGGGGTCAGGCACCACACGCACTCGCCGCTGGCGGTCCAGGTTCACATCCATGACCTCATTCCAGTCACCCCCCACCATGGTCAGGACCTCGGGGATTTCGTCCCACAGCGCAAATAGTCGCTCAGACAATGCCCATTGCAGGGGGGGAGGGGCGTAGGCACTTCCAAAAACCACCGGCTCGGAACCCAGCAGGCCTTGAATAAAGACAAACCTACCCTGGGGATCAATCCACTGTTTCTCATGCACATAGGCCACCCTACGATGTACCAATATGGCCACCCCCCGTGAACCCCTCGCAAATCCAGCATGGTAAACCTGTTGATAACCAAACCGTTGGAGGCTGAGGGCCTTGGAGCCCAGCATATGAGTCTCCTGGAGCAGGAGTACATCCACCATCTCCCTCTTCCCCCAACGCAGCACAGCCCCACGCTTGATCTTATCCAGAATACCCCGCACGTTCCATGTCACCACCCGCAGGGTTTTCGAAGGAGACATAAGCGCAGTATCAGCCATTGTCAATATACAGTCCAAAATCCGGCCCTCCCTCCCTGGTGCAACCCGCAAACCGACAAAAAACAAAGCCTCAGACATGTGTGGACCCACCCCCCCAGCCCGCAAGTTCAGCTCCCCCTTCCCAACCCGGAACCTCCCCAACAGGTACAATTCCAAAACTCCCCCCCACGCCCCACACCCACCACCCCAATACCTCAGAAAACATTGAAGTATCTGTCGCGGCATGGAGAGACCCGGGTCCCAAACAGAGGACCCAGGACCCACCATACCAATGGATCCCAACAACCCCACAATGACACACACACCACCCCCCCAACAACACTCACATCTGTGAGGGTCTGAGGCCCACAAATGGTACCCCCCAAGCCCCACTGCGTCCCCATGACAACAACTGAAGTCTTCACATGGGAACTGACCGGCACATCAAGGACAGAATGAAACAGTCTCACCGGCCAAGGCAGGGCAGTCCAGCATGAGGCATACAAAGTGAGTGTAGACCCAGCAATGTTCAGCTGCCCGCGTCGGAGTGCTCCGAGTCCCGGGCACCACCCGACCGCGTCGCGCTGGCAGAGGCTGATCTCTTCTTGGAGCGAGACCTCCGATGGCGGCCCTTCTTGTTCGGGCGATCTGTCCAATGCCAATAGTTTTATCTTTCGCAAATGTGACACCTATTGTAACACAATATGTGTTGTGAGGGTGAGGGGTTGAGGGTGAGGGGTTGAGGGTGAGTGAGGGTGAGTGAGGGTGAGTGAGGGTGAGGGGTTGAGGGTGAGTGAGGGTGAGGGTGAGTGAGGGTGAGGGTGAGTGAGGGTGAGTGAGGGTGAGGGTGAGTGAGGGTGAGGGTGAGTGAGGGTGAGGCTGAGGGGTTGAGGGTGAGTGAGGGTGAGTGAGGGTGAGGGGTTGAGGGTGAGTGAGGGTGAGTGAGGGTGAGGGGTTGAGGGGGAGGGGTTGAGGGGGAGGGGTCGAGGGTGAGTGAGGGTGAGGGTGAGTGAGGGTGAGGGGTTGAGGGTGAGTGAGGGTGAGGGTGAGTGAGGGTGAGGGGTTGAGGGTGAGTGAGGGTGAGTGAGGGTGAGGGGTTGAGGGGGAGGGGTTGAGGGGGAGGGGTCGAGGGTGAGTGAGGGTGAGGGTGAGTGAGGGTGAGGGGTTGAGGGTGAGTGAGGGTGAGGGTGAGTGAGGGTGAGGGGTTGAGGGTGAGTGAGGGTGAGTGAGGGTGAGGGGTTGAGGGTGAGTGAGGGTGAGTGAGGGTGAGTGAGGGTGAGGGGTTGAGGGTGAGTGAGAGTGAGGGTGAGTGAGGGTGAGGGTGAGTGAGGGTGAGGGTGAGTGAGGGTGAGTGAGGGTGAGTGAGTGTGGGTGAGTGAGTGAGGGTGAGTGAGGGTGAGTGAGTGAGGGTGAGTGAGGGCGAGTGAGGGCGAGTGAGGGTGAGTGAGGGTGAGTGAGGGTGAGTGAGGGGTTGAGGGTGAGTGAGGGTGAGGGTGGGTGAGGGTGAGTGAGGGTGAGGGGTTGAGGGTGAGTGAGGGTGAGGGGTTGAGGGTGAGTGAGGGTGAGGGTGAGTGAGGGTGAGGGATTGAGGGTGAGTGAGGGTGAGGGTGAGTGAGGGTTTTGTATTTACGTGACTTAGATGGCAGCTCTGGTCGTTAGGCCACATCTCTAGAGAGCAGGAGAGTGCAGCAGGGGAGAGAAGCACAGCAATGCAATAGGTCTCGCATTAGGAAAATTTGAGCTATTGGTATTGTAAAGGACACATTTATTTATGTGCTTGTTTTGAAAATAGCGAATTAATAGCTTTGTTATTTACAATGCCAATAGTTTTATCTTTCGCAAATGTGACACCTATTGTAACACAATATGTGTTGTGAGGGTGAGGGGTTGAGGGTGAGGGGTTGAGGGTGAGTGAGGGTGAGGGGTTGAGGGTGAGTGAGGGTGAGGGGTTGGGGGTGAGTGAGGGTGAGTGAGGGTGAGTGAGGGTGAGGGGTTGAGGGGGAGGGGTCGAGGGTGAGGGGTCGAGGGTGAGTGAGGGTGAGGGGTTGAGGGTGAGTGAGGGTGAGGGGTTGAGGGTGGGTGAGGGTGAGGGGTTGAGGGTGAGTGAGGGTGAGGGTGAGTGAGGGTGAGGGTGAGTGAGGGTGAGGCTGAGGGGTTGAGGGTGAGTGAGGGTGAGGCTGAGGGGTTGAGGGTGAGTGAGGGTGAGTGGTTGAGGGTGAGTGAGGGTGAGTGAGGGTGAGGGGTTGAGGGTGATTGAGGGTGAGTGAGGGTGAGGCTGAGGGGTTGAGGGTGAGTGAGGGTGAGTGAGAGTGAGGGTGAGCGAGGGGTTGAGGGTGAGGGGGTTGAGGGTGAGTGAGGGTGAGTGAGGGTGAGTGAGAGTGAGGGTGAGTGAGGGTGAGGGGTTGAGGGTGAGTGAGGGTGAGGGTGAGTGAGGGTGAGTGAGGGTGAGTGAGTGTGGGTGAGTGAGTGAGGGTGAGTGAGGGTGAGTGAGTGAGGGTGAGTGAGGGCGAGTGAGTGAGGGTGAGTGAGGGCGAGTGAGGGTGAGTGAGGGTGAGTGAGGGTGAGTGAGGGGTTGAGGGTGAGTGAGGGTGAGGGTGAGTGAGGGTGGGTGAGGGTGAGTGAGGGTGAGGGGTTGAGGGTGAGTGAGGGTGAGGGGTTGAGGGTGAGTGAGGGTGAGGGATTGAGGGTGAGGGGTTGAGGGTGAGTGAGGGTGAGTGAGGGTTTTGTATTTACGTGACTTAGATGGCAGCTCTGGTCGTTAGGCCACATCTCTAGAGAGCAGGCGAGTGCAGCAGGGGAGAGAAGCACAGCAATGCAATAGGTCTCGCATTAGGAAAGTTTGAGCTATTGGTATTGTAAAGGACACATTTATGTGCTTGTTTTGAAAATAGCGAATTAATAGCTTTGTTATTTACAATGCCAATAGTTTTATCTTTCGGAAAATGTGACACCTATTGTAACACAATATGTGTTGTGAGGGTGAGTGAGGGTGAGGGTGAGGGGTTGAGGGTGATTGGTTGAGGGTGAGTGAGGGTGAGGGGTTGAGGGTGAGTGAGGGTGAGGGGTTGAGGGTGAGTGAGGGTGAGGGAGGGTGAGTGAGGGTGAGGGGTTCAGGGGGAGGGGTCGAGGGGGAGGGGTTGAGGGTGAGGGAGGGTGAGGGGTTGAGGGTGAGTGAGGGTGAGGGGTTGAGGGTGAGTGAGGGTGAGTGAGGGTGAGGGGTTGAGGGTGAGTGAGGGTGAGGCTGAGGGGTTGAGGGTGAGTGAGGGTGAGTGAGAGTGAGGGTGAGTGAGAGTGAGGGTGAGCGAGGGGTTGAGGGTGAGGGGTTGAGGGTGAGTGAGGGTGAGGGGTTGAGGGTGAGTGAGGGTGAGGGGTTGAGGGTGAGGGAGGGTGAGGGGTTGAGGGTGAGTGAGGGTGAGTGAGGGTGAGGGTGAGTGAGGGTGAGGGTGAGTGAGGGTGAGGGTGAGTGAGGGCGAGTGAGGGCGAGTGAGGGCGAGTGAGGGCGAGTGAGGGCGAGTGAGGGCGAGTGAGGGCGAGTGAGGGTGAGTGAGGGTGAGTGAGGGTGAGGGGTTGAGGGTGAGTGAGGGTGAGTGAGGGTGAGGGGTTGAGGGTGAGGGTGAGTGAGGGTGAGGCTGAGGGGTTGAGGGTGAGTGAGGGTGAGTGAGGGTGAGTGAGGGGTTGAGGGTGAGGGGTTGAGGGTGAGTGAGGGTGAGGGGTTGAGGGTGAGTGAGGGTGAGTGAGGGTGAGTGAGAGTGAGGGTGAGTGAGGGTGAGGGGTTGAGGGTGAGTGAGGGTGAGGGTGAGTAAGGGTGAGTGAGGGTGAGTGAGTGTGAGTGAGTGTGGGTGAGTGAGTGAGGGTGAGTGAGGGTGAGTGAGTGAGGGTGAGTGAGGGCGAGTGAGGGCGAGTGAGGGTGAGTGAGGGTGAGTGAGGGTGAGTGAGGGTGAGTGAGGGGTTGAGGGTGAGTGAGGGTGAGGGTGAGTGAGGGTGGGTGAGGGTGAGTGAGGGTGAGGGGTTGAGGGTGAGTGAGGGTGAGGGGTTGAGGGTGAGTGAGGGTGAGGGATTGAGGGTGAGGGGTTGAGGGTGAGTGAGGGTGAGGGTGAGTGAGGGTTTTGTATTTACGTGACTTAGATGGCAGCTCTGGTCGTTAGGCCACATCTCTAGAGAGCAGGAGAGTGCAGCAGGGGAGAGAAGCACAGCAATGCAATAGGTCTCGCATTAGGAAAGTTTGAGCTATTGGTATTGTAAAGGACACATTTTTTATTTATGTGCTTGTTTTGAAAATAGCGAATTAATAGCTTTGTTATTTACAATGCCAATAGTTTTATCTTTCGGAAAATGTGACACCTATTGTAACACAATATGTGTTGTGAGGGTGAGTGAGGGTGAGGGTGAGGGGTTGAGGGTGAGGGGTTGAGGGTGAGTGAGGGTGAGGGGTTGAGGGTGAGTGAGGGTGAGGGGTTGAGGGTGAGTGAGGGTGAGTGAGGGTGAGGGGTTCAGGGGGAGGGGTCGAGGGGGAGGGGTTGAGGGTGAGGGAGGGTGAGGGGTTGAGGGTGAGTGAGGGTGAGGGGTTGAGGGTGAGTGAGGGTGAGGGGTTGAGGGTGATTGAGGGTGAGTGAGGGTGAGGCTGAGGGGTTGAGGGTGAGTGAGGGTGAGTGAGAGTGAGGGTGAGCGAGGGGTTGAGGGTGAGGGGTTGAGGGTGAGTGAGGGTGAGGGGTTGAGGGTGAGTGAGGGTGAGGGGTTGAGGGTGAGGGAGGGTGAGGGGTTGAGGGTGAGTGAGGGTGAGTGAGGGTGAGGGTGAGTGAGGGTGAGGGTGAGTGAGGGTGAGTGAGGGTGAGGGTGAGTGAGGGCGAGTGAGGGCGAGTGAGGGCGAGTGAGGGCGAGTGAGGGCGAGTGAGGGCGAGTGAGGGTGAGTGAGGGTGAGTGAGGGTGAGGGGTTGAGGGTGGGTGAGGGTGAGTGAGGGTGAGTGAGGGTGAGTGAGGGTGAGTGAGGGTGAGGGGTTGAGGGTGAGTGAGGGTGAGTGAGGGTGAGGGATTGAGGGTGAGGGGTTGAGGGTGAGTGAGGGTGAGGGTGACTGAGGGTGAGGGTGAGGGGTTGAGGGTGAGTGGGGTTGAGGGTGAGTGAGGGTGAGGGTGAGTGAGGATGAGGGGTTGAGGGTGGGTGAGGGTGAGTGAGGGTGAGGGTGAGTGAGGGTGAGTGAGGGTGAGTGAGGGTGAGGGTGAGTGTGAGTGAGGGTGAGTGAGGGTGAGGGGTTAAGGGTGAGTGAGGGTGAGGGGTTGAGGGTGAGTGAGGGTGAGGGGTTGAGGGTGAGTGAGGGTGAGGGAGTTTAGCGGAGAAGCAGGACGCACTGTTTATTGTAAGCTGCGGAGTGCTAACATTTTACCCCCACCTGCAAGTGCTAGCTCCAAATTAATTTTGAGGAAAGACGCTGTGTCATTTCAACTTTTTTTAAATTAGGAATCCCGACAGAACACATTGACATCGGTGCTGATGATGTAATTAACTGCACGAAGTGTCTGAGCCAAACAGGCTTTTATGTAAGCAAAAGGTAATGAAAAAAAACTCTTACTTAGAGAGTTTTCGCAGTAGAAGACAGAGATTATGGGGGCGGGTTAGACTGCATCTTCTGGTTGCGTGTACTCTTTGCTGCAACAGTACAAAGACAACAGGGACACTTCAAGATAAGGGGCAACAACAGCCAGCAGGCCACTGTGCGTGCTATCACCAAGTAGTAGAATTGGCTGAAGGTGGGCCTGTCTGCTTCTCTGCCTGGATAGGAGCCAGGGGGAGTCGGAGCACAATAACCTGCATGAAGGCCACTGTTCAAAGTATACTTCGAGGCACTGAAAAGCATCCCCGCAGTCAGGAGCGGATTCTGTACCAGAGACACCTAGAAGGAGCATGGCAGCATCGGACCTCAATGTATGTGGCAATATACATCTGCATGCCCGAACCGCAGAGAGCTTCTTGCTCAGACTGCCCAGCGACGGGGAAGCTCTGTTATCTGAAAATACCGGAATGAGATACTCTGGCGAGCACTGAGAGCTGACGACACCCATAGCTTCCACAGTTGTGTGTACAGTTATCTATTGAAGGAAACTATGGAGAGTTTCAAAGCTTTACATCGCGGAATAAAAGGGAGAAGTTAGTAAACAGAGTAACTGTGTCCCTAGGAATGGACTATGATGGCAAGTAATCCAGCGTGGCGGTATCTTGCAGGACTGTCTGCAACAGACAGACTCGTGTTCGCAGTTACATTTCTCTTCTGCAGAGACATCTTGCAGTCGAGGCGAGGGTCTGGTAACCGCAATCTGCTGTGAGCGAAGGTCTCCAGCACAGCTCTAACCTGGATAAAACATCTTGTGATCCGTGTGGAAGCGACAGGAATTTCCTAAAGCAAGCTCGAACAGGAGAGTAGGCTATGACTGAATATACTGGAAGCACAAATGGGCAGAGGAACACGAGCTACACGAGTCGAGATAGTGCCGAAAATCAAAAGATGTACCAGATTACTGCAAAAACAAGTATGAAAAGAAGAATATTGAGGAGAGGGGAGGACGGAGAGATGGGAAAAGAACGGAGAGAGAGGGATAGAGAGGAGGCGGCGAGGTAGCGAGACTTGGAAGTGTAGTTAGGACACTAATGGGGGTGGGGCAGTGGGGAGATTAAGTGACAGCAGCCTGGCGGCAGTGAAAGAAGTGTAATTAGGGGGAGGAGAAGTGAGGCCGGGTGTGCTGGAGAAGCAAGACGGAGGGAAGAGAGAGAAGGGGAGGGGGCAGGGGAGGGGACGGAGCGGGGAGAGGGAACAGACGGAGGGAAGGCAGATAAGGGGAGGGGGGAGGAGAAATGCGTCACGGCGGGCAGGGGAGGGGGCGGAGCGGGGAGGTGTGAAAGCAGCAGGGGCCTGGAGTGCTGCTGAGGGAACTGATGTGCACGCGCTTTTAGGCTCAATGCGCATGCGCATTGAGCTTAAAAGTCACGGGCACTGCAAGGAATCGCCACGATTCCTTGCAAGTTAGTTTAACTCTGGTTAAAGCCCGATATCCTCGCAAGCTCGATGCGCATGCGCATCGAATACCGAGACCTAAAAATGAAGGTGTTCATCTATAACGAAACTGGTGCTCATGTAAAGCGCTCTGATACCCGATGTCTCAGGTCTAGTTCGCGCTATGTAAAACTCAAAAAAAGAAAAAAAATCTGAACTTCAAGGTCTGCTTAGCCATACAATATGACTATTCAATGATCAAATTATACAGGTCCTACACACGGTCACTGCGAGGAACCTATGAAGCAATGACTGATGACTCATATGCCTTCCCCATAGGCCTATACACCCAGGAAGCAGCACGTGACTCTTGCTGTAGCTACTCTGCGAGTCACTCTTGTGGAATGCTCAAGAGGAACTGACCCTTTTCTAAGCGGAACAGCTTTGAAAAACCGGAAAGAGAATGAGCTTTACTCTGTAATGCTAGGAGTGTTGTCTTTATATCTTTGGCACCTCACCTGTTCTAGGGCCCTCCGGTACGCATGCTTGAGCCTGGAACTTCCCATTATCAGAATAAGTGATTGGATGTGGTTGTCTGCTTGTTGGTCTCTGGTGTTTGTGGCTGTGTGCATGTGTGAGTATGGTTGAGTTTACATGTGCTGGTGTTTGTGGCTGTTTGCATGTGTGAGCAGGTTTGCGTTTACATGCGCTGGTATTTTTGGCTGTTTGCATGTGTGAGTATGTTTGAGTTTACATGTGTTTGGGAAAAGAATTACAATCAATGCAATGAACTCCCCACTGTATTTATGTCCTGAGTAATTTGCCACAGCCTCCTGTGCACTGAGATATCTACACAACAATATTAACCTCCTCCCTGCAGCGAGGCAACATGCAGAAATGCAATTTCATAAAAACTCATACTTACAGGCCATGGGGATAGCATTTATACCAGATAAAAGCCAGCCACTCTGTTTCTATTAATGTCAGATTTCTGCATCCGTTATCTCTCTAGAGGAACCATGACCAAGGCTGAGAGGTAAAGTGGGCGTAAAATTAGACTTTAAATTTGCTTTTGAAGTGAGATGAAATCCAAATATTGGCAAAGCGAATGTGTTTGACTTTTATAGTAAATACAGATACACACCATCCAAGCACATGTTGATTCAACATAGATGATACATGCATCTAAACATCCATGCACTCTCAGACTAACACACCTACAGTACCACATGCATACATACCATCGGGCAGACCCCCATGCCGACAGAACAACAGACCCCAGGCAAACAGAACAAGAGACCCCCCCCACACACAGAACAACAGACCCCCAGGCACACAGAACAACAGACCCCCCCCAGGCACACAGAACAACAGACCCCCCAGGCACACAGAACAACAGACCCCCAGGCACACAGAACAACAGACCCCCATGCACACAGAACAACAGACCACCCCAGGGACACAGAATAACCGGCCCCC
Organism: Lissotriton vulgaris; assembly: GCF_964263255.1. Lineage (NCBI taxonomy): Eukaryota > Metazoa > Chordata > Amphibia > Caudata > Salamandridae > Lissotriton > Lissotriton vulgaris. Next base: position 109,933,788 of record NC_141686.1, read on the forward strand.
TGGCACACAGAACAACCGGCCCCCTGGCACACAGAACAACCGGCCCCCTGGCACACAGAACAACCGGCCCCCATGCACATAGAACAACAGACCCCCATGCACACAGAACAACAGACCACCCCAGGGACACAGAACAACCGGTCCCCTGGCACACAGAACAACAGACCAGCCCAGGCACACAGAACAACCGGCCCCCAGGCACACAGAACAACAGACCGCCCCAGGCACACAGAACAAGAGACCCCCAGGAACACAGAACAAGAGACCCCCAAGAACACAGAACAAGAGACCCCCAGGAACACAGAACAGACCCCCCACACACAGAACAACAGACCCCCCCCACACACACAGAACAACACACCCCCATACACACAGAACAGACCCCCAGGCACACAGAACAACAGACCCCCATGCACACAGAACAACAGACCACCCCAGGGACACAGAACAACCGGCCCCCTCGCACACAGAACAACAGACCACCCCAGGCACACAGAACAACCGGCCCCAGGCACACAGAACAACAGACCACCCAGGCACACAGAACAAGAGACCCCCAGGAACACAGAACAAGAGACCCCCAGGAACACAGAACAGACCCCCCACACACAGAACAACAGACCCCCATACACACAGAACAACAGACCCCCAGGCCGACAGAACAACAGACCCCCAGGCACACAGAACAACAGACCCCCATGCACACAGAACAACAGTACCCCAGGCACACAGGAAAACAGACCCCCAGGCACACAGACCAACAGACCCCCCCAGGCACACAGAACAACAGACCCCCAGGCACACAGAACAATAGACCCCCAGGCACACAGAACAACAGACCCCCAGGCACACAGAACAACAGACCCCCAGGCACACAGAACAACAGACCACCCCAGGGACACAGAACAACCGGCCCCTGGCACACAGAACAACTGGCCCCCTGGCACACAGAACAACCGGCCCCCTGGCACACAGAACAACCGGCCCCCAGGCACACAGAACAACCGGCCCCCTGGCACACAGAACAACAGAACCCCAGGCACACAGAACAACAGAACCCCAGGCACACAGAACAACAGACCCCCTGCACACAGAAGAACAGATCACCCCAGGGACACAGAACAACCGTCCCCCTGGCACACAGAACAACCATCCCCCTGGCACACAGAACAACAGACCACCCCTGGCACACAGAACAACAGACCACCCCTGGCACACAGAACAACAGACCACCCCAGGCACACAGAACAACAGACCGCCCCAGGCACACAGAACAAGAGACCCCCAGGAACACAGAACAAGAGACCCCCAGGAACACAGAACAAGAGACCCCACACATAGAACAACAGACCCCCCCGCACACACACAGAACAACACACCCCATACACACAGAACAACAGACCCCAGGCCGACAGAACAACAGACCCCCAGGCACACAGAACAACAGACCCCAATGCACACAGAACAACAGACCCCCAGGCACACAGAAAAACAGACCCCCAGGCACACAGACCAACAGACCCCCAGACACCAAGTTCAGAGAGGGACATTTTGGGTCACCCTTACAACGAAGCACCATGAATGAGCAGCTGCATCCAGGTAAAGAACTAAAGAAGGCGTAGACACACAAATAAAAGGTGAAAAGATGTAAAGTGAACTGTGTGGGTCTGTTAATTAAATTTGTATAGTTATATCTCTATTAATTCTACAGTCAGGGGCCCCAGTACTGTCACACTACGAAAACATACTATACAATGTGTTACGTTTCTACTGATACCTAGGTGGTACCTCTATGTTATGTGGGCATGAGTGTAATGGGAGGCAAGGGGGCCGGAGAAGTTGTAGATACAAGTAGCTTCTCCAGGCGACTTACACCCCTGTCAATGGAAAGGTGCTAGTTGAGGGGGAAAGTGAAGCTAAGTGAATTTGACCTGCAGCAGCTCCAAGTCCTATCCAGAAGTGAACGTCCAAAAACATTTTTCTCTGGCTTTTGCTCGGCTTATTATCATCAACCATGAGTAATGCAATCCCTACCCAGTTGCTAGGCAATATAAGGGATGTTAACTTTCTTTCCCGCCCTGCAGTGATCAGATTCTATTACACGACCAGAGGCATAATTACCGTTTTAGCTCCTTACTGAACTATTTTGGCAGCAAAGATAAACTATAACAAATATATTTCTTCAACACAGATATCAGATAACAAGGCAGCATCTGCAGTCCAGGCCTCCATTCATAGCTGCCAAGGTTTCAGATTGCTATGTGTGACATTTTCATAATTTCAGTGTAATTAGGAGTGACATTTCAACCACTATGAGTGACACTATCCTGCGAGCAAAATAAAGCAATAAAGACGAGGAAAAACATATAAATATCAGAGATTACACTCATTTGAGGAACAAGAAACTAAGAAAGTCTTAAAACTGCTGCAAATCACCAGAAATGGAAGGGCACTAACCTAGTGCTTTTGTAAACTGTTACTGGTATAGCCTTAATTTAATAATACCTTGTCTCTAATAAAGTCACAACACTACATTGCTGCACCGAGGTGGGGCAAAATAAAAACAAATGCAGCTGCCGATGTCTTTGAGAAGTGTCCCTGTGAGTCCGTCTGTGTCACACTCACTGGCTCATGGCTCAGCCCACTGCATACACTCAGCTGCTGTACAGTAGCAAAGTCAGTCTGTCCCAAGTCACGACCATGGTGAGGAGCCCCCAAGAGCTTTCAATTCTTAACTGTCACTGCTCGGCTAATGTGAGAGGTGTTCCTACCCTAAACACCGCCTGCTCAGCCACTCCCGGACGTATGGCACTTGGTTGTTTTTTGGATCTCCCGGACTTATGGCCCGTGTTCATGCGGAGTTCTAGTGTTGCCAGGCCATAGCAATAATTACTGGTGGCCCGGGCTGGGGCGCAGGCTGACAGATATACTGTGCATTGTCTTGATGGCCCAGAGTGCCTTTCAATTTCAACAGCATGGTATTGTGTCTGTTTATCTGTGAGCAGTGTGTACAACCAAAGTATGCAATATATTATATATGCATTCAAACGTATATATTTAGTTCTACCACTTATCTCATCGTAATTTGTATAACAAACAACACTGTGTTTAACTCGAGGAGCAGAATGACTTAGAAGCATGAAGCTTTCTTAAACACATGCCCACGAACAGCAACATCGTAAGTAGGGAAAAAAATATGAAATTGTGAAACATGCTCTCTTACAGGAAAGCGAACACCTACTTCATAACAGCCGAAAAGCGCACAACAGTTAACACACCGACCTTTGCAAGCGCGGCTCCACCTCACCAGTTCAGCTGACATGATTTACAAACTTCGTTCTTTCTTTTGCCCCCAAGTTGATAACAGCGTGACTCTCCTCCATTGACAACAGGCCCTCTCTCTGCGTGGTCCTGGTTGCATGAAGCAGCAGAGCAGTCTCCGTCTCCCAGTGGCCTTCATGGAAGCTGCGAAGTTACAGCAACCAGCTGTATTTACACGCGCACAAGAAGTGGGACACATTCTGCCCTCGTGAGGCACCCTGGAACCTTGAGTTCTCACGATGATCTAGAACCCAACGTCTCGTGGCTCACCCTCCTCATGCTCACGAGTCCATGCACACCACCGCAGAACTTGTGACTTTGAACTTTTCAGATGTTCCAGAGACAGCTCGCGCACAGCAGCATTGTCGGAGACTTCAACTCCCCGGTGGGTGAATATGAAGCACCTGGACACACTGTACCATACCCCAGCACTGGACACACAACAGCTCCTCGGTAGCTCGGCGGGGTGGACCGGTAAGGGAGTCTGCTCAGATTTTCTCCCCGGCTCCCCTCTGTATTTCAGCGCGGTGGGCCCCAGCCAATCCTGGCGCTGCATAAGCGCCAGGATTGGCTAGGGGGGAATACAGTCACTCGCCCTGGCGCCTTCTCAGAAGGACGGGGCCCATCAAAAGACACACCCCCCTCCCTCTCAGTCAACTTGACGAAGTTGACGGAACATCTGAAAAGTTCAAAGTCACAAGTTCTGCGGCGGTGTGCATGGACTCGTGAGCATGAGGAGGGTGAGCCACGAGCCGTTGGGTTCTAGATCATCGTGAGAACTCAAGGTTCCAGGGTGCCTCACGAGGGCAGAATGTGTCCCACTTCTTGTGCGCGTGTAAATACAGCTGGTTGCTGTAACTTCGCAGCTTCCATGAAGGCCACTGGGAGATGAAGACTGCACTGCTGCTTCATGCCGGTTGTCAATGGAGGAGAGTCACGCTGTTATCAACTTGGGGGCAAAAGAAAGAACGAAGTTTGTAAATCATGTCAGCTGAACGGGTGAGGTGGAGCCGCGCTTGCAAAGGTCGGTGTGTTAACTGTTGTGCGCTTTCGGCTGTTATGAAGTAGGCGTTCGCTTTCCTGTAAGAGAGCATGTTTCACAATTTCATATTTTTTTCCCTACTTACGATGTTGCTGTTCGTGGGCATGTGTTTAAGAAAGCTTCATGCTTCTAAGTTATTCTGCTCCTCGAGTTAAACACAGTGTTGTGTGTTGTACAAATTATGATGAGATAAGTGGTAGAACTAAATATATACGTTTGAATGCATATATAATATATTGCATACTTTGGTTGTACACACTGCTCACAGATAAACAGACACAATACCATGCTGTTGAAATTGAAAGGCACTCTGGGCCATCAAGACAATGCACAGTATATCTGTCAGCCTGCGCCCCAGCCCGGGCCACCAGTAATTATTGCTTTGGCCTGGCAACACTAGAACTCCGCATGAACACGTGCCATAAGTCCGGGAGATCCAAAAAACAACCAAGTGCCATACGTCCGGGAGTGGCTGAGCAATCGGTGTTTAGGGTAGGAACACCTCTCACATTAGCCGAGCAGTGACAGTTAAGAATTGAAAGCTCTTGGGGGCTCCTCACCATGGTCATGACTTGGGACAGACTGACTTTGCTACTGTACAGCAGCTGAGTGTATGCAGTGGGCTGAGCCATGAGCCAGTGAGTGTGACACAGACGGACTCACAGGGACACTTCTCAAAGACATCGGCAGCTGCATTTGTTTTTATTTTGCCCCACCTCAGTGCAGCAATGTAGTGTTGTGACTTTATTAGAGACAAGGTATTATTAAATTAAGGCTATACCAGTAACAGTTTACAAAAGCACTAGGTTAGTGCCCTTCCATTTCTGGTGATTTGCAGCAGTTTTAAGACTTTCTTAGTTTCTTGTTCCTCAAATGAGTGTAATCTCTGATATTTATATGTTTTTCCTCGTCTTTATTGCTTTATTTTGCTCGCAGGATAGTGTCACTCATAGTGGTTGAAATGTCACTCCTAATTACACTGAAATTATGAAAATGTCACACATAGCAATCTGAAACCTTGGCAGCTATGAATGGAGGCCTGGACTGCAGATGCTGCCTTGTTATCTGATATCCGTGTTGAAGAAATATATTTGTTATAGTTTATCTTTGCTGCCAAAGTAGTTCAGTAAGGAGCTAAAACGGTAATTAGGCCTCTGGTCGTGTAATAGAATCTGATCACTGCAGGGTGGGAAAGAAGGTTAACATCCCTTATGTTGCCTAGCAACTGGGTAGGGATTGCATTACTCATGGTTGATGATAATAAGCCGAGCAAAAGCCAGAGAAAAATGTTTTTGGACATTCACTTCTGGGTAGGACTTGGAGCTGCTGCAGGTCAAATTCACTTAGCTTCACTTTCCCCCTCAACTAGCACCTTTCCATTGACAGGGGTGTAAGTCGCCTGGAGAAGCTACTTGTATCTACAACTTCTCCGGCCCCCCCGCCTCCCATTACACTCATTTTTTTTTTTTAACTTCATTTTTATTGCATCACCATTATAAATGTACAGACAATATACTTAGCATTAACAACACATCATGTACAGTCTTAGTTAGATCCAGTCGATCGCCGGCAGGGGGTTTCATCTCGATCTCAGCGCGGGTGACCTCAACCCTGCCCATTTCTTGTGGCTCCTTACAGTGTCCGACCGCTTCATCAAGCAAATAACCCTGGGACGCTTTTGTGGTTTTCTCCCCTCCCCCTCCCCAAATTTCGGTACCCCAATTCCCCTCCAAAACAGCCTCCTACCCACCCACCCCCGTGGTCGCTCTGCGCTGGGTTAACAGTGTAAAAGCGTCTGGTGTGTTGCAGGAGGAAGTAAACTTTCGCTAAGGTGTGTTCTCCTGTGTAGTGTTAAGGTCTGCTCCGGCTAGTGCACTCTCGCCATCCTGCCCCTCATCGTCCACCTCCCGGAGTGCCTGCACCATCACCTCCCATGTCGTCGCCCTCTCCAGCGCCTTCTCATCATTCAGCCTCCAGGCCAACTGGTATCGTAGGGTACTTTCACACGCGGCCCATCTCAGATATTCTCCATACCATCTTTTATACGTGGGCCCCACTCTGGACTTCCAGTTTCTCGTGATCTCCCGCTTGGCAAGGATGAGCCCCAAGTCTATAAATTTACTAGTCATCTTAGTCCTAGGTGTATGCGGGAACCAATGTAGGACGCCAACCGCTTTAGTGAACTGGATATCCCTGTCTGTCGCTGCGTTAAGGGCCCGCCCAACTTCCTGCCAATAATCTCCCAAGGAGGGGCAATCCCACAGCATATGGCACAAATCCGCCCCAGCTGTGTTACATCTGGGGCAAGCAGCGTCAGTCGCCCCAAAATACTGTTGGATTTTCCCAGGGGTGAGGTATGCCCTGTGAATCACATAAAAGTGAATCAATTGGAACCTGGCGTTCCTCGAGCTCTTCCTTGCCCGTCTTAGCAACTGGCCCCAGGTCGTGTCTGGTATCTCCACTTGGAGGTCCAGCTCCCACTTGGCCATCAGGGCTGCCAAGGGTTGCAAGGCCTCCCGCTGCATCCTGGAGTAGAGGCACGTGACAGCCTTAAAGGTTCCCGCCGCCATCATGGCGTACTGGCAGGCCATCGAGGTGCCAGGTTCCTGCAGCCCTTCCCCCCAGTGGGCTCGCATAGCGCCCGTGACTGCTGCGTGCAGCAAGTAGTCGCCCCTTGGAAGGTCAAATCGCTCCTGCAGGTCCCGAAACGGCAGCAACGCCCCATCTTCGTAGAGGTCACCCAGCATTAGTATTCCCGCCTCCTCCCATCCCAGCAAGCGCGACCAGTCACCCCCATGTGGGAGGGCGGTGACCATCCCCAGCGGAATTTCGGGGGCATACATACGGCGGACACCCGCCCGCTTACGGGCCCGGTCCCAGGCAAGCCGGAACGTCTGCTCCTCGACCGTCAGATCTCCCACCCGGAGTTTCTGGTGCAGCGTAATATATGCCAGAACGTGTCGCGGGGTGCCTTCTACTCTCGCGTCCTCGCGTCCTCGGGGCCTCTATACCCTCTCGCCACCTCCTGAGTAAAGGTCTGCAGCTGTGCAGCTAGGTAGTACCCTTCAAAATCTGGCACTGCCATACCTCCTTCATCTTTAGGGCGCAACAGCGTGTCGAGCGCTATGCGCCTCCTACCCGTGCCCCACAAGAACGCTATGACCAATGACCTCAGGCGTTTGAAAACCGAGCTCGGTACCCACACCGGTAGCGTCCTGAAATAATACAAAAGCCTGGGCAGGGCTATCATTTTAAGCAGGGAAATTCTACCAGCTAGGGAGAGCGGCAGGGTTGCCCAGAAGTCCATGGACCCCCGCAGGGCGTTAATACAGCGAGTGATGTTACCATCCAGCAGGTCGGACGGGGCGTGGTAAACATAGACCCCCAAATAATGCAGACAGCGCGGCTCCCACCGGAGTTCCTGCGCAGTGAGTGGGCACGGTTCTCCCGGCCTCAGGGGGAACAGACAGGATTTAGGCCAGTTGACCCTCAGGCCCGACAACCTACCGAATCGTCCCAGTAGCTGTCGCGCCCCCTGAAGCTCGGGGCCCGCGTCGGCCAGAAACATCAGCAAGTCATCCGCGTACAGGGAGATGAAGTGCGGCCTCCCCCTGAATGACAAACCTGCGTAGTGGCGGCCCAGTCTGGCTTCCGCAGCGAAGGGTTCCATCGCCAACGCGAATAAGAGCGGGGATAGCGAACAGCCCTGTCTAGTGCCACGCCTAATCGGGTATTGGTTCGAGATCAGTGTGCCCACTCGGACCCTCGCTACCGCCTCGGTGTAGAGGACCTTGGTCCATTTTATATATCCGTCCCCCAGCCCGAAGCGACGCATCACCTCATATAAGTATCCCCATTCAAGACTGTCAAATGCCTTCTCAATATCAATGGAAAGGACAAATGGGGAGACGGCGTCCGGCCAGTCCGCACCCATCAGTCTCGTGAGTCTACGAATGTTATGGGTGGTGTTGCGTGTCGGTATGAAACCGCACTGGTCACCGTGAACCAGGCCCGTCATATGTACCAGCAGTCTGTTGGCCAGAATTTTACTGAGGATCTTGTAGTCCGTCGTCAACATAGACAACGGACGATACGAGGACAGCGCCGCACTCTCTCTGCCCGGCTTCAAGAGCGGGATCATGAGGGCCTCGCACATGGAGCCCGGGAGTCGGCCCCTCTCCTGCGCCTCATTGTATACCTCGCGCAGCCGTGGTGCAAGGTACTCTAGGTATTTGCTATAAAATTCGATCGGCAGTCCGTCAAGGCCCGGGGTCTTATTTCTAGCCATCTGTTTTATAGCACAACCTATTTCTCCGAGAGAGATGGGCCGACCTAGTTCTTCTGCCTCCGAGTCCTCCACTCGCGGCAACTGTAATCCGTCCAAGAACTCCTCAAGCTCCTCTGTCCCTCCTGTTCCACCACTCTCATAGAGCCCTTCATAATAAGCACGAAACTTATTCAGGATCCCGGGTTGAGTGTGGCAGGGCTCCTCCCCTGGCTCCTGGATCCCCATGATCGGCACTCCCCCCCGGATTGGGTTAGCAAGCCACGCCAGCATTGACCCCGCCTTATCACCTTCCGCATGCGCCCTTGTCATGTACGCCTTGTGGTCGAAGCTTCGCAGCCGCTCCAGCTCTACTGCCAGCCCCTCCCGCGCCCCGCTAAGCCCCTCCTGCAGTTCAGGGTGATTCGGGCGCCTCTTCTCTAGTTCCCTCAGCCGTGTCTCAGCCTTATCTAAGTCATCCAACAAAGTCTTCCGAGCCCCTGCCGTGTGTCCAATACAGTGTCCCCGCACCACCACCTTGAACGCATCCCATTCAACCGCCCTCGTGGAGGCTGAGCCACTGTTCTCCTCAAAATACCTCTCAATACGCTCACTTAGGGCCTCCCTGAACAACAAATCGTCCAGGGTATCAGGTTGCAGGCGCCATGTTGGCACGCAGTTAACCGTCACCATCCATTCCAGAGATAACAACAAGGGGTTGTGGTCTGATATCGTCCTAGCCAAGTATTCCGCCCCTCCCACCGCTGGGAGCACACATGCCGAACAAAGAAACGCATCCAGCCGCACATGCAAGTCATGCAGGTGTGAGTGAAAGGAATAGTCCCTAGCGGTGGGGTGCAACGCCCTCCATGCATCCGTGAGGGCCCAGCTCTCCTGCCATTCCAACCTACGCTTAGCGACCCTATGTACTGGGGACGCGCGCAGCGGGGGATGGGACCTATCTAGTAACACATCCTCAACCGAGTTGAAGTCCCCCCCCAAGAGGACCGGCCCTGCCAGGTAACCCGCCAATTTGCCCGAGATGGTAGACAAGAAGGCGGGCAGGTCTACATTAGGAGCATACACATTACAGAGAGATATCACCCTGCCTCTCAGCTTCCCCTCCACCGCCACATATCTGCCCTCAGGGTCCACCAATGACTTTGAGACCTGGAAGGGGACCCCCGCCCGTATCCAAATCAGTGCCCCCCTTGCAAAAGCCGAAAATGTCGTGTAGAATAGCTGCCCCCTCCAGCGCCTTTGCAGAGCCGCCCCTTCCTGCTTATTAAGATGTGTCTCCTGCAGGAACGCTACATGAACCCCCCTACGCTTGAGGTATGCCTGGACTTTATGTCTGCACGCCATGGACTGCATACCCCGCACATTCCAGGTCACACATTTCAAAGCCCCAGTGCTAGCCATCTCCCCCTACACAACCGGACCATACAGCAAAGAACAATGTCCGCACAAGTCCCGCGACCACGGGCCCACCCACCCACCCTCTCCAAACAGGAAGCTGAATCCCACCAACAACAACTGCCCCCCGAGCAACCCCAACCGCTCGCAACTCCCACCCCCCCAGGACAGGCCCCCCCGCAACTGGAAGTACCCCCATCCAAACCAACACTCCCGACCACCCCTCAAGGAGAGGTGGTAATGCTCGCAGTCCCCACTGCGATGACCTTAGGGGCCAGTAGGGCGCGGCTCAATGCGGTAGAACCTCAAAACAAATCAGCCCCGCGCGCTCCACCCCGCAATCCCCTCATTACAACTCCCCAAAACCTCAATCAATAATGTTCCACTGCTGCGGGCCCAGTGCCCCGGTGTCCAACCAACGAGCTCACTCCACCAGTTCAGTTCAACACGCCTCCAATATCTGCTCCGAAGTCTGCGGCGTCACAATAGGGCCCCGGGCTCCACCAAATTCCGATTGTCCTGTCTCCGAGCCCGTGCCCGGGTCCTCCGATTCCGTGCCCTTCCCGGACTGAGTCCAGGCGGTCCTAGATAAGTCCACTACCGCCTGTAGTGCCGCCTGCCTCTCCGCCTCCGTCTGTAACACCGATGGCTTCCCGGTTCTCTTGCGGTTCCTCCTGATCCGTTGGGACTGCCTTACTGGTTTCGCCACCTTGGCCTCCTCCTCCCTGGCCTTGGCACCGTCCGTTCCCGCTTTGTAAGTGTCCCACCAGTCCCAAGCGTCCGCGGAAGTTGTGAAGAATAGTGTTTTCTCATCCACTACCACTCTTAGCTTGGCAGGGAACAGCAGGGAGTACTTGATGCCTTCCTGGCGGAGCTCCCGCTTGAGGGGCAGGAAGTTTGCCCGGAGTCGCTGCGTCTCAAACGTATAGTCCGGGAACATGGTGACTCTATTGTTCTCCAGTTGAAAGGGCCCTGCTTCTCTCGCCCTCTGTAAGAGCCAATCTCTGTCCCGATAATGGAGCAACTTGAACACCACCGGGCGAGGAGGAAGGCCCAAGGCTGGCGGGCGCGCTGGAACTCTATGTGCCCGTTCCAGGGAGAAGAAGGGGGACAGACCTTCCGGTGCCACCTCCGTCCGCAACCAGTTATCAAGGTATCCCACCATGTCGTCGCCTTCAATTTTCTCCGGCAGGCCCACTAGGCGTACGTTGTTGCGCCTGTTTCTGTTTTCGGCATCCTCGGCCCTCCTTTCCAGCACCTTCAGGCGGTCCATCACGTCTACCATCTGGGCCTTCAACGTTTCATGGCCCGGGGCTAATTCCTTGACCGTGATCTCCACGGTTTTCACCCTGTCTTTAAGTTTGTCGTGGTCGGCCTTCAGGAGGCCCAAGCCCGTCGCCACCTGAGCGATATCTTGCTGCAGGGCGTCCTTAGTGGTGGCGATGGCCTCCAGGATACGATCCTGCATCCGCTGCAATGCCGCTTGGTCTCGCTCCGCTCCCTCCGCAGCCTCTGTGTCGGTCGCGCCATCTCCCTTCCCCTTTGGTTTCCCCATCTGGGCCGGTTTGGGCGGCGGTCTCCGAGTATATTCCTGGTCACCCTCCGAGTGCCGTCGGACTTCGTTCTTCGGCAGGGTTCCCGGGCCCAGGTTTGTCACCAAGTAGTAGGAAACACTGAGCGATCGCGGCCCGGCCTGCGCTAGACGTGCCAGGGGCCCGGGGCTCTCGTCACTGGGCCACTGCCGCACTGCCGTCGCCCTCGCTAGGGGGGCGGTCCTCAGCCACCGCCCAAGAGTGCTCCCAAAGTCCACTCGGCACCCGGGGAGAGGCGCGATATGGCTGCCAACATCCTTGTTTCGTCTGGGAGTAGTCCTCAGTGGGTCTCCGGGCAGATGTCTCCGTCGTGTCTGCTCTCATGCCCTCGCCGCCATTTTGGGGTCCGCAACTTCTCGCCTGGGTTCAACTTTCAAAGTCGAAATACTGCTGTGGGATGGCTCGGTGTCGTCCTCCGTGGGACTCGGACCCTCCGCAGTAACGTCCAGTACCGGATAGTATCGGTTACCTCGGGGTCCGATCAGATTTTCAGGATATTTTTCGAGATCGGGCACGGAGCTCCGAGCTCACGCTGCCTACCTCCTCGGCATCCAAGCCACGCCCCCCCTCCCATTACACTCATGCCCACATAACATAGAGGTACCACCTAGGTATCAGTAGAAACGTAACACACTGTATAGTATGTTTTCGTAGTGTGACAGTACTGGGGCCCCTGACTGTAGAATTAATAGAGATATAACTATACAAATTTAATTAACAGACCCACACAGTTCACTTTACATCTTTTCACCTTTTATTTGTGTGTCTACGCCTTCTTTAGTTCTTTACCTGGATGCAGCTGCTCATTCATGGTGCTTCGTTGTAAGGGTGACCCAAAATGTCCCTCTCTGAACTTGGTGCCTGGGGTCTGTTTGCCTGTGGGTCTGTTTTTCTGTGTGCCTGGGGGTCTGTTGTTCTGTGTGCATGGGGGTCTGTTGTTCTGTGTGCCTGGGGGTCTGTTGTTCTGTTGGCCTGGGGGTCTGTTGTTCTGTGTGTATGGGGTGTGTTGTTCTGTGTGTGTGTGGGGGGTCTGTTGTTCTGTGTGTGGGGAGTCTGTTCTGTGTTCCTGGGGGTCTCTTGTTCTGTGTTCCTGGGGGTCTCTTGTTCTGTGTGCCTGGGGCGGTCTGTTGTTCTGTGTGCCTGGGGTGGTCTGTTGTTCTGTGTGCCAGGGGTGGTCTGTTGTTCTGTGTGCCAGGGGTGGTCTGTTCTGTGTGCCAGGGGGCCGGTTGTTCTGTGTGCCAGGGGGCCGGTTGTTCTGTGTCCCTGGGGTGGTCTGTTCTTCTGTGTGCATGGGGGTCTGTTGTTCTGTGTGCATGGGGGTCTGTTCTGTGTGCCGGGGGTTCTGTTGTTCTGTGTGCCTGGGGGCCGGTTGTTCTGTGTGCCAGGGGGCCGGTTGTTCTGTGTGCCAGGGGGTCTGTTGTTCTGTGTGTATGGGGGGGTCTGTTCTGTGTGTGGGGGGTCTGTTCTGTGTTCCTGGGGGTCTCTTGTTCTGTGTTCCTGGGGGTCTCTTGTTCTGTGTGCCTGAGGTGGTCTGTTCTGTGTGCCTGGGGGCAGGTTGTTCTGTGTGCCTGGGGTGGTCTGTTGTTCTGTGTGCCAGGGGGCCGGTTGTTCTGTGTCCCTGGGGTGGTCTGTTGTTCTGTGTGCATGGGGGTCTGTTCTGTGTGCATGGGGGTCTGTTGTTCTGTGTGCCTGGGGGTCTGATCTGTGTGTATGGGGGTGTGTTGTTCTGTGTGTGGGGGGGGGTCTGTTGTTCTGTGTGTGGGGGGTCTGTTCTGTGTTCCTGGGGGTCTCTTGTTCTGTGTTCTTGGGGGTCTCTTGTTCTGTGTTCATGGGGGTCTCTTGTTCTGTGTGCCTGGGGCGGTCTGTTGTTCTGTGTGCCTGGGGGCCGGTTGTCCTGTGCGCCTGGGGTGGTCTGTTGTTCTGTGTGCCAGGGGACCGGTTGTTCTGTGTGCCAGGGGGCCGGTTGTTCTGTGTGCCAGGTGGCCGGTTGTTCTGTGTGCCAGGGGGCCGGTTGTTCTGTGTCCCTGGGGTGGTCTGTTGTTCTGTGTGCATGGGGGTCTGTTGTTTTGTGTGCCTGGGGTCTGTTGTTCTGTGTGCCTGGGGGGTCTGTTGTTCTGTGTGCCTGGGGGGGGGGTCTGTTGTTCTGTGTGCCTGGGGGGGTGTCTGTTGTTCTGTGTGCCTGGGGGTCTGTTGTTCTCTGTGTGGGGGGGGGTCTCTTGTTCTGTTTGCCTGGGGTCTGTTGTTCTGTCGTCATGGGGGTCTGCCCGATGGTATGTATGCATGTGGTACTGTAGGTGTGTTAGTCTGAGAGTGCATGGATGTTTACATGCATGTATCATCTATGTTGAGTCAACATGTGCTTGGATGGTGTGCATCTGTATTTACTATAAAAGTCAAACACATTTGCTTTGCCAATATTTGGATTTCATCTCACTTAAAAAGCAAATTTAAAGTCTAATTTTACGCCCACTTTACCTCTCAGCCTTGGTCATGGTTCCTCTAGAGAGATAACGGATGCAGAAATCTGACATTAATAGAAACAGAGTGGCTGGCTTTTATCTGGTATAAATGCTATCCCCAAGGCCTGTAAGTATGAGATTTTATGAAATTGCATTTCTGCATGTTGCCTAGCTGCAGGGAGGAGGTTAATATTGTTGTATAGATATCTCAGTGCACAGGGGGCTGTGGCAAATTACTCAGGACATAAATACAGTGGGGAGTTCATTGCATTGATTGTAATTCTTTTCCCAAACACCTGTAAACTCAAACATACTCACACATGCAAACAGCCAAAAATACCAGCACATGTAAACGCAAACCTGCTCACACATGCAAACAGCCACAAACACCAGCACATGTAAACTCAACCATACTCACACATGCACACAGCCACAAACACCAGGGACCAACAAGTAGACAACCACATCCACTCACTTATTCTGATAATGGGAAGTTCCAGGCTCAAGCATGCGTACCGGAGGGCCCTAGAACAGGTGAGGTGCCAAAGATATAAAGACGGCCCACAGCCACCTTTGAGTCTGCATGGGTGATAAGCTCATATGAATTGCCTTGTTGCTTACCACTACCCTTTGTACATTACTTAGTATATGTTATTTTCGTTTAACTAAACCAGAGAATATTTAAAGTTGTCGAAGAAATGTACGTTTGTTATAAACAATTTTTCATGAATACCATCTAAAATATTTTGCAGACTGTGGCTTTTTCTAGAATTTTTGTGTTTGTTTGTTCACTGTAAATACTGTCCACTGTAATATATTACACATTGTCCTTTTTGTCCTTGAATGGTTGATTGTTGTATGCCTGTGACATGTTTGATTGGATGAAAGATTTCCTTATTCCCTATAAAATTCTTTTTGCACCTAGCATGTAATATTGTCTACTGCCTTTAATATATGTGTTTTGATAAAATTAAACAAAATAAACAAAGCTACCAATCAGCGACCAGCCTTGAATTAATTTTTCAGGTCCAGGGTTCTGACATTTGTTAATTAAATCTTTTGTATCAGTACTGGCATTTGCATTTTGTTTTTCTAGATATTGGCTCAGCCATACTGATTAGAGCCACCCCATTTGAGTTTTTCGGAAAGATATAAAGACAACACTCCTAGCATTACAGAGTAAAGCTCATTCTCTTTCCGGTTTTTCAAAGCTGTTCCGCTTAGAAAAGGGTCAGTTCCTCTTGAGCATTCCACAAGAGTGACTCGCAGAGTAGCTACAGCAAAAGTCACGTGCTGCTTCCTGGGTGTATAGGCCTATGGGGAAGGCATATGAGTCATCAGTCATTGCTTCATAGGTTCCTCGCAGTGACCGTGTGTAGGACCTGTATAATTTGATCATTGAATAGTCATATTGTATGGCTAAGCAGACCTTGAAGTTCAGATTTTTTTCTTTTTTGAGTTTTATATAGCGCGAACTAGACCTGAGACATCGGGTATCAGAGCGCTTTACATGAGCACCAGTTTCGTTATAGATGAACACCTTCATTTTTTTATTGGTAGGCACGGGGAGATTAAGTGATTTGCCCTGAATCACAGGATGTAGAGTGTTGTTGCTGAGACTCTAACCAGGTAACCCAGCTTCGAAGCCGACCGCTCTAGCCGTAAGGCTACATCCTCTCCCCTTGATTGTTGATTGTAGTCAATTGGTCACAATTATGCAGCTCTCCTGTATGGATCGCTCATAGTGTTCTATTTACTTAATAAAAAATGTTTGGGGAAAACAACAAAAATGTTTGCCCATATAACGTTATTTTGTATTGCACGTTCTTTAAATGCCATTGTTGACATCCGCCATGCCGCTGTGCTTTTTCCTTGAAGCACAAGTCTTTTCAATGCCATCTGAAATTCCTGCAGAGATTGGATGGGCCACATATTGGGTGATGTGGAGTTTCAGTGTAGAAGGACAGAGATGTAAAAGTCCCAGAACTAGGAGGCAAACATGGTGGCTTTGGTGTTGTTTGAAGGTTGTGATTGGTGGATCTAAGGTTCTGATCTGGTGTGTAGTATGGTAGAGTGTCAGAGAGGGTGTTGGGAGCCGTGTCATTTGCTGATTTGAAAGTTGTGATTGGTGAATCTAAAGTTCCGAGTTGGTGTGTAGCATGGTTGGGTGTCAGAGAGTAGGTTGAATGCCATGTCATTTGCTGATTTGTATGTCCATGTAAGTGGTTTGAATACGGTCCTGTTCTTGAAAGTGAGACAGTTGGCCTGGTGACAGGATTCAGTCTGAGCATAATAGGACGGAATGTATGAAGCTATGTGGTTATACTGAATAAGCAGCTACCAATGTTATGCCATCTATTAATGTAATAACTGCACTTTCACAATTGCTTTATTAACCTTCCTGCTTTCTCAAATTTGCTTGAAAATGCACGATTTTTCTTTTTTTTTTCAAAATTTTCTTGGGGGGGTTTATCCCCCCAAATCCCCCTTTTGGGGTTCGGGCACGCTCGCTGCGCTCGCTCGCTACGGTGCTGTATGCAAATCACTTTGCGCCCCACCACTTTCAAATGTCACCCACCGCCCCTGTACCCCGGGTCTAACCATTACAAGGTGCTGATGCCTGGGGTGAGTGGGGCTGCTGTCCATGTAGAATCCTGCAGTACCTGCCTCCAAGGTTCTACATATATTATTAACTGCACAAGCAAAGTTGCTCTTTCAGGTTGCAGTCTACATATTCTGCATCATCACGGCAATGCATTTTATGTTTCGACGAAAAGGTAATTTAGTCAACGGACGCTGACGGCCATTAAAACCCTTTACATCGTGGTTTCGCGCACAAATCAGGCTGGGCAAGTGTGCAAGTTTCCCGCAGCGCGTCGTCTGAATTTCATGTTTCCATAAGATGTTTAGGCTTTATTTTGGAACATTTTATGAGGTATGTTTCCAGGTACATGTGGAATATCAGAGTTGCCGGTGCGATTCCCATGCAGGTTATGTAGTTTAACGAAACATTGTTATCGTGATGTGTTGAATGTCTAAAGCTGCAGATTGGGAACAGTAGTAATTTAAGAACGTTTGTTCTCACTAGGCATCTGCTGTTTACACCGGATGACAAATCTCGTCACTTCACGGTGGGCCGGATTGCTTTCCCTTTGGTGTTCTGGGAGTGGGCAGAGGAGCTCAGCACCGGAGCTTCTGGCGGGCGAGTATGGTCGTATCAATCTGTGGGCCGGGCAGCCCTTTACCAGATTGGCGACTACGTTAGCGCGCCCCCTCAGCCAAAGAACGGCTAGGGTTCCCAGGCACAATGTTCATCTAATAAAGTGTGATGTGTTCTTGTGAGGGCGGCCTGTCTGTGCTGTGGGTGCCATAGATAACGCATGGGTCTTCTAGAGACACCTAGAACATGGTTATAATTCTAGGCACGAATGTCACGGTTTTTCGACCGCTAGTGACACGTTCACTATTACTAGTGGGCATGTTTATGTTATGAAGGAATTGTAAAGCTAGGGCAAGACTGTTTTCAGTCCGGCGCTTCGGCTTTGTTCTTCAAAAATGGTTCCATCCGCAGACTACTAGTGCCGTTGGTCAGTGGTAAGTAAAATATAACCAGAACACTGTTGACCTGTAATCACCTCAGTACGGGTAAAGAGCTTGGTGTTGGACTTACTGTCCAATTGACGGCGAATATAGAGTATTTGTCCTAACCTTGGTAGTTGGAAGAGCAATGGGCGTGCATTTGGAATCTGTAATTTTACATACTTGGGGTTAGTGCATGCTGTGCACCACCTGTCATGATACCTCCTTCGCCATACGAGCTAGTTTACAAGGCACGTAACATTGTGCTGCTGTAATAAGCTTGCATTTCCACCTCCTACTGAATTCAGGGGGAGGGACTTTAGCTTAGCGCTTAAAGTCTTGTTGCAATTTAGATGGGTATCATGTGCGTCACATACAAGCTATCGGGCAACTGCCAGATTCACTGTATGGACACAATTAAGGACATTAGGAACATCACGAATACCCTGCTAAGATATGCCGTTCCCATAGATCACCCAGCTTATATATTCTCATGGTGCAGACAACTAGAACTTCTTTAATTGTGTATATCAAATAGGTCAAGCTGTGACTGACTAGGGTCACCTTGTGGGTTGTTAAGTTCCAGGGTGTCTCTTTGATGTTGATGTCCGTACAAAGGGGGTAGTTAGGGAAACCGTGAAGGAGAGCCAAAACATGCAGAAAAAGAAAGGGATAGCAGGCACCTCAGTCGTTAAGTGTGATGTCCATCAGTGGTGCCGCTGTAGGAAGAGAGGATGCAAGGGTGCCGTCATGGCAGGAGCTGCAAGGGTAAGTTAAGGTCATAAAGTGTGAACATAGTGGGGGGGAGAACGAGTAATGTTGCTCTGCCAATCTGACCTGTGAGGATCCTTGCTTATCTTACAATACAGTTATAGTGACACAGGTCCGGGCCATGAGCGCAGTAAGGACTAGGGTCTATTGGAGTGTGGTCTGCATGTCAGGATCTCTGAGACTTCTGTTCAGATCCCGGCCATCCCAAGCTTCCTTGAGGAGCATGTAGCATAGGAATGTACAAAGCATAGGGCCTCACTCCTCCATCGTCCTTCCAGGCGGGATATTGTTAATGAAACTGGTGGCAATAGGGTCTAGGCTCTGTGGTAACTGGTGGGTGAATATAATATAGCAAGCTGCCCCTTCCCAAGCATGAAACATGGAACGCAGGGCTCATATAGGATGAAGACTTGAGGCTTATGTTTTAAGCCTAGGATATAATAATTTGCCCAAAGGACTGAGCTTTCCATAAGAGGAGAAGTTTCCCATGTAACAGCACTTTGTTAACATTTGGAACTTTGCAGAGCAAGGTACAGCTAATCTGACAATAGACTCATCCCCAGCACGAAGGGTATTAGCGGCACTCTACCACAAGTGCTCAGCTTTCCACACCGGCGTAGCTAGAGCTTGTGGCGCCCGGGGCTATTCTTCAGATTGCCGCCCCCTGCTGCTAAGCTGAGCTCTGAAACTGGGTGTGAAAGAACTTACTTAGGACGAAACAAGCAAAATCGGAACCACTTCCTCTGCTCGCCCTTGAAAAATGTACACTAGCTTGAGGCATGTTACCTATCTATGCCTTCCAAAGCTAGAAATTGAAAAATTGAAAAGCAGGCACCCTGTAGCAGAGTACCTGCTTGTTTCTGAGAAGTGCCGGTACTCTGTAATTAAACGTACTACGTCACTCTTGAGAAGTGCTGGTATTCTCCAATTAAACGTATTACATCACTCTTGAGAAGTGCATGTACTCTCCGTCTCAAAATAAAAAAGTTTAGGTACTCAGTACCTGCCCATTTAAAGCACTGATGCCTTACTAAAACACAAGTGCTAAGCAAAGTGGGTACACACAGGTCTACTTTAGTCTTCACTATCCATCGAATAGCAGCTCAGCTGCTTTGTTAGTCTGTCCTAAGTGGAGAGGAGTGGGAGACGCCTTATAAGCCTGACATGCTTTTATTTTGCGGTTTGTGGAGTAGCTGTTGTCCCTTTTATTTTCAAGCAAGGTGTTTTAGAGTACGAAGGAGCTGAAGGTTTTGGCCTTCACTTGGGTGTTGCAATTGGGGCATGGATATACACATAGCTCACCCATTTTGTTTTTTAAAGGGGTGCTAGCGTCTGATGTGGATTTGATAGGGTGAGAGTTGAGTTGAAGTATTGGTTGCCTACAGAGAACCTATTGAAGGATCTGAAGGTTTGATCTTCTCTTTTGTGTTGAGCTTGGTTTGGTGGTAGGACCCCAAGGAGGGAGACTGGGATGGCAAAGTGGTTGGTTAAGGCCATGGGTGAGGGTGGTGTACATTGATTGATGGTTACATTCAGAAGACATGGTTGAGGTTGTGGCATTTGGAGTGTGTTGGTTGTGAAAAATACTGTACCAAGTTACGTGTATAGATTTGGTTGAAGAGTCATTTTAATTTTTCTTTGCTTATCTTGAGTTATCTGGAAGGTTGAAGTCACCCAAGAGGGGGGATTAAGCATATCACATGGAAGAGGTGGTGAGGAAATCTTAAAATCCATCAATGAAGTCCATGATCTGGCTTCTTCATCAAACGTGTATTCAGATTAACTCAAGCTACTCTCAATCACAAGGCAGTAAGAGACAGAAAGGTTTCAACAACAACAACAAAAAAATGTCTTCTAAAATGGATCAAAGGTTACTAAAAATGCAGCAATGTGTTGCTGCACAGTGGAAAGCCCTTCTAAAAGGTTGACAGGTCACTTTTCAGCTGCTTATTGCTGTATTTGGGTATTACGCCAGTGCTAACGAGTTGAAACCTTTGTTCACACAGTGGTAACATCTACAAGTGACAAAACAGTGAAGTAATACTACCAAAAAAAAAAACAATAGTATGCTGCATAATTTGACTTTCTAGCCGCATTATTTAGTCAACCCAGCGGCGTGGCTAGGGCACAGGGGAAAGACGTGTGCCCATTGAGAAAATGAACTTGGGCAAAATATTCATGCATGCGCTCCCAGGGGATTCAACATGAAGAGGGGTGTGCGTGCAATGTCAGGGTGATTTGCGTGATATCTGAGCTCTCAAGCCTTTTTGTGCTGAATAGCCCCCCACTGCTTTAAAAGGGATTCCGCTTTTGGTAGCTAAGAGAAACGAGGCAAGAGATTTGGCCACGATTACTCAAGTTACAGCCATAACCACCCAGTAATAACTGCCTGACGAAATCCAATCAACAGCATTCTGGGACTTGTAGTCCTGATTTAATAAGGGCGCAATTAGACCTAGAAAGCAGGGACGCTGAGCTCCTCTCATGGACCTGGGAAGCTTGAAAGCACTGTACAAATACAGAATTAAGTCACCCGTGCCGCACCTCAGACTCAAAGTCGCCAGCTCGCTTCAATTTGGGCGCCTCTTACTTGTACACTGGCAGGTCTGGTTGAAGAACTTGACCGGCGACCTCTCCCGGCCTTCCACGTTCCGCACTCCGCAGGTTGTAGTGGTTGCTGCACGGCCGCTCATCGACTGGCACCTGCCCCAGCTCTCCCGAGAAACACACAAGTTGGAAGGCTCCCAACCCAGCGGCGGGCAGCACTGCTTGGGCCCAGTGATTCCACCGTCATGCATGCCCAGGAACTGGGCTTGCTGTGCACAAGGACAAGCCCAAAGGCTGCCAGCCAGAACAGCGCCTCTCAGAGCGCGGGCACCGTGCTAAAGCAATGCTGCGACTAGATGTAGGCCAAATTACCGTATTAACACACTGCACTCCTAACAACGCCCTTTATAGCTTCCTCTAGAACACACGGCGGATGACTGGAGCAAACGAGTAAAAAACGTGTTTCAATGTCTCTCTGCCCGCAAATGTAACGGGAGAGTAAAAACAAACTTCGCGCCTAGCAGCTTTGAGTTTAAATACTCCCCGGTGGACGTCATTTCGGAAGGGATTATTTTACGCTCCTTGAGAAGTGTTGAGTTTAGAGACCCCGTTTCATGACTGTCCCCCGTGGTTCTGAAAGAATCACAAACGCACCACGCACAAACGCTGAGGCACGTCGCACACCGTGGTGCGTGTGCAGGGCGTTGCAGGCACCATTTCTTGCTTCTAGTTTTGGGAAGCAGGTGCGCACTGCTTGCACCTGAAACGACGGCCGAACAGCACTGACCCGTTGCGGCGGCCTTTATATTTGGGTACACTGACAGACTGAGTGTCTCCAAATGATTTATAAAGGCTGCCGCAACAGGCCAGAGCCTCGCGGCCTCCGCCCTCCAAATAGTGCCGCCTGGGGTGGACCGCCCCCACCCCCCCCCACCCACGCGGGTGGCTTTCCATAACAGGAGATTTTCTCAGGTAACTGCACTTCTGTTAAAATTAGGAAACTTGTAGAGCGAGCTACAGCTAAATATGACTATAGATTCATCCCCAGCACGGAGGGTACTAGCGCACACAGCAGTCACAATGTGAAGCTGGGTGGGGGTGTTTACAAACCCATATCCCACTCTGTAGTAGCTGGCAACAGGCAACTGGTTTCCCCATTTTTGGTTTGCGAGCATTGCACTTTCCGGGAACTTCAGGGATCACGGCCATCTTCGTACTTTATGGTGAATGGTACCCTACAATGTAGGCCACCAGCTTTGCATTTCTGCACAAGCCTGTTGTGTTGTCAGTTAATTTTAATGGAGAGGCGGTCATACGTGGCACTGCATAAGTAAAAACAGTCCGGAGGCAGTTGCTCAGAGCCAGGCGTAAGTCATTGGATAACACCTTGATAGAAGACACCTCGATACCTTCTGCTTGAGTATGAGCTAGATAGAACTGTAAGTAGACAACCATTGGCACTTTGCATGTATTTGATAAAGTGAGCATTAAGCAAGCAGTTTGAGCATCAGTAGGTTGGAGTGAGCACGTCCGTTTACAGCGGAGTGGCTGTGATGCCTGATGTGACTCTTTGAGTCCATAGTCCTGCTTGCTGTATGTGGAAGGATGCATGTTGATTACATAACTGGATGCGATGACTGAGGAGGCAGAACCTGGCGGCACTCTCTGCTAAGCAATGTTCCTGGTGAGTTGTTTTGATCCAAGGCCAAAGTAAGAGCTTCTAGTGCAGGGCCAGTATCATGAGGCGACAGCAGCACGACTAAGGTCTTTTAAGGCAATGGTGTAAATGGTGCATGCTAAGTGGTTCTTAAGGCCCACCCCCTTGCAAGGATGGCAAGCAGTGACAGTGTCCCATGTTGAGCAACATGATATACTTTGTATATGAATGTTTGTTGAAAGCCTCATTGAACGTTATGTGGAACCTTCCAGGATGAAAGGTCGTGCCTGGTGTGGTTCCTATCCAAACCGGTTGTGGTATCTATCCAAGGGGCCCATTGGATGGGCGGTACAAATTTTTAAAGTACAACCGGGGATCCCCTCATCTATGTCAGATCTTGCTTATTTGTTGTTTACGCAGAGTTCGGGACAGGTTAACTGGCCGCACCTTGTTGCAGCGGGGATGGTTGGTCAGGTCAGTTGACCGAGTACAGCCAGGCAGGGGGACCATGTGCTTAGGTCACTCACATCAGGCAGAGGGCCCAGGGAAAGCATGGGGGGGGCTGCACAGAACAGGACACTGCACAGGTTAGAGGCTGGGGTATTGTGGCTGCACTACGGCACATTGTAAGGTAAACCTGGACTGATTCACATGCGGGGTATGGAGGTAGTGGTCCCTACCTCTTTTCTCAGGATCACTCAGTGTCGGGCGTATCTAACGATCATCTTAGCGGGCAGTTAATTTACAGCCTCTCTTGCATCTGCCATTCGGTGAGTAGGTTAGCCATGGACTTTATTAAGTGCCGCAATGGCCCTCTAATCAATAGTACAGCATCTACTTTACCGGTGCTATTTGTCCCTTCATTAGCACCAGCAGCGGCTCACAGGGGTAGCAGAATGCTTCTTTTTTAATTTGCCCGGGATTGGGGCTGGCAATGTCACCATGCTTTGCAGCCAGTAACTGAAGAGGCAAAGACTTACCTGTGAGGGGGCAACACACACGCAGCAGTAGAGGGCTACACACAAATAAGCACCTTCTGTCAGCTGGGGCGTCGGTGTGCCATTACCAAGAGAGCGCGGGGTGCCTTGTCAGTGCTGATATGGAGGGGATGGAGCATTAATAGGACAACAACCAGAGCGCAGTTTGTAGTCATAGTTAGGGTTAAATTGATTAAATGGTTGGCATGATACCAGTTGCTGCAGTTAAGCGAAGTTCATTGGGAGTTGTCAGCGAACATTTGGACTGCAAGGTTGGTGGTTAGCTGGGGGGCAGACCTTTTACATGTGTGTTCCTAGTTCAGGCATGTCTGATTATGGGGTAGGGTGCCTGAAGTCTGCCCTGGGATACAAGTTCACAGGTAGGTGTGAGGTTCCGTGACAATTGTAAGTGGTGTTTTCGACTCGCACGAATATAGTCGAGTCTGGTATCTATGAACCGCAAATGACGAGTTTAGTGGGTGTACGCAGTTTCGCTGTGCTAACCTAAACCGTTCGTCTGTTATGTGGGTTTTTCTATCTGTACCCACGGGTTCCATCTTAGATACGGCATCCATTTTGTCTCTTGCCCTCAAGTAGCCAGCGAACGGACGTTGTCCGCTTCGCGACCCTGGGATTCCCAAGATATCTGCGGAAGACACATGTCCTTTGAAAATGTCTTTATGACGGGGGGGATGATACTGTAAGGCAGATGGCCCCGCTCGAGGCTCATCTCGCCGTGCCGGTTTATTGTCTCAGCCGTGCATCTCATTAGGCATGTCCCTTTGATGCCTGTAGCTCGTGTTTCCCGATACCTCCCCTTTTACACCCTTTCCAATCTCCCCACTGTTTCCATCTTCCTCTGCACCTGTCCTTGTTCCTTCTTCGATTTGTTTTACTGCTGATTGGAATGCACTAATGATGGGAAGATGGGTTTTTACAGTTGGGAACCGCCAAATGTTTCCGCACTTATGTCCCGGACCTTGTGTGTATCAAAAGTGACCAAAGCGACCCCTCTGGGGGATAATTGTGGGAACCGGGTCATAAACTTTTGTGTCCAATGTAACTCTATGGGAAAATCGTGTATAAAAGGAGCGATCCGCAGAACCAATTTGAAGCAGTTACTCTGAACTACACTCGCTGTACTTCTGTGATTTCTGTGTTTCCCTGCAGCAAAAAAAACTTGAATCTTTGACGCCGAAGGAAGTGTCCCGTGTCTCTGTGATTCGTACGCCGGAGCAGGTTACCCACGAAGGTTTCAGGTGTTGTGCCCTGGCACCGCTGGGTTCTAAATAACCCAGTCCTTCAGTTGGCGCCCAACGTGGGGCTGCATCAGTGGTACCGGTCCAAGCCCGACGATCGTGAGGAACTTCGTGTGAAATCTCCGAGGGAAGGTGCACTCCGCTTCATCGATCCTGTTGTCAAAACAAGTGGCCCAAACACTTTTCCCGCGAAGATTCCCGCCTCCTGACGGCTGCGACGGACTGCTGCCCTGACTGTAGACCTGTTTTGGCGCCTGGCGTAGACCTTGGTAGAGCGAGACGATTGACGGGCCTTCCTGGTGACGCCATCGATCTTTGAGTTAAGTATTTGTGGGTCGCTCCCAGAGTTCTTGGTTGTGGTTGCTTAGTGGTTGCATGGTTCCATTGCATTTGTAGTTCTTGGTACTTTGTTGTGTTGTTTGACGACTGCAGCCGCCAAAAACCGAGGGTTTTGTTCTTTACAGGGACTTGGTAAATCCCGTAACCCTTGACGTTTGTGAAACTCGGCTAGTGTGCAAGATGCCTGGTCGCAGTGCTTTGTTTAGTTGTTTCAGACCTTGTGGTGTGGACTCCTGACTGGAGGACTCGTGCCCGATACCTCCGGTTGGAACTCCGACTTATGAATTGTACAGTAAGAATGGGCTAGGCCCGATTACCTTTAATGATTACTGGATCCGCTATACGAAGAAGGATGGTGTCCTTAGTTGGCCACCTCATGGTAGCTTTGAGACCCCGATTTTAGACAACCTAGAGGCTAAATTATTCGAGAGAAAGTCAAGGCCGGCCATGTTTGATGCCTTTCGGTTGTGGCGTAAAGAAGCCCGACAGAAAGAAATCAGGCAGACTAAACGTAATCAGCGAGATAATGTTGCTACCATTGTGAAGAAAGCAGAGCAATTTCAGCGTGATAAGGAGGTTAAGGAGAAGGAAGTGTTTGATAGACTACAGCGTATGACCATAGATAAATGTTATCCTACTTTGCCTACGGAGTCGGAAAAGAAGGAAGAGCCAGTTGAGGATCCTTTAATGTCCTATCTTATGAAGTCGCCGCCTCCGTACGTACAGGGTGCCGCAGCTCCTGTGGTTCCTCCTGTACCTATTCTTCCCCCTATTCTTCCTTTGCCTGTTCCTCAACCTGCACCTGTTCTTCCGACTGTTCCTGCTCCTTTGTCTGTTGCTATCCCTACTGCTCCTCCGCTTCCACATACTCCTGCTCCCGCTACTGCTCCTGCTCTGTTAACTCCTGCTGTCGCTACTGTTTCTACCCCTTCACTTGTTAGTCCTGTGTCCTATACTTCTCCCTCTACTCGTACTCGTACTACTCCTCTTGCGGCTAGCTTCTTTCATTTGCTCGGACCTGTTCTTGGGTCCGCTGGTTCCGATGGTCCTCAGAGACGTAGTCAGCTTCCTGGTAACAGAGAACGTGCTTCGCTATACAATATGGCGATGGGTTGGATGACACATCCTCTTAGAAATCCACCCCGTGTTGTACTCGACACATTTTGCCAATTCAATATACCAACCCAAAGATTTGTGTTTGAGGAAATGTGTAAGGTCCTTCGCGATCAGATATCGGCCGATGCACCTGACGAGGTGCTGACCGCTTTGTCTGATCTACAGCTTCAGTTCTCGACTGGACTGATAGTGGATACCAACGTTCGACGTGCTGTTGAGCGGTTGCTATCTTTCCGTCCCACTCCTATACCTCAAGCCTTGTTTGTTGAGGATGTTGAAAGACAGCCAGATGAGTCTGGTCAATTTCCCATGCGAGAAGTTCCACCGGTATGGATGCCGGGTGATGCTAATGCTATTCCTATTGTTCTGCCGCATTTCCAGAGAGTGTGGATACATCTCCCATGGAAACGATCAGAAGTGTTACAGGTGAAGCAATCTTTGCCTGACCCTCGCAAAAATCCTACAGGGTATTACAAAGAATTATCGCAGCTCGTAGATGCTACGATAATGAATCTTGCCGATATCGATATGCTGTTCGGCAATGTCGTACCGCAACCGGTATGGGCTAAGATCCGTCAGGAAAATCATCCCAATGAATTAGGTGGTGATTGGGCTGCCATTGTAGCGGCGGATGGTCGACAAACTGGTGGTGCTAAACCCGAACAGATGATTACTGCTCTTCCTCAAAGAATAATAACGTTAATGAAAACTCTTATGCCAGCTATGAGGGTGAACTGGGACAAATTGTCAGCTTGTAAGCAGAAGAAGGACGAGAGTGTCTCTGACTTCTTTACGAGGTTCGAGGAGGCATTCATCGACCATAGTGGACAGGATATGGGTACTGAGGGTGGTCAGCGGTTGTTCGTGGATAAATTTGTTTCAAACCTATTGCCCGATTTGAGCAATAAATTAAAGAATTCAGAAAGTGCGTGGGCCGTTTCTACCTCAGCTCAGATATTGGCCACAGCACAATATTACGAGAATAGAGAGAAAGAGGAGAACGACCGTGCTGATAAAAAGACGAAAGAGCTCAAAACTAAAGTGTTGCTACAGCAGGCTTTTCCTCCACGTTCGAATCAGAATGCTCCCCAACAGAATAGATCGCAGTCGCAATCGAACCGATCACAGCCTCGTAATGACTCCTCCTCCCAAAGATCATCGTTAGGGTACAATCAATGTGCTTATTGTAGACAGGAGGGACATATCAAATTCAATTGTCCTGTTCTGAATGATCGTAATAGTGGTAATTCATCTAAAGGAGGTCGTGGTGGTTCACAGCAGGCATCACGTGGTAGAGGTCGTGGTGCTCAGAATGATCGATCAGATAACTCCTCAAATTCAAATAATTGTTTTGATCAACGTGGATCATCGCAAGGACGATCTGCGCAGTACAATGTGGATGATTATTACGTCGATCAGGGAACTGACGACAGTAATTACTAGGACAGCCGAAGACAAGGAGAGGGAGTGGTATCAGTTCCGGTTGATCAGAGAGGGCCTTACGTCGCAGTTGCTACATCGGGCGTCGTTGAGCCTTTTCTGTTGGACACTGGTGCAGCGAAAAGTTCTATTATGCATTCGAAACTCCCTGGCGCACCTTTGTCTGGCTTAACAAATGTTTCCGTTGGATTCTCTGGCGCCCCCGTTAGCAATCCAGTTTCGCGCCCTTTGCCCCTTACAATAGGGCCTCGTGAGCTTCAAGCTCCGTTGATTTTGACTACTGGGTGTGGTGAAAATCTTTTGGGCCTGGATTTGCTTAAACGTTTGTATGCAACCCTGTATTGTTCTCCTGCGGGTGTAAAGCTTACGTTAGGAGAGAGGGTTGTCTCTCCTATGTACTTGTCTCTCGATAAGCTTCCACCGGAATTGAGTTCTCTTCCTGCGTCTTTGTGGGCAACAGGTCCCAATGATGTGGGCCTGCTTGACATCTCCCCTTATGTTCTTTAGTTGAAATCTAATGTACGATTGCCACGTATTCCCCAGTACCGTATCTCTCTTGATGGTGAACGAGCACTGTTAGCGATCATTTATGATCTGATCGAGAAAGACGTTATTGAAGAGACTCGGTGAAACGTGTGCAACAGCCCTGTACTGTCCATTCTTAAACGTACTGATCCTTCAAAACCACCTGTTTATCGTTTTGTTATCGATTTACGGGAGGTGAATAAAATTGTGATTCCTCAGTTCCCCGTTGTGCCTGACATCACGGCGCTACTGACTCTGATTCCAGCTTCTGCATCGTGGTTTTCGGTGATTGCCTTGAAGAATGCGTTCTTCAGCATCCCGATTGCCGAGGAGAGTAGAGACCTTTTCGGTTTCTCTCTCGGTGGACGCAGCTTCCGGTTCAAACGCGCTCCTCAGGGCTACTGTGAAAGTCCATCGATTTACAGTCAAGCCTTAAAGGGTCAACTGGATGCGTTTAGGTTGCCGGCTGGTGCGGCTTTAATCCAATATGTCGATGACCTATTGGTAGCTGCAGATACTCAGGACGTTTGCAAAATTGCTACGGTGTCGTTGCTGCAACATCTCTGCGAGTTAAATCACAAGGTGTCCCCTTCTAAACTCCAATATTGTTGTCAAGAAGTAACCTATTTAGGTCACTTATTGTCAAAGGAGGGAAGGCGGTTGACCCCAGAGAGGATTGCAGCGATTGCGCGAATGGCTGTGCCAACAACCCAAAGAGATGTGCGTGCCTTTCTAGGTATCACGTCGTACTGCAGGCAATGGATTCCTAATTTTTCATTGCTAGCGAAACCATTAGTGGCTCTTACGTGCAAGGATGTTTCAACTCCTTTACCATGGACGGACGAATGTCAGAAAAGTTTTTCTGAATTGCGTGATTCATTGTGTTCGGCTCCTGTGTTAGGTACTCCTGATTACAGTAAGCCATTCACATTATATGTTCACGAGAGGGAAGGTTGTGCTTTGAGTGTTGTAACGCAACCTTTTGGTGATAAGCAACGCCCATGTGCATATTTTTCCTCGACCTTGGACCCGGTAGCTAGAGCATTGCCGAGTTGTTTGAGAGCAACAGCGGCAGCTGCGGTGTCCATCCGGCAATCAGCAGGATTGGTCATGGATAATATGCTTACGGTGATGGTTCCGCATGCAGTCGACACTCTTTTGAATCGTACGAAAACTCAGCACTTGACAAGTGCGAGATTGTCTGGGTACGAGTTGACGTTGCTGGCAAGTCATATCCAGATAAAACGTTGCAATGTTCTGAATCCGGCGACTTTGTTACCAACTAGCTCAGAGTCAGATGAAATAACAGAACATGATTGTTATTTGAGGACAGAAGAGGAAACAAAAGGTCGAGTGGACCTTAAAAACACCCCATTGGAAGACCCAGATGGAACGCTGTATGTGGATGGTTCATGTTTTAAGTTGCCGAATGGCGATGTGACTACTGCTTATGCTGTTGTAACGTTGAATACTGTTGTTGAGACTGCAAGGTTAAATCAGAATTCTGCCCAAGCTGCAGAGCTGATCGCTCTCACTAGAGCGTGTGTGTTAGCGAAAGGGAAACGTGTGAATGTGTTTACCGACAGCCAATATGCGTTTGGCGTCGCCCATAGCTTCGGACGATTGTGGAGAGAGAGAGGTTTTCTGACATCGCATGGTACGAAGATTCAGCATGGCCAGCTTGTGAATGATCTTTTGGATGCACTGACGTTGCCTAAGCAGGTAGCGATTGTTAAATGTAGTGCGCATCGTAAGGTGACAGATGATGTTGGTCGTGGTAATGCGTTTGCGGATGAGATTGCTAAGGAGACTGCCCGGAACCTTAGCACTCGAATGTATGTGACGAGTTCGGTTAGGTGGCCTGCAGAGTCGAGCATGTGCGAAGACACTATTGAGAGTGTGAAAGAAATTCAGAATGAGGCCACCGAGACTGAAAAGACGAAGTGGAAAGAAAGTACGGGAAAGTTGGATGCGAATGGTTGTTGGATTGATTTATCGGATCAGAAAAGATGGATGTTGCCTGATGCGTATGTGCTGGCCGTTGTGACAATGGCGCATGGGTTAGCACATATTAGCGCGAAAGGTATTTGTAAGTTGCTGTCTCCG
This sequence comes from Lissotriton vulgaris, assembly GCF_964263255.1. NCBI lineage: Eukaryota > Metazoa > Chordata > Amphibia > Caudata > Salamandridae > Lissotriton > Lissotriton vulgaris. Next base: position 109,964,198 of record NC_141686.1, read on the forward strand.
GTGTGGAGGAATGATGGTATCACGAAATGTGCTGAACGCTTGGTTAAGAACTGTATGGTGTGCATGTTGTACAATCCTGGTAAGGGAACCCCAACTCCTCCTGGTAGTTTTGCTCCCCCTTCATGTCCTTTTGAGGTGATTCAATTGGACTTCATCCATATGGAGCGATGCAATAACCTGAAGTACGTTTTAGTTGTGGTTTGCGCATTCTCCCGATGGATCGAGGCCTATCCTCTCAAAGACAATACTGCTTTGTCTACTGCGAAAATCCTACTGAAGGAATATTTTCCTCGGTACGGAATGCCTAGAGTCGTGTGGTCAGATAACGGAAGTGAGTTTGTGGGGAGTGTGATGAAGAGTGTGTGTAAGGGCCTTGGAATTAATCAGAAATTCCACAGCGCCAATCATCCCCAGTCAGCTGGTTTGGTTGAAGGGTATAACGGCACCCTTAAACTAAAACTAGCAAAGATTCAGGCTACGACTGGTCTCTCGTGGCCTGACGCTTTACCCTTAGCATTACTGTCAACTAGGACGACTGTACACTCCCGAGTAGGGCTTAGTCCCTATGAAATAGTGTTCGGTCGTCCTGCGAATGTTTGGGGGGTTCCTAGGCCAGGTGCGTTCTGTGATCTTGAGTATCCAATGTTGATCGATTATCTTCATGACTTGACTGCTAAACTGAGGTTAATTCACCAACAGGTTTACGAAGCACTGCCGACGCAGACGGAGGGTCCAGGCCACCAGCTCCAGCCCGGAGATTGGGTGGTGACGCGGAACTTTTCGCGCAAGAACAATTTGGATCCCAGGTTCACTGGACCCTACCAGGTTCTCCTTGCCACGAGGACTGCGGTTCGTCTTGAGGGACGGAAGAACTGGGTGCACGCCACCCACACGAAGAAAGTCCCTATTCCTTTGCCGGCAGACCCGTGGGTGAGGAGAGGCATTGCATTAACTGAAACCGAAGGATTGCCGGCGTTTGTACCTTTTAGCGACGCACAACCTGTCGGAGAATCCTCAGTCCAGCAGAAAGACATTGTTGAACATTTGTCATCAAAAGACTCAAGACCAGAACACTCAACTGATCAGCAGGACGCTGTCTCTTCGACGGATCCTTTGTTTGACGAGCAGACACGTCCTGGGAAAACTCAATACTTTTTATCTAGCACCAAAGACTAATAAAAGATCCTGCTTTGATTTGTTGACAACTGCATTATCCCGTTTTCCGTGATCAGTTTGAACATTCATATTATTGTGATTATTTTTGTATATATACATTGAGTTTCGTTCCTTATACTTTTTGCTTCCACAGTTGAGAGACATTGTTTTCGCATATATATATATTTGTGAAATAAAGGCCGTAGGGCCGCGCGTGTACTTCCTTCCGGTTAGCAGGTCTTGACACTAGGTTAAAGACCGTCGGTTCCTGGGAACTCCTAGGGATTGACTGCTGCTACATGGAACGAAGTGCGTCAAGAGACGTTGCGGACGGTCGTAGGGGATGGCGTTTTCGAAGCTGATGGACTTGGAAGAAGCTCAGGCACAAAGATTCAAGTTGCAACAACTCAGTCGTACCAAATGTTTTGTATTCCAAGTGTTTGTATTATTCTTGACTGTTTCTGCATTATTGGCGGGTGGGGTGTACTACATGATGTCTTGTTTTCTATCTCCTGTCTTACCTTCTCCTACACCTGATCCTAAACTTACCACTGTTGCATCTCCCCATTCTTTTCACATCCTATCCGAACACGAGCAGGCTAGACGTGCAGAATTCCGCAATAATTCCTTTATTCAGCTCCTTCACCAGCATCAGTTAGTGGTTAACACTACTAATTGTTGGGTGTGTGGGTTGATGCCACATACCACGGATAAGGGAATTCCATATCTGGTGTTACCGTATAGTTCCCAAGGGTCTGCTCGAGCATTTCAAACAATGTTTCGAAGCGCACTAGGCTTCCACCCCATTCGAGAACCACGTTCCCCCTCCTCTGGTCCTACCTCGTATCAAAAACCTTTGTCTATAGCAATAGAGGACTTAGATAGCGATATCTATGATCCCTCGCTTATTCCTGAAGAAGAGGTACAAGCCTACAGGGTCCTGAGTAGAGGCGAGTATAGTGTGTTCACTAGTGAAAAGCAGCTTAAAAGCTCGCCTCCGATATGGGTCGTACCCCACATTGGTAATTTTTGTCTAATGGGTCGTGGCCGAAGATCGAAAGCCCGACTTGGAGAGAGTGCTTGCACTGAAAATTACATTCTGCCGATGGTCTCGTCCCCTGTGTTTCTGGCTGCCAAGGGTACATACTTTATCTGTCATGATCGTGCGTATGCATGGTTGCCCTCTGACTTCATGGGCTCATGTTTCATTGCAAATTTGTTGCCTCCGACGTTCACTGTAGATGCAGATTATCACAAGACTAGAGTTGTGAGAGGCGTAATTAGCGAAGAGGATACTGCCGGTCAAGAGGCAGGAGACTTTTTCAAGGGTTTCCTCCCGTTTTGGGGACCTATGGTTAATAGTAGGAACCTGAGACAGTTGACTCGAGTGGTAGAATCGACAGCTAATATTACTGCCAGTGCCCTTGGTAATATCACTACAGAACTTCAGGCGGATAGACTCATGACGTTACAAAACCGTATGGTTTTAGACGTGATTTTAGCAGATCGAGGTGGGGTATGTAAGGTGATCCATTCGAGCTGCTGTATTTTCATTCCTGATAACGCTCCGACTGTCTATCAAGCCATCTCGAAGTTGCATAAAATCTCCGAATCCATACACGTGGATGTAGGGGATTGGACGCTACTTGGGTGGTTTTGGGGCCTGATGTCGACTTGGGGTTGGAAGATTCTGATGATCATTGGAGTTGTCGTGGCGTTCCTGTTCACGTGTTGCCTTTGTGTGCAGTGCGGTCCTGCCTTATGTGGCCTCTGTGCTACAACGTGTATGAGACAGCCGCCTGTTACCAATGGAACTCGGTTGGACAGAGCTATGCTACAGCAACATCTAGATGGTCTGATGAATATCGAGTATGATTCCGACTAGTGCTTGCCTACATGAGGGCAAAAGGAGCGTCTGAGGTTCCGTGACAATTGTAAGTGGTGTTTTCGACTCGCACGAATATAGTCGAGTCTGGTATCTATGAACCGCAAATGACGAGTTTAGTGGGTGTACGCAGTTTCGCTGTGCTAACCTAAACCGTTCGTCTGTTATGTGGGTTTTTCTATCTGTACCCACGGGTTCCATCTTAGATACGGCATCCATTTTGTCTCTTGCCCTCAAGTAGCCAGCGAACGGACGTTGTCCGCTTCGCGACCCTGGGATTCCCAAGATATCTGCGGAAGACACATGTCCTTTGAAAATGTCTTTATGACGGGGGGGATGATACTGTAAGGCAGATGGCCCCGCTCGAGGCTCATCTCGCCGTGCCGGTTTATTGTCTCAGCCGTGCATCTCATTAGGCATGTCCCTTTGATGCCTGTAGCTCGTGTTTCCCGATACCTCCCCTTTTACACCCTTTCCAATCTCCCCACTGTTTCCATCTTCCTCTGCACCTGTCCTTGTTCCTTCTTCGATTTGTTTTACTGCTGATTGGAATGCACTAATGATGGGAAGATGGGTTTTTACAGTTGGGAACCGCCAAATGTTTCCGCACTTATGTCCCGGACCTTGTGTGTATCAAAAGTGACCAAAGCGACCCCTCTGGGGGATAATTGTGGGAACCGGGTCATAAACTTTTGTGTCCAATGTAACTCTATGGGAAAATCGTGTATAAAAGGAGCGATCCGCAGAACCAATTTGAAGCAGTTACTCTGAACTACACTCGCTGTACTTCTGTGATTTCTGTGTTTCCCTGCAGCAAATAAACCTTGAATCTTTGACGCCGAAGGAAGTGTCCCGTGTCTCTGTGATTCGTACGCCGGAGCAGGTTACCCACGAAGGTTTCAGGTGTTGTGCCCTGGCACCGCTGGGTTCTAAATAACCCAGTCCTTCAGGTAGAGTGGCAGAACTGAAAGGGGCGTGAGTGCAACCACAGGTCACAGGTTCAGATCCTGGTAGGTCCACTGAGCAGTTCATCCTGCTAATGTCTTTGATACAGGAACCATTGAGTTGAGTAACAATAACATGGGCAATTTGTCCTGCCCTATAATCTTGGCTGGCAGCCATGCAGGTTGTGGAAGTGTCCAACGTGAGTGCTATGGTCCATAGATTTGGGAACCCCCTGGTTTAAGCACAAATGGGCTACTAAGTAAACACTTGGCATTCCCAGTTTTCGATTGTGCAGGTAGTTTACTTATAATTCCCCTCTGGTTCACACTGTCCTGTCTACTACCTGGTATACTATCAGAAGTTTGGGAGGGCAGGGCGTCACCTATGGTGGTGACTGGCTGATTGCGATGGACATACTCCAACAAGGTTATTCAGAAAAGGGGGTGGTGATGAACAGAGTGTCTGAATTAAGCAGACCACTCTTACCCAGTCCAAAGATCAGGGCTTGATCCATCACCGTTTTTTAGCTCACTGCACCATCCCAGCTCAGAACCTGGCTACATGCAAATTAGTCTGTTCCTGTCCCAGTGCATGATGGGAACAGGGCAAACCAAACTACCAAGCCAATTCTTATACTGGGAAGGAAACAAGCTTCCGGGGACCGGTTTCTGGCATTTCAGCCGTCGTCGGCCCGGCTTGCTTGAATCCTGATGGTGCAATGAGCAAGGGACTCACATCTGAGTATACCCTTCCACGCATATGGTGGACAAAATTATTCAGAAAAGGGGGTGGTGATGAACAGAGTGTCTGAATTAAGCAGACCACTCTTACCCAGTCCAAAGATCAGGGCTTGATCCATCACCGTTTTTTAGCTCACTGCACCATTCCAGCTCAGAACCTGGCTACATGCAAATTAGTCTGTTCCTGTCCCAGTGCATGATGGGAACAGGGCAAACCAAACTACCAAGCCAATTCTTATACTGGGAAGGACACAAGCTTCCGGGGACCGGTTTCTGGCATTTCAGCCGTCGTCGGCCCGGCTTGCTTGATTCCTGATGGTGCAATGAGCAAGGGACTCACATCTGAGTATACCCTTCCACGCTTATGGTGGACAAAATTAATCAGAAAAGGGGGTGGTGATGAACAGAGTGTCTGAATTAAGCAGACCACTCTTACCCAGTCCAATGAATCGTTTTTGGCCACTATAGGTGTGGCAGGGTATACTCAGACATGAGTCCCTTTCTCACTGCACCATCAGGATTCAAGCAAGCCGGGCCGAAGATGGCTGAAATGCCAGAAAGCGGTCCCCGGTAGCTTGTCTCCTTTCTGGTGAAGAATTGGCTTGGTAGTTTAGTCTGCCCTGTTCCCATGATGCACTGGGCCAGGGGCAGACTGATTTGCATATAGCCAGGTTCTGAGCTGGGATGGTGCAGTGAGATAAATAACGGTGATGGATCAAGCCCTGATCTTTGGACTGGGTAAGAGTGGTCTGCTTAATTCAGACACTCTGTTCATCACCACCCCCTTTTCTGAATCATACTCCAACAAGGGCCATACATAGATAACTGGGTGAAACAGGAAGTAAGGCGGGCTTGTTATCTCTTTCTTCTACCCGCATAGGCACTTCTTGGCAGTAGTGGCTTGTCAAAAGTAATGCTCTTCAGCCAGGCAATGTCAACATCGAACCAACACCAAATAAAGTGTTTTAGGACATCCTGGGTGCATAGACATGAAGGGCTGGGCAAGGCGGGTACCACAGATACTGGGTCCCCCTACGAGTGCAGATGCAGCAGGACATGCTAACATGTGGGGTGATGGGAACCCCAAGGCAGTTAAGGGGACAGCTGGTCATAGGCCACCCGGAGAGGGGTGGTGTAATTGTGCAGGCACTGGAGCAGCTTCGGTAGAAGCAGCAGACCGGGCAGTGGGGGTGTCTCCCCTCTCACCACTGGGGGTCTGACAACTGGGAGGCGATTTTTGACTTCCAGGGTAGGAGGGTCCTGATGCTAGAATTGAATTTCCCCTGATGTAAGTTATGCATCCATCCCTGAACAGAGGGGTTTTGGGTTTATCAGTCTAAAATCCACAGGGAGTTTAGTAAGGATGGGGGCACCTGTCCAGATGGGGCATGCTGGCCTCTAGTTCAGTATGGACTTAGACTTGTTTTTTTGGGGCCTGGAAGCAGTCCTTTCATCAGCTTGATGTAGGTAAAGATACCTCAGTGTGGGGGGCCCTGGTTGTGTCGGTGGCCACCTCCAGGGCTGTGGAGGAGTTACAGGGCGATCCAGGGTCTGCAAAGTACAGATGGGTATGATATGTAGAGGCACAAGGGTGCAAAGCCAAGGATACCCAGGGATGTCTTAGCGTGTCCCCTGGAAGAACTACAGCGCCCCGTTAGTCCTACGGGCGGTTGTGTGCCTGAGCAACCGGGGGCTGCCTGGAACGCTCCGCCCCCTTCTGGGGGTGCGAGAAAGGGCGTGGACTGGTGGTCCACTGATGGGAGGGGTGGCCCCTCCCAAAATTAGTAATCACCGATTGGCGAGGGCCACGGTGTAAGTTGGCTCATCAGGCAGGCAGCAGAGGGGCTGGCCTGCCCTTGGATCACCCGTAAGATAACTCACCATGTTGGCATATTTTTGTTATGCAAAATAAACCTGCAGCAACATTCTCCACTAACAAAGTGTCTTGTGGTTTATTTGCGTATGTTGCGTTATTAGAACTGATGAGTGTTGCCGATATTGGCACTATGCCAAGGCTGCCGGGGGGCCATGAAGGGGACCCTCCAACAGGGCGGCCGCCTTAGTGCCACAGGAAGGCACAGGTGGCAGCAGACTAGGCTCCCAGGTCCAGGGACCAGGGGGTCAGCTAGCTGTGTCACTTCTGGTCATGAGAGGGGGAGGACAGGAGTACATTTGCCTTCCCCAGCCCACTGTGCAGCCTCTTGACCGCTGCCTGTCTCGCTGCATTGGTCGACCTCTGCCCGTCTCGCTGTTTCCCACCCTACTGCTTACCCTGCGGACGGCCAAAGGGTGGTAGGAGGGGGCGAAGAATCTAACTTAATATTTTGTGTTGCAGGAGGAGTTACAGGGCGATCCAGGGTCTGCAAAGTACAGATGGGTACGATATGCAGCGACACAAGGGTGCTAAGCCAAGGATACCCAGGGATGTCTTAGCGTGTCCCCTGGAAGAACTACGGCGCCCCATCAGTCCTACGGGCGGTTGTGTGCCTGAGCAAACGGGGGCTGCCTGGAAGGCTTCGCCCCATTCTGGGGGTGCAAGAAAGGGCGTGGACTGGTGGTCCACTGATGGGAGGGGTGGCCCCTCCTAAAATTGGTAATCACCGATTGGCGACGGCCACGGTGTAAGTTGGCTCATCAGGCGGGCAGGCAGCAGAGGGGCTGGCCTGCCCTTGGATCACCCGTAAGGTAACTCACCATGTTGGCATATTTTTGTTATGCAAAATAAACCTGCAGCAATATTCTCCACTAACAAAGTGTCTTGTGGTTTATTTATGTATGTTGCGTTATTAGAACTGATGAGTGTTGCCGATATTGGCACTAAATTGGAAGGCTCCAGCCCGCCTTTGATGTAGCAGTAAACGTTGTATCACTACTACAGTGACTATAGCAATCTAAGACAGACGAAGATAGTAAACCCAAACAAATGCATGCTGGACCTTGGAGCCTGGAGTCGGAGGACGCATGTGCCGAGAACCGGCACCGGAAGGTAAACCTGTCTCGTTTTTGCGATTTGCGAGCCATCAAGAAACTTACAAAGGCTATGAATGACCTAACGCACCGGCTCTCAGAGGAGACGGTTGCGTGTTAATGTGAAAAAGTAAATACCTCCAATTCTTTATGGAATTGTGTATGTGGAGTATTTAACTGAGTCACATGCAATAATGGCAGTAAATAGAGATACCAGGAGAAAAGTGGTGGCGGAGAAACTGTTTACCCCAGCTGCCTTGCTAGAAATTGACAAAGTAACTGACAGCAATGAAAGTAGCCCAGCAAAAAATAAAAAACAGTTCTCGGATAGCCTGTGGAGAGCTCTAAAAAAAGAGCAGTCCAAATGGTGGGAAGCAGAGGCGGTTCACAAATACATCAACTGCAATCGTGTCCCTAGAGGACTGAGTTAAAAGAAGTGGTCAGTGATATGGGACATTAATCTCCGTGTTATAAAGGGTCTTGACCTTGTTTTGACCCTTTATAACACAGTGAATGGAGATTAATGTCCCATATCACCGACCACTTCTTTTAACTACCATACCTTTGATCCTTGAATAAACTTAGGATCGGGACAAGGGTAATGGTTTTTAATACACCTTTTCACTCCCTCCCCTGCCATCACTTAGATTTAGAAGTGCATCCCTGTCTCCAGGTGTATGCCCGCCCTCTATCAAACCAAGTTTTTAGAGGGCGAGGAGAGCCGATGATGAAGCATGACACCGGGCGGTGTGTGAGGCCAGTCCGTAACTTTTTATGAGATGCCCCCATTGGAACGCATCTCTCCCTAACTCTGTAGATACCTTTAGGAACACAATATAGGAGCAGTCTTCTTTTGTGGATTCATAGTAGAGTGGAGGCTGGCTTGCCCCTTAGCCCCGAGCCTCTGGTTCCCACCGTTGGCATCTGCTGAGGTTAGGTTGTATGTATTGCTGCCACAAGGCCTGGCACGGATGAATGCTGCTGCTACCACTCCATCCACATCTCCGCTTCCAGAAGTGTCAGTGCCACACAGTGTGGTAGACATTCCACCTCCGGCTACTGAGGTGTCACTGCCACACAGTGATGGGGACAGAACACGACCACCCACATGTGAGACACATGAAACAGCAGAGGATGAAGATGCGGATGAATCTGCCTTGATGGTAAGAAATAAGCTGTAGCATTCATCTCCGCATATGGCCTGTTCCTGCTTGGTTCTGCCCTTTGCAACATCACCTTCCACTGTCCCTCGATACACTCTGCGACACTCACCTTGGACCTCGACATGGACTGCCACATTCTGTTTCGATATCAATGACACAGCAATCAGACTGCGGACTGGACTCTTCCTCTTCCGATAAACTTGTCATTCCCTAAAGGACTATGGCTGGCCCTTCACGCGCCAACAATGTAAAGTGGGGTATGAATGGCCCTGTACTGCTCCATCTACGACATTCCACAGAATGTACATTAAACATACATTTTCACACAGATGTTTCATATCTATGATCATTCAAGTGTGGAAGTATGGATGGATGTAGGGTCAGTGAGTCCCCCTTACGTCCATGTTGGTCATGTTGTGGGACTTGAGTCACAGGGTGCTACATTGCTGATTGCGGTCCGGGTGGCACCGACACTACAACAGAGACACTCGCATTTGTTACTTCCTTGTCCAAGCCAGTACGGAACCACGCCCAGTGCCCCGGGTCATTGTTCACACCCATACGCTGCACTGGCATACGCTAGGCCAGCCCACTCCGCTCACGCTGACAGGGGGAGACGACAATGCTACAAGTCCCAAGTCTTCCCTGTCATGATCTGCTGATCACAGGTCTAGTTGTCAGCATGCCACAGCCACTCCCTCACGGCTGGTTCACACCTACGCCACACCCATCAAGCACACGCGTCACAGGACATGGGACCCTGCCAAGAAAAAGGGCGGGCCGCAAGTCCTGGATGCCATTTCAAATCAAATAATGTTTTATTCGATCACTTTGTATCATAAAAGCAATATGCAACAAACATACAAAAACATTTAAAAATTGGTGGAGGTTCACATCAAGTTAAAACATGATTAAATAGAGTTTTCAAGTTGCTACATTTATAAAAGGTTATGTAATAAGAGAGAATACTAGTAAGAAGAAAGTGGCCCTGATGATTTTTCCTTTTGTTAAAATTATAACAACAAGAATGACTAAAACAGTAGGGGGAGAGGCTTTAAAACACCATCAAACAGTAATATGTAAAACATAAATATGTACAAACTATAGATGACCTCTCACAAACAAGGGGGATGTATCTCAGAATTGGAGACACTGTTTTTTTTTTTTTTGTGTAAACGTGTACATTCCACGAAGGGTTCAAAATTTGTGGGCTCCTCAACATATTATGATAGATCTAGAATGAGAGAGGAGCTGCCATTTTCACTCTTTTCTCAGCTTGTGAGAGTCCTTCAAAGCTTTGTGTCTGATGTTCCAGGCACGACTCAAAAACGTGGCCACCCGCAAGTAAAAAACGTGCTTGAGTCAGTTTTAAGAATATGCAGGGCGACCTTGTGGTCACATGTGCCCATGGATTTACAAACTGATTTTATCCAGTTTGACCTAGCGGTGGAATACGTCGGGCAAGCAAATAGAATGTGGGACACACTTTCCGACAGGGCTCTACAACAAGAGCAAGCCTTGATTCGATGTTCGTGAGTGCTTCATTTAGATATTAATGCATGTAGTGGGTGTGTGCCTAGCCTAAATTGGGTGTATAGCAGCCTATCGCGTGGAACCCGGATAATATCCAGGTAAGGCTCTAGGGCTCTGCACTGTTTATGACTAAAGAACTCATCTATCAATTTCCCCAAATTTGTTTTGCTTAGTTCATTGGAATCAACCCAGTTCTAATAAATATGCTTCAGCTCTAGCTTGTTTGGGGGCGCTCGTGTTTCCCATTAGTCCAAAAGACACCACTTAGTCAGTGTCTTTCTAACATTGGATATCCACTTGACCCTATGCCCCACATCTAGATTGGTCACCTCAATCAGGGCAGCAGCATAATTTGCCAGTTCAGGAGTGCGCATTACGTGAGCCCAATAGAGCAATGGGCGCAACTTAGCAATATCCTTGAGTGGCCGTCTACCCAAGCCAAACATTAGGGGAGTTAGAGGGGTGTTGCAAGGAAGCATCACCAAGTCCCTCGGGAACTTGTGCTCATATCTGGAGATATACTCAATGTTTTCAAAGCCCCAGAGCTCCGCACCATACAGGGCAGAGCTCACTGCTTTGGCTTAGTAAATTGCGAGGGCTTGTGCAACCGGCCTACTGTTCCAGGATTGGTGTTCTTAACTGAAAGCCCCGACTATAGGCTTATGGTTCATGAGCATCTTTGCTAAGTGGGGCTTCCAATGCACTTTGTCAGAAAGCCTTATACCCAAATAATCAAACATATTTATTCTCCCCAGTAAGGTATCATTTAGCATTAGGTTGTTTTTAAAAGACTTGTGTGGATTAAAAGCCATACATTTTGTTTTAGTGGTGTTTATAACTAAACCCTGCGAGTCACAAAATAATTGGTATCTGTTTAGCAATTTTTGTAAGCCAGATGGAGTTTTTGACACCAACAGGGTGTCATCAGCGAACAAGAGGGTTGGGACTTTGTCGCCCGCCAGAATTGGTGCATCGGCCGAGACCTCCTGAAGAAATCTCACCACCCCATTGACATATAAAGAGAACAGGGTGGGAGCTAGGACGCAGCTGTGGTGGACTCCTCTGCTGACAGGGATCTTCTCAGTAACTTCCCCTTGATGCCCCCATCTTACTTGGGTATAATTTCCTTCATGAAAGCGGGTTAAAAAATTAAGTACTAGGGGAGGAATACCCAGGTCCCTCAACGTCTGCCATAGTCTTATCCTGGGTACAATGTCAAAAGCGGTTTTCAAGTCGATGAATGCAAGGTAAAGGCTACCCTTGCCAATGACATCGACCTTCCAATATATGAGTAATAATCTTAAAACTTGGTCAATTGAACCCGGCCTGGTATTGGGAAAAGACATCTTCCTCTTCAGCCCAATTCTGTATTCTATGGAGGAGGACCCTACCTACCAGTTTTTGCATGGCGTCAATTAAGATTATTGGTCTGTAGTTTGATGGGTCTTCTCTGTCCCCCTTCTTGAATATCGGGACCACGGTCGCACCTTTCCAGGAATCTGGGATTGTGCACCCATTGGCTATGGCGTTCATCAAAAGTTGGATGTAGCGTGACCAGTTTTTTGGATCAGCCAGAAAGAGGTCGCCAGGAAGACCATCTGGTCCAGGAGCCGTTTCAGTATTTTTGTTATTGCCAATTCAATTTCGGCCATAGAAAATGGTTCTCTAATATTCCCCATCAGAGGGGTATCAGTGGAGTCGCTTAACTCCTCCAGACATCCTTCAGTGGGAGCGGAATACAGTTTCCTGAAATGGTCGTACCACTCTTGACTGGTAATGTGGTTAGATAGAGTGCAGGGATCTCTAGTGTTGCCCTTGCTTACTAAGGACCAAAACTGATTCTTATTTTTCTCCAGACTAGTAGCTTTCAAACCCTGCCAGTATGATTCATCCCACTCAATTTTGGCGTGCTGGAGTGAAACCTTATACTCCTTTCTTGCTGATATAACCAGATTATAATTCTTTGTCCTGATCTCAACAGCCAGAGCACGCCTTTTTAACCTGCATTTCTTAGTGAATCACAGGTGTTGCCTTTTTTGGGGCCTTGGGTTTAATATGGTTATCAGTGCCTAGAAAGAAACTGCTTAGATGCACTATGGTACGAGAATGGACTAGGGAAGCTCCTACACAGGAGTCAGTGACCAGCAGGGTTGCGCGTAGCTCTAATGTACTAGTCATGACAACTTCCCGGATGCCAGTTAGTTTAATTTCTTGGGATGAGACCTTATTCCATTTCAGAAGTCTTTTGCAATTCGAGGAGACGATGTCCATGATGGAAGTAGGGGCCAAATTAATCTTCTGGGGGGTTAATGGAGCCCAAGGAGATTTTAGTGTCATGCATAAGGGGTTTTGGTCACTATCAGGAGTCGTGCCCACGTACCTGTGTACCATTTTGTCCCATAGTTTAACATCCACTAGAATGTAATCTATGCGTCAAGGGGAGCCTACTCTATTGAAAGTATTTGCCCCCTGGGTGTCTGAGAGGGTTCTCCCATTAGCTGCTCTAAGGTCATGTTTAATAGTCAGTGCATTAAGTTGGATTACAATCGGGGTCCATTTGCTAATTGGTGGAATATTTAATGGGGGAACTGCCCATTTAGAATCCTAATCCTCCAACTCCAACATATCCTCTTGACTCAGAGGCTCAAAAGTGCAGTTAAAATCTCCTGCTACTACAGTTTTAGCGTGGGGGAGCAACTAGATAGAGAATGTTCTAGGATTGTGACGATAGGTGATATTTGGCCTCCCTTGTTGCCTCTGATATAGACATTAAGCAGCTCCAATGTGCCCCCTCCCCTAGGTCCTTTGATAGTAAGTCTCAAAATGTCTAGGCTTTGAGTTGGCTGGACCGTGATTATGCATCCAAGAGCTATGCTCACCAAGATGATCAGGCCACCTGACAGTCGCCCTCTACCTTTGGTAGTTGCTGGAATACAATGACAAGCGTGACCGGATTTGTATAGTGGGACCAGGCTCCAAGTCTCGTGAAACAGACATATATCTTGATCCTCAATCAAGTTGTTCCAATGTGGGAGTAGTACCTTGTTTGCTAGCCCTACTACATTCCATGATAGAATTTTTTTAACTGCCGTGGGCACATGACCGGGTAAATATCAGGTGTACTGTTCAAAGTTTGATTACAAGGTAGATCTAGAGGAACAAGTGTTGTTGTTAAGTCTTGCAACACGCAAGAATCGATCTCATGTGAGCACTGGCGGTTATGCTCTGATGCGTCCCCCGTTTTATCCACTGAGCCTTTATTAGTAGAAAGGACAAAGGGTTTCTGTGTGCTATAATTGTAGCTAGGGGTCAGGGTGCCTTGTTCTCTATAGTCGGCGGGCTCGGTGAGCAGTCAATCGACTGCTTTCAGCGTTGAGCCACCCTCTAGTTGAGTTTGATGTCTGGCCTCTGGGGCTGCTTGTGTTCGTCTAAACTATATAGCTGAAGTGACAGGGGAGCAAGTTCAGAATTCTAAAGCTAAGAGGCTTTCTGCCAAATAAACATTGGAAAAGGTGAATTTAATATAATCATAGGGCTGGGCAGGGATTGAGCATCTACGTGCCTAATGATGTCTTCACGAATCACTGAGCGGCAGCCTCTGGTATGACGTATCCAATGTATGACTTTATTCTTCAAAGAATCTGAACTTTCTCTACCATGATCTGGGCCAAGTTTGGGTACGTTCACCATGTACATGTTAGGGCCTTGTATTGGCGGTAGGGTGTGTGTTTCTCTCCATTGTGGGGGTTTAGAAGGAGCATGCATAGGCTGGGCAATGTCCGTTGGCTCGACGACAGCCACCTAGGGTATGGCAGTCCTTAGTTAGGGCAGCTAGTGAAGTGTAAGAATTCTTTATTGTCATGCGCTTGGGGTGACTTGGGCTTCCAGGTTTTGAACCTGACATGATGTGGCTTGTGATAGTTTTTGTACGTGGAGTCACTTCTTGGCCTGAAACTGTCCTTTTGGTACGAGTTGGCCCAGCCAGAGAACGGGTTTGCTGGGCTTGGGCAACGGCTGAATTCTTGGGCAGGTGTCCAAGTCGAGCCAAAGGGAGCAATGACTTCACCAAAAGAGTAAGCTTTTCAATCATACGCTTCAGGGATATAATCTCCGACCATAGGGAATCACTGGGCCCAGGTATGTCATGAGTTGGTCGCTCAGCGGTGCTACAACCTTGCAGAATGTAGTATCACTTGTTCAATAGTGAGATCGAAAGGGGCTGCAAGTGGGGCAAATCTATTAGTGCAAGGGATATTAGACTTCATTGGGGTAACTTCCTTACAGGTTGTTTGGTCAATGGTTACCTTCCCTTGCATCCTGGCATGATCACTTTCTTTGTTTTTGCTAGAGTTGCCAGGACCATTGCGAGCTGGTTTCTGTAACATAGTAGGGACAGTGGGTAAACGAACGGGACCTTTGGGATCAGAGGGGGTTTGGCTGCAATTTCCACTCTCTATCTGGGTGTATGCGTATGGTTGTTATTTATGCATGAGGGCCTAGTGCACCACCACATCACATTCCCCACTGCCGGAGGTGACATGATGGAGTCCGCACCACGAGACTCAATTATAAAGGGCCCATGACTTGAGGTGCACAGAGTTGGTGGCATCTGAAGCACTTTGGCCAGCAGGGGCCTACCACCACAGGACGGTGACTTTCTGTGCATTAAGGTAGGGACACCTTAAGTACTGTTTGGGTGTGCAGCCTGCGATGATGCGCCATCCTGGCGGTCCGAACTGGTAAGGATTTGTGTGTGCCCTGCCGCAGTGTAGGCCTGAGCCAGCAGGCTACGCGTGCCAACCGCCACATGTCGTGGCCTCGCGGTTCACAGAGTTAGTGGCACTGAGGGCTGAGTAGGTGTGCAGCCTGCAATGATGCCATGTGCACTGATATGTTCTCTGCCATTACGAAATCAAGACCCAGAATCAAGTGTGTGACCTGCGGTGCGGATGATGTGGAGGCTGCCAAGTACGCAGGCCCCGGGCTTGGAGCTTTCACCAGCACGTGGTGGGCCCTCTTGGAGATACACCGGTGGAGGAAGGTGAGCAGTGAGGGGGTAGGGGGCCTGGAGGAGGTGGGGGTGTTGTAGCTCTCTTGGGTGTCCGATCTGCATGATCAGTATCTCCATGGCATCTGTTGTTCTTCAGGTGTGGCTGTGGGATGGGCTCCCTTTCATGGGGCAGGTTGTCGTCCAACTTTACACCAGGTGAGAGCAGGTGTTAAATCCCTGCTGCTAATGCACCTTATTGCCTGTTTTTGGATCTTATCGCAAATCTGGCTGGTCGTTGAGAATGTTGCGGCTTTTTGCACGGGAACACCTACTCTGCATCTCATTAGCGTTAGTTGCTGGTGTCATCCGTGGCGATGTTTTTTGCTGCTGCTATCGCAGGAAAACTGGTGATATCACCTGGTAGCACCCGCTTGTGAATAGTGTGATACATTTATCACCACTTTGGCTGCGATAAAGGGCTACTAACTCGGCGATAATTCCTTGGGACTATGCTCCATTCAATGCTGAATTTTTGTTGTATAGATTTTTAATTCTTTAAATATTTCCGCTATTTAGTTTGGATTGGTATGTGCAGCGCCTTTGAAATCTATTAATGCATTTATTGTGTTTTTATTTTTATTTATTTTTATTTTAGGTTTTTATAGAGCGCGTAGTCACCCACGAGTATCCCAGCGCTAAACCTCGGGCTCCTAAGGGTTGAAAGTAGGGGATGTTGACGACTCAGGGGAAGAGTAGGGTTTTAAGGGACTTCCTGAATCGTAGGAGGTTTGGTTCCGCTCTGAGACTCGGGGGGAGCGCGTTCCATTTTTTTGCTGTATTGACTGAGAAGCGGCGGCCGCCTGCGCGGGCCTTCTTCACCCTGGGAATCATGATAAGGTTTTTCTGGAGGCTTCCTAGCTTTATTGGATTCACAGAGTCTGATACTTTTTTCTTTATTAATCCACACACCCGCTCTGGAAATTAAAATGTTATTATACTTGTAGTTCTTATTCACTGTTTTGTTTAGGAGTAGGACATCTCTTCAAAAAATATATTTTTTCTCTAACTCTGCAAATTCTTTTTTTACTTTCAAGAGACTTCTATTAGCTTCTTTATTCATGACGGATATTACTTTGAGGATCTCTTCTTCAAGTGTACTTTTTAGTGCCTTTCATTGTGTGAGGTCAAAGGTGTCCCCTAATTTATTTTCATTAAGAAAATTACTAATAGAGTCTTCAATACTTTGCCTGTTTTTTTCCAACGAGATAACTTCATCATTAAATCTCCAAAGAGGTTGTTTTTTATGAGGAGCCGGGTCAGAGATTTATAAGGTGACGCAAGAGTCTTGGTTCAAGAGAAGTTTGATCTTTACTATTTATGGCGCTACCAGTTCTGTAAAGGTAATCAATGCGTGAGTATGAATTATGGGGATACCAGTAGAAAGTATAATCCCTTTTCTAAGGGATTCTGTGTTCTCCAGGTGTTGATCAAGTTAAATTGCTTACACATATTTCTAAGAATTTTATGTGATTTATTAGGTCGGAAAGAGCAGTGAGTTTCTATCAAGAACTGGATCTAAAGGTAGATTGAATTTCTCTGCAAGTATGTGTGTGGCAGAGTCAGGGATTCACTTGAGTTGATTTGAGAGTTTCTCCCAGAAACCATTATCATCTTTGATGGGTGCATATATATTGGTGATGTAAAATTCCATATTGTGTTTGACTAAGTTCAAGATAACCCATCTATCCTGCAAGTCAGCTGTGCTTGTGATTAGGCCAATGTTTGCTTTCTTTGCAATGTGTATTAGTAGACAGTTTTTCTTTACCTATGGCTGCAGAACCTGTCCTGTCAGAATATAGGTTATTTCTAAGTGAGTTGAATTGTTTTGAATCAATCTTCTTCTCCTGCAAGAGAATAATGTTGCTTTTCTGTGTATATATGTAATCAAGAATTTTCCTTCTTTTGACTGGATGATTGATACCTTTCACATTCAAACAGATTATCTTAATATTCTGTTGGGTCGAGGCCATAAGGAGTGTTTGGTATATGGTAATTTAAGACTGAGCAGTGTGCGTGTTCAGTGTGTGTTTTCCTTTTTGTATGTATATGTCCTTTGGGATCATTGTACGAATATTTGGAGGCCATCTATTGCATGGATCTAGGCATAGTATCCTTAAAAGGTGCTTCTTCCTGATAGTGTTCTAAAGTTGTAGTTTAACTACTAGCAATATGGAAGTAGAAGTAATTGCACTCTTGTTGAGCACTGCCTGAAATATCACCGACATGTTAGTGCTGATCAATTTCACCATAGTTAAGCATACTGGGTGATTGATAAATTTATAATTAACTAAAGAAACAATAGTAGAACAAATAATAGAAAAATAAGCACAGAGAGCAGATAAAACAGTCCCTTATACCACTCCCACCACCCACCCCACCAAGTAATGAAAGGCATGGTGATAAGAGGAAGAAACATTCCCTCAGAAAAACAAATATATTAATTTCTAATTATCTGCATTAACTATGTGGAGTTAAGGCTTACTCATCAACCACCTTGAATCTTGAGGCCAACCTGTCCAACGGGTAATTTCTGATGTCCTTCTGCACCAACTATGTTAGTCTATTATCTCTGAAAGAGCTCTGACGCAGGTCCAAGCTGTGCTTCGTTCCTCAATGTAAAAAACTAAATAGAAAGTCAAATACAGATGAAGGGCACAGCAGCATTATCCTCCATTGACCACAAGCAAGGTCCTGTACATTAAGAGATATGGACCGCACCAGTGTTACAAGTACCTGAAGCATGGCAAATACACCAGGATGTGCTGCGTGTTCCATAAATGAGACTATAATACAAGTTTTTAGTTAAATGACACGATTTCCGGTCCCTGATCAGTTTTTGGGAATAAAGTCAACTTGTGCGATCCACTGTCCCTGCAATTAACATTTTGCTGCACGAAAATGAAGTGACCTGTAATGTAATTTACTGGCGTTTCAAGGAAGGAGGTTAAAGACGCATCCATTGCTCATCTCATTTGAAACCTTTTTCTCTTCCCACTATAAACTCTTTCTTTCTAAGCACCAGGCTCAAAGATCTGTTAGTAAATGTAGTGTTGCGCTCTAGTCATCCCGTCATCACGTGACGGCAGACGCTGTGAGCATGGGCGGCCATCTTCGGCCATTGATAGCTCAGTTAGAGTGAGAGTCGGAGTGTTTCCTGGCGATCTCACAGAGTAAATAAGTACTCCTATCTTACCTCGTGTCTGCCTCAATTATTACCCCATTTGCCACACTACAAACTGGCGACAAGGCTGGGGAGGGAGGCACGACTACAACCTGGCCCACAACGTGGCAGCCGTGCACACGCGACGATGTGGAGCTGAGTGAGAGCGCAGCAGGGGAGCCACAGGAACCCGGCGCACCTACGCGGGAAGCAGTGCCGTAGTAGTGAAGACGAGCGCCGTTCCAGCAACACACTGCACAGCCGACCTGACATGCTCCTATGCCCAGAGAGAGCGGCGAGGCTGTGTGTACGCGGTGCCCATCCTCCGCAACGGGAGCATGTTAGCAGTGGAAGTGGGGTGTGCGCGAGCCTGCATTCAAGTGAAAGAAGTGGAGGAGACACAAAGCAAGGCAGGGCAAGCCTCTTTCCCGCAGGAAGGAAGAGTGCTGGGGCAAAGGTCAGACAGCAGAGCCCCACAAAGGCTACATAGCAGACTTCCTGTCCCAGGGAGAAGGGGCTAGCGGAGCGTAATACGGCAGACAGTAGGCACACCTAGCCTCTGGCTAAAGGGTTGCGAAGTGAGCCCAAAACCACCACCCAGCCAGAATCAAGCACCGGGTTACCCAAATGATGATGGCATAGGCTGCACGAAGGGGGGACGGCCACCCAGCTGAAGTAGACACCACAGAGTGGGACACAAAGCGAGCGCAGACCAGCTTGCCACGTGGAGCAGAGTTGCCAGGTGGCACCGCCATGATCCTCTACGCTCTGGCCAGAACGCCTAGCAGGCCCGCAGCAAGAGCTCGAGAGACCAGACGCAACTAAGCCAGGCACCCACGGACCGGCGGTGGTAGTCACGCTGAGCGACTGGTGGACACACGACCCTCGAGCACCAGGCTCAAGGCAACGTGGCAGAAGACCCCGGGGCCCAGGTAGACGCAGCGAGCCCGCAAGACCAAAGCGTGCCAGGGAGCCCTCCGCACAGGGCGAAGGACGCCCTACCCAGATGGCAAGCCGCTATGTGTGCCCAAACCTTTTCCCTCACCAACCCGGTCCCCTTCCTACCAAAACCAGGGGAACCGGCAATTAAATGGGAAGACTGGAAAGAGTACTTCCTGAACAATTTGTCAGCCCTAGAGGACGAAGGGGGCAAAGGCTTCCAGAGCAAGCGGAAAAAGAAGATCCTATTGCACAACTTAGGTCTGGAAGGCATCATGGTGTATATGAACTTAGTAAAGAAGACCAGGGCGCAGGACGACGACAGCGTGTTCCAACACGCCATAGAGGACCTGGACAGCCATTATCAGCCAGTGGTGTGCATCGCGATCGACCGCTTCAACTTCTTTCAATCAAAGCAGAACATGGGGAATCAGTGGATGACTACGTGGCGGTATTGAAGAGACTAGCGATCACCTGCAAATTTGGGGCCCTCCATGATGACTTCATTAGGGATCAAAGCATCATGCATACAGTGAATACATCCATACAGGAGAAGTTAAGGGTCAGCGGAGAAGCCCCCCTCAAGAAGATAGTGGCCGTGGTAAAAAAGCGGAACTCTCAAAACGGTGTGCGGAAGCCGCCAAAAAGGAAAGTGCCAGCAGAGCCGTGGTAGGTAAAGTCACAGACGCAACCCCTCACAAGCACAAGCAACCGTTCACAGGAAGCTCTAGACAGTCCAGGAGGTATGCACCCAAGATGCCTACAGACTGGAAACTCCAAGGGGGGGGACAAGAACTCTTGCTACAGGTGCGGCAGTCAAGCACACGCAGCCAACGACAAACGTTGCCCCGCCTTCAGAGCCAAATGCCTATACTGCGGCATCATAGGACACTTCGAGAAGGTCTGCAGGCGCAAACCCATGAAAACTTCAGTCAAATACGTGACCCAAGACTCCGAGACTGAGGAAGGAGGGGGCGAAGACGACGATGAAAGCGTACTGTGTATAGACACCAGGTCATAGGCATAGACTGTTCACTCACGCGTAAACCGTTGTGCGAAATTAAAATAGGCGGGGTCCAAGTAGCAATGTTGGCTGACTTGGGGTCCCCATACACTATCATACAATGCAGCATCTGGGACAGAGACTTTGCGCACCCCACAGGCACACACCTCTTGGATCCGGACATCCACCCAGTTACCTTCACAGGGGAGCCCATCCCCATGGTGGGGTACTGTCCCCTACAATTTGAATTCAAAGGCCTCACGGCAGAAGGGAAGCTCTACGTAGCAGAGAAAGGACCCTCAGTCCTAGGAAGGGTGGACCAGGGAGAACTCGGTATTCAACTGAATACGGTAGGCACAACGCAAGTCCTGATGACAACCCCAGAGCAGGCATATTAAGCGGAAAAATGGAGGGCAGAATTCCCGACAGTATTTGGAGGCACCATCGGCAAGTTGACGAAGTTCCCTCACAAGATGTGCCTCAGGGAAGGAGCTAAACCTGTGAGCCACAAAGTACAGAATATTCCATTTCAAAGCAGGGAAGCAGTACAGCAAGAGTTGCAATGCTTAGAAGACAATGGACTTATTGAACCAATCGAGAGCGCAGAATGGCTCAATTTTTACTTGCAATACCCATCAAGAGATAAAAGAAATATCCGGGCAAGATCCAATAAGTGCCCCGGATATTGAGCCATGGACGGATGACAAAGTTAAAAAAGTGATAAATAAGATCCGATCAAATGGAGCGCCTGGTCCCAACAGAATGCCGAACGCCATCTTTAAAGCAAATTTGAAAGATTGGCCAGAGGTACTAACGCTCCTGTTTAACGATGTACTTGGAAGAGGTAAAATTCCAGATTCATGGCAGGGAAGTATTATACAACCAATTTACAAAAGTGGTCCCCAAGACAACCCAGCAAACTATAGACTAATAGCACTAACAGATGTCGATGCAAAAATATTTGCAAGCTGCCTTTTGGAGGAATTGGAATCATGGGTCTTAAGAGAAGATCTGATACCAAACTTACAAACTGGTTTTAGAAAGGGGGAATCAACTTGTACAAATTTGGTTTTATTAACACTATTAGGCGAAAGGGCCATATCTAGGAAACAAAAATTGTACATATGTTTTATTGACTTAAAAGCCGTCTTTGATTCTGTGCACCGAGACATATTATGGTCAAAGTTAGCAGATTGGGGTATATCTGATACACTTTTAAAAATGATCAAATTATTATACTCCGATACTTGGGTCCAGATTAAGGTAGGCGATAACAGACACACAACCCGTCCCTTGAAACCAATATCGGCTTGAAACAAGGATGTGTTTTGGCTCCTTGCCTTTTTAATATTTTTATGTCCGACCTTCCAGCCCATTTTAAAGATATTAATGCTCACTCCCCCTCTGTGATGGGTAAAGAGATCAAATATTTGCAATATGCTGATGATACTATTTTACTAAGCCAAACCGTTATAGGTCTTAAAAGATTAATAGACTCTTTTAACTTATATGTTACAAGAAATTGTCTAAAAATAAACACAAAAAAAACGAAAATAATGACCATGAGAAGAGTTAAATTAGGAGTAAAAGAATGGAACATCAATGGTCTTGTTATCGAGTGTGTAAAATCTTATAAATATCTGGGGATTACATTTGATGATAATTTGTCCTTTAGGAAACATTGTAATAATCTTGAAGCTAAAGGCACATCTCTCGCATTTGCTCTTAGAAAACTGAGAGATAAATTACTATGCCCATACTATGATCATTTGATGAAAGTTATGAAAGCGTAGTTAATTCCTTCCTTGGACTATGGTTCTATTATTTTTCGGGGCAAAGATGCGAAATTACTTGGTGATATTGAAATAAGGACATATAAATCGGTCTTCAGGATCTCAAGAAATATTTGCAGCGCGTATATAAGACTCAAATTTGGGTGGAAGAAACAGTTTTTAGTTAGACAATCTACATTTTTAGAGTCCTTATTGTCATTATCCAGATCCGATGAAGGTTCGCTGGCAAACCTGTGTTGGCTTGAGATCCAAAGAGGAGTACATGTGAAAAGTTGGCAAATCTATTTAAATGAGTGTTTACGTACCTTTGAATGCCCAAATTTAGTGGATGAAGCAAGGAGTAAAATGGTTTATAAAAAATCAACTAATCAATCAGCGGCCCTGTTGTCTTCCATAATGGACAACGATGATCTAAGGGGAA
Source organism: Lissotriton vulgaris (assembly GCF_964263255.1). Lineage (NCBI taxonomy): Eukaryota > Metazoa > Chordata > Amphibia > Caudata > Salamandridae > Lissotriton > Lissotriton vulgaris. The sequence goes on from NC_141686.1 coordinate 109,986,952, forward strand.
AAAAACATCTTTGGTCAATAGCTAATTCTTTTATCAAACTGTATCCCCAACCTTATTTGCTATTTCATTTAAAACCTTTAATTAAGAATACATTTATGTTGTTAAGGTTTGGGAGATACCCAACTAAAGATGGAATTCCAAAATGGGAGAAAAAGTGGCCATCTAATGTTTGTAGATTATGTGGGAAGAGTGAAGAAACTATACAGCACATAGTAACTTTGTGTCCAAATTTACTTGCAGAACGCATGATGATTTTAAAGCCGATTTTTAGGGAAATGGGAGTAAGAACTTGCAGAACCGCAATTATTGTATGCTTAAGAGGTGTTAAGGCTCGTTTAATTCATCAATTTGTTAAGTATATTCTTATCGCTGAAACAAAATTATGTAAGGAAGATATCTCAACTGATGAAATCCCTACTATGAAGTCTAACTAAAAATTGATAAAGAAATAATGATTTTAAATGTATTTTAGGGATTGTGTGGGCTATTTTAAAGCATGTTTAATTTTAACTACTATAATTGCACTGATCTGCATTTTAATGTTTCCCCGTTATAGTGGATTATATGTCATTTATATCTGGAAAGCTGTTCTTTTCGGATATTTGCTGCTAGCATACGTTACTTTAATCTTTGGTTCTACTTGATTAATTGTAACAGTATCTGTTTTAGTACAAGTTGTTGTGTAACCTCTGTTGCTTGCACAAGGCACTTTAACTGTTATTTTATGTATTGTTCCGATTTAATAATTCAATGACTCCAATGCTGCTAGCAAAAGTAATTCAATTCTGGTTGGTGGATAGTATATTATGTTTTATTAACAATCTAAAAATGTCTCTATCAGTAATCTTTGCTGCTCATTCTTAAGGCTCCTCACTTGTTTCAGACTGCACACTGTATTTTATTCCGTTTGCTGTTAAATTGCGTATTAGTAAACTTATTGCAGTTGAACAAATTATGTAAAAGTTTACCCGTTGATCTCATCCTGGAATTAAAAATCCGCTGGTTTTGTATTTTTCTATTTTTAATCAGATTTTAAATTGAATATGTTTTCTGCTGTTTGTAATGATTTTAATTAATCAACAAATAAACATTTAATTGTCAATCTGGGCAATGGGGAGATTCCGCCAATTCTTGTGGTGCTCCAGATTCCTGCTCCGGACGGACTACAAGCTGTTCGTGAAGGTACTCACGTCAAGTGGACATGCGACGGCCACGCCTCGCATAGCGAAAATGACCTTGCTGCTATTAGATTATGTGTATGATGTCCAGTACATTCCATGCTTCAAGAAGAAAGTAGGCGACTTTCTCAGCAGGGCAGCGGCAATGGAGAACGCACCGGTGCAACGGCAGAAGATGATTACACCAAAGCATTCATGGAGGACCAAAAATCGGTCATAAGTGCACAAGAATGGAAAACGGCATACGAGGAGTACACAAGCCTCAAACAGTTCATAATCACGGGGTGGCCAGAAAGGAAACACTTAAACACAGAACCGCGGAAATACTATGAAGTTCCTGAAGAACTGTCAGTAGGAGACAACAAGATGTACGTGCTAAGAGGAGACAAAGTGGTACCCCCAGGACGACTGGTGAACCGGCTACTCACCATTCTGCACGAAGGACACTTGGGAATAGTGGAAACAAAACAAAGAGCCAAACAAGCATACTGGTGGCCGGCACTGGACAGCCAGGTGGAGAGACATGTCAGAGAATGTAAACAGTGCAGCAAAGCAGACAAGACACAGACCACGATGCGACCCCCGTTAGGGAAGTTCACCAACCCAGCTAATCCATGGGAAGAATTGTCGGCGGACATATTAGGTCCCATATTAGATGCTAACAGTGTCCCCAAGTATGCCATTGTGCTCGACAGGTATTCCAAGTGGCCGGAAACTGAAATATGTGAAACCGTGGACACCGATGCAGTACAAGCCTTCCTTACGTCCACATTCCTGAGAGAAGGGATCCCACGAGGCATAACCTGCGACAATGGACCCCAATTCATGTTGGAGAAATGGAATGCATTTATGGAACGGAACGGAATACAGATCAAACACACCCCGATATACCATCCAGCAGGGAACGGCCTTGCCGAAAGATTTAACAGAGTCATCATGGGGTCAATTCAAGCAGCAATCAACGTAGGGAAGAATTGGGAGACGGAACTCAAGTGCACTGTGTGGGCCTACCGAATCACTCCCACTCTGACGGGGTACAGCCCTTTCAAAATATTGAGGGGCCGGGACCCAATCACCCGAGACAATGTGGCGTGGAAACAACACACAGTACAAAGCAAATGGTCTCCGGCAGTGGTGCGCAGCAATCTGGAAAAAGCGCAGAAGATCTACACAGACCACTACTTTGAGAAGTTAGCCTGGCATATGATGTCCACTAATTCTAGTGGGCACCTTGCACCAGTCTAATCGACCCTTATTGATGGTGGTTGTAAAGTCAACCTTATAGAAAGCTATCCTAGTGGTAGCATGAACCAGCAGTCTTAAAATGTAAATGTAAATTGATACTTGTATAGCGCACTACTCACCCGCTAGGGTCTCAAGGCGCTTGTACGAATACCGCTGTGGAACCCATCCTGGCTTTCCCTGTGAGGCGTCCCCTCCTGGGCACCCCCAAGGTGGAGGCCAGGCATCCTTAGCGTTGTGGGGGCCGTTGTGGAGATTAAGCAAGCTATTGCCCAGAGTTGCAGAGTGTGACTCCATGATTGGAGTCAATACACAATAAGTTGCACAGCATACGTTATGCCATAGGGGCCTCACTAACCATATACTAAGAAAGTGGTATAAGTACCTCGTGAGAGTTAGAAAGCAGGCCTAGGGCCTGTAGAATCACTGGGGCTACACTAAGCAACCAAAAGTTAGGAGGTAGGAGACCCACGGGAGCCGCGTGCAGTGTCAAAACACAGGCTCGGGTTCGCATTGACTTTCTATGGAGTTCGTAAAAGTTACAAAGTTACAGTGTAAGGACACTTTCGGATGGACTAGGATGGAACCCTTTTAAACTAGGACACTTCGAGAGTCAAGACCCACGGGAGCACCTGAGTACTCGTGTTACCTCACCCAGGGAAGCCAGGTGCATAGGTGTCTTTTCGTGTCGGGTTTCGTCGTTGTTTTCTATGGAGAGCTGCAAAGAAGTGCTGCAGGCGAACAGAGGAAAGGTGTCCGGGTGGATCCAAGGGTGGATTGGAGATGTGAAGAACCTGAAAGCAGAGGGGACAGAGACTGGGTCACTAGCCAGTGACCAGGAAGGAACCCGGAAGGAACCAGGTGATGTTGGGTGCTTTAAGGTGAAGAAGGTGAGTTTGTCTCTTCAGCCATGAGGTCCAGGAGGCATTGACGATGACCAGGAGCTGGATTCGGGCTGTCTCATGATGGATCTAGATGACTGCAGCATCGGCATCCGGATAGGACCCAACAAGCCTTGGCAACCGCAACCCACGCAGGGTGTCGAGATTGGCTCTGTTGCAGACCAGCAAGGTTTGTGGTGCTTCTCCTTTTTAGGGAAGCTGGAGCAAGCCTGGAGCAACCAGGATAGTAAAGTAAATTCAAGATGGCGTCTTCAGGGGGCTCATTAGCCAACCGGCAAGGAACGAGGAAGACGAGTCGAGCACAAATGTGAAGGCGGGGCCCACGGGACACTCGCGGAGTGTGAGGGCCTGCGCTTCAGTACAAATGATGCTTGGGCTGGGGCTTCTCGTACCCTAATGCACGACTTACTGAGGCTTCAGGAACGGAGTGCAGTTAGCAAAATGCAGGATGTCCAAGATGTCCGGTCCCACATCTCTCGTGTCCACCACGGGTCTCAGGTTTGCTGTGGATGTGGGTAGGGGTCGGAAAAGTCTGGAAGTCCAGTTCTTGAGTTCCGATGGGAGCCTTGAAACTGCAGACCGGCGAAGTTGCTGTTGGTGCCTGTTTGCACAGGGTGGCCATTCCTTGACCACAAGGGAGATGTCTTCCATTATCCAGTGAGAATGGAACGTCGAAGGCCCAAAATATGTCTTACAAAGATTCGTCCAGGATAATCTAAATTCCTGGGGATACAGCTGCTATACTTATACTAAGGATGGGGCTGGATTACCTGACTAGGTCCCTCCTATGGGTGGACCTGAGAAGGGGGTGGTTACACCCCTTTCCCTTTGTCCAGTTTCACACCAGAGCTGGGGCTGGAGTGCCCCAGCAACTGGTTTGAACCGGGCTATGCATGGAGCACCTTGTATGCCCCAGGCAGTGTCTAGATGCATTCACTGAATGCAGCCCTCCCTGCCCCAATACACAAAACCTCTGTCTGGGGAGGTGCTGGCATCTCCCTGGACAGGAAACCTATTGTTCAGGCCACCCTTGCTGAAGTTTCCCCCAGCAACAGGAGGTCAGACTCGTGTCTGTGGCAGCAGCATCCATTTTGTGATGCTGAGGCTCTGTTTAACTTTAACCGGGTAAAGCACTAAACTACATGTCTTTTCCCTCTAGAAGGGTGGAATGCTACCCTCGCTGCCAGAATTGGCAGGGGGATAGTATTCCAAAGTGATTGACACCGTACACGACATGTTTTGATAAAGCCAAACCAAAGTTAGCATTAACCGCGAGGATTATAATGCACTTAAGAGTGCATGGTATGGCTATATCATAGAAAAGCTATAAGGAGATGGTTCCGAAAGCTGCAGAGGGACTCAGCTCATGCCAGAGCACCCTCTCACATAAAACCAAGTACTCTGCCTCCAGGATTGTCAAGGCCTACCATAGGAGTGGCTTATAGGTGTATATGTGTCTATATGTAAAGGTAGATATAGGTATACTATACCTAAGTAAGAGGTGATTACACCACCTTACACAGGCTGCGTGAACAGACCTGTGGTGGGAGTTTGGAAGGCAAACCAGGGGTGGCACAATACATGCTGCAGCCCCTGGTAGGCCTAGGGTGCACCTATGCCCTGGGTACCTATGGTACATTATACAGGGGATCACAAGGGTGACTCACTAACCAATCTGGTATGTACCTAAAGTACATGGAGTCCATTTTATAGAGAAAGCAGATAGTCTGGGGCCCTGTATAGCAGGGTCCCAAGCCAACTAAGTCGAAAACCAGCAAAACACCAGGAAAAAAGTTGGGGTAACCATATAGTCAGATTCCATCTTCCTACACTCCCCCCCCCCCCCCCCCCCCAAACGAAAGGAGGTAAGGCTATCCTTGTCCAGGTAAGCCTATATTGACTAAGTGGCCATATAAGGAAGTACCTGCACTAGCATGGCTACCCCTGTCTTATGGTCCACTAAGCAATCCCTCACCCTAAGGGTATCAGAGGGTCTCCACCATTGGGAATTACTTCCTATGGGTTGTTTTGGCAAAGCAAAAGGCTGGTGCTGGGATGAAGTACTGAAGTGAGGCTCCACTAAAGTTGGGCTCAGCTTCCTCCAATCACTAGCCACCATGTATGCCTTTCTTTCCATAACTGAGTTGCACTGTGCTCTCAGGGTCAACCTTTGGCTACCTACAGCTGGAGGTTGGGTCCCTTTGGTTGGACCACTGGAGGGACAGGTCAGGTTTGGGACCACTGGGTCCCAGGTCTGCCTTTGTCCAACAGAGTCCATGTGGGGGAGGTTCCTACACAAGGGTAAGGGAGATCCCTCAGAGGGTTGAGGAATTTTCACTTGGCTAGGGCTACTAGACTGGGTGCCCCTAATCTGCTGATGGGGGGTTCCTCTGGACAGGGTGCCCTTTGGGGTCCACTGACCTCCCTGACCTCTACAGCCCTGGGCTGATTGAGGCAGGGTAGAGAGAGGCAGGTTACCTGCTCCAGACTGGGCTCCACCTTGGAAGGGTCCACTGACATCAGGCCAGGCCTGACTACCTCTGGGGCAGTTCCTTCACAAGGGGTAGGGTAAGTTTCCTGAGGAGGCTGACCTTCACCTAAAGTCTGGTGGGAGGGAGACTTTTCTTCCTCCCCAATGCTCTCTGTCTTTGTGGAGTGATCCATAGTTTCAGGCTTCACAACACAAAAATCTGTTTGGGTTTGGGCTGTGACCATCACAGCCCTCCTACCTGTTCAGGAAGGCCTATCATTTTGGAATGGGCCTGTTTCTCTACCTCAGCCCAGGCTTAGATCTCTAGATCATTGCCCAGTAAGCAATCTACAGGCACGTTTGTAGACACTGCCACTCTCTTTGGGCCAGTGACACCTCCCCACCTGATATTTACTACTGCCATGGCATGATCTGTCTTCACTCCTTCAATATTGACCACCTGGTAGCTAAACCCAGGTAACTGTTGTTCTACGGGTACTAGATGCTCAGTCACCATGGTGATACTAGCCCCTGTGTCCCTATAGGCCACACGTGTCTGTTTATTGATATGGGGCTCCTGTCTGTACTTGCCCAAGGTATTGGGACAAGCATTGAAGTTGGCAAACCCCATGCCACCATCACAGACTAGAGTTGCTGTGGTAGGGGACCTGGTTAGGCCAGGGTCCACCTGAGTTTCCCAAGTATACCCAGCCAAATTTTTGGGGGCACTCCCACCACCTGGGGGATTACTTCTAGTAGTAACAGGAGGTGTTGGAGTATTACTTGGAGGAATATGTTCCTTATTGCTGGCTTTTGGGCAACTGCGGTCAGATTTCCAGTGGCCAGGTTGTCTACATACATGACAATAAGGGTTCTTAACATTAGAGGAAGGAGTTTGGGACCCACTCCCTCAAAGGATTTTTGAGGCCCTGTAGTGGATTTGTCCTTAGATATTTCCCCACCTTTCTATTGAGGTTTGGTAGAATCTTTCTTCTGGTCACCACCCTGATATCTAGGCCTCACCCTGGTTCTTACCCATTTGTCTGCCTTCTTTCCCAATTCTTGGGGAGAGGTCAGATCAGAGTCCATCAGGTGCTGATGTAGAAGCTGGTTTTGACAATTATTAAGGATCTGCTCCCTCATAATCAAATTATACAATCCTGTATAGTCTTGTACTTTGCTGCCCAATAACCAGCCCTCCAGAACCTTAGTAGCACAATCTACGAAATCATTCCAGTCCTGAGTCTGTGTCTTCTGGGTGTCTCTGAACAGCAACCTATACTGCTCAGTGGTTAAGCCAAACCCATCTATCAGAGCACTCTTCAGAACTGTGTAGTTGTCAGCATCCTGTTCATTAACTGTCAGGAGCTTATCTCTGCCTTTATCTGAAAAGGAGAGCCACAGGATTGCTGCCCACTGCTCCTTGGGGACCTTCTGCACTGTGCAGGCCCTTTCCAAAGCAGTTATCCATTTGTGGATGACATCCCCAATCTCAAAGGGAGGATCAATCTTGTTAGGTTTCTATGGTTGTTAAACCTGGCACCATTGGCGTGGGTCACCCTTCCATTTTTGCTGTTGCCTCATGTGTTTTCAGTGTGAGTGCTCCCTACTGTAACATGTATGTATTTATTAGTAGTTCCATGATTGGATATTTGGTGTACTTGTCAGACCCTAGTACAGTGCACTGAGTGTGCCAGGGGCGTGTAAATCCAAATGCCGCTAGTGGGCTTGCAACACGGGTAGTGCCATTCACCGAAGCGGCCTTGTAAAAGGTATCTAAGGTCTGCCATTGCAGAGCCTGCGTGCAGTCTCATACTGTCATGCTGACTGGGCAGGTGCACCCACTTGCCAGTCCCTAAACCTTCCCTTTTCTTCATATCAGTCACCCCTATGGTAGGCCCGAGGGCAGGGTACATTGAGAGTAAAAGGTAGGACAAGCCCTGATGTGTGCGGCATGTCCTGATAGTGAATTACAGCCATCTTCGTTCTTCACTATCGCAAGGCTACCTGGTCTCCATTGGCGAGACTGGGATGCTGGATTGTTACATGTTTATAATCCTAGCAGGCTCAGAGAACACAGTAGAAGTTCGAGTTTAGTATGTCTGGACTCAGAGTGATAAAATACATATTTTTGTAAAGTTTATTTTAATATTCTGTGTTTGCAAATACCACTTTTGGAAAGTAGGTATTTGCTTGCCTAACCATTTCTGCCCGCCTCTGCTAGGTTGTGTATTCCTTGTCTGGGTTTGTGTGTGACAGGACTGGGGAATTCCAGGAGACAGGCTAGGCCCACCCGGTGGTGAATAGCGAGATCAGCAACTAGATGGGAGGGAGGAGTTGCACCTGGGACCTGAATAGGGCTGGGCCTTCCCTCTACAATGCCGGCTCCATCCCCTGTGGTGTTTCTGATGTCTCTGCCCTGCACACTGAAAGAAGAGAAGGAAGACTGTCAACAGAGTACTCCTGGACTGTACTTGCCTTCCTCAATGCTGGCTCCACCTCCTGTGGGGCGTCTGATGTTCCTGTCCTGCATGGTGAAAGGAAAGGAGCAGGCTGGTAAACAGAGTGCTCAGGAACTGGTTTGGACTGGGCCCAGGCCCCTCTCCCCTGAAAGAACAAAGGATTTTGGGGCATAAGTATTGGGACCCTGATCCCATGAAATTAGATCACTCCTGGAAATGAGAAGACGAAACCTCTGCTGAGGAGAAGGAACCGGAAGAAACTGGGGAGAGACTATTCCCAAGCTGAAGTGCTGCTTGGGGGATTGGCCTGTAGTGGTTGCCTGAACTGCCTAGCGAGGAGGAAAGACTTTGTGGGCTATGCCTTTATTTCTAACTTGTGCAAAAGATCTCCAAGGGCTTGGAAGAGAGCTTGCCCCCTGACCGAAGTCCCAGGCCCAGTGGACTTCACCAGCGTTTGTTAATTGCTGCTGGAAACAAGTGGCACAGAGGTAGGGAGCTATGACCGACTCTCCCGACCGGCCGGAGTCCTGTTGGCACTGCACTGAGCAACGTCCGCCTCGAACAATGCAAGCTCTGCGTTCACCGATGCCCATAAACGAACCGTAGCCTGCACCGCGACAGAAGGGACACCGCAACATGCAACGCCTCGCTACACCGAATCGAACTGGTCTGACCGCCGCGTCGCTGCTGCTGACTTCGTGTCCTGTGACCGCACCGGAGTTGGGCACCGCCCAACTCGCACCACTGTCCGGACTGATCGACGCCAGCTCCTGAACTCTGGCTCAAACGCAGCACCGTAAAGCACCTCAAGGAGCCACGTCCGCCCCGAACAACGCAGGCTCTGAGCTCACCAATGACAATCAATGGGCCGTAGCCTGTAACACGACGGAAGGGACACCGTGACCTGCAACGCTTTCTTTTTGTACACCGCGACGATCCCCGGAACCGGCTTGCACATCTATGCCGGCCATCTCAAGGAAAAGGTACTCTGTTTAGGTCTGTCGACATTTGAATGGGCCCGGACTGCCGCGGTCCGCTGGATTTGTTAGACTCTGTTCTTTCAACACGCTGTAGCCAGAGGAGGCTACCTACTCGCACAGAACTTTGAGTTTCATCTTTTAACCAGAAATCCAGAAGTTAAATAGTACTGTGGATTATTTTTGTTGTTTATTGGTCTTGTGGTAACTCTATATAAAGTATACGTATCTTTGATATAAAACCTTGTCTGGCGTCCATTTGTAGTGTTGTCATTGGGTTACTGTATGTGGTCGCAACTGCTTAACTTACATCGCCTCTGAAATTAAGCCTTGACTGCTCGCACCACGCAACCTAGAGGGTGAGCAGGGGTTATTTTGAGAGGGTAATTCCCTTGCCATGACTAGAGGAGAGGGTCCCTGCTTGTCACAAGGACCTACCTGTGCCAACCAGAGAGCCCCAATTCTAACATTGGTGGCAGCAGTGGGATCCCAATTTGCATTTGTGACTCATATACAGTGATTGGTGAACACTACGTAGTGAGTGCAGACCCCCTGGCCCCCGCCATACCCACCACACTCGCTTTAGGTATGACGCCACAACTCTCCTCGCCCTTAACCCTGGACACACACCACAATGCTACAAAGCTGCCCCAGGACGTACCCACGGTCCCTTCGCCTGCCGCTCCTGCAAATTTACCAGCGTTAAGACCCACACCATATCCACTAACCCCAAACACAGCTCCGACTCTAACCACCTGAAGTACATCCTGCTGAACACCCGCTCGGTCCACAGACACGCCACTGAACTCTGGGATCTACTCGACACTACATCACCGGACGTCGCCTTCCTTACTGAAACATGGATGAACGCATCATCAACACCCGAGATCGCCATTGCGATCCCGGACAATTACAAGATCATCGGAAAAGACCGCACCGCCCAAACAGGAGGAGGCATCGCCATCGTACATAAGAACACCATCCGCATCACGACCAGCTCTGACGATAACCTTACAACCGCCGAACACCTCCACTTCCAGATCCACACCGACCCAAGGACCACACTCAGAGGCACCCTCATCTACAGGCCTCCAGGAACCCGTAAACAATTCAGCGAAGACATCACTGACTTCATCGGTCCACATGCCCTCGCCTCCAAGAACTACATTCTACTAGGAGACCTCAACTTCCACCTGGAAAAGAAAAACGACAGCAACACCACCACCCTTCTTGACAACCTGGCCAATCTCGGCCTCAAACAACTTGTTGACACCCCCACCCATGGAGCCGGACATAAGCTCGACCCAATCTTCACCTCCAGCAAACACATCTCCTTCGATCACACCACAGCTCTCCATTGGACGGACCACTGTTGTGTTCACTTCAGCTACAAAACCACCTCGACCACAACCCCCCACAACCTATCCCCCGGAGAAAATGGAACAAAATCACCACCGACCAACTCCTCACATCGCTCAACCAGAAACCACCCGCCCTCTCATCGGACCCAAACCAAGCTGCCATCAAATTCAAACAATGGATCACTCACAGCGCTGACGAATCACACCAAACAAGACAACAAAAAAGCCCCCTGGTTCAACGATGACCTTAAGAAATCCAAGAAGCTATGCCGTACTCTCGAGAAAACATGGAGAAAAAACCCAACCACCGACAACATGACCACCTTCAAGTCAGCCACCCGCAAACACCACCAACTGATTCGATCCACCAAGAAATCAGCATTCAAGAATCGACTCGACAACAGCAAGGAACTATTCAACATCGTCAAAGAATTCACCAACCCCACCGCAGCCTCAAACGACATCACTCCCTCCCAAGACCTCTGCGACTCGTTATCCTCCTTCTTCTACAACAAAATTGCTGGCATACATAACAGCTTCGAAAACAGTTCCAACAAACAATCCTCTCCACCCCCCTCAGAACCTAAACCGCCCTCTAACAACCTCAGCGCCTGGAACCCAATCACCACTGAAGACACCATCCGCCTAATGAATTCCATCCACTCTGGCTCGCCAACCGACCCATGTCCCCACCACATCTACAACAAAGCAGACTCCATCATCGCACCCCATCTCCGTGATGTCATCAACTGCTCCTTCAACTCTGCTACCTTCCCAGAAAGTTGGAAACATGCTGAAGTCAGCGCCCTCCTGAAGAAACCCACAGCAGACCCCTCTGAACTTAAAAACTACCGCCCCATATCCCTCCTCCCATTCCCGGCCAAAGTCATTGAGAAAGCCGTCAATAGCCAACTCGCCGCCTTCCTCGAATCCAACAACTCCCTCGATCCCTCACAGTCCGGCTTTCGACCTAAACACAGCACCGAAACCGCCCTCATCGCAGCAACAGACGACATCCGAACACTACTGGACAACGGAGAAACAGTGGCCCTCATTCTACTCGACCTCTCCGCCGCCTTCGACACTGTCTGTCACAGCACCCTCATACAACGCCTCAGCAACATCGGCATAAAAGGAAAAGCCTTGGACTGGATCATCTCATTCCTAGCTGGGAGAACTCAGAAAGTCCAACTTCCCCCATTCAAATCAAAGGCCACCGAAGTCATCTGCGGTGTACCACAAGGATCATCACTCAGCCCCACCCTCTTCAACGTTTACATGAGTCCACTCGCTTCCATCGCGCGCTAACACAACCTCAACATCATCTCCTACGCTGACGACACCCAGCTGATCCTTTCCCTCACCAAAGACCCCAACACCGCCAAAACCAATCTTCACGAAGGCATGAAAGAAGTAGCCATATGAATGAAAAACAGCCGCCTAAAACTTAACTCAGACAAAACGGAAGTGCTCATCCTAGGATCATCCCCCTCTGCCTGGGACGACTCATGGTGGCCTTCGGATCTGGGCTCTGCACCCATACCCACAGACCACGCACGTAACCTAGGCTTCATCCTAGACTCCTCCCTCTCGATGACCAGACAAGTCAACGCCGTCTCATCCTCCTGCTTCAACGTTCTTCGTATGCTCAAAAAAATCTTCCATTGGATCCCCACCGAGACAAGAAAGACTGTCACCCACGCTCTGGTTACGAGTCGACTAGACTACGGAAACACCCTCAACACCGGAATTACAGCCAAATTACAGAAAAAACTCCAACGCATCCAAAACGCATCGGCGAGACTCATTTTGGATATCCCTCGCCAAGATCACATTACCGCCCACCTGAAAGACCTCCACTGGCTTCCCGTCAACAAGAGAATAACATTCCGTCTCCTCACCCATGCACACAAGGCCCTCTACAAACTAGGACCAGAATGCCTCAACACTCGACTATCCTTCCACACACCCACCCGCCAACTAAGATCATCCAATCAAGGCCTCGCCGCAGTTCCGCGTATCCAAAGATCCACCATGGGAGGTAGATCCTTCTCCTACTTGGCGGCCAAGACCTGGAACTCACTCCCCACTCACCTCCGTCTTACACAGAACCACATCTCCTTCAGAAAAGAACTTAAAACCTGGCTATTCGATAAATAATGAACCCCCTCCCCCAAGCGCCTTGAGACCCTCTGGGTGAGTAGTGCGGTATACAAATTCTTGAACTTGACCATAACGCAATCACGTACTTTTGATACTTGCTTTTCCCAGGGATCTCCATTTTTTAATCATGCCAGGTTCAGTCAGAGTGGAGGAGACAGCCTCCGTTGCATCTGAGGACTGTGATTGGGAGGAAGAGAAATTACAAAGCTACCCCAACAAGCAGCTCAAGAGCTTCTGCAAAAAGTTAAAAATTCCCACAGCAGGAATCACCAGGAAAGACCAATTCCACAAGGCGCTGAGGGCCTGGATTGAGGCAAGGGATGCCACTGGTGATTTAGTGGAGTTTGAGGATGCAGAGCAGCGACTTGATGGACCACTGGTCTTGAGAGGAGGGGCGTGCCCTCCCCAGTGGGTAGTAGTGTTTCTTCTCGAGGTCTGTCCCCAGAAGAGTTGGCGGACAGAAAAGAAAACAGGATGCATGAAATGGAGATAGCCAAGCTCAAATTGAATGGGCAACTGGAGCTAGAAAGCAAGAAGATGGCTCTAGAGTAAAAGAGATTACAGATGGAGCACGACAAAGTTTTGAGGGAGTTAGATTTGAAAGCAAGGAGCTTAGAGATTACTCCCTCTGGTGGCAGCACACCGTCAGTGCCTGTGGAAGGTAGAGTGTACATCTCCAAAGATGTGGTAAAGGAATTCTTTAAGAATGATGATATTGGGCAGTGGTTCAGAGCCTATGAGGTAGCCAAGTCTTCCCACCGGGTCCCCGAGAGAGATTGGGGAATGGGGTTGTGGGGAAGGTTCCTTAGCGAGGGGCAGGACACACAGTTGGACTTGCCTTCTGAAGTCCATAATTCCTATAGCCACATGAAAGAGGCGCTCATGACTAGGTATGGTTTGACTCCTGAGCTCTATAGGTAGAGGTTCAGGAAGTGCAAGAAAATCAAAGGTAGTACCTTGGTCAAGTATGTCACGTTCTTTTGCAGAGCATTGGACGGTTGGGTAAAGGGCAGCAAAGTTAATGATTTTCTAGGTCCCTTTGATTTGATTGCATGGGAGCACTTGTCTGATAATTGTTTTCCAGAGCTCCGCCAGCACCTGATTGATAGCAAGCTGACTAACCCTAGGAAGCTTGCTGAGGAGGCGGACCACTGGGTCAGTACCTGGGTCCACCAGGGTCACATGGGAGACTCAGCCAAAGGTGGGCAGGGTCCCCAGCAGAAGAGTGGGGGGACAAGGGTAAATAGAGGGAGTTCCGCAGACGGCCCCAAAGTAATTCCCAAGGGAACCAAGGGAAAGGTTCCCAGCCTCCCCCTGAGAAGAAGCCAATGGTCCCGACAGGTAATCCCGTTCCACAGGGCTCCCTGAGATGTTACCGATGTGGGGACCTGGGTCATAAGGCGACTGATACCAGGTGCCGCCTATTTGGTAAACCTGCACCCGCTGGTGCTCTGCCGCGGCAGATGGCTAGTGTAGCCTTTGGGGAGGAGGTAGAAATCCAAGGTGGGTGGGGGCCCGCAGAGATGTCCCTTGTCTCTTGTCTCTTTAGGAGACTGTGAGATGGTCCCAGAGAACCAACTGCCTAACAACACTAAGAAATATGGGCAGTGGGTGACCATCAATGGCCAAAGGGTGGAGGCTCTTCGAGACACAGGAGCCAGTGTGACAGCTGTCAGGTGTCACCTGGTGTCTCAAGAGCAGGTTGTCCCACATGCATTCTGCCGAGTTGGTAACGCCGACAACACGGAGAGTCATTGCCCAATGGCTCAGGTTCCCTTCGAGTGGCGGGGGTCTCTGGTACTCTTCAAGTAGCTGTGAGGCCCGCCATGCCTGTTGACTGTTTGTTGGGGAACGATTTGGAGATCTCCCCTTGGGGAAAGGTGGAGAAGAGTACTCACCTGAGGATGGTGAGTCTGCCTGACTGGGCGTGCGTGACCACCCAGTCAATGGCAGCCAGTAGGGGTGCTCAAGAGGACCTGGAGCCTGAGAGGGAGGCCCAGCAACCCGCCTTGGAGAGAAGTGGCAGGGAGCGCTGGAAACCGGCCCCCGAAGTTCCCACGGCCCACGAGGAGGTAGACCCTGAGGGGGATGCCCTGGAGCCTACCGGGGAGCAAGTAACTGAACTGGGGGTCCTGCCTGAGCTGACCCATTGGCAAGAAGAAGGAGGCCCCTCCAGGGAGGAATTCTGCATGGAGCAGAGAGAATGCCCTTCTCTTGAGGGCTTGCGGCAGCAGGCTGCAAGCCAGGCAGCAGGTGATCAGTCCGGATCATATTGGATCTATTGGGAGAATGGTCTCCTGTATAGCGAGCCTAAGGTTGCTGAGCCTGGGTCAGCCTGTGTGCTGGTGGTACCCCAGTGCTTCAGAGCCTTCCTACTGGGGCTGGCTCATGATGTGCCATTGGCAGGACATTTGGGGCAGGACAAGACCTTTGAGAGGCTTGTCACCCACTTTTATTGCCCCCTAATGCGCAAGAGTTCAGACACTCATTGCAGGACCTGTCAGACTTGCCAGGCAAGTGGAAAGTGTGGGAGGAAGCAGAAGTCTCTTCTCCAGCCATTCCCTGTGGTCAGTACCCCCTTTGAGCGAGTGGGGATTGACATTGTGGGGCCACTGGACCGCAAGACAGCCATGGGCAACAGGTTCATCCTGGTCTTGGTGGAACATGCCACCCGGTACCCGGAAGCCATACCTCTGAGGACAGTGACGGCCCCCGTGGTGGGACGAGCACTGATGGGAATTTTCTCACAAGTAGGATTCCCTCGAGAGGTTGTGTTTGACCGGGGCACCAACTTCATTTCGAAGTACATGAAGTCCCTGTGTCAGGAGTGTGGGGTAACCTACAAGTTCACCACTCCTTACCACCCCCAAGGAAACGGGTTGGTTGAAAGGTTCAACCGAACCCTGAAAGGCATGATTATGGGTCTTGAGGAACCCATGAGGCGTAAGTGGGACGTCCTCTTACCATGCCTGTTGTTTGAGTACCGGGAGGTGCCACAGACATCTCTAGGGTTCAGTCCCTTTGAGCTTCTCTATGGACACCCGGTCAGAGGACCTCTGAGTCTGGTCAAAGAAGGCTGGGAGCAATCTCCCAGGAAACCTCCCCAGGATGTATATAGCTACATGCTGGCCTTCAGGAACCAGACTAGGCTTTTCAGGCAACTCGCTGATGCAAATCTGGAAGCCAGCCAGGAGGAGATGAAGCGGTGGTACGACCAGAATGCCACTTTGGTGGAGCTTCAACCTGGCCAGAAAGTGTGGGTCATGGCCCCAGTGGAGCCCTGCACGCTCCAAGATAAGTGGACTGGACCATTTGAGGTTGTGGAGCGCAAGAGTCGAGTTACCTACTTGGTGGACTTGCGATCGCCCAGGAACCCCTTGAGGGTCCTGCATGCCAACTGCCTTAAGCCCCACTTAGAGAGGTCTGAAGTGGGCATGCTCTTGGTGACGGATGCTGGAATGGAGGAGGAGACTGAGCCTCTTCCTGACCTCCTGTCAGCTTCAGAGCAAGATGGGTCAGTGGATGGTGTTAACCTCTCTTCCACCCTGACCCCTGAGCAACAGAATGACTGCCGCCAGTTGCTGGGACAGTTTTCTGATCTGTTCTCCCTGGTTCCTAGTATAACAGATTGATGCATCCATGATGTGGATACAGGAGACAGCTTACCTGTGAAGCACAAGTCTTATAGGGTAACTGACAGGGTAAGGGCTTGCATCAAAGAGGAGGTCTCAAAGATGCTTGCACTTGGGGTGATTGAACCCTCCAGCAGTCCTTGGGCCAGCCCAGGGGTCTTAGTTCCGAAGGCTGCAGCGCCAGGTGCCGCACCCGAACTCCGGTTCTGTGTGGACTACCGAGGGGTCAATTCGGTCACGAAGACCGATGCGCACCCCTACCCCAGAGCTGATGAGCTCATCGATCGGTAAGGGGCTGCGCAGTACCTCAGCACGCTTGACTTGACGTCTGGGTACTGGCAGATCGCCTTGACTGATGGGGCAAAAGAGAGGTCAGCATTCTCCACACCAGATGAGGATTTCCAGTTCCAGGTTATGCCATTTGGGATGAAGAATGCTCCTGCCACCTTTCAGAGGTTGGTCAACCAGGTGTTGGTTGGACTGGATGAGTTCAGTGCCACCTACCTGGATGACATTGCAGTATTCAGTGTCACTTGGGAAGAACATCTGCGCCACCTCTGGGAAGTGTTGTTGGCACTGCGGAAGGCAGGCCTCACGATCAAGGCAAGTAAGTGCCAGATCGGGCAGGGTTCTGTGGTGTACTTGGGACACCAAGATAGGAGCGGCCAGGTGGCGCCCCTACAACCCAAGATTGAAACCATCCTGGCTTGGGAACCCCCCAAAACTCAGACGGAGGTGAGGGCCTTCTTAGGACTCACCGGGTACTACAGAAGGTTTGTCAAGGGCTGTGGCAACATGGTTGCATCCTTGCCAGAGTTGACTTCCAAGAAGCAGCCCAAGAAAGTGATTTGGACTGACACCTGTCAGAAAGCTTTTGAGGCCCTGAAAGCTGCAATGTGCATGGCGCCCGTACTCCTGGCACCTAACTTCTCCAAAGAGTTCATTGTTCAAACAGACGCTTCAGAGCATGGTGTGGGGGCTGTTTTATCACAGATGAATGAGGAGGGCCTAGATATACCTATATCCTTCATCAGCAGGAGGTTACTTCCATGGGAACAGAGGTGTAGTGCTTTTGAGCGTGAGGCATTTGCTGTGGTCTGGGCACTGAAGAAGCTGAGATCATACCTGTTTGGGACTCACTTCAGGGTTCAGACAGACCACAGGCCCCTCAGATGGTTGATGCAGATGAGGGGTGAGAATCCAAAGCTGTTGAGGTAGTCCATTTACCTACAGGGTATGGTCTTTACGGTGGAACACCGCCCTTGTGCAGAACATGCCAACGCTGATGGTCTGTCCAGATTTTTCCGCCTTAATGATGAGAACTCCCAGGATCTAGGGTAGTTCTCCCCACTTTTCAGCTGGAGGGGACACGTGTTAGACCTGGCACCATTGGCGTGGGTCTCCCTTTCATTTTTGCTGTTGCCTCATGTGTTTTTCTGGTGTTCGATGCTTTGGGCACAGTGCCACTGCTGTCCAGTGCCACAGTGCGAGTGCTCCCTACTGTGAAATGTATGTATTGATTAGTGGTTCCATGATTGGATATTTGGTTTACTTGTCAGACCCTAATACAGTGCACTGAGTGTGCCCGGGGCGTGTCAATCCAAATGCCGCTAGTGGGCTTGCAGCACGGGTTGTGCCATCCAACAAAGCGGCCTTGTAAAAGGTGTCTAAGGTCTGCCATTGCAGAGCCTGCGTGCAGTCTCGTACTGTTATGATGACTGGGCAAGTGCACCCACTTGCCAGTCCCTAAACCTTTCCTTTTCTTCATATTAGTCACCCCTATGGTAGGCCCGAGGGCAGGGTGCATTGTAAGTATAAGGTAGGACAAGCCCTGATGTGTGCGGCATGTCCTGATAGTGAATTACAGCCATCTTCATTCTTCACTATCGCAAGGCTACCTTTTCTCCATAGCCAAAACTAGGCTGCTGGATTGTTACATGTTTGTAATCCTAGCAGGCTCAGAGAACACTGTAGAAGTTCAAGTTTAGTATGCCTGGACTCAGAATGATAAAATACATATTTTAGTAAAGTTTATTTCAATATTCTATGTTTGCAAATACCACTTTTAGAAAGTAGGTATTTGCTTGCCTAACCATTTCAGCCCGCCTCTGCTAGATTGTGTATTCCTTGTCTGGGTTTGTGTGTGACAGGACTGGGGAATTCCAGGAGACAGGCCAGGGCCACCCGATGGTGAATAGCGAGATCAGCAACTAGATGGGAGGGAGGAGTTGCATCTTGGACCTGAATAGGGCTGGGCCTTCCCTCTACAATGCCGGCTCCATCCCCTGTGGTGTGTCTGATATCTCTGCCCTGCACACTGAAAGAAGAGAAGGAAGACTGTCAACAGAGTACTCCTGGGCTGTACTTGCCTTCCACAATGCTGGCTCCACCTCCTGTGGGGTGTCTGATGTTCCTGCCCTGCATGGTGAAAGGAAAGGAGCAGGCTGGTAAACAGAGTGCTCAGGAACTGGTTTGGGCTGGGCACAGGCCCCTCTCCCCTGATAGTACAAAGGATTTTGGGGTATAAGTATTGGGACCCTGATACCATGAAATTAGATCACTCCTGGAAATGACAAGACAAAACCTCTGCTGAGGAGAAGGAACCGGAGGAAACTGAGGAGAGACTATTCCCAAGCTGAAGTGCTGCTTGGGGGATTGGCCTGCAGTGGTTGCCTGAACTGCCTAGCGAGGAGGAAAGACTTTGTGGACTTTACCTTTATTTCCAACTTGTGCAAAAGATCTCCAAGGGCTTGGAAGAGAGCTTACCCCCTGACCGAAGTCCCAGGCCCAGTGGACTTCACCAGCCTTTGTGAATTGCTGCTGGAAACAAGTGGCTACAGAGGCAGGGAGCTGTGACCGACTCTCCCGACCCCGGCCGGTGTCCTGTTAGCACCACACTGAGCAACGTCTGCCTCGAACAATCAACGAGCCGTAGCCTGCACCGCGACAGAAGGGACACCGCAACGTGCAACGCCTCGCTACACCGAATTGAACTGGTATGACTGCTGCGTCGCTGCTGCTGACTTGGAGTCCGGTGACTGCACCGGATTTGGGCGCCGCCCGACTCGCACCGCTGTCCGGACTGATCGACACCAGCTCCCGAACTCCGGCTCGAACGCCGCACAGTAAAGCTGAAAGCACCGCAACGAGCAACATCCCCCCCAACAACGCAGGCTCTGAGCTCACCGATGACCATCAACAGGCTGTAGCCTGCAACGTGACGGAAGGGACACCGTGACCTGCAAGACTTTCTTTTTGTACACCACGACGATCCCCGGAACTGGCTCGCACATCCGTGCCGGCCGCCCCAAGGAAAAGGTACTGTGTTTGAGTCTGTCGACATTTGAGTGGGCCCGGACTGCCGCGGTCCGCTGGATTTGTTAGACTGTGTTCTTTTAGCACGCTGTAGCCGGAGGAGGCTACCGACTCGCACAGAACTTTGAGTTACATCTTTTAACCAGCAATCTTGATGTTAAATAGTACTGTGGATTCTTTTTGTTGTTTATTGGTCTTGTGGTAACTCAATATAAAGTAAACATATTTTTGATATAAAACTTTGTGTGGTGTCCATTTGTAGTGTTGTCAGTGGGTTACTGTATGTGATCACAACTGCTTTACTTACATCGCCTCTGAAATAAGCCTTGACTGCTCGCGCCACGTAACCTAGAGGGTGAGCAGGGGTTATTTTGAGAGGTAATTCCCTTGCCCTGACTAGAGAAGAGGGTCCCTACTTGTCACAAGTACCTACCTGTGCCAACCAGAGATCCCCGATTCTAACAATGGTCATGAGACCTTTCCCTATCTCTAGGTATTATGCTGCCACCAGTGGGCTCTAGCCCACTTAACTGTTTCTCTCGTTCAAGAGCCAGGGTCTCTTTTGCAAGGGCAACTTCTTGCCTCTTGATCCTAAGCTTGGCTTCTCTCATCCTAGCTTCATGCTCCCTTCTCTGAGGGGAAGACATCCTCCTCAGAACAGAGGCATTTGACCCTACTGAGGAATCAGAATGCTCAGAGCCACTGGAATGTGACCTGTGCCTTCTGTTTCCAGTGTTAGGCCTACTGGGGGGAGTGGAGGGGGGCCTGCCTTGGCCCTCTCCATTTCCAGTTAGTCCTAGATTACCCAGGTCAGCTTCATCAACTGCATCCTGGTCAGCATCCTCATCAGAGACCAATGGATCTTCTCCAGTGGTATTTTCCTCTGTTGAGAGATGCCCCCCTCTCTACTACCTTGGTTACCTGGGTCTGATGCATTCTCTACATCATAGGCCACTAAGATTTCTACCAGGTGGTTAAAGATTGGACTCTGTCCTTGTCTCACTGAAAAGTGAATAAGTCATACTTAGAAGGCACCCTCTGGGTTTCTTCTTGAATAGGTCCACTAGGGCCTGCTTCCAAGGACATTTTCTAGTGAGGTGTGGTGTGTGCACCTACCTACACTAAATGGTTTCCTACTAGAACCACTATAGAAGTTGCAGTCAGGGTGTGCTAGGCCCTTACCACCTACAACTACTAAATTCAGTAGAACTTATGTATATCCAAGACTTGATTTATATGTACCTACAGGTACCTTGATATGATCTTTCAGATGATATTACAAGATTATTTGATAAAACAAATTGCAATCTCTTATCCCAACCGCTGCACACCAATGTGAGAAGTTAGCCTGGCACATGATGTCCACTAATTCTAGTGGGCACCTTGCACCAGTCTAATCGACCCTTATTGATGGTGGTTGTAAAGTCAACCAAATAGAAAGCTATCCTAGTGGTAGCATGAACCAGCAGTCTTCAGGCTAAGACTTCAGTAGGCGAGTTAAGCAAGTTGTTTTACCATATATAATCCCTTGAATACTAAATGAAAGGACACCAGAAAAGGTATATATATCAAATATATATGTATTTAATCTAAACACAACTCCTCTGCACTCTTTATGAGGTCAGAGGTAAAAATACAAGTCACACAGTTAATACACAATAAGTTGCACGGCAAACATTATGCCCTGGGGGCCTCACTAACCATATACTAAGAAAGTGGTATAAGTACCATGTGAGAGTTAGAAAGCAGGCCTAAGGCCTGTAGAATCTCTGGGGCTACACTAAGCAACCAAAGGTTAGGAAGTAGGAGACCCACGGGAGCCACGTGCAGTGTCTAAACACAGGCGCGGGTTCCCATTGACTTTCTATGGAGTTCATAAAAGTTACAAAGTTACAGTTTAAGGACACTTCCGGATGGACTAGGATGGAACCCTTTTAAACTAGGACACTTCGAGAGTCAAGACCCATGGGAGAACCGGAGTACTCGTGTTACCTCACCCAGGGAATCCAGCTGCATAGGTTTCTTTTCGTGTCGGGTTTAGTTGTCGTTTTCTATGGAGAGCTGCAAAGAAGTGCTGCAGGCGACCAGAGGAAAAGTGTCCGGGTAGATCCAAGGGTGGATCTGAGATGTGAAGAACCTGAAAGCAGAGGGCACAGAGTCTGGGTCACTAGCCAGTGACCAGGAAGGAACCAGGAAGGAATCAGGCGATGTCAGGTGCTTTAAGGTGAAGAAGGTGAGTTTGTCTCTTCAGCCATGAGGTCCAGGAGGCATCGACGATGACCAGGAGCTGGATTCAAGCTGTCCCACAATGGATGTAGATGACTGCAGCGTCGGTATCCGGATTAGACCCAACGTGCCTTGGCAACTGCAACCCACGCAGGATGTCAAGATTGGCTCTGTTGCAGGCCAGCAAGGTCTGTGGCACATCTCCTTTTTAGGGAAGCTGAAGCAAGCCTGGAGCAACCAGGATAGCAAAGTAAATTCAAGATGACATCTTTAGGGGCTCACTAGCCAATGGGAAAGGAACCGGGATGACGCTGCGAGCACAAATGTGAAGGCGGGGCTCACGGGACACTCGCAGAGTGTGAGAGCCTGGACTTCGGTACAAATGATGCTCAGAGCGGGGGCTTCTCGTACCCCAATGCACGACGTACTGAGGCTTCAGGAAAGGAGTGCAGTTAGCAAAATGCAGGATGTCCAAGATGTCCGGTCCCACGTCTCTCGTGTCCGCCACGGGTCTTAGCTTTGCTGTGGATGTGGGTCTGGGTCAGAGAAGTCTGGAAGTCCAGTTCTTGAGTCACAGAGTCTACGGGTTCGGACGGGAGCCTTGAAACTGCAGACTGGCAAAGTTGCTGTTGGTGCCTGTTTGCACAGGGTGGTTTCTCCTTGACCACAAGGGAGATGTCTTCCATCTTCCAGTCAGAATGGAATGTCGAATGTCCAAGATATGTCTTACAAAGATTTGTCCAGGATAATCTAAAGTCCTGGGGACACAGCTCCTATACTTATACTAAGGATGGGGGCTGGATTACCTGACTAGGTCCTTCCTATGTGTGGACCTGAGGAGGGGGTGGTTACACCCCTTTCCCTTTGTCCAGTTTCGCGCCAGAGCTGGGGCTGGAGTGCCCTAGCAACTGGTTTGAACCGGGCTATGCATGGAGCACCTTGTGTGCCCCAGGCAGTGTCTAGATGCATTCATTGAATGCAGCCCTCCCTGCCCCAATATACAAAACCCCTGTCTGGGGAGGTGCTGGCACCTTCCTGGACAGGAAGCCTATTGTCCAGGCCGCCCTTGCTGGAGTTTCCCCCAGCAACAGGAGGTCAGACTCGTGTCTGTGGCATCAGCCTCCATTTTGTGATGCTGAGGCTCTGTTTAACTTTAACCGGGTAAAGCAGTAAACTACATGTCTTTTCCCTCTAGAAGGGTGGAATGCTACCCCCACCGCCAGATTTGTCGGGGGGTAGTATTCCAAAGTGTTTGACACCTTACACGACATGTTTTGATAAATCCAAACCAAAGTTAGCATGAACCGTGAGGATTATAATGCACTTAAGAGTATATGGTATGGCTATATCATAGAACAGCTATAAGGAGATGGTTCCGAAAGCTGCAGAGGGGCTCAGCTCATGCCAGAGCACCCTCTCACATAAAACCAAGCAGGATTGTCGTGGCCTACCATAGGAGTGGCTTATAGGTGAATATGTGTCTATATGTAAAGGTAGATATAGGTATACTATATCTAAGTAAGGGGTGATTACACCACCTTTCCCAGGCTGTGTGAACAGACCTGTGGTGTCAGTTTGGAAGGCAAACCAGGGGTGGCACAATACATGCTGCAGCC
Source organism: Lissotriton vulgaris (assembly GCF_964263255.1). NCBI lineage: Eukaryota > Metazoa > Chordata > Amphibia > Caudata > Salamandridae > Lissotriton > Lissotriton vulgaris. Next base: position 110,010,496 of record NC_141686.1, read on the forward strand.
CCTGGTAGGCCTAGGGTGCACCTATGCCCTGGGTACCTATGGTACATTATACAAGGGCTCACAAGGGTGACCCAGTAACCAATCTGCTATGTACCTAAAGTACATGGAGTCCATTTTATAAAGAAAGCAGATAGTCTGGGGCCCTGAATAGCAGGGTCCCAGCCAAATAAGTCAAAAACCAGCAAAACACCAGGAAGAAAGTTGGGGTAACCATATAGTCAAATTCCACCTTCCTGCAACTACAACAAGAGGCACAATGTCAAAGAAGCCGTGCTGGAAAGGGGGAACTGGGTCAGAGGGAAGCTCGCTCAATTGAGGAGGAAAGGCGACAGCAAGTATAGCACGCCTGTAGTGACCGGGTTTTTGGTTCTATTTCTGAGTGATGGTGACTTTAGCTTGCTAACATCCTAGATCCCTATTCTTAGCTTTTGGTCCTTTTCAGGCCTCTTTTCAGAATTAGAAGCATAAACTAGAGGATAGCCGCTTTATATGATGATAGATCCCTTATTTCTGACTCTAATCCATCTATTGCCTATTGGCTTTGACATAATTATGTGTCCTTTCATCATTCTCAGGCCTGAAGACCTATAGTAGAGGGTGGATCCTGTATTTCTGACTTTATATTACCTATTGGTAGGGTTTGTGTATGTATCTTGATAGAGCTATGTGTCTATTTCATCCTTTTCGGGCCTACAAGGCCCAGAACCAGAGAAACTCCATTTTGCTTTCTGCTTCTGCTGACTGAGGAGCTTGCAGGGTAAAGGTAATGTTTATAGTTAAGCCTGTTGTGTGCTAGTGAAAAGCCAGCGGAGACTGGTTCTTATCGAAGAAATGTGTTTGTCTCTTGGGTCCAAACGTAACATGCAGATGACCACTGCAGTTGCGCGGAGAGCCTTGGAGCTGGCACAGGAATTCGGTGGGAGGTAGTTTCTGTTGGAAATTTCCATGAGGAGAGAGCATTCCATATTAGCGAAGTGCAGAGAGGCAGAGTGTTCAGATGGTTTTTGGAGCTGAAGAGAGCGGTCAGATGGATCTTGGAGCGGTCAGATGAATCTTGGAATGGTAGAAGGCAGTTGGTCTTTGGAGCTGAAGAGAGCAGTCAGAGATGATCCTTGGAGCTGGAACTGTCAGCTGGAGCTGCCAGTTTGTCAGAATGTATTGAAGCAGTTGCCAGTCAGATGGAAGAGCTTTTGGAGCAGTTGGAGCCAGTGGAGTGAAGCCGTGGTGACAGAGGGAGAGAGCCCTGATTCCACCAGAGAGAGAGAGACACATTCCTTTCTTATAGGGTGAGGTATTCTAAACTAGTTTGCTTTACACTTAATCATTCATTTTCCTTTATTTCCTAGGCTATATTCCCTACTGTATTGTTACACTGATTAATCCCTTTTCTTTCAGCGGTGTGCAGTCCTGATATAATCCATTATTTCCCTTTTAGCTATCTACAGTTCCTGTCAGCTATATGTGGATGTGTTAGTAATAAAGCTCTATGTATTCCTTAGATGTGTCTATTCCCCTTTACTTTTCAGGCTATGTCTAGATTGCTAGTTATTGTGATGTTATAATTTGCTATTGTGTAATAAAGGGACCCCAGTTCTTAGTGAACAGCTGTGCAGGTGTTTTTTCTTCATGACTAACCTTTCTTCTAGCCAGATGCTGTTATGTAGACGGATGTGTTTCCCGTCCAGGTAAGTGGTAACTGATCAAGGGAGCAAGGAGAGCCTAAATCAGGGAATAACCTTTGCATATAGTAATTACATTTGGTTGTTATCTTCTAGGACAGCGCTAACCCTTCTTTTTACCCAAATGCTAACAGGAGAAGGATGTGACATTCCCTTCCCTGCACATAATTGAGCATGGAAGATTGTGTGTAGATCAGGTCAGGAGATAACCTTTAAATGCTTCAATTTGGCCATTCTTGTGTGAGAGGATTGAACTGTCTATCTACCACATAAAATATAACAATTGTATATGAGACACCCTCAGTAGATATTAGACATATAGAGAAACTTCCCAACAGAGAGAGAGAGCTAAAGGTATCAATAGGACAGTGATCGCCGTTGTGTAGCGGCGTTAGTGAGAGCACCTGGGGGATACGGTGTGTATCGTCACCTGATTGTGGCAGCAGCGTCAGCACCGGGAGCATACGGTATGTATACCCACAGGATTGTGACTTGCGTGAGCACTGATTGAGGTCAGTGTGTAATGGTAAGTGATCAGAACTGCCCCCTTCACTATGAGGAGGAGGGTAGCATAGTCTGGGCCTGAGTTGCCGTGAGACTATAAGGTGAGATCATAGGATATGACATGTAATTCCTTAGTAATTAGTGAGTATTCCTAGTAATCCTATAGATTTAGTGGTGTTTTTGATGATATGAGCTTGTATATTGCTAATTCCCCATCCCCACGAAGGTACCTAGGTACTGTGGTAAGTAGGCTCTGGGGAGGAAGATGGTTACGTTTCGGCTGGATTGGTGGTGTCTTGGTGAGCTGGTGATATCTGGTCTGAAAATCCGGTCGTTACAAACCCCCTGCAGGTCAAAGAAATATACACCAGGTCTGCCTTATTGAGAGCTGGGAAGATATGGTCCCTAGACAGAATGTCCAGGTGCAACACGGTGATGAAGTGGGCCAAGACAGAAGAGACCCCACTGGATGAGAGTAATGACAGGAATATGGAGGAAGAGGAAAATAACAGAGACATAGAAACACCCAGCAGTGGCACGGAAGGCACCAACACAGAAGAGGCGAACACCACCAGGATACAGGATAATCCAGGAGACTGAGCAGCAGGCAAGATAAATAGCTCAAGGTGCGTGTGGCCTAATCACCAGGGATCAACCAAAGGAGACAACCAACGCTGCCCCACCCAGTGGCAGTAGAGACACGAAGGCAAGCACCACGTTGAGACAGACCCGCACAGGCAGGACTGTGGTACTGCCCAAAAAGTACTGTGAGTTCAACATGAAGACCTAACCACACTTTGGACAGAACTATCTTAGTTATTAACAGTAGTTTTGCATTTCTTTGTAGTGCTGTTAAAGGGGGGAGATATTTAGTGTTGCGCTCTAGTCGTCCCGTCATCACGTGACGGCAGACGCTGTGAGCACGGGCGGCCATCTACGGCCATTGGTAGCCCAGTTAGAGTGAGAGCTGGAGTGTTTCCCGGGCGCTCTCACAGACTAAATAAATACTCCTAGCTTACCTCATGTCTGCCTCAATTATTACCCTATTTGCCACACTACAGTGAACATATTTACTATGGGATCCTGTTAATCAAAATAGTATGGTCTCCAAGTCTACTTACCAGGAACGAGCCTAAAAATAAATGGTCTTTTTCAATGTGCAAACAAATGCTAGTTGCCAGTTTCAAGGCAGCGATATATGGTAAACAGGTTTCATTAATATTAATGCAAGGTGTTGCAGTAAGGCATTCACAGATCAACGGATACAGTAGGGATCTCCAATAGGTCGATCAGGAGACACCGGTAGCTCTCTGGCGAAGTCGTGCTGCTCATTCCCAAATCCAGGGCTTAAGAGAAGACAATCCCAATGATAGGGGGTATCGTGTTTCTTTAGATTCCACCCTGCAATTCCATGAATGCACACCTTGAAAAGGCATGCACGTATTTTTCGCAGGAGACAAAACGCTGATACAACTCGGGACAGCTCTCCAACAGGCCCCAAAACCACTCGCTGGGATTCCGAAAAATACTCGCCTCTGCCCCGAAGAGTGGACTTGGTTGTCATAAAAACATCACTTTGTGTTGCTTTCGTGAACCACCAGAACATTTTTCTATACGGGTGTTCTTCAAAGCAAAATATGGGCAGCTGAGCAGTCACAGTTTACAGCTGAACTATCTGAAACTGAGTTCAGACGTGCTCTCCGTGGGTACTACTTCTACTATTTCTCTCCTCTCTCCCTATTGGACGTCTTTCTCTCTTCCCCTCTTTTTTTTTTACTGTTTATCCTGTCTTTCTCGTTTCTCTCATTATCTCCTTTTCTCCTCCACTATCTTCACTTCTGTCTTTTTTTGATGTCAACCCTCGTTTCTTCATTACACTTTATTCCCACCTGTCTTCCATCCTCGTTTTATGTATATCCCCATCGCCATTCTCACCTCTATGCTATTTTCTTTTCTATATCACGCTCTTTTACCTACACCTCTGTTTCTCTTCTCTCTCTCCCCTCAGAATGTGCCCACTTTATTTTCTTTCTCCAAACTCCTCTTTCGTCTAATTGCTCACAACCTAGCTCAGCCATTTAAATTCCAGGCTGTGGTTTTATCCTGGCTACATTCGGTACTTTTAACTAGCCTGTCCGGCTTCACGGCGGTCCCGCCAAACAGCACTTTCTTGCGTTGGCTCAGGGGAGTTTAGATATACACGTTGCTTAATCAGCTATAAAGTGCCAGTGATCTGTGGTAGGGCCTGCCTGCACTCTCTGCCTATGTGATGTCGCTCTATTTCCGTGACATTGTTTGCCCTCTCATTGGACTCAGTGCAGCACGTTATTATCTTTCTCCCAGTGGTATTTCCAGTAGACGACCTTCAAAGTGTACACTTTTCCCATGCACCCATCACTTTGGTTCCAAATATTGCTTCCATGCCATTATAGACAGTTAGGGCCCGATTCACAGAATGAACTTAAGACTCAATCCTAAACTTACTACTATTTTGGTATTCACAGAATGCACTTACTACTTTTGGCATTCACAGAATGAACTTACTACTTTTGGTATTCACAGAAGTTAGGATTTTGTCTTAAGTCTGTCTTACGTCTGTCTTTAGACAGACTTAAGACAAAATCCTAACTTCTGTGAATACCAAAAGTAGTAAGTTCATTCTATGAATGCCAAAAGTAGTAAGTGCATTCTGTGAATACCAAAATAGTAGTAAGTTTAGGATTGAGTCTTAAGTTCATTCTGTGAATCGGGCCCATAGACTTCCAGGGTTAATCAATCAATCAAATCAATCATTATAAAGCGCAGCAGCCCTTGCCTGGTGTTGCTGAAGTTTGAAACATCTTGTCATGGAGGTTTCTTTATTTCTCTGCTTTTCTGACCTCCATAGCTCTTCAGTGGATAGTTTGTGATTTTAGAATCTAAGTTTGTTTTGTCGTCGTTTGGATGCAAGTTAAATAGAACAAATTACACAAAAGTCTGGTTCTCTTTTTAATATGCTCTGGCAAGTGTAATGCTGTGGATTCATGTAACTATTATTGAAGCATTCTGATTGGGAACCTGCTGGTTGTCAGGCCTCAGTTGTGGGCTATAGTACATGATGAGTTTCAGCAACTTTGTGATGTTTATTGTATACCAGAGACCCTTCAACCGAAACCTGAAATAAGAGACAATTCAAATGCTTGTAAAGAATAAAAACAATGTCTGGAGGTCTCTTAATGTCATTGCTGGAACCACATACATCCACTCCATAATGCATGGGTAAAATACATTGTCATTTACAACGCCAACAGCTCTAACTCAAGCAAATGTAAGACCTATTGCATTTCCAATGCTTATTAATATTGCTGCATTTAACTGTGTACCTTCGTCATGGGCCAGAATTCATCAATGTTCATGTTTAGAAAAAAGGAGACAGAGCCCATCCAAAGGGCTAATGTCGCATTTCCCTCTGGGAAGCTCCTAGGTAGGGTTGTTTTGCAGAGACTAGAGACCTGGGTAACTGACAATTGCACTCTGTCGCAGGTCCAGTATGGATTCAGGAAGGATCTTGGGACGGTGGAACCATTTTTAAATATTGTGCTCTTAAAAGGAAAAAACACAAGCGATAAGCCAGGATTTTTTTTTTGTGCTTAGCTGATTTCAGTAGTGCATTTCATTTAGTGGATCATTCAACCTTATCGGATATTCTGCGCTCCAATGGAGCGCCTAAGAGTATTGTCTCTCTACTTGTAAGGCTTTGTGAAAATCTTTAATCTCAAGTATGGTATGGTCCTAACGGTGAACTGTCTCCCCCTTTTAAAATTAGGGTGTAAAACAAAGATGTGTGCTGTCCCCCTTTTTAGGTTTTGCCTGGCGTTACTGCGCAAGCAGTTCGCGCAGGCGAAATCCTAATGATTACGATATGGGCAATAGGAACGTCCCCCGGCTCCCATTGGCTAGCTCCATAAATGGAGGCTAGCCATTGGAAGCCGGATCTGTCCGTCAAGGCCGGACCAGATTCGGGGGCGTTCCCGCGTTTTCTTCCCTGGGCGTGGCGTTCGTCTTGTTTACTCTTGCGATAACACCGGAAGCATGGTTTTTCCCTCTCGGCCACTTTAAGGAGTATCCACCTTGTAGGCGGTAGTCCTTTTCCAGTTACCGGTCTTGTTGGGGTAGATCATGTGACCTGGAAGGAACGATCACGTGGGACGTGGGACGCTGAGCAACGTACTAGTTGGGCGCTCGCTCCCGCGTTAGATGTGAGCTGAATGTGAAAGAGCAAAGAGATCTTACGTGGTAAACTTTGGAACGCACAGGTACGTGACCATTGTGTGTATGGTTACTTTGGGAAGACAGTGAATTGATAGTAGGATATAGTGCCATGGGAGGGCGACCGATAGTGTTTACTTTAATATTGGTGCCCTTTGTTTACAGAGTTGGCGGACACCGCTAGAACGATTTAAGAGGACGGTAGGCCACCGTGTTAGGGACCAGCAGCGAGTGTTTACTAAGGAATGTCTATGTTTTACCGGGTAAGAGAGTGGACTCGATGTTTAAACAAATAGGCTTGGTTTAGTACATCGTTTATGTTTTGCCTTTCTTGTTTATTAGAGCTACGGACTGAGTAATTCCTTCCACTGTATTTTGCTTGATCCTTATAGGAGGTTATCTACTCCCCATATTGTTATCTGGAGACCACGCTTCAGGTGGAAGAGTAGGAAGTTACTGGCCCTCCCCTGTCTCTCTGGGTGCTGGTACTTTTATGCTATTTATGAATAGCCTGGATGCAATCCACTTGTGATGATTTTATTGGGCGACAGTTGAGTAGTTTGTTCCATCATAATCAATCTATGACCTTCAACAGGTGCTTTACTTCAGGTATTGCAATTAGTTTTTTTCCCCCTTATGTGGATTTGTGTGACGACTAGGTGGTATTTGGTGAAGTGCTATTGTAAAGGTATCGCTTGCACTTTTTTGTGTTTTGTGCCGTTCTGCCCTCTGTTACAATCACCCCCCCCCTCTTTTTTGTGTCCTTCTGCCCTCTGTCTGCCTCGTGATTTGTGCCGTTCTGCCCTCCGTTAGAATCATCCCCCCCCTCGTTTTTGTGTCCTTCTTCCCTCTGTCTGCCTAGTTTTTTGTGCCAATCTGCCCTCAGTTATAATTGTTTCCCCTCGTTTTTGTGTCCTTCTGCCCTCTCTCTGCCTCGTGATTTGTGCCGTTCTGCCCTCCGTTAGAATCATCCCCCCTCGTTTTTGTGTCCTTCTTCCCTCTGTCTGCCTAGTTTTTTGTGCCAATCTGCCCTCAGTTATAATTGTTTCCCCTACTTTTTGTGTCCTTCTTCCCTCTGTCTGCCTAGTTTTTTGTGCCAATCTGCCCTCAGTTATAATTGTTTCCCCTCGTTTTTGTGTCCTTCTGCCCTCTGTCTGCCTGGTGTTTTGTGCCGTTCCTCCGCCTGAACTGAGCCCTTTAAAATAAGGCCATGCTCCAAAAAGTACCGCAGCCCCCTGCCCTGAACCATAAAAAACTGCCCCCTACCTCCGTGAAGTACTCTGACTCTGCTCCCTACCCTCCCTTGGCGCCTAAAACTGTCCCCTGCCATGCACCCTACAAAGCCTCGACTTAGTAAACTGTCCCTTCTATGTGTGCTTCGAGGCCGTAAAAGGTAAGCCTAGGCACAAATGTAAGCCTAGGCACAAATGGATGGTTGGATTTGTGGGGTAAAGTTTTATTTAATGTGATTTTATGTAGCGCGAACTTTACCCGAAGGTGTCAGAGCGCTTTACATAAGAACCAGTTGGCAAACCTAAGGACTTTGATTTACATGCATTAAGTAAAAGATACAAACAGGAAAACAATTGAAATGTACTAGATGTAGTCACACAAAGAAGAGACTTTTGATTCTCGTTATATTTCTATATACATATGGAAGGGATATGAATAGATGTACTGTAAGAGTCACATAGGAATGTTAGAGTAGAAAGGTCTACTGCATAAACTAGTGAATACAGTCATCTCTATATACAGAAAAAATGAGTTATATTTAGAGGGGTCGGAGTGGGACGCAGTGGGTGGATGGATGCATGATGGATGGATGTATGCATGATGCATGGATGTATGGGTGGATGCATGGATGGGTTGTTGGTTGGATGGGTTGGTGGATTGCATAAATTGTTGAGGGATTGGCTGTATATATGCATCTATCCATCCACCCATCCATGCATCTATCCATACACCCATCTATGCATGCACCCATCCATGCATCCACCAACTCATCCATGCAAGCATTACAACAACAGCCCGCAGCTCTCCTTCGTCTCTCCTCGCCCCCCCTTCCCTGAGCCCGCAGCTCTCCTTCGTCTCTCCTCGCCCCCCTTCCCTGAGCCCGCAGCTCTCTTTAGTCTCTCCTCGCCCCCCCTTCCCTGTGCCCTGTTATTGTAAATGACAATGCCATTTATTTATGTTAAAAAAACATAAATAAAAATAATGTCAAGAGCAATGCCAATAGCTCTAACTTTAACAAAGGCAAAACCATTGCATTGTAAATGCTTGTTATTCTTTATTTTTATAAACTGGTTGACAATAGTTTACGGTCCATGCATGCCGATGCGCCAATTGTTGACGATCACCCGGTTCCAGTGCTTTCATATGCAGACGACGCAGTCCCATTGCCAAGGACCGCTGTCAGGCTCCATCGACTGATGGATTTCATGACAAGACTGGAGGCTAGCATTATGCATATAGCTTTTATTGCCATCCTTGCAGCACTATAAAGTGTAACATCAACAACACCAAAATTCCAGGAACTTAGAATGTCCCTTAAACCTATATAAACTCCAACACAGCTGCCATCTTCCTCTTTTATCTACCGCTCCTTGACAGATAAGTATCGTTGTTGTACAGTAATTATAATTTGAATATGTTTTGTTTTGCTGACATTATTTGAGTAGAAATGTTGTGTATTGATAAGAGTATTGTTAATAGTTCAAATATATTTTTTTTTACGGAATCATTAATTAATACTTCTTTATTTATTGTTTAGTTTAAATACCCAATGTATGGGTTTATAGGAGGTTTGGTTTGTATGTTAGATAGTTTCAAGACTTAAAAGGGGTTTTACAAATAATCAAGGAAAAAATAGCATATTTCCGCTCAGTCGCTTGCGAGCGGTTCCTGCTTCAGCTTAACGGTAGGGACCCGAGCAGGGTAGCACAAGCTGTTTTTATTTGACTGCGCATCTGGAGATTGGCTTTCTGTTCAGCAGGCTCCACAGGAACAGTTTGTTCATCTGAGCCATCCGTAGTTGGAAAAAGGCGTTGTCACGCATGTGTGCATGACAATGTGACGGAGAGGCCATTTTAGTCCATTTTAAGGGTGCCAGGAATGAGATGGTTTGAAGCTACGTTCAGCCATATCAGAAAAGGGAAATTGGAGCGTTGATCTCACCAAATGCCACACATCTGATTGTGTCAATCGTCAGGTTGGTAAACAATGCGTTTGGGGGAGATCTGTGGGGCATATTATCAAGCCCAACATCGCCGCTTTAGCGGCTGTTTTCGGCCAAAAAGCGGCAATATATTCATCTCCATATCATCAATGCGCTACTAACATGCATTAGCGCATGTTAGCAGCAGTTTTACTAACGCCTCGCCTCGCATCGCTAATTAGATGCAAAGTAGGCGTTCCTTCTTAAAACAACAGCAAAATAGTCGCATAGACAACATCGCGCTATTAACAAGCCGGACACACAATGCGATAAAAATAGCTGCGCTATCCACGGTTATCATAGTAATCTAACGTCAGGTAAAATCCTGACTTGGATTGACAGATTAAGTCCACACTCTCATATTTACAAGCTTTTCATTAGCACTGTGAAATCAGTGCTTGATTTCACAGGCTAATGATGTTTATCGCCATCTCTCGCTGGTTTGAACATCGCCTGTTAGCAAAGCATTGCTAATACGCTGCTAACACGGCTATGTAAATCAGCAGTAGACGGCGATAGACAAAAACGCGCTAAGCGCGCTTTGCGATCTTTATCGCAATTACTTGATAATATGGCCCAGTGTGTTTAAGGTTGATAATAAGCAAATTTTGAAATATTGGAAGAAAAGACATTAAAAGAAAAAATAAACCTAAGAATGTTGAAGTTGGTGTCAGATTTCTGACTAAGAATAAAGGTGTGCCAAGCACCACAAACAACGAAGGTGTCTAACGCTGCGCAAAATAAGGTGTCCATTGCGGCACAAATGATGGTGACAGACCACATGAGGTTGAATTCACTCAGGATTATGGGGATCAGGATGATACACAAGAGCCCAGTATCAGTCCCAGGGCAGTGGTACGTTTAGGGGATTTCAGTCCATGACAAGATTTTATCCCCAAAGAGGAAGAGCAGGCAGAATGTGCCAAGCAAGGGGAAGAGCTCAGTTTGCTCAAGGATCACAAGGTGGGGGTAGGTTAAAGTAGTATGTAAGAAATTGTGAAATTCTAACAAAGGACAGATGGATTCTTCTCACAATACAGTGTTATGTTTTGGAGTTCGGGAATAACCCAGACTGGTGAAAGAGCCAGGACAATAGGTTTTTCAGCAAGAGTTGCAGGATTTAGTTGGGAAGGAAGTAAACGAGATGTTGCAGAAAGGAGCAATAGATACAGTATTAGAGAAAGCTTTGGATTTGTGAATATAATTGTTTGGGTGAAGAAGGCAAAAGGTTGGAGACCATGATAAATTTGAGAGTTGAATCAGTTTATTGTTTACAGGCACTTCAAGATGGAGGGTATCCATCTTTCAAAGGATATTTTGAGGGAAGCGCTTGGTTAGTGAAATTGAACCTAGAGGACGCATATTTTACAATTCCTATAGCAGAAGAGAGTCACAGGTTTCTTCATTTCAAATGGTTAAGGGACCTGTATCAGTTTTCACGTCTCCTGTTTGAATTGGCGTCAACACCAAGGTGCTTTACAAAGGTATTAAGGCCAGTGGCGAAGTTCCTCAGGGAGAGAGGTATAAGAATGATCCTGAATTTAGATGATTTTTAGGTCTCGCCTGAGCCAGCGTGCATGTGCTGCTCTGCAAAGCTTTTAAGAAAGACAGCACGCAATTGGCCAAAGGGGTGTGCATGTCCCGCCTTCTCTCTTCCCTGGCCTAGGGAGCTCGGGAACGAGCAGCGGCTCCGCACTGTGCCTGCTGCATTCCTTAAATTCTTTGCAGTGCGCGCGCAAGCACCACTCGCAGGCTTTTTTTTTCTTTTCTTCTAGCAACTTTGCAGCGCTTGCTCGCGCACCACTCCCGGGCTCACTGACCCAACATTATCACAGGCTTGAATCTTGAAGGCTGTCAGTCGTATCTAGTGTCTAAAGCCCCCACCCCTCCAAGAGCACAATATGCAAGCCCAGTGCCAGTGTAAGGTGCTGCAACACTTGCATTGAACCTGGACAGCATTGGACACCTGCCCTCCAGCCTGGCAGGCTCCTCAGTACTTGAATTCCCTTGCGCTGTAAACATCTGTTTCATTGCATGCCTTAGGTTTAGATGTTACACTGGAACAGCAAAAACATCCTTCTTGGCACCCACTCAGCCCTGCAGTCCAAACAGAAGCTATTGTGTTCCCTCACACACAGGCCAGGAGATCCGGCCGAGCAAACACGCGGACCAGCCAGGGGATTTCACAACGGAGGAGCAGCGGTGTGCAGGCAGTGAAGACTTTAGCCAAGTCGTGCCAGGGAGCAGGTGAGCGCTCTTGTACATGGAGCCGATGTGACAACCGGGGATGCGGGCACTGCAAAGCAGGCACCGCCCATTCTCTGGCTTCGGGGGCTCCCCCTGAAAACAGTTGGGAGAGGGGCGCTTCTAGGAAGCTCTGCCTGGCTGCACAGGCAATTTATAAGCACCAAGCCACAAAGTATCTCAAAACAAAAGAACCTCACCAGATAAGAGGAAAGTATTTTTACAAAAATTTGCAATAGCCATTTAAAGTTTAAAATTATGAAAAGTGAAACTGTCCAGTCTAAAGAGGCCAGGTAATGAATGGGTTGCATACACATGCAACATTGACCGACTGTTAGACCTGTCTGCTTCTGGGGAGACTCTAACCACTATGATTTATTTTTGTCCCCCTTAGCCTCCCAGAGTTTCTATTTTTATTTTTACATGTGTCCATCAGGAATTTTTAATGCTGTCAGGGGGCTAGGTGTTCCTTGGCGATGACGCCATTTTTCCCTCATAACTTGTGAGGCCTAGTCACCCCCTTGAAAATCCAGGGATCTCCAGAGACCTAAAATGGTGTCCACCAACTGCCATAACGGACACTACTGGAGGACAGGTCCATAGGATAACATTAGGGAACTTTCTGGAATTAACTAGAGACTTCTGCAGGTCTCAGGCCACCCTATATAAGGCCAGTGACCAGCAGCCATTTTGTGCTGACCCCAGAGTAGAGGAGTGAGGCAGTGGTGAGAGGAGGTGGACACACTGAGAGCAGCTAGTTTGTCTCTGAGGCTGACAGTTTCTTCAGAGGATTGTTCCCCCTTCAACCTTTGACCGATCCCTCTCTCAAAACAACAATTGCTGATAAGAACAATAAGCTACTTGAGGAAGAAGATCCTTCTGCACTGGAGCCCCAGTGAATCCTCTCAGGACACCCTTAACTGAGGGTATCCCTGACTTCCCACACCCAGCGCTGCGCTTACCGGTGCTGTGGAGCAGCTGTAGTGAAGGCGGGTGTCTGTGGCACCCTAGCGACCTGAGGAGCGAGGGCGCCGTGTGTGCACATCCTTCCTGAGAGGCCGGAGTGAGAAGCGACTGACCAGGAGCAGCGGCGCTGCTAAGATCGGCTGTGGGACCCCGGGGGCACCAGCCGCGTCGATCCGAGAAGGGAGCGCTGCCGCGCATGCCTTAAGCGCGAACGCTTCCGTGGAGGCAGGAGGGGCCTAGGATCGGGCAGGCCCGGGAGAGCAGCGTCACCGGAAGACCAGCGTCCTCCCTTTGAGTGAGTGCGGAGGCGGGAGAAGAGCGAGCGCTTCCGCGCATGAGCAGCGGAGCAGTGCCGCCTGAGGAGAGCCGGTCGCGTCGACAAGGAAGCCGTCCGCGTCGGAGCTTCAGGTATTCGTCCCCCCTCCTGAGGAGGCAGAAGCGCCACAGCGGACGTTGCAGTAAGGGGCCTTGGGGCCAAGAAAGCTTCTAGCGACCTTCCCCAGCAGCCGTCTGCTGCCAGGCTTCAGCGCGAGTGGAGGAAACACCCGCGACACGCCCACAACCCTTCAAGTAAGCCGGGTAGTGTGGGGACGGGAGGCGGCAGCGCCGGGCGAATGAAGCAGGACAGTGGGGCTACGACCCACGCGAGTGACTGACTTGTCCAGGGAAGCCTGACTGGAGAAAGCGGGCTAGTATACTGCCTAATTCTGATTGAAACATCCCATAAGTGGCACGGAGGAAAGAGAAGGAAGTTGTGTAGGGAATCACAGGGTTCCTGGGTAAAAACCCTTGCAGTTTATTGATAATTGAAGAAGTAGATCCTCTACTAGATAGGTGTGCCTGTCAATCAGAGGGAGGGGAACCTTGCTAATATTATTGTGTCTTCCCTTTTAGTCACATTACTGGTGGGTAATGCTGTGAAGATCTACAGCCAGGTCATTCTGTTGAGTTGAGCAGTGCTTAAGAGCTGTGGGGTAATGTACCGGCTAATGAGTCTTTAAAAACGTATTGCACTGTCAGACTGTATTTTCCTTTCTGTAAATTTATTAGTGAAGTGTATTGTGACCTGAATAACTACAGACCTTAAATGTACCCTTGATTCTCAAATTCTGAACAGGAAAAATATTGAAGTGTGATTTGAATTTCATGTAAAAGGTGTAATTTGATTATCTTTTATCCCTGACTAAAAAGTATAACAAGAAAAGCATATTATTTTTATAAAAGGTAACGGTATTTTTCCAAACAGTGGTGTTGTGTCTTTATTTTAGTGGTTCATCACTGAGTTACTGTGAGTGAGACTTGTAAGTACTTAGCCAACGCCTTGAGTTAGCTGTAGCCACTACTGTGCCAAGCTACCTTATGTAGGCTTGGGTAATCTAGGTCCAACATAATTGGTGTTTCAGCGGTGGGATAACGGATTTGTACTTACACTCACTTATTAGTAACGCAGTGCCAACCACGAGACCTCCCCTGGAGTTTTCTCCCTGCGGCCCTCCTAATTTAACTTTTGATTTTTCTAAATTGACTTCTGGCGGTGGGTGGAGGTTGACCTCAGGTCACTTTGTGGATTTCTCCTGTGTAGCAGTTTATACTCCAAATAGAAATGGAGATAAATGTGGAAGAGCTAGACAATTATACTGTGACCCAATTGAAGGAATGGTGTCAGCAGCAGGGGGTGTTTTTCAAGAAAGGCGCCAGAAAAGTTGAGCTGCTGACCAGTATCCGGGCATGGGTAGAGGCTCATTCCGGGGAGGAGGTAGATCCTGAGGAGAGTGACAAGGACACTGTCCTGGAGACCGCAACACTGTACCAGGCGGGAGGGGAGAACCTGGTAACAGGTCCTAGAACACCTTCCAGAGTGGGCAGTAGTGTGTCAGAGAGGGGCCTGACCGACGCCGAGTTAGAAGATAGGAGGGAGGAGAGGAGGATGAGAATAGAACTAGCCAGGATGGACATGGTGAGGGAGGAAAAGAGGTTGGAGCATGAGCGGACCATCAAAGAGATGGATTTGCAAGCCCTAAATTTACGTACCCCCAAACCAGAGAATGGTGGCAGCGATATCCAGACCAACACCAGGGAACCTAGACCGTACCTACCAAAAGATATTATGGCTTGCTATGTACCCAGTGACGACATTGCTAAATGGCTAGCCGCCTACGAGGTCTCGCTGAGGGCCCATGGGATTCTGGAAGTCCACTGGGGAGGTGGGTTATACAAATACATGCCCCCCACTGGCAGGGATACTTTGTTGGCCCTTGATCAGAGTGAACAGACCTACTACCCGGCTATGAAGTCAGCGCTGCTCAGGAAGTTTGGGTTGACCCCTGAGAAATATAGGCAAAAGTTCCGGGGCAGCTACAAGCTGGGCACGCAAAACTGAGTAGATTTTTTGGACTACTCCAGGAAGGCCCTGGAGGGTTGGGTAAGAGGCAGCGAAGTAGGCGACTATGAGGGACTATATGACCTCATACTCAAGGAACACCTACTCGAGAAGTGTCTTCCCGAACTAAGACAGCATCTGGTGGACAGCAAGCTGACCAGCCCCAGGAAGCTTGCTGAGGAGGCGGACATCTGGGTTAGTACCCGGGTGTCGACTAAGGGGACTGGAGGGAATTCCCAGAAGCAAGGACAGGGCGCCCCCCAGAAGAAAGAGGGAGGGGAAACTAAGAGGGAGTTCTCAAAAGGGCCACAAAATACTTCGCAAGGAAGGGGCAGAGGATTCATCCCCAAGAGTAACCCCCCTCGCAACCCTACCCCTGGCCAAAGCCAGCAGCCAAGGGTTGTTCATTGTTTTGAGTGTGGTGGTGTGGGACACTATAAAGGAGATGTGAGATGCCCAAAAAGACCACCCCCTCCCACTGGAGGAAAAGCCCCGGGAATCACTAGTGTAGTGCTCGGGGAGGAGATGCCTTTGGTTAATGGAGGGGAGCGGGCGGGTGTCACTTTAGTGTCCCTGGGAGATAAGGAGATGGTTCCAAAGACCCAACTGCCCTCTAATACTACTAAGTATGAGCAGTGGGTCACCATCAATGGCCGTAGAGGGGAGGCTCTGAGAGACACAGGAGCCGCCAGCATGACTATGGTAAGGAGTCAGCTGGTGTCTCCAGAGCAGGTCATCCCAGATGTACTCCATCCCGCCGTAATGGCTGACGGCAGATTGGGCCACTACCCTGTGGCTGAGGTTCCCTTTGAGTGGGGAGGGGTTGCAGGTCCACTTCGAGTTGCCGTAAGCCCTGCCGTGCCTGTTGACTGCCTGTTAGGGAATGATATGGAGCACAATGCTTGGAGGAGGGTGGAGTACCAGACTCACTCTGAGATGCTGGGACCCCCTGACTGGACTTGTGTCAGCACAAGGTCAGCGACTGCCCGAAGGGGGAGTTTACTTACGCTGGAGCCTGGAACAATGGCCCAGCCGGCTGCCAGAGAGGAGAAGGACAGGAGGCCGGAGGACCCTGCCTCGACATTTCCACCTCGTGAGACAGATGGACCACCTGCGGAGGTGGATCTGGAGTCCACAGGGGAGAATGTTGCTTCCTTGGAAAACCTACCCATCCCTACCGAATGGCATGTGGAGGGAGGTCCTTCCCGGGAAGAATTCTGTGAAGCTCAGAAAGAGTGTCCTACTCTCGAAGGGCTGCGGCAACAGGCCAATGCCCAGGCAGCAGGAAACATTGAAGGGAGCTACCGGATTTACTGGGAGGATGGACTCCTCTACAGTGAGCCCAAGGCACCTGGCCATGGTTCAGCCAGAGCCTTGGTGGTCCCTCAATGCTTTAGAGCCTTTCTACTGGAACTGGCTCATGAGATACCATTGGCAGGACATCTAGGACAGGACAAGACCTTTGCCCGGCTTGTCCCCCACTTCTACTGGCCTCGAATGAAAGTGGCGTCTGATACATATTGTCGGACGTGTGTGTCCTGCCAAGCTAGTGGGAAAACAGGAGTGAAGCTTAAAGCTCCCCTGGAACCACTACCTGTCGTTAGCACCCCCTTTGAGAGGGTGGGCATCGACATTGTGGGGCCATTGGATCCACCAACTTCAGCTGGTCACCGGTTCATACTGGTTTTGGTGGATCATGCCACACGGTACCCAGAGGCAATACCTCTGAGGACCATCACTGCACCTGTGGTGGCAAGGGCCCTGATGGGGATCTTCACCCGAGTGGGTTTCCCCAAGGAGGTTGTGTCCGACAGGGGGACTAACTTCCTTTCAGCGTACATGCGGGCTATGTGGAAGGAGTGCGGAGTTACCTATCGGTTTACCACTCCTTATCACCCACAAACCAATGGTCTTGTGGAAAGGTTTAACAAAACCTTGAAAGGTATGATACGGAGTCTACCTGAGAGCCTGCGGAGGAAATGGGACATCCTCCTACCCTGTCTCTTGTTTTCTTACAGGGAAGTGCCGCAAAAGGGAGTGGGCTTCAGCCCCTTCGAACTTTTGTACGGGCACCCTGTACGAGGACCTCTCAGCCTGGTGAAAGACGGATGGGAACGGACTCCCAGGAAGCTTCCCCAGGACGTGGTGAGCTACATGCTGGCCTTCCGGAGCCAAATGGCTAAGTTGTGGAAGCAAGCTTCAGACAACTTGGAGGCCAGCCAAGCAGTTATGAAAGAGTGGTATGACCACAACGCTCACCCAGTGGAACTGGAGCCTGGACAGAAGGTGTGGGTGATGGAACCTGGAGAGCTAAATGCCCTCCAGGACCGTTGGACAGGCCCCTTTGAGGTTTTGGAGAAAAAGGGGAAGTCTACCTACTTGGTGGATCTTAAGACCCCGAGGCAGCCCCACAGGGTGCTGCATGCCAATCGCCTCAAGCCACATCATGAGAGGCCCGAGGTTGTCTTGATGATGGTAACCGATGGAGCAGAGGAAGAAGAAAGCGAACCTCTCCCTGATCTACTCTCGTCCCAAGAAAAGGATGGGTCGGTGGAGGGAGTTATTCTCTCGCCATCCCTAACTCCTGAACAGCAGAGTGATTGCCGCCAGATCTTGGAGCAATTTTCTTCTCTGTTCTCCCTTGTCCCTGGTAGGACCCACCTGTGTACCCATGACGTGGACACAGGAGACAGCCCACCTGTGAAGTCTAAAATCTACCAGCTGTCGGACAAGGTGAAGGCCAGCATCAAGAGTGAAGTCGCCAAGATGCTGGAGCTGGGAGTGATTGAACCTTCTGGAAGCCCTTGGTCAAGCCCGGTGGTTCTGGTACCAAAAGCTGCCCCACCAGGCACCACACCTGAATTGAGATTCTGTGTGGATTACCGAGGCTTGAACTCAGTAACCAAAACTGATGCACATCCTATCCCACGGGCGGATGAGCTTATTGACCGGCTGGGAGCTGCTCAATACTTAAGTACCTTTGACCTAACTTCAGGGTACTGGCAGATTTCCCTTACCGAGGAGGCGAAGGAAAGGTCAGCCTTCTCTACACCTGAGGGACACTACCAATTTCGTGTGATGCCCTTTGGGCTCAAGAATGCCCCTGCCACTTTTCAGCGGCTGGTGAACAGGGTCCTTTCTGGAATGGAAGCTTTTTCTGCTGCATACCTGGATGACATTGCTGTCTTCAGTAGCAGCTGGGAGGACCATTTGCAGCATCTGCAAGCTGTTCTTCATGCCCTGCAACAGGCTGGCTTGACAATCAAGGCCAGCAAGTGTCAGATCGGACAGGGGTCGGTGGTGTACCTAGGTCACTTGGTGGGCAGAGGGACGGTGCAGCCCCTCCAGGCAAAGATTGAGGCTATCATCGCCTGGGAGCCCCCCAAGACTCAAACAGAGGTCCGAGCCTTCCTGGGCCTCATTGGATACTACCGTCGCTTCGTGAAGGGGTATGGCACTATCGTGGCACCCCTCACTGAACTTACTTCCAAGAAGCAACCCCGACGGGTAGTCTGGACGGAGGCTTGCCAGCGAGCCTTCATGACCTTGAAACAAGCACTGTGTTCCGCTCCCATTCTCAAGGCCCCTGATTTTGCTAGAGAATTCATTGTCCAAACAGATGCGTCAGAACATGGCATTGGGGCAGTTTTATCGCAGCTAAATGATGAGGGCTTGGATCAACCAGTGGTCTTCCTGTCCAGAAGGCTACTCCCCAGGGAAAGGAGGTGGAGTACAATTGAGAGAGAAGCCTTTGCGGTGGTTTGGGCTCTGAAGAAGCTGCGGCCATACCTGTTTGGCTCGCACTTCCTAGTTCAGACTGACCATCGCCCCCTTCGTTGGCTGATGCAAATGAAGGGGGAGAATCCCAAGTTGCTAAGGTGGTCCATCTCCCTACAGGGAATGGACTTTAGGGTGGAACACTGGCCTGGGGCGGACCATGCCAACGCAGACGGTCTATCCAAGTATTTCCGCCTTAGTGATGAGGACTCCCAAGGGGTTGGGTAGTTCTCCCCACTTTCAGCTGGGGAGGACGCGTGTTAGAGCTGTCTGCTTCTGGGGAGACTCTAACCACTATGATTTATTTTTGTCCCCCTTAGCCTCCCAGAGTTTCTATTTTTATTTTTACATGTGTCCATCAGGAATTTTTAATGCTGTCAGGGGGCTAGGTGTTCCTTGGCGATGACGCCATTTTTCCCTCATAACTTGTGAGGCCTAGTCACCCCCTTGAAAATCCAGGGATCTCCAGAGACCTAAAATGGTGTCCACCAACTGCCATAACGGACACTACTGGAGGACAGGTCCATAGGATAACATTAGGGAACTTTCTGGAATTAACTAGAGACTTCTGCAGGTCTCAGGCCACCCTATATAAGGCCAGTGACCAGCAGCCATTTTGTGCTGACCCCAGAGTAGAGGAGTGAGGCAGTGGTGAGAGGAGGTGGACACACTGAGAGCAGCTAGTTTGTCTCTGAGGCTGACAGTTTCTTCAGAGGATTGTTCCCCCTTCAACCTTTGACCGATCCCTCTCTCAAAACAACAATTGCTGATAAGAACAATAAGCTACTTGAGGAAGAAGATCCTTCTGCACTGGAGCCCCAGTGAATCCTCTCAGGACACCCTTAACTGAGGGTATCCCTGACTTCCCACACCCAGCGCTGCGCTTACCGGTGCTGTGGAGCAGCTGTAGTGAAGGCGGGTGTCTGTGGCACCCTAGCGACCTGAGGAGCGAGGGCGCCGTGTGTGCACATCCTTCCTGAGAGGCCGGAGTGAGAAGCGACTGACCAGGAGCAGCGGCGCTGCTAAGATCGGCTGTGGGACCCCGGGGGCACCAGCCGCGTCGATCCGAGAAGGGAGCGCTGCCGCGCATGCCTTAAGCGCGAACGCTTCCGTGGAGGCAGGAGGGGCCTAGGATCGGGCAGGCCCGGGAGAGCAGCGTCACCGGAAGACCAGCGTCCTCCCTTTGAGTGAGTGCGGAGGCGGGAGAAGAGCGAGCGCTTCCGCGCATGTGCAGCGGAGCAGTGCCGCCTGAGGAGAGCCGGTCGCGTCGACAAGGAAGCCGTCCGCGTCGGAGCTTCAGGTATTCGTCCCCCCTCCTGAGGAGGCAGAAGCGCCACAGCGGACGTTGCAGTAAGGGGCCTTGGGGCCAAGAAAGCTTCTAGCGACCTTCCCCAGCAGCCGTCTGCTGCCAGGCTTCAGCGCGAGTGGAGGAAACACCCGCGACACGCCCACAACCCTTCAAGTAAGCCGGGTAGTGTGGGGACGGGAGGCGGCAGCGCCGGGCGAATGAAGCAGGACAGTGGGGCTACGACCCACGCGAGTGACTGACTTGTCCAGGGAAGCCTGACTGGAGAAAGCGGGCTAGTATACTGCCTAATTCTGATTAAAACATCCCATAAGTGGCACGGAGGAAAGAGAAGGAAGTTGTGTAGGGAATCACAGGGTTCCTGGGTAAAAACCATTGCAGTTTATTGATAATTGAAGAAGTAGATCCTCTACTAGATAGGTGTGCCTGCCAATCAGAGGGAGGGGAACCTTGCTAATATTATTGTGTCTTCCCTTTTAGTCACATTACTGGTGGGTAATGCTGTGAAGATCTACAGCCAGGTCATTCTGTTGAGTTGAGCAGTGCTTAAGAGCTGTGGGGTAATGTACCGGCTAATGAGTCTTTAAAAACGTATTGCACTGCCAGACTGTATTTTCCTTTCTGTAAATTTATTAGTGAAGTGTATTGTGACCTGAATAACTACAGACCTTAAATGTACCCTTGATTCTCAAATTCTGAACAGGAAAAATATTGAAGTGTGATTTGAATTTCATGTAAAAGGTGTAATTTGATTATCTTTTATCCCTGACTAAAAAGTATAACAAGAAAAGCATATTATTTTTATAAAAGGTAACGGTATTTTTCCAAACAGTGGTGTTGTGTCTTTATTTTAGTGGTTCATCACTGAGTTACTGTGAGTGAGACTTGTAAGTACTTAGCCAACGCCTTGAGTTAGCTGTAGCCACTACTGTGCCAAGCTACCTTATGTAGGCTTGGGTAATCTAGGTCCAACACCGACCTAAAAAATACAGCTAAAAAAAAGCAACACACAAAATGCAAAAGGAGAATAACCCTTGAAGCTTGGCACAGCAGTCTGCCACTCAGAGTAAGACAGCAACAAACGCACTCTAATAAGGTCACAAAGTCGAGACCTATTGGCTATGCCAATGCTTGTTTATTACTGTAACAGAGTCAGGATGATGTAGAGAAGCAACTGGTTTTAACAATAGATCTTTTGGAAGAATGTTGGCTTTTAATCAACAGGGAAAAGTCTGCATTGATACCCAGTCGTTTAGAACTTTTCAGATTCATGGTGAACACGATAGAGAAGACAATGTGTTTGCCGGAGAAGAATGTGGTAAAGATAAGATCAGAGGTGAAAGGTATGCTGAAGAAGGAGAACGTAGCTCTGAGCGCTTTGGCAAGGGTGATTGGTTTTGTTTCCTGTTCTATTCAAGGGGTGTTTCCCGGTCTGCTCCATTACAGGGCATTGCAGAGAATGAAGGCAGAAGCATTGAGGAAATGCTTCTGGTATGGAGATCACATTGCTCTTTTAGTGGAAGCATTGAGAAGCTGATATGGTGGTTAAAGAATCTGGAGGCTTGGAATGGCCATGCAATTTTTGGTGTTTATCCGGATTTTGTGATGGAGACAGATGTGAGCCTCTTTGGTTGGGGGCGTGTTTAGAGGGACAGGAAACAGGTGGGAGATGGTCCACGGAAGAGAAGTTTGAACACATAAATGATCTGGAGATGGGAGCAGGTCTATATACGTTACAGAGTTTTGGAAGAAAGTTAAGGAATTTCAATGCTTTATTGAAAATGGACAATGTTTCTGCGGTTTGTTACATAAACTGCCTGAGAAGAAGCAGATCGAGGCGTTTGACTCAGATAGCGAAGAGGATCTGGAACTCTTGTTTTTAGCAAAAAATAGGTTTACCAGGACAAGAGAAAATTGTGGCAGACTGGAATTCAAGGTATCTCAGGGATTTCAGTGACTGGAAACTAGATGTACAATTTTTTCAGAGAATATTTCAGGTTTGGGGACCGCTAGAGGTGGATTTGTTTATGTTAAGACTAACATACCAGTTAGAACTACAGTTGGAGACAGGATCTGTTGGCAGAAGAGGTGGGTGCATTTCAGCAGGATTGGGGGAGGATTCGGGGGTATGCTTTCCTCCATTTGCAATAATACGGAGGGTTTTGTTGATAGTGAGAAGACAGAGTAAAGTGGTACTTTTGACTACCTTTTGAGCAGGCCAGGCTTGGTTTCCAGGTCTGTTGAAAATGGCAATAGAAGAACCGTTTTTAGGGCCAGAGTCAGAGGATGTTCTAGTAGGAGCAGGAGAAGTCTTTCGTCCTTTAGCCAGGAAAGGGGTGTTGAGCCTTCTGTTTGGAAGATTTCAGGGGAGGAGTGCAGTTCAGAGGACTTTTGGAGCAGGCTCATGAATTACTCAGGTAATCTTGGGCACCAGGAACAAGAAAGAGATATGCTGGTGCATCGAAAATATGGGTTCGTTGGTGCATGGAGAGGAGTTTGAATCCCGTGGAAGCATCTGCCATAGAGTTACAGAACTAATAATTGTTATAGGTCTGCAGTTGCAGCAGGTCAAGGTTTGGTAGGAGGTTGTTCCATAGGTAGAGAACCACTAGTTTGTAGAGTAATGAAAGGTATTAAGTTGCAGAGACTGCCAAAACCTAGGTACAATTGCTTTTGGGATGCAAGTTTACTTCTACATTTATTTGAAGAGTGGCCTATGAATAGGTATTTGAGTTTGAAGCAGTGGTCAGGGAAAATGGCAACAATATTGTGCTTGATATTGTTCAGGAGAGTATCTGACGCCAAAGATTTAGATATTGAAAACAGATGTTATAGTCCTGAAGGAGTAATTTTAGAATAACTAAACGAAGAATATGTCATCCTCGATTTTTTACCCAAGGTTTGAGGATCACCCAAAATTGTCTGTGGTGAGACGTTTGCAAGAGTATGAGAATGGAATAAGTGAATTCAGGGGGCATGGTGATAACCAGTTGTTGATTTCTTATGTGAAGCCTTTCAGGCCAGTCACAAAAGCGACTAAGGCCAGTTGAGTGAGGTATTGTATGTTTGAGGCAGGTATTTATTTGCAAGAGTATGGAGCGCATTCGGTGGGAGTAGCAATGGCGAGTAAGGTTTTCAAGTCAGGTGGACGTTTAAAGGAGATTTTGAATGCTGATGTGTTTGCGAAATATTATTTGAAACCTATGGGACATGTGCTGTCTGTGGTGTTATCACAGCTTTGAACATGCATAATGCTAGCCTCTGGTCTTGTCATTAAATGTAGATTCTCCAAGTAAGTGAAGAGAGAATCTGGATTTCATTAATGACACAGAGGCTAGTATTATCCCTCCCTTCCTACCTACCTCCCAGGTAAGCATTTGGAGGGGGTTTAGACAATTAGAGGAATGTTTTGTAAAGCAATTAATAATATAAACGAGGTGTCATTCAGGAACCTTTTAAAATTTGGATTGTTGTTTGTTTCATATAACCAATTAAGGAGGAGAATAGGAATATCTTTATCGTTTGGATAAGTTGACGGTTTCAAATTATGGGACCAGAGGAGCTTAGAAAAGGAAGATGGTTGCTGTGTTGGAGTTTATTAAGGTTTAAGGGACATTCTAAGTTTTGGAATTTTGGCTTGTTGATGTTATACTTTAAAGTGCTGCAAGGATCCGGCAATAAAAGTTATATGCATAATGCTAGCCTCCGTGTCTTTAATGAAATCTAAATTCTCTCTTCACTTACTTAGAAAATCTACATTCTTTTGCGGGCTTTATAGCCTCCAGGAAATTAAAGATGAATAAATCTAAGACATTTACAATGATCTGATGGAAAGTCCCAAGGAATGTCATACCGTTCTATTTAAATGCTACCCCTATGATTAGAGTGAAGAGCTGTTACCTGGGTATTCTTTTCTCTGGATCTGGTTCCTGGACTGAACACGTTCAGAATTCCCAGCTAAAGATGAAAAAAGTGTGCAAAAGCGTGTTTAGATTTTCGAGTAAGCAAGGCTGCAGATCAATTAAGGACATGATCATGAGCAAGAGCTTTCTAGTAGCCCCTTGCAGATGGAGAAGAACACCTT
The DNA here is from genome assembly GCF_964263255.1 of Lissotriton vulgaris. Taxonomy (NCBI): domain Eukaryota; kingdom Metazoa; phylum Chordata; class Amphibia; order Caudata; family Salamandridae; genus Lissotriton; species Lissotriton vulgaris. Next base: position 110,034,898 of record NC_141686.1, read on the forward strand.
TTTAAGGCACCTTTTGTGTACCCCACCCCGTGACATTGTCCTCCATTATTCATAGGGAGAAAGGACAGGGCCACCTGGAAGAACGCCTAAAAAACAAAAACACATCTCAGAGATAAATCGGGGAACACACCTAAAGACCTTTTCAACATCATCAAACAGCAATCTTCCTTGTTCCTTCAACACTCAATTTATAACTCTACGAACCCCAGCAAAGGGTTCGCAATATTCTTCTCAGAAAAAATATCTAACATTGAACTCTCTCTTGACCCACCTACCTCCCACCCTACACCAAGGATGCCCCCCTAGCAAAGAGGGTCCACCCAAGGTTCTACCTCCAACAAATAGTTGTCTCTACAAACTCCCCCTCTCAGCAATCCTGGACACCAACCTCAACCCCAACCCCTTGCAATTGAAAAGTGATACAACTGGGACTGAATTCAACCATATCCCTGAAGAAAAAGTCCTCAAATTACTTGCTTACTTGAAGCAGACTTTGCAAATCTCTGACCCATTCCCAGCTGCCCTTGTCAAAAACCTCACTCACATCATCTCTCCTACATGGACCACAATTATTAATTTCTTCTTATCGAGTGGCTCCATTCGGGGCTCACTCAAACTCGACCAAGTCACTCTCTCATCGAAAAACGGATGCTGATCTGACCGACCATAACAATTATATACCTAGAACTAACCTCCCTCTTCTTTCCGAAACCATTGAAAAATGTGTGTTTGCACACCTCAGCAACCACATTAAAAAATGAAACCTGCACAATACCTTCTAATCTGGGTTCAGGAAAGGCTGCAGACCAGAGACTGCAATACTGAACATCATAGATGTCCTACACAGATCTCTGTCCAGGCTTGCCTCCAAGTCCTCCTGGACCTCTCAAAATTTTAACCATGAAATCCCTCTAAAAACCCTCTCACAGCATGCAGGCATCAAAGGAACTGTCCTTCCATGGTTTGCTTCTTTCCTAAATCAACGCTCACAGCTAATTGAACTAAACAACTACACCTCAATAGCAACACCAGTCTATCAAGGGTCAATCCTGTCTCCTATCCGATTCAACCTCTATATGGAACCTCCTGCAATGATCCTGGAACAGGCCAGAATTGCCTATCATTGCTAAGCATATGACACCCAACTCTACATTAAAATTACGTCAGTTAAAGACATATAGCACCTAAACAGCACTCTCTCTATGGTTCAATCTTGGCTGAACAACAACCATCTGCAGCTGATCCCCAACGGAACCGAATTCCTAATCATCCAACCAAAAAAAAGAGGAGGTGTGTCCAACTATCCAAGATGGGAGTAGCATGATTCCACTGGTCTCGGACCCAGGCCCATAAAGCCCTGGCTGCCATTCACAACCCCCGGCGATGCCAAGAGATTTCACACCACATGCGGATTGACCTTGACGTTTAGAGGTGAGACATGAAGGGGCCTTGTGGCGTGAACCTGACTGCAGAGAATGGGCCGTGTCGATGACCTGGTTGCCTTGGGCCAGCGGTGCCTGCCTGAGGACGGGCCATGGGGGATCATAGGTGTCTACTGAGAGGCACCTGCACTAATTGCTGTTGCAGCCACAAGGAGCTGACTGCTGGCACTGGTGCATTAGGGTTCAACTTGAGCCGCCTCCATTGCATCCGGCAACCCACGCAACTGATTGCCATCTCAGAAGCCTGCTGATGCTTTTCTTTACCTGCATCGCTAAGTGAGGCGGACCGGAGCTGCTGCCTATTAGTCTAGCGGTACAAAAGGGAGAAGTGTGGCTCAGGGGTTAGAGGCGGCATACCCGGAATCTGAGATCGGTCCTGGACCAGGGTTCAATTCCCCGCCCCGGCGGGTCTTGGGCTAAAAATTCCATGGACTCGATAATTCTCGTCCCGGTGCCTCCTCGACTCATGGGTTCACACTCTGCGACTCTGGGCAATAGCTTGCTTAATCTCCACAACGGCCCCTCGCGGCGGGATGCCTGACTTTCACCCTGTGGACACCCTGTCAGGGCTTCTCACAGGGGAATATCAGGACGGGTTCCCTAGGCAAGCGCCAGGATGCCCTTTGTGGTGACAGGTTGCGCTATATAAGTATACCTACATTTACATTTACAAAAGGGGGTGGTGTTGGATGGAGCATCTGAATCAATCAAACACTCACACCCAGTCAAAAGATCTGGGTTTAATCCATCACCGTTCTTTAGCCCACTCTGCCACCCCAGTTCAGACATGGCTATATGAAAATCAGTCTGACCCTGTTCCTCATGGGAACAGTCCGGCCCGAACTGCCAAGCCATGTCTTCCCCGGACCGGAAACTAGCTTCCGAGGACCGGTTTTTGGCATTCCAGCCATCTTCAGCCCGGCTTGCTTAAATCCAGTGGCAAAGTGAGCAAGGGACTGACGTCTGAGCATACCCTGCCATCAAACACTCACACCCAGTCAAAAGATCTGGGTTTAATCCATCACCGTTCTTTAGCCCACTCTACCACCCCAGTTCAGACATGGCTATATGCAAATCAGTCTGACCCTGTGCCTCATGGGAACAGTCCAGCACGAACTGCCAAGCCATGTCTAGAGCCTCCCCGACGACCCAGCAAAGCCTGGGTGTTCATGGAGGAGGCAGTGTCCATACCAACAGGAGCAGAAATTTCCTGTGGTGGCTCCAAGAATGCCGCCATCAACCGGAATACAACTAAGACACTTCAGAACATGAGCCCTTATCAGGTCCAGTAATGCATCAACCTCCGGTTGCACAACTGATAGAAGTGTCAGACACAGATCTAACACGCATTCCTCTCGGCAGAACAGGCATCGGAGAACAGGTAAGATGCTGTCCATCCAGACTGGTATAAATGACAGGAACCAAGAAGCACTTAGTTCTCGTAGGCAAGGTGTACCCAGATGTTGTAGCATGTGATCATGGTATTTGAGTTCCAGGAGTGCCTTTTCCATCTCCTTGGTGACTGAGATGTCCATTGCATAGCAGAAAAATTACAATCAGTAAACCTGCTATTAGAAACCGGATCAGCGGAAGTCATCCAAAAATGCTTCCGAATACGGAGTGTATAACGTATGGTATAACTCCAAGGGCCGCCTGAAAGGTACTTAACAGTCCCGAACCTATGGTCTTAAAAAGGTGCACAATAGCCGTCGTATCAGACATGTTCAAGATACGATTTACCATTTCTGCTAAATGGGAAGAGCAGTTTGTTTGTATTCGTGCCTGTACCTTGGCCGAGGACCTTGCGATCTGGAGATCAAAAGTCTCCCCGGCAGAGGTTAAGGGCACAGTGTTCTGTAAAAGCATGGCTTTCATTCTGCTTAGAGTATCAAACCATATAAGAGAAACATTCAATTATGGCCATAGTGGCGCCTCCCTGACTGTATGTGTCATTGAAACAATACTTGCGTACAGCGATGCACTTTAGCATCCCACAACTACCTTGATCGTTTAGCATCAAGTAACTCTCATTCAAGAGAAGCCTGAATACCGGAGTGTTCACAGCTGCCGGGGCACCTTTCAAATGACAGGATAGGTTTGCCACTGAACCATTACAAGCTCTGTGTAGCAAAATACCCTGGCCTATGAGAGATCCACTCAAAGCGTTCTCACAGTTAGTACCACTTAGAAACACTTCAAGATCCCTACTCCTGCATCGAAATCTGTACAGTAATTCCCAAGATTCCCTGATGTATTCCTTACCCATCTTTTCATATCTGCTCACCTGGTGTTGTACTCGGCAATACTGAAACTGGAAAGTTGTGACCGGTAGTGTTATGTGGTATGTATTAACCATTCTGTGAACGGTGACTCAGCCACAGTAAAAGGTAATCTGTCCAGTTTTACAATATGCAGCATTGTATATTTTGATCCCCTTCTCATCTGTTTTTCTGTTAGATTGTATGCAGGAAACAGGGACGTACTATTTATAAACCACTAAGGCACATAACCAGCGAGCAATGATTGCAGCGTCCAGCCCAATAACATAATAGAACGTAATTTGATTGCCCGTGCTGTAATATGGACAAGTCCTGTTATAGTACATCAATAGCAGAGGATACAATGTTGCCCAGTGAATATATCCTGGATGATAACGTGGTCATACCATTGTCAACTACAGATAATGTCTTTTCTAGGTTTATCCTGTCTATTTCTCGCAGTCTCTCAGTTGTTTCTTGTTGGAAGATTTTCCAAATTTCATTATAGAACATGTATATGAAACATTTCTGACATGGTTTCCTGTGGCCTAATAAAAAATCCCTTCGGTCCACATCCTCTGATAGTAAGGATATGTTGTTTCACCTGTGTTAGTGTTGAGGTTTTTAGCCAATCGAGGCATAACTTCCAAACACTGTGATGTCACCCTCCCGGCGGATGTTCTCTTTGTACATATCGTGGGTCTAGCCTATGGATGCTGTACCCTTCAGTGGTACCCCTGAGTCTTTCTTGACATCTATTAGTGTCTGCGGGCCAAAGCAACCATCCCTTCCAATCCGGGTCTGATCTATTGTATTGTAGGATATCATCTATTATAGCCCCTTCCTCTGATGTTTGATTTCCCCCGGTATTTGTTGGTGTAGGAATCTGAGGTGTGTTCAAGTCCTTGTTCTTGGCTATATCAAGACAGGAAGTCTGCTGCACAGTTTCATATAGAAAAATTATCTGCTGTGGAATGAGGCATGCTCTAAATAGTGTTTCAGTTCCTGGACTTGCCAATCCCTAAAACCCCAGACTGATTTTAAGTCTATAGTGTCTTTCCATAAGTCAAAACCCTTTTCGGGTAATAAAGGACACAGAGTAAATCTGTTTGGTAACATATTTTTCTGTGCTGTTGTAAGTGCAACTTTATAGTAATATGAGGTTGGATCTGAAATGTTAAACCCTGAAAAATATGAACATTTCCATGCAAACGTTTTTTAACTGCTTTTTGGTGGTGGAAGGCAATGTTCCCATTGGTGATAAGTGACAACATTCCTAGGGCTGCTGGATTTGTGTAGAAAGTGATCACCATAACGTTGATACCAATACATAGTGTTAAAATCTGATGTGTCTTCCAACATTTCATTGCTAGAAAATGCGGCAGATTGTTTCAAATCTTCTTAAATGATATCACTACCTCCAGTACATTCTCAGATGATTGTGATTTTGAAACTGTGAATAATATGTTATTCACAGTTTCAAAATCACAATCATCTGAGAATGTACTGGAGGTAGTGATATCATTTAAGAAAAATGTAAATAAATATGGTACTTTTAAAGGTTCTGTCAGGCCAAATATATCATAATCAACCTTGTCACATACTATACGATCAGGTATAGGAACTGCTGTAATGTTCACTGATGACAAGTCTTTTTGTTCACAATGTGATGAAACATGAGGTTTCAGGACCAAGTTCACTTTTGACGCTACAAAGCTTTGAAGAAGATAAGTTCCATTAATAATTAAGTGGAAAGTAGTCACTAGGCCTACCCAGAAAAGAAAGAAAAGTATCCCAGTGATTATCCAAAGTTCTATCCAAGGTGACACCAGGTAAGTCTTTTTTTAGATAGATGAAGAAATCTTTGATTTGCTGTTTGAGTTTTTGGGGCTGGTGTTGTTTCAGGTTCACTTGGATCCAATGAAAAGGTATCAAAGTCGATGAATTAGCCAGCTGCAGTTCAATCTATTTCTGGTAGCTTAGCAGTTTTTTTTTTAACTTGTTGATTGCTCTTGTTGAGGCATGTTTATGTAGACATCAGTGTTTGGTCGAATTGAAATTTGTCTTTCATTTTGATTTTGATTTTCCGCCGCAAGAGGAACGAGGTCCGTCGCATTGTTGTTTATTCCAGTGCTTCGCAAGGTCTACTATTCAGTATTGGCCACATAATGTGGTTTTATCAGATCATTGGAGACAAACCTTTTCTCCTTTTTTCCGGCAAGAGGCAGCAGAAGTACAGTTCTTTTTCCTTCAACTGCCAGGACAGGTACAGGCTTTCTGTAAGATGGTCCAAATTCTCTTTTGTCAGTTATCTTTTCTCCTATTAGATCCCCGACTTTTTGACTTCCCCAGTGGGAAACCTTTTAACTTGTATATTGCTCTGTAGAGCCCTAGATTTATTTAGTTCCTGTATAACAGCCAAACATGTATTTATGTTCGAAATGTTTTTCATATGCCGCTGTGCTTTCACAATCTAGGTCAGGTACCCACATTCTCATCACAAAAAGGGTCCTCATATGAAGTGACACCTTCTAGAGAGCTTCTTGGCATAAATATTTAAGGCCCTCTGGACCACATATAGGTGATTGACCCAACTACCACTGCACCTAATACCCTAAATGTTAATGATTGCTTTAAGTCCTGGTTCTTCCTTTCCACAGCCAAATTTCCCTCAGGATGGTACGGGGAGGAGTACTACAGTGCTACACTCAAACTCCCATGGCTTCCTTTAAAGCCCTAGATGTAAATGCGGGGCCGCGGTCAGAATGTAATGTGCCAACTGCTTATGTCCCTATAAAGACTTGTAAATCTATGATAACAGTTCGAGTGCCAGCTGAGCACTGAGGCCATACCCATAGGAATCTTGAGCAGGAATCCACTGTAATCATTATGTACTTGTAAGCCCCATCATATTGTAAGGGGCCGCAGTGGTCCAAATAGACACACGCGAGAGGTTGTATGATATCAATAATGGTATCTGCGCTGGTCATGTTATGGTGGAGCCTTTCATTTGATGACAGATGTTGCTTTTTAAGACATAGACTTTGGTCTCCTTTGTTGACCCTAGCCATCAATAGCCTTTTTTAATAAAGAAACCGTTGCTGTAACTCCTGCGTGTGCAGAACCCAGACCCTCGTGTGCAGCTAAAATTAAGCCTAATCTACGATTCATGTTTCGTATTACTCTATCCCCCACTCCTGGAATCTGAACAAATGGAACATTGTTTGCATCTAACTTGTAGGAGTACTTTAGTGGAAAACTTTTCAGAAGTGCTGTCCGTCGATTCTTGTTTTTGAACGAGTGATTGCAGCTACGGATGCAGTTTGTACTGTCCCTTTGTGGCTTCATCAGCCAATAAATTCCCTTCAACATGAACGCCATCACGTTGGTCACTCAGCGTGTGTATCAGGTGAGCTCTTGGTAGCTCGTTTTCAACTCCGCTACCTGTTCCTATAGCATGTTGTGCTTTATTGTGCCACCTTTTTAGTCTTTAAACCAATTTTGTCCCCAATAGTGTAGATATTCATTGGATGACTGGACACAGTAAAATGAATCCCACACTATTAGAGTGGGGAATTCACGATATGTGTTTTAACCATTGCCAGTAAAAGAGCATTTAGTTCTGCTAACTGAGCCGTGCAGTCTCCCAAGGACTGAATCTTTGTACAGCTCGGATGGAATTTACCATCCTTCATCCAACCCTTAACAATTGCACACGTGGCTCTGTATTGTTGTTTACTCCCTATTGCCAGTTGAGCAGATCCGTCAGTATAAATTATAAATTCTTACTGATCTAGAGGGATAATTTAATTCGGGAGAGGATATTCTTGTTCTTATTTCAGGAATACCTGTGTTTTTAAACTCGGGTCGTACCCGTATTCTACATCTGATCAAATGAGAGAATTAGCCCATTGTATCCATCGTGGATGTAAAGCTTTATCATTTGGAATGCTCGTCTTTGTAGAAGCCTCATTGGCTGGTAATGAAGTCACAACAATAATTTGTTTCCCCTGAGCCAGTGCTCTTTCTCTCACTACAGAAGTCTGTATTGCTGTCAGGATTTTCTCTGTGGATGCAAAACGTATCTCAGCATTTGTGTACAAGTGAGATTTGTATGCTATTGGTACTGTTTCATCTTCATTGTATGTCAAGTAGGTGTCCCCAGATTGACCGGCAACTATACGGATTACTAGATTGCGGACATTTTCGCATGTCTGTAAGTGTTTAGATGCTATCATGACAGCTTGTAGGGAACGTAGGATTTCTGTGTGTTCCTGTGACCATTGCCTAAGTGAAAAATCAGGTCTTATCAGGTTGTGGAAAGGGCAACCCTTTCTGCGTAATCCAAAATATATGTTCTGCCAAAAGTTAGGAATCCCAGTATTGATTGTAACTTTTTTAATGATTTTGGAGATTGGAGCAGCGCACACTTTTCCAGAAAGTTCGCTGCCAGACTTTTTCCTTCACTTGAAAGCTCATATCCCAAAAACAGGACCCTAAGGTGGGCTATTTTCAATTTTTTAAAGTTACATTTGTAGCCCTCAGAGGCAAATCCCAAAATTATGATGCTTACCCTAGTCAAGTGATACTCCAGGTCATCATCGGATGTATATTGTCTACATAGGAAAATGCCTCTTCGTCTAGATTCTTAAGTAATTCAGTTACCCTCACGGAAAATAACCCTGGGCTGTTCTTATACCCTTGGGCTAGTTGGGGCCCCTGCGCTGAGAATGCTGTCAAGTATCTGCTCGCAGGCGCTATATTTTGTCCGAAAAATGCATTTGAGATATCTAATGTGGTTTTGTATTTTTTTCCGCACAATGTTATTCATTACTGCAGCACCATGTGCGTTTTTAATTGCAAATGTTTTTGTGCATGAGTTCAGATATCTGTAATCTAAAACTAGATGATATAAATTATTGCGTTTCATTACGGGAAACAAAGGATTATTTATTGATGAGGTTCATGTTTTAATCACATCTTGGTATTCAAGTTGATCTAAGATCTCCCTGACCTGTTTATTCTCTTCCACTTTTATTGGATACTGTCTCTGTGGAATTGGAGTAGATTTTCGTGGTATCACATGGTGAGCTGATTGCTCATCCAACACAATATGGTTGCGATATAGTGCAGGAGACAGGGCTACCGCCCACTCCTGTGGGTATGTGTTTTATATATAGGGGAACGAGGTGGGAAAAGGCCGGCATAATTACCGTCTCTACCTTTGGGCAATCCATAACAAAAGCAGTCGGCCAATCTTTGTCAGCTAAGAGAATGTCATATCCGAAAGTCAGGTTCTCCCAAAAGAGACCTTTATTTTTTTCTGGGCTTTTCCCCTTTCATTTTCAGTATTATTTCATATAACCTATGTGCTAGAACTGGCTATTTCTGGTAGGCTAAGGCTGACGCCAAAGCCAGGCAGAAACCACCATTCTAGTCAGGGCAAGGGAGTCACACGCCAAGATAACCCCTGCTCACCCCCTAGTAGCTTGGCACGAGCAGATAGGCTAAACTCGGAGGCAATGTGTAAAGCATTTGCGCCAGCACACAACAGCAACAGCATACTAGGCACACCACAAAAGGAACTCCACACAAGGTTATATGAAAATAACTTCTGTATTGTCAAATCACATCAGATAGAAATCACACATGTACATTGTGCCAACTGGCACGGGCAATATTCATAAGGGATTAGGTACAGGACAGGGTCACGTGGGCCACTGTCGGAATCAGTACTTAGTAGAAATTAGAATAAGTATAGCACAAGATAACAGATATAAATCACATCCAGTAACTACTGGGAACAGGTAAGTACCACCTATGCAACCCTAAACACCTTAGGAGAATGTCACGCAGGGAACCAGGACCTCACTAGGACCACCGGTATTAGAAAGAACAACCACCTAAGTATAAAATACATCTAGGGGTATAAGCAAGAACACATTATACATGATGCATCACCACATTCAGAGGTGTAAGGGAAGAAAACACATGATGCCTAAAACATTCAGAGGTGTAGGGAAGGAAAAACACATGATGCATGAACCAACACATTCAGAGGTGTAAAATCCAGGAAGACACATGATGCATAAAAACATTCAGAGGTGTAAGATCGAGGTGCGTAATCATATTAAATGCATTACATTTCCTAGCACCATATCACATTGCGCAAAACTCACATTAGCCACTACTTGTGGCAGTCCCTAGGCCACTGGCCTTGTTGGGGCTAGAACGCCATGTGTCTCAAATGTCAGGGCCTAAACGGTGCAGCTGCCCACTAATTGCTGGGCAGCTGGGATAACAAGCAAACTAGGGCATGGGCTCTCACTAGCCCTAGAACAGTACTGCGCCAAATGGCAGGAGCCCCACAGGCTCTTGAACCAATATGCCCCCATGAACCTCTCCGGTTCATCTGCACCTGTATTATCAAGCTCTTGTCATCAAAGGGTAGTCTCAAGTCTCTAAAATCAGTAGTGCCAATAACGCTACTGAATTATCTCCAATCCGCCCTTAAAATGAGTAAATCAAGCAATGCCAGCATGTCAGTACTTTCAAAATTAGGGCTCCGAACTACTGAGCCCCAGCCAGGGCGAGCGCGCCTCACCGGTAGTTGCTAGCGCCTTCGCGCTACTCCGAGCTGACTTCTCCTAAGCCCCGGCCGGTCCCGGCAGCCCCCCGCCCGCTCTCAGCACGCCAATCTCAGCGCGGCGCTCGGACGAGCTCGCAGTGACGTAGGGGCTTCAGCCAACCAGAGCGCGGCACCTCACGAACAGCTTTCAGCCCACAGCAATCAGAGCGCGGGTCTTTCAGACAAGCCTCCCGCAGCCCGCCAATGACAGCGCGGCGCCGCGGAAGAGCTTCGTACCGCCAGCCAATCCCTGCGCGGCGTTGCTGAGGGGGCTCGTCCTTCTCAACCAATGAGAGGTGCTTTGTACCTCAGAAGTGAAATAGTTTCCAGGTGGTAGACCAGTGATGGAGTGAGGTCCTGATCTGGTAGGAGAATTGTGTTCTGGTGAGTGCTTCCCTGTGAGGGTGCGGAAACCCAGAAGTAGAGGTAGGGTGGGGCATTCTTGCCCGTGACCTCTGGTCAGCCTGAGGGTGTGGTCCCTAGGTTGAAGGATCAGTGGTAGTTGTAGCTACACTGAGAGAGAGAGTGGACAATGGCTATTGTGTGCCAGGGGTTACTACCCCCCGCTCTGTGGATTGGTTAGGACCTGTGATATTTGGATGGCCTAGGGCCTGGTCTTGGCCGTGGATGACTAGGGAGTACCAGTGGGGTATCCTAGTTGTGTCAGAGAGTTATTGTTTGGAGGAAACCATGTGGGTTCAGAGTGGCGAAAAACCGGAGGGTGTCCCTGCAGTGCGGGTCCGTGTCCGTGTTTTGTCGCCCAAAGCAAGGAAGCCCATCAGTGGAGTGATTGGTCTACCCTGCGTTTTGGCTGGAAGGGGGTTGTGTTGGACCCGGCCTTTTTGGCAGGTTCACCCCAAGACTTTTTGCTTTTTCCTAGCCTGTTTCTGTGACCTGGTGTTGGTGATTTTAGGCCTCTGCGCACTTTTTCACTGTGGTACAGTGTAAAGTGCTTGAGCTCTCTGTGTATGTGTGGTGAGTGACCTGCCCTCCCATAGGAATGAATGGGGAATATGTATGCCCATGGTAGTTCCTGATGTGTGGGGAGTGCAGGGTCGAGTTCGATATGTACGAACTCGTGAGATTGAATGCTGAGTAATGATATATGCGGCATGATTGTGTCTAGTCTAGAAGTGCCACTTTTAGAGGTTGGCATATTTGTGTAAGTTGTTTCTGGCGTGTGATTGGCTGGTGAGCCTGGCGCAGAGTGCCTGGGCCTGCTTGTGGATTGACTGTCTGGTTTAAGGGTGACAGGGGCTGCAGAGCCCCCAGGAGGTTGTCTGAGTCAGCCCGTGGATGAAAGGCTGCATCTGCTGCCAAGGAAGGAGGAGGAGATGGCACCTGGGAGTGACTAGGGATGTGCCTACCTGACCACAATGCTGGCTCCACCTCCCGCTGGGAGACTGTCACCTCTGTCCCTGATACTGAAAGAAAGAAGGAAGCCAGGAAATCCCCAGTGCTGCAGCAACACCCAGAACTGGTTTAGACCGGGCTCAGGGCCCACTTGCACAAAGACTTCAAAGAACTTCAAAGGCTTTTAGGGGTATAAGAGAAGGACCCCTGACAACAAAAAAGAGAGATTCTACAATCAAGAGGAACCTCTGCTGGAAGAAGGACTGCTGAAGAACTGAAGGAAGATTGCCTTGCTGTGTACTCTAAGGGCTGACCTGTTCTGCTGTCTTACTGAAGCTGAGAAGAAGAAAGGGACTTTGCTTTGTGCTGTGACCCTGCCTGCTTGAACTACAAACACTTTGCTGTGTGCTGTGTCTACCAAGGAATCTCCAAGGGCCTGAATAGAGCTGGCCTCCTGTCCTGGAACCCAGGGTCAAAAGGTTCCCTTGAAACTACCAAAGAAATGCCGTAAAAGATCGTGCTCATTCACTGCTTGGTGCGTGGTTAATGACTGGTGGCCGTGTGGGAGATCGATGTGCTCATCGGCACATTCTGACTGCAGATCGGGGGCTCGTGGTGCTCCCCTTCGTGAGGTAGTGCCCAAAAGGTCCTTGTGAAACCCCGAGCGCCCTGCCGCCTCCTACGACCTCGAAACTGCCGGGTCACTGATCACCGCTGCAGCCCGGGGCCTGAAATTGCCTGAGAAGCCTCGCCGGGACCACGGAGAACAGCACGCCAATCTCAGCGCGGCGCTCGGACGAGCTCGCAGTGACGTAGGGGCTTCAACCAACCAGAGCGCGGCACCTCACGAACAGCTTTCAGCCCACAGCCAATCAGAGCACGGGTCTTTCAGACAAGCCTCCCGCAGCCCGCCAATGACAGCGCGGCGCCGCGGAAGAGCTTCGTACCGCCAGCCAATCCCTGTGCGGCGTTGCTGAGGGGGCTCGTCCTTCTCAACCAATGAGAGGACAGTTTCGCCGATCTTTGTTCTCCGTGGTCCCGGCGAGGCTTCTCCGGCAATTTCAGGCCCCGGGCTGCGGCGGTGATCAGTGACCCAGCAGTTTCGGGGTCGTAGGAGGCGGCAGGGCGCTCGGGGTGTCACAAGGACCTTTTGGGCACTACCTCACGAAGGAGAGCACCACGAGCCCCCGATCTGCAGTCAGAATGTACCGATGAGCACAGCGATCTCCCACACGGCCACCAGTCATTAACCACGCACCAAGCAGTGAATGAGCACGATCTTTTACGGCGTTTCTTTGGTAGTTTCAAGGGAACCTTTTGAGCCTGGGTTCCAGGACAGGAGGCCAGCTCTATTCAGGCCCTTGGAGATTCCTTGGTAGACACAGCACACAGCAAAGTCTTTGTAGTTCAAGCAGGCAGGGTCACAGTACACAGCAAAGTCCCTTTCTTCTTCTCAGCTTCAGTTAGACAGCAGAACAGGTCAGCCCTTAGAGCACACAGCAAGGCAATCTTCCTTCAGTTCTTCAGCAGTCCTTCTTCCAGCAGAGGTTCCTCTTGATTGTAGAATCTCTCTTTTCTGTTGTCAGGGGTCCTTCTCTTATACCCCTAAAAGCCTTTGAAGTTCTTTGAAGTCTTTGTGCAAGTGGGCCCTGAGCCCAGTCTAAACCAGTTCTGGGTGTTGCTGGAGCACTGGGGTTTTCCTGGCTTCCTTCTTTCTTTCAGTATCAGGGACAGAGGTGACAGTCGCCCAGTGGGAGGTGGAGCCAGCATTGTGGTCAGGCAGGCACATCCCTAGTGACTCCCAGGTGCCATCTCCTCCCACTTCCTTGGCAGCAGATGCAGCCTTTCATCCACGGGCTGACTCAGACAACCTCCTGGGGGCTCTGCAGCCCCTGTCACCCTCAAACCAGACAGTCAATCTACAAGCAGGCCCAGGCACTCTGGGCCAGGCTCACCAGCCAATCACACGCCAGAAACAACTTACACAAATATGCCAACCTCTAGACTAGACACAATCATGCCACATATATCATTACGCAGCATTCAATCTCACGAGTTCGTACATATCAAACTCGACCCTGCACTCCCCACACATCAGGAACTACCATGGGCATACATATTCCCCATTCATTCCTATGGGAGGGCAGGTCACTCACCACACATACACAGAGAGCTCAAGCACTTTACACTGTACCACAGTGAAAAAGTGCGCAGAGGCCTAAAATCACCAACACCAGGTCACAGAAACAGGCTAGGAAAAAGCAAAAAGTCTTGGGGTGAACCTGCCAAAAGGGCCGGGTCCAACACAATGTGGGACACTTACCCTAGTATCTGGTGTTTCCACCGTGATATACAAACTCAATTCCGCTGTCACCACAAATTCTATCAGGTACTGGTGAGCTATTGTTGCTTCTGCTGCACTGTCTAGCATCGTCAGAGCCCATTCCCCGTTCAGTAGTTGAGTCCTCAGAATTCAGGGCATGTCTAACTTTGAGACCTGCTACTTTCTTCTTTTTGAATTGAGATTTTGCTTTAGGCTTTTCTTCTTTTTTGGAAGTGCAAGTCTGAGGTGCATTGAGAGTCTCTGGACTTTGTACACTCTTCTTGTCTGTGTTCTGACCATCCTTCCCTCTCTGAGTTTTTGAATGAACCCTGAAATGAACGAGAGGAACGTGTATCAGTATCCTGATACCTGTCAGGTTTTTTAATGTTATCTCTATTCCTAAGGTTATACCTCCTTTCTGGGGGCTTCTGATGAGGAAACCTTCCCTTGGATTGAGATGTATTCTTTTGTTGTTTGTTATTTTCCCATTTCTTTTTTGAAGAAACTGGTGTTTGCTTTGCCTTTTCTTATTCACGACCTGCCACTAGTTGAGGTTTTACTGGTCTAGCTCCCAGACTATCTCTAGCTATTTCTCCAGATGCAGTTTCAATTATTTTAGGTAGTTCTGTCTCCTGTTGTAAAGGAGTGAAGTCTTTCGGGCGTAGGCGTATTGCCACTGATGCTGCTGTCCCTTTAATATTTGCTAATATTATAGCAGATACCTGGGCAAAGTTATTTAGTAACTTAATCCCTAAGTTTAGAGGTTCTCCTCCATACTCGTTCTGTATTTGTCTCAATACATCTGGTATTACAGCTAAGGTAGGGATACCATGAGTCCTGGTATATATTGCAGAAAAGACTGTACCCCAAAAAGTACAATCCTCTATTGGGGAAGCTAATTGTTAGTATTCTATGCTTTTCCTGCAGGCCAGTGTGTGGAAATATTGCCTCTAACTGTATTATTTGTTGGGCTATCCAGAAAGACATTTGTTCATGTTTATTGGGCATTTTACCTATCAGTGCATGAAACATTTGTGGTGTAATTTTGGTTGTAGAGGTTTGGACTGGTCGTGGTTGTATAGCCGTAGTTGACTGAAGTGTGAGTATTCTCATCACAAACCGTGTCATGTTTCTGTAAAGTTTTAATAATTCTTTATCATGTATAAGTAAGTCTCCTCCTGGCATTGTGTCAATGTCAGGGTGTGGTGTGTAGGCCGCTAATACCAGCCATGTTGCTCCATCTCTTCCGAATGGACCGAGTCTTACTCTATTTCTTGTATGGGGGCGGGCGCCTTTAAACCAGTAAATATTTTCCTGGTAAGTTAGTGGAATTTCAATGTCCTCATATGGACTATATTTGTTTGGTATGTTGTCTTCGACATAGTAATTAAATGTTCTATTTTGTGCATTTGCCTGCGGGAATCTAATCCATGAATAGAATACCTCTATCCTATATGATTCCTATGCCTCAATCACAAAGGTTACTTGCCCACCCCTGGATGTTAAACCGTATGCTGCCAGCTTTAGGGTGATGGCATTTCTAACATTTTCTGCAATTTGTATTGCATTGGCTTTGTCTTCTTCTATTGAGAAGTTTAGTGCATTTGCTTGCTCATCCTACCCAGCGTCTACCGTTTCAGTCATTGTTTTTACAAAGGAGAGCTTTTAAAGGGAACTGAGATAAGGTATTATGCACAATAGAAACAACATGCCCTTCAAGCTTGATTAAACCGTCATTACATAGGATTTTTGCCTACTGAGTTGTGGATGATTTTGTTTCCTCCCACTCCAGACGTCTTTGGGGAAATGTGAGTAGGGGTCTCTGAGAATAGCAGTCCTGTACTATTCAGTTCTGACCGTTAAATAGGTGTCTAACCAATGTTGGCGGCGCCATGTCGTGTATTTCCTATTATTCTATATAAGATCAGCACGTTTGGACAACATACACTGTAGGCCTGGTGTCTGAACTAATTCCAGACACCCCCACCGGGTATGTTGGCCTGTATGCCAGCTAGCTCACAGTGCCACTAGAAACTCCTATATCAAAGAGAGAACAGCTCTTAGAAACTATCGAACATGACAACCCTTATCCCTCAGAATTGTGGAAACAGTGCAATACTTTTCGCTCAGTCACTCGTGCTCACTCAGTCCCTGAGATGTACACAGAATAAACGGTATGGACGTTTTCAAAAAGCATTTATTGAACATTCGTCATTCTAGTGTAAAATAGGTGTGCTGAGACAATCATCAGACAGTAACAGATATAAATGATTAGAAGCACTAGAAAAGTGAAAGGATGATAAATCTCTACCATTTTGTTATAATCATGAATACAGGCGAGTATATAAAAATTACATGATAAAAAATGCGTACTCCTACGATGCAATCCTAACTAGTTGTACCTAAGTATACCTAGCATGTGTTTAGGTGTTAAAGCCGAGAATCCCTGTAGGATAAGGTCAACTGCCTTACCTGAAGTGAGAGACTGTGGGACACCATCTTGGTCTCGAGTTGGACACCCCGCAAAGGATATTCAGACCACTGCAAGATGGAGTGTCTGCATGCAGGAATCTCAGTGTCTAGCGTCAGTGTGCCAGTATGGAAGTTGTGATCGACTCTCTCTATCTCAGCAAGATGTGATGTTTATATACCCGAAGGTATCCCCAGGGGTTCTACCTTGCTGGACTAAGGATCACGTCGGGAATGAACCTTTTACACAGTTATTATGCAGGAGATGATAGTCCTGCTGAATTTCTGAGAATCCTGAATCCTCATGCATAATGTATGAGCCTATTGTTCAGGGAAAACCACAAGTTCTGTAAGGAGTACTGTAACTAGGTAAAAGTTCAGTCCTAGCAGCCGTTATGTATGAAATGTAGGGACGACTATAGGTGTAAGTTGTAATGTTACCTGGGCCTATAATGGAGTACCTATATAACAATTGTACTATGGTCCATATGGGCTTTACTACTTGCATCACATGGCTGGTATTTGCATACGCTGTCAAAAAATAAATAAACACATGATTGGAGTGAACAAAATAGTAGTGATTCATTCATGAACTTTTGTCCAATAGGTGGAGAGATGCTTACATGTGAGGAACGTATGATCAATAGTGCCTATGGTTTCGTTACAGGACCAGCATAGATCAGATTAAAGTAGATGTAGTTTGAGGGCGCTAGAGAGCACAGAAAGATGGCTGCACTATGCACTATTCATATCGACCAAATATCTGCTCATATGACTGCCATCAATCTTCTAAGGAATAGGAGTACTACCTAAAATGCTTTAGGTGATGGATGTGATCCAAAAAGTAGCGCCTATGGCAGAAATAGAGCTGAGAAGCTATGCGGGGTCTGCAATACTGCGTGGGCCTAACCAGCAAGAAAATTGGTGGCAGCCGGCAAGATGAAGAGCAGAGTAAAGAGCGAGCAATATGCCCTGGTAAACGCAGCCCCTGGTGCTGTGAGTGCCATGGTGGGGACTCCCAGCTGCTGCCGAAAGTGGAGGAAATCGTCGCTGTGCCCGCTGCTGCAGAGCGTAGTGATACGGAAGAAAGGTGCATAACACGTGTGCACTGCCGGAGGCCGGTGCCATGGCTCTTTGCATTCGCCTTGACTCGCAGCGGGCATTGAGGCGCCGTGAGCCTCTGCTGCGGCTCATTGTGTGAATCAAATGTGAGAGATGCTGATGTCCCCTCTCATGCAGCTCTGCTTGTGAAAGCCGTGGTGTCTGGATCAGATCAGTGGAGAGCCCCTGGTGCCGTGGCCAGAGCATCTTTACAAGCACGGCGCCTGGGCCACGAGCAGTGAGTCCAGCACTGCCGACGTAGGCACATCTATGGCAGAGTGCTGGGGGAAAATGAGTGGGCTCTGCAGGGTCACACCTGCAATAACTATGCATCCCCATCCAGCTGTGCTTGATCGCATGCCCACTTGGCTCGGTGGGAAGTCGATGGACACTATGCAGTAGGAGATGCTGCCTATAAGCTGCCTTGGCTGTGGGCGGTATGAGTGGCTACCTAAATTAGCACATAGGAACTAAGAGCTATATAATCAAATGTGTTCAGCAGAGAGTGCACAGAGAACTCGAGAGACTCTACTACCTCAGTGTGGATTAGGAGAGGTGGGCTCACAAATCGACCTTGGCATCCTAAAGGGTAGAAGTTAGAGGCTGCGACAGGCGGTGCCACATAACAAGTCAAGGCATGGGAGGTGAGCTGTAGAAGACTGCATGACTGGTGTGGTTGAACCCGTGGCGCCCTGTGTCAGAGTGTTGCTGGCCCTCAGTGACCCCCAGATGGATTGAGGCTGACTGTGTCCTGTGCTGGGTCCCTGAGGCATATAAAACAAATGAGAAGCTCTTAATGTTTGCACTGCACTGGGGCCTAGTGCACTAGATGACTGAGAACGCCCCCCTGGATGTTGGGGGATCTCCCCTGGTGGATGCCTGATCTGGAATAGGGGGCTTCAGCAGACACTAGTAAGTCGCTGATCTGTACCTGCTTGGACCTCCTTGAACTTGTGTGCGTTGGCGATGCTGCACTAGCCATCATGGGCAAAACAGAGAAGCAGCAGTCCCAGCTCACCTTCAAAACAAGGCCCATACCCCGACCCGAGCAGCATGCATTGTCAGACACCGAGCAGGAGCGACAAAATTAGGGCGCTATGTCACTAGAGACTATGCAGCAAAGCCTACAATCATTACATGGGAAAATTGACACTTTGAATGTGAGGAGGGATAATATGATGGCAAAACCTGACAAACAAGCACCATGGATCACAACTGAAGAACAGCAAATATCAGCAGCTGAAGATGACATACAGTCTATCACAACTAAATGCTTGAATATGGAGAAGGTGCTGGTCGTGATCCAAACTAAAATCTAAGATTTAGAGGCATGCTTGCAACGCAACAATTTGTGAATCACTGGTATTCCTGAGTCTACCAACATCAGTTGACTGGAGAACTAAGTGGAGACTATGCTCCAGGAAAGTTTTGGAAATGAGTAGTTATCAGTAGTGTTAATTGTAGAAAGAATGCACAGGTCATTGGCAGCTCGACTGCCTCCTGGGTCCACTGTACATCCAATCATCGCAAAACTACTGAATTACCGTGACACAGTACCATGGCTCTCCAGGGAGAAACAGGCCATACCATACCAAGGGAATGGCATTGACTTCTTCCCTGATTTCAGGGCGCTGGTGCAGGCAGCTTAGTGCGAATGTTTTTAGGTCAAAAAGAGACTGCAATCAGCTCCCCAGGAAAGGGAGAGAAAGGGAGGGGGGAGAGGGAGAGAGAGGGAGGGAGACAGAGAGAGAGATAGAGAGAGAAAGAGAGAGAGAGAGATGTGTATATGCTGGGTCTGGTGGCTCAGTGGACAAAGGCGTCCGCTGCAGGGACCTGTGTTCAACCTCATGGTCACAGGTTTATTTGTTGCTCTAGCCCTGCCCCCTCCCCCACTGACCCCGCCCCCACCAGTGCGGCCCTCAGACACAAACCACACTGTAAATTTGGCCCCCGAGAGAGAGTTTGTGAGTACCCATGCTGTACACTATGCTTTATTCAGCCAGACTTCACATTGAAAGCCGAGAATCTTCACCACGCCGAAAGCGGCTATGGACTTTGTTAAGTCAGTGACACCAACACGAAGAAGCCCACCATGATCTGAGTCAACACCCCAAGACGCCTGAAGATGGAAGAAGTAAAAATCCTCGAGTGTGCGTCAGTAGTACCCTGTGAATCCTATTGAGGGAAGCCTGATAGCAGAACTGTCCCTTATGTTGTGGGATCGAGCCCTCACTGAACTACTAACAAAATAGGACAGACCATAAGGCCAGGATTAGTTAATCACGCTCACATACTTGACTCATTTCCCATGTATTCGACCAATGGGTCACCTGTTTGCTGTCTGACTTGCACGGTCCCAGGCCCTCATTGCTAGATATTATTCCACACCTACCTCTAGGGTACTTATTCATTTAAATGTCCTCATACTGGTTCCCGGCCACCTCCGTCCACCTGGAGGGTACGTAGGCCTTTAGCAGCGCCACAAGGGTATACCACATGACTTTACAATGCGATAATATGATTATAAGTGTACACTAGTACTTTGTATATTTCTATTGGTTTATTTTTAGGTATGGATGGCTTTAGCATGGTTGGGATGCTGAAGTGGATGGCGTTATGTTTACTGTTTGCAGCTCCACCTATGTACCACTACTTATATGTGCTCAATGTCATGCCACATAAGGCTAAAAATGCTGTGTAAAACGATGCAGAACTGCACTCAACTACACTAACCTCTACCACGGGTCGCATTAACTGCTTTACATGGAATGACTCCTGACCTTCTGGTCAGAATCTTGCTCCCCCGACGCGCAGCTCCACCATGAGTGCCTCTGCCCCCTGCACCCTCGGCTGGCCTCGGGTTGAGGCCGGTGCCTCGCTCTGCCTCGTATCCAGCCAGCTTGCCTGCTCCTCCTTGGCCTCTCTGTTGCCTTCGCCTATCTGTTGCTGTTGCAAAGTCATCCTGTGCCCTGGGCACCCCCAACTTTTTGCTGACTGGAACTGGTGGTAACAGACTCTGACTGACCCTGGGCTCTGTTTAACCAGGCCCAGGGCCAGTGCCAAGCTGAAAGGAACACATTAGAATTTAGTTAATACACCCAACATACACTAGGGTACACTAAGGTATGGTGGGGTACCCCTGTTTTGGCGGCATAACCTATCCCATAAGCCCTTAGTATATAATAGGGCAGGGGATTGTAACTACCTAGATCCTGGGGCATGGCAGTTTAGAGCCCAGCAGTTTTTCTGCACGTGCATGTGTACACTGCTGAAGCCTGCAGTCAGTTTAAAAACAGCCCTGGCTGCCAGGATTGCTTTTAAAAAGTAGATTGTACCCAAACTCGACTTTGGTGGTAGGGGCACTTAAAAATGGAAAACCTACAATGTTTTGGCATATTAAGGACCCCCCGGGTCACCCCTAGGTATCCCGGGGGGGGTGGGGGGGTCAGTTATCTATAAGGTACATCCTTATAAAATGAGTTTTTATATGCCTGGGTAAAGTGAAATTTCACAATTCGCTCCTCACATTGGGTTAAAGTGCTGCTCAAATTCGACTTTGATGCTAGAAGCACTGGGTAAGGAGGATCTGCAATATTTCTGCAGATTCAGAACCCTTTAAGTCTCCCCAAGTTGCACAGGTGTTGGGGTCCTGTAGAAATTAGGGAAATACTTATAAAATATGTTTTTATAAGCCTTGGTGCTGGAAAACTGTCCCACGTCCCTTTCCCCATTTCAAACCCCTTGGCCCATAGGTTAACATGGTAGGAAGTTATTGATTAATAAATATTAATAGGAGATGACCGGACCATTCAAAGACTTCCCAGAATGGTAGTAGTAAATCCAACAATATTATATTGTTGAATTTCTCCTCAAAAGTACATACAAGAAGTTATAAGACTTTCTTGTTTGTAAGTCCGAAATTCAGCCTTCCAGTGGTCTGCCCTGATTGGTCAGAGTTAAGTGGATTAGCCAGGCTGCTTTGAAGAGGTGATAAAGGGCCCCTGTGGTTACCAACTGTCCTGGGAGGGCAATGTGTTGTTCCATAGGAATGCCAGGCCAGGGGGTGGAGTTGTAAACCATGCTCTTCAAAGGCAGAGGGGAGGCCTGAGTTTCAGTTTCACTCTTACACTCTTGACCCAGAGTTAGGGCTAGGCTTAAGGAAGATATGTACAGATGGTAGGTGGAGAGGCCATGGAAATATGCCATCCCAGGGAGTGTGTTTAGACAGTTCTTACCACCTTGCTGGAAAATCAGCCATTATGGATTTGGAAGAATGGTGCACTCTGGGACAAAATAATGCCACACTCTACAGGATGTAGTCATAACTATGAGGAGTTACCCTGCTCTCATTGGTCAGAAGTGACCTGGTGCTTGACCCAGAGAATTTTGAATAAGTATCTGAGAGGGGCAGAGCCCTCCAGATCTGCCGCTTGAAACTTACTGAAGCAAGAAGTGCCCTCCTGTGAAGTTTTGCTGTGCGGAGATTTCAAAGGCCTGACCGCTGAAGACTGCACCAACTGAAACTGCAGCCCTGTGGATTACCTTGCTGCAAAAGGACTAAGGAGTGGACTCCCTGAAAGCTACATGTTAAAAGAAGCTCAACTGGAACATCACCAACTAAATCTACACCTTGGAGACCCAACAGTGGATTTGTCAGGGTTTTGTTCAAGTGGATTGCGGAATGGAAGTTTCACACTTTCAAGGACCCTCTTGGAGATTCCAGAACCTTGGATTGTGTGTTGGATACTTTGGGACCCGCCAGCAGAATTTAAGGAAGGAGTTCGAACTGGACCCCGCTTGCTGAAGAAGGCGGCACAACACAGTGGGGAGTAAATTCTTCAGAACTATTTCTAAAGGTGTGTCCCTGTCAGAGAAAACGAAATGACTGAAAGGGGCACAGTTGGTTTCTAGCCCTGATCTCTTGACTGGGTGAGAGTTTTCTGCTTAATTCAGAGACTCTGTCCCTCACCACCCCTTGTTGTAAATACAGTTGGTTTCTAAGCACTAGAAAATGACTAATCTTTAAAAATTCATATCTCCGATTCCCTACAGTGGATTATTTTCATTTTGGTGTCATTTAAAAGATCAAAATATTACCTATTTTTATATATTGGTGTTGGATTATTTTTTGAGTTGTGTCTTAATTATTTACTGAAATGGTGTTTTAAAATGCTTTACATACCGGTCTTTGAAGTTAAGCCTGTCTGCTCGCAGCCACGTTACCAAGGGTTGAGCATAGGAATCATTTTTTAAGACCTATGCTGGGTCCTACCATGTGTTAGTGGCCTTATTGCCAGTGGCAGACCTACGTTTGCCCCTACCAATAACCCACTTTCCAACAGTTGCCTTTACTTTTTTGCCCGTTCCTGCCTATTTTATTTTTATTTCCTTCTATTTTATTCTCTCCTTTATTTCCCTTTTTTCCCTCCTTTTCCCCTTGCTTCCTTCCTGCCGCTGCAGCCCCTCCCCCTTGTGCGTGTTCCTGCTCCCACTTCCTAGCTGACCCGGCCTCCCCCTACTTAATGGCGGTTGCTGCATGGCCGCGCACTTGCGCGCCAAAGGAAAACCCGTCTGCACCTGTCCGCGACTCGACCAGTGCCAGGAACCCTGGTCCTCCGACTCGCCAGCACTACAGCTCCTCGGCTCTCTATGCACTCAACGCCAGCAAGAACCACAACTGCAAACTCTCCTTACCTCTCGACACCCAAGGACCCCTCACCTGCCGACACTGCAGCTGCTCTTTCATCTTCGCCGAGACCCAGGAGCCTCCTCCACTCTCCAGCAACAACTCCATCACACCCCAAACCCTGAAGTGCATCCTCCTCAAACTCCCATGGCTGGACCATCATTGAGTCCGCTTCACCTTCAAAACTAATATCACCCGCAAACCTCCTCACCATCTCCAGCCAAGAAATTGGAACAAGATCTCCAATGACCAGCGCACCGCCTCCCTAAGTAGCTCCGCTCCCACCGCAACAGACGACGACCCAACTACCGCCACCTGTAACCTACACAACTGGATCACCGACTGCGCCACCATCGCCCCCCTTAAGAAAACAGCCAACCACCATGCCAAGAAAGCCAGTTGGTTCTCCACCAAACTCCAAGAAACTAGACGAACCTGCAGACGCCTCGAAAAGCTATGGAAGAACTACAAGACAACAGCTTCAGGTTTTTGAAAGAGAACAATGGTTCATACTAGGCAAAAAGGTCCTAGGAGACATAAGTATCTCATGGAGTTGAAAGAAATGATAATAGCATATGACCATTTTTTGGAAAGGAACCCACGTAAACATGATAGGATAATTAATTTGTTTGAACAATATTTTATTTTATCATTGCAAACAAAATATAGATCTAGTGTTCACAAAATAGTGAAAAGGGACGTGATGTGGTGAGTTAAGGAAAGTTTTTTAAAAATACATACATTGCATTGACAACAAGAAAAACTCCTAACACCAATTACACAAAAATAAAGGAGTTTAGTTTTAAAAGGGTCAACGGCGTTTTGAACTCAACCCTTAATTTCAAAGAGAGGGCTGTGGCTCAGGGGTTCATAATGTAGTGCATTACCCAACTGGCAAAAACATTTGTTGTCATAGGTAACCTTGTCTTGGATCTCTATATCACCACTTTTGTCACAGGGTTTTATAACTATGTCCTTCAAAGATTTTAGGCCAAAAAGACTATTTTTTTTCTTCCAGACTGATGTTATATGGTGTACACCTAAATTTGTTTTTCAGGTTTTCAAGAGTTTTCAACACCAAATGTTCAAAAGTGAGGACTTCAGGAGGTATCGAGTTTGTTGGGGGATGAAAAGTGGACTTTGGGCGTAGTCCTGAAATATTATTTTTAGGAGAAGTTACTTTCTCCTGGAAAAAAGATTTTAGTAATGTAATGTAATGTAATGGAGTTTTATAGTGCGCACTTCTACCCTAAGGCCTCGTAGCGCTTAGGACGGGTGAGGAGAGGCAACTGTCAGAAAATGCATATTAGTGAAAGAGGAAGGTCTTCGGCCGCTTGCGGAACTTGAGTAGATCTGGTTCACTGCGTAAGGAGAGGGGCAAGGAGTTCCAGCAGGAGGCGGCATTCCGGGAGAACGAGCGCCCCCCCCCCTCATCTTGCTCTTTTGACTTTGCGAGTTATAGCCAGACAGGTCCCTTTGGATCGTAAGGCTCTTGGCGGGTGGTAAGGGGAAACAAGGGAACATACTAATGCTGGACAAGTGTGCCACATGGCTTTGTGGGCTATACACATCGCCTTGAATTCGATCCGAGCCTGCATTGGCAGCCAGTGAAGTGTTTCCAATGCGGCTGACCCTGAGTGTCTATGAGAAAGACCGAGCAGTAGGCGGGCTGCAGAGTTCTGAATAACCTGCAGTTTTTTTATGGTACTCGCAGGGGCGCCTAAGTACAAGGAGTTCCCATAGTCAAGGCGGGACAAGATGATAGCCTGCACCATGATCCTCCGGGCATAAAAGGGGAGGAGCGGCAAGATTTTCCTCAGCATCCTCTTCAGCCCGAAGCATGTTGCCGAAAGTTTGGTGGCTTGATGGTTGAACCCTAGGGTGTTATCAAGCCATACTGCAAGGCTTTTGATCTGGTCTTTAAGTTCTGGCATAGTGCCCATACAAGATGGCCAGTCAATGCTTGATCCGGGAGAAGGGGACTTCCCCAGGTACATTAGTTCCGTTTTCTCTCCGTTCAATTTCAGATGGGAAAGTGCCATCCAGTTGGCTACTACTTGTAAGCACTTACCCAAAGTGCTCGAAGAGCCTTCAGGATGGTTCAATCCGACCACCAGTTGGGTGTCGTCAGCGTAGGTGACAATTTCAATGTCAAACGGGCGCACACATCGGCTAGGGGTTTCATATAGACATTGAATAGGGTTGGACTTAAAGAGGAGCCCTGTGGGACCCCGGAGTTGAGGGGCCATGGCTTAGATTGAGTGGTACCCTCAGAGACCTGAAACACCCGGTCTTCTAGGAAGGATAGCCCCGATACTCCGAGCCGCCTAATACGCGCTAGCAAGATGTTGTGATCCACTGTATCAAAGTCTGACTTTCCTGAAAAATTAAAAGATTTCTGATGACAAAGGAGAGGCCTCTGCTCAAGTCCATGAGATACTTATCTTTTCTAGGTCCTTTTGACCTTGTATGAACCATTGTGCTGTTTCAAAAACTTTCAATCATCCCAGGTTCAAATATTGGGGCTCCCTTCTAATGGTATATACATAATTCAACAGCTTCAAAGCAGCCACCTCAAACTCATCAGACACTCAAGGAAGAAAGCACTCCAGGACAGAAACTCCACCCACGCTCACAACATCAAGGAACTCTTCAGCATCATCAATGAGTTCACCCAACATGAGAATGCTGACATCCCACCCTCCCAGGTTCTCTGTGACAGACTCAGCGCTTTCTTCCATCTCAAAATCAAAACCATCCACGGCAACAAACTCCACACGGAACCCATACCCGCCATTCCCCACAACACTCAGCCGACACTTGACTGCTGGACTGCCCTCAGCAGTGAAGACACCCTGAAGACTATGAAGTCAACTCACTTTACCCCACGACCACTGCCCCACCACATATACTGCAGATATCATCGCCCGAGGTTCAACAAATCATCAACCGCTCCTTCGAGATCGCCTCCTTACCCGAAGACTGCCCCGACAGCTGGAAACATTATGAGATCAACCCTCTCCTGAAAAAACCCTCACGGGCCCCACCGACCTCAAGAGCAACATGCAACTCGCCTTCTTCATTGAAGAAAACAACATCTTCGACTCCTCCCAATCAGGCTGCAGGAAAAATCACAGCACTGAAACCACCCTTCTCGCCGCAAGAGACGACATCCGCTCCCTCCTCAACAGAGGAGAGACTGAGGCCCTCATCCTCCTGGACCTCTCCGCTGCCTTCAACACAGTCTCACACCACACCCTAGTCTGCAGATGCCACGAGGCAGGTATCTGGAACAAGGCCCTCCGCTGGAACTGATCATTTCTCTCTGGCAGAATGCAGTGTGTCAGACTCCCCCCTTTACTCGCGGAACTGACAGCAACCACCTGCGGAGTCCCTCAAGGATCCTTCATCAGCCCCAACTTGTTTAACATCTACATGGCCCAGCTCGCATCCATCGCCAGATCACACAGGCTCAACATCGTATCATACGCCGACAACACCCAACTCAATCTCTCCCTTTCCAACAAACCCAACATCCCCAAACGCTACTTTCAAGAAGGAATAGAAACAGTTGCCAAGTGGATGAAGAACAGCTGCCTACAACTAAACATGGACAAAACCGAAGTACTCATCATGGGCCCTCAGTCAGATGCCTGGAACGACACCTGGTGGCCGCCCGCCCTTGGGAACCCACCCTCCCCCACGGACCAGACGCGCAACCTCGGAATTATCCTGGAATCCAAACTCAAAATGGACCGCCAGATCAACGCGGTCACCTCTTCCTGCTAACACTCCCTCTGCCTCCTCTGAAAGACCTTCAAATGGATTCGCGCTCGAACACAGGAAAACAGTCACCCACATCCTTATCAGCAGCAGACTGGACTATGGCAAAGCGCTCTACACCGGGATCAACAAGAACCTCACCTGCAAATTCCAGAAAGTCCAGAATGCGGCCACTAGAATAGTCCTCAACCTACCTCACCACTGCCACATCAGGCAATATTTAGGGAAATTACACTGGCTCCCCGTCGAGAAGAGAACCACCTTCAAGCTCCTCTCCCATGAGTATAAAGTCCTCCACAACACCAGACCAGCCAACATGAACCACCTTCTCTAGTTCCACACATATCAAAGATCCCTCCCTTTAGCCCAGCTCTCTCTTGCGACGGAACCCTGCACCAAGATGACCAGAACAGGAGGACGGTCCTTGTACTTCCTTGAGGCCAAGGCATGGAACACCCTCCCTCTCTAACTACGACAGACACCTTCACTTGCCAAGTTCTTTTAGAGATTCAATACCTGGCTCTTCGACAAAGCACTGTAACATCCTGAAGCCACACACCTCCTCTCCCTCAGCACCTTGAGCCCCTTTTCGGGTGAGTAGTTGCGTTTTACAAACCTGTGACTGATTGATTGAATGTGCAAGATCAAACAATCCTAAGAAAACAATACAGGTGATAGCATATCTGGACCGTCATCATGTGCAGGCTGCCCTCTGGCAAGAAACACATCTCTCACATGACAAAGAACAGGCTTTAGGGGCAAGGTGGGCTGTAGTTCCTGTAGCACCATCCTTTTCGTCATAATAGAGGGGTGATCTCCTGTTAATTAAAAAAAGGCTTGCATTCACAATCAAATATTTTGAATTATGTTGATCAGGGTCGCTATCTAATTGTGAAAGGATGTCTATGTGGCACTGCCGTCACTATCATAAACTCATATGGTCCCAATGTGCATTTTCCTGAGTTCTGTACTCTGATCTTGTGCCGAAATCTTCAACTGCCCTAAGGGGTGGGATCCTCAACACATACCTAGATCCAGCGCTAGAACAATCTGCTACAACAGACTGGCAGGGCAAACAGTCTGTCCGCGTGAAGGTATGGAAGACTATGGTATTATGAATATATGGAGATTATGGCACCCAGGAGACAGGGAAGGTACTTTCATGTCTTTGGTCGCTCCACGCTTGAATAAGTCTGCTACTACGGAAGGGTACATCAGGGACCATCTATGTACCTTTGGCACAGTTGGACAAAGAAGGGCTCAGGAACAAACTGCCCCATTGATTGAGGGAGCGGGAAGTGGGTATCATGTTTTGAGGAAAATACTGTTGGGATTAGCTTAGCTATAGGTGACGCCAATTGTCTGCTCAGCAGCCTCATTGGAGAGCAGACTGACATGGTGTTTTCGTGAGCCCACATACCCACCGTCACACTCACTAACACTGAGCATGATTAGGCTGTCGTTAACCGATTTCCTAGACAAAATGAGGGAGAGATGGGGAAAGGAGACCAGACAGCACTGGACCGACACTGGTCCCTGGATTGCATTATTTTTCAACATCTTCAAGAAGTGCCTGCCCACTTAGGTACAAAATGGATTAGAGAGCGTAGTAGGGCTAGATACTAAACCTCTACGCGAAATCTAGACCCACATATTGCATTATTACCGGAAACGACAGGAGAAGGACAGGGAAAACCGGAGCAGGCCCAACTGGTCCACCAAAAATGTGAAAAGACCGCCCTTAAGGTGCCACGCTGGCCACAAATGTACTCATTGCACCAGTCTTGAAGGGAACTCTGCTTTGCAACCCCAACG
The DNA here is from genome assembly GCF_964263255.1 of Lissotriton vulgaris. Classification (NCBI taxonomy): domain Eukaryota; kingdom Metazoa; phylum Chordata; class Amphibia; order Caudata; family Salamandridae; genus Lissotriton; species Lissotriton vulgaris. Next base: position 110,063,756 of record NC_141686.1, read on the forward strand.
GGTACCAACTCAGTCCTTGCAGCAGAGGTCAGGGAAACTGGCCACAGACATATCTTAGAGACCAGACTACATGGCCAACCAATGCCACCTAAAAGCATATCACGAGTAGAAAGGAATAGAACTGGGGCAGCCTCCGCAGAATACCTATCCCCAACACCAATCCCAAAATAATGCAAACGCATTGCAAAATCAGCCTCAGGTAACTCAGACAACCATGCCACAGCAGGGGCCACATAGATGGTGAAGCATGTGGCAACAGCCGCAATGGACAGGAAGCCCAGCCCAGCAAGGACCACGGCCACAGCCACAGCAGGCGTGGCTGCCTAGGCAGGCAATGCCCTTGCGCAACCACATAATACAAATATGCAGTAGAATCCCAATGAAACCCCCCAACATGGGCCAGCCCCTCCAGGCCCACTTAAAATACACTTCCCTTTCCTACATCCATGAACAAATCTCTGGGCCACCTAGTACGATGCCGATCGGGGAATTGACGTAGAGTTTGCCATCCGGGTGCCCGTAGGGGCCTAGGCCTCTCTCTGCTGTTAATCCCCCATGGTGGGGTTGGCTAGCCATGCCCTGGGGGGTATCAGTCTGATGAGGGGTCAAGTTAGGCCCCAGACAGGTGCTCAATCACCCAGGTCCCCCATCCAAGTCCCATCCAGATGGGCTCAAATACTCCTTTAGGCACCCAACTATGCCATTCAGGCACACCAGCCTAACAGCAAGAGGACCTCCAAAATGTCCAGGTGCCCCTCCTTCCCTTAAAAGCTCTAAAATGAGCCAGACCTTTCAGTGTCGGGAGCTAGGCTTTCCATGTATTTAGGATAAACGCTTCCCCTGCAGATCTCTGCCATCCATGCACAAGCCAGCAACAATTCAGCCCGAAGTCAGCAGAGAGAGTCCACCTGGGCAAACCACTATCCCTGCTCATTGCTTAAGTCAAAAGTCATCCTCTCCAGCGGTGCTTCCACATGACGAAGTTGCTTTGACCAGAGCCCTCCAAAATAGCGAGAATAGCAATCCGCTAGGAAGGAAGTCTCTTATTTCCAGAGAGACCGGCTAACCCCATACCGTCCGAGACAGAAGGGACACTGCACCCAGCATGTAGAAATAAAAACCCGGAGAGTCTCTCAAACATAATCCATCTGAGCCTTTTTTTTAAGCAGGTAATGGCAAGTCCTAAACTATGCACTTGACTCCCACCATACATAAATTCAAGCAGGCCTCATCCCAGTCACTCCCTGCAAAGCCATGGAGGGACCCCGTACAATTTCCCGACTACCCCTAGTTTATCATGCTCAAAGCAGCATTGCCCAAAATCCCTTAAACAAATGCTCAATAGACTTGCACAAAAAGTAGCCAAAAACCCCAAAGTTTCCGGAAAAAGAGCATGACCTAAACGCCCTATCCTATTATATAGACCCTCGTTGCACCCCATGTGCAGAGACTAGAGGTACCTACACGTGACAACAAAACATCGCCAAATTACCCACAAGGCCCTAAAACTGCAGCAAACCCCTTCTGTCCACTATACGTAGGTCAAAATTCAAACACACATTGGTTAAAGCAACAGGCCGCCAACGCACAAACACAAGTAGGTCAAAGAGATAAATAGCAAACATGCATGCATAGGTCAAAGATATCACCTGTGCCGATAAATAGTAACAAGCATTGGCATAGCCAATAGGTTTCGCCTTTGGGACCTTATAAGTGTTTAGTTATCCAGCACAATATCCTTGGTGCAACAACATCAAGTGTTGCATGGCTAAACACTTAAAAGGTCCCAAAGGCGAGACCTATTGGCTATGCCAATGCTTGTTTTTTAACTTTCCAAGGTATTATAGCTAAACCAACCTGCAAAATCTGCAATTCTTAACCTGTTTTACGGGCTCCCAGCCACAGCCTTTGTCAAATTCAGAAATAACTTAAAGCATGCTTTCACGGCCCGGAGATGCATACTGAAAGTGTGGGAACCCACGGACCTGAATGTGTGATAGCTAAACGGAATATTACTCAGCTGTGGGGAGCCAACCAACCACCCCGGGTTTCTAAATGGGCTGAGGACTTGGATTGGTGCATGTTTAGAGAGAAGTCTGTATATGTGGCCAGGGGCTGTCCTGAAAAATGGGGAAAGGTCTGGGGGGGCATGGAACAGCCATCGTGGTGAGATTTGCACGCCACCGGCGCGACAAATGGTAGCGGAAGCGCAGGAGTCCCCGCGATCCCATGTATCATGTATTGTTGTCATCCATTCTGTATGTGCGATGTTTGATTCGTCTAATGTGAAATTACCACCCCACCTGATGTATTTCTTTTTCCTTTTTGTTAATTTGGTAATAAAAAGATATATTAAAAAAACATGCTTTCACAGGGAGTATCTAACCAAGACAAGTAAAACCTCATTGTACATCTATTAACAATGTCCTTTAAAAAAAAAAAAGTCTAACTGTGCCAAGACTTGTTTGCTTGATTCAAATTGTGTTATCCAAATGTATGAGGCATCAATCATATCCCAAACATTCACATCTCTCTTAACTACCAAACTGGCCAGGTTGGCCCTCGCATCACAAAAAACTAATATATCACGGCTTAAGGGACAAAAGGAAGCATTAAAGAAATTCACATTTTCCTAAAGTACGTGGAGGAATGTTTTAATTATTTTAAGGACAAGATGATTACCCTTGCTTTCCTGTTGGTGGCATTTGGAATACCAGTACCAGTTTCTTAATCTTTATGATGAAAGTAGAGAGTTTTTTTTTTTTTTACAGGATGCACATGAGGGCATGTCTGTATGAGTTTGTTTATTAGGAGGGAACAGGAATCTTCAGAGGGAACAAAGAAAAGGTACATAATTAACCGATTGAATGATATACTCAGTTTACTGATCTCGGAATGGCAGAATGATTATTCGACCTTGCTGAGATATGGCCTTGTGAGCCATGCATTACTGCATGTTTCAGCGCTGAGCAAAATCAGCGCTGAGCGATTACATTGGCGAGTTATCCTTAAAAGCATGATGTCAGGTTCTGTGGCCCCAAATTACAAAAGCACCAAAGTGCTCGTACCAGCATGCACAGACCATCAAATGTTGTCCCGTCGGAGTACAAACCTGAGCAGTTTTTTCCGCACCGCACCAACGTGTGTACATATCAATTGAAGATATACCCTCGCAACAACTACAAGTCAGTTCAGAAGCACAGTTGTGTGTATTTTGTGAAAAAAGCAGAACACACTCACAAAAACACCTTAAGAAAAATATAAACATTGTTGACATTGAAAAGTGGAAAGCCGATTTGGTTTTCTTACACTTGCGCCTGACACTTAAATGTCTATGAAAGAACTACGTGCAGATAGAGACAAAGGTGATTTCTGTGGGAACCTATTTTTAACAAAGGTTTGGAGGGCTGAAGCAACACAGGTGCAGAAGCAATGTTGGGGGAAGCTATATGCACAGCACAGGGGTGGAGAAAAGCAAACAAGCAAGAGGGAGAAAACAACGCAGAACTTGGGGGGGACTGAGGAGGGGGGAGCAATGGCAAGAGACAACAAAACGGAGCCAGGGGCAGGGGGGACTAGGGGAACAGAAGCACACTAGGAAGACATTCGGAAAATATATGCACTTTTGTGGCGTTCTTAAGAAAAGCGCGACGGCGGGGGGAGGGGCTGAGGCAGGGAGCAAGCAAGAGGAAAGACAGGCTGGCAGTTCGCGCGTGACCGCAAGCTTGTTGCCAGCCAGCAGCATTTTGAAAACTCACCTACTAAAGGCTCTCCAAGCAGCGCATGCGCGCTGACTCAGCGAGACCAAAAAATATGAGCGAGTACATATGTACCAACATGTAGCGAATACAGACACTCACTTAAACAAGCATTTGCAATGCAATTGGTCTTGCCTTTTGGAACCTTATATGTATTTGGCTATGCAGCACATTAGCCTGGGTGCTGAAACATCTACTGTTCTTTAACATGGAGGGAACATAAGCACCAAACTGAGTGACATGCCAGGTATGGGAATACATGGATAGAAATATTGCCTTTCAACGGGAAATGGTATAGTCCAAGGCTCTGTTTTTAATATAAAATCAGGGCCTTCGGTAGTCATATCACTTGCGCGGCTACTACAGAAGTACAGTGATGTGGCGGGGGAACGAGCCGAACGGTAACTACATGGAGGATTCCCTTAAGCCTGACTAGTGGGGCCCACTATGGCCAGAAAGCACACAACAAGGCAGCTGCCCGTGATCGCGAGGTGCAGCTGCAAGTAATACCAAGGAACACGTCGGACACCTCTCCCGATCTTGTGTGGTTGACTGGGGTGGGTGGGTACCTTGATCCCCCGCTCTATGCAGAGGCTCCGGCGCTGCTTGCAAAGGCCACGGTGCTGACTGTCTGGGATTCAGATGGGTCTGCCTGTGTCTCGCTCGTGACATACCCGTTGGCAAAGTCAGCGGACCTCTCTCACGATGCCCAACAGGTGTAGCAGCTCCAGTCTGGCTTCTATGTTCTCCAGGAATCGGGCAGGGCCGCACTTCTTTGACGAAGGTTGCTAGGCAACCTTTCACATGCCGAGTCAACATTGGCAGGCACCAATGCAACTCGTGCTCCCCCGGCTTACCTCAGCTGATGTAGGTACCATCTATCTGGCGCAAGGCGAGGCTGAGGTCGGGAACGAAGCATCCTCTAGCGCTTTGCTTCAGCGCCTTCACACAGTGTTCCATGTGCATTACAGACAATACCAGACAGAGATGGCGCCACATCATGCTCCACACGCTGGGAGGCAGGAAGGCAACTTCCAAAGCACTATGTTGAAAGCACACGCATATGCCCAAAATAAAGCCCTCAACATGCACTGGGCAAGAGCAAAACAAAGCATCCTCCCTCCCACTCACCTCACCTTCCAAGAATACATATTCATCAATCAGCTCACTCTCCATCCACTAACTCATACAGCCATCCGTTAAATCACTTACTCACCCCTCTGCTCAGGCATCAATTGGCTGCAAGGGAGGTTAACAGTATAGGGGATAATGTAAGAGACGGGGTCAATGGAAGGAAGAGTAAGGAGGGAAGAAGCTGAATTTCAGATGAAAAATTGGTGATCTACAAAAGCAGTACAATGTATTTCATTTAAACTGAAATTAAGGAGAATTTGAATGAATTTAAAATATATTTGAGATTGGCCTACAACTAGTAGTACCACTGACAAATACTAGCATTCATTCGAATGTGACAACATAGCTTAAATCTGGATTGTTTCAGTTGCCAGTCAAACAGCAGCAATGCCAATGATACTGGAAAATACATTAAAGTTAATATTTTTCAAAAATAAACATCTTTTTCTCTATGAACATGTGCCGTGCCGAAAAAGTATATATCTCCTCAAGATGTGCCCTCCAGTCACACTCATCCAAGGTTTAAAAAAAAGTTTCCCCCTCAAAGCTAGGTTTCCCTTCAAAGCTCGCAGCGCCTCACCCACACCGTCCAGGCAGTCAGTCCCCTGCTCAATACAGCTCCCCAGATGGAACTCATTTAAAGAAGGATTGCTCACATTAATAGCGGCGGTTTGTACAACTAGGTTACTTGTGCGTGGGCAGTTTCAGACACAGTCTCCGTCTGAAGTAAAATAGTTGACTTTATTTAACACACATGGCTTCTATAAGAAACTGCACAAATCGCCCATAAAAAAGAACAAGAGGTGACTCAACCCGTGAGCCGTGAGCACACTTCTAACTGCGCATGCTTATGCACAGACACCTAAGCTGTGCCAGCTCTCTACTCCTCATTAGTGCATCCAGTCGATAGCGGTGACTCTTCCTGTGAGCCGACGTCTGACTGTGCATGCTTCTGCACAGACACTCTAGCTGTGCCAGCTCTGTATTCCACCTTAGTGCTGCCAGATGATAACAAGCACAAACTACTTTAAAAACAAGCTTTTGCAATGCAATAGGACTCGCATTTACGCGTGACCTATTGAATTGTAAATGGGAGTGCCAGCGGTGAGAAGGCACGAACGAAAGGTGGGGGTGGCTCGGGGGGGGGGCCTAAGAAGTCACACACTGCAGAAGGGGGCGGCCGGGACACAGGGAATAAAATAGTGTTTTGAGTAAAGGGGCCAGTAGCCATGGAAGGATACAAATGACGAAATGGCCGTGTTGAGGAGGGACTAACAAGCCTAAAACCAATCGGAAGGCAGCATTTAGGACCTTAGCCAAAGCAACAGATGGGTGAAAAGTGGACGAGGCTTCCATGAAGCTTCCACGCTATAGTATATACTGCATGCTCGCAAAGCGGGCAGCACATGTGCTGCAACGCTAGGCGAGACCTAAAAACACCATCTGTGGCAATAAATAGCACACCCTCAAGTAGACACATCAGATAGCGTAGGGGCCTGACCCATGTTCCTGTAAAAACGTAGTTAAAACAACTGTAATCCCTGTGACCAAATTCATTTTTTCACCAGCAGTCTCCTCTACCTTGAGAGAAAAGCAACAAAATGACCCTCAAATTAGGAAACTAATGTGAACTGCACATAAAAACTCCCATTCCGTGAACCACAGCATTAAAATAGGATCCACTGCCAGTGCAAATAAAAAGTTACCATTTCATGAACAACAGCATTAAAATAGGATTCCCTCCCAATGCAAATAAAAAGTCCCGTTCCGTAAATCACAGCAAAATACGACCCCCCACCAGTACTCCACTAAAGCATTGCGAAATTAAAATCTATGGAGCAGACTCTAAAAGGCGTTTCCTCACAAGAATTTCTTGGACGTTATATAGTCCCCGTTCCGTAAATCACAGCAAAATATAATTCCCCACCAGTACTCCACTAAAGCAGTGCAAAATTAAAAACTATGGAGCAGACGCTAAAAGGCTTTTCCTCACAGGAATTTCCTGGACGTTATATAACTATGTGTTTTTCCAAGCTACAGTACAGATCCTAGCTCTTATCCGACAGGACCATGGTCGATCCTTATGTGCACAATCCTGCTGCGGCACGTCAACCCTTCAGCCGAGACTCACAAACAAACTCTGTAGAGGCCCAATGGCAGAAGATCAAAGACTTTAGACTAACCTTTCAGATGATTTTGATTGACATTCCCTTCTCTACCCAAGACAAAGATCCAAGACAACGCTTGGCACCAAGACAACAATCCAGCACACCATCCCAAGACCAGACCACACTACGAACATCATCCCAAGACCATCCCATGACGATCTCAAGACCATCTTTTGAAAAATGGGTCTGCAGTTCCTTAAGGCAAGCAAAGTGTGAAAGATTTAAGTTCCAGGAAAAGGAATGTGCTCCAAAGGGAGCTCGGCCCCTCAAACACCTGAACGGGTGTCATGCTTCATCGTTGGACTAGCTCCTCGTCGGGCCGGTGCTGCAATGCCCGCCAGGCATCCACTAGGGGCCTCTTTGCCGGAAATCTTTTTCTTAGCCGCTTGCTGTAGTGGTGAGCTCACTAGCCTAATTAAAATGTCAATGCTAATTTAGAAAATAATGGTCCTTATTAGCTTGGGGAGTAAATTGATCAAAAAACCTCTACATGTTTCTCGCCTCAATATGTCAGGAAACGATCATGTGGCGATTGTTCTAGACCTAACAGAAAAAACCTACAGTACATTCTGACTGAATTCAATTGAGATTATTAATGTTAGAGTAATCAGTCACATAACAGGATAAAAAGTAATACTGTACCTTAGCCTCGGAAAAGTAACCTGGAAAATAAATAGTGGGACAAACATATCATATATATATCATACAACAGTTTATCATTTGCTAACCAATTCCATGCTTAAAGGAATACAACTGCAATGCCCCAAGTGATGCATAAAACATACAGCAGCACCAACATACATATTGTGGTGTTGTGGGCTTACTAACGGAACAGGGTAAGAATAAAACACACAATTGTACCAACAATCATACCATCCTGCGGCGGGCTTATTAAAAAAACAAAGTGAGTTTGGTTAGCATTAAATTTACCCAATTAGGGTATCGAAAAGGACACCATGAGGTAGTAACAGAGGAAATGGCTATTTGCGTCCTACATGGGGGTAAGAGAAAGGCTTTTAACCACTTCGATGCTGATGACGAGCTCAGCTCGTCATCAGGCTTACCTGCCGTGTGCGGATGACGAGCTGAGATCGTCACGTAACGCAGTAATTTCAAAAATGCCGCACACAGCGGGAAAAGCCGCCACAGCGATGCGGTTAAACTCTGCAAGCGTCTTACCATGGTCCGGCTATAGTATCAATGACGCTGATTTATACTTACTCGGACGCATACTAGCGTCCGCCTTGAGACCTACCTCAACTCTACTTCCTCTGAGGGAAGCGAGGCTGGGGAAGGAAGAGACTTTTGAATGTGGCCCGACGGGCACACTTTGGGACGTGACTGAGGGCCAAGCTCTAGAACATCAACCTCAGTTGCCATCTTGGGGAGGCACATTCCGTTTTAACGAGGAGATCAATGTCAAAGAGTGGGTTGATGACTATGCCCTTGGGAATGTCGAGTGCTTAATTACATAAAAAAGCTTGTGAAACACCAAACTGGAGGCGAGTGATGGATGCCTTAAAGTCATGCATTGGCGATGGAGGATTCTTAGAATGGTTCGGTTTGGGTGTACATATGAGCACTCAATCAACATACGTGTTTGCTATTGGTGCACAAAACAACTTCAGGGGTTTAGCTGTGCAAAATTGCAAGCATGGGAATGGTTTCCAGATGAAGGGCAATGTTTTAAATAGTTGGTTCTTTGTGGAGCATGTTAAGCCTACCAAGAGAATGTGTTTAGTCACCACAATCAAAACCTCATGAGAGTGGGGACTCAATGTGTAACTAAGGGAGACCCATCTTTTGGCAGAAGAGAGTGGATAGGTACTATTTCTTATACCAAGCAAGTAGGAACTATCTCATTGACCCAAGAGAAAAGCAAGATCCCAAGTAACTTGGACTAATTTACATGTTCAGTTCTGCTCAAGGGATGTCATCATTGAGAACTTCCATATGTGTGGATAACCGGAAGGCCCAATTCTGTTCCTTCTTGAAAAGGCAGTCTCAAGTGTGGGTGAACTTCAAGTACAGTCCATTTTATATTATCCTGAGTATGGCCAGCAGTCATCCTAGAGGGTACCTGTCAGGCATGCCTGTGCCAGCCCGATAACTAGCTAGCCCAATGATGAAGCATGACACCCATTTGGGTGTGTGAGGGCTTGTGCTCCTATTGGAGCACATTCCTTTCACTGGAACTTGAATCTTTTGCAGTTGACTTGTCTTGACGAACTGCACACCCCTTTTTTCAAAAGAATATTGATATTTGGAACCTGTGTGCTGGACCTTAATAGCTCCTTGATTTCTATGTTGTAGAGTTTCATAAACGGCGGATCAACCGTGAAACCCCCTTTTTCGGTCTCGGGCCTAGCGTCACACTGCGTAAGCAGTGTGGGCGGAGCCCGAGATTTTATGACTTCAACAGTGTGGGGCTTTATTCTGGCTCTCTCTTCCATTGGCTAGCTTCGTAAATGGAGGCTAGCCATTGGAAGAGATGTGTGTCAATTACTATTTTCCCCGCCTTGATGCGATCCGTGGGCGTTTTTGTGTCTTTTTTTAAGTCCCGCCCCTTTTTTCGTCCTTGTTCATCACGCTGTAGCCTGCGTCTCACCCCCTCACATTCCCCTTTGATTCTTCTGGCGCCCGGCCTCAGGCATGTCAAATCTGCCTGGAGAAGCCGGTGGTTTATGGTTGTATTTTTTTTATCTCTGAACGCGCGCATTCACATCTGTTTATCTCTTCCTCGCATCGCTGGCCTAATTACTTTCACTTTTGCGGCCATTGAAAGCAGCATCCCTTTCACAATCGCTGCGGTATCGCCGGCCTTGAATGATCGTGCATCAACCGAGACTGCGTACAGTTTAGTTGCATTGCCAGTCGTCGAGGCCGAGCCTCCGTTTCCTATGCACGTTTTGGTTCAGTTCCATCCAGAGGACTCGTGACGATGCAGTGCCAACCATCATCTTCTCGTCTAGACCGTGTTCAGGCACACACCCGTCAAATGGATTAAAATGTTTATTCATTCCATTTTACTGCCACCTTTCTAGTGTTGTCCTTAGTAAGCCTAGCAAAGGGGGGTGGAGGTAGACAAGCTCCCGCCCCTTCTCTGATCCTCCACCCCAGTGACGCACCGAGGCCGCTGGCTCGGCTGCTCCAGAAAGGGGGCATGCGTTGCTCCCGTGATTCAGCTGAAGACAAAGGGAAGGGCCAAGAGTGTGTCTCGGGAGATTACGTGTTGACCAAGTGTTCGAGAAGTGGGGCCACACTCTCCAGCGGACAGAGAGGCTTCATCGCTGACCCACCATGGGCTGGAGCAAGGCTCCACGAATACCGCACAGAGCACCACTATACAGGTCCACTGTAGTATTGCACCCGCCACAACGTAACTTACAGACACAGTGACGACAGTCAAGAGCCATCAGTTTAATAAAAGGGTTTCGGCGTGTTGGAAGGCCAGTATTCCACTCCATCGCCAAGATGCCCGGTCACATACCGCCGCCCCTCCCCGTCGCTCACCACAGACACCCAGCTCTGCCAAAGCATGTCAGTTCCGAATCCGATTTACAGACGCTTGCAGTAGAAAGACACACACCGTTTACACGGAACTCTTGGGCACGCACACAGCTCTGCCAGTGTACCCAACTCAGTACCGACGTGCAGCACTCGGCCCACCTCAGCACTATGAGTCTATGGCAGACATGTGCGCAGTTCCGGTGCAGATCAAGCTGCACATGACACACAGGTTATTTCAGCACTGGGGCATTTACACAACTCTGCCTATGACCCTCGCTGTGACTGTATGAACTTAGACTATGCCAGCGATGGGCCCCACAGCTCTGCCAATGAGCCCCGTCCAGACCCCCTCGCCTGTGCTAACTCTACACCCTGCCAGCGCTTCCTTTTTTGCAGCACTGCCTGGCACCACTGCCCTTCTAACACAGTCACGTGACATATCCCACTGCTCTTTAGCTAAACTAGCAAAGATTTAGCAGCTAATGCACCTGCACTGCTTGCTGCCGAAAAGTGGGATTAGCGTAAACACCGCGGAGAACGCCAAAGAACAGGAATAATTTGAAGGAAATGTGTTTCCCTTTTTAGATTAGCAAGGCGTGAGCTGCTGCCGCGGGCAAGAGGGGGAAGGTGGGGCCGACTCGCCCTGGCATGCACTGAAACACAAGCCAGTCCCTTACAAACCACAGCGTCAACACCGGAGCCAGAATATTTTCTAGGCATCTAACCTTCTCTGCGTTCAGTGGAGATTCCAAGCCCATACGGAGGTTGGCCTCTTAGGGAAGCAGGATTAGATTGCACAGTGTTGGCATCGACATGCAACTGGCGAGAAGTAGTAGGTAGCAGTGCACTACGGTAGGTCTCCTAGGCAGTCAATCATAGTGGAGAAGCGTGGCTCAGTAGTTAGAGGCGGCAGACCCGGAAGCTGAGATCGACCGTGGACCAGGGTTCGATTCCCCGCCTCGGCGGGTCTCGGGCTCAAAATTCCACGGACTCGACAATTCTCGCTCTGGTGCCTACTCAACTCACGGGGTCACACTCTGCGACTCTGGGCAATAGCTTGCTTAATCTCCACTACGGCCCCTCGCGGTGGGATGCCTGGCTTTCACCTTGTGGACACCATGCTGTGGTTTCTCACAGGGGAATACCAGGACGGGTTCCCTAAGCAAGCGCCGGGACGCTTACGGGCAGCTGTGCGCTTTACAAGTCCAGCACATTTACATTTACATTTACACATTTACGAGTCTAGAGCCTTCGAAACCCTAAGGGCCGCGGGAGTTGGGCAGTTAGTGCGAAGCCTATAGTTATCTGGGTTTCTAGATGCTGCCGGACAGGGCTTTAAGTGGGCCGGGTCTCACTGGGTCTGAGCACCAGCAGTTTTTAGGTCTCGCCTACGGCCACGGAATGATGTGTTTTATGTACTGTGTATGATGTGCACAGATACAAAGCTATGCGCACAGAGGTAGGTAAAACTGGATTTGGTATTGTTGCCGCCACATCCCTTCTGATTTAGCATAAATGTAGTTTAAACCGCGACCATGCCACTGAGGAACCGGTTCGGCTCTCTGGGAAACACTGGCTCTATTGGTGCTGCACACCGTTTGGTTATTTAAACTATAGTATTTTCACCTCCTGCAATTGTGTTTTAAAATGTTTGGCATCCGGACAACATATATCTACACCCTGTGGTATAACATACATTTTAAGTAGAGCTATGGTTGTGCATGGCGAACATGCCACTGTGATCTGCTTATTTTTACAGCAGAGACTGATGTTTTACGTATAAAAGCTTTTTATATTTACAGGTAAAATCCATAGTACTGGTAGTGAAGTGCTATGCAATAGGATTATTTAGTTTGAAATAAACAGTCCGTGTGCGTGATAATTAATAAAAAAGAAAACATATAAATGTAGAACACAAGTATATGCTATATAATAGTATTTTCCTTTTTCCTGTGCGTATTGCACATGTGATACGTTATGCAAAGTAGTTTGCATGGCATGCTTTCTTAAGCACAGACGCACATCTTTATTGCGCTTCCTAGAGATAAGCACAAGTTTTATAGTATCCTTTTGGTCCACCATAAAATTCATTGTGTTCTCTTTAGAAGTGGAGCTGGGGCGTGGGTTTTATCACTTTTCTCGACATTTGTTTACAAACCTGTTGCAGAGGTTAGCCGCATCTGGTGCTTTGTTATAAATGTTGTGTTAAAGATTTATTGTGTGATAAATGTAGGCCTTGTTTTCCTATGTCTTTTAATAATTGTGTATGCTTGGTATGTAGGATTATACATACAGCTATTTGTAGTTTACAAGGGTTTTTTAAAAGCGTGGAATTTTCCCCCAAAAATCGAGCCCCACACTCCTTTAAACCTGTAAGCAGACACTCGTTGCTTAAACGCTCCAAATGTATTTGAGTAAGTACAAAACTGGCGAAATAAAAATGCCAAATAAACTCAGTAGCGTAAAAATGTAAATAAGCGGGCTCTATATATTTACTACTGGAATAAACATACAAGTTAGTGTGCCACATATATATATTTGCATCTGTAATAAAAAATGTACTTAAGCGAGCTCCAATTTTTTTACCAGTGTGACAAAATATGTTTCTCTTTCCCAACGCGGAACTCTAAAGAATCCTTTCTTTTTTTTCTTTTTGTAACCCTTCCCAAGCTGTTCTCTTCCTCTGCTACCTTGCAGAGTCAGTATTCTTTATTTTTGAGGAAGGTCAATACCAGCTAAACTTAGCAACTGCACTGTCCTTTAAATATTACGCTGAAAGTGAGATATTAGGCTGAAAGCAATTTAGCCCTCACTCTATCTATCTATTGCCCTCACTCTATCTAGCTATCGCAATCACTCTATCTATCTATCTATTGCACTCACTCTATCAATCTATCGCCTTCACTCTATCTATCGCCCTCTATCTATCTATCGCCCTCCTTCTATCTATCTATTGCCCTCACTCTATCTATTGCCATCACTCTACCTATATATCGATCGCCCTCACTCTATCTGTCTATCTATCGCCCTCACTCTATCTATCTATCGCACTCACTCTATCTATTGCCATCACTCTATCTATTGCCATCCCTCTATCTATCTATGTATCGATCGCCCTCACTCTATCTATCTGTATATCTATCGCCCTCACGCTGTCTATCTATCGCCCTCACTCTATCTATCTGTCTATCTATCGCCCTCACTCTATCTATCTATCGCACTCACTGTTATCTATCAGCATCACTCTATCAATCTATATATCTATCGCCCTCACTCTGTCTATTTATCGCCCTCACTCTATCTATCTATCTATCTATCTATCTATCTATCTATCTATCTATCTATCCATATATGTATCTATCTATCACCCTCACTCTATCTATCGCACTCTATCTATCTGTCGCACTCACTATCTATCGCACTCACTCTATCTATCTATCGCACTCACTCTATCTATCGCCATCTATCTATCTATCTATCTATCTATCTATCTATCTATCTATCTATCGCCCTCTATCTATCTATCGCACTCACTCTATCGCCCTCATTCTGTCTATCTATCGCCCTCACTCTATCTATCGCCCTCACTCTATCTATCTAGTGCCCTCACTCTATCTATTCCACTCACTCTATCCATCTATCGAACTCACTCTATCTATCGCAGTCACTCTATCTATCGCACTCACTCTATCTATCTATCGCACTCACTCTATCTATCGCACTCACTCTATCGCCATCACTCTATATATCTATCTATCTATCGCGCTCACTCTATCGCCCTCACTCTATCTATCGCATCACTCAGCACCACCACAGCAACACTCAGGGGCACCACAACATCACTATGCGCTACCACAGCATCACTGAACGCGACAGCATCACTCGTCGCCACCACAACATCACTTAGCGCCACCACAGCATCAATCTGTGCAACCATTGAACAACAACTGGTTCAAATATGTTCTCTCAATGTTTCAAGCTTTATTACAAATGTCACAAAAATATGTTAATATTTCACTTCTGTTCTTGGATTTGTCACAATAAAATACACTGAATATAATCTTCACAAAAGCTATTTGCAAAAGTTTAAGCTATTGCCATTATAAATGACAATAACTTTTATTTAAGTATTAATTATTAAAAAAAATTAAAAGCCATTGTTATTTGTAATATCAATACATCTAAGTCACGTAAATACAACACATATTGCATTACAAATGCTATAGGTGTCACATTTGCGAAAGTTATAACTATTGGCATTGTAAATGACAAAGCCATTAATTTCGCTATTTTCAAAACCAACACATAAATAAAAAATGTGTCATTTACAATACCAATAGCTCAAACTTTCTTAATGCGAGTGAGAGCAGAGCCACACACAGAGCCACACACACAGAGCCACTGGCTCTGGCTCTGTGTGTGTGGCTTTGCGTGTGTGGCTCTGTGTGTGTGGCTCTGCTCTCACTCGCATTAGGAAAGTTTGAGCTATTGGTATTGTGTGTGTGGCTCTGTGTGTGTGGCTGTGTGTGTGTGGCTCTGTGTGTGTGGCTCTGTCTGTGTGGCTCTGTCTGTGTGGCTCTGTGTGCGCGTGGGTGGCTCTGTCTGTGTGCGCGTGGGTGGTTCTGTCTATGTGCGCGTGGGTGGCTCTGTCTGTGTGCGCGTGGGTGGCTCTGTCTGTGCGCGTGGGTGGCTCAGTCTGTGTGCGCGTGGGTGGCTCTGTCTGTGTGCGCATGGGTGGCTCTGTCTGTGTTTTTCTCTTATGCTATTCTTCATCTTCAGTCATTGTAGTGATGACTTAGTTTCCTACAATTCATTGATCCATACAGATTTTCAGTTCTTGCAAATGGGGGTGGTAAGGTTGATGATGTTTTTTTACCTCTGTATGTGATGCTATACCTCTTTAAGATGATGCAGGCTCAGTCCTGACCCCCCCACCCTCGTTGGTTGTGCTTGCTGTTCTGACCCCCCCACCCTTGTAGGTTGTGCTTGCTGTCCTGACCCCCCCAACCCCTGACCCCTCCACCCTCGTTGGTTGTGCTTGCTCTCCTGCCCCCTCGTTGTGAGAGTTTTTTCTGGCCTCTGTTCCCTGTGCATGGCTCTGTGTGTGTGGCTCTGTGTGTGGGGCTCTGTGTGTGGGGCTCTGTATGTGTGGCTCTGTGTGTGTGGCTCTGTGTGTGTGGCTCTGTCTGTGGGCAGGTGGGTGGCTCCGTCTGCGCGTGGGTGGCTCCGTCAGTGTGCGTGTGGGTGGCTCTGTCTGTGTGCGCGTGGGTGGCTCTGTCTGTGTGCATGTGGGTGGCTCTGTCTGTGTGCGCATGGGTGGCTCTGTCTGTGTGCGCGTGGGTGGCTCTGTCTGTGTGCGCGTGGGTGGCTCTGTCTGTGTGCGCGTGGGTGGCTCTGTCTGTGTGCGCGTGAGTGGCTCTGTCTGTGTGCGCGTGGGTGGCTTTGTCTGTGTGCGCATGGGTGGCTCTGTCTGTGTGCACGTGGGTGGCTCTGTCTGTGTGCACCTGGGTGGCTCTGTCTGTGTGCGCGCGAGTGGCTCTGTCTGTCTGGGTGGCTCTGTCTGTCTGTGTGCACGTGGGAGGCTCTGTCTGTCTGTGTGCGAGTGGGTGGCTCTGTCTGTGTGCGCGTGGGTGGCTCTGTCTGTGTGCGCGTAAGTGGCTCTGTCTGTGTGCGCGTGGGTGGCTTTGTCTGTGTGCGCATGGGTGGCTCTGTCTGTGTGCACGTGGGTGGCTCTGTCTGTGTGCACCTGGGTGGCTCTGTCTGTGTGCGCGCGAGTGGCTCTGTCTGTCTGGGTGGCTCTGTCTGTCTGTGTGCACGTGGGAGGCTCTGTCTGTCTGTGTGCGCTTGGGTGGCTCTGTCTGTCTGTGTGCGCGTGGGTGGCTCTGTGTGGGTGGCTCTGTGTGTGTGGGTGGCTCTATGTGTGTGGGTGGCTCTATGTGAATGACTGTGTGGGCGGCTCTGTATGTGTGTGTGGGTGGCTGTGTGGGTGGCTGTGTGTGTGTGGGTGGCTCTATGTGAATGACTCTGTGTGGGCGGCTCTGTATGTGTGTGTGGGTGGCTTTGTGTAGGTGGCTCTGTGTGGGTGGCTCTGTGTGTGTGGGTGGCTCTATGTGAATGACTCTGTGTGGGTGGCTCTGTATGTGTGTGTGTGTGGCTCTGTGTGGGTGCAAATGCAATAGGTCTCGCATTTGCGAGCGATTAAGCTATTGGCATTGTAAATGACAATGTCATTTATTTATGTTTTCAAAACAAAACATAAATAAAAATAATGTCATGAGCAATGCCAATGGCTCTAACTTTAACAATGCCGAGACCATTGCATTGTAAATGCTTGTTATGATAAAGAGGTAGCCTTTGACACCTCCTCGACAGTTATGATCTTCAACACATCTGTCCTTCCTTGCTGACACACTGTCTTATAACATCAGATTCCTGTATACCTGATCTTTCCTTAGCTTACTATGGAGAAAAACCAGAGCCTATGTTTTGATGGTGACATGGTGTCTGAAATTCTTAAGACATCCTCATTATTAGAAGCAGACGTCTCTATTTCATCAAGCAGGCAAACAGATGACTGGAATACTATAATAGCGATGAAGTAACAACTTACAAAAATTACAATCTATGGTGCAATAATGACGGTGCACTTGAGGGCAAACATTTCTCCCAATGGATTAATAGCTGCCAACGTTCCACGTATCTTTTTGGAGGAGCCACATTTAAGGAAGAATGGTCCCTGGTAGCATGGAAATGAACCAGGGATTGGTTGGTCCTCATAATTAAGACTGCAATAATGATGGAGTACTTGAGGGCAAACATTTCTCCCAATGGATTAAAAGCTGCCAACGTTCCACGTATCTTCTTGGAGGAGCCACATTTAAGGAAGAATGGTCCTTGGTAGCATGAAAATGCACCAGGGATTGGTTGGTCCTCAAAATTAAGACTGCAAAGCGGTTAGCTGATGACCTTATTGTAAAAAATAACAATTGCTGAGGGTGCCCTGAAAGCTTATATTTTAATTTTGGCTTTTAAAAACAAGCTGGCTGAAATGAACAGCAAAATCACTGAACAAAAGTATTTTCTCATGAAGCAAAAAATAACTAAACTTCATAAAGACATTAAGAAGTTTAATAAAGAAAAAGTTTAGCCCTACCTTAAAGAGCACTTCTAACTGACATATTGTGCGATTAAAGTCAGCCTTTCAGAAAGAGAAACTCCTCCAATAGCAGCAATACCAGCTTGGATAGCTGGGGGAGCAATAAAGGGAGAAAAGTCCTCCACTCACTATGTTCCGGTATGGAATTGCCCATACCCTCATGGGGAAGAAAAACTCGTAGTCAATCTGACTTCAAGAACCCTCACAGAAACTGAAAAAAGGGCCTTAAGGAAAGGATTGGGTTTTGAGGACTTCCAAACAAATTTTGAACATCACTTTCGTCTGCAAAATACGACTCAGGGGTTTCTTCGCAAGTAAACCAGAACAAGAAACATCAGACTAAGGTCTACGCAATCCCTCAACATTCACCTAACTCAAGTACGATCCCAAATGAACTTTTAACTTTTGAACAAGCAGCTCTTAAGGAGGCTAACAGGTGTCTCAAAACTAATATTCTTCAGAACTGGCCGAGCACAGAGTCTATAGCCTTTCAATCTCTGGCTGATGACATGACCATCACGATATAGCAGGCAGCTCATGGAGGTGCCATTGCAATCATCTCTACTACTGATTACAAAAAAGAATGCCTTCACCAACTGTCAGATCAACAGTACTCTACTCCAAATGTAGAATACCATGCCAATCATCTTCTGACCCATATCACCAGCATTGTCATCTCAGCCGAAAGTCAAGGGTGGGTGTTCAAAAATGAGGCAGATTTCCTGGTGAACAAGAAACCAAAAATACCCTACTTCTACACCCTTCTTAAACTTCATAAGGGTGCCATAAGGGTGTTTTGTCACCCTTCCAAACCTCCGTGCCTGGAAGACCCATAGTTTCTGGGAAAGGTCCTTTGCTAGAACTCCTTTCGATGTTCTGTGACCATTTCTTAAAACAATGGCCCTAAAAACTCAGTATTTTGAACCTAATAGAGTTGATTAACAATAAAAGAGCACACATTGACCTCCTAGTAAGCCTTGATGTGGAGGCCTTGAATACTAACATACCCGAGTCAGCTACCCTTGAGGTTATTGAAAACAACTTAAGGTCGACTGACTGGTCCTCAACCACTCCCGTAAGTTGCATTATGGAGTGTGCATCTTTATCCCTCACAGAAAACTTCTCCCTGTATGAAGACAAATGATATCATCAAAGCAGAGTTACTTCAATGGTCAGTACATTCGCCCCCACTCTGGCCTGCCTTTATATGTCCCCTTTTGAAAAAGAACACATCTTGGGCACTACCAACCCCTATCCCGCAAATACCCTGCCTTGGCGTCTATACAGCGATACATCCATTTTTTGGAAAGGAGGTAAAGACGTTTCTCTTCGTTGAGTGGATTTAAACACTGAACCTCTTCCTACATTTCACTACCAACACCTCTGAAACAGAACTATCGTTCTAGGACCTGATGATCCAATTGACTGATGGAAAGTTGCACACTAAGACTTTCAAAAAATCTACTAATAGTCTCAGCTTGCTCCTTTACAGGAGACACCACCCGAAGGCCCTATGGAATAATGTGCCTTATGGGTAGTATCTGAGACTGCCGTAACTGCATTGAGACCAGTGACTACATAGAGCAAGCTAAAAATCTAGCAGACAATTTGGAGAAGTGCGATTATCCGGCAAAATGTATAAAAACTGCACAAAAACGTGCAGGCAACAATAACAGAGAGGCTCTACTGGAATGCCGTGAATGACGTTGTCGCGTTCTAATCTAGGACCCCGATCAATACTGTGACCTTATGCCCCTATACGGCTATAATTCATTTATTCCCAGATAATGGCATAAACGTTCAAGTGTGATATTTCAGAAACTCGTCTCTGGCCTCACACGGTCAGAGCCACATTTCAGAATCACCTCCTCTGCAGCTCATTAGAGCAAATGACACAGCAGAAGCCACTATCTAAGATTCCTAGATTACACTCCGAGTTCTTCAACAAGATAAAAACTCAGCAACCTGGGAAAGCCCCGCTTGCTATGTTTTGATTAGTAATAGAACTCTAATAAGCACTGAAAGGACGATCACTTCCTAGTGACATCTTTATTGACGTCTTATGTCCAAAAACTTACGTCAAACAAGGCACCTTTCAGGTATAAATACTACCATCATTGCCTTAAGCAAACGCTGATGCTGATCCTATCGCTGCAGTTGCTACTGATAACTAGCGACCGATGGTGTGCTGAACAGAGGAGCCGAACAGCTGTCCCCTGCCGAGCCCAGCAGATGCATCCAGCCCACGGACGCTGCCCCTCCTCCTCTTTGACGCGCTGAGAGAGACGCTGTCTTTTCTCCTGCCGAGAAAATCCAGCTCCGGCGTTTCCAGCCTACCCTTGCGGGTGACTGGGATATCGAGTCCCGAGAGGATATACAAGACCTCCAACATTCTATTCCAGAGGTATGGTGTTGACTAAACCCTTAGAGAGAATTCTTGAAGCAAACCTTGGCAAAACCAACTTAACTTAAACTGCTACTTCCTTACTCCCTTCCACGTGTTAGGCTTAGGTCAGTCACACTGGGGTAGGCGTAGTTAGAAGCACCAGTTGAGTATGTTAGCCTAATGTATATATGAATGTATATATGTTTTATTCATTTTAACCATTGTATGGCTAAGAAACCATATCAATGCTTTTACAGGATTATTTCGCAATACTCATTCTATTGTACGCACTTTATTTAATAACTAGTATTGCAATTGTGGCAATCCATTTCTCTTGCATGAGAAGAAAGACTGTTCAATAAATAATACCTTTTATTGAAAACGCCCGTCTCTCTGTTCTCTGCATCTTAGTGAAAGTAAGCTGCACAAAACTGACTGAGTAAAATAACTGTCTATTGTTTCACACGACTCTAGAGATTGACTCTTATTCTCAGGAGCAAAGTTGTCATGTTTATGCGGTTGTTGGAAAACTGAATCCCTTCTTGGCTGTGCCAAGGAAGCTGATCACTTCCTATTCAGTCAAGAAAGTTTCCAGTGACCTCTGAGCTAGTTGGTAACAAACCCAATTAAGTTTAGCATAGTCAGTAGAGACCTGGAAGATCCGCACTTCGACGTCGATACTACTGTTTATGTTATTCCAATGCGCAGGGCCAATTGGGAAAATAGGAACTACACTACATGGCGCCCAAACGTTTGGTAAGGCGATAAACTAACGCAAGACGTTAGAGTAACTCAGTCGTGCATTTTGCACACAGACCCCTTTCTCCCGTAAATACTCCAATAGACGTCTGGAGTGGGTGAAAGGTTAAAATCCGCCCGAACTTAGCAGGAAGAGATTCCTATGTAGAGTTTCTGGTTTATTCAACGTTGAAGGATACAGTGTTCCAAAATATTGTGCACCTAATCTTTGTCTCCTTGGAGACCTGCTCTGCAAAACCTTTTCTGACAATAAAATGTCAGACTTAGAGAACGGAACCGCTGCACCCGCAGTAAATGCGACTCAGCAGGGTACCGACGGTACTAATGAACCGGGTGCGAAAATCATCCCGGCACATTTAATAAAAACTATAACGTCAAAACTTATAGAAAATGGACTGACCACACAAGGTGGCACAGTCATCTTCGTGATGGAGGCTCACGAATATCGGCAGACAGAGGTATTCTATTCATGGATAAAATTTCCAGCGGCAAACGCTGCAACACATGAGTTCCACTATTATATAATAGTGGACCCACCGGAAGAGTACGCTCCTTTCGAGGAGATTGAAATCCCATTAAAATACCAAGAGCATTTGCTCTGATTTAAAGGCGCCCTAAAACACAATGATCACATAACCAGGCTCGGTCCACTAGGTAGACCAGGAGCAACGTGGCCGGTTCTAGCCAGCTACACACCGCATCCGGACATTGCAAAAATGTCTAGAGAAGAACTTTTAGCACAGCTAAAAACATTAATTAAAATACATAGACAATTAGTCCAATATGTAATGCGGACTGCAACAGTCCAAACAGCTGTTAATGTACAACAGCTGACCCCTCATCAGGGGAACACAAATAAAATTATACCACAGAACATACAATCATGTCTTGGTAAAACACCCATAAAACGGGAACAAATTCCTTTCTGGTTAGCGCAGAAAATTACTCAAATAGAGGCAGTATTTCCGAATACTACTCCCATTGAGAAACACAGAATCTTGACCATCTGCCTTCCAATGGGGGTCGCACCACACGTGGAGGACTGTGACACTTGAGGTACAGTCTTTGCTTCCATTTACACGAAAACACATGGTGTTCCGTCAATGGCGGTAATACCAGATGTGCTAAAACAGATTCAGAATGAATACGGTCCAGAACCTGCTTTAACTCTTGGTATGAAATTACTGAAAGACTTCAAGCAGGTCTCGGCTATATTACTAGCCAATATAAAAGGAGAAGCAGCATCTGTGGCGATCCGCCAGAAGTTGAAGGAAACAGATGTAACAGATCAACCAATTGAGCTTGCCAGAATCATAGAAAAATGCTATGAAGAATTAGGTAGAGACAGCTTGGGTGGGAAACCAGTAAAGCCCCAACTACTCGAAAATCCTGAAAAATTATTTATTAAAAATAATTTAAACGGGGGGGAGGAGCCTAGCTCGAAACCATGATGGCCGCCTGATCTCTCGGCTCCGCCGACCCTCTCGCCTTCCTCCCGTTTTCCGCCTCATCCTGCATTTCATCCTACACACGAGTGGCGGTAGCGGAAACGGGAGGCGAACCCGGACCGGCCGATGTGCTCCTCTGCTCGATCCCGGCTGTGAAAGTGCTGAGACGCCTCTGCCTCCTCCTGCCGCTGCGAGGCTGAGCCGAGTCTTTGTTCTCTCGCTGACCGGCTCTGTCCACAACGAAGGCCGCCATCCCTGGCAGATCGGAATCGACCGACTACATGTGGCAAGCGCGTCTTGCCCCCTGGATCCTGCTCTATCGCTTTGCTGGCTTTGGGCGCCGCCGCCGCGAAGGCAACATTGTATTTAATCCTTAGCCGGGGACGGCTTCCTTGCTACTTTGTTCCTTGGCGAGTGGTGCCGACCGCCATCTTTGCAGCTTGCCTTTCTCTCCCGTGACGGCGGCTCCCGGGCTGCTTCTGAAATCGCGAACGTCTGCCCACACTGCATCGGCACTGAGTGACCATGGAGTCTGCCCCCCCTGTCCCCTCGGATGGGCGCTGCCATGGTATATATCGGCGAAGGGACCAGCTGAATGTGGAGGGGGATGGCGGCTACACCCCGGGTCAGTACTGCGACCATTTGCCCAGTGGAAAAACTGTGTCCTCTCTCCCTGATAAACCAGTACTGCTTGGTGACATCCTGGTAGCCCTATGTAACTTAAGAGTAGCCTTTGATATTGCTGGCCGCGAATTGGGGGATCGGCTGGATGGGATTCTATCGCCTACATCCTTGCTTGAACGCCTCTGGGAGCAGGACACTATGCCACACCCGGCTTCTACTCTCCTTCCCTCCTCTCCGGTTGCTATTGCCACACCTGGGGTGCGAGACCCTACTACTGCTGAAGTGCTAGCTGTTACTCCTTTGTGGTGGTTTGAAATTTCTGGAGATGCAATGTGGCTGAGGAACGATGCCCGGGTGCCACGTTTGGCGACTCCTCGCGGGGTTATTGACACTACTTGCTCAACTATCCTGGAATGGTTTCTACTGGCTTGGCTTGCCGATCCTGGTGGTTCACTAAGGGGCGCTACATCCTCCTGTACTGTGGTTCTCAACACGGCTGTTTGTTGGATGTACTTTGATGGACACCCCCCCGCTCGGATGTGGTCACTTCGCTCGCTCGCCTCCCCCAAGGTGTCTACCGTGAGGCTGGACTATGTCGCTGCTTCGCATCGCAGAGGGCAGGGATGAGGTTGTCTCTTCATATGCTCGGACTGTTTTTTGCTTGCACTGCTGGGACACTGATGGGTTGCCGGAGATAGTGAAGATTGGTATTGTATTGGTCGCGGGGTTTGGGATCGGGCGGCCGGAGTGATATGTGATGGTAGTCTTGGAAATATCCGATGGCCCTCCTCCGGTCTTATGTGTAACACGTTTCTTTTCTCTTTTTTCTTGCTTTTCTTTTCTTCCCTTCTCTGTTCTAAATTTCGGGTTCGGTTTGGGGGCGACAGGCACGTTGCTAGGGGGGGGGGTCGGCCGTAGCCTCGGCATACGTGCAGGGTGGGGGGTGGGGGGTAGGGATTTTGTTTCAGTTTCAGTTTCTATGGGCCTCATTTTTATTATCTCCTCTTTCTTCCTTTTTTCTTTCTTTTCCCTCTGGGTTTTCAGGTGCCTTGGGGTAGCGATACCTATTCTATCCGCTGTTGATACTGTCGTTTTAGTGGATTTGGGTGTACTGAGTCCGTGGGCGGGCGATGGCCAATATGTACTGTTTATTGTGCAACTATTCTGACGATTATTATTCTTTGCCGCATATCATGTCTCTTCCTCGTTTTGTTGCTAACTCGCAGGTTCGTTGCCTGCCAATTGCTCTCGGTGGATCGAATGCATCTGATCCTTCTTATCTACAAAACTTTTAAAAATTAACCTCACTTCTCCTCCGCCTAGCGGTCCTGTTTATTTCTCATGCCTTGGACACTTCTCGTTTGGTTTTTTAGGGACCGCTGAGATGGCCTATCCTTACTTTTTGTGCTACAGATTGCTTTCGAGGCCGGCCTGTATGGTTGTAGGCCCGTATTTGTATGCTTACTATGCACAATAAAGGTTTTCAAAAATAAAAAAAAAAATAAAAAAAAAAAATAATTTAAACACTCCTAAAAAGAACTGGGATGGAAATAAACAATCCACTCCCAAGGAAAAAGTTTTCCAGTCCAGAGGAAGGTCTCCTCGACGGAGGGAAAGAACTCCGTCTCGAGAACACCAGTCTCCCCAGAGGGAGCCCTCTGAGAAAAGATATAACCTTAGAAATAGGGATAACTTGAAGAAGCCTGATAGATATCAAAGTATTGATACACGTCCCTCTCGATCTTTTTCGCAGAAATCGGAAAGAAGAGGACGGTCAGACCCAGGAGAGCACACCAAGTCCAAAGACAAGGAACCTGCTCAAAGTAAAAAATTACAATTTCCAAGAAAGAAGGTAGCCAGTATTAGAGTAATCGAACATGCCGAGAATACTGAGGACACAGTTTAAAAACGGGGAGTGGGCACAGACAATGGTAGACAGCGCAGCAGAAATCAGCATAGCTCGCAAGATCCTGATGAGTCATCTGGAGACAGTGGACACGAATGAATACATTCAGGTAGAAACTGACGATACCAGAGTTAGCAAACCTCATAAGATATACGAAATAACACTGCGTATAGAGGGAGATAAGACTAGGAAAATAAGGGGTCTATTTTGGGATAACCTCTCAAAAGGCTATGACATCCTGTTAGCTGAAAAAGATTGGACCCCAGAGTTTGTCAGGGAGTGCCCTCGTAGCGAAGAAATGATTATGCCTGCCTTCTCAAATCACATTCCGATTCACAAAAAATATACATATGCAAGGAAATGGGCTGTAGCCCAGGCACCTGCACTATATAAAAATCATGTAGGGTGGGATGAGGACTCTCCTCCTCACAAAATCCAGTTAAAAAGTCAACCTGCTGCACAAAGGCAGTATCCCATTAAGCAAGAAGCTAAAAAACAGGTCAGGGAGATTTTAGATCAACTTGAATACCAGGGGCTGATTGAAACATGCACCTCTCAAATGAACAATCCTTTGTTTCCTGTCTCCAAACCAGACAATTCATATCGACTAGTTTTGGACTAAAGACAGCTTAACGCATGTTGCAAAACATTTGCAGTACAGAATTTGCATAGTGCTGCACTAATGAATAACATAGTTAGGAAAAAATATAAAAAAACATTAGACATATCTAATGGTTTCTTTTGTCAAAACATTGCACCAGAAAGCAGATACTTGACCGCTTTCTCAGTAATGGGGTCACAGAAAAATTTCTGTAGGCTCCCACAGGGATTCAAGAACAGCCCAGGACTATTCTCAGCCAGAGTAACAGAGTTACTACAAATATATGATGATGAGGCATTATCTTACGTAGATGACATCTATTTAACAGACGACGACTTGGATACTCACTTGAAAAGGGTGAACACCATTATACTTGGGTTCGCAGCAGAGGGTTACAAATTCAACTTTAAAAAGTCTCGAATTGTCCATCTGACAGTATTATTTTTAGGATACGAATTATCAAGTGAAGGGAAAAGCCTAGAGGACAACTTCTTAGAGAAGTGCGCTGTACTCCAAGCACCGAAAACGCTGAAGAATTTACAATCGATTCTAGGCTTCCTGAATTTCGGTAGAACTTACATTCTAAATTATGCGGAGAGGGTTAAACCTCTCTACAAATTAATTAAACCTGATTTTAAACCAATCAACTGGACTCAAAAACACACAGAAATGTTGAGATCATTGCAAACAGACATGTTAGCAAAAACAAAATTAGACACACGTGACAACACACGCAATCTTGTAATCCGAGTCATCCCAGGAAGATGCGGATTCACGTACCTGACCTCTAATGAGGGAGAAAAGGTACCAATTTCAATTAAATCTCACTTGTACACACAAGCAGATAAAACATTCAGTCTCACAGAAAATACTGTGAAAGCAGTGCAGACTGCAATAGCTAATGAGCGAGAATTAGCACACGGCAAAAGGATCACTGTCCTCACAGCGGAATCCGCCTTTGAGGCGCTATTCAGCCCAGTAAACCTGCCTACAGTGTCACTGGATCCGACATGGATACAGTGTATAGATTCTCTAGGAGCGGAAGATGTGAAATACTATTTCGCCCCGCAATTCGAAGAACTGAATGAATTGACTTATGAAGAAGAATATCCTCTGCCAATCGAACTTCTGCCTCTCCAACAGTACGCCTGTATAATCTATACAGATAGATTCGTACAGCATTTCAACGTAGAGAACAAATCCTACGATGCAGCCTGTGCGATTGTTAAAGGTCGCTGGCTGTGCGGTAAATTCAGACCGAAAATAACAAAAACTGAATCAGTAAGAAACTGTTCGGCTCAGAGAGCTGAAATTAGATCTTTAAAGATGGCGCTTGAGAATGCGGAACGAGAATTCCCGACACTAATCGTGTGCGATTCGCATTTTTGCATCAACTCTTACAATAATAAGTTGCAGAGCTGGATTGAAAATGATTACAAAGATGACACAGGTGACACAATCAAGCATAACATGCTTTGGAAACAAGTAGTTCTTTTACAGAAAGAACTACAAAAGACTCACGTGATACACGCACAGAGTCTTCAACGTGATGGCGTTCACGTTGCAGGGAATTCATTGGCTAAGAAAGCCACAGCGGAAGCAACTAAACCGGCTTCCGTAGCCACAAAAAAGCGTTCAGTAAAATACATTGACGGGGAAACCATGCTGGCAGTAAAAACGTCCGTAAAAGGCGACTGTGCAGCACTACCCGTGAACTATCCACTCAATTATGCATAGGTAATCGATGCAAACTCCGTTCCTTTTGCTCGAATCCCTGGAGTGGAAGATAGAGTGATTCCAAACAGGAGCAGGAGGGGCTTCCTCTTACTGGAAGCACACATGGGGTTGGGTCTGAGACACCAAACAATCAGGGACTCTCCGAAAGAATTACAATCAGAGTACTGGTGGCCGGGAATGAGCGTAGATATTCAATATTTTGCTAAAAACTGTAAAGACTGCAACAGAGATCGCAGTGGAGAACCGGCCAGGGTAGTGTCAGGAACCCTAATAGAAAGCATAAGGCGATCTATCCGCGCAATCAAAGAAGAGAAACGCGTCCCATTGTACATCATTAAGACAAAATCCACTTAATAAATGTGGCCCCAGCGCTCGGCTGACGCCAGAACGGTTATAAAAGATCTGCGAGTCTTTATCGGCACATACGCAATTGCCATGTTCCATTCTGACCAGGGTCCTGCTTTCAGCTCTCGAGCTTACAAGGAGGCCATGGCCAGCATTTTGCGGTATTCTTGTCCGTCACACCCCGAAGGGAACAGTGTGGTAGAAAGAAAAAACCGGGACATAAAGCAATCTATAACAGCGAAGGTATTAGGTTCAGGTGCTGGGTGGGTCAAACATTTAATAAGTGTCCAGTTAAGTCTAAACAATTTGCCAAGAAATTCTCTAAAAGGTTTCAGCCCATATGAACTATTGTTCGGAACTAGAATGCGAGTTCAGGACCTCGATAGTCAGGTATCAGTGGTAGAAGATAAAAAGAAAGACTTTGACATCAAAGATCGTTTGGCTGTTTTACAGGACTTGAATGAAACAAGAAAATCCTTAAGCAACATAAAGTTAAAGCAACAGCCAACTACCACTGAAGAGGCACCATCAGCCCCAGCAAGGCCTGTCTGGATTCCAAAGATTGGGGATCTAGTCAGAGGGAAAATAGCGGTGAAGAAGGAATTTGGGCCTTCTTACAGAAAAGCAGTACCGGTCTTAGCAATCAACGGAACAAGATCAGTAGTACTACCGCCCCTTGCTGGTAAAAAGGAGAACAGAGTTGTATCAATCGACCTGGTAAAACCACAAGCATGTGGCCTATAATCAATAGTAGGCCAAGTGGACTCCCGAGAAACAACAGAATACCCAAATTTGCAACAATTCAAGAGGTTCAAACTGAAAGACTAATCACATTCGATAAGCCTGCAGTGCACAGAGAAGGACTATGCAATAATGCCATGGAACTCGTGCCCCTTGAAACACAGATTGAAACAGTTCATCAAGAAACACCAGTCTACAATGATGTGGCATCAGAATGTGCTACCGAAAGACAAATTGAGAAAACAATCCCAACAATTGACAGAACTGCCTCTGGCTACTTCATCAATTTCGATAACTTTTCTGAAGATCATAGCAAACCCCGAAGTAACGCCAGAAACAAAGACTTTTAAAGAAAAAGCAAAGGAACTCTTTCACCAACTAAAGGAAATTTATCTTGTTTCACCATGGTTAGAGTTCTGGTTCGGACTAGGTGTATTTTTCCTCCTGCTTTGGCTCATCATGGTACTTTGTTTGGGAAAATTCATTGAGGGAAAATATAGTTCAATGGACACAGCAAGTCAGAACATCAACTTAGTCCTGAAACCACACAAATCATCCCACGTGAAGAAAAGAGAACTGTCAACGGTAAATGTCACAGCCATTCCAATACCCGGCGGGGTAGTATGGGACAAAACTGACTATGAAATATTTGGTCCGGTCGAAATCCTGAAGTATCCTCATCAATTCAAGGTTTCCTTAAGTGACTTTGTAAAACCTAGTAAATTCTCTGATGATTGGGACTTTGAAAGTATTAATAATATGATGTCTGATTTAGTAATGTCAGCAAGATTTACAGATCATGATTACTTACAAGGTTCATCTAATTATGAGCAGATGTTCTGCTACACACACTATGGTGATCATTACTTGCATAAATCTGCACAACCTAGAAATGTTTTAAAGTATACCCAATGGGAACATTGTGCTACTCCACCAAAAAGTAGTTGTAAAACATTCTATGAGAAATTCCAGTACTTCTCAGGGTTTAACACCAGTGATGCTGAAACGCTTTATTATAAACTGTTAGATAAAACAGGATTGAAAAACATGTTGACAAATACTAAATTGATATATTCAGAAGCATTTTATGAAACAATGATGACATTTGGTTTTGATTATTGGAAAAATAACATTGAAATAAAAACCATCTGGGGTACAAAAGAGTGGCAGGTACAAGGCCTAGAAGCATTATTTCGAGCCTACATGATCCCAGAACAAATGATGTTTTTATATGACACAATTCACCAAACATCCTGTCTTGGCCTAGCTAAGATTAAAGAACTTAAGAAACCGTCTATTCCAAAGCCAATACCTGATAATGCAACTACAGATATTGAAATAGACGTATCACAAATTTTACATCTAAACAGAACACATCCTGATTGGAAAAAGTGGTTAATCTGGCCTACTGACACGAATAACTGTCAAGATAGATTCCTGAATAAAACACAGGGGTTAGCAGTGTCCAGACCAGACCCTAGATACTCCCAGAGACAACATCCAGGGATAGTAACAACATACAGTGTAGGGAAGCTGTGCCTTGAATGGCTAGAATCATCCACACTGGCTGAAATTAAGCAACACTTATCTTTACTAAAAGATGGTGCTGATTTGCGCGATTTCATTCTGGAACAACGCAAACAGCGTCAAAAACGTTTCATAGCGACCAGTATATATGCTGCATACAACGAGGCATGGAAAATTATGCAAATTGAAACAGCAGAGAAAATACGAGAAATTGATCGTATTAATTTGGAAAAATCACTTTCTGTAGTGGACAATGGGTTAATGACTCTGTCCTCCAGAATATATTCACTGGACAGCATTGTATCATCTGCCATAGATATAATAGACAAAGACTTGCTAATGTTACAGCATGGCCAGTCGCAATTGCGTTCTATTGTACAGTTAGGCTGGACGCTGCAAAATCTTCGTTCAGGCTATGTGCCTTGGCGTTTAATCAACACAACGTCATTGTTTTCCATCTTTAACCTTACTGATAAACAAATCAGCTTGGCACAGAAAGGAGCAGACTATACAATCCTGAGCATCAAAAAACTTGAGAGATTACCATTGACAATGTCAGAGAGTCCTGTCATTGAATGGATAATACACGGGATTATCACAATTCCGATAACAACTTTCAGATTTAAAAATTGCCTTGAATACATACCTACTGGCCAGTATGAACGATTGGGTAAAGGTTACATTAAGTCAGCATGGAAATTACCACACACACACATGCTCTAGTGACAGCAACAAAAATGTATTTCTTAGTGGTGAAAACTGCAAACATTCACTGAGCGGTATACTTTTGTGCCAGGGTATTAATTTACACGGTGCCTGTGAAGGAAAGTCTAACAACCTCTCATGCCACCAACATGTCACACCTGCAACGCAGACAGAGCCTTTCTTTATGCAACTCGCGAATGGGAGTTACATTCTAATAACGGATCACAGCTGTTGTGGCCTTTTGCCAGGAAAAGCCTATCTCGTAAGCGTAACTTCCATGGTCAAATGCTGTATGCAAGCATTGTTCCCAAACGGCCCTGAAGACACTGAGACTCCCATATGGCCTCGTTTGAATTTCTCTTCTATACGAATTGATACTTTAAGCAGAATGAAGTCTGTGCTTTTGCAGACAACAGTGCCCATCACGTCATCAAAAGAGACGTATGATCTCCTAGTTGCAAGGCCAACATCAGAGATTCATGACCTTTTATCAACAAATTGCCCCATGCATTTCACAGAAATGCTTAGCCAAATCCTTAACATGTCTAGTGCCATAGGCATCCCAGGCGTATTTAAGACCATTTTTACGGGACTGCTAACACCATTCAAAGCAATTCTGGGAATCATTCCCAATTTTGTCCATTCAGTCTTTGGCGGCATACCCCTAATTTTGGGACTTGTAGCGGGAATTTTATTTTTGACCCTCCTGCTCCAATAGGGTAAGCCAAAACTCAGACATGACTCCGACAGGAATGGAAGAAACGATCCTAGCAATGCGCTACCGGGACAGAATAACTAGAGTCCTTGGACTGGCCAGGCTGAGAGATCTGAACATGACCTGGTTTCTTTCATTCAGACCTATATGGCAGGCCTGCACCTTACCTGTGCTTCGATGTATGCTATGCGGAGATGAATGCGTGTTGAACACCTGTCTTGCACTTCCATCAGCAGTACCAATGGATATCGATACTTTGCTAAGTCCTGTAACGGCTCACGCATTGTGTTGTCCCCAGCGGCTACCAATCCTGTTGAGACTCCTGCGATACGACTAGGTGGTGACAGTGGAGCGAAAAACAAGAGCAACATCACCCAGGTACGACCTTCTGTGAGCATTGCTGATCCAGACATCGAAGATAGCAATCATTCTCACACCTGCCAAGTTACAGCACTATCGAACTATGTCGAACTGTCACCTGATTTTGTAGACCAATTTTTTGAGAGCCTGTCTGATATGATGTTCTCCCCTGAACAGAAACAATAACTTTTGAATAGCATTCCGACAGACAGCGTTCCCATGAAAGCTGAATTCGGCCTTCAGTTTTGATCAACAAAAACTGCTAAAAAGCGTTGGAAGACTATTCCCCCGTTCACAAGAAAATATTTTTTGGATTGAGCTATTTTTCATAATATTTTCCCCTTTTTTTTCTGGCATGAATTCTTTGCTTAAAGTAGACCTATTCATAGAGAACAGAAGCTTCTATTTTTAGGTAAATCTAGAGACAAAATAACTTTACACCAGCCTCTAGCAAATTTTACAGCAATGCATTTATATGTGATGAAATTATCTCGCCCTTCTTTTCTGTATAAAGAGATATTTCATGTGTAATTTTTTCGCAAAATCGTTCACTGATTACATATGCTATGATTTTTGAATGATTTTTATGCTTAAAAGACGTACTGTACCTATATTTCCATGTATTGCAAATACACCATTTCAAATGCAGATATGTATTTTGGGGTGGGAAATGTTACACATGCATCTTATTGCTTTAGTTTTAGTAATTTGATGGACATAGATACGTTGAGTGGGTGTCGCGTTCGAATCTAGGACCCCGATCAATACTGTGACCTTATGCCCCTATACGGCTATAATTCATTTATTCCCCTATAATGGCATAAACGTTCAAGTGTGATATTTCAGAAACTTGTCTCTGGCCTCACACGATCAGAGCCACATTTCAGAATCACTTCCTCTGCAGCTCATTAGAGCAAATGACACAGCAGAAGCCACTATCTAAGATTCCTAGATTACACTCCGAGTTCTTCAACAAGATAAAAACTCAGCAACCTGGGAAAGCCCCGCTTGCTATGTTTTGATTAGTAATAGAACTCTAATGAGCACTGAAAGGACGATCACTTCCTAGTGACATCTTTATTGACGTCTTATGTCCAAAAACTTACGTCAAACAAGGCACCTTTCAGGTATAAATACTACCATCATTGCCTTAAGCAAACGCTGATGCTGATCCTATCGCTGCAGTTGCTACTGATAACTAGCGACCGATGGTGTGCTGAACAGAGGAGCCAAACAGCTGTCCCCTGCCGAGCCCAGCAGATGCATCGAGCCCACGGACGCTGCCCCTCCTCCTCTTTGACGCGCTGAGAGAGATGCTGTCTTTTCTCCTGCCGAGAAAATCCAGCTCCGGCGTTTACAGCCTACCCTTGCGGGTGACTGGGATATCGAGTCCCGAGAGGAGATAGAAGACCTCCAACATTCTATTCCAGAGGTATGGTGTTGACTAAACCCTTGGAGAGAATTCTTGAAGCAAACCTTGGCAAAACCAACTTAACTTAAACTGCTACTTCCTTACTCCCTTCCACGTGTTAGGCTTAGGTCAGGCACACTGGGGTAGGCGTAGTTAGAAGCACCAGTTGAGTATGTTAGCCTAATGTATATATGAATGTATATATGTTTTATTCATTTTAACCATTGTATGGCTAAGAAACCATATCAATGCTTTTACAGTATTATTTCGCAATACTCATTCTACTGTACGCACTTTATTTAATAACTAGTATTGCAATTGTGGCAATACATTTCTATTGCATGAGAAGAAAGACTGTTAAATAAATAATACCTTTTATTGAAAACGCCCGTCTCTCTGTTCTCTGCATCTTAGTGAAAGTAAGCTGCACAAAACTGACTGAGTAAAATAACTGTCAATTGTTTCACACGACTCTAGAGATTGACTCTTATTCTAAGGAGCAAAGTTGTCATGTTTATGCGGTTGTTGGAAAACTGAATCCCTTCTTGGCTGTGCCAAGGAAGCTGATCACTTCCTATTCAGTCAAGAAAGTTTCCAGTGACCTCTGAGCTAGTTGGTAACAAACACAATTAAGTTTAGCATAGTCAGTAGAGACCTGGAAGATCCGCACTTCTACGTCGATACTATTGTTTATGTTATTCCAATGCGCAGGGCCTATTGGGAAAATAGGAACTACACTACAACGTGTGTCACAACCTTCACACCAGAGTCCAACATGATTAAAAAAAATATCAAAAAACACTGAACAATTTTGTAAACTGAAAACCTCACTATACCTCTCTCCAGGTTTGCTTACAAATGAACAGCTAACCTAAAGCACATGCTCATCCACACTAGACCCAAAAAAACTACAGCCATCCTACAAAAACCACTATGGAATGTGCCTCCAGTAGCGGGACACTTCCCATGTGGACAATGTAATGTGTGTTTCCTAACAGAAGCCACAAGAAATCATCCAACTGAACGACACCCTGATATGGACACAGAGAAAACACACCAATTGTAATTCAAAGAATTGCATGTATATGATGGCCTGCGTCTGTCAGAATTATAAGGGGATGACTACTAAAGCAATAAAGGTGAGACTCACAGAACACCAGAGCTACATTAGGTGTAAAAAATATAACACCAAAATGAGCACATATTTCTTGACTGCTGGCCACTCTCCAGATGATCGAAAATGGACTTTACTTGAAGCTCACCAACACATAAGACAAGAGACCCTTTTCAAAAAGGAACAGAATTGGGTCTACCGGGTATACACACAAAGGGAAGGCCTCAATGATTTCCCTGAAACTTGAATCTTTCGCACGTCGCTTGCCTTGAGGAACTGTACACCCCTTTTTTCAAAAGATTATTGATACTTGGAGCATGTGTGCTGGACCTGAATAGCTCTTGGTTCTCCTTGTTGTAGAGATACCAAGATCATCCCAGCAACTACAAATGTTTTCTAAGCTATGTATTTTCCTATTTTGTGCACACCCTCTACTTAGCATGGGTGTTGTTGCAACCTACCGAAGCCAAAAGCACGCCTAGTCCTATAGAACTCATCCCGAGCTTCTTACATCGATTGTGTATGGACCTTTCCCACCTCCTATATATGTACACTACACAGAGCACTAGCATCTCTCATGCACTACATAGCGCACTACTACACAACACATGAAACCCACAGCGGACCCCACCGAACTCAAGAATTACCGCCCCATCTCGCTCCTCCCGTTTCCAGCCAAAGTCATCGAGAAGACCGTCAACAAGCAGCTGCCGCCTTCCTTGAGACGAATGGATCCCTCGACCCCTCACAGTCTGGCTTCCGAGCCAACCACAGCACCGAGACCGCCCTCATCGCCGCCACCGATGACATCCGAGCCCTGATGGACAACGGAGAAACAGCGGCCCTCATCCTCCTAGACCTCTCCGCGGCATTCAACACTGTCTGCCACCGCACCCTAGTACAGCGCCTCAGCAACGTCGGAATCCAGGAGAAGGCACTGGAATGGATCATCTCCTTCCTCGACGGAAGAACACAGAGAGTCCGCCTACCACCGTACAAGTCAGAGGCCACCGAAGTCATCTGCGGCGTCCCCCAAGAATCCTCGCTGAGCCCCACCCTCTTCAACGTCTACATGAGCCCCCTCGCGGCCATCGCACGCCAACACAACCTCAACATAATCTCCTACGCCGAAGACACCCAGCTGATCCTCTCCCTGACCAACGACCCCGCCGCCGCCAGAGCCAATCTGCACGAAGGGATGAAAGAGGTAGCCGAGTGGATGACGACCAGCCGCCTGAAACTGAACTCAGACAAGACGGAGGTCCTCATCCTGGGCTCTTCGCCCTCCGCCTGGGACGACTCCTGGTGGCCTCCCGCCCTGGGCACCGCACCCAAACCGACAGATCACGCACGTAACCTGGGCTTCATCCTGGACTCCTCCCTCTCCATGAACAGGCAAGTCAACGCCGTCTCCTCGGCGTGCTTCAACATCCTACGCATGCTACGGAAGATCTTCTGGTGGATCCCCACCGAGACCAGGAAGACCGTCACCCAGGCCCTCGTCACCAGTCGACTGGACTACGGCAACGCCCTCTACGCCGGTACCACCGCCAAGCTCCAGAAGAGACTCCAGCGGATCCAGAACGCCTCAGCCAGACTCATCCTCGACATTCCACGAACCAGCCACATCTCCGGACATCTGAGAGACCTGCATTGGCTCCACGTCAACAAAAGAATCACCTTCCGCCTCCTCACCCACGCACACAAAGCCCTACACGACCAAGGCCCGAACTACCTCAACAACCGAATCAACTTCTACGCTCCCAAATGCCACCTCCGATCAGCCAACCACGCCCTCGCCACCGTCCCCCGCATCCGAAGAGCGACAACAGGAGGAAGGTCCTTCTCCTACCTGGCCGCCAAGACCTGGAACTCCCTCCCTCCCGACCTGCGCCTGACCCAAGACCACCTCTCCTTCAGGAAGAAGTTGAAGACCTGGCTGTTCGAGCAGTAACGGCGCCCCCCTCCCCCCAGCGCCTTGAGACCCTACGGGTAAGTAGTGCGCTCTATAAATGTCTTTGATTGATTGATTGATTGATGGTATCAGCACATGACCTCCGTGGGCACCCAGCCAACAAACAGGTCATAGTATATATCTGCTCGCTGATACCTTATGCAAAACGGCAGACAGGCGTTATTTATGTATAGGTGCACCTGTACCTATGTAGGGTTAGGGCCAAGATACAACAAAC
The DNA here is from genome assembly GCF_964263255.1 of Lissotriton vulgaris. Taxonomy (NCBI): domain Eukaryota; kingdom Metazoa; phylum Chordata; class Amphibia; order Caudata; family Salamandridae; genus Lissotriton; species Lissotriton vulgaris. The sequence goes on from NC_141686.1 coordinate 110,100,053, forward strand.
CAGAATGGAATTCTTTAGAATATTAGTAAATATCACCCGGTATGAGACCAATCCTAGAGCACTGTACCTCTTTATCAAGCCTATCGACATCCAGGGAGAGCTAGACAGGATAAACAGAAAGGGCACCCCAGGGGAGGACACTGTTTGACCTGGAGACATCATAGAAAAGAGGTTCTTGGAAGTAGCAAAACCGTCCGGTCCTGCATCTGTCTGTGGTCCTAGGGCAGCCCTTAACATCTTTGCGTCAGCCTTCCTTAATGACAAATGGACCCCTGACATAGAGATCCAGTGCTGGGCCGTTCACCTTGATATGACTTCAGTGTATGCAATAACCTTAATTCGCACAACGACAATGTCGATAAATGCAACCTCCACAATGCCAATCTATGCAATAGCCAACGTACCTGGAATGCTGACAGTGTATGTGCCCACGATCACAACCATGAAAATGTATGTACTTGCAATATGTGTGATGACAATGTATGGGCTCGCATTATCAATGATGGCAAAATACGTACTCGCAAAATCAGCAATGACAATGTATGTACACGTAATACCAATATCCATGATGTAGGTATTCACAATGACAATCACCACTTTGCATGTCCCTGCAGTATGGAAATCATATCCTTGCTGTTGAATCCGTCCGTGATGACCTCCCCAGCAACCCTGAGTCCAAGATACGTGGTTAGGCTGGCCTTGAGACCGGCGCCCAGATTTATCGATTGACAAGTCACAGGCGGTGTTACACTTAACCCGGAGACAAAAGCACACACAGGGAAACCCCAGATCAATTCCCCAGATAAGCAGCTGCACCACAAATAGGCCCAAGGAGATTGCCCCAATAAAACTTCTTAACCGGATGGACTTGCGTTCCCAAAAGATAACAAAGTTAGATGCCGCATGTAGTTAGGAACATGTAGCCAATCAGGGCACAGAACGTACACAGTGATCACATGCTCTCAATGCCAGATATTTGGACAAATGCACTGGCCCCTACTATGTCCAAGCAAGGATGAGAGCCACCTTTGCCCTTATCAGATAATTGTACTTATGTTTCCAGGACTAGGCCCAAATGTATATGCTATATGAGGATGTGTAATCGATTTTAAACTGGCCCACACCTTCTGTATTTCGAGACAGTCTGCAGACCGGACTCTGATGGCTGCCTCCTGGCTGATGTGTTTAATTAAACCAACTGTTTCTGTTTTGCCAAATGCCTGTTGTCTTTTCATTTTTTAAGGTATATTCACACCACAGCAACAAACTCACACGTTGCCTTCTCCCCTAATCTCTGTTTGAGATGGAATCCTTTCTACAAAGGTGCAAAGGTGCCAAAACTCTTACACCACTGCAAGGCTACACTAACAAGAGTACAGCACTGAAAAATCCCTGTAATATAACATAACACCAATGGGCCTCCTTTGCTGGGTTAAGAGAGAGACAGCAGTCTCCGAAACCCTTGTCTAGCAATTAAGGAATATGTCAGAACTGAGCGGTAAGGATGCTGGCCTAAAGGTCTGGCTGCTATATGCCAATGAAACTTCTTTTTACTTACATTACACAAATAAATGCTGTTATCATATTAAAGCCAGTTTTACAAGCTTCATCAATAGTGCGGAAAAAGTAGCAAAAATTATCACTTTCTATAAATAATGCACATAGAAGATAAGTGATTGAACGGTGAACAACCTTTACAACGAAACTTTTACAACGCACTACCATTACCATGCAGGCATTACAACGCAAACCATTACAACGCATTGCGCTGGGGGGCGCTCTAGGATAGGGAATAAGTTTAATTTTCTGTCCAACACCTTCCCTAGTGTCCACGGGGACTGGAGTTGGAATAGAAAATTAAACTTTTCACTATCCAGCACCTCTAAGCGCTATGTGTTGTAATGGATTGCGATGTAAAAACCGTGTTGTAAAAGCAGCGTTGTAACGTCATACATCCGATTGAACATGACAAATTTTGCAGCAATTGACTATTTTTTAGATGTAAAACAGTCACTCGTTCATAGGTGCCATGTTTCAGATAGCTTCTGTGTGACATTAATATGGTTTAGGTGTGCTTATGTGAGACATTCCATGCTTTATGTGTGACGTCACGCTACGGGTGAAACTAAATCGTGATTAAAAACACTTGGGCGCCAATAAGTCCAGTATCCGGCGTCTGCAGAGAATACAGAAAGCAGCAGCCCGCACTCCTCCGGTGCTCCTGAAATCCTGCTCAGTGTCTAGGTTTCTACCTAAATTACTTTGGCTGCCAGTAGAAAAAATAATCCAGTTTAAAACGCTATGTGTGGCTCATAAAATTCTGACTCAACATGCACTGCCGGGGTTGGCAGATCTGCTAGCCTTCTTTGTTCCTCGGCACACTCTACGTTCTGCTGACCAAGGGTTGGCTTCGAGTCCCCGAGTCTTAAGAGCCAGAGCTGGAGGCCGCTCCTTTAGAACTCTTGCAGACAGACTTTGGAACTCTCTCCTAGCCTCTATCAGAGGGATCCAGAATCATCTTTCCTTTTGCAAAGCCATAAAAACCTGGCTTTTTACTTTGTAATTACTCTTCAGCTTCTATTGTCACAGGTCTTTGGTTGCGCCTGGACGCCACGTTGCTGGGGCAGCCATGCGCATTACAAATCTTATAATATTAATAATAATAATAAGCAGAAAAATCCCTGTAAAGTTAAATATGAGAAAGTACCACACTTGGTGCCATATGAAGGGCTAGATGTAAGTAGCAATGACTTTTTTTTCAAATGTACTTGCACTAAGTTATTGCTGCTCACTGGTTGCATATTGTCATTAAATTTAATGTTACCTGCGTCTGCTTTGAGCAAGCACCACCCACCGCCGCCAGGATAAAACAGAGTACACTGCCCAAGGTTTAACAAAGACAGCTGATAATGTTTTGTTGACCCCATTGCTAACTAGATTTTGCTGGACTTATTATTTAGGATCAGAAACCTATAGTTTAGTTTGATCGTCTTTTAAACAAGAGCGGCCACGGTCCAACACGTTTTTAGGTCGAGTCTAGACAGCGTTTGCACAGTCAGATGATCAGTCGTATGTGCTTTGTAGGGTCTGACTCCTCCCATCCTTTGGATTGGCTTTTCTCTGTGTCATTTAAAAATCATAGCCTCCAAATGGCTAATGTTTAGTGTATGTCCCGCCTTTTTAAAAAAGTTGACTACCCTGGAGTAATGCCGCAGGAACGAGCGACAACACATATGCAACACATATGCAGACCACTGACTCATTGTCAGTGAAATTGCTCTCCCAACCTCGCAGCTCCACCATTAAGTGAGGTGCCCCTGCCCCTGCACTCTTGAGTGTTGGTGTTCGAGGCCCTTCTCCACCCGCAGGTTTCCCTGCGCCTCATCCCTGGTGGTCCAGTGGACCTCTGTCTCCTTTCTTTCTTTCTGCTCCTTCACTCGTTTTTCTCCCCTTTCTATCTTTCACCTTTCTGCACCTCTGCTCTTTTGCGCCTTATTTCTGCCCATTCTCCCTTTCTCTCCCTCTGCTCCTTCACTCGTTTTTTCCCCTTTCTATCTTTCACCTTTCTGCACCTCTGCTCTTTTGTGCCTTATTTCTGCCCATTTTCCCTTTCTCTCCCTCTGCTCCTTCACTCGTTTTCACTCGTTTTTTTACCCTTTCTATCTTTCACCTTTCTGCTCTTTTCTGCATCTCTGCTCTTTTGTTCCTTATTTCTGCCCATTTTCCCTTTCTCTCCCTCTGCTCCTTCACTCGTTTTCACTCGTTTTTTTACCCTTTCTATCTTTCACCTTTCTGCTCTTTTCTGCATCTCTGCTCTTTTGTGCCTTATTTCTGCTTATTTTCCCTTTTTTCTTTATCCCTTCTTTCCTCCCTTTACCTTTCCCCGCCGCTGCTGCCCCCGCGGCCCCTCCCCCCCCAGCACGACCGGCCCAATCCAGCTCCCCTCCCCGCCTCCCAGCTGTCCAGCCCTCCCCGACCCCTACTTAATGGCGGCGGGCTGCGGGCGCGCCGCTGGTGCACGAAGGCGCGTCAAAGGCAAGCACTTCTGGGCCCGTCTGCGACCCGTCCGCGACCAGCACCCGGAACCCTGGACCTCCGCCCCGCCAACGCTACGACCCAGCAGCACTCCACGCATTCAACCCAGGCCGCAACAACAACTGCAAGCTAGCATCACCAGCCGACACCCATGGACCCTTCAGCTGTCACCGCTGCCGGCACACCTGCAGCACCGCCAAGAACACGGATCCAGCACAACCCGCCCACAAGAACACAACCGAACCGAAGACCCTGCAATGCATCCTCCTCAACGTCCGATCCCTCCACAAACACGCCAGAGAAATCTGGAACCTCCTCGACAGCACAACCCCAGACGTAGCATTCTTCACCGAAACCTGGACCAACACCACCTCGGGACCGGACAACGCCATCGCCATCCCCCAAGGATACAAGATCTCCAGGAAGGACCGCCCCTTCCACCCAGGAGGAGGAATCGCCATCGTCCACAAATCCAGCCTCCGCCTGAGCACACTCCCTGACGAGTCCACAGAACTGATGGAACACCTTCACTTCAAGATACTGGCCAGCCCCACCGCCGCCCTCCGAGGAACCCTCATCTACCGACCCCCTGGACCCCGCGGACCCTTCGGCAACTCCATCACGGACATTATCTCCCAGCAGGCCATCGCATCCACCAACTACACCCTGCTGGGAGACCTCAACTTCCACCTCGACAATCAACTGGACCCCAACACCACATCCCTCCTGGACAACCTCCACAACATTGGACTTCGCCAGATCGTGACCGAGCCCACGCACTCAACAGGACACACCCTCGACCCCCTCTTCACTACAGGAAACTCCATCACCTTCAGCCACACCACCGAATTCCCATGGACCGACCATCGTTGCGTCCACTTCACCTTCAGAACACCCACCATCCACAGACACCAGCACCTGCTTCCACAAAGAAACTGGACCAAAATCACCGATGACCAACTCACCTCCTCACTCAACAACTCCACCCCAACCATCGCGGAAAACGACGACCCCAACACCGCAGCCCGAACCCTGCATAGATGGATCTCGGACAGCACCAACACCATAGCCCCCTCAAGAAAAACAACAATACCCGTGCCAAGAAAGCCAGATGGTTTACCACCGAACTTCGAGAGTCCAGGCGCACATGCCGCCGCCTCGAAAAGGCCTGGAGAAACACAAAATCCACAGAAGCCCACAACAACTTCAGAGCCGCCACCAACGCCCACCATCAACTCATCAGAGAAACGAGGAAAAAAGCGATTGAAGACAGAATCTCCACCCACGCACACAACAGCAAGGAACTCTTCAGCATCATCAAGGAGTTCGCCCAACCCACCAGCGAGTTTACCGACATCCCTCCCTCACAAGACCTCTGCGACAAACTCAGCATCTTTTTCCACCACAAAATCAAGAGCATCTACGACAACTTCGACGAAGACAACCAACACACTGAACCCTCACCAACCACCCCCGACACCCGGAAACCAGCGATTGATGACTGGACAGCCCTCACCACCGAAGACACACTGAAGACAATGAAGTCAATCCACTCAGGGGCCCCCACGGACCCCTGCCCCCACCACATCTTCAACAGAGCCGCCAACACCATCGCACCCATGCTCCGCCAAACCATCAACCGCTCCCTGGCGACCGCCTCGTTCCCCGACGACTGGAAACACGCCGAGGTCAACCCCCTCCTAAAGAAACCCTCAGCGGACCCCACCGACCTCAAAAACTACAGACCCATCTCCCTGCTCCCGTTCCCAGCGAAAGTCATCGAGAAAGCCATCAACAGCCAACTCGCCACATTCATTGAAGAACACAACATCCTCGACTCCTCCCAATCCGGCTTCAGAAAAAACCACAGTACGGAAACCGCCCTCCTCGCCGCAACAGACGACATCCGCACCTTACTGGACAAAGGAGAAACAGTAGCCCTCATCCTCCTCGACCTATAAGCGGCGTTCGACACAGTCTCCCACCGCACCCTAATACGCAGACTCTACGATGCAAGAATCCAGGACAAGGCCCTCGACTGGATCTGCTCCTTCCTCTCCGGCAGGACGCAGCGGGTCAGACTCCCCCCTTTCCTCTCGGACCCCACACCTATCACCTGCGGAGTCCCCCAGGGCTCCTCCCTCAGCCCGACGCTCTTCAACGCCTACATGGCTCCACTTGCCCGCATCGTCAGAACCTACGGGCTCAACATCGTGTCATATGCAGACGACACCCAGCTCATCCTCTCCCAATCCAACGAGCCCAACACCGCCAGACGCAACTTTCGAGAAGGCATGGAAGCCGTCGCCAAATGGATGAAAAACAGCTGCCTACAACTAAACACCAACAAAACAGAAGTACTCATCATGGGCCCAAACCCCGACGCCTGGAGCGACACCTGGTGGCCCACCGCTCTCGGAAACCCGCCAACCCCCACAGACCACGCACGCAACCTGGGAATCATCCTGGACTCCGAGCTCAAAATGGACCGCCAGATCAACTCTGTCTCATCTTCCTGCTTCTACACCCTCCGCCTCCTTCGTAAGACCTTCAAATGGATCCCCCTCGAACACCGAAAGACAGTCACTCACGCCCTGGTCACCAGCAGACTCGACTACGGCAACGCACTCTACGCCGGAATAAACAAAAAACTCATCCGCAAGCTACAGAATATCCAGAACGCCGCTGCAAGACTGGTCCTCAACCTGCCAAAACACTGCCACATCTCCCAGCACCTGCGCACACTCCACTGGCTCCCCGTCGAGGCGAGAATCCCCTTTAAGATGCTCACCCACGCACACAAGGCCCTCCACGGCACCAGAGCAGCATACCTGAACAGCCGACTCAAATTCCACGCACCCCAAAGGACCCTACGATCAGCTCAGCTTTCCTATGCCGTGGTCCCCCGCACCAGAAAGACCAGATCGGGAGGCCGCTCCTTCTTCTTCCTCGCGGCCAAAGCATGGAACGCCCTTCCGCTCCACCTCAGACAGACAACATCGCTCCCCATCTTCGCAAGAAACCTCAAAACCTGGCTCTTCGACAGACCCCCTCCTTGATGGAATGGAACCTGCACCCCCCACCCCCCCACCCCTAGCGCCTTGAGACCCTTACGGGTGAGTAGGCGCGCTTCAACAAACTCCTGATTGATTGATTGATTGAGTCCTTACGCACAGCTGTTCCCCCTGCCTTTCCATTTCTAGTGAGATGGGAACCAGGCCTATAAATCTTGCTTTTTTACAGTGTACAGCGTTGTTGCGCACAAACGTCACCAAATGGCTGCTTCACTATGGTAGAGGGTGTGAGCATAGTTAACGTACATAACTGTCTATTCATGCCTCGTACGGCCTTACATAGTTCGCGTTAGGGAGGGTGCTAGTGCGGCGTAGTCCATATTACTCAGTGAGAGAGAAGCAACCAGCACCAAGCTAGTGCGGATGATCGGCTCAGGTTCCACTGGTCATATTTACCTAGCTAGCAACATCAGGAATAGAGAGATAAATGTGCAAAGCCAGATGCGCTTTCCTGTAGGGTTAGTTAGTACCAAGCACTCGACTGACTCTTCCCAGGAGGTCCCGTCTGGCAGTTGTGTGTAACACAGGCCCCCATAGCCCACATAGCCTCTGTGGTGCAGGGGGCATTACTCTACCCTGAGAGCTCCTGATTAAATTGGGAGCGGAGCCTCTCCATGTACATTGCAGGGGGCCCCCTCAAGTTTTGTTATGCCACTTCCGCCTGCTTGATGTCCAATTTTAGGGATATCAGAGTTCCCCCCCCCCGACTCTCACCTTAAGCTCATCCCTCTCCTTATTTCTCCTACAGAAGGTCGCTATGAAGATTTAATCCCAGAAAGCTTGACACACACAGTTGATGGATGAAAGCAAACTGTGGGGTCGGTATCCCTTATAGTCGGTGAGAGCTCCCCCAAGTGCCCACCTCTTTGTGGACCTTGGCGTCCTTGAGTATTTTGCTCCATGGGATTGCGTGAACACTAACATGAAAAAATATTGATGCTTAATATATCGTCCAAATCAAAACAGTCCTTTGCGTTTTAATTAACGGACGCAGCTACCATCTGTATTTCTTGAGGTGTGTCCAAATACCCGGATCGTTCGGTGGGGGTGCTTTACCTTGTATACTAACCCTTTTAATCCACAGTATCTACTTTCCTACGGGCATATGGTTTCAATTCAATTTCAATTCAATTCAAAGGTCTTTATTTCGATTTAAACATAATAAAAGACAACATTAAAATATTTAACAGTTTTGAAAAAAGACCAATAAGGTGGCTTATAATGTGGTTGATTTCATAGTACAATTTGGGGAACCACATAAGGAGATTATAGGAAATTAGCAACCGACCCCCACAATAAAAATATAATTGAAGTTCATAAAATTTAGAGTGTATCGTACAATTTTGACTGCAGTAAAATACACATTCCACTGAGACTAAAAAAAGTTATTTTAAGAAAGCTACAGATAAAAGGTGAATACAGAAGGAATCTAAAATGATCAAGTTAAACATAATTTACGGGCACGGATTATCCACATCCAGTGTAAAAACTTTGCGACTGCAATAACCACAGGCTGAGAGGTATTTTTTTTAAGAATCCTAAGAGCCTCGCAGCCTGTTTGGAGGCCCAGCTGTAGACAAATAGGTTTCAACCAAGATCGCCTAGGGGCTTTGTAATCTGGGCAGATAAATAGGATATGCCCAATACTTTCCTTTTGAGTAGGACAGAAAGGACAACTGGGATCAAGTCCTTCTCTCCATTTGCAAACAAAATAATTAATTGGTAGAGTTCCCACCCTAAATTGGTGATATCTCTTTCTGGCCTCGGGAACTGTAATGTAATCCCAATAACCCTCAAGAGCAACTGAGTATTTGAGTTCCAAAAAGTCCGCCATCAATGACGGACCAATAGATGAACCAGATCTTTTCATTGAAACCATGCTCCAATAAAGTTCTGAGGGTTTTTTAGGTGGGAAGGTATTGACTGTTGGGTCTTCCCATAAGCTGGCTAAACCCATAGCGGAATAATTTGCCTTTACCTCACGCATCCAGGGAATTTTGTGGGCCCTGTCAGCATTTTTAACATCTAGGAATGCCCGGGCATACTGAGAGAGGTCTGGGGTAACCCATAGTCTCCTCCAGTATGCCACGGGTCTGTAGCGGGCCATATCCTCCAAGCATTGGGAACCTAAATCATAGAAGAGGGGAATTAGCGGAGTCGATACTGGAAGGCCCGTAATCCCACGAAGGAACTTATTTTGGGCCATTGTCAAGTGAACTAGATTGCTGAAACCCCAAAGTTCCGCCCCATATAAAACTGCAGCGCCTATCTTTGCGTTGTAAATTTTAAGAGCAGGCGATATTGGTCTTGTATGAGAGAGGAGTAACTCCTTTGTTAAGGCTCCTGCTAATTGTGCGTGCTTTGTGACCAACTGGGTGATGTGCGGTTTCCAATCTAATTTAGACGCAAGGGTAATACCTAGGTATGTGAAAACCTGTGTCTGTTCTAATTTAACCCCATTCATTAACACATTCCTTCTTACATGTTTGGACTTGTGAAGCACCATGAACTTGGTCTTGCCCACATTTACTACAAGACCATGATCCTTGCAGAAGACCTCAAACACATCAATGGCTTTCTGAAGGCCCTGTTGCGTTTTTGAGATTAATAGAGTGTCATCTGCAAACATCAACAGGGGGATCAACTTACCGTCCAACTTGGGAGCATCAGTCGGATGTTGCTCGAAATTGTTGATCACCCTGTTGATGTATAGTGAAAAGAGGGTCGGGGCTAGTACGCATCCTTGGCGTACACCCCTCGCTATAGGGAACTTATCTGTAACACTACCCAATTGGTTCCATCTAATTTGAGCAAAGTTGTCCTCATGTAGTTTCTTGAGGAAGGACAAGATATCAAGTGGCATGCCTTGATCTTCAAAAACTGTCCACATTGACGACGGCAAACAAGATGGCTGCTTAGGTTCCCGGCTCCGTCGACCTCCGTATTCCGCCGCAAGATCCTGTACAATATCCTGACCTTACGTCCAGCCTCTGTTTCTATGAAGTGTTCCTCACTCCGATGGCGAAATCCCGATGTTTTTATCTGCTGATTTAACGAACTTACATCGTGTTGAAGATCGTGGCCTGTTCCGACGGTGAAGCCGGGGCCTCGAGTATCCGCAAGGCCGGGCTGCAGTGCAACAACATCGGCTGGGGACCTTGGCAGGGTCCGATCGATCGCAGTGGAAACTTCATCTATGCCCGAATTTGGTGGCGATTGTTTTCCTATCCCAGCATCGAGAGAGAGGTGACCTGTTTGCTGACTGAAGGTGGGGATCCCCGTCCCACGGACCCTGGCATACATTTCTGCGGGGTCTCGGCGGGTCGGGACCCCTGGCCCGCGAAGTTCCGCCGGGTCACCGCGGTTGTGGATAACGGCGGGTCACTGTTTACGCCTGCCCTTTCGTGATCCTGTTCGCCCTTCCTGGAAAAGCCAGTTTCACCCGGGGAGCTGATCGAGACTGGTACCGAACTGGATAATATGGATCAAACGACATCAGGGCTAACGTTAAGATCAATACTGTCGGCACTTTGGGCGTTTCACTCGCAAATGGATGTGTCCTTGACTAAAATGGATGCATGCCTAACTGGGATTCTGCTTGAGGTCCCGGACCCTGCCCTACGGTTGAATCAGCAATCTGCAGCCGTTCAAGCAGCGGCCATTTTGCCTTTGTGTGAGGACCCTGTGAGGGAACGAGTAGAAAAGCGAATATCAGAACCAACGGATGGCGCTCTGGAAGATTGTGTCACCGAGGCCGTGAGTGTGTCACTGTACCTTACATCATCATTGACTTTGGAAGTATCGTGTGGCGTTCCCCCCACGGAGACCTGTGTCATAGACTCTCCCCTCATCGTGTGGTGGTCTCTTCCTCCTTTGGAGATTCTACGATCCCGGGGCGAGAAACATCGAGACGGTTCAGCGCGGGGAAGGACACTTTCAGTGCTTGAACTTTTAGTAGAGTTATCAGCTACAAGTGGTAATGGCTTGACTTTCGATGGCTTCCGTCTCATTTATGACTTGTATGTGTGCTCATGGGTCTCACTGGGGAGGGTCCGTGTGCTGGTTCGGAAGGGTCAGGGTTAAGTTCATTGCATTGGGATGATTTGGAACTATTGTTATTGGCGCCTGAATTGCAACCGTTTGATTAATGAGGCTGGGCGGTGTATCACGGTACCCCCTGTGGTCATTTGTAGGAGTAGCTCTACATCCGTCTTTTGCGACAGGGGGGATCTGTGTTGGGTGGGGAGACTAAGGGGTAGAAACATCGTATGATTATGCCCTCCTCCATTCTTCTTCTTCTTTTTCCTTCTTTTAGGGTTTAGGTTAGTGGGCGACAGGCACGCTGCTAGTGGGGTTAGGCTATAGCCATCGTCAGAGGTGCAGGGTGGAGGGTTGGAGGGGGGGGTTATTTTGCCTTTCTTATTTTCTATGGCCTTTCTTTTCTCCCTTCCCTTTATTCCTTTGGATCAGTATGGTTTGTGCCTTATTTTGACTCATCGAGTTCTGGTATTTAGTGCCCTTGATTTACGTTCAGTCGAACCTTGGGTGGGCAGGCCCTGAGTACTGGCGTCTACGGGAAGATATATTGCACTGTTGTGTTTTCTGAATCGTAAGTCTTAACGCCGGAGTCCCATGAATGGTTCTTTTATCTGCATATCCTGATTTCTTGGCCTGTCCCCCCGTGTCCTATTGTTCATATTGTATGGCACCTGATCCGCTCATTTAAAAAATATAAAATGAAACCTTTATTATCTCCTGTAATGTATCAATGCGTTTTAGTACAAGATCCATTCTGAATCGCTGCCGTACCTCAGGGTTGTCGGCTGAGGAGCTGTGTTAAATTCTGATAAATCTGGTTTCACCTCTGTTTAGTGGCCGGCCCCTGTGGTTGTAGGCCCGTATTTGTACCTTATGAATGCTGCAATAAAGGTTTTCACAAAAAAAAAAAAAGCACTGTCCACATTTTTGCACGAGGCACCAGGTCGAACGCAGATTTAAGGTTGACAAATGCCGCAAAGAGCCTACCCCCTCCCAACAATACCACCCACCAGTAAATTAAAAGAAATCTAAAAACTTGGTCTACAGTGCTTGTATGACTGCGGAAACCAGCCTGGAGAGGAGACAATACTTCTGCCTCCTCTATCCACCCTTGGATTCTCTGTAGAACAAGCCTCGCAACCACTTTCTGAATAGTCTATCAAACTTATAGGACTGTAATTCCCGAGATCTGAGCGCTCCCCCTTTTTGAAGATCGGTATGATCTCAGCCCCCTTCCAGGTATTTGGTATGGGCGAACCATTGGCAATACCATTTGCTAGAGATTGAATATACGGTGCCCATAGCTCCTTATCGTGCATAAACAAATCGGCTGGAACTAAGTCCAGTCCTGGTGCTCTACCCTTTGGGATGGAATTCAATATCTTTCTCACCTCGATTATCTCAAAGTGTAAAGGGATTGTAACCATATTTGGGGAGGGGAGATCTTTACTAGTTTCATTAGTCGTTTCTGGGGATGCAAACTGGGATGCATAGTGAGAGACCCAGAGGTTAGGCGAGACATAATTTATTGGTTCTCCCCTTTGCGTCCCCCTACCCCACTTAACCATATCCCAAAAGGTGCACATTGAGCGCTCTTGGCTAGCACAATAGAGCTCCCTCCAATAATCATCGTCCCATGTGCGTTTAGCATCATATTGTGCCTTTTTATAGAGGGCACGGGCACTCTTGACTCTATCTCTATCTTTGGTTTTTATTGCGTCAGCCAGGGCTTTGCATGCAGCCCTGCATGACTTCCCATACCATTGATCTTCCTTCTTTACAGGCCTATTCGGTTTAGAAGAAACCCTTTTTATAAAAAAAAACCTAAGTTGATAAAAAAAATGAGTGTGGATCGGATTGACATTAGCCACAACAACCTTCTCCTGAGTCGTACATTTCTGAAGGGCAATTGTCGCCTGGATTGTTAGTTCCATAATCGCTGCTATCTTGTGCTTATTCACCAAGCAGTTTGCCCATCTAACACGCCTGAGCTTGTTCGATAAAGCGATGTCAACCCTCTCAGGAGAAACCTCCTCAGAATGAGGTTTAGTTAGCGTAAATGATTGAAGTAGGGGATCATGATCACTTTCTACCCTTTCTACTCCCACCATGTCCTTAATATTGGGCCAATTCTCTTTATTAGTGAATATATAATCAATACGGCTCTGACGTAAGCCATTATTGAAGGTAAGAGCCCCATGTTTATTAGAAGCTGATCTGCCATTTATTGCACGTAGCCCCTGTCTAATACTTAGAACCTTAAGCTGAAGTGCTGCCTCTGTCCACTTTTTAATTGGCGAGAGTGTCAGGTGAGGGATGTTCCATGTACAATCTTCTTCCAGGGTAAGATCTGCATCATTACTGTCTATCGGTTCGAAACAACAGTTGAAATCCCCCGCTACTATAAAGTTTCTTCTATTGGAATATAACCCGAGGAGTGCGTCAAATTCTTCAACAGTAGTTGAGGGTTTACCCCCCGGAGTACCCCTTGAGTAAACGTTAAAAACAAAAAGATCCTTCGAATCAGGACACTGAATTTGAATTAATAAAATGTTGCTGCTTTTTGAGTCCAGTTGCTTTACATTGTATCTGCTATTTTGTGTAACCCAAACATATGGTTTCACTTTTGCATACTCCAGGTCCCCCCAGTGACTGCCACTAAATTAGCTAAGCAGGTAGCTTGAAGGTCACTTTTCGCACCCTGCAGGAAAACAGTTATACCATCTGAGTGCGTAGTTGCAAGTGGTCTTTAACTTTTAAGTCCCTGACCCAGTGCCCACCTTGCGTTATTCTTGTTTTAAACTTACAGCTGCCCAGGCAGGCAGTGCCCCTTGTCTGTGGAGTCCACTATCCTACAAAACATTTTGGAGGCCTGCTTCACTTTGTGACTGTGTAGAATAAAATCACCCTGCTATGTTGAGGTGGTGGGTGAGAACCGTTCTCAGAACTCCTCTTCCATGGGCAGGTAGACAAATTTGTGCAATTTATTATTTGAATCACCTCATTTACTAAGTTCCTAGCAGTGGCGGCTCCTTCGCTAAGGCGGAGGAGTGTCGTCACGCTGCTTTTAGCAGTGCAAAGAAGGATAAATAAAATGATAATAATTTGACGTTATTATCTTTTTATTTGTTCCTGCTGCTTGGCAGCTTTGCGGGCGGGACTGCTCTGCTCTCGTGGTGGGCACTCTGTAAGGTGTGAAATGAATGTTTGGACAGCCCTAATGGGAATTACAGCCTGGGGGAAGAGCATACCCAAGACCCCAGTCCCCACCTGAGCCCTGAAACACAGTGCCCAGACCAATCACAACGCTGCACTGCAACGTTGTGTGGCTTTGGGGAGACTGGGAGCTCTGGAGCTTCCTGCTAGCACAGGAGCCAGGAAGAGGATGGAGGAGAGGCAGCCGACTGACAGGTAAGTAAATATTTGTTGTTTTAAACCCCCCCTCCCTTTCACTCTTCCCTCCATGCCCCACTGCTGCTTCCCGAGAGCAGGCACCGCTGGTTTCCATGTGCAATTTAATCCACCTTTACCTGTCTTGACTATGCAAAGTCGGTTTTATCATTGTGCAGTTTCATGTATTTTTATTTGTATGAATACTGCTTCAGGGCAGTACAAGTTAAGTTAGAAATGCCCAAAGTGATGCTGTCAAGAGTGGCCAGCACGATAGTCTTGTAAGATCCAGCTGACACAGGATTGAGTTGAAAGGAGCTCAAGTATATTGGAGATAAAGGAGACACATCCAGATCTCATCCAAGCTCAAAGTAATAACCCACTACAGCTTGTAAAGGTACATTCTAGTAACTGTGGTAACCACATAGAATTCATGCATCATACAGTGTGAATCAGAGAGTGAAGGATGCTACACATCTTCCCCCCATAAAAAAAAACCAAAACTAGAGCAAAAGAAGAAGAAAACATCAATTGTACAACAATAGATAAACAACAATACTTTCATCAAGAAACATAGTCTTTTAAATGAGAAGGTCTCTGGGTAGACCTGGAAGAATGTCGAAACACTCTAGGAACCTCATGATTGGTGTCAAGCCGGGAACCATCAACATCCGTCCTAAGTTCAAGAGAAGGAGGTTGATGATTACCAGATAAAACACAAATTCTATTTAAGTTCCATATTCTGTGGTCTAAGGTCCTCACAGCATTCTTAAAAACTTTTATTACTTTTATTGGTACAGAGAATTTGATTTTTTTTACCAGGAAGTTTAACAACTACCATGTCACCAACCTTCACGGGCGTTGCTTTGACAGCATGCTTGGAATCAAAGTAGAGCTTTCTGTTGGAAAAGTTCAAAATCTCTTTCTCACGCCATTTAAGTCCATTATTTAAATCACCATCTTTGGAACAACTAGCAATTTCATCACTCAAATCTCTCACCAAAGTTGGTTCTAACAAAGTACAAGGGGACCTACCCCTAAAAGGGACAAAGGGTGATTTACCAGTGGAGGAGTGAGGAGTGAATCTATAATTCTCAACCTTTTTAAGAACTTGTTCTTTCCAATTGAGACCTGCCCCTTTAGCCCAAGAGATGGTTTCTTTGAGTACTTTGTTAAATCTCTCCACCATTCCATTGGTTTCTGGGTGATAAAGAGCACATTTTTTATGATTTATACCACACCTGAGTAAGAAAGACTCCATTTCCCTGGAAACCAATTGAACCCGATTATCGGTCGGTCTAATTTTTTCATACAAATTTCAAACTCATTAAGACCTCTTTCTTCTTCATCAGTAAGTTCCGCTAAATGGTCAAACACATCCTGCCGACTACGCCAATGTAAGATCCTGGTTGTTGATAAGAATGCAGCTGACACAGGATTGAGTTGAAAGGAGCTCAGGTTTATTGGAGATAAAGGAGACACATCCAGATCTCATCCAAGCTCAAAGTAATAACCCACCACAGCTTGTAAAGATACATTCTAGTAACTGTGGTAACCACATAGAATTCATGACTTCATACAGTGTGAATCAGAGAGTGAAGGATGCTACAAGTCTGTTCCCAAATAATTCAGTCAATGTCAACATCAGTTAATGTACTTTTTAATGATTGGTTAATAATCTCACAGAAAACTGAGGTCTGCTGCTAAGCATGATGCTGTGACCTTTACTTTCAGTCCACTGCTCTGTGTTTATTACACATTTAAGGAAAACGTCTTTCACTGAAGAACCGTGAAAAAATATCACCTACAGTACTCTGGAATGTTACAGCACATCAGCAGTCTTGGGTGACCCCGAGCGTAGTGTGCGTGGCTGGGCTACGCAGAGGTCCACGGAGTTGCAAACAAACTCTGTGGAGCTCCGCTAAGCTATGCCACCCCACCTGCACCCACGCCCCATTAAAAAATAGGTTGACAATAATTAAAAAGAAACGTAAAAGCACTTACCTAGGTACTGCGGCGTCCACGAGCTGCCCTCCTCCTCTGCCTCGCTGTACCAGTAATGCTTGAGAAAACTGCGAATGAGCACGTGCCCGCACTTGCGCAGTTTTGGGAGAATGAATTTTCGTTGAGTGCTCCATTCATGTCACCACAGGCATGTCGCAGTGCTTTATTGCATAAGGTGAGGCTCAAGAGAGTGTGTGAGATGGGGGTCAATAAGACGACGAAATAAAGTAGCATGTGGGAATAAGGCCACAGCCCCAGCACCAAAATTGTACTCTGGGCACGCATATTCTCTAGGTAGCAGGACTGGGCCTGGGAAGGTTATGAGAAGTGCCGGCTTTGGAGAGCTTGCGTCGGAAGCCAGCAATTGGGAAGGGAGGACCGAACAGACTGAAGATATACACGACAGACTCGCCTTAGAGATTTAAAAATTGCAGTGGCGAATGATACGAGCCCTATTGTACCCCAGCAAGATATGTCAACGTCAGCTGACCAGATGTGCGCGATGCGCTTGCAGGGCGGAGATGCGCTCCAGATTTGCTGCTCCTCCCATAGGTGGTACAGAGTTCCTACCTCGTCAAGAGCACCTACACAGGTGGCTATCAAATTTGAAAGGGAATAAGGCCCAACTTAGTCTCGCAGAGCTGAGGTGTGGGGCTATCATTCAACCCACTTCACTGCAGGTAGGAGAGTCGTGTCATGGGCAAAGATAAACCTGCAAGGGGGTATCCTTATATGGCGCTGGGACCACCACAGAGATACAAGCGATGCAGACAGGGGTGGATGCGGATCGACTGAAGCCTACAGGGGCACATATTCTAGCGGCAACTGAAGCTTCTAGTGTGACTGTCCAGGCTAAAATAGATGCAGTATCAACGGATGTCGGACTGTTGCACGCTGACCTCCGCACTGCCATGGACCGCTCATTGGCAACAGAGAAAACTGTCAGTGAGATACAGACCGAAGTAGCCACACTAAATAAAAGCAACTGTGGCTGAACTTTCTCCTAATATGATGGCTCTGGAACTCTGGGCTGAAGATGCTGGAGGGCGCTCCCGCAGATGTAATCTGCTCTTCGTTGGATTCCCAGAGGGTGTGCAGGGAAAAGAGCTGGTAGCCTTTACAGAGAAACGGGTCAAGGAGCCACTCCCTACAGCTGAGCTCTCCTCGATCTTTATTGTGGAGCGGGCGCACCGAGCCCTTATGGCGCTGCCGACGGGGGCACAGCCCAGAACCCTAGTAGCAACATTTTTAATTATAAATACAGAGACTTCATTTTTAAAGTAGCCACACGAGAAGGGGACACTGCCTTTGGTAATCAAAAAATCCGTATATTCCCAGATTACATTCATCTGGTTCAGCAGCAGAGAGCGTCCTTTATTGGTGTGAAGCAAAAGATGCGAGCCATGAATATACAATATATGCTCCTTAATCCTTCAAAACTAAAGGTCCTGCATGCATATCTGGCGCACTTCTTTGAGACCCTGGAGGCGGCATGGGATAGGCTGGAGGTGCGCGGTGATGAACGGATCCAGCACAGGGGGAGGGAGGCAGGGAGATCTACGGTCAAGCCCAGAGGACGAAGGATCAGTGGCCATTGCAGGAAGTAACAGAAACCCACCAGATCAACACAAAGGGTAGTGGTACGTAGGGATGGTACCTTGGAGCTGGAAAGAGCAGATATGTAACAGTGTAATAGTGTATGATGAGCTTGAGAGGTGTGTCTGGCAAATGTTTATGCCCCCAACGTGGATGATGGCAAGTTCTTTGGTGTCACAGAGAGCCTACTTCTCCCATATATAGGGATCCCACTAATATGGGCAGGTGATTTTAATTGCGTGTTGGATGGCCTATTGGATAGGCAGCCGCCAAAACAACACACAAAACCGCACATGTCGAAATCCTTGAGAGGTGATGAGTAGGCTCAATTGTGTGGATTTATGGCGTGAAATGCACAAGTGACCGAGGCTACACTTGGAATACGCCGGCCTGGGAGGTGTATAGCAGACTCAACTGTTTTCTGCTCTCTCAGGAGGCGTGTGGTACGGTAACAAATTCTGAGATGTTGGGCCGATTTTTATCGGACCACACTCCGGTAATGTTGGAGTGGGGACCAGAAAGGCATAGGCAGAGAGTCCCGCTTTTGCGTTTACAGCCAAACACGTTACGCAATCTGTTGTTTAAAAAGCAGCTCAGAGAGGTAATTGTGGGTTATTTCGCTTCTAACTGGTTGACCACCAAGACTAGGGGTGTGGAATGGGATGCGTTCAAGGTGGTTACCAGAGGGGACTGTTTGTCCAAGGTGGGAGGCACCATGAAGAGGTTGGAGTCAGAATTGGCGGCTGCAGAGGATAGACTGGCAATGCTACAACACGGGGAGAGAGTGTCTGGGCAGGATCATGGTTCACTCCTGTAGGCACAACACTAGGTTTGTGAGATCTGGGACAGGTTGGACAGCTTAGTTTGCCGGGAAAATCGCCAACTCTGACATAGAGAGGGGGGCCGATCCGGGAGACTGCTGGCGTGGTTATTGAAGCAAAAGCGCCCACCCCCACTGACACTGACGCTGTACGAAACTGACGGCGCTATGGCGACTACAGTATTAACCAGGTGCTATTTCACCACCTACCTGCAATATATACTGAAGTCCTAGAGATGGAACGGGCCATAGATGGGGGGTTTCTTCCAGGTGTTCCCCTCCCGCTCCTCACAGAAGAGCAGGGGGAGGAACTGGAGGCAGCAATCTGCTTAGAAATCCTGCGGAAGGCGTTGCAAGCCATGGCCCATCTTCAACCAGCAGGGCCTGAAGGAATTCCTGTGGAATTTTACCAGATGTATGCTGACGTCTTGCTTCTATGCCTATTAGAAACCTTACAGGAGGCAAAAATGGCTGGGTGCCTGCTGCAGTCTATGAGGAAGGCACAGATAATCATGCTTCCCAAGCCTGGCCTAAATGTGGAAGATCCGGGTTCATATACACCTTTATCTATTCTGGCAGTAGACGCTATACTGCTCGCTAAAGTCCTGGCCATAAGATTGAGCAGAGTTGTGACCTCGCTGGTTCATGAGGATCATTGCGGGTTCATACCTGGGCATGGTACGCATATGAATATATGCCAGCTGTCTCATGTCCTTCACTCAGTACTCAGTAACTAACAGTGACATCCAGGTGGCAGTTGTAGCATTGGATATTGAAAAAGCTTTTGATACACTATGTTGGGAATATCTCTGGGAGGTGCTGAGAAGAATGGGATTTGGACAAGAATATTGCATGGGTTAAATTGCTTTACAATAGGCCGATAGCCCAAGTGTGAAATAGAGGTCAGGTATCGGATATTATAAAAATTGAGCGAGGCACGTGACAGGGATGCGCACTATCACCACTGCTTTTTGCACTGGCGATGGAACCCTTGGCTGTGAGACTGAGGGGCAACATGGCACCATGGGGTGTGGTGGTGCCTTGATGCCCTTAAGCTTAGTTCGAGCTGTATAAATCCAATACTTGCTTACTTACTTACTGGTCGTAGATGGCCACACACGTGATTTCAATGTATGTGGATGACATGTTCCTGTATGTTAGACAGCCGGATCAGGCGATCACTATACACCTGGAGACGCTGGCCTCCTTTGGTGCTGCCTCTGTTCTCTATATCAATCACCGGAAAAGGATACTGTTCCCATTAGCTGCCATTGCGAGGGAGACTCTAATGGACCTCCCCGAGGTGGGACTGACTTGGGAAATGGATCATTTTAGATATCTGGGCAGTCAGGTAGCTCATCTGTTGGATGCTCAATACGAACCAAATATCGGTAGGGTCTTAAAGCATCGGTCCAATTCCGGAACAAGCTCCCTACTGTCTGTCATGTGAAGGGTGGCTATGTCAAAAATGGTGATGCTGCTACTGAGCCTGTATGTCTTGCAGAATTATTTCTGTAGCATCCCGAAGTCCACGTTTGAAAACACTCAATAGCCTACTG
This sequence comes from Lissotriton vulgaris, assembly GCF_964263255.1. NCBI lineage: Eukaryota > Metazoa > Chordata > Amphibia > Caudata > Salamandridae > Lissotriton > Lissotriton vulgaris. Next base: position 110,120,569 of record NC_141686.1, read on the forward strand.
ATTTCGCTGGTGTGGGCATGGGGTAGAAGCAGAGTTAAGCTAGAAACACTGAAGCTCGACTTTGACTCCGGGGGCTTGGGTTTGCCCAATTTTAGGTTATACTACATAGCTGGATTGTTACAGTATGCAGCGCAGTGGTGTATGGAAGATCGCACAACAGACAAAGAGCTACTGGGGGAATGGAACGAGGGGTCACGGTTACAAAGTTTTTTAATGATGGAATCGAAGTTCCCCAGGGATTGCCCCCACATAGTGAGGCATGTCGCTGTGGTCTGGGAACAGGAAGTCACTTTAGTGCTCCGCAAGGCACTCTACGCTGTAGCACTCCCGCTCTGATGCCTACAGGGATTTCAGAGCATTCAGGCATCTATGGACATTTCGAAATGGTATAAGGGAGGATGCATATTTGCAGGGGTTCTGTACCATAATGGAAGCTTCCTGACTTTTGACAAGGCTCAGGATTGCTTACAAGTACCAGCGGGGCATTTCTTACAGTATGCCAAAACCTCACATACGGCCCGTGAGATATGGACCACCTTCCTAGAGGAGCTACAGGAATTGCACATATTGCTACACTGTTAGACCCCGGTTCTAGTAGGGCTCTGATATCACGTATGTACAAAGCCCTGAAAGAAGACGGTACTGCCGATTTTCAACAGTCAGGGGAACTACCTTTGACAGATGGGGAATGGAAGAGAGCTCTAGAGCAGGTGGCTGAAGCAACAAGTAACACTAGATTTGAGCTTGTCCAATTTCATTATTTGCATCGCATATACCTAACCCCACAACGCTGTGCACTTCAACCCAGGGTTGGTCCCATCCTGCCCTCGATACAGCACGGACCCTGCCACATTCCTCCATATGACATGGACTTGCATACGATTGCAGCAGTATTGGAATCAAGTAGTACAGACTCTCCGTTCTGCTACAACGGTGCGAATAGACACCTTCAACATCCTACGTATGCTCAAAAAAATCTTCCGTTGGATCCCCACCGAAACAAGAAAGACGGTCACCCACGCACTGGTCACAAGCCGACTGGACTACGGAAACACCCTTTACGCCGGAACCACAGCCAAACTACAGAAAAAATTCCAACACATCCAAAACGCCTCAGCCAGACTCATACTTGACATCCCCTTCCACTGGCTCCCCGTCAACAAGAGAATAACGTTCCGTCTCCTCACCCACGCACACAAAGCCCTCTACGACCTAGGACCCGAATGCCTCAACACGCACCTGTCCTTTTACACCCCCACCCGCCAACTTCGATCGTCCAATCAAGCCCTCGCCGCAATTCCACGCATCCATAGACCCACCATGGGGGGAAGATCCTTCTCCCACTTAGCGGCCAAAACCTGGAATTCTATCCCCACCCACATCCGCCTTACACAGAACCACCTCTCCTTCAGAAAACAACAAAAAACTTGGATATTCAATAAATAAAGTACCCCCCTCCCTCAAGCGCCTTGAGACCCTCTGGGTGAGTAGTGCGCTATACAAATGTTAAACTTGAACTTGAACTAATAAAGCAGTGCCTGTTGGGCCTATTCCCAAACCCAAAGAAGGGGACACTATAAAACTCAAATTTGCACTGTAAGGACTGGTTCTGCCAAAAAGAAGAATTGCAATAAACTGGGTCCATCCAGTGCTCCTTACACTAGATAAATGATGCTCCAAGATGTGTGAATGGGGTGTGTTGGAAGAATGTTGACATAGGGCTGTGAGAGTTGATGAAAATGCTGAAAGGGATCTGACGGAATGGGGACAGATGCTCACAGAAATATCCTTGACGATAACCCAGAGCCAAGACATTACTGCGTCCACATTATCGCTCACTCATAACATGTTGACACCTAGCTTGGATAGTGCGAATGCCTCCTCCTCACCTTCACTATATTAACATTGCCGGGTCCCCTGTCGATCCAGATAACGAGTGTTATTACTGCTGTCTGGGGCTGAAGAGGGGGGAGACGGGTGGGAGTTAATATTGTTTTTGGTTTATTGTTCTCTATTAGGTTTGATATATATAAAAAGCTTAAACACATTGCAATGTACAGTACACCATGGAGTAGGTGGAACTGATGATGTTTAGCATGTACACCACTGTCACAATGGTAGAATAGTGCTTCATAAAAAATGTACATGCTACATGTCAAAAATGTAATGTGATGCAATGTTGCTAATAAAAACAAGTAAAAAAAAACTATTGCTTAACCACGGAAACTGTCCCGGACACTTGGCATGGCTCAATTCTACAACACATTTATAAGAAAGTCCCTTACGGTTCTCCAGAAAGCTACAAAATGATTTTCCTTATTGGACTGATTCTAAAATATTTGCAGCACTCACCTTGACAAAACTCGAAGAATGGGCTGAAATGAAAAACTTAGGGGCATATTACCAAGGGCCTTATCGCCGCTTTAGCGGGAATTTTTCCCACTAAAGCGGCGATAATTTTATCGCCCTATTACCTAGCTGTCGCTAACACCAGTTAGCGAAAGCTAGTAGGAGATAGCGATCATCTTGGGGCCAACTTTGCATGTCAGCGATATTTATCGCTAATGACATGCAAAGTGGGCATGCCAAGATGTTAGCGACTGGAAACAGTCGCTAACATCGCCATCTCCTATTACCTACTTTTGGAAATAATCGCGCTAAGCGCGATTATCTCCAAAAGCTAACGCCTGCCCAGAGCAGTTCTTAGCCATGTTATCCAATGGTAGGTGGATAACATGGCTAAGAGCATTTGCTCGGTAATGCATGAATATCGCTGACTTTACAGCGATATTCATGCATTTCGGCCGATTTTTATCGCTTAGGAGATAAACCTTGATCATTGCAAGGTTTCTAAGCGATAAAAATAGGCAAAGCACAGCGATAAAATTATTGCCTCTAACCAAGCTTAGTGATAATTATCGCTCAATCTTGGTAATATGACCCTTAATTCCATATAATCAGACAGGTTTCCGATCAAAAGCTAGCACTTTAGATAACCTGGTAGCTCTCAATATGATTGTCGACAAATGTGTGTCAAAGAAACAATGACTATACACAAGTTTTGTGGATTTTTCAAAAGCCTTTGACCATGTCAACCACAATGTATTATGGAAAAATCTTTGCAGTTGGGAAATTCCACCCAAATTATAGCGTGCAATTCAACTTTTGTATACCAATAATTAGACCTAGGTTAAACTTGGTAAAAACAAAAAATTGACAGATAAAATAGCCATGTACTGCGTCTGTACTATTTAATTTGTTTCTGGCGGATCTCAGCTCTTACTTGAAGACATCTAATTCTCATCCTCTACAACTGGCAACCAGAAATGTAGCCTCACTACAATACGCTGATGATGTAGTCCTTATGAATCTAACTGGGATGGGCGTACAGAGCAGGGCCGGACTTGGATCCAAAACAGACCTTGACAAGCTGCTCATCCAGCTCAAGGAGGAGGGGGGAGCTGCGGCTGAGCTGTTTGCTAGGGCGGGTTTCAGCAAATTTTGTTACAGGGGGCCTATATTGCCGTCCCCCGGTATCAAAACGGCCCCCAGGGGCCCAAATCCGCCCCCCACCCTGGCGGCCCACAAGGGATATACCCAGTGCCGGCAACGGCCAGCCCTGCTACAGAGGCTACTTAACCAATTAAACATCTATTGTATTTAGACTGAAATGATTATTAATTTCTCAAAAACAAGAATAGTGACTTTTGGCAGGAAAATAAATAAGAAAGGCAGCTTGGTCACATGGGGGAAACCAATTCCACAAGCTATTTCATTCAAATACCTTGGCATGTGGTTACGAGATCGGCAGTCACACAACTTACATCAGAGTGTACTAAAACCATGATTTGCTTCCCTGATCTCAGCTTTCCAGCGAATACATCAGAAATTACAAAGTCCGACCTTTCTGCCACTACTAAATGCAATACAAGCCAAGTTCATTCCAACTTTCTGCTATGCTATGGCGCTGCATAGGAGGGCCTTTAGCAGTCACTCTGCTCATTTCCAAGCACGCACTCGTGCTTGTGGCGGCATCCACCCTGCGGGAGTGACCAGGGGTGCGCCACAAGCACGAGTGCAGTGCTTGGAAATGAGCAGCCTGCTTGCGCTTTCACTTTCGTCCGTCCGCTCTATCAACTCAACCCCCGCCCCCCCCCTGCCCCCTCCCCCGTCACCTTCCACCCCAACCGCCGCTCACCTCAGGGCTTCACGTGTCACAAAGAGTACTCTGGTCTCCGTTACACACGGCTAGGAAGGAGTCACACAGCATCCAAAGGTACAGGATCCCTTTCACTTGCTGTTTGATAGACACTCTTGAGAAGCATTAGAATGGTTAGGGGCAAACACTACTCTGCAAATGACATAAGCAGAACATGTGGTCATAGATAGAGGGGCATTGATAAAATTAGATGTGTAGTCACAAATGAAAAGTTCATTGTTTGTAACACTAGCGTGATCTCATTTACAGGTTGGCGTGTTGCATACTCCTGCAATCTTGCAGATTCATTTGAAAAGAGGTCACTGAGTATTCAATAGCAACTATGGGGTGTCGATTTAGACAGTACGTGTTGACTGCTTGATTAGCATGAATGGTATCATAGACTCACATCCTTTGCGCTAAGTAGTTACATGTTGAACAGTAAGTGTGGAGGCTGCAGTACGGCATAGTGACAGATTGCTTAATGCTGCTGGCGTACAGGTATCTGAGTCCACACAGTACTGCTTAGCAGAGAAAAGGGCAAAGCACCGCGTCACTGATTGTTAGTTCTTTCTTGCTGGGAGCTGGCCAGTGATTGGCGCTGTAACTGCACCACTCGTAGAAGATGCTCTTAAAAAGCTTATCAGTTGCAGAGGGGCTAAGTGACAGACTCCTCATGTAATGAAACACCTCGACAAGCTGACCTATGAGAGGGCTTTTTAATCTTACACTGTTCATTTTGAACAAAGGGCCCACGAAGTCACGGCATGTGAGTTTTTCAAGAGGACTGTGAACACGTCAGGTGACTTGCACAGCACTGCTCTTGTGATTTTGGTGGAATGACACAATCGCCCTCTCTTTGACATAACGGCCGCACTGCCCCAATCCAGGAACTGTCCTATACCCATGTACATGTATAACTAGAAACACAGCTAACAGACAGAGTTATTTTGTAGGGGTTGTTGGCCTCAGTTTCTATTACTCATGACGTACGCCATATTTGTACAACTCCCCTGGATACCTTCTCAGGCCAGGGTCATCAATCATTATCATACATTCACATAATTGGTTATCACTCAGTGTCATTCGTACGTCATAAGTTGTGGGTCATAAATCATCGGGTATCATAAATCACTCTGTCACAAATCGGTCATCATCTTATTTTTCATAAATCGCTCTGCCTAATCGTCGTGAATCTGTCACCATAAATCATGGTCATAAATCATCGTGCTATCATAAATCATTTGGTCACAAATCTGTCATCATTTGGTTATCACAAATCATTCTGCATGGGCATCATAAATCATCAGCCATAAATCATCGGCTGACCATAAATCACTGGTTTGTCATTTGCTCATTGGCATATCTTAGGGTCATAAATCACCCTGCCAGCTTGTAGATTGTTCTTTGTTGTTTTCCACGCCCGTTTGCGTGTGGGGGGTAGCCTTTTCCCGGAGCCAGGCCCAACTCGCTACCTTGCTAGTCTCTTCTGCGCCCTGCCGTCTGCTGGGGCTGGGCTGCGAGTGCCGTCTCCGTTTGCTCCCCCGATTTTTCGTCAGGCGTACTCACCCAGCCGTGAGGCATCTGAGAGTGAGTGGGCCTCCTCCACACCGCCCTGTCGGTGTGTCTCCATAACCAAACCAATAACCTTTTGTTTCCGCCCCTTTTGGTTGGATTTGCCCTCTCTTTGGGGTCTCCTTGCTTGCGGGTAGTCTCTTCCCATAGTTAGGCCTCAGCTCGCAACCATGTTGGACTCTTTTGTGCCCTGCCAACCGGCGGGGACTGGGCTACGAGTGCCGTCTCCATTTCCTACCCCTTCTTGTTAGACCGCTTCACTCAGCCGTGAGGCATCAGAAAGTGAGGGCCCTTCCTTCCAAACACTGCTCGGTGAGTCTCCAATGCCACTTGTTGCACCCTTGGTTCTTTTCGTCCATGTCAGCACTGCGACGCCGCTGTTGTAGGTGTAGGTGGGTGGGACTCAAAATTCATTTGTCGCCGCTCCCCCAGCTCCCTAATGCAAAAGGTAAGCTGCCCAGGGGGAGCGTGCCTTATATCCCCCTTCCCCCTTCCCTTTGTTCCTGGGGAGGGGGAGGACCTCGGGCACTCTTCGCCGCGCTTCCTGGTGGCGCTAACCGGTGCCAACCGGTTTTGTTCCTCGTGGGTCATGGCGGCCGTTAAGGCGCCGGCCCTTGAGGCCCCCTTCGGAGGCCGGCCTCTGCTATAACGGCCGCACTGCCCCAATCCCGGAACTGTCCTATACCCATGTACATGTATAACTAGAAACACAGCCAACAGACATTGTTATTTTGTGGTGGTTGTTGGCCGCAGTTTTTATTACTCATGACGTACGCCATATTTGTACAACTCCCCTGGGTACCTTCTCATGCCAGGGTCATCAATCATTATCATACATTCACATAATTGGTTATCGCTCAGTGTCATTCGTACGTCATAAGTCGTGGGTCATAAATCATCGGGTATCATAAATCACTCTGTCACAAATCGGTCATCTTATTTTTCATAAATCGCTCCGCCTAATCGTCGAGAATCTGTCACCATAAAACTTATGGTCATAAATCATCGTGCTATCATAAATCATTTGGTCACAAATCTGTCATCATTTGGTTATCACAAATCATTCTGCATGGGCATCATAAATCATCAGCCATAAATCATCGGCTGACCATAAATCACTGGTTTGTCATTTGCTCATTGGCATACCCCAGGGTCATAAATCACCCTGCCAGCTTGTAGATTATTCTTTGTTGTTTTCCACGTCCCTTTGCGTGTGGGGGGTAGCCTTTTCCCGGAGCCAGGCCCAACTCGCTACCTTGCTAGTCTCTCCTTCGCCCTGCCGTCTGCCGGGGCTGGGCTGCGAGTGCCGTCTCCGTTTGCTCCCCCGATTTTTCGTCAGGCGTACTCACCCAGCCGTGAGGCATCTGAGAGTGAGTGGCCCTCCTTCTCCACACTGCCCTGTTGGTGTGTCTCCATAACCAAACCAATAACCTTTTGTTTCCGCCACGCCGCCAGGGAGGCTTCCGTCTTCCTGCGGCTCCCCCTACCTTGTGCTCTGCTCCGTCCTTGTTATCACCTTGTGGCACGCTTGTGTCCTGTTCGGAGTCTTACGGCAATGTCTCCTCTCGCCATAGGTCATCCATGAAATCAAAACAAAATTGGGAGATAGTCATATACCTCTTGTGAAGGCACGATACAAAATACCTACTTCAATAACATCTTCCACTGCACCCCAAGTTCCTGGCAGGCTCCACCTTTCGTCCGCCTCGCGCCTTCTCATGAATACCTGCATGTCTCTATATAGGGAATGCATATCGCATTAGCTGGGCACCATCCGCCCTACAGCAGGCCAATTCCTTTAAGGCAATGACTGCTAGCACACCTTATCCCCCCCTTGTGGGGGACAGGGGGGGCTGTCCCATCTGCGTTTGCTTACACCCCTATCCCCTCCGATTGCGTTTTTATTTATTTATTCACTTTACTGGGCTTGTCTGGGGTCTGAACTCGGTGCCTCTCGCACCCAGCGCAACAGTCATACCCCTTTCCCAGGGGGATTAAGTGATTTGCCCAGAATCACTGGCCGATATGCGTGGGAGTTTGCCTCCACATTAACATTTGCTGCCAATTGCAACTGGACATGGATGCCGGCCCTGGAGGAGGCTTGCTTTGTCCTTTACAGGGACCAAAACTCTGTGATGGGTAACCAACCATATAGTTGTTTGCTTGATAGAACAGTGGTTCCCTCCAACTGACATTACAGTGTATCTGCATTTGCCTGTTCGTTACCATGAGTACTTCTTTGAACCCCTCACCATGTCAGCTCGCCTGTACTCTGTATTCCTACCAACGGTGGTTGGTGCTGTCTATGTGGCTCGGGATGCACCCCATCCTTTGTGTTGACAAGATCAGAACCCCACCCTTTTTAATCCTAGGCCGCAGGGTTTGGCATATGCTAGAAGCCATCCCCTGACGACGTCGCCCTTTGATAGGCCATCTGGGTAAGGTCTGGCAGACCAAGTATTACCTGAGGAAATGATAGTCAGGTGCAAGTTTTAGCTTGTTAGGGTATACCAATAACGGGTTTAGCTGCTGCCCTATTTGATTCTGGGTGGAACGCTGCTGTGGTTGTGCGCTCACTGCTCATTCGGTCTTAACCCTAGGTGGTCAAAGTGAGGGATGGTTTCACCACTCACGAAGAACCGGGATTCTGGTCTGGAAGGCCCGCGGCATTTCGTGCAGATTACCATACTAACTTCCCGGCCCCGTGGGCAGGTGTTTGTCACATAGGTTGCGCAAAGCTTCCAGAATTAAAGGCACGTTACATTTTTAGAAATAACTGGCGACAGCTATTCCTTCTGTGTTTCACCGGTTCCATTCGCGTTTTTTTTTTGTGTGCATATTTTTTATAGCGCGAACTCGCTCAGAAGTTATTGGAGCGCTTTAACATGAACACCGTATTTACATTACACATTCAGGCACGGGGAGATAGAGTGATTTATCTCCTCTCCCAACTCCATCGTCTAGCCTGCCAAACTTTAGGTCTTAAGTAACTGGTCTAACCTCTCAACTCCCCTTCATTTAGAGGGGGTCATTCTCCATAGATTACCTCTAATTCCCCAGGCATGCAAATCTCTCTTAGCCTATGGTGGGATCACCGTCACGAAAATCCTGCCCACCCTCGTAGCTGCCATGGTTTCAGATTTCTCTGTGTGACATTTTCATAATTTCAGTGTAAATATTACACTTCAAGGACTACAAGTGTGACTTTCTCAGGGGAAAACTCTAGCAATGAAGCAATGAAGACGAGGGAAACTCACAAATATCAGGAGTTGCACCAATTTGAGCAACTAGAAACTCTAAAAAGATATTAAAACTGCTGCAAAGTACCAGAAATGGGAGAAAAAAACCACTAAGCTCCTTAATTACCATCTGTAAACCTTCCCCGCTAGCGTCTTGGATCACATATAACCGGGAAAACTACTTACAGGCATTGGGCTGTTGCAGGGAATAAGGTTTCCTTTAATAGTGCCCCAATGTCACAGGTTTTACTCATTAAACAGCTGTCCTGCTGAGGATGTATTTTTTGCGCAAACTCGGCCCCAAGGATTGGCGTGCTTTGCCTGATTACAAGTTATGTGCACCTTCAATAAATCTTATCCGGAGATTTTTCTGCACATTTTATATAGCCCAAACTCGACCCAAGGGGGGTGGAGCGCTTTACATGGGCACCGTATTTGCATTACACCCTCGGGCACAGTTATTGTTATTGTTATTGTTAATTTAGTTTTATAACGCGCCCAATCACCTACAGGTCTCTAAGCGCATTGGAAATAGATGTTGTGACATTAACTTGGCTTCACTCCTCCGAGAGACACAACTGCAGGACTACATTGCGGTCAGGGCTCTTCTGAACAGCAGTGTTTTCAGAGATTTCCTGAACCGTAGGAGATTCACCTCCCTGCGTAGCCCCTCAGGCAGCTTATTCCATAATTGAGGGGCCAAAACAGAGAAGGCTCTCCCTCCCTTGGTCACTAATTTGTAGCGGGGGCGAACCAGTAGCTGAGAGTCCGATGATCTGAGTGTTCTCTTCGGGCTGTAAGATTAAGGGATTTGCCCGGAATCACCGGCTGTGGCCGCGACCCCAAGGTTCGACTGTCCTGCAGAGAATGCATTTTTTCCCCAAAATCTTTCTGCGGTTTATGTAGCGCCAACTCGGCCACCCGGATCTGAGCTCTTTGCCTGATCACCAGTTATGTACCCCTTCCGTAACTCTCTTTGTGGCGATCGCCTACGATCTTGACCGCCAGTTTCAGGGCGCTTTGCCGGAGCAGCCGTGCATTACAGGCAGCACGTTCATTTATTGTCCCACACGGGTGAGTTAAGAGAAGGTGGAAAATCTGCTTTTGCTGTTTTATTTAACGCGAAACCGACCCAAGGAAGCACAAGTCATATTACACAAGGGGATCTGCCCAGAATCACAGGCTGCTGAGCCGACGCCGGGACCCGAACTTGGTTCCTTGATTCCAAAGTCGGCAGCCCTGGCAATAACGACACTCTAGAGTCTGGTGGTGAATTGCCCACCGAATCAGTCTTGCACCGTTCTAGCTATCTAGCCAGCTAGCTGTGACATAGGAAGGGTGCTGGGGTCCTAGGCAAACCGCATTAACTACCCTGGGCCTCGGCTGACTGGAAAAAGTACAGCTAACATCGAGATGCTACATTCCAGATTGCCCCATCCCACCTGGACATGAACAACCCAGGGAGCATGCTACCCTCATTTGTAGTGCTCTATTTACTAACAGAAGCATCAATCTCGCACTCTCCAGTGGAGCCATTCAGTGACCGGGTGTAATCGTGATTAGCGGCTTGCATTTAACACAGCTCAAATATTTGCACAATCGAAAATATCATTAATCTGCATGAACTCCTTGTCAGAGTCCCGCGCCTCTGGTTTCCTTTCCAATTTACTTATAGTTCAGTTCTCCTGCGCTTACCACTACAGTCGGCACTTTGTGAAAGAAAAATTAACTGTAATGATAACTGATCTTGCTAAGAGCAGCTGTGCCATTGGTCAATTGCTTCTAAGACACAGATATCTTGGATTAAAGAAGATATCACTGACTTGTGCCATCCTTTGGCCCAGCGCAACGCAGCTGCTTATCCCCTTATGTAGCTACCGCTTACCAGTATGAGCGCGCCCTCAAGCATCACAGGCTTGAAGGCGACTTCCCGCCTTCCAGAGGCCCGGGTCACGGTGTCTTGCTACGGATGGCTGCTCTCCCCCTGTTCACTGTCGTCCTGGCTGCGCCTTCCATCGTCTTGGTTGAAGTGGTGGGACGCTTCGGATTATTCGTTCACCTCTCTGCCCTCTGAGCTGGGGCTTGTCGGTCGGGTCCCTCTTCTCTCTCCCCCATGCCTCCGGGAGAGAGTGCAGATCAAGTTCTCCTGAACCCGGCCGTTCTGGCTCCAGGTGCTTCGGCTAGCCGTTCTGGCTCCCTGTTTCGATCGCCATTTCGAACAGCTGCTCTTCGATCCGGACCTCCTGGACCCTGGTTCCTGCTGGATGCAGCCTGGATCTCGTCCCACGCCGCATGGGGAGCTGGGGATTCCGTAACCCAAACCTGCTGGGCCGCAGCACACTCAAAATTCGTTTGGCGCTGCTCCCCAGCTCCCTAATGCAAAGGTGAGCCGCCCAGGGGGAGCGCGCGTTATATCCCCCTTCCCCCCTAACCTTTGTTCCTGGGGAGGGGGAGGGCCTCGGGCACTCTTCGCCGCGCTTCCTGGTGGCGCTAACGGTGCCAACCGGTTTTGTTCCTCGTGGGTCATGGCGGCCGTTAAGGCGCCGGCCCTTGAGGCCCCCTTCGGAGGCCGGCCTCTGCTAGTTTCATTGGGACTGCTGTCTTTGCAGTGATCACTGGGAGTGTATTTGGAAGGCAGGCGTGGCGTTGCGTGAGTCTTGACCTAGCGTTTTCTGTCACTTAGAAAACATTTTTGGCTGGTGCTGATCTGCCATGGCCCGGAAGCCTCAGACTGACCTTTATTCTGAGCAACGTTTCATCAATGTACACACCTAGCAGTGTGCTCCCATCAAACAGTGCACGTACCTGGGCCTCTCACTGGAAGACTGCTATAACACAATTGTGTGTTCTTGGGGAAACACCTGCACATGTTGTGCCTTAATCCGCTAATTTTATTTGTAGAGTAAACATAAGAAAACCAATTCCCTCAAGAATGTGGGCCGACCGACTCGCCCCCGCAGGGGACCCTCATAAGAGGGCGGCCCCTTAGTGCCACAAGATGGCACGGAGCAGCCTAGTGTCTCCGGACCCCAGTGGGTCCCACTCGTCACTTCCGGGGCGGGGGGACAGGGAGAAGTATAAAGTCCTCCCACGCCCCCCTGGCGGCCTCAACCTAAACAGCGACTTAACCTAAACAGCGACTACAAAATTCCAAACGAATATGGAGTAATGAGGCTATTGCCTCGGTATCCAAAAACTCACCACTGTCAGAAGGTATCTGACAGCAGAAGACAAGAATCAGGTCTGGCGGCCTCTTTGCCCCCTGTCTCACCCTGACGCCCTTTGTATGCCTTCTGGTAGCGCCGTGCTCGTGTAGGAGAGAGCAAACAGTCTGCGTCGCGGGCACTCAGCCGCCACCCCTCACCCCCACTTGGGGCCCCCTCGCTTTTCCGACCCGGGTAATGTAAATGTAAATTGATACTTGTGCACTACTCACCCGCAAGGGTCTCAAGGCGCTTGTACGAATACCACTGTGGAACCCATCCTGGCTTTCCCTGTGAGGTGTCCACTCCTGGGCACCCCCCAAGGTGGAGGCCAGGCGTTCCTTAGCGTTTTGGGGGCCGTTGTGGAGATTAAGCAAGCTATTGCCCAGAGTTGCAGAGTGGGACTCCATGATTGGAATAGGCACCGAGGCGAGAATTATCAGGTCCGTGGAATTTTGAGCCCAAGACCCGCCGAGGCGGGGAATTGAACCCTGGTCCCGGGCTAGACCTCTGCATCAGGGTCTGCCGCTCTAACCATTGAGCCACACTTCTCCAATGACAAGGCATAGCCTTTGTTTATACCAGTGTGTGTTCATCATTTTTAATGCAAGCTTAAAGTGGTGGCACTTTTCGAGGGTGGAGACTTAAAGAATGTGGAAGCTTTTCTAAGAGCAAGTGAAAGCGAAACCCCATTGTGGGCAAGCTCGAGTTCGAACAATTCACCCCTTTATTATGGGGTTGCTTGGACCATATGCTCGTGTTTACTAGGTTTCAGAGAAAGTGTCCTCAAAGCCGCGGTCACAAGACCGCTATTATAGACCGGTGACTCTGTTCACGATAAATGACTTATTAAACACAACCAGGTGCTCTTCAAGGTCACTGAATTAAGCAAACATCCTCGTCAGGTGTTAAACAGTTACCACTTTGTCCTTTAAAGCCATGGTTGCTTTCCTGATCACGCAGGTAAATCTTCGTATTCTGAGTTTTTCTCTCCTTATTTAGAGGAGGTGGTGATGTTTCGTGTGCCCAAAAAACAACAGTTTTCCTTCATTGGCCGCAAGTAGGAACCCTCCCCCCACTTACAGTTCAAACAGTGGTGGTGGCAACTCATTTGGCCCTATCAAAAATTCAACAAGCATTGGCATAGCCAATAGCTCTCGCCTTTGGGACCTTATAAGTGTTTAGTCATGCAACAGTTGATTTTGTTGCACAAAGTATATTGTACTGCATAAATAAATACTTAAAAGGTCCCAAAGGTGAGACCTATTGGCTATGCCAATGCTTGATAGACTTTTATTCCAACTTCCTTAGAGTTCATCTCCCTCTCATATCCGTCTAGAATTCGGGCTAATAAATCATAAACTAGTACAAACAGGTGCACTCATCAAATGCATATCATTAGTAAGATTCTCCAATGAAAACAAATTGTGAGCTCTGAAATGGAGTGATCGAATTCATGAGCCCCATGCTAGCAGTTAGCCACCCCGGTCGCTACGCCACACCTCTCCCTCCTATGAACTCCTCTGATGCTTGAGGGAAATTGTCAAAAACCGATTCACAAGACAGTATCACATTTTTAATGGGATTTTTACCCGTGCAATATTGTATGGTTTTTATTAACTGAAATGAAATTACATTTGACACTTTCACAAACACGAGACGGATTGCATTGGAAATGCTTATTGTATTTCCTGCCTTCCTCCGGCTTAACATTAAATACACGCCCAGTTTCTAGAATGTGCTGTTCACCTGCTACACGCTGCGGACAGACAGTTTCACTTTTTTTTAGAACATAATGGCAGCTCATACTGAGTCCAAAACGACATTGAGCTCATCCTCCCGGTGAAGTACAACTTGGCTAGCATCCCCTTCACAGTGTGTACTCAACTTTCTTCATTGGGGTCGGTGAGGGAGTGAGCCCAGGGTGGGGGCAACGCAAGGAAGCACAGTGATGTGGCATGAACAACTTGCACTAAAAATTCGCCTTTTCCAGGGCTAAATTCCCCCACCCCCTTACCTCGAGAAAGGGCCGCCCGCCGCTCCTTCGCACGAAAAGTTCATTGCAATCTGGGGATCACAGAGTATGGTCACACCTGAGCTCAGGCGGAGCACTTGATACCGGTGTTGGCGTATCAATCTCCGATTCATGTTAGTGAAGTGAGTCTGCTTCGGGTCAGTGGGTGCTAGTTGCCGTCCCGGGCGTTGCTCTCCTTCTCTGTATGCATGCAGTCTCGCTTTCTATCTCCTCTAAACTCACTGCCTGCCTTCACGGTCGTCGGAGTAGTTTCTTCTCCCGGTAACTTTGACGCTAGCGGCTAGCAGGAGCTGCAGAAATAAACGAAAGTGAATGTGGGAGGCCGAGGAGTAGGAGTGACCAGGAACACGACGCTGCGAACTTTGTCATAATTTACCAGCCTGTGTGATCAGTCGGGTGGGGTTTGAAGCCTGCGCGAGGAAAAGTAACACATATGACATTTCAGTAGGTACCACTAAACCCTTTCTTCTCTGATCAGCGATTTTACTATCAGCTGTATTCATAGAACAGGTTGTTTATTCGCTATGGGGACATTTAAATATGTAAGTGATTTATTTTTGTTCCTGTGCAACAAGCATTAAAAACACGGTATGTCTGTTTTTCCCAATATGGAATGCACATACATACCAACAACACTTCAGACGTCGCTTCACAAGGAAAATACACACAGGAAACAAGTAAAGTTATAATGCGGACAAATCACGAACTAGGCCATAGGAACACCAGTACCATGCAGAAGTGCACTGCACATGCAGTGCATACGTGTCCTTCCCTCTGCATGCATGGGCCCCTGTATGTATCGCATGTTTGTTCATATATTCATGTGTTTGTGGGCTAATATTTGTTGTGTGGGACTGTGTGCCCACGCTGCAGGCACGCCAGCCAGTAGCAGTGTCTGCCTATGGATGCACTATAAGGAATACAGGCCAGTTGGCTTTGCCAGTGTTTGCTTAGGAACAGGATAGCAAACATTCATTCATTCAATAAACTTTATTTCGGTTAGTTTTAACCATAAAAGTACATACAATATACGTTTTCACTTTTCCACAGTTCATTTGTAATATTAAAATAGATTGCAATCAGAGGGGCGAAGACAAATTATTTAAGACAATAAAATTTTAAATAATTTAAAACATTTTTAGTTAAAAAGTTAAAATAGCATTTGTTGATCCAAAATATTTATCGCGTCTCAACAGGTTAAACATAAAATGGCGGGTTATTTAAGTGATTTCCTTCGTATAGACCACATAGAAAACAGAAATTTGGTGATAGCAAACACTATCAAAGGGTTCATGTCGGACTTTAAAATCCTAAAAAAAACTTGGTAGTCCCTTATGCCCAGATTATTACATAATTGTATTATCCACTTTCTTCGTATGTGTGAATAGGCTGGACAGAACAGAGTAACATGTAGGGTGGTTTCATTTTCGGTTCTGCAGCCGGGTCATAAATGGATTGGGCCCCCCGTCCACCTGTCGGTCGTAGAATAGAGGGGCAACGTTCCATATCTAAACTGTAGGTACAGCTTCTTCGCTAGAGTGGGTTGGATTACGTCAATTTCTTGTTCAAAGCTGTATGTGGACTTATGGCTCAGGAAGGTACCAATCAGGCTCGTTGGTGATGCTGAGCTGATGGTCCTCCGGAGGCTAAAGTCCCTCACAGCACTGGACAAGGTTTTTTTGGAAATAGTTGAGGATGCGACCTCAGGATTTAACCACAGATTTTCGTATCCAATTTGAGCAAGAGACTGTCTTACAAAGCGTAACCATGGAATTCTACCTGCTCCTGGGGAGGCTAGAACCACCTCTAGTTCCCTTTTGTAGTTTCCCAGCTCGGGGGTGCTCCAGAGCCTCCTCCAATAAAGAAGGGGGCGTGAGGCGATGATTTCGGCTATAGGCCTAATATTCAGGTCCAGCCTAAGTGGAACTAGAGGAGTACTTCTGGGCAGGGTTAGGATTTGCCTAATGAAGTTGTTTTCTGCAATAGTTAGGTCAGTAGAAGAAACATGTCCCCAAAGTTCCGCCCCATAAAGGGAAGAAGATCTTGCTTGGACTTTAAAGATTTCCAATGGGGCACTTATAGTTTTATTCACACAGTTTTTTTGAACTTTTAAAATTCCCCCACTTGTCTGTACTAGTTTTAGGTTTGCCTTAGCCATTTGTGCTCCCCACCCCATTTTGTCTGTGAGAGTCAACCCTAGATAGTCAAATGTTGAGACTCTTTCTAACGGTCTACTTTCCATCATGGGGTGAGGACAGTTGGTGGTATTGGCATTAAATACCATATACTTGGTCTTGTTGATGTTAACTACTAGATTTCTGTGTTTGCAGAATTTGATAAACTGGTTTAAAACCCTCTGCATGCCCATAGGGGATTTTGATAGGAGCAGAGTATCATCTGCAAACATTAATGCAGGAAACCTCAGCGAGGCTAATTTTGGGGAGTCAATGTCATTAATTGATAGTAGGTCTTCAATGAGCCCATTAAGAAAAAGGGAGAAGAGGGTCGGGGCAAGGACGCAGCCCTGCCTAGCCCCTTTCTCAACCGGGAAGGGCCCTGTTAACTGACCATACTTCCCAAAACGCACTCTAGCATAGGTGCCATCGTGTAGATGTTTAAATTGATGGCATAAGTAGAGTGGCACCCCAATTGATGATAACATTGCCCAGAGTTGGTTACGATCCACCATATCGAAGGCTGACTTTAGGTCCACAAACGTTAGATATAAATTCCCCGGTCCAGGATAACATGCTTCCAGTAAAGAACCTGGAGCCGGAAGAGTTGGTCAATGGTAGACGTTTTGGCCCTAAAGCCTGCCTGGAGGGGGGTCAGTATATTATTATCATTTACCCAGTCCTGTAGGCGTTGTAAAAGTAGTCTCGCATAGATTTTCTGACTAACATCAATGAGGCTAATTGGCCTATAATTTGATGGTTCAGACGGAGAACCCTTCTTAAAGATGGGGATAATCTCCGCCCCCAGCCATGTGGCTGGCAAAGGTAGACCCTGCAAAATTGCATTGTAGAGTAATAGCAGATAGGGGGCCCATACTACTGGTTCTTCTTTGAAGAGGTCACCTGGTATCCTATCTAACCCAGGAGCTTTGTTAGATTGCAGAGAATGTACTGCAATAAGAACCTCATCCAGGGTAAAAAGCGGTATTGGGC
Source organism: Lissotriton vulgaris (assembly GCF_964263255.1). Lineage (NCBI taxonomy): Eukaryota > Metazoa > Chordata > Amphibia > Caudata > Salamandridae > Lissotriton > Lissotriton vulgaris. Next base: position 110,137,986 of record NC_141686.1, read on the forward strand.
AATTAGGGTCCAAATCCGTTAAAACAGTAGGGACTAAACTATTTGGTGTTAGGGGGATGGAGTATAACTCTTTAAAATATAAAGACCAAGATTCTTCAGATATATTTGGATCAATTGAGGTCCTACCTTCTGGGTTCCCTGTGTGAACTAAGTTCCAGAAGGACCGTGTATCTTTGGCCTCAAGTGCGAGTCGGATGGCGTACCATCGATCTCCTTCCCACTCTTTTTTTGCATTAAAAATCATTAGTTTATAGGCACGCCTGGCTTCAGTCACGGTGGCCGGGGTACCTTGTTTCAATGCCATGAGTAGCCCCTGCTTCATTTCTTTGCATCCCCCATTAAACCAGGGGTGTTTAATAACGAAAGGCTTAGGTTTACTAGGCGTAGTTTTATAAAAGGACTTTGCCAATAAATCAATTAGTTCCTCATGCAACCCTGCCAGGGACCTTTGTACATTATCACTAAAAGGTTGAGTCATAATTAAGTTTGCCCTTTCTAGGAGGGGAATTATACTCCGGTACAATTTAGCCAATTCATCTGTGGATTTCTTCACGTTGGCCCATCTAATTCTCCTCCCACCTTGGATTATTCTGAGATCACTATTTTCGTAAGTTTCGGTGGTCTCAGTTATCAAGTCAAAGTTGATCTCAGTTAACAATGGGTTGTGGTCGCTTTCCGTACGACTAGAGACTTGGAAGTTTAGAATCCTGGGCCATAGGGGCATACTAACCATGAAGTAATCAATTACAGAGGAATGTCCCCTAGCACTGTAAGTTGATTGGCCTGGGCTGACTCCCTTAAAGCACCCATTACATGCTCTAATAGAAAAAGAGTAGGTTATGGAGGTTAGCTGGAGGACCGTGGATGACCATTGTTTAGCTGGGTACATGCTAGGGTGGGGGATTGACCATATTTTGTCCTCTTCTGTTGGGGTAAGGTGGACTCCAGTGAGTGTTTCGTAATGACAATTGAAGTCACCACCAATCATCAACTCAACGTCTCCCGGAAGGGAGTACAAAAGGAAGGTCAAAGAGTCTAAGGTTTTGGAGGTGCCCCCCTGTCCTGCTGGCCTCGCGTGGATATTAATGAGTGCCAATTTAGGTGTTTTAATATGTGACAGTATGATGCAGGTTATGTCAGGGGTGTTAGTATCAATTCTTTTTACAGAAAGCCCAAGGTGAGCACCCACCCAAATACATAGTCCCCCCGATGGTCTACCTCTAGGGCCCTTCAGAGCTGGCTCCATAAACGTAACATAACCCGGTCTATGTATAGGGTTAAGAGCCCATGTTTCCTGAAATATACATATCCCGTGGAGGTCTACAAAAGCACACCAGTCAGGATTATCCTGATTGGCGGCGAGGCCCGCTATGTTCCAGGTTAGAATTTTTAATGTTTTGTTATGGTTATAAATACTAGGTGGCTGTTTGCTACGATTAACCAGATTGATTGATCCATCAGGGGCATTCGTGGGCCCATTCGTGCTAAATTAAATGGTACAGGGGTGGGAACGGTAGTAGAGGGTGCTGGTAGAATTAATGTTGAACCTCTTAGTGATGAGTCCCCAACCAAGGGGAATTCATCACTGAGGGATGTGAAGTCAGTACGGTCCTCTACACCCTTCAACTCCAATGTAGCATCGAATGGTGACAGATCAAGATCTCGCCTGAGTCCCTTTTCCACAGATCCCCCGTTATTTAAGGATATGCTATTCTGTGCAGACGTTTGGGACTCAAAGCGTCAGTCGCAGTCGCCCAAGCCAGATAAAGCATCAAATCTATTAAAGAGCATGATGTTCCCTGGAGGACATGGATTCAGCTTTTCAACCTGTGGGAATAAGTCTCTCACGGTTTGATACCGGGGTTCGTAAAAATGGCACAGTGGCAGTGTAAAGATTCCGGGCAGCAGAGTGTTTTGGGGCCAATTACAAATGAATTCGACGCACCTCCAGCCTCTGAAATTAATAATGACACAGTCCCCCACCATAGTTTTGGTGCTCTTGCCAATCCAGTTCACTCTCCTTGCAAAGAGAATTTCTGCTGTAATGTTTGTTGGGAGTGGCCGTTTCTGGTTGAGCCAGAAGGTGCACTTATTTTTTAGTTCTGCATAGGTCTCCCTTTTTCCCTGCGACAGAGCAGGGACCCCCGCCAAAACCACCACATAAGGCGCTGATTGTGGTGGAAGATCGATGTTGGGCAAGGGATCAGTGTTCTGGGCCAAGGGGGGATTTTTAGGTCTTGGTGCTGTGTTATCAGCAGCTGTTTGATGAGGTTTGTCCCTTATAGCAGTATTTGCACCTGATGGCAAGCTAGAGGGTAAGGTATCAACAGAGGTTAAGGCAGAGGATCTTTGGATGGGGACAGTACGACTATTAGATGTAGCAGCAGCGTTAGAATCGGTTGGCCTGAAGTTTTTGTCTGCCTAAGAATAGAGTCAGTAGCCCTCGTACCCGCTTGCTTCTGGAGTGATGCGACTGAGAGTTCGAGGCAGACTAATCTATTCTCTATTGAATCTAGTCGTGTAGTAATAGGAGTACAAACATTTTTAAACGTGCTTTCCAGCTTCTTCCAGAAGAGTGGGCCCATGTCAGATTGGTCTTCTCCTCCCGGAACATTTCTTGGTCCACTGTGCTCTTCTATGGCATTCGTTAGTGGAAGGAGTGGACTAGATGGAAGTCCTGCAGGTGGTGCTTCCTTGGGCACGTCCCTTTTACCAGTCTTGGCTTTTTTGCCTCCTAGGGTGGTTTGGGCGCCAGTGCGCTTCCTTTTCGCAACCGCTCCCACATCACGTTGGGGAAGCGATAATTTTGCATTAGAGGCTGAGCGGGTTTTAATATTGGGGGAAAGTGTAGCCTTGTCAGTATTTTGAACAACCGTCCCAATAGGGGAATTTGAACTAATGTCATCAATAACAACTATCTGTGGGGTGTCACTTCGCTCTACAACTCCCGAAGGCGGCAGTGTATCTTGGGAGTTAGGTAGATGGCGAAGAGGGGATCTTGCCCTCGCCAGGCTTCCCAGAGAGGATCTTTTATCAAATGGGGTTTCCAAGGAAAGTCTCTGTTCGGTAAGTTCAATATCCTTGGCCAGGGCTGACGATACCCTAACTAGGAAGTTATCTAGGGTACCCAGAAGTGAGCCCCCGGTTGATTTCCTAATATTTGGGGCATCAGAAGGTACAGTTGTCATGGTTGTTTTTAGTGGGCTTGTCACTTAACTCCTTGGTGAGAAAGGCCAGTTGCAAATAAACAAAGGTGAGGAAGACTGACCTTAAATCATGAGGGTAGATGAAAAGGGGGCGGCCCGTCCCGTCCTTGGCCGGTCTTGAACGGGCTTAAACGGGCCCGCCCTTGGCCCGGGCTTCGCCCGGCGACCGCCCGCGCGCGTCCCGCGACGCGGGACCTATCTCCCAGATTTAAAGCGCCGGCTGGCGCACAATCCTTAGGTGGGCGGGATCAGGTGAAATCAGCCGCAGGGAGTGGTGGGGCTTGTGGTCTCCCCCCTCGGCGGCCACGCACGCAGATGAAAGTGCAACGGCAGCGGGGGAGACCTGGACGGGACTGCCAGCTGTTATCGGCACCCCTCGTCACCTTGTAGCCCCCACGGGAACACCAGCAGAATGGCAGAAAAAGACCCGGTATTTTCGGCAAATAGGAAAGGGTCCGGCAGTAATCCTTGGTAAGAGGTACCCGCTCCTCAGCACCTCTCTCCCAGATTTAAAGCGCCGGCTGGCGCGCAATCCTTAGGTGGGCGGGATCAGGTGAAATCAGCCGCAGGGAGTGGTGGGGTTTGTGGTCTCCCCCCTTGGCGGCCGCGCACGCAGATGAAAGTGCAACGGCAGCGGGGGAGACCTGGACGTGACTGCCAGCTGTTATCGGCACCCCTCGTCACCTTGTAGCCCCCACGGGAACACCAGCAGAACGGCAGCAAAAGACCCGGTATTTTCGGCAAATAGGAAAGGGTCCGGCAGTAATCCTTGGTAAGAGGTTCCAGCTCCTCAGCACCTCTCTCCCAGATTTAAAGCGCCGGCTGGCGTGCAATCCTTAGGTGGGCGGGATCAGGTGAAATCAGCCGCAGGGAGTGGTGGGGCTTGTGGTCTCCCCCCTCGGCGGCCGCGCACACAGATGAAAGTGCAACGGCAGCGGGGGAGACCTGGACGGGACTGCCAGCTGTTATCGGCACCCCTCGTCACCTTGTAGCCCCCACGGGAACACCAGCAGAACGGCAGCAAAAGACCCGGTATTTTCGGCAAATAGGAAAGGGTCCGGCAGTAATCCTTGGTAAGAGGTTAGCAAACAATTGCAGATACCTGCTGTCCAATAGGAAGTATACACATTGGTGTTCTCAATATTAAATGCTGAGACCTGCCAGATATGCTTTGCCGCCAAAATGGAGTGACAGCACCCGACCTGCAAACTGTAAACCAGCCCCTTAAATATTTGCATAGTATGACACAGTGGTCACATGTATAAACGTGGTGAACAAATAAAAATACAATTTGTATCTAGAGATATTAAGAGGCAATGCACTCGTAACATTGTCATATATATTTGGAACTAAGGAGGTTAGTATCAGACATAAAACATGATGTGTGAAGAAACCCACAGCAGACCCCGAAATATTGTCAAATTACAGACCCATCTCACTTCTCCCTGCCTTTTCGAAACTTCTAGAAAGACACCTTCATTCCGCCCTCACTCAATTCACTGAAGAAAATTCTCTCCTCCACCCGTCACAATCAGGCTTCCGAGCAGGTTTCTCCACGGAAACTGCTCTGTTGGGAGTCACTGAAACCATCCGGAAACTCCTTGAAGACGGTCAAACGGTTGCCCTCATTCTCCTTGACTTGAGTGCGGCCTTTGATACTGTGTCGCACGAAAGGCTACTAACCACACTAGGAAAAAATGGGATCTGTGGCGCTGCTCTTGAGTGGATAAGGTCTTTTCTGGAACAACGGACGTTTCAAATTACATCGTCCTTAGCGAGCTCTGGATTGTTCAGCACTCCCCACGGAGTGCCTCAGGGCTCTATTCTGAGCCCGTTGTTCTTTAATCTTTACCTTAGACCCCTGGCCGACTTAGTGGATAGATCCGGACTCACCCTCATGACCTATGCTGACGACTCACAGATCCTTTTCTCTCTGTCAGAATCCAGTCCACTATCCCCATCTCTCCTTAAACAAGGTCTCCACAACATTTTTAGCTGGATGACCTACAACCAGCTAAAATTAAATTGAGATAAGACAGAGATCCTCCTTCTGGGTAAACATCGAGACCTGTGGAACGCCTCCCACTGGCCTTCCCAGATGGGAAACCTCCCAACACCAGTCACCCAAACACGTAACTTGGGGGTCATTGTTGACAGCTCCCTCTCCATGAAACAGGCCAGTAAAGTCGTAGGCCTTTGTTTTACCATCTTGAAGTGGCTCAAAAAAATCCTATGGATGCTGCCCATCTCCACCCAAAAAACTGTAGTCAATGCCCTCATCACATCTCGGCTTGACTATGGAAACATCTTATACCTGGGTGCAAATAAAGCGGTCATACGGCGGTTACAGCTTGTCCAGAACTCAGCTGCCAGGCTTCTATGCAAAATTCCAAAAACCGCCAGTGTTTCATCTCACCTGCGTGATCTGCACTGGCTCAGGGTAGATAACTGGATCAGATTTAAAGCCCTGAGCTATATGTTCAGGATAAAAGCAGGCACCGCACCTAAATACCTGCAGGCGTTAGTTCATCCCTACACTCCCAAAAGAAACCTATGGTCACAATCAGCAGCCAACTTCTGTGTGCCTAGGTTAAAACTTTCTAAAATGGGAGGCAGATCCTTTTCACACCAGGGTCCTAACCTTTGGAATGCACTCCCGCCCCACATTCGCAAGGAGGTCAGTTACTCTAGGTTCAGGAAAAACATCAAAACCTGGTTGTTCGAACAATAACAAGAACGACCCCGCAAACCCTTACCACTCTTCTGTGCTGTGTCTCGGCGCCGGGAAACCCTTTTTGGGTAGCTGTTTGCGCCTTACAAGTTTAAAAAATAAAATAAATAAATAATAAATGTTAAACGCATTGTGGCTCATACATTGTAGTAGTATGTGACAGGGTGCATAGATTTTGTGATCTGAAGTGTGACAGTCAAACAAGTGTGAAAATATTTTTTTTTCCACTGAAAAAGTACGGCATTCTTAGCATATTTGGTGGAGACTACGTGTGGCGGGCAACAAAGAGGGCGAGGCCATACAACAACCCGCACCTGCATTTCCTCCTCCTGCATTTTACTTTTCGTAGCTGGGGTGTTTTGCTGCTATGGTGAGTATTCCCCATCTGTTGCATGACTTGATCTGCTGAGCCCCTTTCAGCAATTGTTCCTTGAGATGAGCAGAGGAGCGCAGCCCCCCTAAACCCCCCCCCCCACACACACACACAAACACTGCTGTGCAGAAAGCTGGAAAAATAAAATGGTTTATTACCATTTTATTTTTCCAGCTTTCTGCCGAAAGGAGAGGGCAGGGCCAGTGCGTCATTGCTTCTGATTGTCAATAGTGACGAGTTGCCCCTTCAGTATAAATTGCGCATGTTAGTTTGGACGCTATGGCCAAACACGGGGCCGGCGTTCGCGCTGGTGGCGCCTAGTGCGAAAATGTCTGTTGACGCCCCACCCCCCCATGAACACCTCCACCGCAGATTCTCTCACTAGCACCATTTAACAGTGACCAAGTTTACATAACCATTCTCTCAGATGCATTGAATTAGTTATATAGAATCACTCATACCAGTAAAGGATGTCAGAGCACTTTGCATCACACACACATTACACAGAGACAATCAAACATATGTGTGTAAATTAGTGTATAGGAAATGTTATATAATTCAAAGGACTAAAAGTGTAGGAGTCAGCGGCATAGCTGGGGGGGCACTATTTAGGGGGCGGCAGCGGCGACGCACTGGTGGCCTGTTGCGACGGCCTTTATAATTTATTTGGGCACACTCACTAAGTCAGTGTCCCCAAATAAATTATAAAGGCAGCCGCAATGGCTCACCAGTGCGGCGCGAGTGCGGCCCCAGTTTTTGAAGTGCAAGCAGACGGTCGCAACTGCTGCGGACGTCACATCCTGCTGCTGGAGCGGGCCAGGAGTTTTGAGGAAGGTGTTCGCCTCCGTGCTGGACGTTTTGCTGGTGGTGCCGCAAATTGAATGATGGCGTTGGCGTTCACAACGCTGCTGCAGGCACCACTGGAATCTATCGAGGTCTACAAAAAGGCAAGTAATTAATCAAAATGTAATAAAATGTTTTGGTATTCTATGATGGGTATGACATTTGGCACATCTTTCACTCCCCATAATTGGACATCGTCATAGCAGCGTCTTCCTTATATACAGTATAAAGGAATCCTTTTTTCACCATATTATTCCATGTGCCAAAAATCAAGACCCAAACCCAGGTATTTGTTTTAGCTCTTCCGTAGTGGCCCAGTGGTCTAACATGGGTCCCAGGACTGAATCGTTTTGTTTTGTGCAGTCCGGAGATGTTGAAAGCTGTCATGTATCGTCTGGTCTGACGCTGCCTGGGCACGTGTCTCAGGTGTCACATGTGTACGTTGTTGTTCTATGAATATAGGGGCATTTTAGAGGTATGCTCCCTTTGCTAGCTGATCAGCACATGTATTATCTATTGTAAAGGGGCCTGTTTTCTTGTGTGCCCTGATTTTTACCATGTTATCTTGTATAAGCAAACAAGTTAAGGCATCACTTGTCTGCCATAAATCAGAAAATTTCATAGTAGAATCATCTGTTCCTCTAAAGTTGTTTTGTTTCCACTGATTCAGGTATAACACACACCCTCGGAAAACAAAGTCAGAAGCAACAATGACATCAATCATAGCACACACTGGTAATGCTGGGTTTCATGTTCTAGGGCTATTAGCATTGCTACCACTTCTGCAAGTTGCCCTGATCTGTTACCAGTTTGTCTTTGAATTGTGTGTGCACTCCCATTTGGTGCACTAGGATATTGAACATACAATACACTCCAGCACCTCCTTGACAATAGGAACTTTATTTTGAGGGAGGTTTCTAAATACTGGGTATAGTGTCTCCTTTTGCTTCAATGACACACTCATGTGTCTGGCCCTCAATGGGTATTCTTGCCAATTGGGGTCACTCGGTAGAACCTGTTCTGTATGTATGAAGTTATTGCTAAGGCCTGCTATCCATTTAGCTGCGCGCACCATTAAGCAAAACCTTCAGCAGTGTATGGTGTGTTTTGATGATGTCTGATCCTGTAATCATGCATCCGAATATCTAGATCGCCCAGTACACATGCAACACTGCTTTTTCTCAAAGAGTATTTCACTTGAACCATTTTCATCAACTGAGAGGCAAAAGCTACAGGGATGTGTTTGTTTCAATACATCTGGACAGAATGCATGCAATTGAATTGTCTGTGAACATAGGCCAAATATAGAATGGCAATGTGATGTCTAGGCTTTCCTATGAAAGGGCTTCAACAAGTGCTTCCGCAATGTTTTCACTGTCCAGTTCCAGTCTCTGGATCTTAGCAAATCGTACAAGGGGGCTGCAATCTCAGCAAAAATTGAGGTGAAGGATCCTGAGAATCCCATAACTCCTAAAAGGCTTAGTACTGAGTGCATGTTATGTGGAAGGGACTTAGGTTGTATAATCCCTAAGCATGGGCGGAAAATCCGTTCCGCTCGCGGATTTTGCGGATTTTCGGTAAATTCGCAATCCGCGAGATTCGCGAATTTCCTGCAAAATCCGCAAATTCGCACGCAGCGGATTTTTTTTTCTTGGTGATACAATTTTGCGGCGTGCGGCGTTCACTTACCATCCTTCAGCGTTTGCCGAGTTGTTTTTCTCGATATTTTTCGAGTGCTGCGCCATTTTGGATCTTGCTGCGGGATCCCACGGGAGTTTGGCGACCGCGATTACGTAATCGCGGTTTGCCACCTTGCACAGCACGCATCGCGAGAGTTCGCAATTGCGAACACCTAGATGCGGTGAGCAGCAACAATCTCACACTCGAGAAATTACAAAATTTGAAATTCTGCACAAGAAATCCACCAGCAAGCAGCATAAACCTTCTGAAAATGATGATTTTTATCAGAATAACTCCTCAGGTTGACATTTGCCTGCACTTTTTTTTGCAAGGAGTCCATTTTTTGGGGGGGGGGGGGGGGGAGGTGGGAGGAAGGAAGTGCCCCACAGTCTCCAACTTCCTGTTCCTGTCCAGCAGGCTCCTCCCAGTGCTTTCTTCATGCTCTTTCATCCTGCTCTCAGCAGAAGCGGCCGCTCCACACGCTGTTCCCAGCCTCCTCAACCGGTATCCGTATCTATTGAGAGCCTATCTCGCATTCTGCCTTAGCCTGCATAGTCAAAGAATCATCTAGCTAGTTCGTAGCGCTAGATTCCCCCGCCCGCTGCGCATTACGGATTATATCTGCCGAGGCTAATTAGATTGTTACGCTAGACTGCCAAGGTGCGCTTGTGCGACAGCAGTTCTTGTGCTGTGCTGCCTGAAATAGTATTTGTGCCTGATTGCCCGCGCCTCCGCCATTCACATCGCGCTAGCTTACATTGTGCCCCAGTGTTGTTTGGATATTGCCTGCTTGCTGCCATTTTGTTTGTTGTTGTCCTGCCTCCTTCCCCTGATCTCCACCCCGCCTCCCAGCTGACCCTCCCTCCCACTGATACTGTCCTCGCCGCTCCTCCGTGCTGGCGCGGTGACCATCCTGCTCTCAGCAGAAGCGGCCGCTCCACACGCTGCTCCCAGCCTCCTCAACCGGTATCGTTATCTATTGAGAGCCTATCTCGCATTCCGCCTTAGCCTGCATAGTCAAAGAATCATCTAGCTAGTTCGTAGCGCTAGATTGCCCCGCCCGCTGCGCATTACTGATTATATCTGCCGAGGCTAATTAGATTGTTACGCCAGACTGCCAAGGTGCGCTTGTGCGACAGCAGTTCTTGTGCTGTGCTGCCTGAAATAGTATTTGTGCCTGATTGCCCGCGCCTCCGCCATTCACATCGCGCTAGCTTACATTGTGCCCCAGTGTTGTTTGGATATTGCCTGCTTGCTGCCATTTTGTTTGTTGTTGTCCTGCCTCCTTCCCCTGATCTCCACCCGGCCTCCCAGCTGACCCTCCCTCCCACTGATACTGTCCTCGCCGCTCCTCTGTGCTCGCGCTGTGACCGTCCTGCTCTCAGCAGAAGCGGCCGCTCCACACGCTGCTCCCAGCCTCCTCAACCGGTATCGTTATCTATTGAGAGCCTATCTCGCATTCTGCCTTAGCCTGCATAGTCAAAGAATCATCTAGCTAGTTCGTAGCGCTTGATTGCCCCGCCCGCTGCGCATTACTGATTATATCTGCCGAGGCTAATTAGATTGTTACGCTAGACTGCCAAGGTGCGCTTGTGCGACAGCAGTTCTTGTGCTGTGCTGCCTGAAATAGTATTTGTGCCTGATTGCCCGCGCCTCCGTCATTCACATTGCGCTAGCTTACATTGTGCCCCAGTGTTGTTTGGATATTGCCTGCTTGCTGCCATTTTGTTTGTTGTTGTCCTGCCTCCTTCCCCTGATCTCCACCCGGCCTCCCAGCTGACCCTCCCTCGCCCCTCCCCTTCCACTATCCGCATATGACAGATGCATTTTCGCGCAGCGTTCACGCGCAGCGCTTGCTCCCCATGCGCGCCGAAGGTGCGCCAAAGGTAAGCCCGTCTACGCCCGTCCGCGCCTGGACCGCGCCCAGCGCCAGACCCCCTGCCCCCTGCAATCCGCCCTCCTCCCACATAACGTATGCCGCCTCCACCCTCCTAGCCCTTAACCCCGAACGCACACCACAATGCTACGAAGCTGCCCCGGGACGTACCCACGGTCCCTTCGCCTGCCACTCCTGCAAGTTCGCCTGCATCAGATCCCTCACCAAACCCACTAACTCCAAACACAGCTCTGACTCTAACCACCTGAAGTGCATCTTGCTGAACACCCGCTCGGTCCACAGACACGCCACTGAACTCTGGGACCTACTCGACACTGCCTCACCGGACATCGCCTTCCTCACAGAAACCTGGATGAACGCATCATCAGCCCCCGACATCGCCATAGCCATCCCGGGCGCTTACAAGGTCATCCGAAAAGATCGCACCAACCAAATAGGAGGAGGCATCGCCATCATCCATAAGAACACCATCAGAATCACGACCAGCTCCGACGATAACCTTGCAACCGCCGAACACCTCCACTTCCAGATCCACACCGACCCCAGAACCACACTTAGAGGCACCCTCATCTACAGGCCACCAGGAACCCGTAAACAATTCAGCGAAGACATCACTGACTTCATCAGCCCACATGCCCTCGCCTCAGAGAACTACATTCTACTGGAGACCTCAACTTCCACCTGGAAAAGAAAAACGACAGCAACACCACACCCTTCTGGACAACCTGGCCAATCTCGGACTCAAACAACTTGTTGACACCCCCACTCATGGAGCCGGACATACGCTCGACTCTGTCTTCACCTCCTGCAAACACATCTCCTTCGATCATACCACAGCTCTCCATTGGACGGACCACAGCTGTATTCACTTCAGCTACAAAACTACCACGATCCACAACCCTCCACAACCTATTCCTCGTAGAAACTGGAACAAAATCACCACCGACCAACTCCTCACATCGCTCAACCAAAACCCTCCCACCCTCTCATCGGACCCAAACGAGGCCGCCACCAAACTCAAACAATGGATCACTCACAGCATTGACGAATTAGCCCCCTTGAAAAACAACCAGATCAAATAAGGTAACAAAAAGGCCCCCTGGTTCAACGACGACCTTAAAAAATCCAAGAAACTATGCTGTACTCTCGAAAAAACATGGAGAAAAAACCCAATTACTGACAACCTGACCACCCTCAAGGCAGCCACCCGCAAACACCACCAATTGATCCGAACCACCAAGAAATCAGCATTCAAGGATCGACTCGACAACAACGCCCATAACAGCAAGGAACTATTCAACATCGTCAAAGAATTTACCAACCCCACCGCAGCCTCAAACGACATCACTCCCTCCCAAGACCTCTGCGATTCGTTAGCCTCCTTCTTCTACAACAAAATAGCCGACATACATAACAGCTTTGAGAACACTTCCAAAGAACAGTTCACTCCACCCACCTCCGAACCTAAACCGCCCTTTAACAACCTTAGCGCCTGGAACCCAATCACCACTAAAGACACCATCCGCCTAATGAACTCCATCCATTCTGGCTCACCAACTGACCCCTGCCCCCACCACATCTTCAACAAAGCAGACTTCATCATCGCACCCCATCTCCGTGATATCATCAACTGCTCCTTCAACTCCGCTACCTTCCCAGAAAGCTGGAAACACGCCGAACTCAGCGCCCTCCTGAAGAAACCCACAGCAGACCCCTCTGAACTTAAGAACTACCGCCCCATCTCCCTCCTCCCATTCCCTGCCAAAGTCATCGAGAAAGCTGTCAATAACCAGCTCGCCGCCTTCCTTGAATCCAACAATTCCCTCGACTCCTCTCAATCTGGCTTTCGAGCCAAACATAGCACCGAAACCGCCCTCATTTCAGCGACAGACGACACCCGAACTCTACTGGACAACGGAGAAACAGTTGCCCTCATCCTACTAGACCTCTCCGCCGCCTTCGACACAGTCTGTCATAGCACCCTCATACAACGCCTCAATAGCCCCGCATACAAGGAAAAGCCTTGGACTGGATCATCTCGTTCCTCGCCGGGAGAACTCAGAGAGTCCGACTTCCCCCATTCAAATCAGAGGCCACCGAAATCATCTGCTGAGTTCCACAAGGTACATCTCTCAGTCCCACCCTCTTCAACGTCTACATGAGTCCACTCGCATCCATCGCGCGACAACACAACCTTAACATCATCTCTTACGCTGACGACACCCAGCTGATCCTTTCCCTCACCAAAGACCCTAACACCGCCAAAACCAACCTTCACGAAGGCATGAAAGAAGTAGCCGAATGGATGAAAAACAGCCGACTAAAACTTAACTCAGACAAAACGGAAGTCCTCATCCTAGGATCATCTCCCTCCGCCTGGGACGACTCATGGTGGCCATCGGCCCTGGGCACAGCACCCATACCCACAGACCACGCACGTAACCTAGGTTTCATCCTAGACTCCTCACTCTCAATGACCAGACAAGTCAACGCCGTCTCATCCTCTTGCTTCAACATACTTCGCATGCTCAAAAAAATCTTCAGTTGGATCCCCTCCGAGACTAGAAAGACTGTCACCCATGCACTGGTCACTAGCCGACTGGACTATGGAAACACCCTCTACGCCGGAATCACAGCCAAATTACAGAAAAAACTCCAACGCATCCAAAACGCATCAGCCAGACTCATTTTGGACATCCCTCGCCAAGATCACATTACCGGTCACCTGAGAAACCTCCACTGGCTCCCCGTCAACAAGAGAATAACGTTCCGTCTCCTCACCCACGCACACAAGGCCCTCTACAAACTAGGACCCGAATGCCTCAACACACGACTGTCCTTCTACATACCCAACCGCCAACTAAGATCCTCCAATCAAGCCATCGCCGCAGTTCCACGCATCCATAGATCCACCATGGGAGGAAGATCTTTCTCCTACTTGGCGGCCAAGACCTGAAATTATCTCCCCACCCACCTCCGCCTTACACAGAAACACATCTCCTTCAGAAAGGAACTTAAAACATGGCTTTTCGATAAATAATGCACCCCCTCCCACAAGCGCCTTGAGACCCTCTGGGTGAGTAGTGCGCTATACAAATTCCAGAACTTGAACTTGAACTTTCATTCGGATTCTTCACCTGAAAGGATTACTTTTTGTGGATGCTGCTGGATATTTGGATTTGAGGCCTTTTTGACTTTCTTTGGATCACTTTTGGATTAGAAATTTCACAAGTAAGTTTGTTTGGGGCATTACAGTTGCTGCAACTACAATTTTGGAATTTTCGATTTTTGGGCTGTTGTTGGGGCCTTTTGCCCAGGGGTACTCAGTGGTGGGTGGACTGAGTCTTTCTGTGGGGTCTCTTTAATAAAAACATCATGGAGGGCCTGGATGGCTCTGGATTGTGCTGATTTTTCTGTGATTTTCGTTTTTTTGGGCTAGGGGTAGTGAGTGCCTAGTCTTTCTGTGGGGTGTCTTGAATTTAAACATCATGGAGGGCATGGATGGCATGGGATTGTGCTGATTTTTCTGTGATTTTTTGGGGTGTTGATGGGGACAGGCCATGTGGGTGGGGGCCATTTTGAGTGCTGCTACAGGCAGGCCCTGGCCATGTGCTGGGAGGCAGGGGGCCATTTTGAATGCAGGCAGTGTTCTTAGGTCTGCAACCATTTTGCCTAGCTTTCAACCTTTATGCCCAGGGGTAGTGAGTGGTGCATGGGCCTAGTCTTTCTGTGGGGTGTCTTGAATTTAAACATCATGGAGGGCTTAGGATTGTGCTGATTTTTCTGTGATTTTCGTTTTTTTGGGCTGTTGTTGTGGCCTTTTCACCAGGGGTAGTGAGTGGTGCATGGGCCTAGTCTTTCTGTGGGGTGTCTTGAATTTAAACATCATGGAGGGCGTGGATGGCATGGGATTGTGCTGATTTTTCTGTGTTTTTCGATTTTTTGGGCTGTTGTTGTGGCCTTTTCACCAGGGGTAGTGAGTGGTGCATGGCCTAGTCTTTCTGTGGGGTGTCTTGAATTTAAACATCATGGAGGGCATGGATGGCATGGGATTGTGCTGATTTTTCTGTGTTTTTCGATTTTTTTGGGGTGTTCATGGGGACAGGCCATGTGGGTGGGGGCCATTTTGAGTGCTGCTACAGGCAGGCCCTGGCCATGTGCTGGGAGGCAGGGGGCCATTTTGAATGCAGGCAGTGTTCTTAGGTCTGCTGCAACCATTTTGCCTAGCTTTCAACCTTTTTGCCCAGGGGTAGTGAGTGGTGCATGGGCGTAGTCTTTCTGTGGGGTGTCTTGAATTTAAACATCATGGAGGGCTTGGGATTGTGCTGATTTTTCTGTGATTTTCGTTTTTTTGGGCTGTTGTTGTGGCCTTTTCACCAGGGGTAGTGAGTGGTGCATGGGCCTAGTCTTTCTGTGGGGTGTCTTGAATTTAAACATCATGGAGGGCCTGGATGGCATGGGATTGTGCTGATTTTTCTGTGTTTTTCGATTTTTTGGGGTGTTGTTGTGGCCTTTTCACCAGGGGTAGTGAGTGGTGCATGGGCCTAGTCTTTCTGTGGGGTGTCTTGAATTTAAACATCATGGATGGCATGGGATTGTGCTGATTTTTCTGTGTTTTTCGATTTTTTGGGGTGTATAACTGAACTGATGTTCCTCTGTCATCCATTGCTTTTAGGTGCACAAGACTCAAGAGAACCACCAGTGCTGGGAAGAAGTCCTGCAGCGGTGTGTGTGTGCAGCATAATGTCACGCGACGTCACGTCTGGCCACAGACAACTCTGCAACTCGTGCAACTGCGGCCTGCTGTTCTGACCTCTGAAGAAGATGGCCCCCAAAAAAGTTCCCTGTAGCTCCTCTAGCAAGAAAGTTGCCAGTAAGGAGCAGAAGAAGCAAGTTACCAAGGAGACTGGTGTGCCGCCCGCCACATTTTTTGGGAGTAAAAAAAAAAGTACGCCTGCAGCAACAGCGGGATCTGCTGGGGACCAAGCTGGGAGCAGCACCCCCGCTCCATTGGGCTCAGTGCCACCACCACCACCACGCCAACTTAAGTCCAAGCCCTTGAGTGCTGCAGAGGCACTTAGTCTAGTTGTTCAATCACCATCGACCAGTGATGTTGGCTCATCGCAAGAAAGTAGCAGCAATGTCCCTCAATCAACACAGGTTGTTGTAACTCATCTGACGAGTGTTGAACAACACAGCCGCAACAACAACCACATGGGCAAGTACAAGCCCAAGTACTTGTGGAAGGAGAGGCAGCGCAAGGAGATGCGCAAGCAGAGGTGCATGGAGGGTCACAAGTGCCCACAATAGTTGTTCCTCCAGAAGTAGGGGCATTTCAGGAAATCGACAATCAAGCCGAGGTATCATTTGAGGAAGCCACTCCTCCTGATCATTCATTGTCTTCCTCATCCCTAGCAAGGAAAAGATCAAGGGTGGTGTCTACATCTTCTTCAAGCACACCTCCTTCTGATGATACGGATCAAAATTGGGAACCAGCACCACTGCCGTCTGAGAGTGAGGCACACCATGATCTGACAAAGGTAGTTAAGCGTAAAAGGAAGCTCGTCCAAAGTCTCATAGTTATGGAGTGTGATGAGGCTCAACAAGAAGTGGCGGATACTGCTGCTGATGAAGACTCTCACGACGACGACCCAGTCGTCATAAAGGTCACTGCAGCCCCAGCGGGCATGCAGCAAACAGACATTTTGACCCTAGCCCGAGAAGCTGCTGAGCGTGATGATGTTGTCGACGAGGAGGCAATGGAAACACCACAATTATTGGAGTTAACTCGTACACCAACACGTACCGCTTCCATATTTCTTCCTCGCCAGAAGGGACCTCCATCCACCTCGACCTCAATTAGTGGTGGTGAAAGTGCAAAACGTACTAAAGTTCGGCCATCCACATCCTCCACTTCATCTGGCATTGGCAGCAGGACCACCACCACCAGTATCGCCGCCTCCTCCGGCCCCCAAAGACATTTCAAGTCCGCAGTTTGGGACTTCTTTAGTGTTTGCCCAAAAAAGGAAAACTTCGCCATTTGTAGCATTTGTAAGCATGCAGTTAGTCGTGGTAAGTTTGGTACCAACTATGGTACCGGAGGCCAGAGAGGTCATCTTGAGAGACAGCACGCTGTCCAATGGTTTGCGCACCTAAAGGAGATCAAGGAAGCCCGAATTGCAAGTCAAGAAAACGTTGATGTTTCATCTGATGATGACGAGGAGGAAGAAGACGTGTCAAACACTTCACTTACACCCAGTACCCCTGTCAGCAGCACACCCCATGTGAGCCACACTAAGAGTGTGGGTGAGAGTGAGACACCAATGCGAAAAAGTTCATCAGCGAGCGTAACTGGGTCGAAGAAGTCATCATCATCCCGTAAATGCTTGGTCCAGGGCAACATTAGAACCATATTGTTTACAGAAGCGCCATATGAACGCAACCACCCACTGACGCGTCTGTATAACACTAAGCTGGCTAAAATGCTAGCTCTGGACCTTCTCCCCTTTTCTTTTGTAGAAGGGATTGGTTTTCTAGAATTAGTGGCAGCGCTCTGCCCTAAATGGAAGGTTCCTAGCCGGTTCTATTTTGCCAGAGTTGCGGTTCCAGCACTACATGAAGATGTGCTGGAGGTGATTGGGGCAGCTTTGCAGAAGAGTGCTGTTCACACTATACATCTGACAACAGACATGTGGACCAGTGGCGCAGGCGCTGATTACATGTGCATCACTGCATACTGGGTCTCTTTTTCAGGGGTTAAAGCAAAGCTAAACGCAGGTGTTGACCCGGACCAAGTTTTTAAAGCTGCTCGGAAACATGCAACACTAGCCATGTTTGGCTTGGAGAAACGTCACACAGCAGAAAACATTTTGAATGAGTTTAACACAAAGGTCTTTCACTGGCTGTCCCCAAAAAAACGGCAGATTGGTTATGTTTCCACGGATAATGGCGCCAATGTAGTTAAGGCCATGGAGCTGGGTCAATATTTCAGAGTGCCGTGTTTGGCGCACTGTATAAACCTGGTTGATAAAAAATTCTTGAGTGATGAAGACAGTCCAGCATGCGAGTTAGTGGCCAGCTGCCGAAGAATGTGCAACCATTTCAGCCATTCTTTTAAGGCCCGGAAGCATCTGAGGAGCCTGCTACATGAACGTCGAATGCCAGTGAAAGCACTCATCCAGGAGGTGGCAACACGTTGGAACTCAACCTTCTACATGCTTGAGCGTCTGTATGAGCAGTATACGGTACTCGATCACTATTTTTTAACACTGGGTACAGCTCAGAAGGACCTGAGGCTAGATGCGGCGCAATGGAACCTAGTTAAAAGCCTGACAGACATGCTTCGTCCTTTTGAGGTCTTCACGCGTGCAGTCAGCAAGGAGGACTGTAATTTGGAAAAAGCTATCCCATTGTTGCGCATGCTGGAGCACCAACTGAAGGTGGTGTCTTCTATGTTTCAAAAAGATGAAAAAAAGCAAGACGCTTTTCTTTTGGCGGAGAAATTATTAGAGCGCCTACGTGGTGATGAACGTCTTAAAATGATCCACTCAGAACAGCATTACATTTGTGCTACTATTCTGGATCCACGCTACAAAAAGGCGCTGGCAGGCCGAGCAATCTCTCATTTTGATGATGATGATGTTACAAAGTACAAACGTTGGCTAATCTTGTCAGCCAAGAGGTTTGAAAGAGAACGGCAGCAAATTGAAGGAAAAGGCAGTACATCAGCATCAGCAGGCCATCCCCAGTCAAAAGAATCCACTTCTGCACCTGTGGCTGTGGCACAAGTGACCTCTCAGCCGTTAAAGACACGGCAACTGGATCATCTGCACCAGACACAACAGTAACATTGGATGCAGAAGAGGATTGGCTAACTCGGCTTGGGTTTGGTTCTCAAAAGGTCACAGCAAAAAGTAAGCAAAGTGGAGGAACCTTGGAGGACCTTGAGTCGATGGTGCAGGACTATCTGAATGACTCAACAGAGGTCTATGTTAATGCTGACCCATTGGCGTATTGGCATGGGAAAAAAGAGTTGTGGGCACAGATCTCCAACCTGGCTATAAACTACTTGTCTTGCCCACTCGCAAGCGTGTCTTCTGAACGTGTTTTCAGTGCTGCTGGTGGCATTGTAACTTCCAAACGGAGCCGCCTCTCGCCCAAAAATGTGGAGAGGTTAACAATGATCAAGATGAATCAGCACCTCATACCACCAGATTACAAAGTACGAGAAAGCACGCCGGATGAAGATGAGGAGGACAGCAACGTAGATGAGGGAATTTCTTCTCTGTTAGGTGACACTGACCTCATCCTGCCTGAATTCGCAGAGTATGATGACGAACCCTTATTTCTATTCCCTGACACCGAGCCCTGAAAATGAGACAATGAATCAATAACTTTCTTTTTCGTCCTTATTCACTTTTATTCCTGTGTGTCTGTCTTTCTTTGTTTTGCACAGTTAATTTATTTCAAACTTTAATCACCTAATCACAAAAACAAGCCCATCAGCAGAACTGTCTTCACTTGTTTGCTTATTGATTTGAAGGTGCCGCAGTCTGCATTCCTCAGGTTCACAAGTTCACAAGAACATGCTCCTCTATCCTCCTCCTCCAGACTCCTATTTCCCTCAAAGCAGAGGGCTGGATTACGCCCAATGAAGAAAGACTCTGCACTTGTGGGGGTGTTCTACTTCTTTGCGGGTGAGTTGACGGCTCTGGGGCCATTGCTGGGAAGCTCTAATACCGGATAAAAGTGGTTTGGACCAAATCGGAGGCAAAAATTTGTTGGCGTTTTTGCTGACTTGCTTGCCTTTGAGGTGCTCTTTGGGGGGGTTCCGGGTATTTGTGGGTGAGTTTTGGGGTCTGGGAGCACTGCTGGGACAGTCTAATCTTGATTGCATTTGCTTTTCAGGAAATCCGTGGTGGAAAACGGAAGTTATGACCTAGCTGCACAGCGCGTTTGGACCGAAGGCCGATAAATATTGTAACTATGAGATTTTCCTTTTTGGCTGTTTGGGGGTGTTGTGCTTTTTTGCGGGTGGGTTGGCGGGTCTTGGGGCATTGCTGGGAAGGTCTAATACCGGATAGAAGTGGTTTGGACAAAATCCATAAGGAAAAGCCTTTTGGCACTTTTTGTAACTTAGGGTTCGTTAGGGTTAGCCCTAGCAGCAGGATTGCATGTGTTTCGGGGTGTTCTAGATTTTTGCAACTGAGTTCTGGGGTCTTAGAGCACTCGTGGGAATGTGTAATTTTGGTTGCAAGTGATTTGCAGAAAATCCATGGTGGGAAAGGGGGGATTTGGCATAGTTAAAGAAAGCCTTTGCCACTATTCTTAACTTAGGGCTCGTTAGGGTTAGCAGTATTTCTATTGCATGTGTTTGGGTGGGGGGGTTTTCGAGTCTTGGAGCGATGCTGGGTATGGATACTTTTGCTTGCTTGCAAGTGGTTTGAATACAATCCACGGTGGGTAAGGGGGTATTTGGGCCTACTTTTACTTTCAAAGTACGTTTTATCACCAGTTTGCTGCTAGGCCTCGTTTTTTGAGATCTGATTGGGGGTCTTCTACATTTTTGCGACTGGCTTTAGTAAGGGTCTGGGTGGGAGCACTGCTGGGAAGGTCTAATTTTGTTCTAAAACACAGTTTACAGTACACCTAGCTTGAGGGGAAGATCCGCTAAATTAATTTGCCCATACTTATTTATCCTTCAAAAGGAGACTCAGACAGAGTACGCACTTTCAAAAATATTGTACTGTCTATTAGGAAACTCAAAGTGTGACTTTTTGCACTACACAGCGTACATACCTTATATTTATTTATCAGTGGTGTTCTAATATCACTTCCTGTTTTTCCATCAATAATTACAGGCCGGGTTTCAGTCTGTGCAATGGGAAAAAAAGCATGGAGTCAGGCTTCACATTAGCGAGCCGCAATTCAGTATCCGCCAGGCAGGCAGTGGACAGGGTGTCTTCTGGTCACCAACATTGATGGACGAAGCGTCAGCTGGAATGGAGGAGTGCCGCTAATAAGAGGAATTGTTTGATGCGTGCAACTTACTTAGCAAATTCAACAGGACAACTACAACAACATACAGATACAGTATCCATTGTTTTCTTCTATGAGTGTGACTGCATTTCTTGGATCTCTCTCTGCTTCTAAATTGATCCCTACAGCCATTCTATAGGTTTTACTTCGGCTATTTTTTAAACCTAATTTAATGTAAGAAGTGTTTCTCTGAGTGCAGAGATAGGCAAGTGAAAACACTGCAGCCCTGTACTGTCGCATTCTGTCATTCACGGTTGTCGAAAGTACTACTTACTTTTCAGTAACAATGCATGCAGTAGTGCATGCACTTCCTTTATGTCACTTAAAAGATTTATGGTTAGCTTTGTACCCAAAGATTTCTTTATCTTCAATTATTGTTTGTCCATGCTGTGCTTTTTTTTTCTTTTCTCAACAAAACCTACCCAAAAAGAAACCCCCATTCCCATCCATTTTCCAAACCCTAACCCTCTTCCCCCGGGCTGTGTGGTTTTGATTGATGTGTGACTAAATGACATCAATAATTCCACACACTTGCTGGGGAGGATAAGGTCATAGCAACAGGCTGGTGAAGGAATCCGAGGATATATTCTAGACTTACTCAGCTTCAGTACTATTTCTTGTAGTAGTAGCCAATGTCAAAGAAATTCAACGCAAGTACTAGTTATGCTTTCAATACTTTACCATTTGTTAGGCTACATTGTGGCACTGTTCTAGTGTACTGTCACCTGCTATATTCTCTATCGTACCGTTGTAATGCTACAGTAAGGACAAACCAGGTTTCATTTTCTTTTTTTCCATAGGCATGCAACTGCCACTGTGTCACACCACTAGTACCACCGCAATGAGGACATTTCATCCGCCCAGGATTGCCAACCTTAATCGCCATTTCCTGTGGAGCCAGCCCTGGGCCTAGCCCTACTTTCAA
The DNA here is from genome assembly GCF_964263255.1 of Lissotriton vulgaris. Lineage (NCBI taxonomy): Eukaryota > Metazoa > Chordata > Amphibia > Caudata > Salamandridae > Lissotriton > Lissotriton vulgaris. The sequence goes on from NC_141686.1 coordinate 110,159,679, forward strand.
ACACAAATTACAGGTAAGATAAGCATTTGGTGGGAGGTAGTATAATGGAGTATTAGGAGAGACGAGAGATTGACGGTAGTACTACTAAAGTCCTAGGACTCTTGAATTCACTTACTCTGTGAGAGGCACTTAGTGTTGAAAACATTTAGCCATTTACACTTAAAGGAAGAAAATGACACAGACTTAAGTTTCAGGAAAACAAACTTTCTGTTAAACCCCCACCCACCAGACTCAAAAGCAGTAAAAAACAGGTATGCTCAGATAAAGTTTCAAAAAGTATATTTTTGTAGCCCTAACAAAATAATCTCCCGCAAGACCCTCCCTAACCCCAACGATTGTCCTTCAAAAGTCCCAAAAACAACCCAACTCCCAATTCCCACCCCCCAAAAGTCTTTAAAAAAGGGGCAAGGGACACTACGGCAGGATGCTGTTCACTTTTGCGGCCAGGGCATCATACTCCTTGCAGAGGATGGCATGGTCGGAGCGGAGGCCCTCCACCAATGTCTTATACGTTAGGACCTCCTGCTCCAGGTAGGACACTGTGAGGCATAAGTGGTGCTGGCGTGCCTTGCGACTCCTGTGGGAGGCAGCTGCTGTCTTTGCTGCTCGGCGGTGGCGGTTGGCTTTGGTAGCCCGGCTCCGTACCGCTGGAGCACTGCGCTGGCTGGCAGCCCGTGGGGGCACGGAGGAGGATGCAGCTGTCCCAGTGGATGTTGTACCGGTAGACTGCGTGTCCTCCTCCTCCAGGGCCACAAGCCGCCGATATTCGGCGACAGTGACATCCAGCCTCCGTTGCCGGGCCATTCGAGCCAGCTCCTTCCTTGATGGTCTGTTTGATTTGGAAGAAGCAACTATATGAAGAAAGAAAGACATAGTCTGTAACCAATGCTCCTTAAGATTAACACAAAATGATTGAGCAGAAAGTTGTGTCACAGTACAAGTAGCAAATTGAAAGCACAGTACATAACTATTGAGGACAGTATCTATCTAACCTCCCACTTCTTCATCCTTGCTCTAACATTAGTGGGAGTTTAAGGAACAAATTCTACGAGCACTATGGACTTCCATTACAGTCGACTATGACAGTACACCAGTCTTATTCTTCTTCTTCTCTCTTGTTTAGGAAAATTGGTACGTTATCTTATGCAAGCCGGCATAATGCCAGCGCAGTGAACTTGCACCCGAGAAAAACAGACTCACACCATGATGAGTGAGACAGACTTGCGTTACTGTACCGGTCCAGTACATGCAGGTGGTGAAGCTCTTACTTTTCTATTACGGGTGGCACTGAGAATACTCTGTTAAAAGGGCTACTGCTTAATTAATTTAGCTTTCACCCTACAGTGCAAATGAGTACCAGAAAAGGAAAATGAAGAAGCTAAATAATCTGATTATCTATCACTTCACATGGGATGTATTTAATTACATATGGGATGACTTTAGGTTCTTTGCTTATTATTGAGCGAACAGTGATACACCCACACATGAATGACGTACTACTACTACTAAACTAAAGTTATAAAGAGAGGTAGGGAGTGTCCACCGTAATAACCGGATATATGCTGTGCTTGCAGTTGCAATACAAACTACTGCTACTATTCATGGTAGTATTTGGACAAAATTACAACTTCTTTTCCTTGCCTTTCCTACACTGGAATGGACGTGCGGGTGCGGTGTTACATGCTCTTCAAAGTAACACTTAGTTCATCCAATGACCGTCTACTCTCTCGAGATACACATATGCTATCTAAGAGTCAGATAGTACCATGATCCAGGCATCCATCCATTCAAAGTATATGCACACATACAGTTTCTGTTTCACCCACCCAGGCTGTTCTCCTTCCACCCATACTTGCTTCATCATTCACCCAGCCATGCACCATACCATATTCTTTCCTTCCCAGCCACCTCGGGGACCAAGCAAACACATATCATTCTTCTTTGCCAGTCATCATTAAATTTCTCGTCCTTCCACACTTACTTACACCCTTCTTTCGCTTTTCGTTCATCCCATCCATCAAGTTCATCTCAGATCTTATTGGGATTCTTCTCGCCAAAAACTTCACAGCTAAGTCGAAGTACATTTAGAGGAGGCTACTACCTGGTTGATTTATAATACACCCGTGCAGAAAGCACACTCTGCAGTCTTCAATCTCAATAAGTAAGGAATATATAGCTTACCTCTGCCCGCCACCACCGTGTGAACCCTCACAGGCACATTGGTGTCGTCCGGCACTTGCACCGCATCCTCCCCAGAAGTGTTCCCCTCATCCACCACCACCACCTCCGCGCTGGCCCCGCCACCAGATGTTCCACCTACAAAGTACATTTAAGAATGTTAGAATACACCACTCACTACTATATAATATTTGGTCTAGGAGGAATAAAGAAATGTGAAAAAAACAGAAAACAATGTAATAATTTGTGACTGTCTACTCTAAAGTAAAAATGTCCCTTTTTCCAGGGAAGGCTGTTGTCTTGCTGCACTTTTAGGCACAACTGATGAATGCTTACTTTTTATTTTTAACACGCACCACTTTTTCTCCTAACAGACAGAAGCTTGACTTCTAAGAACACGAGCAAGATCAAGTTCAAACCAGGTGAGAGCTCAGCTCGACCACAAGAAATGTGTCCAATTAATCGTCAGCACTAAGCACTTTTCCATTTTCAGTTAAACGTTTAGTTTTATGACAAACTTGATTCTAATAAATGTGTTTACTTTTAATAAAGCTTTTAAACTTAAATAGACTCTGTGGTTTTTGGTCCTCCAGACTAGAGTGGCTGAGCTAAAGGTTTTGGAATTTTTGCAAGCATGAGTCCGTGCCTCTGACACTTCTTGATTCTGACTCCGTACTCTTGTCCTGCGTTGGATAATCTAATCATCATTGGGGATCAATCATCGGTGACTTTGGGAGCTAAATGACTCTGCCACACTATCTAGTCAGTAAGGAGATTGGGGGTTCAACTACAAAGTCTGTTATCACTGAGGTATGTGGAAAGTCTAACAGCGCCTATTATAATTGATAAGCTAAGCAATGCATTATTTAGTGTCCATAGTTCTGTTTGTGCAGATTTGTCCCTGCAACAGTAGTAGAATGGATTGTCCTCCTATCCAAACCAAAAGTAAAGTAGTATCTTATTCTTTCTTGGTGGTCATTCACCTTTTTATTGTTGGCAATTGTCAAAGCATAAACATTTATAAGACTTGAAAAGACATTATGGACAATGTGCAATCTTAGTTAGCTACACAGACAGACTAATAAAAATAATCTAGTAATACCACAGGGAGTCATAGTCGAGGCAGGATAAGAATTTAGATCCAGTCTACAAGAAGATCAAAGACGATTTAGAAAAAATCGAATGAGGAAAAAATAGGTACTCTATATTAAAATTAAAACTTACCGGGGCCAGCAAAGGAGCCCTCGCCTGCCCGATCCTGGCCTGCATCCTGTTGAACAGCACCCTCCTCCTCCTGTGTCCTCTTGCCCCTGGGGGGAGCTGATGTACAACATGAAAGAAAGAAAGACCAGAAAACATGGATGATATTTGTGAACCAAATCAAACATTTCAAAAGAACAATAACAAAATATTTTGGCGAAATAGCAAATAGACAACTATTCCACGGGATATATTGACCGATCTCATGTGGTCTACTACGTTATTAGTATTGCTTGATTTGCGGACCGTCGACTTGGAAAGTTCTTATGTAACTCACTAAACAAAGTACTAAAAAGGTTTGCCTAGGACTGGCAGGCAGCAGTCCGCAGCATGCGAAGTGACAGACAAAGTCCATCGTGATTGCAGATCAGCGACAACACTAAAGTTTCCTACTACATTAACCAGTCATTAAAATACTCAAACTATCAATCCACCACCACTATTTCTTCTTATCGCCATGTGTACAAAGGAAGGACTGGACTTGAGTCTGTAGGGGCTGATTTAGAAGCCCCTTGCGGCTCTTTTGCTCCATTGTTGCGCGACTTTTGTGACGCAGCAGCAGAACAAAAGAGGCGCCATGGTGCGGCGTATATTAACAACGTGACGCATATGGGAGATGCATCACGTTGTAAAGCCCTGCGCCATCAGGGGGCATTCCGGCGCAAGGGAGGGCGTTCTTGCGCAGGAACGCATCCTAAAAGTGGCTGAGGGAAATCTACAAGATTTCAATCAGTCACTTTGAGGACAATGATGCGTGACTCAAACCCTGCGCCTGCTTGAAGCAGACGTACGGCTTGACGCAGCATTGGGGAGATAGGGCACCCCAGAGCATTGATGGAGCTGCACCATCGTTGCGACGCAACTCCAGCAATGCGCCGCCTTTACGGCACAGATGCGTAGCGCTTTGGTGACGTTTTGGGCCCATGGTGCGCCGCATTGTAAATACGGCGCACCATGGGTGGTGGTAGCGTGGCGCACAATTACTGGCGCATCCCTGCTACTTTGCAGTGATGCGCTGGTAATTAAAAATCTGACCCTTAGTGTCTAGCATTACGCAGTTCTTTAAACTACACTCATACATAATTTCACAGGCCAATGAAATGAACACAAAATCGAAAACAAATAACTATAGTAGCAACACTACTGAGAAGGAGAGCAGTGCACCTGAAATGCACAGAAGATTTTGAAATATAATTTACCTACAATGTAATCAGCAGCATTATTGCTCTTGGTAAAAAACAAAAATTTGCAATATAATAACACACAGAGCAGGAGAAAACAGAGTAGTAAAGAAATAGCTACTACTACTCACCAAGCCCGGGGATCTCAAGGCCGAGCAGGTCGAGCAGATCGCGTTCCCGGTCCAGGACATCCGTCCAGCGGTGGGTGGCCTGGTTGTAGGTGCGCCGGACCCGAGAGTGGTGGTGCATGGCCCGACACACCTTCTCCCACCGCTTCCGGCGCCCCTGGATCCCGTACCCGCTAGCGATCTTGCCACCTGCCATGATGGTCCTGGGGAGGCGGCGCTGAACATAAAAAATGAGTGCGGCCACCTCCTCCGGGCTGAAGATCTCCCGGGGTGCGACCTGCTCCCCCCTCAAACGCCCGCACGGGAGCCGGGGACGGGGTGCGGGACCCTTCCCCTTCTCGGGATGCTTCCCGGCTCCCTTTACCATGGTCTGGGCAGAAAGGAAGCTAAATAATAAAGAAAATAGAATAGGGAAGAGAAGAAAAGAAAAGAGTTTAAAAAAGTAGTTTAAAATTAACCAAAAGTAGCAGAAAACACAAAAATATAGAGCTAGAAAAATAGAGGGATAGATAATAAGTAAAATAGATTAAAAAAAAACTTCAAACTAGCAAAGGATGGCAGAGATTCAGAGAGGATACAAAAAGCATGCCCAGAACCATAGCAATGAATGAGAAACAAGATGGCCGCGCCCGTTCACGACCGCGTGGGTAAGTTCGCACAAGATTTTCCTCGCGATCACACGCGAAATTGTACCAGCGAGCTGCACACTTTGCGAGATTACACATTGCGCCCGGAAACGGAAATACGTCATGCAAACAAGATGGCCGCGCCCGTGAACGACCGTGAGGGTAACTTCGCGCCGTTGCGCTACAAGCGGCTCGCTAAAACGCACAAAATCTTGCGAACTAACACGCCGCAAAAAAACAAATCGCATATTCGCACAAATTTGCGGCTTCCGAATTCGATCTCACGCCCCGCGAATCACGCGAAATTGCAGAAAAACGAGTTTTGCAAAACTGAAACCACTCAGCAGGTGCAAAAGTTCAAACTCATCATTAGTAACCATTCCCTGTTGTGCTTCCTGACTGGGGCCCCTCCAGAGTTCAGTTGCTAGTTGCAACAATTGTATGACCCTGCTCTGACCCTCACAGCAGGCTCATGGAATAGCTACAAGTAGGCCACAAAGGTCCTGGAAAAAAAAAATTCACTGCAACAGAAAGCAAATTAGAGATAAGGAAGCAGGTGCCAGACTGGAATTTTAAAACAGTGACACATTAATAAACCAACCCCAAATTAATTCATGTCAGTTGAAGCAGGGCTGGTGTGCTTGCTTCCCCCCCCATTATCTACAGTGATGATGAACCAGAGGGTGGCATTGATGTACCAGAGGGTGGCATGGGTGAAACAGAGGGTGGCAGTGGTGAAACAGAGGGTGCTGGGAACCTGTGATGATGAACCAGACGTAGAAACAACATAGTCGCAACCGTTGCGAGCCGACAAGTAAGTTCGCAATTGCGAACTGGTACCAAACCCTCGCGAACTGGCAGAAACCCTTGCGAGCACACAAAAAAAACAAATCGCGAGAGTTCGCGGATTTTGCGGATTGCGAGTTTGCAAATACGCAAATTCGCGAACGCCAGATTCGCAAAATTCGCCCATGCAGCTTCCTGTTCTCAAAGACTCAGGGACATATTAGTTTTAAACCCTGCTCCTGTGGCTGCGTCATTGGAAGTGACTCTAGGTGTTTGCTCTAGTGAAACCCAACGGACCCTCTGCTGCGACGAGCAGAATCAACGCATCGCTGCTGAACAGAATCAGCGCATTGCACTTGGGGCCCGAGCAGTGTCATCAGAACCGCCATAACAAAACCACTGCATCGCCACCACTGCTGAAGGACACTCAACGGGATGTATGACGGTACAACGCAAGTTAGTACATCGCGTGCCGTTACGTTGCGGTCGTTACAATGACTGCTATGTTACCATGCTATGCCATTACAACGCAAGCCTTTACATCGACTTGTGCTAGATGGCGTGCTAGCATTAGAAAAGTGTAATTTACTATTCCAACTCCAGTCCACTTAACAGTAGGAAAGGTGTTGGGATAGTAAACTGCATTATTTGTAATGTTAGCACGCCATCTAGCGCAAGTCGATGTAAAGACTTGCGGTGTAATGGCATAGAACGACCGCGATGTAACAGCATCACGGTGTACTGACCGTGATGTTAAGGATGTTTCCCCTTTCAACACATCCCTTCAACAGTGCAGTGCAGAAAAACCCAGTATATCAGCTATGAAATCAACGCATTGCGGAACCGGTACTTCGACTTTGGAAACCAGCGCATCGCCATCAGAGTGTCGAGAAAATCGAAGCATCTCCTCTATGGCGAACTGACATCGACGCATTGCTCGACTGCATCCTGCATCTCATGTTTGCAACCAAGGTTTAAGGTACTTTTGCTCAGTGGGCCCTGCATGGGTCTTGTAGCCGGCCTTGCTTAATCATTCTGGTACAATACAGAGGGAGGAAGGACAGGAGGCGGTGCAGAGCGGTGGCCTGAGGGCACCCGTCATGGGCAACTAAAAGTTATCAATATTATGTACAAATCTCGCACAGGCAGAGGAGGAGAGCAGAAGACAGAGGGATAATGTACAGCACACATTCACCTTCACCGATCCAGCCAAACACATCTATCATATTCCTCAACATGTATCAAAACCCACATTCCACATCGAGCCGTGGGGGGGTCAGTGAGCTGCTCAACGACTGCCTAGCCACGTCGGGCCCATCAGCTGCCCGGGGGGGAGTGGTCAGAACTATGTTTGCAGGGGACCCCGGGCATGAGCCCTCAGCCACTACATCCACACCACCCAATCGATCCACCATGTTGGTCCACAACTCCAAATCCCTTACTGCATGCTCAACAGTGAGAACTCTCCTGAGGAGACACTCCTCTGACACCATCCATTCCAACAAATTGGCACTCCACTTTCTTAACTGAGGCAGTGCCGCCTGTGCACAGTGAATAGCAACCCAGCATCTGGCCAGCACCAACCCTGATTGAGCTGGGCCTGGTGGCGCAGTGGACTAATGCATCCACTGTTGGGGCCTGTGTTCGACCTTATGTTCACAGGTTCTAACCCCAGGGTCCACTCAGCCTTTCATCCATCTGAGGTCGATAAAATGAGTACCATTGAGTTGGGTAACATCTGTTATTCAGCGCCTTGAGACCCTTGGGTGATACGTGCGCTTTACAAATACATGTTATGTTATTAGGCAAACATGTATTTCAGTTGTTACTTTTCTTAGGAAGTGGCAGAATGCCTAGTAGGCAATGTCTGATCATCACTACAGGACCAGCCCCCATTATTAGGGCCGTTGTTCTCAGTACCTGAGCCCAGTAAGACTGCAGCTCGTGACAACTCCATGCCACATATATGAAATCTGCAGGGGTCTCACAGCACCTTACACAGCCAGCCGGCCTCTTGGGGTTAACACTAAGGAGTTTTTGCAGCATCAGGTAAGCCCTGTGTAGATAATAAAACTGCATCAGCTTAAATCCGGCATTGCTTGCAGTCTCCTGTGCCTGCACCCGGGCATGTTTGCACTCACCATCAGTGAGTGATTCGTCTTGGTCCTCCTCCCAACGAAGAAGGGCAGGCGTTACATCAATTCACCTATCACCCTTCAGGGCTGCACACAGTCGGGAGAGGAGGCCTCCATGTAGCACCTCAGATTCACGTGGTTCCTATCGGAAGTCGTCTATATCTCAAAGACTGAGCGAGATATGCTTACATAGTCTAAAAACTGCCCAATGCCGATGTCAAACAGCTCTCCTTCCCTCACGAGAGTCACAAGGGAACCAGTGGTGTAACGAAATTTGAGGGGGCCCCCTTGCAAAGTACATGGAGGGCGCCCCCTCCCTGGCCACCACCTACCACTTTTGCAGAGGAGGCCCCCTGGAGCTTAAGGGCCCACCCTGCACCAAGGGGGCTGCGGGGGTTTATTTTACGCCACTGTGAAGATGCCAGAAATGCCTCTTATTTCAGTTATGGAGCTATCTCATTAGAAAAACAACATACGTACAACTTCGGGCTGTAAGACATCCACTTTGATACCAGGTAAAAAACAGAACAAAAAAACAGAACAAATTCATTTTGCACTGACATAGCAACAATAATTTGCCCATAGTAAGTTTATTCTATTTTGGCCACAGCACAAAAATAGAAAAACTTTCTCATGTGCCCCGGCAGTGAGGTGTGAGGGACTGGCAGGTTTTTGTGCCTTGGGAGGTCTGAGGGACTGGCAGGTTTCTGTGCCCGGGGAGGTCTGTGGGACTGGCAGGTTTCTCTGCCTGAGGAGGTCTGTGGGTCTGGCAGGTTTCTCTGCCTGGGGAGGTCTGTGGGACTGGCAGGTTTCTCTGCTTGTGGAGGTCTGTGGGGCTGGCAGGATTCTGTGCTTGGGGAGTTTTGTGGGGCTGGCAGATTTCTCTGCCTGGAGAGGTCTGTGGGGATGGCAGATTCTGTGCCTGTAGAGGTCTGTGGGACTGGCAAGTTGTTCTACCTGGGGAGGTCTGTGGGCCTGGCAGGATTCTGTGCCCGGGGAGGTCTGTGGGGCTGGCAGGTTTCTGTGCCTGGCGAGGTCTGTGGGGCTGGCAGGTTTCTGTGCCTGGCGAGGTCTGTGGGGCTAACAGGTTTCTGTGCCTTGGGAGGTCTGTGGGGGCTGGCAGGTTTCTATGCCTGGAGAGGTCTGTGGGACTGGCAGGATTCTTTGCTTGGGGAGGTCTGTGGGGATGGCGGATTCTTTGCTTGGGGAGGCCTGTGGCGCTGGCAGATTTCTGTGCCCGGGGAGGTCTGTGGGGCTGCCAGGTTTCTGTGCCTGATTCAGAAAAGGGGGTGGTGATGGACAGAGTATCTGAATTAAACAGAACACTCATACCCAGTGAAGAGATCAGGGCTTGATCCATCACCGTTTTTTAGCTCACTGCACCATCCCAGCTCAGAACCTGGCTATATGCAAATTAGTCTGTCCCTGGCCCAGTGCATCATGGGAACAGGGCAGACCAAACTACCAAGCCAATTCTTATACTGGGAAGGAAACAAGCTAGGTTTCTGTGCCTGGGGAGGTCTCTGGGGCTGGCTGGTTTCTCAGCCTGGAGAGGTCTGTGAGGCTGGCAGGTTTCTCTGCCTGGAGAGGTCTGTGGGACTGGCAGGTTTCTGGGGCAGGATGCTGGGTGATCTTGTCACACCAACAGAGTCAAGGATTTGGAGACATTTATGGACCAGAAACATTGATCCTTTTACTGCTACTGATCAGAGTACGACGGCTTCAGGGCGGAAAAGTGCATGGAGCGCCCCACAGTTCAAAAGTCGCAAGGAAGTTAGGTTGTGCTGGTGTTAAAAAAAAAAGCCCAGAAAGAGAAGAGAGTTACACGCTCTGGTGCCTGTTTCCACGGAAGTCACGTGCAACCTCTGGTAGAACATGCTTCGTAACGTAGAAAGACTGTAAATGTAATTTTTTTCCTTTTATATCAATGGGGCAGGATTGGTGGCTCTTTGCGACAGCAGTAAACAGAGGGGAAGTACATGGTATGCAGTGCCATGAGAATTATGCTGCAGGTTCTCAATTATGCAGGACAAGGCAAATGATGCAGTCTAATGCCACACATTTTGTGATACTTACTCTTAATTGTTTGTAATTTTTGTACCTTTCAATACTGTTCTGGCAAATATTTCACCTCAGTCTCAGTTTAACCACCAAACAGCAAAGAGTAACTGAAAGGTGGCCTGTCAATTTTAGCGAAGGGCATTCTACTGTGCAGCAATGCATGTTGGTGTATAGTAGTAACTTTTATTTGTTTCAGCTAGAAACCATTTTTTCTGCAAGCTGTAATTTATGTAGCACCACTGCCACCACAGCCGCAATCCTCTCCCTCTCTGCCCCAACCCTCCCCCCACTCACACCCTGATGTCCAGTTCAGCTGGACCCGCCCCTTCAGAACTGACATCATTCGGCAACTAGAAATCAGCTACAGGAAATCAGGTCAGTTTTGGGGGAAGTGGGTACCACTTTGCCTTGAAAAAGTCGGGAGAAACCAGGAAACTTTTCCCAAAGTCACAGACAAAGTTGTAAATTCATAGGCGAAGGGTACATTTTCTTGCGACTGATCCAGCGCTGCCCTAAAACAAACCTCTAAACCTTCACCTTATATCGTAGGAGCTATCACACTTTACTCATTGGTGGGGCCCATAACATCGCGAGTCACTCATTCACACAAATCACCCAGCTCCCAAGATTTAGTGAAATAACCAGAGGATGAGCTGCTGGAATAGCGGAGTGTCCTACTTCATCTATTTATTCTGAATTCTGTACATTATATACATCTGCAGTTCTTTACCATGGTTTAATTCTCGAGAAAACATTAAGACACCCCACTGTTTTGGTCAATGGATCAGCTAGTAAAAGTTAACTAATGGAGAACAATACTAGCTTGATTCTCCATTTAATTAATTTTTATTTAAAATTGCTAAATCTCCTAGCATGACCCTAATTTATTAAACCCTTGATCACATTCAATTAAACATTTTATTAATTCACCTAAAGAAAGAGAAATTTAAATTCAAATAATTTACATTTATTAGCAGAATAATTTGGAAAAATAAGTCTAAAACATATTACCAATCTTCTTCAGCAATAGAAGTTAGAGTTAAAATGAAAAAGTTCCCAAAAACAGCCTCTCTGTTCTTTCTCGATGTTCACCTCCCATCAGAACTCCATCCCCACCAAAAGGTAAAGTCAAGAAAATTTCAAAGTCTTTGCACCAAGAAAAATCAGTCAATTCAACAGCATGTCGTGGTGCGAAAAAAATAATTCAAAAGCACTCTTTTTTCTTCTTTCCAAACAACCTCTTTTATACCCTTTTCCCCAACTATCTAACTAAAATGTGAAAATTTTAGGGTCCACATTCAATTTTCATTGGTCTGTTCAAGGGGTGGATCAGGATAACCTCATCTCCTCATTGTTCATATTTCCGCCTAGTCATGGCTCCATACACATTTAGGTTCCAATTGTTCATTATTACACTCTTTCACCCTTGTCCTTTAACTTGTCACTTTCATATTCTTTCCCAGGCTCATGAAACGGACATCTTTAACTTGGCACCATTCTGCTCTTCAGACCACGCTGACCTTGACACCAGCCGCACAGGCACAGGCTGCTTGCACATCTCTCGAGCACAGTCGCACATGTGTAGAGAGACATTCACTTGAAGTCTGGCAAACCCTCCATTTTCTACTAGGCCGCATAGGCCATAACGGGAACTATCATAGAAACAAAGACAATTAAATGTTAAATTTTGAAATAAAATCCTTCTGTTTACCTTCCCCAAACTACGTTTACCCTGTTAGTGGTTACCTGGCTTTTAAGCCACAATTATGCATTGTTTTCTTACCGTTCTCCATCATTTCTGCCACAATTATACATCTAGAAAGCATTCATGCATAGCCTATCATTAGATAATAGCATTTTCGCACTATATTAGTAAGACAGTTTCACATAATTAATGAATTACGGTTTGCAACACAAGCATATTAGTATCCCATGTGTATTTGTGTGTGTGCTTTCTATTCTATATTGGTTAATTATAAAACCACACAATTAATACATATTACAGTTATGAGAAGGCAATTTGACTAGGGTATACAAAAAGTTTTGTTTTCACCCTCACTCCATCAACTACCCCCTTTGGTGATTTGTCACAAAATAATACCTAAAATTTTCATAATATTTTCAAGAACATGTTTCAAATTCTTTCAATTAGTATGGGTTATACTCTAGTATCTTCTATTTTCTTTCAGTCTTGATAAAGTTTCTCTTTAAACTCTTCCATTTCAATGTCCCCCTTTTCACGTTCTCTTTCTTGTCTTTCTTCAAATTCCTTTTTTATAGACTTTTTAAGATTTCTTCTTTTTCTAAGTTTACAACCTAATCTTAAGACTAAAATTATCACTATTATCATAGTTATTGGAATTAATACTTTCCCTATTATTGATCTAACTATTTCATAAAACCAGTTCTTAACAGCTGAAACACTCCTACCGAGTTTTTCAAGAACACCGTCAATCTCCAGTGGTATAATTTCTTTATGCAATTCTGTAAGGTTTGTAATATACCTTTCAATATTTTGACGTTTATCAGGAATATAGGTACAACAGTGCTGTACCTTCAAAATTCCACAGACTCCTTCTCCTTTTACCTAAATTATATCAAGGGCAAGTCGATTTTGCATCACCATAGCTCTCAGAGCCACCATTTCCGTGTTTACCATTAAAAATCCTCCTGCAATATCTGTTGATAAATGAACTACTATCGTCGACAACTTCCGAATTCTGTCTGCATTAAAAGATATATCCCTGTATAAATGCTCCAAAAACATCACCTATTATTTCTGTTACACTCTCCCTTCTTCTTCGACTTAAAGATTTGCTTATCTCATGAATTCCATTAGTTCCTCTATGTACATGGACATTTTTTGGAAAGACCAGGCCTACATAACAGCACCCATACCAGTGATCAGGCAATCTATAATAAGCTTTCTTACCACATAAAAAGTATATGCCGGAAAAAATGGGATCATTATCTCCTTTAAATCCCCATCCCCCTTTTATAATATATGGATCTTCACATTAACTCGTTCCCACAAAATAATTATCATACACAGTGTTGTCTCTCCGAATACATAATTTCCCTAATAGTGGTGTATCTATATTTATAGCCACATTCACATTATGCCCTTCTATATTAATATCCTCAAATGTCCACATTGTAGATTTAGAGTTCTTTGCTTTTTCTTTCCTTTTATATTGGTTTCTCCTTTCGTCTAGCATATCCAAAAAGGCTTTCTCCTCATTTCTCATTTTACAAGTCAGATTATGTTTGAATGCATAGTCATGGGTCAGTTCTTGTGTTTCACAAAAATATTCTCCCAAAACTTTTGCAGGTTTAATTTGATTCAATTCAGCTATAATTTTCAATTTTGCAAAAACATCATCAGAATTTGAATAATAATACTTTAATGTACCTGTTCTATAAAACAAACTAGTTAACACATTACATGCAACTCCATATGTTAATGGAAGATGATGATATGTTACACCCTCAGATACAGAAGCTGGTAATTTTCACAGACATAACAATCATTGGCATCCATAGTTCTCAAATATTCAGACAATAACTTCGAAAATTTATTTTTGGAATAGCCACTTATTGAATTATCTTGATGTACTTCAGGTTTGTACATGTGTGTTATTTCACCCTTTGACTCATAGGCCTTTTCTTTCATACTCTCATTTGCCTTTGATTTTTCAAAATCAGGCCTAAAAGGAATTACAATAGCTAATATTAACCATACCAACATTAATAACCCTGTGCATATTAACCACATTCTACACCATTTTCTAAAAATAGTACATTTTGATTTTGTTACATAATTTTTTTTACAATGCTTTTTTCACAATCTTATCTATCCTTATTTTGTCTCTTCCAACTCCTTTTGCACTTTAAAAGTGTCCTTATCATCAATAAAATCAACAATCCTGTTCCTTTACCTTTCTTTCTTTGGTTTCCCAATATTAGGTACTCTTTTCTTTCTTTTGAGTTTTCAATTCACTCACTTCCTTTTGCTTCACTTTGAGAATTCTAATTTTCTTGACTGCTATTTACTTCCCTTCTTGGAGGCAAAACAATATATGACCAGTCAGTCACTTATATTTTTGATTTGGTCTTCTTACCCTTTTTGGTCTTTGCACAATCTCTATCTTTTCTCCCAACAACTCCTTTTGACTGGTTATTTCATTTACTTGATCTTCTTGGACTTTAGCTTTAACCAGTTTGAATTTTAGTTCATTATTTCCCTCTGGCCAATTATCTCCGTTACGTGTTTTTTTGTTTACAGGTTCAACAGTGTTATGTTCACTCTCCAAGCTCTCTTTCTTGAACTTCTCCTTAATTGAGTTTCATCCTCACTGTCATCAGACTCAGTTTCAGATTTTTCATCAGTTTCATTTAGGTGAACTTTATAATGTCTGTTTTCTCCACTGGATTTGTTTTTTCTTTAGTCAGTTTTTTCAGTCTGTTAGGAACCTCTCCATAGCTGGTACTTGGAAGTTCATCCTTATCGTGAGTTGTTTCCTTTTCACCAGTTCAGAGTTTTCAGACTGTCCTTCAGTACTTGTCTGACTACCAGTTTTGTCTTTATTTTGATCAGTGTTCACACTGGTGTCAGTCTTTACCAAATCTCGACTTTCAGGTCGATCTTCTGAGTACTTCAATAACTTCACTTTCTCCTTCAGATGCGTAGCTTGCATCTGATATTTCCAGATGTCAACGAACAGGTCGAGGTTCAATATCTGGATTTTTATCTGGTTCACCTTCAGAATCTGAGTCAGTTGTGCTCTCTGCTTCATCCTGTGGATTTTCAGGCTCAGGCACACGGATTGTGTGGCTGGCGTGCACCCATGTTTATACTCCAGCACATTTAACTGCAGTTGTGCTAACCAGGATGACTTGTCTTGGTTTCTGCCATCGAGGAACTAGGCAGTTTCTTCTCCTGTGCACTTTTATCCGAACCCAATCTCCAGGGATTAGATCATGAGCTGGATGTTTTTCTTGTGAGTTTGCCTCAGTTCCCACCTAATCGAACACAGAAGTTACCACGTCAGACAGGTTTTTGCAGTAATTCAGTATGATATCATCATTAATAGTCAATAGTTTATCAACTGGCACAAATGCTTGTCTCATCACTCTTCCCATCAGAATCTCATGAGGACTCAATCCTGTCTTTTTATCAGGCATGCTCCTTAGGTTCATCAGAACAAGTGGCAAAGCATCAGGCCATTTCAGTCCAGTGGCCAAACACATTTTTGCAATTCTGTTCTTTATTGTTCCATTTACTTGCACAACTACCCCAGAAGCCTCTGGCCTGTAAGCACAATGTAATTTCTGACGAATGTCCAGTGCCTCACAAATCATCTGTATTAACTCGTTATGGAAGTGAGTGCCACGATCAGTTTTAATCGTTACTGGGAAACCAAAGCTTGGAATGATTTCTCTTAACAATAGTTTTGCAACAGTCACTCCATCATTCTGTCTGGTAGGGGAGGCCTCCACCCACTGGGAAAATAGACAAATGATCACAAGTACATATCGAAGCTGATTACAGGGTGGCAACTCATTGAAATCCAATTGCATTCTTGTAAATGGACCTCCCTCCTTCCTATGGTTAATCTGCTGAACTTTGGATTGTACCATGTCTGTCTAAACATCCTGATCATTGCGTCCCTCCCAATATGAGCTTGAGCATGATGCATTCGGGCCATATTAGAGATCATGCTATCAGGCATTACTGGTCTTTCATCTTTGTAAACCCAAAATTCATCTTCTTCTCTTTGTCTACATCCTGATTTTAACTAAATGTCTTTTTCTTTCTCATTTGCTTCTTCATGTATTTGTTTTATCTCCTGCCAGATCTCAACTACTGTTGTTAGCATTAAAGGACTTGAAACATGTTCCGCTTTTCTGACCCGATTTATAGATGCAAGATTTTCAGCACAGTATTTAGCAATAGAATCAACAAAGCGGTTGCCTCTGGTGACATAATCATCTCCTTTCTTATGAGCTGCTCATTTTACAACAGCAATTTTCTCAGGTAACTGAATTGCATCAGTCAACATTTTCACAAACTCAGCATTTCTGATGGGGGATCCTGCAGAAGGTAAATAACCTCTTTGGGACCACAGTTGACCATAATCATGGACAACCCCAAAGCCATACTACCTGTCAGTCACTACGGTGACTCTGATTTATTTTCCTAGTTCACATGCTCGAATGAAAGCAATCAGCGCCGCTATTTGAGCAGAACGAATTCCTTTCAGACAAGATGCTTCCAGAATGTCTGCCACTGTGCATACAGCATATGCAGCACTCAAAACACCCTCATCTGTTCTCAGGCATGAACCATCTACAAACCTTACATAATCAGATTCAGGCAATGGCTCATCTTTAATGTCAGGTCTTGGTTTGGTACAATACTCAAGAACATCCAAACACTTGGTAACAAAGTAGATGGATTCATATATACACATCACGCTATTGTCACATTATCTGCACCCAGAATTACTTTTTCATACTTCGTCATCCTGTTATTGGTAAGGAACTGTGTTTTGGTCCTAGTGAGGAGAATCTCCACTGAATGAGGTACATATACCGTCAACGGGTATCCCTTCACTATACCTTCACTCTGTTCCAAACTCACACTTGTAGCAGCTACTGCTTTCAGACATCCTGGCAATGCCCTAGCAACGGGACCCAAAGCAGCTGAGAAATATGCAATTGGCTTTCTCAATTTCCTATGTCTCTGAATTAGAACTGATAATGCACATCCCTCTCGTTCACTGCAATACAGTTCAAACTCCTTTTCATAATCAGGCTTACCCAACGCTGGTGCTTCACACAGGCTGGTTTTTAATCACTCAAAAGCCTCCATTTCTTCTTTGTTTAGCACTATGGGGTCTTTTACATCTGCTCTTGTCAGTCTCTGCAATGGCTTGGCTATCAAGGAGAATTCACTAATCCACTGTCGGCAATAACCTACCATTCCTAGGAACATTGTCACTTGTTTCTGTGTTTCAGAAGGTTTCATTCCCTGTATCATTTTGATCCTCTCTATGGTAATTTGTCTGACTCCTTTGGCAATCTTATGACCTAGATACTGTACTTCTTTCTGACAGAACTGTAATTTTGATGGTGACACTTTATGTCCTCCTTCTGCAAAATGATTCAGCAATGCAATGGTATCTGAAACACATGCATCCTTGGTTCTTGATGCCACCAACAGGTCATCAATATAATGAACCAATAGAGAATTTCCAGGCATGTTCAAACTCTCCAATGATTTCCTTAACAGTTAATTAAAGATAGAGGGACTCTCGGTATAACCCTGAGGAATTCGGCACCATGCCAAAATACGGTCTCCAAACCGGAAAGAAAATATTGGCTGGCTATCAGGGTGTAATGGAACCGTAAAGAACGCATTACATAGGTCAATGACTGTATACCTTTCTGTATCATGTGGAATTTGGTAAAGGATTACTGCGGGATTTGGCACAACAGTACAGCATGGGACAATAATTTTATTAATTCTTCTCAAATACTTCACTATCCTAAATGTTCCATTAGGCTTTTTCAATCCCATTATAGGAGAAGTACACGGACTGATTATTATTTCTCTCAAAATTACCTGTTCAATCATTTTGTTTATCACCGGTGTTATTCCTTCAATTATTTCTTCTGTCAATTTATACTGAGGAATATTTGGGTAACTCACTCCTTCTTTTACAGACACTTTCACTGGATCCACACCTTTCATTAATCCAATATCCTCTCCTGTGAAATCCCACACCTTTTCTTTGACTGTCTCTTTCAATTCACCAGGTATCTTTTTTTTATCAAATACAGGAAACATGCTATTTTGTTCTGAATCTATCAGCGACAGTCATTTTATACAATCTATCTTCATCTGGAGTTTGGAGTTCAATGCCATCTGGTGAACAGTAAATGGCACAGTTCATTTTACACAGTATGTCCCTTCCAAGAAGGTTAACAGGACTACTGTCACATACTACGAATCGATGCATATCTTTGAAATTGCCAATTTCTATTTCAACTGGTGTCGCAGGGATTCCGTTCTCCTACAGAACTGTGCATAGAGACTTGGAACCTCAGTGAATTAGGGTGTACCAAAACTCACCTTAGTACCCAAAATTCCCTACCAGACTAGCTACAGTGTCTCATTGGTCATTACAAACTCCCAATGCTTAGACAAACCAGAACATGGACTTAGTACACCTCAGGTAACGTGGAACACATGAACACTCTTTTGTTATACAATCATTTCAATCCAGAACAAGGAGTAAATGATGACGTGTGCACATTTGAAATATTTATTTACTAATGCAGTGTTCTCAAACGCAGTATCTTAGCTAATACAAGCAAACATATTATAAGAAACAAAGTAATCAGCATAGTTACTAGTCCACAGAATACAAAAGGTGAAAGCATGTTAAAATGCTAAAACGAATAGGGTTAAACAACACCTAATTCTCACCCTCCCTAGCTAGTATATTATATTATATCTAAGAAGGTCTCATTGGGTTTTAGCAGGGCGGCCCCATACCTCAAGATCCTAGTGGTAAGGGATCACCTCATCTTCCACCAGCTCTCTGCATGCGAAGCACCATCAAGTGTGTAGGTATGCTCTGTGCAAAGCAATATAAAACGCGCCTAAAGCCAGAATTTGGCTGCAGCTGCATGTATGTTATGTCTAGGAAGGAGCGAAGATCAGACCTCACAACAACCACAGTGTTGAGTTATCCTTGAAGGCTTCAGCACTCACTGTACCGACACAGCTCACTAAGCAAAGCTGATATCAGAGTAATAACATATTATTCTCGTGTGAATCAAAACACTCTACTAGGCTCAAAGCTAAAACAACAGTTATGTGTCGTGTGCAGAAGCAGCAGAAAGGTAAAATGGCGTTTAAACTCCTAATAAGCTCATGCTAACTTAACACAGCATATAGGCAAAGCATATCTATATGACATCCCCCCATGATCCGAGCACGGATAAGATAAGATAAGATAATACAAGGGGCTCATTTATTAAATGCAGAGTTCAAGAACGATTAGTCAGTTCAAATTTGAGTAAGTGAGAAAAAAATATTTTCGTCACCCAAAAAAACAAAATCCCAACATCATGACAATTTAGTGTTCACTTTCATCCAAGTCAATAGGTCTGGGACTTAAAACGTTTTTTCATCAATTTCCCCCAAAAAATATAACAAAAAAAAACCTCAATGCCAAGAAAGGCCTCGATTGGTCTCAGCCCAGGACTGAATATGCAAAATAAGCAGCAATAGCTTCCAACAGGAAGTCACTGTAATCATCCAAAAACAACTCAGCCATTCAATTTAATAGCGGGAAAGAACATATATGCTCTTCAATCACCAGAGCCTCTAGCACCATCAGAGGACAACTCGGTGGGTTCTCAATGAAGCTGTGTGCCAAGAAATCATGCGCCGCTGCAAATATATTCCAACGACCCAGTACTCCATGCATCGCTGCCAAGGCCATGATCCCTCCGTCCGAACAAAACAATTCATGAGCAACTAAGGGACTCATTAGTTGATTAAAATCCACGTCAGGAGACACCATATTGCAGAGACACAAATCCAGGGCCCAGTCGGAATCGCAGCTCAGGCAATGAAAGACTGGCTGGACACATGTGAAATAGGAAAATCGAAACGATAATCCATACGCTGCGCTTAAGGTGGCGAGCGGCAGCGTGCCAAAATATTCAAGCATCCTGTTGCGAAACAGTGCCAGCCGCGACAGCTCGTCTTGGAACACAGGAAGTGCATCCATTTTTAATAAAACGAAATAGCACCAGAATGCCTGCAGCCAGCACCAGAAAAATGGGAAATCCACCAAATAGGCTGGAAAAGATTGAATGGAAGAAAGCAGGAATGACTCCAAATATCTTTTGAAATGAAGTCACAAGACCACTGCTAACTACTTTAAAAAAATGCGCCAGCCCCGATGTGGAGGATGCGTTAAAGATTGTATGAATCAGTTCACTGAAATGCAACGGTAGGTCAGTATTTAATAAAGCTTGCACCTCTGTGCGGGTGTTAGCTACTTGAAGGACAAATGTTTCACGAGCTGAAGTCAGGGCAAATTCTTTTTGTGACAATAGGGCTCTTATTCTACTCATTCCATTGAACTCTGCCTTCAAGGTCGGAATTCTCGGCCAGATGGAAACATCCAAGTTCCCATGCTGGAGTGGATACAAAACATTTTTACAGCAAGCCACATGTTCACTGACTGTAACCACATAAGCAATGCCTTTTATTAACCCACAACAATCTTCATTATTTAAAAGTAAATAGCTGCCGTTTTCCAGTAATGTGAATGTGGGGACGATTGCGGGAACGGGAGTACCTTTCAAAACACAGGCTAAATTTGGCTGTTCTTGATTACAAGAGCTGTGTAATTGAATATGTCTACACATTAATGAGTGATCTGGTGTTTCTGTGCACTGCACTCTTCACCTTTGAGATAAACTTCCTTTCCTTCCCTAAGGCATCTGTATGTAAAAGGAAGCGACCAGGCTTCATGGAGATAGGATCTACCAAGAGGCTCGTATCTACCAATGGCAAAATATTTCATACAATTTGTAAATTTGAATTGAGCAAATGGTAAAGTTATTAACCCGTGGATAAGCCACGTTGCAGCAGTGGCCTCAGCCACAGAGAATGGTAAAGACTCCAACCGTTCAATGTGTAACATGGAAAAAGGTGCATCTCTCATTGAAAGCAACCGCTGCTTGTCAGTCAAAGAGAGAAGAGACATTCATGTAAGTCCAAGGCACTTTTCCGCCCTTAAGTGTCTGCAGGGTCCACGCAAACTGCATAATGGAACGCAATTGATTTTGACCATGGTATAATACAGACACTTCATCTTGCACAATATCAACAACAGATGACACAATATTATCCAATGTGCAAATGCGAGAAGAAAGCGTGTTAATGCTATTATCCACAACTGCAAGCACTTTTTCTAAATTAGCATGATCAATAGCCCTAAGGCAGGTAGCCGCCTCAATCTGTGATGTTTTCCAGATTTCATTATAAACTGCATATATCCATCTTTTAGATCTACCGCTAGCCGGGCCTTTTATGAAATCATTCAAATCAACATCGTCAGTCAGTTTAGATAAATGCAGTTTAACTGACGCCAAGGTAGAATGTTTGAGCCAATTCTGACATAATTTGCCCACAGAATAAGTGGTTACAGAATGGTCACTTTCAAAACAGGGATCGACCCTGACTTGTGTAAAGCCCTCAGCTAAACCCAGAAAACGATGTTGACACGAGTCAGCACTCCTGTGCCACAGCAGCCAGCCTTTCTGATCCAAACTGGATATATTAAAGGACGAATTTTGCAACAAAGTTTGCAATTCTCCAATCGAAAATTTAGTTGTATTACTCCAACCTGAATATTCTTCCAAATCTGGGAAGCAAGGAGTATTTAATTTCTTAGAAATAGCTAATCCAAAGCTCGTTGTCTGCGAAATAGTTGAATTCAAAAACAACATATGATTCGGGATGAGACATGCACAGTGCCTTGTACCTGCCAATTTTTAGAACCCCAAACCGATTTAAGGTCAACTGTTTCTTTCCGCAACTCGTAACCTCCAACAGCTAACTGGTCTAGAAAGGACTTCGAGTACAATAACTTAGTATCGGTAAGTCCAACCTTGGACATGGACTTTTCTGTTATTTTAAAATAAAATGAAGCGGGATTGGACTGATTAAAATCAGTAAAATAAGTGTACTTTTTCAAAAAAGTACTTGAACTGCCTTGTAAAGGAGCTGGGTAATGCTCCCGCTGTGTATAATTTACAGTACTCCTTCTGGAATTAGTTTTATGTAGGTAGTGGTTGCCAAAATGTTGGAAACAAAATAAATCACCATAATTAGCAGATTCTAAATACAAATCTTCAGCATCAAAAGCAGCATAATATTTCAAATCAGAAAACAATGCCTCTACGGCCTGAACATCCCAATCATCAGACCGTATGTTTTGTTTCACCACATCCCCCATGTTTACTCTAAGCACATTAGGGACATTAATAACCTCAGTCGGGCCATGGATTTGGAATTTAACAGCATCCCATACAATCCCATCCAGGACTGGCCAAGCAGTGATGTTGAAAAAAGCCAAGTCTCTCTTCAATCTGAGTGCAGAATGTGATAAGGAATGGGGTGCCAATGTTCCATTTAGATGTCGAATGCATGTTCTCTCTTCGACATAGTGTCCATTGACGGATCGGAAAAATAAAACACAAAACCAATTGACATAAAAAGGTAAATTGAAAAAAGCATCAGCCAAATATATGTCCAAGGGGGAATCAAAACATTTTTTTTAAATAAACTTGTATAAACTGCAAAACGTGAGGGCTTTCCTGATGTATGTGAAACAGTGTCAAATGAAAATCTGGATTCTGTGGCCAAACGAGTTTGCAAATCAGGCATCGATAAGTCAGTTGGGTAAGTGTAGTCAATTTCATCAAGTTGAGTACCAGGCAATGTACTCAATAAAGGACTAGCAATAGTAGGCATCTCGATGGCCACCTCTGGTTCTGGACTCGAAGCAGTGGCCAATGCAGAATTTCTCACAATCGAAGGACAGGAGACTGCCGGTGTCGTGCTAAGAAGAATCGGCCACTCTGTGTATCTTGACATTGTCAATGGAGATATACCTGTTTTTCTTATGACCTGGTAGTGGTGGTAAAATGACTGTTCTTGTGCCCTTCACACTAAGCACAGGAACTGGAGCACGGTAAGAGGGAACAAATTCTTTCTTGTTTTCGATCTTCTCCTGAACCAATTCTCCAACTTGGGGTAGCCAGCCAACTACCGGGATCTGCAACGCATCATCCGAAGTGGAGGGCAAATATTCCTTTGCAAGACTGTCTCTTGTCTTTTGTAGAGTCTGTAAAACATTGCAATGTTAATCTACGTCAAAGGAGGTATCGACAGCCACCGATTCTAGACTGTCAAGGTCCGGTACATACATCTTAATACCAAAGAGCATTTCGTATGGGGGCCGCCCACCCAGAGACCTTCTAGGGAGATTATTAAGAGCACGCTGCACGCCATTGAGATGGGCCAGCCAGTTCCTGCCAGTGCCTATAACTCTAGCTGTCAATGATTGCTTTAAGTCACGGTTCATTCGTTCCACTACACTATTACCCTCAGGTCTGTATGGAGATGAAAACTTGACTTGGACCCCCATCGAAACCATGGCATCCTTATACGCCTTAGAGGCGAAAGCAGGACCCTGATCCGAATGAAAGGTACCACAGGCAAAAATCCATACAAAGACACGCAAATCCCTTATGACATTCCGTGAATCAGCGCTGCGATGAGGCCACACCCATACAAAGCGTGTGCATGAATCAACGGCGACTAAGACGTACTTATATGCAGTATCAAAAGAAAAAGGACTGCAGTGATCCAAATAAGCACAACCTAGTGGTTTATTAGAAATGTACAACTGTGTCTGGGGCGGACGCGCAGTAGTTGAAGGCTTAATCTACTGGCAAATGTCATATTGAAGGACATAATCGCGCGTCTGTTTGTACGGTCCCCGCCACCAGAAACGCTGTAATTGGGACACAGTGGCAGAAACGCCCGCATGCGCAGACGAAACTCCTTCATGGGCCGCTGTGATCAAAGTATTTCTGTGATCCGAGTTGGGAATCAATCTCTCCCCAACGTCATGAATTTTCACATAAGGAACCTTATCGGGACTACAGTGATATGAGTACTTCGAAGGGAACCCCGTAGGATATTTACCTCCCTTCTCAGTGGCCGCAACAGCCACCAAGATATCATCATCAATCTTACTTCTGGACCGTGTAACTGCTGCAACTAAATATGTCGATACTGCAGATTTCGCTGCCTCATCAGCAAGCGAGTTACCAACAGTGTGAACTCCTACGCGCTGATGACCGAGAGTATGAATTACAAACACAAGTGGCAACTGCCCTCTAAGCTCAGCCACTCGAACCCAGATCATTTTATGTTTTATTGTGCTACCCTTGGAATCACGAAAATCATTCTGAATCCAAAAGTACAAGTTCTCATTGTAAGACTTGTCACAGTAGTAAGAATCACTCACAATAAGAGTCGTCACACTAGGATCAGCATACTCTAATGAAAGCATCAGAGCATGAAGCTCTGCCAATTGTGCGGTGCAGTCCCCAAGAGTATGCGTGTGCACGACCCTGGACTTGAACTCATCGTTCACCATGGCACCTACCACAATGGCGCATGCGGAAACGTAGGCGTGTTTAGAGCCATGCGCAACCTGCGCGGAACCATCAGTGTATATGATGCAATGGAAATCTTCCAAAGGCCGCATAGCCAAAGGTGCAGGATGAATAAATTCATATTGCAAAAACTCCTGCGACCGTAAGGAGGCATCAAAAATAAATGTGACATCCGGGGACGTCAACGAAGCATCCCATTATATCAACCGAGGGTGCAAAGCTTTAGAATTTGGTACACTGGGTTTCGTAACTGCCGCATAGCCAAAGGTGCAGGATGAACAAATTCATATTGCAAAAACTCCTGCGACCGTAAGGAGGCATCAAAAATAAATGTGACATCCGGGGACGTCAACGAAGCAGCCCATTATATCCACCGAGGGTGCAAAGCTTTAGAATTTGGTACACTGGGTTTCGTAACTGCCTCCAAAGCAGGACACGGGATAACAACCAACATGCGTTTTCCCTGTTACAGAGCACGTTCC
Organism: Lissotriton vulgaris; assembly: GCF_964263255.1. Lineage (NCBI taxonomy): Eukaryota > Metazoa > Chordata > Amphibia > Caudata > Salamandridae > Lissotriton > Lissotriton vulgaris. Next base: position 110,184,799 of record NC_141686.1, read on the forward strand.
TTAAGAATCGCCATCTGTACAGCCGTTAAAACTTTCTCCACAGTGGAAAATCGCATTTCAGCCGAAGTGTACAAGTGTGACTTGTAGGCAATAGGTACTGTGTCTCCTTCGTTAAAAGTAAGGTAAGTGAAATCCACCGTCCCAGGGATGATTCTTATCACCAGGTTGGTGTGGTTGTCACGAGTCAGTAAGTATTTAGAAGCGAGCAGATCAGCCTGCAAAGATTGCAGAATAGCTGAGTGCTCAGGCAGCCAGCATGATTTGGTAAAAGTAGGTTATATCAAAGCATACAAAGGCTTGATACGCTGGGCATATTCCGGAATGTATGTCCTTCCGAAATTCAAAAAACCCAGCAAAGACTGTAATTTCTTCAGAGTTGTCGGAGCGAGCAGTTGTGCGCATTTCTCCAAGAAGTGAGGAGCTAACCCTCGACCTTCATTGTTGAGCTCGTAGCCCAGGAACAACACTGTATACTCTGCAATGTGCGACTTTGCAAAGTTGAATTTAAAACCGAAGTCCGCAAAGCTACAAATTAAGCAGTCAACTCGACCTAGATGCTCCCAAAGTTCGTCGTCTGTGAGATAAATGTCATCTACATACAAGCATGCATCAGGTTTGATTCTCTCTAAGAGAGAGACAATGTGGGCAGCAAATACCCCTGGACTATTTTTATAGCCCATAGGTAAACGTCAAAATTGTTTTTTTACACCGCCGCAAGTAAAGCTGGTCCATTGGGAACTTAGACCATCCAAATGGTGGGCATAAAAACCGTTGTAAATGTCAAGCGTGGCTTTAAACCGCTTATGCACAAGACTATCCACTAAGGCAGAGCCGTGTGTATTCTGTACTGTACAGGTACGGCAATGCGAGTTTAAATGCCGGTAATCCAACACCAAACTATATGAACCGTCAGGCCTGGTTACAGTAAAAAGAGGGTTATTCATTGGTGACACACATGTTTCAATGACTCCTTGATATTCCAATTGCTCAAGGATTTCCGCAACAGAAGTTTTAGCTTCATGTCTTGTGGGATATTGAGGTTGAGGCTGTGGCTGAGACCGCAAAGGTATTTCGTGGTGCGGGGAAAATTTATCCCAACCACAGTATGTACGGTACAGAGCCGGCGCTAGAGCCTTAGCCCACTCTTCTGCAAAATTCAGCGCATGCTCCTTCGAGACTGTGTGCGCGAAACTAAGGAGGATTACCTCCTCCCCTCTTGGAGCTGTGAGAACAAAGGGTGGGGGCCAGTCAGCCTCTGCTAACAAAATGTCATAGGTAGTTGTAAGATTTTCCCACAATATCCCTTTTATGGTATGCTGTATGTCACCTTCAATTAACAGGACTATTTCATAAAGTCTGTCAGGGGAGCAACTCTAGTGTCGGCTGTTTCCACCACAACATAACGGTCAGTCGCTGTCACCACCTTCAGTAGTGGACGCAGGGCCTCTCACACTATGGTAATCTCCGCCGCGCTGTCCAGCAAGGTCAGAGCCCATGTCAGATTCCGAAGCCGCGTTCTCACTATCTGTGGCATATCTCGCTGTCAAAGCGGCGACCTCCTTCTTTTGAAACTGGGGTCTTTTCGTTGTAGAATCGTCCTTCTTGCCTTTACCGTCTTTCGGGCGGGGCAGGTCGCGTCCTTGCTGGCCACCCCGACCCCTGCCGCCTCCTCCACCACCGGTCGCCGAGGTCGATGACTCCTGAAAAGAACGAGGAGAGCGTTGATCAGAAACCTGAAATCAATCAGGTGATTTTATCGTTGCGTGATCGCGCAAGTCATAAACACGTTCTGGGGGCGCAGGCAATGGAGACGCAGGACGAGACTCCTGTTTCTGTTGTTGTTGCTTTCCCTATTTTTGTTTTTTGGTCTTGGGCGGGTCGTCAGTTTCTGACTTCTGCCCATGGGGTTGTTTTTTCTCTTTAGTAGAAAAAGGCTTGAGACCCCTACTATTGCGGCCCACGGTTTTATAAGCCGCCACAATAATCCTTGCTAACTGTCGGGGTTTCTCGGCATCGGGAATTGCCTGCAAAGCATTGGCTACCTGAAAGTTCACTGCATCCCCCTTGACATTAGCAAGAATGAGATCGCAAACCACATCAAAGGTGCCACATAGGCACATACCCAATTCAACCACAGTCTCAGGTCCGTGCTCATCCTGAACACGCTTAAGGACCGTCGGCAGGACAGTCATAGACGGAGTGCCATAACACCTCGCATAGACTGCCGCAAATGTTCTACCCCAGGTCTCACAGTCACCAATTTCAGGGGTCAAGTCTTTCGGTAAGCTTATAGTCAGAATCCTGTGTTTTTCACCAGGAGTCGGGTTAGGAAATACAGCTTCAAGCTGGTCAAACTTTTCGGCAAGCCAGAAAGGAAAATCATCCTTATCCTGGGAGCGCTTGCACATCACAGCGTTGACCATAATGGGACTGAGCTTCATTCCGCCCTGTCCAGCAGGAAGCGCCGCACCACCCGGGGCCCCTCCCGGAGATTACGGGTTATGTATTGCACTAACGACCTAATCACGTTAATTGCGACTACATGAAGTCGTCTTAGTTCAACAACGGAACATACGCCGTGTTGAGGATGAGGTGTAAATCCAGACAAAACAGGGCAATTTGCGCCCGGAATGGACAAAGGACCCAACCTCGGAGCTGTCAAAGAGTGGGGTAGGGCGCCATCAAACCAAACGTGGTGCTGCCAAGTATCTGTAGAAATTTCCTGTGCCCTATATGGAGTATATTCCTGTGGCACAGCAGTGGGAGTGTATGTGTCGTACACAGTAGTATTTGTGTTCACAGCTGGGAAGGTCACCCACGAGTAAAAGATTTCGTAAGGGTAAGCCACCTCGGCACTCACCACCATAATCACGGCCATGCCATCCACGGGAACATTATAATGTTGTAAATGATTACGCACCGCAATTCGACTATGTTGCTGAATTTTCACCGCGGCCATAGTGACACAGAAAGCAAAGGTACAAAGTAAACTTTGTAGCACAACTGGGTAGAAGTTCAAGGAAACAGTTTAGAAAGATTCAAGCTTGAAAAGTCCTATGTACACATAGGTAGGTTTGTCCAACACCACCGTTAACCAAAACAATAAGGAAGGGGTTAAGGACGGAATATTGTACTACTCGAGTGTCATGTAATAAGACCACCAACGGTTGGGCGCCATGTTGCAGGAATTCCGTTCTCCTACAGAACTGTGCATAGAGACTTGGAACCTCAGTGAATTAGGGTGTACCAAAACTCACCTTAGTACCCAAAATCCCCTACCAGACTAGCTACAGTGTCTAATTGGTCATTACAAACTCCCAATGCTTAGACAAACCAGAACATGGACTTAGTACACCTCAGGTAACGTGGAACACATGAACACTCTTTAGTTATACAATCATTTCAATCCAGAACAAGGAGTAAATGAGGACGTGTGCACATTTGAAATATTTATTTACTAATGCAGTGTTCTCAAACGCAATATCTTAGATAATACAAACAAACATATTATAAGAAACAAAGTAATCAGCATAGTTACTAGTCCATAGAATACAAAAGGTGAACGCATGTTAAAATGCTAAAATGAATAGGGTTAAACAACACCTAATTCTCACCCTCCCTAGCTAGTATATTATATTATATCTAAGAAGGTCTCATTGGGTTTTAGCAGGGAGGCCCCATACCTCAAGATCCTAGTGGTAAGGGATCACATCATCTTCCACCAGCTCTCTGCATGCAAAGCACCATCAAGTGTGTAGGTATGCTCTGTGCAAAGCAATATAAAACGCGCCTAAAGCCAGAATTTGGCTGCAGCTACATGTATGTTATGTCTAGGAAGGTGCGAAGATCAGACCTCACAACAACCACAGTGTCGAGTTATCCTTGAACGCTTCAGCACTCACTGTACAGACACAGCTCACTAAGCAAAGCTGATATCAGAGTAATAACACATTATTCTCGTGTGAATCAAAAACACTCTACTAGGCTCAAAGCTAAAACAACAGTTATGTGTTGTGTGCAGAAGCAGCAAAAAGGTAAAATGGCGTTTAAACTCCTAATAAGCTCATGCTAAATTAACACAGCATATAGGCAAAGCATATCTATATGACACTGGTTCTGTCAGGGATGTTTCAATCTGTCTATTCGCTACACCTACCACTTGGATGCTGTCACCTGAGAGAGGAAGATTTTGAACTTCTGCTGATCTAACAGTAGAACAGGTAGCACCTGTGTCCACTATGAAAGGCACATTTACATCATTCACCTTTCCATTCACAAAAGGACCAGATTGATCTACCTCTATAGTTGTGCCAAGTACGCACTCTTCTCCCTCTCCTAGGCACCGTCAGTAACTCTTATCGGACTCATTCCCGTCTTCCTTCTGCCAATAATGTGGACTTACATTCACTCCAGATGATCTTGTTACCTGTCCTCCGAATAATCCTGTCTCTGCACTGTATTTCTGTAGATTTACACTGTGTGGAAATGGTGGTTGTGGCACCTGACTCTGCTGGGTAACTACCTGTTGCTGTGGCGATGACTGCTGAATTACCTCATTCTGCACCTGTGAAGTCAATGATATATTCTCTGGAGTAACTCTTGGTGGCAACTTATGCTCGTTCTTCCAATGTCCTAACCTGCAGCAATTGTTGTGACATGGAAACTTTTTATTCGCCTCTTCTACATTACCCATTCCTTTTCCTTTATTCATGTTCCCTTTCATCTTCACTTGACCTCCATCATTATTTTTGTTCTCCAATTGAGCTACTTGATGAAGCTACTCTGTGAAGCGGTCGCTCCCCACTCTCCCCTCCTGGACTTCGAAGCGCTTTGCTGGCTTTACTTGGGTATCGTAGCGCTTTGTTCGCTATATTTACATAGAATTGCTGCCTGCTAGAGCTCCTGGATTTCGAAGCGCTTTGCTGGCTTTACTTGGGTATCGTAGCACTTTGTTTGCTATATTTACATAGAATTGCCGCCTGCTAGAGCTCACTGCTGCTGCTCGCATTACAAGCTGTGCAAAGTACTATATTTTTAGTGAGCGCTCGCATCGCCTGGTTAGAAATAACCTATTATTGCCTCATTGTGCCGGTGCCACTGCGACATCCAACTTACTGCCCCAATCTCGTTCTGTTTCGGTTTTGATTTCGCCGCCATACTTGTTGTTGTGCCTCGTAGCCAGCCTCTCCACCCCGCTCCCGCCTCCCAGCTGCTCCTCCCTCCCACTGAATTAAGGCTCGCCCCGTAGGCAGTAGCGCTGTGACCGCTCTGCCTCTCTGTGAAGCGGTTGCTCCCCACGCTCCCCTCCTGGACTTCGAAGCGCTTTGCTGGCTTTACTTGGGTATCGTAGCGCTTTGTTCGCTATATTTACATAGAATTGCTGCCTGCTAGAGCTCCTGGATTTCAAATCGCTTTGCTGGCTTTACTTGGGTATCGTAGCGCTTTGTTCGCTATATTTACAAAGAATTGCCGCCTGCTAGAGCTCACTGCTGCTGCTCGCATTACAAGCTGTGCAAAGTACTATATTTTTAGTGAGCGCTCGCATCGCCTGGTTAGAAATAACCTATTATTGCCTCATTGTGCCGGTGCCACTGCGACATCCAACTTACTGCCCCAATGTCGTCCTGTTTCGGTTTTGATTTCGCCGCCATACTTGTTGTGCCTCGTAGCCAGCCTCTCCACCCCGCTCCCGCCTCCCAGCTGCTCCGCCCTCCCACTGAATTAAGGCTCGCCCCGTAGGCAGTAGCGCTGTGACCGCTCTGCCTCTCTGTGAAGCGGTCGCACCCCACGCTCCCCTCCTGGACTTCGAAGCGCTTTGCTGGCTTTACTTGGGTATCGTAGCACTTTGTTCGCTATATTTACATAGAATTGCTGCCTGCTAGGGCTCCTGGATTTCGAAGCGCTTTGCTGGCTTTACTTGGGTATCGTAACGCTTTGTTTGCTACATTTACATAGAATTGCCGCCTGCTAGAGCTCACTGCTGCTGCTCGCATTACAAGCTGTGCAAAGTACTATATTTTTAGTGAGCGCTCGCATCGCCCGGTTAGAAATACCCTAATATTGCCTCATTGTGCCGGTGCCACTGCGACATCCAACTTACTGCCCCAATCTCGTCCTGTTTCGGTTTTGATTTCGCCGCAATACTTGTTGTTGTGCCTCGTAGCCAGCCTCTCCACCCCGCTCCCGCCTCCCAGCTGCTTCTCCCTCCCACTGAATTAAGGCTCGCCCCGTAGGCAGTAGCGCTGTGACCGCTCTGCCTCTCTGTGAAGCTGTCGCTCCCCACGCTCCCCTCCTGGACTTCGAAGCGCTTTGCTGGCTTTACTTGGGTATCGTAGTGCTTTGCTCGCTATATTTACATAGAATTGCTGCCTGCTAGAGCTCCTGGATTTCGAAGCGCTTTGCTGGCTTTACTTGGGTATCGTAGCGCTTTGTTCGCTATATTTACATAGAATTGCCGCCTGCTAAAGCTCACTGCTGCTGCTCGCATTACAAGCTGTGCAAAGTACTATATTTCTAGTGAGCGCTCGCATCCCCTGGTTAGAAATAACCTATTATTGCCTCATTGTGCCGGTGCCACTGCAACATCCAACTTACTGCCCCAATCTCGTCCTGTTTCGGTTTTGATTTCGCCGCCATACTTGTTGTTGTGCCTCGTAGCCAGCCTCTCCACCCCGCTCCCGCCTCCCAGCTGCTCCTCCCTCGCCCCCGCCCCCTCCACCATCCACATATGACAGATGCTTTTGCGCGCAGCATTCACGCGCAGCGGTCGCGCCCCATGCGCGCCGAAGGTGCGCCAAAGGTAAGCCCGTCTACGCCCGTCCGCGCCTGGACTGCGCCCAGCGCCAGACCCCCTGGCCCCCGCAAAACCTGCCCCGCTCGTTTAACATACGACGCAGCAACCCTCTCATCCCTTAACCCCGGCCGTCCACCTAACTGCTACCAAGCCGCCCCAGGACACACCCATGGACCCTTTACCTGCCACTCCTGCAAGTTTGACTGCATCAGGACCCACACCAAATACACAAACTCCATACAAAGCTCCGACACTAACCACCTAAAGTGCATCCTCCTCAACACCCGCTCGGTCCACAGACACGCCATCGAACTCTGGAACCTGCTTGACGCTACATCACCGGATGTCGCCTTCCTTACAGAAACCTGGATGAACGCCTCATCAGCACCCGACATCGCCATAGCCATCCCGGACGGCTACAAGATCATCCGAAAGGACCGCACCAACCAAACAGGAGGAGGCATCGCCATCATCCATAAGAACATCATCCGCATCACGACCAGTTCTGACGATAACCTCGCTTCCGCCGAACAACTCCACTTCCAGATCCACACCGACCTTAAGACCACACTCAGAAGCACCTTCATCTACAGACCATCAGGACCCCGTACTCAATTCAGCGAAGACATCACTGACTTCATCAGCCCACACGCCCTCACCTCCGTGGACTACATTCTACTGGGAGACCTCAACTTCCACCTGGAAAAGACAAATGACAGCAACACCACCACCCTTCTGGATAACCTCGACAACCTCGGACTCAAACAACTTGTCAATACCCCCACCCACTATGCCGGACACACGCTCGACCCAATCTTCACCTCCAGCAAGTACATCTCCTTCAATCACACCACAGCTCTCCATTGGACGGACCACAGCTGCGTTCACTTCAACTACAAAAAGACCACGACCCACAACCCCCCACAACCTATTCCCAGAAGAAACTGGAACAAAATTACCACCGACCAGCTCCTCACATCGCTTCACCAAAACCCTCCCACCAAATCATCGGACCCAAACCAAGCAGCCACCAACCTCACACAATGGTTCACCCACAGCGCCAACGAACTAGCACCCTTGAAAAACCATCAATTCAAGCAAGGTAACAAAAAAGCCCCCTGGTTCAACGATGACCTTAAGAAATCCAAGAAGCTCTGTCGTACCCTCGAGAAAGCCTGGAGAAAAAACCCAACCCCTGACAACCTTGCCACCTTCAAAAACGCCACCCGCAAACACCACCAACTGATCCGATCCACCAAGAAATCAACATTCAAGGACCGTCTTGACAACAGCGCCCAAAACAGCAAGGAACTATTCAACATCGTCAAAGAATTTACCAACCCCACCACCGGCACCAACGACATCACTCCCTCCCAAGACCTCTGCGACTCCCTAGCCTCATATTTCCACAACAAAATCGCCGATATACACAACAGCTTTGAAAACCAGTCCAAAGACCACTCCACTCCACCCACCTCCGTACCAAAACCGCCCTCTAACAACCTTTGCACCTGGAACCCAATCACCACTGAAGACACCATTCGCCTGATGAACTCCATCCACTCAGGATCGCCAACCGACCCATATCCCCACCACATTTTCAACAAAGCAGACTCCATCATCGCACCCCATCTCCGCAACGTCATCAACAGTTCCTTCAACTCCGCTACCTTTCCGGAAAGCTGGAAACATGCCGAACTCAGCGCCCTTCTGAAGAAACCCACAGCAGACCCCACTGAACTTAAGAACTACCGCCCCATCTCGCTCCTCCCATTCCCTGCCAAAGTCATTGAGAAAGCCGTCAACAGTCAGCTCGCCGCCTTCCTTGAATCCAACAAATCCCTCGACCCCTCACAATCCGGCTTCCGAGCCAAACACAGCACCGAAACCGCCCTCATCGCAGCAACAGACGACATTCGAACTCTATTGGACAACAGAGAAACAGCTGCCCTCATCCTACTTGACCTCTCCGCAGCCTTCGACACAGTCTGCCATAGCACCCTCATACAACGCCTCAGCAATGTCAGAATACAAGGCAAAGCACTGGACTGGATCATCTCGTTCCTTGCCGGAAGAACTCAGAGAGTCCGCCTCCCCCCTTTTAGATCGGAGGCCACCGAAGTCATCTGCGGCGTACCACAAGGATCATCACTCAGTCCCACCCTCTTCAACGTATACATGAGTCCCCTCGCATCCATCGCACGCCAACACAACCTCAACATCATCTCCTACGCAGATGACACCCAGCTGATCCTCTCTCTCACCAAAGACCCTAACACCGCCAAAACCAACTTACACGAAGGAATGAAAGAAGTAGCCGAATGGATGAAGAACAGCCGTTCAAAACTGAACTCGGACAAAACGGAAGTCCTCATCTTAGGCTCATCCCCCTCTGCCTGGGACAACTCATGGTGGCCACCGGCCCTGGGAACCGCATCCATACCTACGGACCACGCATGTAACCTGGGATTCATCCTGGATTCCTCCCTCTCGATGTCCATACAAGTCAACGCTGTTTCATCATCATGCTTCAACATCCTACGCATGCTCAAAAAAATCTTCAGTTGGATCCCCACCGAAACAAGAAAGACAGTCACCCATGCACTGGTCACTAGCCGACTGGATTACGGAAACACCCTTTACACCGGAACTACAGCCAAACTACAGAAAAAACTCCAACGCATCCAAAACGCCTCAGCCAGACTCATACTGGACATCCCCCGTCAAGCCCACATTTCAGGCCACCTGAAAGACCTCCACTGGCTCCCCGTCAACAAGAGAATAACGTTCCGTCTCCTCACCCACGCACACAAAGCCCTCTACGACCTAGGACCCGAATGCCTCAATACACGACTGGCCTTCTACACCCCCACCCGCCAACTACGATCGTCCAATCAAGCCCTCGCCACAATTCCACGCATCCATAGATCCACCATGGGGGGAAGATCCTTCTCCTACTTAGCGGCCAAAACCTGGAATTCTCTCCCCACCCACCTCCGCCTTACACAGAATCACCTCTCCTTCAGAAAGCAACTTAAAACTTGGATATTTGATAAGTAAAGTTCCCGCCCTCCCTCAAGCGCATTGAGACCCTCTGGGTGAGTAGTGCGCTATACAAATCTCTGAACTTGAACTTGAACTCACTTGTGCCCACATGGATTTCACTTTAAGCTTTCTTTGCTTAACCATAATCTCATCACTGCAATATTTCACATGTCTCAACACTTCGTCAACAGAACATGACTGCCAACCCATCAAGTTATATGATCATATCCCCTATCTCTGGTCTTAATCCAAAAACAAAACAATACATAAAATGACTCATGTCTTTTTCACTCAACTCCTCATATCTACTATACTGCTTGAACACTAATAACAAGCTTTCATAAAATCAATGTACTGATTCCTTGGGTTCCAGCAATGTCCTGTCAATCTTTACCCAATCTGTTTCTTTGGGAGGAATTTTATTCTTCAAGAATACTATTACCTGTTCATATTTCTGCATTACCTCAGGTCAGAAGCGCCTGTTTTAGGATCTTTTGGATATTCTGCTTTTGGCCAATCCACAGTAATCTTACATTCAGACCATAAGTCTACTGGTACTACTATGTCAAATAACCCATCCAAATCTTCCCATGACACTTTTGAGACCTTTACAAATCGATCCACTTGTCGGTACCATTCCACTGGTTTCTCCCACAACCTAGGGAAATCATTTGTAAATGACAATACATCCTGTCTAGTCCAAGGAACATGCACATACCCTTCTCCCGGTATTTCTCTCATAGGGAATTCATTCACTACCAGCTCTTTTTCTCTAACTGGAGACGCTAAGGATGTTTTGTCATTGATTTCTTCTCTTTTCTTTGTCCATTTATTTTTCCACCGTTCCACATTTCCCCACTTCCTCGACAACACAATTAATTATTTGATCTGAGTTAATCTTCCAGCAGTATTCATATTGTCAATATCTTTTTCAGTAAAATCTACTCTGTAAGGCTTTTGTAACATTTTAATCTTTGCAACGTCTATGTTAAGTTCATTTGCCAGTCCTTCTAGTCAATCATGCAGATTTTTAGCTCTCCATGTAATGCTTTTGCACATAAACAATAATTCATCATCTTGGTATGCTTTTAACCTATCTGTTCCAATTGTTCCAATTATTAATTCTTCCATGTCAATTTTTAATCTGACCACATGTAACACTTTAGGTTCTTGATCCTTTAATTTTAACGTTGGAAGCCAATCACTTAATTCTTTTTCAGTCTGTCCTACAGGAGTTTGTGATAAATCAATTTTCTCTATACTTCTTTCGGGTGTTGCAGAATCTGATTCCGCACCCGTTGGAAATTTATACGGAAGAATTTGATTAAATGTCAAATCAGGTGGCGTCATCTGATTAGTATATCTAACTTCAGACAAATCAGGGTAAGCCTTTTCTCTTACGTTTTGTAAACTTTGGTTCAAAGGGATAGTTAACGATGGTTCTTTTATTTTCTGATTTTCGAACACTGGGATTACAGGACCTATTGTTACTGGGACAGTCACAGCTTCTATATTCTTAGTGAATTCATTAGTAGATCGTACATATTCTGAAGTACGAAGGTTTCCTTCAAATCTCCTTTCTATACTACTGTAGCGTAGTTCCTATATTCCCAATAGGCTCTGCGTATTGGAATCAGGGCCGGACTGGGAACCAAAACCGGCCCTGGCAAAGTGCTCGGCCTGCCCCCCCCCCCTGAGTTTGGGGGTGCCGCCGAGCGCTTTGCTAGGGCCGGTTTTTGGCCGATTTTGTTGCAGGGCCGATTTTGCAGCAATGCTGCAAAAAACGGCCCTGTTACAAAATCGGCCCCCAGGGGCTCAAAACCGGCCCCACCCTTGCGGCGCACCGGGATATTGCCCGGTGCCCACTATGGCCAGTCCGGGCCTGATTGAATAGTGTGTCCTGTAGTTTAGAAGTAGGACTGAGGTCAACTAGGTCTCTACCGAATATACTAAACTTAATTGTGTGTGTGCCAGCTAGCTCAGAGGTCACTAGAAACTTTCTCGAATAAACAAGAAGAGATTAGTTTCTGACAACCGCTTAAAACATGACAACTTTGTTCCCCAAGAATAAGAAATATATCTCTAGAGTCGCGGAAACAATAGATAGTTATTTCACTCAGTCAATCGTGCATGCTTCGTTTCACCAGAAGTGCAGAGAAATAGAGAGACAGGCATTTTCAATAAAACATTTATTGAACAGTCTTCTTTCTCAAGCGTAAGAAATTAACTGCTGCAATTGTAATACTTACGGTAAAGTACAAAGCGTACAGTACGAAGAGTATCATAAAATAATATTGTAAAAGCATGATATGGTTTCTTAAGCCATAAAATACCTAAAATGCATAAAATACATACAGTGATAAATAATGACTAAAAGTACTCAACTGGTGCTTTTAAAATACGCCTACCCCAGCGTACCTAACCAAGGCTTAGTACGAGGGAGGGAGTAAGTAAGTTGTAGGTTAGTTTTAGTATTTGTTTGCCAAGAATCTAATCCAAGAATTCTATTAGGGTGAAATCAGCTCCGTACCTTGGGTTTAGAATGTAGGAGGTCTTGTATCTCTCTCTCAGGACTCGATTTCCCAGCAACCCGCAAGGGTAGCCTGGAAACACCGGAGCTGGATTTCTCGGCAGGAGAAAGTACAGCGTCCCTCAGTGCGTCAGCTGGAGGGTCGGCTTTCTTCGGCTATTACTGCAGCAGGGCGCGTCGAGCAAGTAGATAGTCGAACTGCTCCAAACCACCGTGTGTTTATTTGGACAAGTGTGGGCATATTTATAACTTGAAGGTGCCGAGTTTGACGTAAGATTGGACATAATAACGTCATCAGAGACTTAATTCTCTGAAAACTCCATAATTTCTTGGATAACTTAATATTCATGCAGGGGGAAGTCCCTGACTGTTGAAGGCAGGTTTTCCCAATAAATCGTTGTAGATTTTCGGAACTAGTGGAAGTAGCCAAGCCGTATTAGGACTACTTGAGCTATGTCTTAATATGGTTATGATTTCTATGCCTATATAAGGATACAGTATTTTATACCTATATCAGGGCATGAATCGGGAAAATTACACTAGGGTCCTAAAACGCTATACAACACCCACTCCGCGTATTATGTCTAATATTACTAAATCTATAAGCATAAGAAACATAACTGGTCATTAATTCAATTGCTGCTACTGGGAAGGCCCCAGATTCAAGGAAGATAGCTAAAATTATGTTTAAAAAAAAAAATAAACCTCCTGTGGAGTTTGGGTCTTACAGACCTATCTCTCTGATAAATACTGACGTTAAAGTTTATTCTAAACTTTTAGCAACGCGATTAGCTCCTCTTATGCCCCAATTGGTAAATGCGGTACAAAAGGGGGTGGTGATGGACGGAGCATCTGAATCAATCAAACACTCACACCCAGTCAAAAGATCTGGGTTTAATCCATCACCGTTCTTTAGCCCACTCTGCCACCCCAGTTCAGACATGGCTATATGCAAATCAGTCTGACCCTGTGCCTCATGGGAACAGTCCAGCCCGAACTGCCAAGCCATGTCTTCGGAATGCCAGAAACCGGTCCTCGGAAGCTTGTTTCCGGTCCAGGGAAGACATGGCTTGGCAGTTCGGGCTGGACTGTTCCCATGAGGCACAGGGTCAGACTGATTTGCATATAGCCATGTCTGAACTGGGGTGGCAGAGTGGGCTAAAGAACGGTGATGAATTAAACCCAGATCTTTTGACTGGGTGTGAGTGTTTGATTGATTCAGATGCTCCGTCCATCACCACCCCCTTTTGTACCGCTTTTGGCCGCCATAAGTGTGGCAGGGTATGCTCAGACGTGAGTCCCTTACTCACTTTGCCACTGGATTCAAGCAAGCCGGGCTGAAGACGGCTGGAATGCCAGAAACCGGTCCTCGGAAGCTTGTTTCCGGTCCAGGGAAGACATGGCTTGGCAGTTCGGGCTGGACTGTTCCCATGAGGCACAGGGTCAGACTGATTTCCATATAGCCATGTCTGAACTGGGGTGGCAGAGTGGGCTAAAGAACGGTGATGGATTAAATCCAGATCTTTTGACTGGGTGTGAGTGTTTGATTGATTCAGATGCTCCGTCCATCACCACCCCCTTTTGTACCCCAATTGGTAAATGATCAACAACTTGGCTTCATTGTTGGGAGAGATACCATTTCACATGTCAACATGGCTATTACTGCTTTTGACGTTGCTACAACCAATCTCACCCCACTCGGTATGATACTTTTAGACGCGGAGAAGGCGTTCGACCGAGTGGGGTGGGATTATTTGTGGGGCGTCCTAAGGCAATTTGGTTTTAGAGGGCGTTTTTTGAGAAGTATACAGGCATTGTATAAGGACCCTAATGCTAAAATTAGCTATGCTGGGGCTCTCTCATCAACTTTTCCAATCCTGCGGGGGACGCGGCAGGGATGTCCGCTATCACCCCTGCTTTTCGCTCTCTCCATGGAGCCATTTATTAACGCTTTGGAAGCTCAAACCAAGATTGCCCCTATCTTCCATGAAGGTAAAACTCTAAAAATTACCGCATACGCAGATGATTTCGCTATTTACACCACCAATGTCGTGTATGCATTATTAGGGATTACGGCAGAAGCTAAACATTTTGGGACTATCTCTGGCAATAAATTAAATATAAATAAAACACAAGTCATTATGAACTATCAGGCCAACTTACCAGTGCAAGGACTCTGCCAATCTGCAGTATATCTAGGGGTAAAGATATCATCTAATATTGCTGATATAAATTCATTAAATTATGATCCTTTATTAAAAGAAGTGACTAATCTTCTGAAAAAATGGCACAAGATTCCATTAAACCACATAGGTCGTATGAATTTGATCAAGATGAACATACTGCCGAAGTTTTTATATCTTTTCCGTTCCATACCTTGTTGCGTTAATAATTTATTCTTTAAAAAATTAGACGGCATTTTAAGTAGTTTCATTTGGGGCTATAAGAAGGCTCGCAGGTCTATGATAATATTAGAAATCCCATCTGAAAAGGGAGGTTTAAACTTCCCTGATTTCAAAGCTTATTTTTTTGCTTCTTTCTTAGGCCAGCTTCGTAGCTTATTTGTCGCTAATAACCAATATTTTTTTCACCAATTCATGCTAGGTGGTCACTCAAAGCAATTCCTGGCTAATGTACAAGACCCAAATTACTTCAAACGGGTAAAATGTAAGACTGCGAGAGATGCTGTATTTATATGGAAACAGATGTTGACTAAGTGCAATACTTCGTTTTTTCATAAAGAGCTGCCAATATGGGACAATCCTGGGCTTCCAGATATTTTTAGAGATAAAATTGGCAGAGAATGGGCTAACTATGGTATTGAGACACTAGGGGATCTTTACGGTACGGATGGTTTTCTACATTTTCCAACATTGCAACTTTTGTATACATTGCCCGAAAAAATGAGATATAAATACATTTAAGTTAAGGATTACTTAGTACGCAAAATGAATCTGGTAGAAATTACCAGCTCAGATATATGGACATGTTTTTATTCTACGCATAGAAAATCATTAATTAGTCTGGGATACAAGTGTCTCAGCCAAAATAGCTCTGACGAAGCCCCTAGATTGGCACTAAAATGGACTGTTAGCTTAGGATCTAACGTGACAACCCAGAATATTTCTGTTATTATTATTATGTTTCTTATATAGCGCCTGAATCGACCCCCGAAGGGGTATCTCCACGCTTGCCTTGGTAACCCGTCCTGGCTTTTCCCTGTGAGATAGCCCCTACAGGGCATCCCCAAGGTGAAAGCCAGGCATCCCGCCGCGGGGGGGCCGTTGTGGAGATTAAGCAAGCTTATTGCCCAGAGTTGCAGAGTGTGAACCCATGATTAGGTCAGGCACCGAAGCGAGAATTATCGAGTCCATGGACATTTGAGCTCAAGACCCTGCCGCGTCGGGAATTGAACCCTGGTCATGGGTCTGACCTCTGCTTCAGGGTCTGCCTGCTCTAACCAGTGAGCCACACTTCTCCACTATTGCCTTAGTCAATATCAGTAAAGCTGTCCAGTCTTCCAGTTTGAAACTCCAATCTCATAGGACGATTAGTCAACTGTACTATACTCCATTAAAAATTTCAAAATGGGCACAAAATAATTTCAACAATGATCGTACTAAATGTCCTAAATGTGGTCTGGTGGCAGCAGACATTATACATATGATTTACTTGTGCCCACTATTAGCGAAACATTGGTTGGACATAGAAAATATTTTAACCCAAAATCAACTGATTCATTTTTCATTAAATGCTGCCGCGGTACTATTGTCTATATACCCGGTTAGTCCTATATATAAAGATTTGCTAAATATTACATTGGCTTGTGCTAGACTGGTGGTAGCTAGGGCCTGGATTTCTCAGAACCCTCCTCATACAACTGAATGGTGGTCATTGGTTTATGAAATTTATACTATAGAAGAAGCTATTGCCTGGAATTAGAGGAATCAAAGCCAAAATTAAGTTTACTTAAATATGGGGTAATTTTCTGCAATGTCAGTAATGATTTGATTCATGTATGTTTTTTCTGTTTGGATGTACTTTGTTACCACGTGATGTATTACATCGCGCTACTTTACAACGCGTCTTTTACAACACAAGTCGTTACCACGACTTGCGCTTAAGGGGTGCTGGACTTAGGAATAGTTAAATTTACTATTCCAACACCAGCCTACGTACAGTAGGGAAGGTGTTGGAATAGTAATCTACTATTCCTTAGCCTAGAGCGCCCTCCAGCGCAAGTCGTGGTTACGACTTGCGTTGTAAAAGGCGCGTCGTAACTGCACTGCGGGGTAACATCCGCATTGTAAAGGATGTTCCCCTTTCTGTTTATGATGCTATTAATTATTAGTGATTTGTCCGGACTATGAACTACTTCTCTTACTTTTTTATGTGTTCTTATTTTTATAATATGAATTTGCACCAAATTGAATTTGATTTATTTTATCTTTTCTGACTATGTATTTGATATGTTGATCTCCTTGACTTGCTTGTCAAATAAAAAATTTATAAAAAAAAATAAAAAAAGAAACATAACTGAAGCATGTGTCCATAATCCCACCCAAAATACATTAAATGCATTAAACATGGTCTATACACATGCATGAGTATTTGTCTTGTACACATTTTACAAGTGATAGCTGTCATTAAAAAATGCTATCTAATTGAAACATGAAATGACAGTTATGAAATGGCTGTAAATTGACAGAAGAAAAAAGTCGAGACCATTCCATAGCATAATATATAAACAGTTAACGTCTTCATGAGATAATGCCAAATATTTGTCTATAGAAAGTATCAAATGAATCTCTTGTTCTCTAAGAATAGTTCTACTTTAAGCAGATTACTTTGTGCCAAGTGAAAAGTGTCTATTCTGAGATGAAGAGAAAACGTTTTCAAGTGTAGATTGTAGAAATTTAGAGTTCTCAAGTTAGAGGGTTTGTTTTGAAAAACCGAAGGCCGAATTTCAGAGTTCATGGAACGCTGTGTGCACTTTCAAGTTATTCTCGGTGTCGGGAGAAAACATCAAATCATCTAAGCTGGCAAAGAAACCGTCTACCGTAGTTGGTGAAAGTGGAACTACTTCATCAAGTAGATCAAATGTGCATAGATGTGAAGCATCGCCGTCAGCATCAGTCGCATTAGCAATGTTCGATGTAGATGGTACCTGTGTGCCTGTTGTTCCAGGTACCTCACCAAGAACTGGATTTGCTGGTGGCAACAAAATGCATGAGTCGTTACCGGACCTAGCAAGGCGTCAACATCCGTTGGCAGTGCTGATGGAAGTGTAAGACAAATGTCTAACACGCATTCTTCTCCGGAAAGCAGGCATCATAGAACAGGTAAGATGCAATCTTGCCAGATTGGTCTGAATGAAAGGAGCCAAGTGGTATTCAGATTTCTTAAATGAGCCAAGCCAAGAATCTGTGTAATTCTGTCACGATACCGCATGGCAAGGAGAGCTTGTTCCATGGTAGTCTGGGTATCGTTGTTGACTGGACTTGCCATATCGGAGCTGGAGAAATAAAAATAGAATTCCTGCTACGAGTCCCAAATTGAGAGGCAGACCGCCGAACACAGAGTGCACGAAATTTAGAAAAATGCAGAGGACTGCTCTGAATGGTGTTAACAGTCCCGAAAAGATAGTCTTAAATACATGTGCGATGCCACTGGTATCAGACATGTTTAAGATTTGACCTAACATTTCTGCGAAATGTATTGGGCAGTTTGTTGATAATAATGCATGCATTTTTGCAAAAGTCCTTGCAACTTGCTGATCATACGTTTCTCTAGACGAGGTCAGTGGCACAGTTTTTTATAAAATAATGGTTTTCATTCTGCTTAAAGTATCGATTCGTATAGAAGAGATATTCAGTGAAGGCTATAACACCATCTACCTGTCTGTTTTACTCTTTGGATACAATACTTGCATACAACAAGTGACCCTGGCCGACACACTAACCAGATAGGCTCTCCCTGGCAGCATGCCACAACAGCTGTGATTGTTGAGCATAACGTAGCTCCCATTGGAAAGCTGCCTAAAAATTGGTTCTATCACGGCCGCTGGAGTACCGTGCATGTGGCAAGAAAGGTTATTTAAAGAACCTTCGCAGGCTCCATGTAGGTTAATACCTTCACATAAAAGTGTACTGCTTAGTGGGCCCGATTCACAGAACTAACTTAAGACAAAATCCTAAACTTACTACTTTTGGTATTCACAGAAGTTAGGATTTTGTCTTAAGTTTGTCTTAAGACAGACTTAAGACAGACTTAAGTTAGGATTTTGTCTTAAGTCTGTCTTAAGTCTGTCTTAAGACAAACTTAAGACAAAATCCTAACTTCTGTGAATATCAAAAGTACTAAGTTTAGGATTTTGTCTTAAGTTAGTTCTGTGAATCAGGCCCAGTGAGTTTTTACTATTTTTTGTACTAAGAAATACTTCCTTTCCCCCACTCCAACATTTGTGTGTGTATGGTAAAGACCAGGTTGACTTAATGTACCCTTTACCCAACTTCTCATACAGGCCCGCTGGTATATGCTGTAGACAATACTGAAATTGGAAAATCGTCACTGGTATCGTGATGGTGCCATGTATTATCCATTCAACAACAGTCAATGTAATCTTTCCAGTTTTTCAATGCTCAGCACCATATGTGCCAAAGAGATTTGTTTATCTCTAAGGTTAAAGACAGTAAACAATGACGTGGTATTGATTAGACGCCATGGCACATAGCCTGAACTGAGATTTTGCAACGTCCAGCCTAGTAGCATTATAGAACGCAAGCCAGAGACTGGCCATGTTGTAACATTAGGAAATCCTGTTCTATTATGTCAATGGCAGATGATACAATGCAGTCCAAAGAATACATTCTGGAGGACAGAGTTGTTAACCCATTGTCCACTACAGAGAGTGCTTTCTCTAAATTAACACGATCAATTTCTCGTATTTTTTCTGCAGTTTCCATTTGCGTTATTTTCCAAGCTTCGTTGTACGCAGCGTATATACCGGCGTACATGAACGTTTCTGTCGTTGTTTGCGAGGCCCGAGTAAGAAGTCTCGCAAGTCAACGTCTTCTTTAAGTAAAGTTAAGTGTTGTTTGATTTCTGGAAGTGTGAATTTCTGTAGCCAGTCAAGGCATAGTTTTCCTACACTGTTTGTGGTAACTATCCCTGGATGTTGTCTCTGGGACTACCTCGGGTCTGGCCTGTTCATTTTGAACCCCTATGTTTTGTTCAGGAATCTATCTTGACAGTTATTCATGTCTATGGCCCAGATTAACCATTGTTTCCAATCAGGATTGGTTCTGTTGTGTTTTAAAATCTGTCTTACGTCTACCTCTTCATCTGTAGTGTCATTACTGTCAGGTGTGGCTTTAGGTATGGACGGTTTGTTTAATTCTTTTATCTTAGCTAAGCCGAGACATCATGTTTGTTGAACGCTGTCGTTCACAAATATGATTTGTTCTGGTATAATGCAGACTCTGAACAAGGCTTCTAAACCCTGTACCTGCCATTCTGTTGAGCCCCAGACAGTTTTTGTCTCAATGTTGTCTTTCCAAAAGTTAAAACCTAATGTAAACAGCTGAGCATAAAAGTTTGCAGAATAAATTTGTTTACTATTGGTCAACATGGTTTTCATTCCTGTCTTATTTATATCTATACTACTATTATAAAGAGAGAACACAACCCTTTGAGCCAGGTAAACTCGGGAACCACAGCGCTAATCCACAAACCCGATACATCCTTGAAATTGTCATGGTGTGTAGATGGACATAGGCTACATAAAATAAAAATAAAACGTAAATTAAAAAAATTAACTTTAAAAACAAAGTAGTCCCCTGAAAGAAGCGCCCGCCGCGACGTCTCCGTCATGACATCGAGAGCGCGGGAAGGCTCGATGTTCAGGAGCAACAGGAAGAGCGGAGGATATGATCGCGGGGAGGAGCTGCGGACAGGCGGGGAGGAGCGGCTAGCGGCGGACAAGCGGTAATGACCAGCGAGAAGCGGAGGAGCAGTGGAGCGGTAAAATCAGCTGCGCGAGGAGGAGCGGCGAGTAAGGTAAGTGAACCATCCAAGAGCCGCGGGTGCACAACGAGGGACGGGCGGGAGCCATGGGTGCACGCAAGCCTGAAATGCTGCCCCCAGCCCCCTTCTGCCCCGGGCAACGCTGCCGCAAGCCTGAAATGCCGCCCCCAGCCCCCTTCTGCCCCAGGCAACGCTGGGGCGGGCTGCAAGTTATTAAAATAAACGTTTCTGGATTTGTCACATTAAAACCTGTAAAGTATGCACCTTTTGGTGGCGTTGGACAATGTTCCCATTAATTGTAAGAAAAACATTTCTAGGATTTACAGATTTGTGCAAATAATGGTGACCAAAATGATTATAACAATACAGTTCTTCATAACTTGTTGAACCTTTCTAAGTGTTCATGTTTTTGAAATTTTGCTGACATTTCCAAGTCTGACATCATATTAGTTTCAAAGTCCCAATCATCTGAAAAGGTGCTTGATGAAACAAACAGCTAGATTCATGAAGCCAAATAGCGATCGCAATAGCTGCGAAAAAGCAATTGCGATCGCAATTTGATGAAAAGGGATTCAAGAAAGTAAATAGCGAAATCGCAAACTTTTTTTGCGAAATCGCAATGAAAATCGCAGAATCCAGGAAGAAGTCCATTAGCGAATCTGTATTAGCGAAAAACCATGGATTCTGCGAATAAAAGTACGATATCGCAAAGAAATCGCTATCGCAATTCATGAAAAATCGCAAATAGCGAAAAAAAACAAAATCGCATTTAGCGACGTGCAAATTAAGGAGAACTCAAACCAGGTGGTAACCAGTAAAAAAAAAATTCACATCAGCAAAAAACTCTTGGAAACTACCAACAGGTGCTGGCTTGACCAAACACACTTAAGGACATGCAGCTGAGCCTGAGGACTCACACAACGCCAGGACTCTACATAGTGGTCAGGCGGTGAAGGCTACAGCGAGCAGCACGGAATAGACGACGTATCCAGGAGCGGATATTCCGTCAGCGGGTCACCCTACTGGGCCGAACCAGGGAGCAAATCTACGCCAAGTACCGGCTAAATGGTGCAATGATTATCAAGCTGATCTGGGACCTAGACCCCCTCCTGCAGCACCCAACAAGGAGGACCAATGCCGTTCCCACCCATGTGCAGGTATTGTGCAGCCTGCACCTACTGGCCTCCGGAAGCTTCCAGGGTATAGTTGCTGTTGCAGGGGGAATATCCCAGCCCACCATGTCCCGCTGCCTAAGGAGTTTCCTGGAGGCAATGCTGACCCGCCTACACCACTACATATCATTCCCCACCAGCCAACAGGACTTGAACAACACCAAGCTGCAATTTTACAATGTAGCACAATTTCCACACATCATAGGATGCATTGACTGTACCCACATTCACCCCCAGCACAAACGGAATACATGTATCGTAACCGCAAGTCCTACCACTCCCTCAATATACAGATGGTATGCAATGCAAAGACAATCATCACGGACATAGTGGCACAGTACCCGGGGAACACACATGACTCCTTCATATTCCGGCACAGTGGCATTCACACACGACTGGCCAGGGGAGACTTTGGTGAAGGACACCTACTGGGTAAGTACACATGCCACACAACAGTACAATGTGATAATGATGCTGCGCTGCACAGGCACTCACCCTCTGCTCCTATCATGCAGGTGACAGCGGCTACGCTCTCCGTGAGTACCTCCTCACCCCATACCTCAACCCTGCAACACTACAGCAACGCAGTTACAATGCAACACACATACGCACAAGAAATTGCATTGAGAGGACATTTGGCCTTTTGAAGAGCAGATTCCGCATACTGCACAAGACTGGTGGGGCCATCAAATACGAGCCTGAGGTCTGCTGCCGCATCGTGGCCGTGTGTGCTATCCTACACAACATTGCTACCAAGCACAGGATACCTGTAGACATCTCTGGCAGTGAGTCAAAAGGGGACAATCGACCACCTGCACATGTGTGTCACGCACGCGGCGCGAATCCAGCAGAAGGACACAGGCGCCGCAACCAAATCTGCATGAACTATTTCTAGTGCACCCACTGCCCACACCCATTACTCAACTCATGCATGACAACATAAATAATGACATGAGTCACTTTACGTTATTCAGAATTTTAGTAATTGTTACTGCACAATAAACTGGGCATTCTGAAAACTGGGAAAAGATTGACATATTGCGTCATATGTCTATATTAGTCTGTATGGCATGCTTGTTGCGTCAGCATGTGGCCTCATTGTAATGCACAACAGTTCAGTGGGGCCTCCGGGTAGTTGCCCCTGACCTCCTCTCAACGTCCTCCTCCTGAGTCTGCAGTGCAGCAGCAGAGGGCCTGCTGCTGCGGCGGGGTGCTACGGCCGGTGGTAGGGACTGGCTGCTGTGGCTTGATGTTGCCTCACTGGTGTCGTCTGCCCCCCCGCCTGGCCATGGCCAGTAGCCTGCATGCCCTGCATGGCTGTTGATATGTTCTCCAGGGCTGTCGCGACGTCCTGGCAGCACTGGACCATTTGGACCTGCATGGCCAGGGAGCGTCGCGAGAGCTGGGAGATGGTGTTCCCAATAATATGATTGGACTGCGTGTACGCCGACAGGCGGCTCAACAGTTGGCGGTGTCTGCGGCGATTGAGATCCCGCTGCCTGGACATTGCCTGTGTGTTGGCCTCCACAGCTGCTGTCATATGTGCCACATTGCGTGCGGTCTTGTCCAGTTGGAGGTGGATGGCGGCTAGATGTCGGGCCTGGGGCACACTTAGCATCCTGCGCTCAATGGAGAGCCCACCTGCACGCGTGATTCTGCCCCTGCCAGCGCGGGATGTGTTGGTGCGCGGCTCCCTGACCAGACAGCTTGTCTGGCTCCTCGCAGCCGCAGGGCGGCGGGTAGGTTGGCGACCTGCTGCTGGTGTTGCAGGCCCCACTGGTGGCTGTGTGCTGCGTGGTGGTACAGCAGCGCCTGTTGTCACGGGGGTGGCACGGGCCACAGGGGCGGGTGGTGGGATGTCCGCTGTTGTGGCAGCTTGCCCTGATGGTCCGGGCTGTGGGGTATGATGTTTGTCCCCCTCCGTGTCCTCCGTGTTCTCCTCAATCACCAGGGCCTCGCTGTCTGTGCTGGGGACATCAGCGCCACCTGTGATGTAAAGTGGACGTTGATTAGTGACATGTTCCGTACACAGTTAGGCTTGCTACATGCATGCAGTCTACCATTCCCTGACTCGCTGCAGGATTGACTCTCACTGGACATGTCAGGCCTAATGGTACAGGATGGTAATTGTGGGCAGACTACATGTCCCACAATGCAATTGCGCTATGGTGCTCTACTTTGGCTGCATGATTGGGGTTTGTTATGGGATGCACTGGAGTCATGGACATTGTTAGGGGACAGGGGGTTGCAGTCGCATGGCACTTACCTGGTGTGTCTTGGGTAGGTCGGGAGCAGTCAAGCCGGGTCACACCCACGCAGGCCTGTGGGTTGATGATCTCCTCCACTTGGTCCTCCAGTGGTGTGTTAGGTGGGACAGTGGGCTCCCCTCCACCTGTCGCCACTTTTTTTTTTTGTCGCCACTTGCTCCCCCAGCCTCTCAGCAATCTTTTCTTTTGCCCACCCTCTTAAGTCATACCAGCGCTTTTTCAGCTCGTCCACCGAGCGCTGGGTCACCCCCACGGCGTTCACTTTGGTGCGGATGCGCAGCCATATGCGCCTTTTGTCGGCCTCTGGAACCCTTCTGGAGTCTTTGCCAAATAGGCGGTTCTTCTGCGAAAAAAAGTGCGATATCGCAAAGAAATCGCTATCGCAATTCATGAAAAATCGCAAATAGCGAAAAAAAACAAAATCGCATTTAGCGACTCGCAAATTAAGGAGAACTCAAACCAGGTGGTAACCAGTAAAAAAAAAATTCACATCAGCAAAAAACTCTTGCAAACTACCAACAGGTGCTGGCTTGACCAAACACACTTAAGGACATGCAGCTGGAGCCTGAGGACTCACACAACGCCAGGACTCTACATGGTGGTCAGGCGGTGAAGGCTACAGCGAGCAGCACGGAATAGACGACGTATCCAGGAGCGGATATTCCGTCAGTGGGTCACCCTACTGGACCAAACCAGGGAGCAAATCTACGCCAAGTACCGGCTAAATGGTGCAATGATTATCAAGCTGATCCGGGACCTAGACCCCCTCCTGCAGCACCCAACAAGGAGGACCAATGCCGTTCCCACCCATGTGCAGGTCTCCGGAAGCTTCCAGGGTATAGTTGCTGTTGCAGGGGGAATATCCCAGCCCACCATGTCCCGCTGCCTAAGGAGTTTCCTGGAGGCCATGCTGACCCGCCTACACCACTACATATCATTCCCCACCAGCCAACAGGACTTGAACAACACCAAGCTGCAATTTTACAATGTAGCACAATTTCCACACATCATAGGATGCATTGACTGTACCCACATTCACCCCCAGCACAAACGGAATACATGTATCGTAACCGCAAGTCCGACCACTCCCTCAATATACAGATGGTATGCAATGCAAAGACAATCATCACGGACATAGTGGCACAGTACCCGGGGAGCACACATGACTCCTTCATATTCCGGCACAGTGGCATTCACACACGACTGGCCAGGGGAGACTTTGGTGAAGGACACCTACTGGGTAAGTACACATGCCACACAACAGTACAATGTGATAATGATGCTGCGCTGCACAGGCACTCACCCTCTGCTCCTATCATGCAGGTGACAGCGGCTACGCTCTCTGTGAGTACCTCCTCACCCCATACCTCAACCCTGCAACACTACAGCAACGCAGTTACTATGCAGCACACATACGCACAAGAAATTGCATTGAGAGGACATTTGGCCTTTTGAAGAGCAGATTCCGCATACTGCACAAGACTGGTGGGGCCATCAAATACGAGCCTGAGGTCTGCTGCCGCATCGTGGCCGTGTGTGCTATCCTACACAGCATTGCTACCAAGCACAGGATACCTGTAGACATCTCTGGCAGTGAGTCAAAAGGGGACAATCGACCACCTGCACATGTGTGTCACGCACGCGGCGCGAATCCAGCAGAAGGACACAGGCGCCGCAACCAAATCTGCATGAACTATTTCTAGTGCACCCACTGCCCACACCCATTACTCAACTCATGCATGACAACATAAATAATGACATGAGTCACTTTACGTTATTCAGAATTTTAGTAATTGTTACTGCACAATAAACTGGGCATTCTGAAAACTGGGAAAAGATTGACATATTGCGTCATATGTCTAAATTAGTCTGTATGGCATGCTTGTTGCATCAGCATGTGGCCTCATTGTAATGCACAACAGTTCAGTGGCGGCTCCCTGACCAGACGGCTTGTCTGGCTCCTCACAGCCGCAGGGCGGCGGGTAGGTTGGCGACCTGCTGCTGGTGTTGCAGGCCCCACTGGTGGCTGTGTTCTGCGTGGTGGTACAGCAGCGCCTGTTGTCACGGGGGTGGCACGGGCCACAGGGGCGGGTGGTGGGATGTCCGCTGTTGTGGCAGCTTGCCCTGATGGTCCGGGCTGTGGGGTATGATGTGTGTCCCCCTCTGTGTCCTCCGTGTTCTCCTCAATCACCAGGGCCTCGCTGTCTGTGCTGGGGTCATCAGCGCCACCTGTGATGTAAAGTGGACGTTGATTAGTGACATGTTCCGTACACAGTTAGGCTTGCTACATGCATGCAAACTACCATTCCCTGACTCGCTGCAGGATTGACTCTCACTGGACATGTCAGGCCTAATGGTACAGGATGGTAATTGTGGGCAGACTACATGTCCCACAATGCAATTGCGCTATGGTGCTCTACTTTGGCTGCATGATTGGGGTTTGTTATGGGATGCACTGGAGTCATGGACATTGTTAGGGGACAGGGGGTTGCAGTCGCATGGCACTTACCTGGTGTGTCTTGGGTGGGTCGGGAGGAGTCAAGCCGGGTCACACCCACGCAGGCCTGTGGGTTGATGGTCTCCTCCACTTGGTCCTCCAGTGGTGTGTTAGGTGGGACAGTGGGCTCCCCTCCACCTGTCGCCACTTGCTCCCCCAGCCTCTCAGCAATCTTTTCTTTTGCCCGCCCTCTTAAGTCATACCAGCGCTTTTTCAGCTCGTCCACCAAGCGCTGGGTCACCCCCACGGCGTTCACTTTGGCGCGGATGCGCAGCCATATGCGCCTTTTGTCGGCCTCTGGAACCCTACGGGAGTCTTTGCCAAATAGGCGGTTGTGGTCCTTAGAAACTCCTTCGATGAGGTGTTCGAGCTCCTGCTCTGAAAACTTAATTTTGCGCTTTCTCCCACTGGTGGAAGCTCCTGCTGCATCCTGTGACATGCTTGCCACTGTGGTGTCTCCTGCTGTACTCCTGTGGGAACACTGGAGGGGAGCTCTGCAACTGATGCCTGTACTTCAGCCTCTCACTGCTGAATGAGTGTGGAACCTGCCTACTTCCTGGTTGTGATGTCATCACTGTGCTCAGGATGCGACTTCCCGTTTTTGCGATCTTGCAGTTAGCGAGATCGCTATTTGCGATTTCGGTAATTGCGAAATCGCAATTTCAACAGGGGTATCGGCGGATTCTGCAATTTTTTACCGAATTCTGGGGTCTTGCAATCGGCGATTGCGGCCGGTTGCGAATCGCATTTTTTTATCGCAAATGTTCATGAATGCCGTTCTGCGATTTCTAAATTGCGATTCGCATTTTCTCGCAATTTAGATATCGCAGAATTTGACATTGATGAATCTGGCTAAAAATCACTTAAAGTAACCTTAAACTGGTGTGGAATCTTCAACAGCTCCACTGGGCCAGTTGAGTCCCATGCTATACCACCAGGTATAGGAACGGCTGTGATGTTTACTGATGACAGGTCTCTTCGCTCACGATGAGATGACTTGTAAGGTTGCAGGAGCAAGTTGATGTTCTTACTTGCTGTGTCCATTGTACTGTATTTTCCATCTATCATCTGTCCCAAGCTTAAAACAAGAATGAGCCCAAATAGCAGAAAAAGTACTCCTAATCCCATCCAAAATTCAACCCATGGCGAAACCAGATATGTTTTCTCAAGTTGATGAAATGGTTCTGTTATTTTTTCTTTGAAGTGTTGTTTTGCTGGCGTTGTTTCTGGTTCACTGAGATCCTCAGAAAAGTTATTGAAGTTGATAAAATAGCCAGAGGCAGTTCCGTCAATTGTTGGTATCGCATCCGGATTTGTCGAAATAACTGGAATTGCTTCCTCCTTAGACATGTTTGTATAGTCAGATGTTACATCATTGAAGACAGGAGTTTCTTGACAAACTGATATTTGGGTATCAGGAGGGACGAGTTCCATAGTTTTGTTGCTTAGTCCTTCTTTTCTCACTGTAGGTTTATCAAAGGTGATAAGTCTTTCAGTTTGAACCTCTTGAATAGTAGCCAGATTCGGTTGTCTGCTACTTCTTGGGAGTCCACTGGGCCTACTACTTATTATCGGCCACATGATGTGGTTTTATCAGGTCAATTGATACTGTTCTGTTCTCCCTTTTTCCAGCAAGCGGCGGTAGTAACACTGATCTTGATCCAAGAATTGCTAAAACAGGTACCTCTTTTCTATAAAAAGGCCCAAATTCCTTCTTCACCGCAATAATTTCCCTGACTAGATCCCCAAACTTTGAAATCCAGACAGGTCTTGCTGGACCAGGTGGTTGTTCTTCAGTGGTCGTAGGGCTTTGTGTTGTGTTACTCAGACTTCTTCTTGTTTCATTTAAGTCCTGTAAAACAGCCAAACAGTCTTTGATATCAAAGGGTTTCTCTTCCACCACTGAGTGCGACAATCAAGGTCCTGGATAAGCATTCTAGTACCAAATAATAATTCATATGGAGTGATTACCCCCCGGAGAATTTCTTGGCAGATTATTAAGACTTCTTTGGACACTATTTAGATGTTTGACCCACCCGTCACCCGAACCTAATA
This sequence comes from Lissotriton vulgaris, assembly GCF_964263255.1. Lineage (NCBI taxonomy): Eukaryota > Metazoa > Chordata > Amphibia > Caudata > Salamandridae > Lissotriton > Lissotriton vulgaris. Next base: position 110,213,183 of record NC_141686.1, read on the forward strand.
CCAATGCTGTTATAGATTGCTTTATGTCACGTTTTTTTCTTTCCACTACCGCATTTCCCTCAAGATGGAAGGGACTTGAAAACCGCAATGCAACGCCCAAGCTGGCCATGGCCTCCTTTTAAGCTCGAGAGCTAAACGCAGTACCCTCGTCAGAAAGTAGCGTGCCGATTGCGTATGTGCCAATAAAGACTCGCAAATCTTTTATAACAGTTCTGGCGTCAGCCGAGCGCTGGGGCCACATCCATATGAATTTTGTGCAGGAATCCACTGCGACCATGATACATTTATAGTTACCATCCCTCTGTAAGGGACCACAGTGGTCCAGGTAAACACATGATAATTGTTTATCTGAAATCAGAAGGGGCGTCTGCGCAGGTCGCTTCACTGTAGAAACTTTTATTTTTTGGCAGATTTCACATTCTAGAACATAGTTTCTAGTTTGTTTCCTCATGTGCGGCCACCAATATCTCTGTTTTAATAATGACACTGTGGCTGAAACTCCTGCGTGTGCAGATGCTAGTCCTTCATGTGCTGCTATGATTAGTCCTAACCTATGTTCCATGTTTGGGATTGCCCTATCCCCCACTCCAGGGATTTTGAGCAAAAGGAACAATATTTGCATCAGTTATATATGAGTACTTTACTGGAAAGCCTTTCGGGAGTGTTTTACAACTGTCTTTTACTGAAGTGGTGACAGCTTGCATTATTTCGCTGTCTATTTTCGATTTTGACTGAGTGATTGCAGCTACGGAAGCCGTTTGCACAGCTGCCTTCGCGGCCTTATCGGCCAATGAATTCCCTGCAACGTGAACGCCATCATGCTGGTGACTCAGTGTATGAATCACATGAATTTTTTGTAGTTCTTTTTGCAAAAGAACTACTTGTTCCCATGATAGTTTATGCTTAATTGTGCCACCTTTAGCGTCTCTGAAACCGTTTTGAACCCAGTTCTGCAAATATTAATTGTAAGATTGGACGCAGTAATATGAATCGCACACTATGAGTGTGGGGAATTCGCGATCGGTATTTTCAAGCGTCATCTTGAAAGCCTGTAGTTCAGCTCGCTGAGCTGTACAGTCTCCGAGTGATTGAGTTTTAGGGCCCGATTCACAGAACTAAATTAAGACAAAATCCTAAACCTACTACTTTGTAATTCACAGAAGTTAGGATTTTGTCTTAAGTTTGTCTTAAGACAGACTTAAGACAGACTTGAGACACAATCCTAACTTAAGTCTGTCTTAAGTCTGTCTTAAGACAAATTTAAGACAAAATCCTAACGTCTGTGAATACCAAAAGTAGTAAGTTTAGGATTTTGTCTTAAGTTAGTTCTGTGAATCGGGCCCTGCGTGACCATAGGTCTGAATTTACCTTCGTGCCAGCGACCTTTAACAATCGCGCACACAGCACTGTAAGCTTGTTTGCCCCCAATTGCGGTTGTGCTGATCCGTCTGTATATATTACTAGCAGCCCGTCCCGATGTTGTCCGGGTATGAATTGCTGCCGGCCAGTAGTATATTGTTTTGTAGGATTTTGTTTTGATAGCATTTCTTATCTGTGACAGGCCTGTGAAACGCTCCGATTCACAGTGCACCGCTGATGCACTTAAGAGTGCGCGTTCACTAGTGTGTGAATTCGAGTTTCCCTACTTTATTTTTCCTTGCAATATTATATAGTGCGAACTCGACAACATGGCATGAGCACAATTTACATTACAGAAGAACGCATTCATTTGTGGTAGGCACGGGGAGACAAAGAGATTTGCCTGGAATCACAGGATGTTGAGCTGATGCCGAGATTTGAACGTAGCTCCCCAGCTCTAAAGTTCACAATTCTAGAACTTGTGGCAGGAGGTGTGTCTAAAAGTGTATGTCGGTGCTGGCCATCAATGAGAGAGACCTGTGGATTTTTCAAATGGGTGGTGAAAAAATATGAGTATATTGCTGGAGATGTGGGACGCTGTGCCACCAATGTACTTACCGGGGGAGGGTAAACACCCATTATTCTGCAACTTTCTTTCCGCATACCATCACTCCGCATACTTTCATTAGGAAAGAACCATGACTCCGCAATGCCATTATAACTCATGGCATTACATTTTATATGCTTTTACCACGCATACATTTACAACGAAATTCGTTGTAAATGCATGAATGGTAAAAGCATGTTTTTTTTTAAATGTTTGGATAAGGTAAGTATGGGTATAGGGGTATATGTTTTGGGGTACTGAGGTATATCTTTTGGGGTGTTTGGGTATTTTAAGGGTTCAGATATAGTTTTGGGTTATGGGGTACAGGGGTAGTTTTAGGGTTTAGGTATAGGTATGGGTTTTGGGGTACAGGGGTATTTTTAGGGTTCAGGGCTAGGTTTGGGTTTTGGGGTACAGGGGTATTTTAAGGGTTCAGGTCTAGGTTTGGGTTTTGGGGTACAGGGGTATTTTTAGGGTTCAGGGCTAGGTTTGGGTTTTGGGGTACAGGGGTATATTAGGGTTCAGGGGTAGGTTTGGGTTTTGGGGTACAGGGTTATTTTTAGGGTACAGGGCTAGGTTTGGGTTTTGGGGTACAGGGGTATTTTTAGGGTTCAGGGGTAGGTTTGGGTTTGGGGGTACAGGGGAATTTAAGGGTTCAGGGCTAGGTTTGGGTTTTGGGGTACAGGGGTATTTTAGGGTTCTGGGGTAGGTTTGGGGTTTGGGGTACAGTGGTATTTTTAGGGTTCAGGGCTAAGTTTGGGTTTTGGGGTACAGGGGTATTTTTAGGGTTCAGGGGTAGGTTTGGATTTGGAGGTACAGGGGTATTTATAGGGTTCAGGGCTAGGTTTGGATTTTGGGGTACAGGGTTATTTTTAGGGTTTAGGGATAGGTTTGAGTTTTGGGGTACAGGGTATATTTATAGGGTTCATAATGGTTAGAGTTTGAGGGTGTTGGGGTATTTTAAGGAGTACGGGTGGGTAATGATTATGGGGTTGCGGGGGTATTTAAAGGGAGCAGGGTGGGATTAGCACATGATATGAGACATGGCCTGAAGGGCGGAACGTACCACACGCCCCCAGCGTTTGTCACTCCCCCAGCCCACGCCCACAGCACAATGCAGAAACGCCCACAAGGGACTACTTTGCTGGCACGGTTCTTTTACCTTTTAAATGTATATGGTGGGCGTCTGCATAGCCTATGTCCTTCTGCTTCAACTGCCCTTTCCAACGCTGTATTGGGTGTTGTGATTGGTGCTGTGGTTCCTGAGATTACCCGCCTCAAAGGTTTGGGCTTTCTCTTTATTATATTAGTATGGATACAGCCGTAATGTTCAAGTGGCAGAATTTCAGTCGGCAGAGGACATTCTAATTCCTATTGCAGGAATTCTTGTGTTTTTAAATACGGGTCAAAAACGTATTCAATGTCTGTTGCAGCAAGAGAATTAACCCATTGTATCCATCTTGGATGTAGAGCTTTAGCATTTGGAATGCTTGCCTTTGTCACCGCCTCTAAGGCAGGTACAGGTGTAACGATTTTAATGCGTTTACCGTGTGCGAGGGCTCTCTCTTTTGCTACAGCAGTCTGAACCGCTGTCAGTATCTTTTCTTTTGAAGTGAATTTCATTTCAGCTTGTGTGTACAAGTGTGACTTGTATGCTATTGGTACTGCTTCACTTTCGTTAAAGGTTAGGTATGTGAATCCACATCTCCCTGGGATGATTCGGATTACAAGGTTGCGCACGTTGTCGCGTGTTTGTAACTGTGTTTTTGCTAACATGTCTGTTTGCACTGAACCTAAAATTTATGTGTGTTTTTGTGTCCAATTAGTAGGTTTGAAATCAGGTTTGATTAGTTCGTAGAGAGGTTTAACCCTTTCTGCGTAATTTAGAACATAAGTTCTTCCAAAGTTCAGGAAACCTAGAATTGACTGTAAGTTTTTCAGCGTTTTTGGAGGTTGAAGCAGCGCACACTTCTCTAAAAAGTTTGCTGCCAGGCTTTTGCCTTCACTTGATAACTCATATCCCAAACATTGGACGTTGAGGTGGGCAATTCGTGATTTCTTAAAATTGAATTCATACCCTTCAGAAGCGAACCCCAGTATGATGGTGTTCACTCTTTTCAAGTGTACGTCCAAATCATCGTCTGTAAGATAGATGTCATCGACATAGGACAATACCTCATCATCGTACGTTTGTAGTAACTCTGTTACTCTGGCTGAAAATAGCCCTGGACTATTCTTGAATCCCTGGGGGAGACTGCAAAATTGTGCCTCCATTATGGAGAAAGCGGTCAAATACCTGCTTTCAGGAGCAATGTTTTGACAAAAGAAACCATTTGAGATATCTAATGTAGTTTTATATTTTTTGCGCACAATGTTATTCATCAGTGCTGCACTATGTGCGTTTTGTAATGCAAAAGTTTTGCAACAGGAGTTAAGATGTCTGTAATCCAAAACTAGACGATATGACTTGTCTGGTTTGGAGACAGGAAACAAAGGATTGTTCAATTGTTCATTGATGAGGTGCATGTTTTAATCACCGCTTGGTTTTCAAGTTGATCTAAAATCTACCTGACCTGTTTTTTAGCTTCCTGTTTTACAGGATATTGCCTTTGCATTGTTGGCTGAGTTTTCAACTGTATTTTATGGTGAGGGGAATGGTGAGGGGAATCCTCATCATATCCTACATGATTTTTGTATAATGCTTGGGTCTGGGCCACAGCCCATTTCCTGGCATATGTGTATTTTTTATGAATTGGAATGTGATTTGAGAAGGCTGGCATAATTATATCTTTGCCATATGGGCATTCCCTGACAAATTCAGGTGGCATGTCATAACCCTTAGAGAGCTTCTCCCAAAAGAGTGCTCTAATTTTTCTTGGTTTGTCCCCATCCATTCGGAGTGTTACTTCATATAACTTATGTGGTACACTAACTCTGGTATCGGCAGCTTCAACTTGGATGCTTTCATTCAAGTCCACTGTCTCCAGATGATCCTTCAGGATCTTGTGAGCTATGGCTACCTCTGCTGCGCTGTCTAGCATTGTTTGGGCCCACTCCCCGTTCTTGAGTTGTGTCCTCAAGATCATCAGCATGTCTGATCTCTAGACTTGCAACCTTCTTTTTGGTGAATTGAGTTTTCTTATTTTTTGGAACGTGTTGTTCGTCTTTGGACTTCACGCGTTCTTTGTTTTGTTCTGATCGTCCTCTTCTTTCTGATTTCTGCGAGGAAGTCTGAAAGGTACGAGAGGAACGTGTATCATTATCTTGATATCTAGCAGGTTTTCTCAAATTATCCCTATTTCTAAGGTTATATCTTTTTTCAGAGGGCTCCTGTTGAGGAGACCTTCCTCTGGACTAGGAACGCTTCTCTTTAGTAAGTGTCTGTTTGGTGTTCGACCACTACTTTTCAGAAGTAGTGAGATTATTTTTAATAAAAACCTTTTCAGGATTTTCAGTTAGTTGGGGTTTTACTGGTTTCCCACCCAAACTATCTCTACCCAGTTCTTCAAAAGATTGTGCAATAATTCTGGCAAGCTCATACGGTTGCTCAGTAATATCTGTTTCTTTTAGCTTTTGGCAGATCGCCACGGATGCTGCTTCACCTTTAATGTTAGCTAATAGTATAGCCGAGACCTGTTTGAAATCTTTTAGTAACTTCATACCAAGATTTAAGGCCGGTTCTGGACCGTATTAATTTTGAATCTGTCTCAGAACGTCTGGTATTACCGCCATAGACGGGACACCATGTGTTTTAGTATAGATTGAAGCAAAGACAGTACCCCAAGTGTCGCAGTCCTCTACGTGTGGTGCAATCCCCATTGGTAAACAGATTGTCAGAATCCTGTGTTTCTCATGAGGTGTACTATCAGGGAATACTGCCTCTATTTGAGTAATTTTTTGTGCTAACCAGAACGGACTTTGTTCTCGTTTTGCGGGCAATTTACCCATGACTGACTGTATACAATGTTCCCTCTAACTTTTTTTTCTCTGTGTGCGGCAGTGGAGAGTCTCTGTGTGCTGCAACCATGGCTATGTGCGCCAGGAACCAAACCGCACGTGTCTGCGGCGCCAAATGGCACTCAAAACATTTACTTTAAAAAGTGAAAAGATGGTGCATTTTCACACATACAGAGCCACAATAAGGGTCTTAAGGGCAGTTTGCAAATTTATTGTATTGCCTGTATTTTCATTGTTGTGTCTCTGACTGCTGTTGTCTGTCTTCCCCGCTGCCTGTACATGGTCCATGCCCCTTTTTCTTCCCTCTGTTCCCCTCGCTGTCCCCGAGCTCTCTCTGCCCGGTTTTTCCTTCTGTACCCCTCGCTGCCTGTGTCTCTGCCCAGTTTTCCCTTCTGTTCCCCTCGCTGCCCCCGTGCCTCTCTGCCCGTTCTGCCTTCTGTTCTTAGCTGCCCCTATATTTCTGTATTCTGTATTTTGCCTCTGTGCCATTAGTTTTTTGTGCCCGTCTGCCCTCTGTGCCACTCGTTTTTGTGCCCCTTATGCCTTCTGTTCTACTCTGATTTCCCTAGTTTTTGTGCCTTTCTGCCCTCGGTTCCACTCGTTCTTTGTGTCTTTCTGTCCTCTGTGCCACTTGTTTTTCCCCTCGTTTTTTGTGCCTTTCTGCCCTCTGTTCCACGAAAAGTGCCTCATGTTCATGCCGCTCACCTCTTTAAAGCGGCAGGCGGCGCGACTCTCTCTAGCGACGTCCTGTGTGTGTGCTCCACACGAGGTGGTGCGCGCTGACGTCAGGGGAGGTGCGCGCGTGCGCCCTAGAGGGAACAGTGACTGTATAGTCTGTGGTGTAATTTTGTTTGTGTTCCCTTGATGAGGGATGTGCTGTGGAATTCTTACAGCTGGTTGGACTGTTAAAGTCCACATGACATATTGAACCAACTACCTGTGTATTTTAACCAGCTGTTTTAGCTGAGCTAGCAACTCAGGAGCTGTCATTCTTTCAATGCCAGGATGTGGTGCATAGCTGGCTAGTACCAGCCATGTGGCTCCTGGTCTACCTAGTGGACCGAGCCTGGTAATGTGATTTTGATGTGTTAGGGCGCCATTAAACCAGAGCTGATGCTCCTGGTAAGTTAGTGGAATGTCAACGTCCTCGAAAGGAACGTATTCCGCTGGTGGTTCCTCTAATTTATAGAAGTGGAACTGTTGTGTTGCTGCATTTGCTGCAGGAAATAGAATCCATGAATAGAATACCTCTGTCTGCCGATATTCATGTGCCTCTATAACAAATATTACTTTACCACCTCTTGGTGATATTCCATTTTCTAAAAGTTTTATAGTAATGGTTTTCCTTATCTTTGCCAGAATGAGTATAGCATCCCGGTCATTTTGTTGGAGATTTGTGTCATTCAAAACTGCCTGAGCTGCTAGTGCAGCAGCTCTCTCGTGGTTACTATCAGTCATTTTGTTGACCAAAAGTGTACAGAGCAAGTTTCAAGGAAACAAAGATTAGGTGCACAATATTTTGGAACACTGTATCCTTCAACGTTGAACAAACCAAAAACTAATACGTAGGATTTTCGTCTTACTCAGTTATGGCGGATATTATATCCTTGAACCCACTCCAGACGTCTATTAGAGTATTTTACGGGAAAAAAGGGGTCTGTGTGAAAAGCACGACTGAGTTACTCTAGTATCTAGCGTTAAATTATCACCTTACCAAACGTTGGGTGCCATGTAGTGTAGTTCCTATTTCCCAATAGGCTCTGCGCATTGGAATAGTGTATCCTGTAGTTTAGACGTAGGACTGAGGTCAACTAGGTCTCTACCGAATATACTAAACTTAATTGTGTGTGTGCCAGCTAGCTCAGAGGCCACTAGAAACTTTCTCGAATAAACAAGAAGGGATTAGTTTCTGACAACCGCTTAAAACATGACAACTTTGTTCCCCAAGAATAAGAAATATATCTCTAGAGTCGCGGAAACAATAGATAGTTATTTCACTCAGTCAATCGTGCATGCTTCGTTTCCCCAGAGGTGCAGAGAAATAGAGAGACGGGCGTTTTCAATAAAATATTTATTGAACAGTCTTCTTTCTCAAGCATAAAAAAATTAACTGCTGCAATTGTAATACTTGCGGTAAAGTGCAAAGTGTACAGTACAAAGAGTATTATAAAATAATATTGTAAAATCATGACATGGTTTCTTAAGCCATAAAATACCTAAAATGCATAAAATACATACAGTGATAAATAATGACTGAAAGTACTCAACTGGTGCTTCGAAAAATACGCCTATCCCAGTGTACCTAACTTAGGCTTAGTACGAGGGAGGGAGTAAGTAAGTTGTAGCCTAGTTTTAATATTTGTTTCCAAGAATCTAATCCAAGAATTCTCTTAGGGTGAAATCAGCTCCGTACCTTGGTTTTAGAATGTAGGAGGTCTTGTATCTCTCTCTCAGGACTCGATTTCCCTGCAACCTGCAAGGGTAGCCTGGAAACACCAGAGCTGGATTTCCCGGCAGGAGAAAGTACAGCGTCTCTCAGTGCGTCAGCTGGAGGGTCGGCTTCCTTCAGCACTTGCTGCAGCAGGGCGCGTCGAGCAAGTAGATAGTCGAACTGCTCCAAACCACTGTGTGTTTGTTTGGACAAGTGTGGGCATATTTATAACTTGAAGGTGCCGAGCTTGACGTAAGATTGGACATAATAACGTAATCAGAGACTTAATTGTCTGAAAACTCCATGATTTCTTGGATAACTTAATATTCATGGAGGGGGAAGTCCCTGACTGCTGAAGGCGGGTTTTTCCAAGAAATCATTGTAGATTTTTGGAACTAATGGAAGTAGCCAAGCCGTATTAGAGCTACTTGAGCTATGTCTTAATATGGTTATGATTTCTATACCTATATAAGGATACGGTATTTTATACCTATATAAGGGCATGAATCGGGAAAATTACACTAGGGTCCTTAAACGCTATACAACACTACCTCTAATTTCACTTTACCAGCAAGTCTGGTTTCCATTATTGGGGCACTAGAATCATATCTCAATTCCTCTCTTTCTGTACTGTCTTTATTCTCAGAAAATCGTTTTGGAGTACCAGCAAATCTGGTTTCCATTGGCGGAGCGTTTGGAGTCACTATTACAGAACTCGGTTGATATGGAGGGTGTCTTCTATTTAATATCTCCTCCAGCACCTCATCCTCCATCTCACAATCCCCATAACTCCTTCTTTCTGATTCCACATTATTTCTCTTTTCCGTACACTTCCGTCTACCAATTTATCGACTGTTCTTACTGAATACATTGCATCACACATACCAGCGTTTCTCCATCTTCGCATTCTACTCTTATGAGTCGTTCCCTATAAACCTCGCAACTTACCTCTAGGTCCTTTGAACTCCTCCAATCTTGCTCGCTCCAATTCATGCATTTCATCTTCCCACTCGGTCAATGCCTCAAATTGAGTTGGTCTACGTCTTGGTTCAAGCTTAATCATCTTTTCTCTTAAATTTCATAGTACAGCAGTGCTAAAAGAACCTACTTCTGGAAATGCTAATACTCCATCATTCTTAGTGTATCTTGCCCAATTCCCTAACCATATACAGGTATGATAGCCATATTTTGTCATCATGTAAGATGCAGGCGTTTTAGGTGGAGGAAGCAATTTTCCCTCTCTTGTCACTATTTCCTTATCCTTCTTAAACACATTCTTTAATTTCTTAAACCATGTAGGTTTTTCTTTTTCTTCTCCATAATAGAACTCCATGTTTTTGATCGCTTCCTGACTTTCAAATAATTACACAATCGTCCACAAACTGCTTTGCTGCACCAACCTATCACAGCGCGGCTCACACTAACTCACCAATCAGAACAGAATACGTTTCGATCTTTTTCAACCAATGTTTACACAGTTTTTGCTAATGCACCAATCAATGCTCACTCCGTTCTAGTCACTTGCACCAATCCCAGAGCGACACTTCTGACGTCAGCCCTGCTCCGGTTTCTGCAGCTTTGACTGACCCCTCCTTAAAAAAATTCATCGACACACTATATTTACACCTTTATACACTAAAATCAGTTAGTAACATAAAACATTTCCATTCGTCTGTTTCACTAAAACCAAAGTGATAGTTTTCTCCATCTCACAAGAATTCTGTATTTGCGGTAGACAACGCTTACCTCTTCCCTACCATAGAATTTTAGTTTTGCCGATAAGGTAGCACTTCCCTCTACTTTACCCTTCTCTCAACCTTAGGTGAAAACTCTATTACTCTCTCAGGGATAAGTTTTATTTAGAATACACATTGATTCCTGTGCTTAAGCCCAAGATTTTATAGGTTGCCTTCGCTTTACATTCACCACTTTTATACGTAAAATGTCCCTAAGTTGTAATACACGATGATATTACCACTTTGAAACAGACTATGTAATGTGCGACTTACTTGCCACACTTTCCTCTTCCTAGGCAGAGTAACCAGCTTCCTACTTCCCAGAAGCCTTACAATTCCGACTACACATAACGTAATACAAACTCAACATATAATGTTAGTCATAATTTCTGTACATCAAATTCTATATACATTACCCTATTAAATACCTATACATTACTATACATTACCTGTCCAAGTTAACTTATAGCAACCAGACTCCTGCTACCAAGAAAAACGGATCCAGCGCTGCCCTAAAACAAACCTCTAAACCATCACCTTATATCCTAGGAGCTATCACTCATCAGTGGGGCCCATAACACCACGGGTCACTCATTCACACAAATCACCCAGTTTCCAAGATTTAGTCAAATAACTGGAGGATGAGCTGCTGGAATAGCGGAGTGTCCTACTTCATCTATTTAATCTGAATTCTATACATTATATACATCTGCAGTTCATTAGATCTTTACCATGGTTTAATTATCGAGAAAACATTAAGACACCCCACTGTTTTGGTCAATGGATCAGCAAGTAAAAGTTAACTAATGGACAACAAGACCAGCTTAATTCTCCATTTATTACATTTTTATTTAAAATTTCTAAATCTCCTAGCATGACCTTAATTTATTAAATCCTTGGTCACATTAAATTAAACATGTTATTAATTCACCTAAAGAAAGAGAAATTTAAATTCCAACAATTTACATTTATTAGGAGAATAATTTGGAAAAATAGGTCTAAAATATATTACCAATCTTCTTCAGCAATAGAAGTTAGAGTTAAAGCGGAAAAGTTCCCAAAAACAGCCTCTCTATTCTTTCTTGATGTTCACCTCCCATCAAAACTCCGCCCCCATCAAAAGTTAAAGTCAGGAAAATTTCAAAGTCTTTGCACCAGGAAAAATCAGTCCGTTCGACAGCATGTCGAAGTGCGAAAAAAATAATTCAAATTTCCAAATGACCCCTTTTATACCCTTTTTCCAAGACTATCTAACTAAAATTTGAAACTTTTAGGGCCCACATATAATTTTCATTGGTCTGTTCAAGGGGTGGATCAGGATAACCTCATCTCCTCATTGTCCATATTTCCGCCTAGTCATGGCTCCATACACAATTAGGTTCCAATTTTTCGTTATTACACTCTTTCACCCTTGTCCTTTAACTTGTCACTTTCATATTCTTTCCCAGGCTCATGACACAGACATCTTTAACTTGGCACCATTCTGCTCTTCAGGCCACGCTGACCTTGACACTAGCCGCACAGGCACAGGTTGCTTGCAAATCATGCGTAGAGAGACATTCAGTTGGAGTCTGGCAACCCCGCCATTTTCTACTAGGCCGCATAGGCCATAACGGGAACTATCATAGAAACAAACACAATTAAATGTTACATTTTGAAATAAATCCCTTCTGTTTACCTTACCCAAACTAAGTTTACCCTGTCAGTGGTTACCTAGCTTTTAAGCCACAATTATGCATTGTTTTCTTACCATTCTCCATCATGTCTGCCACAATTATACATCTAGAAAGCGTTCATGCATAGCCTTTCATTAGATAATAGCATTTTCGCACTATATTGGTAAGACAGTTTCACATAATTAATGAATTACGGTTTGCAACACAAGCATATTAGTATCCCATGTGTATTTGTGTGTGTGCTTTCTATTCTATGTTGGTTAATTATAAAACCACACAATTAATACATATTACAGTTATGAGAAGGCAATTTCACGAGGGTATACAAAAAAATTAGTTTTCACCCTCGCTCCATCATGTCCACAAACTTCAATGACATTTTTGTGTTTTCTGTAAAATCCACAAATCAACATAAATCGCAGGTGAATCTGATGACATGCACTTTCAATCTTTAATGTGTAACACAACCCCCCCTCTTCCAAACAACTTTCATGTACCAAAGGCGCTTTTCTTTTACTAAATGACTTCACTCTAAACTGGAGACCTTACGAACACAAGTGGTCGTCGCAATGAAATTTGGGTTTGGTGCACTTGTCTGCGGGGGCCTGCGCGGGCAGCAGAAGTTAGGGCAAACAAGGCTGCCAGAGAAATAATTAAATTATGGCCGGTGGTCGCCGTCGCACGTTACCTCTTAATCGTCTCCACTCTGGCCTCTGGGATGCCTTCTCGCTTCACCAGTCAGCAATGCACATGATAATTGGAGACCCGCCGCACTCTGTGGGTGAAGAGTAAGACTGCGCAGACGCAGGGGCGGAGACATCTGCACGCTGCGCAGTGTGCACCATTACCATTGTTTTACATTTTACCATTTCATGTCTGAAGAAAAGTCTAGAGGGAGCGCTACTTATATTAAATAATTACCTATCCCAGACGGTCAGGGATGTGTACTGCTTGCTGGCACCGCTGAGGGGGCCCCTGGAGCGCAGGGGCCCACCGCAACACGGGGGCTGCGGGGGCCTGTGATACACCCCTGGGGCCTGTGTTACGCCCCTTCTTATAATTCCACGCCACACAATTCAACTATACATAATTTAACCCTACAACATTCCATACCACATAATTACAATCCTAAAAATACACATATTTCCACTTCACTCCATACAACATAATTCCACATCACAGAATAACATTCCACACAATTTAATACCACTTCCAACCACATAATTACACTCCACACAACTCAAATACAAATAATTCAACTTCAACCTATATAATTACACTTCACACAGCATATTTACACTCAACTCTAGAACACATAATTACCCTTCACAAAATACAACTCTGCAACATGTTGTTAATTCCACTCCGCATAATTATACACCACACCATGCCATATAATTCCACACGTCACACAATTTCACAATTCATTCCTACACAATTTATCACATAGCATGATAACACTCCACATAATATCACTCAGCTCCACATAATTAACCTGCACATAATTATGCTCTACTCCATACTGCATACATACACTCCACATAAATCCAGTCTATGCCACGTAGCAACACTCCAAATAGCTACACTTCACACCATGCCTCATAATACCACTCAACATAATTTCACTCAACATCGCAACTTCCACGTCACACAATTCAACTCTACACATTTCCATTCCACGCCACATAATTCACAACAAACTACGTAATTCAGACACACCACGTACTCCCATCTACATCACAAAATTCCACAATTATGCATTGTTTTCTTACCATTCTCCATCATGTCTGCCACAATTATACATCTAGAAAGCGTTCATGCATAGCCTTTCATTAGATAATAGCATTTTCGCACTATATTGGTAAGACAGTTTCACATAATTAATGAATTACGGTTTGCAACACAAGCATATTAGTATCCCATGTGTATTTGTGTGTGTGCTTTCTATTCTATGTTGGTTAATTATAAAACCACACAATTAATACATATTACAGTTATGAGAAGGCAATTTCACGAGGGTATACAAAAAAATTTGTTTTCACCCTCGCTCCATCATGTCCACAAACTTCAATGACATTTTTGTGTTTTCTGTAAAATCCACAAATCAACATAATCTCAGGTGAAACTGATGACATGCACTTTCAATCTTTAATGTGTAACACAACCCCCCCTCTTCCAAACAACTTTCATGTACCAAAGGCGCTTTTCTTTTACTAAATGACTTCACTCTAAACTGGAGACCTTACGAACACAAGTGGTCGTCGCAATGAAATTTGGGTTTGGTGCACTTGTCTGCGGGGGGTGGCATAGACTGGGGGAAGAGACAGACTCACCTGCGTGGGCAGCAGAAGTTAGGGCAAACAAGGCTGCCAGAGAAATAATTAAATTATGGCCGGTGGTCGCCGTCGCACGTTACCTCTCAATCGTCTCCACTCTGGCCTCTGGGATGCCTTCTCGCTTCACCAGTCAGCAATGCACATGATAATTGGAGACCAGCCGCACTCTAAGGGTGAAGAGTAAGACTGCGCAGACGCAGGGGCGGAGACATCTGCACGCTGCGCAGTGTGCACCATTACCATTTTTTTACATTTTACCATTTCATGTCTGAAGAAAAGTCTAGAGGGAGCGCTACATATATTAAATAATTACCTATCCCAGACGGTCATGGATGTGTAGTGCTTGCTGGCACCGCTGAGTGGGCCCCTGGAGCGCAGGGGCCCACCGCAACACGGGGGCTGCGGGGGCCTGTGATACATCCCTGGGGCCTGTGTTACGCCCCTTCTTATAATTCCACGCCACACAATTCAACTATACATAATTTAACCCTACAACATTCCATACCACATAATTACAATCCTAAAAATACACATATTTCCACTTCACTCCATACAACATAATTCCACATCACAGAATAACATTCCACACAACTTAATACCACTTCCAACCACATAATTACACTCCACACAACTCAAATACACATAATTCAACTTCAACCTATATAATTACACTTCACACAGCATATTTACACTCAACTCTAGAACACATAATTACCCTCCACAAAATACAACTCTGCAACATGTTGCATAATTCCACTCCGCATAATTATACACCACACCATGCCACATAATTCCACACGTCACACAATTTCACAATTCATTCCTACACAATTTATCACATAGCATGATAACACTCCACATAATACTACTCAGCTCCACATAATTAACCTCCACATAATTATGCTCTAGTCCATACTGCATACATACACTCCACATAAATCCAGTCTATGCCACGTAGCAACACTCCACATAGCTACACTTCACACCATGCCTCATAATACCACTCAACATAATTTCACTCAACATCGCAACTTCCACGTCACACAATTCAACTCTACACATTTCCATTCCACGCCACATAATTCACAACAAACTACGTAATTCAGACACACCACATACTCCCATCTACACCACAAAATTCCACTCCATGCTACAATATTTAACAGCACACCACATAAGTAAACTCCACTACATACCATTCCACAACACAAAATACCATTCCAGATAAAACCACTCCAAGACAAACAATTTCAGTCCACTGCACGCCATGCCACATTATTTCACTACACAGATCCAATCCACACAACACAATTCCACAACTAACAATTCCAATCTAAACCTTATATGTCCACTTGACACCACACACATTCCCTCCACTCCAAACAGAAAACGCATAGGTAAAATGCATTGTACTTTACACCATCAATAGCTCTAACTCTCACCTTCCAATGCTTCCCTGCAGATCCTGTTTCTGGACCTGCAAACTTTCTGGCCAAAGTCAGCTCTGTGCTGCCTCAGCGGAGCAGTGCCCTGTGGTGAATGCTGTCTCTGGGGCCCCCAACCCATCCTTTCCCCTATCAGCTCTCCTCTGTGCTGCCTCTTTCTGTCTCTGGGGCCCCCACCCCCATCCTTTCCCCTGCCAGCTCTCCTCTGTGCTGCCTCCTGCTCTCTGGGGCCCCCACCCCCATCCTTTTCACTGTCAGCTCTCCTTTGTGTTGACTCCTGCTGTCTCTGGGGCCCCCACTCCCAACTTTGTCATCTCCCTTCTCAGAGGCTGTGCCCTGTGGGGAATGCTGTCTCTGAGGGCCCCCACTCCCACCCTTGTCAGGATCCTGAGCAGTGCTCTGTGCTGCCTTCTGCTCTCTGGGGCCCCCACCCCCATCCTCTTTCCGGGCTCGTGGCTCTGACTGAAGAGAAACAATGTAACTTGTTCCATTATTTCTCTTCAGTCCTGGGTCAGAGCGAGGGGCTCAGAGCAGGCTGCAGACACTGCAGCTGCTTCAAAGCCTCTCACAGATCTGATCTCACCCAATGAGCTGAGGGGGCCCCCCTTCACCTACTGAAGACTAGGGCCCCCCCGCACCGCGGGGCTGTGTGGGTGTTTGTTACGCCCCTGAAATTAACCCTTCGAGTAGAGGTCTCCCACTCTCTAACACCCATCATGTTCCCACTGTGTAACGTCCATGGAGGACTGAATTTGCTGGAAAGGCCTGAGCCACGAGATGGGAAGAACCCCGCTTCAAAACGCATGTGACAGTTTTCTCCCAGACCTGTTCAACCTGGCATACAATAAACGGGGTGCTCGCTGGCACCCTACGACCCCCATATATAGGAGCCATATACGGCGAAAAACTGACAATAGTGTACATGTAGTGACTAATAGTGATAAGTGACAGAAGTGCTGTACACAGGTGACACATACAAATGTTTTCGTTTTGCTAGACCAGACTAAGTTGCATAAATCCCAGCAGTGCTTGTTATTCTATTGTTCAAGTCTGGGAAATTGCGTCACTACATGTACACTATTGTCAGTTGTTCGCCGTATTTGTGGTTTTTGTCACTGACAGCCATTTTTATGATCTCGCATTTATATTAATACAAAGTAAAAACATTGGTTGAGAAAAAAAGTTGTGTTTGTTGTGTGTTGCTTGGATATTCACCTACACCTCTCAATGCTAAGAACCTCTGTCACCACGTGGCCTGTATGGATCCTCGCCCTGGGCTCTATATACAAGAGAAGTGCCCAGGATAAATATCTCAGGCCAAACCCCAACCTTTGCAGGACCTGACACAGGTACATCCAGGAGAAGGTGTCCAAAGCCTTTTCTATATCTAAAGCCACCAGTGCTGCCTCCACCTCCATTTCCCGAGTAGCATGCATAATATGTGATAGTTTTTTCAGGTTCATGTAGGTGGCCCTCGCTGGCATGAAGCCACATTGATCCATGGGTAACCACCTGGCCCAGTCACACAGGTGGTATGAACCGGGGTCCGACTGATCTTTACCGGGTTTAAGTAACATAATCATTTGGGCCTCCCACATGTGGTCAGGTAGGATGCCATTCACTTTTGCCTCCTGCAGGGTTTCCAGGTGTTTAGGAAGAAGATCTGTGGAGTACGTCTTAAAAAACTCCAATTGAAGTGATCCAGCCACAGGCATTTCCCCCTTGCCATGTCTCGGAGGGCCCTTTACAGTTCCTCCAACTGTAACTCGTCATCTAAAGTCTCCTTATGGTCCGCCAGCAATTGAGGGATCGTGACACTGTCACGAAACTCCTCTATACAATGTATTTCCTTGCCAGATGGTCCAGCAGAGCCAAATTAATCGCTGCTTGACCCATCATCATATTCTCGTCCGCTCCAGTCAGGGCTAGAATCAGGAGAGGAGGTCATTTCCACTTCAGTAGCCAGGCCAACTTGTGCCCTGACTGGTCACCCTCTCTGTGTAAGCCCTGGCGGTAATCCAACTGCACATGACAATCCAGTCGGTACCAGATGCCGGCAACTCGTCTATGAGCTTCCACTAGGGTCACCTCCTCCTCCCCACCGCCCGCCCCTGGAGCCGAGATAAGTGGGCCACCCCCATCTGAGGCTCCTGCTCCAGCTTTCTCAGGTGTTGCACACCTTACCAAAGATTTCCCCCCTTATGACTACTTTAAAAGCTCCCCACTCAGTGCCCTGTGAGGTCTCTGAGTTCCAACCAGATGCAAAATAAGCCTGCATCACCAGTTGCATGTCCACTCTATATACCGGGTCCCCAAGAGATTCTGAACGGAGTCTCCACAATAGAACACAAGGCCTGTGTCTCCCTAGACCACATTCTAGCAGTAAAGGAGCATGGTCCGAAAGAAAGCGCACCTGGTAGCTTGTGTCTCGAACAGTCAGTGCAAGGTCTGCAGATAATAGAAACTGATCTAGCCGGCTATAGGTGTGCATGGGGTTGTAGCAAGAATATTTGGAAATTGTCGGGTGGAGTTCCTGCCAAATATCCACACACTGCAGTCTACTCATAGTTTCCCGCAACCCAAATTGGGAATTGCCCCCAACCTAGGTGGGTGCTGATCCATATTACCGTCCAAGACAAAGTTGAAGTCCCCTGACCAAAAGATGGACATGCCCACACAGCAAAAATGTAAAGTGTAAAGACCACAGGCAATTTTTATTGGATTTTATTAAATCAATAGTTCCAACAAACACGTATATTTTTCTTAGTATGACTCACTGCATGGAGAAAAAGAGAGACGCTTGCTGCTCGACCCTGAAGTGATCGATACAACCTCTACCTCCAAATTTGTTCACCGGTATTTACTGCATAAGATTCCGCCTTTGACGGATCCACTGCTGAGGGTGTCGGCTGACGCCCTCCGTGCCCAGATGAATTGTTAAAAAGCAGGAAAACCTTCAAACCTTCAGGTTGTCCCCTGTTGTTTGTCCTGATGAAGACCCGATACGGTTGCCAGAAAGGCTGCACCTTTTACTAGGGTCGAAACGTCGACGTTGTGTTACCTATCTGTCCATACTAAGTTTCAACCAAAAAAAGAAAAATATACGTGTTTGTTGGAACTATTGATTTCAAATTATGGACTGATACATATGTATATCTTTATATGTTATTGTGTCACCACACAGTCATCACTTGTCACTATCACTCACTTGAGCACCGTATTGTAATTGTGATACCTATGTTATTAATGTTTTGGACAACCCGTGTTCAGTTCTGTCTATGATTAACACATGCCTGATTTTCAAAATAAGGAAAAATTTGCGAAAATCAAAACTTTGGTGTGTATGTTTTCTCCTTTTCATGTTCAAAAGGTCATGTTGTCTCTCCCTTTCCAAACAATTTAAAAAGTATTTCCAAGAATATTATTGTGAAATATATACAAAGGGCTTTATATAAATAATTGATTCTGACAAAGAAATGTGTGTATTCCCAACAGAACCATTGTTTTTGTATATATCTTAGAACTCAGGTTCTGAGGGTCACTGGGCCACCCCATTAGATTTAATGGCTAAATCAGAAGGCAGCAGCCCACAGTCCTGACTTTTTATCTTCATCCCTTTGCATTCTGGAGCGTCTAGCTTCACTTTTTACAGCTTTACATACTCCGAGCATGCAGATTCATACACCTCTAAGTCTTTTCTCCCTCCAGGGAGAGTGTAAGGAAGTAGTTTGGGTTTTGGAGGGTAAATGTATTGAAATAACTGGCGATTGGAACTATGTTGTCGGGTAAGAGGTTTTCAGGGACTGTGAACCCGTTAAAGCCTTTGGATGGCATTTAGCTTGTTTGCAGGATGAAGATGACTGCAAGGGTGAGTTGAGAAATGTAGGACAGTGTTGTTGCCTAAAAAGAGGAATGGCTGAAATTACCTCCCACACTCGTGTAATCGCAAGGAAAGCTTTCAAATGTTGGAGAATACAAGTATGCAAAATTAATAAAGCACAAAATACCGCCAGGCATAATAACCCTCGCATGTGCCTATTCTGCGGAGACCCCCAGCCTCCATACTTACCGGCCCCCGCATTCTGCCGCTGCCAAAGGTGGGAAATAATGTCAGCCAACAAAGCCTGGTATCAGTAGTGGTCGTTGTTGGCCGCAGTTTATTAATAACCAAAGACATATTAATAACACAAACTGGTTTCAAGCAATCTTCCATTTTGCGAACATTACTCATCAATCATAATTGGCATATTACACATTATGACACCCTCTTCTAATAGCAGGTGTCAGTCTCTTTGTGCCCTCCTTAGTTCGAAAATGGGGCTTGTACACAAACCAGTTTGTTGCCAGTCTATTGGTGCTCCAGTGGTTGGTTGCCCACGCCTTCTGCGTGTTGCGGAGGGGAGCTTTCCAGTCGGGAGTTAGGTCCCCAGCTCGCTACCAAATTGCGCCCTGCCGTCCGGCCGGGTCTGGGCCGCGAGTGCCGTCTCCTCCTGTTACTCCCCTCCTTTATGCCGCCACGTCACCCTGCCGTGCGGCATTCAAAAGTGAGTGGCCATCCTCTTACACACCGCCCGCCGGTGTGTTTTCTTAGCCAACCAGTGTAGGATTTCCGCTAACGCCCTTTCCCTTATCCAGCACTGCGACTGTTGCTGTTCCTTAGGTGTGGGTGGGTGGGCTTCAGTCGTTGTTGCTGTCGCGCCGTTCTCCCAGCTCCTCGAATGCGATGTGCTTCTGCTGGGAGGGCGGCGTCGCTTAAATCCTCCTGAGCCCTCCATGCAGGCCTCAGGTGAGTCCCCCTGATTGGGGGGTTCAAACAAAGCCAGGTTGACCATTGGGTGCCCTTTGGGGGCGCCAGGTCAACAGGTCACTTCCGGTCGGGTGGCTGGTGCGCACCCCGTTTCCGCTGGTTCTTGTGCGCATCGAAGCACCCAGAACCAGTTTTTCCCCGCTGGTGGCACCACGCGGGTTATGGCGCCGGCCTTCGAGCCTCCCCCACCCTTTGGGCGGGTGCGGCGGCCTCTGCAATAACCCTCGCATGTGCCTATTCTGCGGAGACCCCCAGCCTCCATACTTACCGGCCCCCGCATTCTGCTGCTGCCAAAGGTGGGAAATAATGTCAGCCAACAAAGCCTGGTATCAGTAGTGGCCGTTGTTGGCCGCAGTTTATTAATAACCAAAGACATATTAATAACACAAACTGGTTTCAAGCAATCTTCCATTTTGCGAACATTACTCATCAATCATAATTGGCATATTACACATTATGACACCCTCTTCTAATAGCAGGTGTCAGTCTCTTTGTGCCCTCCTTAGTTCGAAAATGGGGCTTGTACACAAACCAGTTTGTTGCCAGTCTATTGGTGCTCCAGTGGTTGGTTGCCCACGCCTTCTGCGTGTTGCGGAGGGGAGCTTTCCAGTCGGGAGTTAGGTCCCTTGCTCGCTACCAAATTGCGCCCTGCCGTCCGGCCGGGTCTGGGCCGCGAGTGCCGTCTCCTCCTGTTACTCCCCTCCTTTATGCCGCCACGTCACCCTGCCGTGCGGCATTCAAAAGTGAGTGGCCATCCTCTTACACACCGCCCGCCGGTGTGTTTTCTTAGCCAACCAGTGTAGGATTTCCGCCACGCCGCAGGGAGGCCCACGTCTCACTGCGGCTTCCCCCCCTGCACCTGGTTCGTGGCTCCCACCTTTCTCCATATTTTTTTTTTATTTTTTTTTTTTTTTTTAGTTGCAACCTGCGAGTGACATTGCACCCCACAAGTTATCCCAAAACACCTTCATCCCCTTTTCGGATAGGTATACCCCGTCTTGCCCATAGAGTTCTGGGCGGCCCGGGTGGATGAGGCCGTGCCGAACTGATTCCAGGCCATTGGCGAGGCAAAACTTGTGCATCGCCACATTTAGCTTCCTTCCTGCGTTGTCGACGGCCTTGTTGGAATCGGCACCTCTCCAATGTTTCCTGCTGATCATTTCGGACCAGACTACCGTCGTGGGTCCCAGCCACGCTGCTGTCTTGGTGAGATCCCTTTGGATGGCTTGCCCGACTGCTTTTCGCCCTAGCCGGGTCAGGTCATTGCCCCCGAGGTGGATGATCAGGACGTCGGGCAACCCGGCCGAATCTGCCATGAGGCCGTCCAGCGTCGGCAGTAGCTGTTCCCATCTCATACCTGGCTGCCCTATCCACCGGATGTACGTCGCTTTGGGCCTGTTTATGCTGCGGCCCCCCTGCCGCCACCAAGACTCCATCCGGGACACGAATGAGTGCCCCACCACCCAGACCAGCTGCGGGCGTCCCCCTGTCGAGAGAAAGCATTCTGTTAGGTGGCTTTTCTGCGCACCGTGTGCATTTAAGAGAGGGAGGGGGGTGTGCTGTCACCCTGCCGTGCGGCATCCCAAGGCGACTCCCTCTCCTTCCCCCCCCCCCTTTGGGGCTTTCTCTCTCTTTTGTCTTTTTTTTTTTTTTTTTGTCTTTTCTCTTCCCTTTTTTTAAAAAAATTTTTTTTTTATACGAGGTGAGGGCGTATATACGACTTGTATGCCCTGGAGCGCCATCTGCCCACTGCCTGGATCCTGTCCTCTGGCATGCCATGCTGCGCTGCCGAGGTCGCTGCGCCGATCCTGAACGAGTGAGAGGCAAACGAAGCCGCGCAATACCCGGCTTTAACAAGGCCTTGGCGCATTATGGCTGTAAACTGGAACTTACTCAGGTTCCTCCCGTCCTTATGTATGAAGAGAGGGCCCTCACCGGCTGGTCGAGCCCCCATGTACCTGAACAACCAGCATACCGCGCAGAGCCCCGACTCTGGGATGCAATGGAGACGTATCGTCGTCCCCCTCCTTGCCCTGTCCGTTTTGGACTGTCTCAGCGTTAACTCCACTGCCCTCTCCATTGGTTTAATGTCTCTTGCCTGCAGGCATTGCTGCGCTGGGCCCGACTTGCTGGGGGCTACCAATTCGCTGATACGGAATGCTCCGAAGAACGCCGTCGTGAAAGCCGCCCTAAATAGCAGCAGCTCGTATTTATCCGATATTAAGCCTGTGAGGGCTCCAAGGAGCCGCCCCAGTTTGGCAAAATCGATGGGCCGCCTGTTGTCCTTCTTTCTACCTTCCACCCTCCTCCAGCCTTTCAAGGCCGTCTTTAGATAGGCCGAGGTAGTGGGGTCCTCGCCTGTGTAAAGCCTGGCAAAATGGGCAATGGCGGACAAATGCGCCTGGGCCCACGATCTCGTTTTTCTCGACTCGAATGCCCATTGCACGAATTTCTCGACTGCTGTGCGAGTCTTCGCCCTGTCTTCCAGCGATTTTAGGCCCCCAACTCTCATTACTGTGCCCGCATATGTCCTGTATCTTCTGTTAGCTTCTGCGGTAAGTGATTGCCCTATTAGCCATGATAAGTCTACTCCCCCAGGTCCCAAAGGGACGATGGAAAGGGGGTCATCTCCTTGTCCGCCCCGGGCACTAGTTCTCTGAAACGCTTCATTTGGGACCGTGAGAGTGCGTCTGCTGCTGAGTTCTCTGCCCCTGGCACGTGGCGTGCTTTCAGCTCCAGGTTCCCTTCCAGCTGTAATTTAATTAACCGTCGCATTAGCCTCAGCATGTCCGGGCATCTCGCTGCGCCTCTGTTAATGGCCTGCACACTTCCCATGTTATCTGACCAAAGCGTGAGTTTCAGGTTTTTTATTTTCTCGCTCCAAATGGTCAGTGCCACAATGATCGGGAACAGCTCGAGAAACGTGATGTTCCTGGTGAGCCCCTGCGCATGCCACTCGTCCGGCCACTGGCTGGCGCACCAACTGTTTCCCAGGACCGCGCCGAAGCCAAGGCTTCCGGCCGCGTCTGTGTAAAGGGCTATCTGTTCGGCCGTTACCCACCCTGCTCTCCAAATCAGCACCCCGTTGAAATCTTGTAGGAACTCGTCCCACACCTGCAGGTCCTGTTTCACGCCTGCGCTCAGCCTGATGTGGTGGTGCTTGTGGTTGACGCCGGCCGTTAGCCCTGTTAGGCGCCTTGAAAATACCCTGGCGGGCGGGATTACCCGAGCCGCGAAGTTGAGTCTACCTATCACTCGTTGGATCTCCCTCAGGGTGGCCTTGTTCCGACCCCGTAGCTTCGATACTTCCTCGCGAAATTCCTTTACTTTGCCTGGGGGCAGCCTGGCCGTTCCCGCTATAGAGTCCAATTCTATGCCCAGGAACGTGAGACTTGTGGTCGGGCTTGTAGTTTTTTCTTTTGCGAGGGGGACCCCTAGGGACCGGGCTAGATCCTCGAAGGCTGCCAATGTGCTTGCGCACACTGAGGAACCTGCCGGGCCTGTGAACAGGAAATCGTCTAAGTAGTGCAGTTTTCCACCTTCCTGGTGCCGGTCATGCAGCGCCCATTCTAAGAAGGTGGCAAACTGCTCAAAATATGCGCATGATATCGCGCATCCCATGGGCATGGCTTTGTCAATAAACACGTCCTCGCCCCATTGGAAACCCAGTAAGTGGAAACTGGAAGGGTGGACCGGCAATAGTCGGAACGCAGATTCAATATCGGCTTTCGCCATGAGGGCTCCTCTGCCTGTCGCCTTCACCAGCTCGATTGCGTCGTCGACTGACGTATAGCCCACTGAGCAAGCTTCGGGGTCGATACCGTCGTTCACGGAGGAACCTTCCGGAAACGAAAGGTGGTGTATCAGCCTGAATTGACCTTGTTCTTTCTTGGGGACCACGCCTAGCGGGGAGATGACTATGCCTCCTTGCAATTCCTTTGGGAGAGGGCACTCAACTCTACCCAGTTTCAATTCCTTCTCTATCTTGGCGCTAACCACTTCGGGGTGTTGACTTGCCGAGTTCAGGTTGCTCGCCCCCGCCGAGGGGAGCGGGCCCTGGAATGGAATAACAAAGCCTTGCTCGAAGCCCTCTACCAGTGACCTGGCCTCTGCTTTGTTCGGGTATTTGTTTGTTAATCTGCGCAGCTGTTGTGTAATAATGGGGGATCTGGCCAGCTGGCGCCTACAAATGTCCACCATTCCCCTCCTTTCCCCTGCGTTGGGGCTAACGCTTCTTGCTCTTTTCTCTCTTCTCCCTTTTCGCTTCGTGTTTGGAACCTTTGCATGCAACGGTGGCGTGCTTGCCCCCGCAGCTAGCGCATGCGTGTTGAAACTTACAAGACGAGCCCCATGAGCAGTCCCCCGCCTCGTATCTCCAACAGATCGCCTTAGTTGCGGTTGGGGAGTACGATCTACCGTTCGACCGCCATTGATAAGAACCACTCTTCCCTTTTTGGTATGAGCTCCGAAAGGGCTGGTCGCCTTTTCCCGCCCAGGCCCTAACATCTTTGGCTGTGAGCATCTTGTGGATGAACCCCGAGACATCCTCCTCATTCCACTCCATTTCAGGGTGCCTCTGCATTTTTAATCTAAACGCTTTATCGTATTCTAACCAGGCATCCCCCGGGAACTGCCTCTGTGCTAGGTGGATATTGGCCTCGTACAGCCACAAGTCGGCCGCGCAATGGGGGAACCTCTCCACTATAATGCATGCCATAATTCTGAAAGCGTCTAACCAATTGTCGAAACTGCGCTCTTTTCTGGCCCCACGCCTTTCTCTCCTGTCCTCCTCCTTCCTGTCGCACGTGGTTAGATCAAGTCCCTCTAGCTGTATTTTAAGCAGCGAAAATATGTCTATGAATTCCTTGCGCCATATCCTCTCTTTTACCGCTAGGGGGATGAGACATGCCAAGCCGGTGGCTTTCGTAGTCAGGGACGCCGGACCGGGGGATGGCCTGATGTAATGATCGTTGACTACCCCACTCGGAGGTGGGCTTCCTGAAACGGGGCCGTAACCCCAACCGGGTAGTGGGGAAATTTGTTCCCCCTGAGCGGACAAGCTTACCTGTTCTTGCACTCTTGTCTGACGGGCCCACCCCGGGTCGACCATATGCCACGTGAGACCTGCCGCTTCCTCCGCGCGCTGCTCCCTAGGCCCTGGTACCCCTTGCCCTGTGCCATTAAGTAGCCCCGGCGCCAGCGATTTTAGACATTCCTTTACGATGTTGCTAATATGCTCACCCTTTTTCTTTTTGCCGGTCGTCTCGCCTTGTTCGCTGCCCTCTGGTCTCGGCGGAAGAGGTTTCTGCCGCACTTTCCTCGGAGGGTTCCTCTTCGATGTTCTCTTCATCGGCGTGTTTTTCAGCTTCTTGGGTGCGGAAGGCCCTGGTTCTTCGTCCGCCTGTTCCGCCGGTCTGTTCTCTTTCCCTTTGCCCAGGTGAGGGTGAAGCCAGTCGTCGCCGTGGATGGCCGATAACTCGCGGATCTTCATCAGTACCTCTGCCATCTCGTCCGGCTGGCCTTCCGACATGTCGTGAGTCTCTGCGCACTTGTGTGTGGCTTCTTGGTTTCTCGTGTCTGCGTCAGGCCGTCTGCTGGGGCACAGCTAACTGCGTGTGCTTATCCCGGGCCCTGAGCTTGCCGCGGTTTTTACCTGTTGTTGTTGTTTCGGGGGAGCTGGCACGGCGCGCCGCGCTCCGTAAGGCGTCCTCGGCGATGATGACCTGGATCTTCCACCGGAGCCTCGCCGTCTTCCGCTTCGCCCTTTGCCGCGTCGCCTCTCTTCCTTCAGTCGTTGTTGCTGTCGCGCCGTTCTCCCAGCTCCTCGAATGCGATGTGCTTCTGCTGGGAGGGCGGCGTCGCTTAAATCCTCCTGAGCCCTCCATGCAGGCCTCAGGTGAGTCCCCCTGATTGGGGGGTTCAAACAAAGCCAGGTTGACCATTGGGTGCCCTTTGGGGGCGCCAGGTCAACAGGTCACTTCCGGTCGGGTGGCTGGTGCGCACCCCGTTTCCGCTGGTTCTTGTGCGCATCGAAGCGCCCAGAACCAGTTTTTCCCCGCTGGTGGCACCACGCGGGTTATGGCGCCGGCCTTCGAGCCTCCCCCACCCTTCGGGCGGGTGCGGCGGCCTCTGAAAATAATCGGCGTGGGGAAGCCACTGTAGAGTGGTCTGCCCTCTTTACAAAACTACAGATATCCACCATGACCTGCGGGTCTGGTATATTGTTAGTGGGGATTATTCCTTGTATCCCCAGGTGTCCTTTAAGCATGAGTGTCAAGTGGAACAGTGTAAAGCGCGACACCGGCGCCATCCTGACGTATGAGCAACCTGCATGTTACAATCTGGAGCTTGTAATTCCCTTGTTAACGTTCTCTGAATTGGCTCACACACCGCAGCATGCAACTTGCTGCTTGCTAATAAGCCAAGACTTTTTGAAAGAGCCATACATACCACTACAATGGTGTTTTCTATGACCTCGTGCTGTTCTGCACTAGAGACCACATTCCTTAATTCGCACTTTGACTCGCACGCAATAAAGACATATTTAACTTTAGGAAGGCACGTATACATTGGCCATTGTTGTGTGTTATATTAAATTACAGGCAGATATGCCTCAGCCTGGCTCAATTACAATAGCAGCATTCTGTGAACGTAGAGATTTGGGACCTGTCGAAACCCAGTTCAAGTTATTAAGTTATTACGAAACCTTTTCATCTCTTATCAGCAAATGTCCCCGTGGCAAGAAGCCTTGAGGCCTGTCTTTAAATAATCCAGTGTAAAACCAGAGAGGAATGTGTCACAGGCGTGGTGAGAAGTGCAGCAGTCGGCTGGGTGGGAGAAAGTAGTACATTTTATAAGCCCTGCCTGTCATTCGACGAGGGAGCGGCTGCCTGCGCGCCAACCCATAGACCCGAGGCCCTTGCCTCCTCACAGGCACGCAAGGGGCAGGTCTTCAGTCGGCATTTTTAACATCGCTTTCTCTTGTTGGAGTAGCATCACAAACTGGTCATATTTAACAGCGGTTCATGTTAGAGTTTACATGTCCAGATGCCCCCCTTGTTTCTGTCCTACTATAGGAGTGACAGTAAGTCGAAAGGTGGGGAAGAAGAGATGAGAGAGAGAGGAGGGGGAGGGAAGGGGAGTTTGCACGCGGAGGTACCCTTCTTGCACTCCTATCTTGGTCTTCAGGGGGGCCCTTGTGGGCCACCGCCCTGCTATTTCTGGTGATCACGGGGGCTCATAGTGGCCCAGGAACTCACCTACAGATGCCCACAAACCCCTGGTTGCTGGTTTCCAAGATGAGTTGCGTAGTGCGGTGCTATCTGCTCCTCTCAGGTGTGTTATCCAATTGAGCCACCCCTTGAATGACGCCCTCTCTGTCTCCTTCCATTTGGATAACACCATTTTAACTGCCGAGATCAACAAGAGGTCTAGGAGATCCCTGTCCTGTTGTGAGGTCAGGTTGGTGGTTATAAATGCTGTGGTGAGAGAGGAGAGGTTTGGTTTTAGCGTGCATCCCATCAGTTTCTTTGTAAATGTGAATACTTCTTCCCAGAAGCTTTTAACTTTAGGGCAGCTGAAGATGAGGTGTGCTAGGTCTCCTTTATCGCTCTTACAGTTCCAGCATAAGTTGTTTTCTCTAAGACCTAGTAAAGCTAGTCGTGCCGGGGTCCAGTATGTTTTGTGTAGTAGCCAGAATTTTGTCTGTGCCAGAACTGGTGTTATCTTGTTCCTTGATGGGGAGGCCCATAGGAGTTCCAGTTCATGTTCGCTCAGTGTTGTGTTGTGCTCTTTTGTCCAGTACTCTGCCAGCTTATGGTTTATTTTGGTGGCTGTGTGGTGCAGCAGTTTATACAGGTGCGATACTTGTTGCCCTACTCTATTGATCCTGGACATGTATGGAATGATTGATGGTTTGTGCCTGGCTAGGTTTGCCTTTGTTAGAGCTGTTTTTATTTTTAGGAAGCTCTATAGTTCGATGTCTGCAAGGATGTGTTTCTCTTTTAGTGTGCTGAATGGTGTTGTGTTGTCCCCCTCTTCTAGTTGGACTGGGAATGAGATCCCCATCTTCCTCCAAGTCTCTATGGCTAGGTTCTTTCCTTAGTACCTGATCTTGTTATTCGCCCACAGGAACTCCCACTTCGAGCCCATTATACTGTGTTCCATTTTCTTATCTACTTTGAGCAGTGCCACTTTTGTGTTCTTGAATATTGGGTTGGTGATGTGTGAGTGTTTATTGGCTGTGAGTAGAGCCATTGGTTCGAGGTTGTCTAAGATGGCTCGTTCTATTTGTAACCATACCGGTTTGTATTCTTGAGGGGGTGACAGCCAGTATGCGCCCTGTTTCACTATGAATGCTGCTTGGAACGTTCTGAAGTCTGCTAGGTTCAGTCCCACCAGTTTTTTGTCTAATCTTAGTTTTTTCAAGCTAATCCTGGCTCTTTTGTCCCTCCATATAAATTTGTTAATTAATTTGTCCAATTTGCGGTGGAAGTCATCTGTAAGCATGAGCGGTAGCATGTTTAATAAGTAGTTAACCATAGGTGTGACCATCATCTTTATTGTTTCTACTCTGCCCCACCATGTTATGAATTTGGGCGACCAGGACTCTAGGAGGGTCTTTGTCTTTGCTAATAGGTGGGACTTGTTAATGTCTAGTGTCGATTTCAGGTCGTTGCCGAAATGGATCCCCAGATATTTTATGCACCCTGTTTGCCAGGGCAGCCCTGATCCTCCGAAATGTATCTTTATGTGTGTGTATGTTGAGGGATTTGCACTCTGATTTATCTTTGTTCAGTTTGTACCCTGAGTAGGTAGAGTATTTTTCTATCGATCCCATCAGTGCCGCTATCGAGTCCTTTGGTTGTTCAGTCACAATGATGATGTCGTCTGCATATGCTGCTAGTTTGACCTCCACCTCGTTGATGCAGACCCCTTTAACTCCCTCGTTTACTGATTGACAGTGGGTCCTCCTCTCCTCAGGCCCCCTGCTCAATCTGCATACATTAATGGGCGAGCTCAGTGAGAGCGCTGGAATGGCCATCCCCCTAATAGAAGCCCACCTGCATGGGAAAGGCCGCTCAACCCCCCACTTATCCCCTGGCGGCATCCAAGACAGCCGAGATTGGCCACCACCCTGGCCAAAAAGGCATCCTAGGGTAGGCTGCATCTCCGATACAGGCCCATTGCCCGAGGCCCGTCTTACCAATCGCCCCTGTTTTGCAAGTGAGCTGTGGGACAATGTTGTGTTTTTGTGGTTGCACTTTTACTCAGCACAAACTCTACCCGAAGATATTGGAGGGCTCTTCATCAGCACCAGTTACATGAGTACACAAGGACACATTATTTTTGTAGGCCTCACGGGAAGATTAAAATGATTTGCTCAGAATCATAGGGCTTCGAACCCACACCAAGACTCGAACTCGTTTCCCTAGCTGCAATGTTGGCAGCTCTGGACATAACACCACATCTTTCACCAGGGACCGACGGGAGCAGAAAAAAAGGCCAGGGTATCAAAATTAAAGTTCCCCCAAAACCTAATATAATAGAAAAATAAAAGCGTCCCACGTGAAAATCTGAAAATAGGCCAGTTTAGAATTTGTAAAGACACATTGTGTAAGTGTTGGCAGTGTAATCCTGCCACTCCACTTAGCTGCCAGCGCCTGCCAGAAGGGTTTAACAGTCATTGTTTAGCCTTTTGTTTATGATGTACACATTGGCTACTCCTATGGAACAGGGTGCTTACTGTCGGTCCTATTTCCATACAATGGCAGATGCTGCTTCCAGGACATTCTTAATGTATGCAGGATGAGATGTATGGGCCCGATTCACAGAACTAACTTAAGACAAAATCTACTTACTACTTTTGGTATTCACAGAAGTTAGGATTTTGTCTTAAGTTTGTCTTAAGACAGACTTAAGACAGACTTAAGACAGAATCCTAACTTAAGTCTGTCTTAAGTCTCTCTTAAGTCTGTCTTCAGACAAAATCCTAACTTCTGTGAATACCAAAAGTAGTAAGTTTAGGATTTTGTCTTAAGTTAGTTCTGTGAATCGGGCCCTATATGTCTGTCCACTTAATGTTATGTACAACTGGAGGTGCTTTTTGACTAAATGCCTGTAAAGAAATGTAAACAAAAAAGTACGTGCTTTGGAGTTCACACGGCATGGGAGACGGCATCGTGCAGGCAATGTTTGTTGTAAGATTCGGAGAATCAACAGTGAAACCTGGCCCACTAGACCATAAAACAATCCCACAAACAGACAAACAAAAAACCGGGCTACACAAATGCATTTGTCACATTAGACTATTTAAAAATATAAACGTAAATGCTGCTGGTCAAATAAAAACATAGGTAACTCCGATAAAAAAAAAAACAAGCGCGTGCGCCTCGTGCTAAAATGGGGAGGGTTGAGGGGAGTGTGCCGACAGCACACAAAGCGTTTCCCTTGGAGGAGCGAGCCCGGGGCATCATGTGTTTGTAAGTTAATTGCAAACATATGGTGTCAAGCTTGCTCCTGCAAGGAAATTGCCAAACGTGCACGCGTTGCCATTAAGGTTAATGGACACGTGCACGGTTTGGGCTGAATAGCCGAAGCGATTGCTAAAGGTCTTTTGCCTATGCAGCACATGAGGGCTGCGTAGGCGAGACCTAAAAAACCACCCACCTGTATGCAGTTCAACTAGAACCAGTGACTATATCCAGGTGTAACATCCTAACACACACTACCCAATCGTGATGACTATAGCCCAAAGGTGGGGTGCCATCTGGGTCAGCCAACGGCAGTCCGAGTCACAATCCAACCACTATGGCATTCCTATAACACCTACTCAATCACTCACCCTTCCACTGCCCACCATGCAGTATCAACCGCACACCAGGAAGAACAGGGGGAAGACATATAGGAAACATCTGGAATCCAAACTAAAGGCCCAGGCCTGCCCAGTGGTCCCACCCCGAGTGCCCGCAAACCCTTCTTGAAAGATAATGCCCCTTTGCATAAATGTTTCATGTAGGTACGGGGTCTAAGCATTCACCCACAATTCAGAGAATACCATATATGCTCATACAATACCAGTTTCACCAGGCAATTGTCACAGGTAAGATTAGACATCACCAGCTATGGTTCCCCCGTGGGCCCACAGTAAGCCA
This sequence comes from Lissotriton vulgaris, assembly GCF_964263255.1. Lineage (NCBI taxonomy): Eukaryota > Metazoa > Chordata > Amphibia > Caudata > Salamandridae > Lissotriton > Lissotriton vulgaris. The sequence goes on from NC_141686.1 coordinate 110,244,690, forward strand.
ACAGCAACGGCTTGGGGAATGATCAAAACAGAGTGGCCTTGGTTTCAGGAATCTACGTCTCTTCCTCCAAGTCCAAAACACTACCAGCAGAGGCTGCCTAAGTGACTGACTCCACCAGTGTCCTGGCTGTCTCCGGTTAGTCTCTTCTGTTCCAGGTCCAAAGTGCTGTCTCTAGAAACCCCCACCCTAGTGCTGGATGAGGAGCGCTGCCACCTTCTGCTTCTCTTCCCCGTCTGCCTGCCCCTCCTGTTCCACAGCTGGGGCTCTGTCTGCTCCTATAACTGGATGCGCGCGTCCCCATGGATTTCCAGCCAGTCCCAAACCTCCTCTGGTTGCGTGAAGAAGTGTGAGTGGCCCTCATGCAGAACCTTGAGATTAGCTGGATACAGCAGCATATATTGAAGACCCATCTCCTTCAACTTCGGTTTAACACAGTTAAAAGTTTGTTGCTGCTGTTGGACAGAGCTGGTATAATCCCGAAATATCCGGATCACCTGGTCCTCATAATTAGGATCACCCCACCATCTTACCTCCTGCATCCAGATATCTGTAATTGAAGTGTTTGGCAATGATTCTTGGGGCACCTGCCGACAACGGCGGAGAGGCCAGGACCTATGGCCCATTCCACAACTAAGAACTGCGATAACTGAGCATCTGGGAGCGGCGATTGCACCCAGCTCTCCAGGAACTTCTCCAGGGTGATGCCTTTGGCCTTTTCAGGGACCCCCAAAAATCAGTTGAAGACACCACTTATGTAGCGCACAACTTTAGGACCCAAGGGGTCCCAAAGTTGTGCGCAAGGGGAGTGACCCACCTCACACAAGGTTTGCAGCAATGACTGCAGGTGAGAGGAGGAAACACACCACCAGGTGGAGGGGTTCACAAAATCCAGTCCTGGCCGGTCCTCTGGGCTCTGCAAAGTGATCTATAACATACTGCTAGGGAGGAGGGGGGGGGGGGGGGGACACAGGAAGACGGTCAACCCCCAACAGGGTTGAAACAGGCTGTGTCTGGTCCTTGCTAATGGGGAGCTTGTACCTTACTGCCTCAGTCGACTGGATAAGAGAAGGCCACCCCACAGTGATGCTGACCTATACCAGTCTGCAGTCTCACCAGCACACAAGGTCACCTAGACCAGATTGTGGCTGGTATGTCAGGCAGCTACGCTGAGGCAGTGAGCCGCAGGCGAAGGTGGTCGGCCCAGCCGAGAAAAGAGACTGGCCTAAGGGGGAGCACAGAACACTAAAAGGGTAGCCGAGATGCGGTATGCGGCTTTGGTCAGACTTCTGGCTGAAATCACGGCCCCCACAGCAGGATGAGTAGGTCTCCAATACACCAGGACAGACAGTCGCTGCAGATCAATTCGGGCCCCCACCGGCGGTGGTGAGAGTCCGGTCTCGGGGAATATAGCGCCACTGTAAGGCACAGAATGGGTAAAAGCTACGGCCACACCCAGGCCCAAGGGTGTGGCCGCTGCGATGATATGCCCTGCGAGCCGCACTAGCTGGGCCCGAGACCTCCGTTACAGAAATCAGCTTCCCCTCGGCGGATTCCAACTAAGGGTCTTGCTGACCTCCAGTTGTTGGCTGCCAGAAAATCCCCAACACCACAGGAGTCACAGGCACCGCAGGGTGGGAGTTATCACTGGTTCCTATTGACGGATCGGGAGCTTAGGCTCAACACCGCCGGTCAGACATCTTGCCGGTCACCCCCCTGTATTGTACAAATACTTTACATATTGCCTCTTAAGTTAAACCTGCCTGCTCTTTGCCAAGCTACCAGATGGTGAGCACAGGTTAATTAATTGTGTGTCTGACTAACCCTGACTAGGATTGTGGTTCCTGTTTAGGCAGGGTGCATACCTCTGCCAACCAAAAATCTGATTGCTAACAGGGGCCTTTCCAACTAAGGAAGAATCTAACATAGACCAATTAAATTTGGTGGCAACAGCAGCAGGACTACGAACCTACAGAACAGGATCACCATTCGGAAAGAGGTGAGACACCATGGCAACACATGGACCCCATCCTAGACTTGGACTCAACAGTTTACTTGACTTTGAGAATGAACATTCCCAAGGTGACCCCACGCTCCGTGGAAGACCTCGTATAAACCATACCACTGGCCTGAGCAATGCCGGGGTAATGTGATCCAAGATGAAGTAATTGCCATACCTGCTGATAAACTCAAGTATACCTAATGGAGGGGTAGAAACAATATACCACTAAATTGTTCATGTTTTGGATGGCGGGTTGCGGTGCCTGGGCCACTTCTGAGTGTGGCAACCACCCCACAACAAGAGATTGTGTGATTAGCACATGACTTTTATTTGGTTATTCCTAGTTTGGATGGAGGGACGTTGCCTTACTATTTTGGGAAGGGGGGTTTTGTGATTGTTCCTGCGGTCCTTGAAGTTGCCCACTCACTATATGGTGCCCTTCTCTGATCACGGCACCTGAAGCACCAGTCCACAACACAAGAACTTGACACATCCCACACTACATACACACTACAATGGTGAGGACTTTGCTAAATACACAATACTATCCTGGAGTGTCAGATGGGTTAAATAATATGACTAAACGATACAAGGTCCTATCTTGCCTGAAAAGAAGGGGAGTGCACATTGCATTGTTGCAGAAAACCCATTTAAAGGCGAAGGAAGGATTGGTGCTACAGAAACGCTGCAGAGCACAAACATAGTATACCACTTACTCTGCGTTTACGCAGGGATTCCTGATCTGGGTATGACCTGGGGTCCCATTCCAGGTCCTGGATGAAAAGGTGGGTAAAAATGGCTGGTATGTAATAACTAGAGGCGACTGGAGTAAGAGATATAACCATACCTAACCTATATGTCCCCAGTGTGGATCAAGTCAGTTTTCTGGACAACATGTCCACAGTTATATCGGCCTATATGCCTCGCACGGTTGTCCAAGGAGGAGATTTCAATTGTGTTGGGGACCCTGAACTTGGCTGGTCGCATTTCCCATTACAGGACTCCCCTGTGAGGAGACTAGTGACAACATTTAAAATCTGGCAGGCCCAATGGGAAGTAGTAGACATGTGGCATACAGCAAATCTGGCTACCTGAGAATATTCCTTCTACTCCAAACTGCATGATTTACATGTCCACCGTGACACATTTTTATGCACCTCAAACATATAAGTAGCGATGACAGATGCAGAATACCTTGCCAAAACTATCTCATTTAGGGTGAGGTTGGGGCTACACTATGCAGGCATACTAATTAGAGAAACAACTCACCTTATTTCCCTATATGCAGATAATATGCTACTTTTTCTGAACAATGTGAGTACGGAACCTCAGAAAGCTATCCAATTGCTTAACAGCTTTGGATATATATTGGGATTAGACATGAACTGGTAATAAAGAGCCTCTTTAAACTCAGGCCCTCTCAAACCACTAACCAACCCATATAAGGACTTCACTTCTTTAAAATACCTGGAGCTCAGATACAGTGGTGGTTTCTATGCAAGGGCATTGTGGCTCCGCCACTTTACATTCACCTTAAAAAGATAGCAATACTAAATCTGCTTTAAGAAAAAAAAAACTTGCATACACACATGCCTGCTGTACAACAGTAACACTGTCTGCCACTCACTGGCGTATTGTTGTGACACTAACACTAGTGTGTCATGGCCCTTTCCATAAACTTGCTCTCCTGGGCGGGCCTAAAGTCTAGAGTATTTGCTGGGCTGGCAATGTCATAGCCATGAGGTCTGTGAGGTCATGAGTCAGCAAAGTCCTAGCATCAAGGGCCAATCTCCACTCCCTGTTGATTTGGGGGTAAAGTTAGCCCTGGGCTTTTCAAACTCAATCCTTGTAGCGATAAGCCTCCATGTCAATTGGTGAGTGGAGAGCACTGAAGGCAGGATATCAAGCCTGGCAGTTTGTCATCGGGACTTTAAGATATACTGCGCAGACTAAACTTGCTTCCGGCGCTGCTTGAGTTAATGCTGGAGCTGGATGCCATTTCAACTCTGGTGTCCGTCTGTAGTCTTCTATTTAGTTGTTACTGGGCCCTCCGTTAAAATGAACGGGCTCCCAGTTTCTTTGCTAAGTCATTTATTGCACGCAGCGAGGAGTTACCATGGGAGGTAGGGGACGGCATATGATCGCATCTGTTTAATTGCCGTTGTTGACGTAGTTAGGAAGGATGAACAATTTATTTATTTATTTATTTATTTATTAATACAATTTATAAAGCGCGTACGTTTGCCCGTGGGCGTCTTGGCGCTAAGAGTACTACATAGGATCACTGAGGGGTGGAACCCGGCCATGAGAGCTCAATTATAGCCATGTCTTCACCAGTTTCCTAAACTGGAGGAGTGAATGAGCCGCACGAATTGTCAATGGGAGCGAGTTCCAGAGTCTAGCTGCAGACACCGTGAAACGCCTGTCTCCCCAAGTGACCTTCCTGGTGCGTGGTACTGCTAGTTGATGCAGTGCCATTGATCTTAGTTGTCTTGCCGGGCAGTAAGGGAAGAGCTGTTCTTGCAGAAACCTAGGGCCTTGGTTGTGAATAGCCTTGAACTTTAGACAAAGAGTCTTGAATTTGATACGATTTTTTATTGAAAGCCAGTGGTAACTTTTGATTACTTGACTGACTGATTTGAATTTTGGAGTTTTAGAAAGAAATCTTGCTGCCGCATTTTGGATCATTTGCAGCTTAGAGATTACCTGGGATTGTGCGTTAGCAAATAGGCCGTTGCAATAATCGAGAGCTGAGAGCACCAGTGTACTTACCACTGTTTTTCCCACACTCTCCGAAGGAAATGGAATGATTTTCCTGATGATCCTGAGTTTGTGGTGAGCATTTGCTACTGTCTGATTGGCATGTGCTACAAAATTGAGCTTGTCGTCAAAAACTATGCCCAGATTTCTGACCCTGGTGGAGGAAGATGGTAAGGCTCCTAAAGATGAGGGCCACCACCTGGGGGATCATGTTGGGGCGATCTTCCAAAAAATGACTACCTCCGTTTTCTCGGAGTTCAACCTTAAACAGTTAGCCTGCATCCAGTCTTTAATAGCCAGCATACCTTCTTGAAATCGTGCTGCTACCTGATCCCCATCATTGTTGATAGGGAGCACCAGCTGGGTATCATCAGCATAGGAGGTTAGGCTCATCTGGTAGGTTTTAATAACTCTCGCCAAGTCCAACACATATATGTTAAAGTGTTGGACTTAGCAATGAGCCTTGGGGCACTCCACAAGGTAAGGTAAGCTCCGGCGATTTAAAGGATCCCAGCGTAACCGCCGGTGTTCAGTTAGACAGAAATGAGGTTAACAGATCCCTAGCGCTGGCTCGAATGCCCAGGCCTACGACACGGTCAATCAGAATGGAATGATTGACCGTGTCGAAGGCCGCCGATAAGTCCAGCATTATGAGGATGGCTGTCCCTCCATGATCTTTAATTGTTCTAATATCGTCCGCAGCTTTAATGAGGGCCGTCTCCGTACCGTGGAGCTTTCTAAACCCAAACTGCGTGTCATCCAGCAGTTTATTTTGCTCAAGGTAGTCTGCCAGCTGCGTATTCATTGCCTTTTCGAGCACTTTGGCTAGAAATGGCAAACTGGCTATAGGTCTGTAGTTCTTCGGTAACTCCTTATCTAAGGAAGGTTTTTTGAGGAGTGGTTTTAATAAGGTATTTTTTAGCATGTCAGGGTATGTCCCGGACCCAAGGATTACATTACAGACTTGTGTTATCGCGGTGCTGATAGTGTCAATCACCGGCAGATAGACCCTGGGAGGACATGGGTCTAAAGCCGATCCTGTTTTGATAGACACCATGATATCCCTAATTTGTTCCTCCTCTAATTCTTTGAATTGGGCTAGTGAGCAGGTGGGAGAATTAATTTGTAGTATTGGGGAGGCTATATTGTTAGTCGCAAACTCAGAATAAATGTTGTTAACTTTGGTGAAGAAGAAGTTAGCTAAGGAGTCACAGAGAGCCTGCGATGGAGTAGGTGCTGTGTCTGTGAACTTCCCAGCCAGCTGTTTCACTACTTCAAATAGCTGTTTGCTCGAGTTTTTGGCAGAGTTGATTTGTTCTGCAAAATACTTCTTTTTGGTCTCTATAATCAGTTTTTTATAGATAAGCTGTGTATCCTTGTGTAGTATTTTACTGACTTGGTCGTAGGACCTGCGCCAGTATCTTTCCTGCTTAGGACATTCTTGCTTATGTCTCCTGAGTTCTTCTGTGAACCATGGGGCGGAGGGCGCCTTTCTGTTCCTGGAGATGGTCTTAACTGGAACTACTAGCTTCATCGCATTTCCTATCCAGTCTGAGATTTGTTTGGAGGCTAAGTTTGGATCCATGGATATGGTCCGGCGGGAACTGAGCAGCAACTCATTAAGAGCTTCGTTGTCTATGTCCTTCCATACCTTAAACGGCTCATGACTCAAATAGGCCTGTTTAATTAGCGGTACGTCTGTGATGGGAAGGGCGCAGAGAATGACGAAGTGATTGGACCAGGTTAATGGTAGGATGTCCTGGACGGTGATGCCTTGTATATTGGTGAAAATGCCGTCCAGTGTGTGGCCGGCCTCATGTGTCTGGGCGTTCACCAATTGAACCAACCCCAGGCTCTCCAAGTCTCCCTTTAGTGTTTTGGAGTCAGCATCCTCCTGCTTCTCTAAGTGAAAATTCAGATCTCCCAGTATCATAAAGGAGCCCTCGGTCACCAGAGGTTCAATAAGTGAATTAAGGTTAGCCAAAAATGCGGTGCGAGAACCTGGCGGTCTGTACATAAGTACTCCCCTAAGGTTGTATGAGGGTGTCACCCTAATGGCGAATTGGAACGGTTCACAGCATTTAGACAGAATCGGGAATATTCTAGCTGAGAAGCTATTTCGAAAGATAACTGCTATTCCTCCTCCTTTCTTTCCCTGTCTATCGTGTCGCTGTGCCGTGTATCCCTGTGGTGTAGCGATCACCAGATCTGGATCTGATTCCGCATCCGTCCAGGTTTCAGTAATAAATAACACATCTATATTATTGCCAAGAATAAGATCATGAATTTCTTGTCTGTGCTTGGCCAGCGATCTGGCGTTACTAAGTGCGATAATTATATTTTTGATATTATGTTTAAGGCCAGGCTGGGCACGCGTGTTACTGTTTGTGAATGGTAGATAGGAAGCACAGTTAGGGCATGCGGAGGTAGCTGTTTGAGGGATGTGCTCAGGATGGTATCGTGGGCAGGTGTTACAAGGGACTGACCTTAGTTGTAACAGATCGTTACTTGAGTAGCAGATATATTCGGGTGTCCCATTTGGACCAGGGGTCGTAGCCCGCGGCCCGGTCTCGGCGCGGACGAGCGCAGACGGGTTTGCCTTTGGCGCCCCTTCAGCGCCACCGGCGCGCCCGCTGCGCGGACGAGATGACGTCGTCCTTAAGTCCATTATGGAGGAGGGTGGGATGTGGCCAGCAACTCGACCGGCACCCTTCCTCACCCAGTATGGTGGGCGTGGTCAATTTCTCCCCAGCGCTAGCACGTAATCTGCTGCACTGGGGGCTGCCGTCTAAGCAGGGATCAGGCTGATTAAGAAGAGGAAATGTCAAACAATAATAATGATACGCAGCAAAGTAAAACAAAATGCACACTTTCAAATTCACTCGGCCTCCGGCTTCCGCCTCAGAGGTGGTTCTAGATAGTAGTCCCAATTCCCAAAGTTCAGGGCAGAGTTGTTGCTTTTAAATCTGAATTTCGTAAAAGGCATGCTTTTGTTGTCTTCCTTTTCCAAGTGAGCTCTGCATTGAGTGAAAGCTTGTGGTTTCCACTTGTGGTCATCCTCTCTCTGTACTGGGAATATAAATGTTGATACCCTGCCACCCTGCTTCCCTGTGAGTCTGTGTCCAGAAGACGCCACCATATGATGGAATTGTGAAATGTACTAAAACTATCATTTGCAATATCTTTGTCCCATTCCTCTCTAGTGGCTAAAAATGTCTTCGATTGTTTAATGATAGCTGTTTGGGGTGCATCATTTGAATGTGTTTCCATGTGTAAAATGTCTCCTCTTGTAAGCATGTGAAATTTCAAACGGTCTAGAATTAAAATACTGTCTGACCAGATTATATACTTGAGACAGAACGACTGCTGGTCATTTTTAGGTCAAGCCCATAGCGGCAGCGTGCATGCGCTGCCCGCTTTGAGAGGCATGCAGTATTCAGTATGGAGTGGAAGCTCCGCCCACTCTCCACCCATCTTTTTCATTGGCTTGTGTCTTACATGCATACTTCTGATTGGTTTTAGGCTTGTTAGTCCCTCCTTATGACGGCCATGTCATCATTTGTGTCCTTCCATGGCTACTGGCCCTTTACTTCGATTGTTGCACAGCACTACTTTCTTCCCGTGCCCTCCCCCCGCAGTCCATGCTTTCTTGCCCGCCCCCCTCCTCGTTGTTCAAGACACACAATTGATGGACGGAATGCAGAATAAATCAAAACATTCACCCTCAGTCAAGAGATCTGGGTTAAATCCATCATTCTTTTGCTCACATGCTAAACCAGTTTATACCTGGCCATATGCAAATCAGTCTTGACCCTGTGCCTCATGGGAACAGTCCAGCCCGAACTGCCAAGCCAGGTCCTCCCTGGACTGGAAAAAAGGTTTCGGAGTTTCACCCCTCTTCAGCCAGGATAGCTTGATTCCAGTGACACAGTGAGCCCAGGACTCGAGTCAGGGCATACCTGGCACACTTAGAGCGAGAAAGCAAAAGACACTTAATTGATGGACGGAATGCAGAACAAATCAAAACATTCACCCCCAGTCAAGAGATCTGGGTTAAATCCATCATTCTTTTGCTCACCATGCCACCTCAGTTTTGACCTGGCCATATGCAAATCAGCCTTGACCCTGTGCCTCATGGGAACAGTCCAGCCCGAACTGCAAAGCCCGGACCTCCCTGGACCGGAAAAAAGCATCCTAGGACCGGTTTTCACCCCTTTTCAGCCAGGACCCACGTCTGGGCATATCTGGCACACTTAGGGCGAGAAAGCAAAAGACACACAATTGATGACACACAATTGATTAACAGGATGCATGGCCATGTCGGGGGCGGTGCTACCATAGAGTCAGAATTTCCATGGGAGTCCGGGCGGACCTCAGGGTCTGGCAGATGTTTCTGGCAGACTTTAATGGGGTGCCATTGGACTTTGTGGACGACAGGACAATCTGTCAGGTTCAAATGTTCTCTGACGCTGCAGGGGCTTCCGGTTTCTGTGTTTTTTGGGATGGGAGGTGGTGCGCTGAGCAATGGCCAGGGCATTGGTTGCAGCAAGGGAGGAGCATAGCTTTCTTAATTTTTTTTCCCTTTTAAATGGCATTGGCCGTATGGGGCCCTGAATTTCGGAATAGGTCAGTGCAGTTCCATGTAGACAACATGACCGGTGTGGAGCTAGTGAATAATCAGAAAGCAAAGGAATTGAAGGTCTTGCGACTGCTGTGAAGTTTTATGCTGCAATGCCTGCGATTAAATGTAATATTCAGTCCAAAACATGTTCCAGGTGCAAGCAATGACATTGCAGATGCATTGTCTCGTTCGCAGTGGTAGCGTTTCAGACGTTTGGCTCCGGGAGTGGATGCTTGCAAGACAGAGCTGGCAGACGGCATCTGGGCCTGTGGGGAGTGAGAGTGATAGGCCTCGTAGAGAAGTCAATAGCGAAGTCTACAAGGCGCAGCTACAGGCTGGCTTGGGTTGAATTCGGATGATTTCTGGGATGAACCATTGAGACAGGGAACATGTTGCGACAGGATACTGAACAGGGAGTTGCATTTATAAAGGTTTGTCTCCAACTACGATTGCAGGTAAATTGGCAGGGATTTCGTTTTACAGCAAATTGTACATGGGTTTTGATCCTGCCAAAGATGAGTTACTGAGTAAGATGTTGAGAGGTTGGGGACGGGAGTGGGGTTAGGCCATGGGGGGGCACCCTGGGAGGCAATTACCTTTGACTTACTGCAGAGTTTGCTGGCGGAGTTGCCCAGTTGTTGTTATGTTAACTAAGAGGTTTCGGTATTCCGTTTATGCATGGTGTGGATGTTTTTTGGGGCATTTAGGGTTTCAGAGTTGTTGAGCATAAAAGGGAGAGCAGGGAGAACGTATGAGGAGATAAGAGTGGATGGGGAATGTCTGGGAATTTGGTTGGGACATTTAAAAACAGATCAGGCGGGGTGAGGTAAATGGGTATGGTTGAGTGAAAGTGGCTGTTTGGGGACGTGCCCGGTGCATGAATGGCATGTTTTCTTACGACGGACCCGTAGTGCATCGGGTGAGATTTTTTGTCATGAATCTAAGGATAGGTTGACAGCTTTTCAGTTGTTGGCAGTACTGAGGATGGCATTGAGGCGATTAGGTAGGGACCTTACTAGATACAGAACACATTCCTTTCGCATTGGCGCAGCGATGGCGGCGGTTCGCCTAGGGTGGTTTTGGGACAGGATACGTGAGATCGGGCGGTGAAAGTCCAGGTGTTGCAAGCGTTATATGCGGAAATAAGTAGGGGGTTGGCTGTAGGGGGGAGGGACCTGGTTTCAAGAAGTGGGAGCTGCTGCATTTTCGTGCACTAACATCTGTTTTCTTATCGCAGGTTGCGTGGGGGGACCAGGAACCAAGATGGTTACCTGGATCGTTGGACATTCTTTTCTGCATTGGGCAGCCAAGTAGGCAGTTTGGCAGGGGTCTGAGGAGCAGACATCATGAGGTGCATTGGTGGGGTAAAGGAGGAATGCATTGGGGGGCATTGCTGCCCTGGCTGATGAAAATGATATCTCAAAGAGGCTGTCCGGATAAGTTGGTCCTGCACCTGGGCGAAAATGACTTGATAAGGATGTCAGGTTTGGCAATTCTACAACAAAGGGATTTAGAAGTCATGAAGAGTAACCTGGCAGGCACATGCATTGTTTGGACTGAAGCTAAACAGGGCAATGAGAGTTTTTTGCAGTGAAAGAGACATTACAGTGATTGCACATGTGGGGTTACGGCTTGAAGAGACTTTGCTGTTCAGAGATGATGGGGTACACCTTTCGCGATGGGCAATGCTTATTATATGATGGAGGTGAGGGATGTCATTAGTAAACTGTGAAATGAATCAATTTGGTGTCCCCGGGAGGACGGGAAGTAGGGGGCGAAAAGTGCACTGTGAGCAAGGTAGGGCAGGTAACCGCCCCACGGGGGTTCCCTGGTTGACAATACTTTGGAGGGGAGGGGGATACAGGTGCATGATGGGGGTGCGGGATGCAAGAGTGCCCTGGCTGGAGATACTGGGCCCGATTCACAGAATGAACGTAAGACTCAATCCTAAACTTACTACTATTTTGGTATTCACAGAATGCACTTACTACTTTTGGCTTTCACAGAATGCACTTACTACTTTTGGTATTCACAGAATGAACTTACTACTTTTGGTATTCACAGAAGTTAGGATTTTGTCTTAAGACAGACTTAAGACAAATTTAAGACAGACTTAAGACAAAATCCTAACTTCTGTGAATACCAAAAGTAGTAAGTTCATTCTGTGACTACCAAAAGTAGTAAGTGCATTCTGTGAATACCAAAATAGTAGTAAGTTTAGGATTGAGGCTTAAGTTCATTCTGTAAATCGGGCCCACTGAGAGGATGTTGAAAGATAAGTGAGGAAGTGAATGTAAAGATGGAGGAGGTCGCAGAGTGAAACTGGAAGAGAGTAACAGGAGTGTGGGGAAAATGGATGGTGGATGAAAGGTTTGAGGTTAGGGATTGTAATAAGTTTAATGATGTTCTTGGTTAAAGTATTGTGTTTGACAACCTTGTCCCAATAAATGGCCTTTTACGCTTCAAGTACAGCATGGAGTGTATTTATTGCGCAATGCCGGCCCTGGGGGAAATATGGTCAACAGACCATTCTTCCCCCGGGGTTTTCATGCAGTATAAAGCGGAAGGACAAGGTGTCTTGGAGTCAGGGGGTTGGGCAAGGGGTGAGGTTAGGAAGATGGGGTTATAAGGTGCAGGGGAGGAGGTTTTTTCCTCTTCCTGCATCCAGCACCATTGGGGAAGGGTAATAAGTTAATTTTAACCGGCCGCCCACCCTTCAATTTCTGAGGTTCAGGGATGTTTTCTTTTCCAGTTATAGCGTGCCAGTTTAGGACAGGTTGTTAGGGGTTTGGGATGGCAGTACTTTGGAGGGGAGACGGGGTCAATGACGGGCATACCCACCCCTCCGGGGATTGGGATACAGGTACATGATGGGGGTACGGGAGCCAAGAGTGTGACGGCTGGAGATACTGGAGGGGATGTTGAAAGATAAGTGAGGAAGTGAATGTAAAGATGGAGGAGGTCGCAGAATGAAACAGGAAGAGAGTAACAGGAGTGTGGGGAAAGTGAATGGTGGATGAAAGATTTGAGGTTGGGGATTGTTATAAGTTGAATTATGTTTTTGGTTAAAGTATTGTGTTTGCCAACCTTGTCCTAATAAATGGCTTTTACGCTTCAAGTACAGCGTGGTATGTATTTATTGCGAGAACAGTACATTGCATTTGTGCAGTCCTGCATCGGGGAGGAACTATGTCGCACCACAACAGAATGCGGCTTGTTGTGGTGCGACTCCGGTATGTGGAGCTCCGGGACTGAGGCCTGGGCTGGCGGAAGTAGTCACAGTTTAGAGAAGTGGGTGGGCAGATTGAGTGTGGGAGAGAGCTGCGACCCCTGGGAGGATAGTACTGGTTCCTGTGGTAGGCATCAGTGAAGAGAGTGTCAGAGGAAACGGTCCTGTGTCTCTGGGGTCTCAAAGAAGGGAGGGCAGCCCTTCTGCCTTCGTGCTATACAGGGGCTTTAGTCATCGGTGCATAAAATAGCCTGTAAGGGGAGTCAAGTGCACTGACGGACAAAGACATAGCGAGGGCCGGCCAGTGGCCCGGAAGGGAGAGAGGGGGCTTTGGAGAGTGGACTCACTCTGGTGTCCAGACAAGGTGGGATACCCCAGGTGTAGGACAGGAGGCCGTGCTGCCGTACCTCGGCACAGCAAGGGTAGACGCTGAGCCCCGAGGTGGGCAGAGGTCCGTACTTCCGGGCCGTCATGCAGAAAGGCAGAAGCCGCCAAACACCAAGCGACGGACCATGAGCAGAGAGTAGAACGGGGTCACTAAGACACGAACCAACAGAAGGCTGGCAGTGCATGAAGCTATTGTTTTGCTCATCAGGCTTCTCAGTGACATTGAGGGTGCAGGCACACTAAGGGGCATATTCTCAAGGATTTATAGCCAAGTTATCGGCACTTTATCACAGCCAAAGTGGCGATAAATTTATCGCCCCATTCACAAGCTGGCGCTAACAACCCATATCACCAGTTTACCTGCGATAGCAGCCCCAAATAACACCGCCACACATGATACTGGCAACTATCGCTAATGAGATGCAGAGTAGGCGTTCCCGTAAAAAAAACGCATCAACACCAGTCCGCAATATTCTCAACGACCAGCCAGATCTGCGATAAGATCACAAAACAGACTATAAGGTGCGTTAGCAGCAGGAATTTAACACCTGCTCTGACCTGGTGTAAAGTCGGATGACAACCTGCACGAGAAAAGGGAGCCCAGACCAGAGCCACACCAGAAGAACAACAGATGCCATGGAGCTACTGATCATGCAGCTCAGAGCCCCAAGAGGGCCACAACACCCACCGCCACCACACCCAGGCCGGCAGCCACCCCACCACAGAGGCAGTGCAGACAAAGACAGCGTACCGTCAGAAAATGCACCAGCCTCACAGGCAATCGAATGCACACATGTCCTACTTGTACCCCCTGCCGAAACTGCACACAATTACCGCTACAGAAAGCACATGCATTCCATCAATGTGCAGGCAACTGTGGACCACCAGGGGACTCTTCACCAATGTCACTGTCAACTACCCAGGCAGTGTGCATGATTCCTACATCTTCTGACAGTCCATCATCAACCGGCTCTTTCAGGATGGCACCAACGGAAATGCGCTGCCCGTTGGTAAGTATCAAATGAACACACCACACACCCCAACTCCACACTCATGCAACTCACAACTCTGGTAATGCACAAGTTACGAACTCACATACAACATGCCAAACAACATGCCCGCCCACCAGACACAACAGCACAACTTACAGTGGTAACCTGGGCTAGCCATGTACATGAGCCATCAACGGCATGGCACCTCAGCCACACAATAGCAGAATGCGGAGAGAGGTGCAAACCAGACATGTGAGAAGGAGGCAAGTGACCCATGAATGAGAATGTACACAATGCCAAGCGTGGCGTGAATGTGCGGAACAGACTGCAGTATGCAGACCACAGACATATCCATGTCGACACACACTGCTGGTGTTTGCAGTGTAGTGGACAGTGGATGCAACCATGTCACCCCAGCCAGTGGGGAAGATTGCGAAAAAGTAGATCGTTACACCCCCCAATAGGCTTGAGTGAAGTGGCCAGCATAGGGATGTGAATAAAAAGCAAGTAGGTCTGGGCGTGGTTCTCACCCCGCCACTAGGCCAACGCCGTGAGCGGTGTTGCCAGCGATCCTGTGCGCCTGCTGCATCCCATGCCGCTGGTCCCCCAACCCATCTTGCCCGCCCCTGCGCACCCAGGCCTCACTGCTCACCTGCCAACACCGGTATGTGTCAAAGAGGGCCCACCACGTGCCGGTGCAAGCTCCAAGCCCGAGGCCCGTGAACATGACAGCCTCATCCGACCATCACGGCCTACGCGACACTGGCCCGCAGTACTCTTTTCTCGTTGACGTACTCCACCGCTGTCTCCAGTCTACACTACGGTCAAGTAGGTCACACATTTGGAACTGAGTCTTGATATCCTGATGGGTGAATTTATATGTTCATAGGACGTTTGATATCACTGTACTCCCTTCGATGTGGTGCCACCAAGTCTGTGAATAGCACTCCAACCACACGTGACTGTAGTCCCTCGCTGACTACTTCCTTCGGCCCACACTGTGGTCGAGTAGGTCACACATTTGGAACTGTGTCTTGATTTCTCAATGGCAGAGTTCATATCATTGCACACAAAGAGAGGTGTAAGAGGAAGACGCGTTACAGTCCGGAGGAAAAAAGGATCATTGTTACAGAGGTGATTGAACACTACCAACAACTGCTCTGGTGTCACTAACTCTGTGCATCGCGAGCCAAGAACACTTGGCTGTGGGCCCCTGCTGACCGCTGCCTCCGGCCTACACTGCAGTTGAGTAGGTCACGCATTTGAAACTGAGTCTTGATTTAATTATGGCAGGCTTTATATCATTGTACAGGCCTCATCGCAGACTGCATCTCCTTTCAGCTCCGGTGCCACTAAGCCTGTTCCCCGACATTCATGGACACTCTCAGGTTGAACTTTGGTGGCGTGTGAGTCTAGGGATTGGGGGTTGTCTTCATCATCATGTAGCTAAGACATACTTGGTGGTTATAATGAAGCTGTAGCATTCTACTCCTCCATTTGCCGCTTCATGCCGGCTTCTGCCCTCTGCATCATGCCCTGGAGGACACCTTCCACTGTCCGCCGCAACCCTCCGCTACATTCACCTTCGACATCGAAGAGGACCCGCTCAGTTCGCGTGGCCCTACCTCAGTGCACCGCAAGTCACAGTCTTGTGGCGGTGTGCCTCCGGGCCACTAACTGTGCAGCTCAGGTCAGGGACCCTGCCTGGGTCGATGGCCTTGGGGTCATCAATGCCATGTGTCTGTGGCTCTCACTATCTGCTGCCTCTGGCCTCAACTGCGCTCCCCTATGGCTATCACATCAAATCGAGTCCCGACCGGCCCGAACATCACATCACCGCAGGAGGCCAACACCACCACCGCCCGGACCACCTCCAAACCTTAGACCATCTACCAGGGTGTCTTTGGTTACCAACATTCTCAGCTAGTTGGTAGGTTTTTGTGCTTCCTGGTGACTTGCACAGTTAACTCACTGTACCTACAGACCCTCTGGAACTCTTTTGTTGCCGTATATTGTTAGGGAATGTTCCCAGAGTTTAGGTCTTTAAATATTCCCTTGGGTCCCCAATCTGATCGGTGTGTTGTTGTTGTCACCTCCAAACAACAACTGCCAGAGTCAAAAGAGTCTTACTGACAGACTATCAGAGTTGCTCACACCTGTTGTGGATGCCATCATCTGCTTGATACCCTGCCCAGCTCTTCAGGTACCACTAACTCAGTGCACCACAACTCATGGACCATTTCTGATTGAGTTCTGTGCTTTGGACATCTCACGCAGCAATGTCACCTCAGGCAGTGTGGGAGACCTGGGACGATGATGAGGAAGATGATGCAGGTGTGACACACCCCACTGCAGCTGCATCTGGAATATCCCACAGGGACAGAATCCTAGACAATTTATTCACATGAGCACGCTCAGCTCTAGTGCCCCAGCCTCAGTGCACTGCTACTCACAGACACTTCTGTTTGCATATTGCGTGACCTCTGTACTTGCTCCGGCTACCACCATGATGCTTTGCAGTTGTTTCTGTAATGCTGGTGTTTTCTGTTTCGGTTTTAATAGTGATCACTGTTCAAGTTGTTGCCAGCACCAACCACTCCGTGAGGGCTGGTTTACACTAACCCCACACACATCCAGCACAGGCGTCACTGTACATGTGACCCTGCCAATAAAGGTGCCGGGCGCACGTGCCTGTAGCCAGTTCCACATACTATCTGAATGTATCTGTGTGGTCATAATGTATGCATGAGGGCCCCCGGCCCTACAACATTACATTGTGCGTTGTACAGTGGACTAATCCATGTCACCGCAGGCAGCGGGTAAGACCTTGGACATGTAGGTTTGTCGTCACCCACTCAATACTTAAGAGGACAGGACTGGGCCGGGGTGTGAATGGTTATTCCAGGGCTCTGTGCGTGGTTCAGTACAGGAAATGTGCAAATGCATGTGTCTCTGTCACAGTGTGGGTCTCCGTTGAGGTGTGTACGTGGCCCCTGATAGGACTTAGACACCCACGTTTGTGATCTAGTTCGGCTTCCATGAGTTTGAACCTCACCCGCACCTGTTCGGCCACCTCCTTCTGGCATTCTAACATCTGGCATTGGAATGTGATGTGTGCTTCGGTGAAGTGTTGGAAGCCAGACGTGGGGGCGGGTGCTTCCTGCTGTGTAGTTTGTGCAGGGGGTGGGGTCTCCTCAATGCAGTTGGGCTGCCCTGCTCCTGGAGGTGGGTTGCCTAAGATGTCCATTAGCAGTTGTAGGGCATCGGTGTCGACGGTGTGGTGGTCCTCTTCAGCATCACTGATGAGTTGTCTGGTCTGCTCTGCTGGAGGTGTTGTTTGTCCCTCTGCAATGTGAAGGGGAGATGCATTTTGACATTGTGTTGACATGTATGTTGGCCCATTGTTCAAGTTTACATGCAGACTGTATGACAATGTACAATGTGACTGTTTGGGAGGAGCTGACTATTTGATATAGGCCAGAGGACATTTGGACTACATGACGGATGTGAGGTTGTACACGTACATTTTCATCTCACAGTTTCCTGCTATGTCAGATGTGATTGGCCAGTTTCTACACACAAACGGAACCAGTTGTGTCCTATGTTCTGCAGTGTAAGTGTTGCACTTTATACCAAATTGTCGTCAATGTGAATGTGCTGTCATTGCTATGTCAGTGTGCTGCATTGGGGGAGATTCGGAGAAGGGGGTGGTGATGGACAGAGCATCTGAATTAAACAGAATACTACTACCCAGTCAACAGATCAGGGCTTGATCCATCACCGTTTTTTAGCTCACTGCACCTTCGCAGCTCAGAACCTGGCTACATGCAAATTAGTCTGTCCCTGGCCCAGTGCATCATGGGAACAGGGCAGACCAAACTACCAAGCCAATTCTATTACTGGAAAGGAAACAAGCTTCCGGGGACCGGTTTCTGGCATTACAGCCGTCTTCGGCCCGGCTTGCTTGAATCCTGATGGTGCAGTGAGCAAGGGACTCACATCTGAGCATACCCTTCCATGCTTATGGTGGACAAAACGATTCAGAGAAGGGGGTGGTGATGGACAGAGCATCTGAATTAAACAGAATACTACTACCCAGTCAACAGATCAGGGCTTGATCCATCACCGTTTTTTAGCTCACTGCACCATCCCAGCTCAGAACCTGGCTACATGCAAATTAGTCTGTCCCTGGCCCAGTGCATCATGGGAACAGGGCAGACCAAACTACCAAGCCAATTCTTTTACTGGAAAGGAAACAAGCTTCCGGGGACCGGTTTCTGGCATTACAGCCGTCTTCGGCCCGGCTTGCTTGAATCCTGATGGTGCAGTGAGCAAGGGACTCACATCTGAGCATACCCTTCCACGCTTATGGTGGACGAAATGATTCAATGCCAGAAACCGGTCCCCGGAAGCTTGTTTCCTTTCCAGTAAAAGAATTGGCTTGGTAGTTTAGTCTGCCCTGTTCCCATGATGCACTGGGCCAGGGACAGACTAATTTGCATGTAGCCAGGTTCTGAGCTGGGATGGTGCAGTGAGCTAAAAAACAGTGATGGATCAAGCCCTGATCTGTTGACTGGGTACGAGTGTTCTGCTTAATTCAGATACTCTGTTCATCACCACCCCCTTTTCTGATTCGTTTTGTCCACCATAAGCGTGGAAGGGTATGCGCAGACATGAGTCCCTTGCTCACTGCACCATCAGGATTCAAGCAAGCCGGGCCGAAGACAGCTGTAATGCCAGAAACCGGTCCCCGGAAGCGTGTTTCCTTTCCAGTAAAAGAATTGGCTTGGTAGTTTGGTCTGCCCTGTTCCCATGATGCACTGGGCCAGGGACAGACTAATTTGCATGTAGCCAGGTTCTGAGCTGGGATGGTGCAGTGAGCTAAAAAACGGTGATGTATCAAGCCCTGATCTGTTGACTGGGTACGAGTGTTCTGCTTAATTCAGATACTCTGTCCATCACCACCCCCTTTTCTGAATCGTTTTGTCCACCATAAGCGTGGAAGGGTATGCTCAGACATGAGTCCCTTGCTCACTGCACCATCAGGATTCAAGCAAGCCGGGCCGAAGACGGCTGTAATGCCAGAAACCGGTCCCCGGAAGCTTGTTTCCTTTCCAGTAAAAGAATTGGCTTGGTAGTTTGGTCTGCCCTGTTCCCATGATGCACTGGGCCAGGGACAGACTGATTTGCATGTAGCCAGGTTCTGAGCTGGGATGGTGCAGTGAGCTAAAAAACTGTGATGGATCAAGCCCTGATCTGTTGACTGGGTACGAGTGTTCTGCTTAATTCAGATACTCTGTCCATCACCACCCCCTTTTCTGAATCATTTTGTCCACCATATGCGTGGAAGGGTATGCTCAGACATGAGTCCCTTGCTCACTGCACCATCAGGATTCAAGCAAGCCGGGCCGAAGACGGCTGTAATGCCAGAAACCGGTCCCCAGAAGCTTGTTTCCTTTCCAGTAAAAGAATTGGCTTGGTAGTTTGGTCTGCCCTGTTTCTATGATGCACTGGGCCAGGGACAGACTAATTTGCATGTAGCCAGGTTCTGAGCTGGGATTGTGCAGTGAGCTAAAAAACGGTGATGGATCAAGCCCTGATCTGTTGACTGGGTACGAGTGTTCTGCTTAATTCAGATACTCTGTCCATCACCACCCCCTTTTTCTGAATCGTTTTGTCCACCATAAGCGTGGAAGGGTATGCTCAGACATGAGTCCCTTGCTCACTGCACCATCAGGATTCAAGCAAGCCGGGCCTAAGACGGCTGTAATGCCAGAAACCGGTCCCCGGAAGCTCGTTTCCTTTCCAGTAAAAGAATTGGCTTGGTAGTTTGGTCTGCCCTGTTCCCATGATGCACTGGGCCAGGGACAGACTAATTTGCATGTAGCCAGGTTCTGAGCTGGGATGGTGCAGTGAGCTAGAAAACGGTGATGAATCAAGCCCTGATCTGTTGACTGGGTACGAGTGTTCTGCTTAATTCAGATACTCTGTCCATCACCACCCCCTTTTCTGAATCGCATTGGGGGAGAGTCACCCCTGCGGCTATGATTTTGCTGCCCTTTATCCCTTTGAGGCGGTGTGCCCTTGACTTTAGTGCTTTTACGGTGCTGAGATGTTGGCGACTTGGGTCATTTGTGCTCTGTGACGGTTATTGTACTCTTGTTCAATGTTTGTCTGCAGATGTGTTGTTGACGTCAGGGGTTGTTTGTGCACATGGATGTGTCAGAGTGTGACCTGCTCCTTTTCGTATATTGTCCACACTCAGCTACCTCAGTGTTTTGGCATGCACAATGTCATGATGATTGTACTGCAGCCATGATGATCATCATGTAGTGTCACTTGCATTGTCAGTGTGGTTCACAAATATGCATCGTACCAGAGTTTTGCAAATGTGCATGTGTTGGTTGTAAGATTGTTGATGTGTGGGGTGGGACCCCTTTGGGCACATGTAGGACGGGGGCCTACTTGGTGTTTGTATATGTGCTGCAGTGTGCCACGGGGATCGGGGATATGATTCAGGGTCATTGTGGGTGTGCAGTGTGCTACACATCGTTGTGCATGTGTGCCATTGTGCCCATCTCCCCCATCCCACCAGTCCCTGGTCATTACTCACCCTGTTGATGTTGTGGCAGGTCCTATCAAGCTGTGACCAGACTCCCAAATCCTTGCACCGCCTCCACACTGATGACTGTGGCCACCATTTCCTCCGGATCCTCCTGTGGCGCAGGACTCCCACCTGCAGGCGTCTTTGCTGCCTTCCTATTGGCAGCGGGTTTCTGCTTGATTTGGCTTTTCATATCATGACCTCCTCCATTGACCTCCATGACACTCCGACTGCATTCACGTTTTTCAAATTGAAGTTCAGTTGATGGTAGTGTTCTGTCACCTCCGTGACGCTGATCCGGTTTTCCTGCAGACTGCACCCCGTCTTTCTCTTCCTCTTCTCCTTGGCCTTCCCCGGCCCGAAGTTCCTTGTTGGTGGTCTGTGGGGCTTGTGGGGTTCGGTTTGACCTCTGCACTCGGTCCGGGTGCATCCATGGTGTTACGTAGTTTATTTTTGTTTCCCTGTGTTTTTGTTATGCTTTTATGGTGCCTTTTCCTGCTTGATGCTTGGGAATTGCAGGCCTGTCGCTGGTTTTCGCCGGTTTTGTATCGCGATTGGCCTCATCACAACTTTTTTTGTGTTCGTGTTTCGTATTTTTGCGGTGTCGCATTGATTTTAACGCAGTCATTTGATGCATTATCGTGAGACTATCGCATGCTAAAGCATTGTTGAGAATACTACCTTAACACGGCATTATTTTCCTGCTATAGACTGCGATGTGAAGAGTTGCGTTAAGCTTATTTTGCGATAATTATCACACGTCTTAGAGAATATCCCCCTAAGTGTTTCAGGGTGCAGACGTATTTTAAAGATCTCATTGTGAAGGCACATTAACAGGTTTCAAGGTACGAACTTTAGCTATGACTTTATCAGGATGTACGTATCTGGAGATGTTATTGGGTTGTTGTAGGGGTTGTGCCTCTCGTACGGCTCACCATCCTGTGATTCTGGGCAAATCACTGAATCTCCCCGTAAATACCAACAAGCATTTGCAATGCAATAGGTCTCGCATTTACGCAAGTTTATGTAATTGGCATTGTAAATGACAAAGCCTTTTATTTATGTTTTAAAAACTAAAACATAAATAAAAGGCATTGTCATTAACAATGCCAATAGCTCAATCCTGCGCACATGCGAGACCTATTGCATTGCAAATGCTTGTGTTTCTTCTTACTTAGACACGGAGGCATGAATCATGAAGGGGTGGGGAGAGAGGCGGAATTTCAACAGGCTAATTTTCCCTACCCCCTTGAATGTGACACTTGTTCGGGTGAACATGCCGTTGCAGTCTTTCTTCTTCATAAATTGATGTTCTGTGGCAGTAGCTAGGTGTGCAAATCCGCGCTCTACCAGGAAGTTGTTTATTTTGCTTCTTTGACAGAGTGCTCATGGCTGAAAGGGATTCATTAGATGGATTTGCCCAGCAGTACCTTTTTGTGGCATTGATCAACAACAATCCTGCAGAGGAAGTTCGCCTCCCATTGGTGAAAAATCTCTTACGGAGCAGGTTTGCGAAGGCATGGCTGTACCCTATATGTAGAGGCGGTTACAAATGCATAGGCCTGAGGGGGACCTCGAGAGAGCTTGTATGGGCCTTGCAGCTGAGACAGAATGTCTGACACGAATGACTCGGCTCCAGCCTCACTAGCTTTAGACCGCTATTGTTTTAAGACTTCAACCAAGTCCTTCCATGCCGTTTAGCCTATGGCTTTTGTTGGGATTCAGGATAAAATAAACTGACTGGCCAGTCCCATTTGTATGTATGTATGTATGTATTGGTAATCTTTTATAGCGCATGTCTGTCACCCCACGGGTATCCTGGCGCTTTGACTGAAAGGATCCTGCTGCGCACCCTACTGATTTAAGAACTGAGAAGATGCAGTTCTAGGAAAGAGATGTGTTTTTAAATTTTTCTTGAAAGAGACTAGATCATTCATACTTCTCAATCCTAGCGGAAGAGTGTTCCATAGTCTGGCTGCCGTAAATCTAAAGGATCGGCCACCCAGCCGTGATCTCAAAACTTTAGGCACCACAGCAAGGTAGGCAGAAGCCGAACAAAGGGATCTGGACGGAGTGTACCAATGGAACATGTTCTGAAGTGGCACTGGGCCTTGTCCGTGAAGGGCCCTGAATACGATACATAGAGATTTAAAATCGATCCGTTGAAGGATCGGTAACCAATGAAGGTCTCTTAATGCCTGGGATGAGGAGTCGTGGTGGCGGCGAGCAAGTGCTAATTTGGCTGCAAGATTTTGCACCCGTTGCAGTTTTCCTATCAAGGTGGTTGGTGCTCCAAGAAATAGAGCATTGCAGTAGTCCAGGCGGCTTACGATGATGCTCCTCACCACCTCTGGCCTACTATCCATGGGAAGCATCGGAAGGACCTTTCTCAGCCCACGAAGCAATCCCATACAAGTACTCACTGTTTTATTGACGGCTGCATCCAAGTTACGGACCGAGGTGTTAGACACAGTCGTGCTTTGGAAGGAGGGTGGCCAGAAATCCGGCGGAAGAGGTCTAGGGACGCGGTCAGTGGTGCAGTGTAAGACTTCTGTCTTAGAGCTGTTAAACTGCAGCGAGTTCTGATTCAGCCAGTCCGCAGTTGCGAGCATACAGCGGTGGAAGGTGTCAAGTGTCACTGCTTCCTTGCCCTCAAGTGAGAAGACAAGTTGAGTGTCGTCTGCGTAATTCGTCACTGCTATGCCAAAAGATCTAATCAGCGCAACCAGGGGCCGCAGGTACAGGTTGAAGAGGATAGGGCTAATGGCCGACCCTTGTGGAACACCTTGCGCCACTCTTCTGATGTTGGATTTAAACGGTGGCAATGCCACTACCTGGTGACGGTTTCCAAGGTAAGATGTCAACCACTGTAGGGCAAGGCCAGTTACCCCTACTTCCTCTAATCTGTTAATCAGAGTTGCGTGACTGACAGTATCGAACGCGGCCGACATATCGAGCAGCACTAAAAAGGCTGCTCTTCCATGGTCGGCTCGCGTCCTAAGGTCGTCTAGTACAGTCACCAGCGCTGATTCCGTCCCATGGGCCGGTCTAAACCCAAATTGGACTTCATCCAGACAGGACCCAGTCTCCAGGTATTTAGACAGATGTTTTGTGACCCACTTTTCCAGAATCTTTATTGGAAACGGGAGCAGGGAGATGGGTCGATAGTTTGCAGGACTAGCCGGGTCCAAGGTGGGCTTTTTAAGAAGAGGGGATACCACGGCAAGTTTCCAGCTGTCTGGTACCCGTGCTGAAACCAGGGACTGATCACAAATGGCAAACAGTGGGGGGAAGAGTTCTTCCCGGAAGAGCTTCCAATGTTTATGCGGTAGTGGGTCCAAAGGTGATCCCGACGACACACTGTTGGCCAGGGAGCAGAATTCCTCGAAAGTTGGAGAAGGGAAACAGCCCAACCTGGCAGTGCTGGAAGTGAAGTCTATGGTAGACCCGGAGTGCGTTTCCGTACGACTCTGAGGGTTGCCGCCAGATGTTACGCCAAGATTATTCAGAATGGCTGCGATTTTATCCTCAAAAGCCTGTGCCAGTGAATCGCACAGAGACTGAGATGCGGTGATGGTATTAATCGCACTAGCAGGGCATGACAGATCCTTCACGATCTTAAATAAGGTCTGTGATTTATTTACTGCCACCCGCAAAGACTCTTCCAAAAACCTGGCCTTTGCACATTTAATCTGTGCTTTATAGATGGACAGGGCCTGTTTGAAAAGGTCCCGATCTGAGTCCAGGTATTTCTTTCTCCATGTGCGCTCGGCCCGCTTGCATTGGAGTTTAAGTTGAAACAACTCCTCGGAGAACCATGGCATAGCCGGAGTGGGCCTGTTTCTTATTTTCCGTAAAGGGGCCAAAGAGTCAAGAGAGGACACAATCCGTTGGCTAAGCCTTTCGTAGCTCAGGTCTACGTTTTCCTCTAAAATGAAGCCCTCAGAGAGTAATGAGGGTAGAGGGGACTGGCTCAAGAGTCTAGACCATTGTCTGGTACTTTTAACCCCACCTGAGTTCCTATTACTCCCCTGCCCCGCCTTGGGCGTGAGGGAAAAAAGGACCAACGCATGGTCCGTCCAGCACTGGGGCAGGATATTTCGAACAGTTACATGCTCTGGGTCTGCAAAAACAAGGTCCAGTATATGGCCCTTTTGATGGGTATGAGTAAGGACCAACTGCTGCAGCTGAATACTCCGACAGGTCTGGGTCAGATCTGTAAGTGCAGTATCTCCAGAGCCACCCAGCCAAAGATTGAAATCACCTAATACCATTAGCCTTGAGTGCGAGGCGGATAGATCAAGGATTAACTCAATCAGCCCAATTACAGCCGATAAAGGGCTAGATGGAGGTCTGTAACAAAGTAGACCAGTGAATAGAGCGCCCCCCTGTCCATTTAGAGAAAAGGCAAGTAATTCATGACCAGGAATGGTCTTGATGTCGATCAGGGAAAGATCAATAGACTCTCTAAATATTAGTCCTAGTCCACCCCCTCTAGCACCGATTCGGGGGATGTGCCTGATTTTGTATCCCGAGGGGCAGGCCAAGCCCAGCTCTACTGCACAGTCCGTGCTAGTCCATGTCTCCGTCATGAGTAAGATATCTAGCTCATGGTGTTCAATCATGAAGGCAATCTCTCCATGATGTGAGCACAGCGACCTAACGTTCAGAAGGCCACGACTAAAGGATTCTGTCTGTTTACCTGGAGATGCAGCTGGTCCCCTAGACGGGGGGCTGGTGTTAAAGCATAAAAGTTCATCACGAGTATAGATGATAGTATCTCGGGAAAGAGATCCAGAAGTACCGGCCCCTGGCACGTCCGTTGCGCGAACGGGCGCAAACGGGCTTACCTCTGGCGCACCTCCGGCGCCCCTACGGCGCACCCGCTGCGCACCGTCGCTGCGCATCTGTCTAGCAGCCATCTTAAATGGCCGGCAAGAATATCACGTGGGTTCTGGCAGGGCGAGTGCTTCTCCCTCACCCAAGATGGCGCTCCCTGAGGAAAACCTTCTCCCCACTCCAAAATGGCGCTCTAAACCGGCGCGATGCTTATGCAGTGCCCCCGAGTCCCTTCGACCCCACAAAATGTGGGTGGGCAACAATTAAATGTGGGTGAGAGCTCCCTAAAATTCCCTCTAAGCGGCGCATGTAGGAAATTATCTTTTGTGGACATCACCAAGAATTCTTTGTGTGCCCAGTCGTGCCATACTTGGCATTCCCTTGTGCCACCTCTAACTATAGAGCTTCTTTCAGATCTGAACTTGAATTATGCGTGAATGCAGCATGTTTTGGTTAGCTTTTTATTTTTTTCCAGATACCTTCTTTACCCAGCAATGGCACTTTTTGCTAGCCACGTCAGAAATTGGTACGGGGTCCAGACCATTATATTGAAGCCTTTGTAGGGAAATGAGAAATTTGCATAATTTCCTTTCAAAATAAATACGAACAATTTTGGGGAAATTATTAGCACTATGTCGCGCAAAATAAACAGAAATGCCTCGAGCAACAGCCGCATGTGTTCTGGCCGTTTTCGTTTGGTTGTAACATTTTGCCATGAATGGCACGTGATTATGCAACATGACTCATGCCATCAATTCGGAAACACGAAATTCCTGAGATGATACCATTTATGCCTGCATAATTTACATTTCTAGGAGAGGTGAACCTGTTTCAAAGTTTACAAATATGTCTAGGGAAAGAGAAACTCGGTAGATCAGTGTTTGGTGCTATTTCCTGCAATCAGCATGTTAGTTCTTTCGTCATTAATAAAGACAGTAGCTTTCTTTTTAATTTGTATAAATACATATGTTACAGCACAGGTGTGGGATCCCTCAGAAGGCAAAGGCTCTCTGTTTCCCTCTTTGATGTAGAAAATACCTCACTTTGATACGAAGCATAACTCACTTTGATATACGCATACCTCATTTTGATATACGCATACCTCAAGTTGATATACACATACTTCCATTTGATATATGCATACCTCACTTTTATATACGCATACCTCATTTTGATATACGCATATCTCACTTTGATATATGCATACCTCACTGATATATGCATACCTCTCCTTTATATATGCATTACTCACTTTTATATAGGCATACCTCCCTTTAATGAACGCATACCTCCATTTAATAAGCGAATAACTCAGTTTGATATACGCATATCTCACTTTAATATATGCATATTTCACTTTGCTATAGGCATGCCCCACTTTGATATATGCATGCCTCACTTTTATATACGCTTACCTCTTTAGATATACACATACCTCATTTAGATATATACATACCTCATTTTGATATACTCATATCTCAATTTGATATATGCATACCTCACTTTGATATATGCATACCTCATTTTGATATACGAATACCTCATTTTGATATACACATACCAAATTTTGATATACGAATAGCTAGCTCATTTTGATATATGCATATCTCACTTTGATATACATATGCCTCTTTTTAGGCATCATCTTCATTCTAAGGTTGAGACCGACTCCCAGCTCTAAACATTGCACTAAGGCTCTTAGCTTACAATCTCACTGCAGGCTAGGGGAGGGGCGGAGAACTGGTGCTTTTTAGTATGTAATCCTTAAATGGAACTAGCCTTCAAATCACACAATAGCTTGCTCTTTCTCTCTCTTCTCACTCCCTTTCTCTCTCTTTCGCTTCCACTTTTTCCTTTTGCTGATCTCCCTCTCCCTTTCTCCCTCTCCTTTTTGTTTAAGGCACAGTCCCTCCCTTATCCTCCTTTCTCCAGAGACATAGAACACATATAACAAACAAAACCAGGAAAGTACCTTTTAAAAAACTTGGATAAGCAAATATAAACCTTGACCAAACCCTGGGTCAACATTTTTCCACCGTGATTCATGCAACCGCAAAACGGGTGGACTGCAAACTGTACAACTTGTGTAGTAAGTGCAGCTACACGCAGGCTGCAAAGAGTGCACTAATTGTACCACACGTTTAGTGTAGCTAAACACACAGAGTGCAGACACTTTACTATTTGTGTCATGTTCTTGGTACAAGCATAGTAGACTGCTACATGTGAAGACTTTGTTCCATTGGGCCGGTGTGTCATCCCATTCCCATCCCATTATGTTGTCGAGAGCACCAACACTCCTTCTAGCCGGACCTAACAAACTTTCATCACATCCAAGATGCCACCTGGGAATGGCTAAGTAGAAACCATGAGTATTTTCTAAAGGCATGGGTACTGCCTACTGTAGAAATGCTTCTAATGAACAAGGAAAGAAGTGGGAGAGACATCACAGTTGCACCCTGAGAAAAACTATACAGTCTTTACAAGAGTTCAGATGCACCTGCTAGGCAGAATGAAACCAAAAATGTTTAGTAGGAGTCACAAGCTCTTCTCATGCTACCAAAGGCGAACAAGCAGCAATCGGGACAGCCCTAGTCAGAACATGGGACAGAACTCACACAGGCAGGCACTCTCTTGACACGTGAGGATGAGAGATGAAGCGTATGGTAAGTTGCTGTCCTCAGCCTGCTCCGTCTTACTTTTCTGTCCTCACACCTCCATGCAAGATGAATATTTTTCCTAGACTCTAGGGCCCTTTTCTACTTTACATATGGAGGCATTCTCCTGAACTTCTAGAATTTCCCCCCAGACAACTTCCACTTTCATTATAAATTGTGATGTATATGTGTGTGTATATATATATTCACTGAAAAAAACATAGGTTTCACACGTTATAGTTAGGAATTAGCATTTAAAAAACCTTAGAAATTCACTGAAAAAACATATGTTTCACACATGTTATAGTTATCTGGACATTATAACTCGCGTGCCCGCAACGCACTGCTGATGACGTCACATCTAACATCACTCATGACATGGTCAGTGACATCACTCATGACATCATGACAGCTCCTGAACAAGAGGGCGTGCCGGTACTCGGTGCTTGCAACCCGAGATAAACATCACAGCCAAACCACTTTTCCCAAGACAGAAGGGGCCGACACATGCTCGGTGAGGTAAAGGGACTTTAATTTGCCAGTTCCATCTGCGCACAACATGAATATTTACAGCAGCGAAACGCTGGGCAGACGCGTTTCAGGCATTCGCCTTTCATCAGTGTCGGTTTCACTTCCGCGCTGAAATCACACCTGGGGGCCTGATTAAATACTCGGTAGTCCACTCCCATCGGAGGTAGTTGTTACGCCCACTCCCCTTGGTTGTGGAAGGCGCAGGTCCCTGATCTTGTCCCCTCCGGGTTTTGCAGAAGCGCTGCGGGAACCTACATACAGTGATTAGACTCCCGAACACCATGTGGTGCCCCACCTTACTAGCCACGGACACAAGACTCGTAGGACAGTTTCTTGGGAGGCTAAGATGGTAAGTCTCTTAAGCACACACCTTTTCCCAATCCATGTGGGTACCTCTCTCCCCAACAGTAATTACGATCACAGTGGATGTTCTTTCCTTCCAGGTGGGCTTCGCGCTGTATTTTCAATACTTCACCTCCAATTTTCACAAGCTCTCGAGAAGCTCCTGAACGAGAGGGCATGCTGGTACTCGGTGCTTGCAAACCCGAGATAAACATCACAGCCAAACCACTTCTCCCAAGACAGAAGGGGCCGACCCATGCTCGGTGAGGTAAAGGGACTTTAATTTGCCAGTTCCATCTGCGCACAAAATGAATATTTACAGCAGCGAAACGCTGGGCAGACGCGTTTCAGGCATTCGCCTTTCATCAGTGCCGGTTTCACTTCCGCGCTGAAATCACACCTGGGGGCCTGATTAAATACTCGGTAGTCCACTCCCATCGGAGTTAGTTGTTACGCCCACTCCCCTTGGTTGTGGAAGGCGCAGGTCCCTGATCCTGTCCCCTCCGGGTTTTGCAGAAGCCGCTGCGGAAACCTACATACAGTGATTAGACTCCGGAACACCATGTGGTGCCCCACCTTACTAGCCACGGACACAAAACTCGTAGTACAGTTTCTTGGGAGGCTAAGATGGTAAGTCTCTTAAGCACACACCTTTTCCCAATCCATGTGGGTACCTCTCTCCCCAACAGTAATTACGATCACAGTGGATGTTCTTTCCTTCCAGGGGGGCGTCGCGCTGTATTTTCAATACTTCACCTCCAATTTTCACAAGCTGTCACGAAGCTCCTGAACGAGAGGGCGTGCCGGTACTCGGTGCTTGCAACCCCGAGATAAACATCACAGCGAAACCACTTCTCCCAAGACAGAAGGGGCCGACACATGCTCGGTGAGGTAAAAGGACTTCAATTTGCCAGTTCTATCTAAGCACAACATGAATATTTACAGCAGCGAAACGCTGGGCAGACGCGTTTCAGGCATTCGCCTTTTATCAGTGCTGGTTTCACTTCCGCGCTGAAACCACACCTGGGGGCCTGTTTAAATACTCGGTAGTCCACTCCCATCGGAGTTAGTTGTTACGCCCACTCCTCTTGGTTGTGGAAGGCGCAGGTCCCTGATACTGTCCCCTCTGGGTTTTGTAGAAGCCGCTGCGGGAACCTACATATAGTGATTAGACTCCCGAACACCATGTGGTGCCCCACCTTACTAGCCACGGACACAAAACTCGTAGGACAGTTTCTTGGGAGGCATAGATGGTAAGTCTCTTAAGCACACATCTTTTCCCAATATATATATACACAGGAAAACTAAACAGCCACTTCCCTTACAAAGAAGTACAAAGTTTGCATGTCTGCAGCCTTTCTTATTTTTCACCTTATTCATCTTCTGCTCAATCAACACATCATCCACACATACACACACCTACTTGCTCCCTTTCTTCGCTGGGGTTATCAATCATTCTTCTTTAATTCAAATTCAAAGTGCAGGCCTTTTATCGACACTTTTTATTATAACAACTAACCCGGCCGAAGGCACTATGAAATTTGCACACTTGCTCCCTTTCTTGGCTGCACTTATCAATTATTACTCAACCCACAACATGCGACTTAGGTTACCTCAGTTAAGGTAGATAACAAGAGCACTCTTCCGTTACAGTCTTACACCAGCCCAAAACAAGCACTAAATAAAGACAACTGCAACTTTCAAATGTTTATTTCTAACACCGTAATTTCATGCCCAGTACCTTAGATAATACAAGCAAACATATTATCAGAAACAAAGTTGTCAGCATTGTTACAATTCCATAAAATACAAAGGGAGAAAGCATCCTATAATATAAAAGGGAAACAGATTCAAAATATACCTACATTTCGCCCTCCCTACTTAGCAGGTTAGTTTATACGTACAGAAGATCTCATACGACTACATAGGCAGACCCATACCTCTGTTACTCAGCAGTAGTGGATCACATTGAGTTCTACAAAAACTGTCAAGATACCAATGTTCACCAACTGTATGTTATCATGCCTGCACAGTGCATTACTAAACGGGCCAGTATCAGAGATGCCACAGCTGCATATGTCTTATGGCTCGAACGTGCGAAGATCATTCCGAATAACACACACAGTATCCAAGATAACCTTGATGTTTCATGCTCTCACTATACACACTAAAGTAGCAAGGCAGTATACAAATGCAGTATCTCAAATTATTCTCATATGAAGCAAAATACTCACCCTTCTCTAAACAATATTGCAAGTGCGTGATGTGTGCAAAGCAGAGCAGGAAAACAAAAATGGCGTTTAAGCTTCTAATAAACCCATGCTAACTTAACATGGTGTAAGTGCAAGGCTCAGCCAACGACACCTTTCCTTGACCAAAGCACATAATATAAACGTGGGCAAATTACGAACACAGAGTCCAAGCCTAAAAAGCAGAGTCAAGTTCAATTTTGCAAAAAAAATTATTCGATCTTTGATAAAAAGCAGTAACTAAATAATAAAGAATATATAGAAAAATCAAAGAGTCTAAATCCAACAGCGTATAAGCACAGTATGTAGCAACAGCCTACAAGAGGAAGTCATTGTTCTCATCTGAAAACATTTCATCCATCCAATTCAATAGTGGGAATGAACATACATGTTCCTCAACGACTGGAGCCTCTATCCCCATCGGAGGAAAACTCGGGTCATCTTCAATGTAACTGCGTGCCAAGAGGTCATGCGCCGCTGCAAAAACATTCCAACGTCCCATTATTCCATGTATTGCTGCTGAGGTCATAATCCCACCGCCAGAACAGAGCAAGTCATGAACTACTAAGGGGCCCATCAGCTGGTCATAATCCGCGTTGGGAGACACCGTACTGCAGAGACACAAATCCAGGGCCCAGTCGAAATCACAGCTCAGGCAATGGAAGACAGGCTGAACGCATGTGAAAAAGGAGAATCGAAACGATAATCCATAAGCTGCACTCAATGTTGCCAGAGGCAGTGCTCAGTAATAATTAAGCATTCGGTTGCGGACCAGCAACAACCGGGACATATTGTCGTCTGCTGCAAGATGTGCATCCATATATAAGTAGACAAATTAATACAAGCACACCGGCAACTAATGTGAGCATTAAGGACAATTCACCAAAGATGCTGGAAAAAATCGAAAGAAAAACACAGACAAGACACAAAATATAGTTTCTACAGAAGTCACAAGGCTATTGCTTATAACTTTAAAAAAGTAAGCTAACCCCCTCCTCGAGGACGCATTAAAGATAGCCTAAATTAACTCCCTAAAATTCCGGGGCACGTCTATATTTAATAAAGCATGCACTTTTGTGCGGGTGTTTGCTACATGAAGGACAAATGCTTCTCTAGCAGATGCAAGAGCGACCTCTTTTTGAGACAATAGCGCTCTTCTACGGCTCATTTGGTTGACTCTGCTTTCAAGGTCGGAAATGACGGTCAGATAGAAACATCTAGCTTCCCATGCAGAGGAGTAAACACAACTTTTTTATAGCAAACCACACGCTCAGTTACCGTAATCATTAAAGCGCATGCCTGCTAACATCGCACAACAATCTGCATTATTTAAAAGTAAATAACTTCAGTTTTCCAGTAAACTGAACGTTGTTATGATAGCAGGTGTCCGAGTGCCTTTCAAAACTCAGGCCAAATTATTCGCATCTTGATTACAAGAGCCATGCAATCGTAGGTGTCCACAAAGTAAGGAGTGATCTGGTGCTATTGAGCAATCCTCGCCATTCTGACAAACTTCTTTTCCCTCCCTCAAGCACCTATATATAAATGGTAATAACCAACCTTCATGGAGATAAGCTCTCCCTAAAAATCAATTCTGCCTATAGCATAGTAATTCATACAAACCTCAAACTTAAACAGGCTAAAAAGTAACGTTAAGATACTGTGGATAAGCCACACAGCTGAATCGGATTTCCATTGAGTGACCACTTCTAACCATTCTCACAGCGCGCCTTGTGCTCTGATTTGACAGTGAGAGAGTGATCGCACCATAGTTTGTACTGCTAATCATTCTCAGCATACGCTACGAATACGCTTCAAGGTTACGCGTCGCATCAAAGCTTACGTATGATGTCACGTACTGGGCCCCGTACGCGAAAGACGCAAATATTTTTAATTGTTTAAAAACATATATATATGTATTTAATGAACATACTCATAGAATAAATTATGTAGGATACGTATGAAAATAGTTTTTTTAAACTTTCAACATTCATATATTACTTTTAAAAGCAATTACACAAATCGCGCTGGAGCGTCATACGAACCCACATCGTAAGCGTACGCAAAGCCATGAGACTTTAAACTAAGAGATTTCATTGGTTCATAACATTTCCTATTCCAACTCTTTGAAAGTTCTGGCCCATTTTAATCATTGTACTTTCACTTTCTAAGAAGAAGCATCTCTTCTGAGAGTATTGTCAAATAGAAGGAAAATTACCATAATAACCACACAGACACAGAGATATGAATATGAGGATTTAATGTCCCATTGCTAGACTCGCGGCAACTCCAGTGCCCGCCTATGTTCCCAGAATGCAGTGGCCGCACGCTCTGGTAAACTAGAGTGCGTCGCAACACGAATGTTTAAGGAGCTACAAAGGGACCCCATCCCCCGGGACTCAAAAAATAACATTTGGGACCGTGTGGGGAACCCCAATACCCCCCACGGTCCCAGCCAGCTCCCCGGGTTGTTTGAAAGCCGGCATTGCTTTGTCAGAGAGACCAGTATATATGCTCCTCTCTCTAACAAAAAGCAACCTGCTTTCCTACTTAAAAAAGACAGCATATTAACTTGCTATCTCTTTCAAATAGGAAAGCGGTTTGCTGTACTAAAGTGGGAGCCACGACGCTCCCGCCCTACCATAGCAAACAGCAGAGTCCCGGGGGTAGGCACCCCGGGACACTGCAGAAGCCGGCCCTGGGAGGTGTCGGACCCCAGGGCCATCGAGAGCTCCAGGAGGGAGGCCGCGCGGCCCCCTCCCAACATTAAAAAACCCTGAAAGATGGTGGTCCCCACAGCTGGGGCGTCCATGCCCTCATGGACCCCCCAATGTTAAATATTACTGCCCCAGGAAGGTGGCGGTCCCCGGAGCATGTGGGGGTGGGCCTTGAACCCCCCCGTATACTTCAAAATAAAACCCAGGGGGTGGCGTTCCCCAGGGCTCAGGGGACCTTTCAATACTCCATTATAGAAAAAAACTTGCCCCCGAGATTTGCCCCCCCCACCCGGAGCTAATCAAGAATAAAACGAACTTCTAGTTTTTTTTTACTTTCCCACCGCATACGAGTACGATACGCGTAACCTGCGGTTTAAATTTTTTGGGGGGGGCCCTAAAGATCCAGATCCGACTTCCTCAGCAGGCCTAGAGGGTCAACATTTTTCTACCCTGCCCCCTTTCCTTATTTTTCAACTTTCTTTTACTGTTTTCTTGTGACTCGCTGCTACTGAGGCACAAGATGGCCGCCAACACTTCCTGGTTTTGAGAGTTGACAGCCAATCAGCATACAGCTTGCGCTCGTAAGTGAACGGATCTCCGTCCGCGTATAGAACTCTGTCTCTAGATATCGCTAAGACTTTACTTGTAATTTTCTCAGAAACTATTGAACGGATTTACACCATTTAACAAAAAGCACAATCTGCGAACCGAACTCTACCTCTCTGCCAAATTTGGTGTAATTCTGTTCAGCCGTTCGGGTTGTAGGCCTGGCTAAAGGCCCCTATGGAAAATTGCATTGGGAAAACACGTTTTGGGACCCCCCTTTTTTCTCGGCCCCCACTTGACCAATCACCCCCAAACTTTCAGGGACGGAGCGGAACCGAGCAGGCCATTTTCTTAGAGAAATTCGCGAAGATTCGTCCTCCGGCGCCAAAGTTATTACAAATAGAATGTTGTGGATTTCCTATGGAAAGTAGGTACTACTATAACTACCTACTGGCGACCGCTGGTAGGTAATATACATACACACATATATATATTTATACAAAGTGATCCTCAGGCCATGTGAGAGCGCTCAGCAGTGTGTGCTCCACCCAGGGGTCGGATCCTGACCCAGGAATATATATATATATATATATATATATATATATATATATATATATATATATATACAAAACATCATTTACATTATATTGTATTTGTCTCACGATGTAAATGTATAGGCATTTATATAGCGCACTATTTACCCGGAGGGTCCCAAGGCGCTTCGACCGCTGCGAAACCCTTCCTGGCTTCCCTGAGAGATGGTCCCTTAATGGGTATCTCCAGGGTGAGACCAGGCTTCCCCGGCAGTCTGGTGGGGCCATTAGTGAGGATGAGGCAAGCTAATGCCCAGAGTTGCCAAGTGTGATCGCTGATCAGAGTGGGCACCGAGGCGAGAGAATTATCGAGTCCGCTGACCCTGGTCCAGAAACCTGCCGCGCCGGGAATCGAACCCTGGTCCCGGGCCGTCCTCTGCTCTCGGGTCTGCCGCCTCTAACCAGTGAGCCACACTACCTCACTAATAATGATTATGTGATAATGTGTTGCATTGCTAAACACTTATAAGATCCAAAAGGCGAGACCTATTGGCTATGCCAATGTTTATTTTTCGTGTGCTTTGTGATCATCTGACACAGCGGCGAAAGGCAGACAGTGGCAATGTCTGCTTGTGAACCGTCTGTAGCGGTAATAACGAAGGGCACTTAACAGCGCTTTTATACTGAACTGGATAAAAAAAATGTTAAACTGAATTTGTGAATTTGCACTATTGTGAAGCTGTAACACTGTCTTTTTTTAAACATTACCGAATAAATTGTGCCTTATTATGTAGGGGGTACTCACGGCTTGCTAATCACGCACAATACACCTGATTTGATTGTGTTTTCCCAGGGGCGGCTCTAGGGTCAAGGTGGCCCTGGGCAGGGAGCGTAGGTAGGGGGCCCCGGAAGAGGGGGTCCGGGTGGGGCAGAGCGCGGGGGCCAGTAAAGAGTGGGGGGGGTCAGGGTGTTTAGAAGTGGAACTGAGCCGGAGGCCGCCAAATCCCTGCCAGGGGCCGCCACACAAATATTTATCCATCCTCAGAGGATAAATATATTAAGGATATATATTGGTGTGGTGGCCCCTGGGGTTTGGTGGCCCTGTGCAGGTGCACAGCTTGCACATGAGCAATAGAAGGGGGTTCCCCGCGGGTGACTAACTGATATAGGCAGGCCAGAGGGGGGGAAAAGAACAGTCAATAGAACAAGAGAATTTACCCTGCCTTTTGGTATATGGGCCCTAGGTAGAGGGTCCCAAACTGATCAAAATAAAGGGGTGATTAACCTGGGAGTTAGAGCTGCAAACTACACATACAAGGTCATACCAGAAAGACTCAACAGTATATATTCAAAATATATTATTTTATTTTCTTTAAATATATTTTTTCTTTTTTTAAAGCAAAGATATCAAAGGACATATAAAAATGGAGCCATATTTACAAACTCCATAATGCATGGGAAACATCGCAAAAAACATATGAACTGATAAAGAGACAATAAGGGAAACCAAGTGGTTATACTACATTCAACCTTGCCCAGCACCACTCATACTTCAAACACATTATCTTATATACATCCTCTCACTATACCCTATATCCAGTCACACAACTCTCATTCTTCCATTCATTTCTCAGTCCTGGCGTATACAACACATAGATGTCCACTATGTCGTAAGGATCGGAGTGTTCATCCAGGCAGATGACTTTTGATACGGGTCCAGTTGTAATTAGGAAAAGACACCGTATTCCTGGAAGTGCAAGCCCTGGTTTTCCCGCCCCGGTTCATCACGGCATATCAGTGCCGACTGAACGGAGGGCAAGGAAAGTAGGCGAGGTACTTCCGGTCTCCTGGGCTAGACGGCAATCAGCTGTCTGGTGTGGAGGGGGGAGGAAACTATTTAAACCGCCTGCATGGACGCGCAGCGGGTGCGCCAATGTTGCACCAGGGGCAAGCCCGGGACCTGGGGCCAGAACCTCTGCCCGTTTTTTCCCATTTCACACATACACCGCAGAGCAATTATGCATGATATGCCCTCCCATCCAAGATCTATGTAAACATAGTATACAGATGGGTTCTTGCACACATAATTACAGCCACTGTTCCTATACAATGGCAGGCAACAAGGGACAAACTAACAAGGATCAGGAATTTAAAATGATACTGGTCAATTTTAGATCCCTCAAAAAGCATAAACACAAGCTCCACGATCATCTGACTGATAACCAACGAGATATCATGTTTCTGACTGAAACATGGCTGAACAAAGATTCTGCTCCAGAAATCCTGGAGACCCTCCCTCTGAATTATGGGATTGTCAGACTTGATCATCAAGCGAACTGGGGGTGGGAGGAGGTAGCTATTATCCATAAGCTAACAGTACAATGCTCACTTTAAGCGTTGACCATTGAAGACAGTGAGGCAGACTTCTTTACTATCATGGCGAATACTAATTATGTCATGAAAGGTTTTTTAATTTATGGACCACCAGCCCCTATTGCACAGTTTGCATCTAGCTTCAGAGAACGAATAATACAACCAGCACTGCAGTACTCCGGAAGCTGAGATCGGCCCGGGACCAGGGTTCAATTCCCAACGTGGCAGGGTCTTGGGTCAATGTCCGCGGACTCGATAATTCTCGCCTCGGCGCCTACTCTAACCCTGGGCTCCACTCTGCAAATCTGGGCAATAGCTTGCTTAATCTTCACAATGGCCCCTTCAACGCCGGGGATGCCTGGTCTCACCTTGGGGGTGCCCAGGAGGGACCATCTCGCAGGGAAAGCCAGGACGGGTTCCCCAGCGGTATACAGCGCCAGGACACTCCGAGATGGGGTAACAGTGCGCTTTACAAGTATACTTCATTTATATTTACATTTACATAGGAGACATGAATTTACACGTTGATGCTATTAATAATACTGCAGCACAAGAGCTCTGTCAGGAGTTGGGTGCGTTACAGCTGGTGCTGCAATCCTCCCTCCCTACTCACCAACATGGCCACCTATTAGATCCAATTTTTGCCAAATGGGGGAGCTAACGGTTGAAAATCCTATTGCAGTCCCATGGACAGACCATTAATGGAGAAGTGTGGCTCAATGGTTAGAGTGGCAGACCCTGATGCAGAAGTCTGGCCTGGGACCAGGGTTCAATTCCCGCCTCGGCGGTTCTTGGGCTCAATTTCCTCGAACCTGATCATTCTTGCCTCGGTGCCTATTCTAATCATGAGTGCAACTCTGAGCAATAGCTTGCTTAATCTACACAACGGCCCCAACAATGCTAGGATGCCTGGCTTCACCTTGGGGGTGTCCAGGAGTGGGCACCTCACAGGGAAAAGGCCAGGAAGGGATCCTCAGCGGTATTTGTACAAGCGTTGAGATGCATCCGGGTAGTCGTGCGCTATACAAGTGCGTAATTATCATTTTATTATCATTATATGAACCATTTTAGCACCAGGATTCCCAACACCCCTTTCCTGCCTAAGGCAAGGGTAGGGAGACTGCAAAGGAAATGGGCTGGATTCTCAGCAGCTAACTTTAATCACGCCCTCCAGCAGGGCGGTCCACCGGGTGGGAGTGATGCAGAATCCGCCTGCATCTTGATGGGCGACAGGATAACTGAGGCGCAAGACAGAGTGGCCCCATGGGCCCCGTGTGCACCGAGAAGACAGTCAAACTCTGCCCCTTGGTTCAACAAAGAACTCAGAGCAGTTAAGTCATCATTTAAGAGCTTGGAAAGAAGCTGGAGAGGAGACTTTTCAGATCAAAGGAGGACCACTTATAAGACCAGCCTTAAACACTACCACGCGCTCATTAGGAAAACCAGGGCTGCGTATTATAACATGAAGATAGAGCAAGCCGAAAACTCCTCTAGAGAGTTATTTATGGTTTTTAGTGAGCTATCATCATTAGCCAGAACCATGGCTCCTAGTAGCGACTCAGTGGAGTATTGTAACCGGATTGCAGACTTCTTCTTTGAGAAGGTGGAAAAGATCTATAACACCTTCCCGGAGGAGGCACGCAATGGGAGATTGAAGGGGGTGGGAATATGTATCATGGAGGAAACACTCCGCCTCTCCAGTTTTAACCTCCCCTCCTGTGACGATCTCAA
This sequence comes from Lissotriton vulgaris, assembly GCF_964263255.1. Lineage (NCBI taxonomy): Eukaryota > Metazoa > Chordata > Amphibia > Caudata > Salamandridae > Lissotriton > Lissotriton vulgaris. The sequence goes on from NC_141686.1 coordinate 110,283,797, forward strand.
AAAGACGGCCTTGGGCATTAAGTCTGGCCCACCAAGGGACCCTACGACTCCTAAAATGCTGAGGGAGAGTATGGAGGTACTTAGACCCTATATTGGACACCTCTTAAAACTCTCCTTTGATTCAGGGGTGGTCCTACAAAAGTAGAAAGAACCGGTGGTTATCCCTAGAAAAAAAAGCAGTGTGCAAGTGCGAGCCAGCTGGAGAACCTTCGACCAGTCTCGCTTCTGCCTTATTTTGCTAAAATAGCAGAAAAAGTGGTCAATACTCAACTGACTATGCACATTGACCAGCACGGCCTACTCCATACAACTCAATCGGGCTTTTGGGCCATATACTCCACGGAGTCAGCACTACTTCTGTGTACAGAAACCATACGCAGGCACATAGATGAAGGGCAGATGGTGGCATTGGTCGTGTTGGACCCCAGTGCCGCTTTCAACACCGTCGCCCATCCAATACTCCTACAGCACCTTAAGGAAGGAGGGCTGGATAATCTGGCCTTGCAGTGATTGAGATCTTTTCTACAGGATAGAAGTTTTTAAGTGTCCCAATGACCACACTACTCCAAGAGCATTAAGCTGGCTCAAGGGGTTTCCCAGGTTTCTATACTCAGCCCTACTCTTTTTAATCTCTATATTGCCCCTCTGGCAGACATCATTGGGAAATACGGTATTAGTGTTGTGTCATATGCGGAAGACACGCAACTAGGAGTGACTCAATCCCACATAGAGGCAGCCACCACCTTCACCTTCTGTTTACAGGAGCTAGCAGCCCGGATGTCGAGCAACTGACTAAAATTGAACGGCAGTAAGACGGAAGCCCTGATTGTACCACTAAGCACTGGAACCCCACCCCCAAGCTCTCCGGACGGAACCATCAGAAAACTCCTTCCTGAAAAAACTCAAAACATGGCTCTTTCAGCTATAGGACAAGCGTCACACGATCATTTGCCGCCACAGGGAGGTCCGAGTAGCCTGCAGCACGGGGACACACTAGCTAGTGTAACCAAGCGCTTTACAAGCTCACTTATTATTTATTATTTTCAGTAGATTGTGGCTGTTTAAGTTGGAATTGACTGAATACGGCCCCTCTGAAGAGTTGGGACTTCCGCAGCGCCGCAGGGGCCTTCATTATAACCCTGCATTCATAGCTACCATTGGCCCTGAAGGACTGATAGAGCCTCTCCACCTTCCCGCCCTTGATTAATGAAATTACACCTAGCAGTGCCTGATCAGTCACAGGCTGTCGAGTATGAATGTCGGGGTTTTGCATCTTGTTTCCATTGTGTGTACATGTGGTGAGAAAGGAGAATCCCTCTACTAGGCATAACATTAATATGTTACTAAGGGAGACATTGCCTCTGGTGCCTCTGAAAGAGCTACATTAATATTAATTCCAGATTTCTGAAAGGTCCATGTTGTTTGTTGAGTAAAACGAGAGAAGCAACCAGCCTATCATTTGTTAGCCCCAGAAGGCTTCAATTTATATTACCAAACAACCCAGTCTCAGACTATTTTTCAGGCAAACGGCTGGTTTATCAAGCTTCACATCTGTGACCAACGAGGGAGTCAGCTAGGCACCGTCACAATCTGTTTATGTAGGAGGGTGAGGGCTATACTACGTAAAGATAGAATCTGTGCATGTATGGTTCTAAAGTTTTCTAAGTCCAAGTGTGATCAAACCATCCACTCCATGTGTTTTCATGGCATTTTGGGATTTTAGTCCTGGGCTATAATGTGATAAACAGGACTACAAGTACCGGAAGTCAAAGCAGGCAATCGGAGACAGTGAGTTTCTGGTGCATAGACCTCAAAAATCGTGAGACTCTGTGAATCTTGACTGATAGTTTTTTTTAAACAAAATGTTATTGTTTACAGAACAAATCCTTTCAGTTGGCATCCATTCTTATACAATAAACTCAATTTCTGTGCAGAACAACTTTAAGCTAACATTCCCCCACTCCTCCTGTTTCCTCCCTCACCTTCCCTGGCGTGTCCCGGCGGGTATTACTACTAAGTAGGCGACAGCATATCGACATGTCACCTTGCAATCTTTCGTTTTTTAGTTCAGCCATATTTTATTGTACATTTTCCAAAACAAACAGGGAAACATGGACAGTAATAAGGTACCCATGCCTTATTACGAAAAGCCCTGGGTGTAGAAATGTGAACGGGTGGACTGTTACATATGACAAAGCCCAGGAAACATGTACAATTAAGAGCAGAGTAACCTATGGTATATGCACCAACCCATGTAAATGACTGGTTGGGGAAAAAAATGATTAATAAGAAAAAGATAAAGAAACAGAAAAGCTAATAGGTGTAGAATCAGGTGATATGTGTAGGAAGGCGGAACCTAAGGAGGCTTTAGAATATGTAGGTGTAGATGTGGATTGAGGAGTATATTCTCATCACGCCAGGAATCAAGTCTGTTGCTGTGTCTGATGATTGAACATCTAGGGAGAGTAGCGACTTGAGAGGGCAAGTGACTGGTGTCAGGGATTTTAGGGAGTGGTTACCCCGTTAGGACTTCACGGTAGTTTAGAGGTAGCAAAATAATTGTGGAGAGAGTCCCAAATAGAGGTGTTGCGCACTATCCACAGGGAGTTTTGCCGGGAGGTGTTATCTTTACCTCTTAGGAAGGAGACCCAGTTTAGCCAAGAGCAAAAAGAGGTGGCCGCAGTGTTCTTCCAGTTAGATAGAACTGTTTTACAGGCAGCAGTAAGAAGAATGTCAATTAAGAGGCTATCTTTACGTGAACTGATACTTGGGTCAAGGAAACCTTTGATTAGGATTAGGAAGTTCCGTTCTAGATGGACCCTACAGATGGAGTGAATAAAGTGAAATACAGAGTCCCAGAATGGTGAAACCTCGCTGCAGTGAAAGAGGAGGTGGGGAAGATCTTCAGTCAGGTCATTACACTTCCAGCAAGCTGGATTATCTCTGAGGGAGAGTTTATGAAGACGAGCCCGAGTCCAGAAGGTCCTGTGTAGTAGCCAGAATTTCGTCTGTGGAAGGACTGAAGAGTTATTTTTATGAGACTACTGACTTCCATATTAGGTGCCAGGACTCCAACGAAACCGACTCTGTGGGGTCCCACTTTGTTTGGAGTTTTGAGGGCAGGATAGCAGACTTAGGTTTTAGTAGGTGATAGAACTTGGAGGCCTGGTGACCTTATTTATTAAAGGTTAGGATGGTTTTGACAAGAGATGGGTCTTTAGTTTGGGGTTTTAGCTTAGATAGACTGACTTTAAGCTTCAGGAAATTGTTCTGTAAGTTGAAGCGGCATTATAGTTCCCTAATGGACAGTGGTGATTGTGGGGGCCCTCGATCCTTCAAGAAGGGATTGCCCATAGATGCCCAGTGCGGCCACCAGGGAGAAGAGCTCTGAATTCTAATTTTGGTGTTGTTCCATAGAGAGGATATATTCGAGTTGGAGATCGAGGTTTCCAAAATTCTATCAATTTTTAAGAGGGCTCTTCAAGGCCACTCGGTGACTTTTAGGTAGTTTTTTGACGGGTGGATGGCGGGAGGTGCGCTTTATCTGGAGTTATATCACACACAAGCCACACATTAGTATAGGCAGGTGCAGTGGTTCCATCCCTGAATGGAGATGGTGGGTGTAATGAAATGGGGGTTGCAATTCTAGGGTCTCCTGCTGTAGCGTATCTGATTCTTCTTATTTTTTGTCTTTATTCTCACAGGTGACACTGCACATTTGCTTTCCTATATGTAACTTATTGTTGTATTCAAGTGACTAGACAATTATGTGATTGTAAGCAACTGGCTGGTATTTTGTATTGTTTGTTATTCTATGCAAAATGGCAATAAAGATTTTTTTTTTTAAAAGAAGACATTTAAGAGGGCTCTTTTGGTGTTGTTGAAGATGTATTTACCAGTGGCGGGGGTTTGGGGATGCTTGTTAAGAGAGAAATCGGCTGAAACTTGCTAGGAATTTCCCTCTCAATCGATAGCCATGTGGGGGTGTAGTCCGGAGATTGAGTGAACCAAAGGGACCCCTGTCTGGCCAAATTAACACCTCTGAGGTGAACCGTTAGGCACAGTTTTTTTATAGAAATTATTGGTTGTTTGTTTTGCCAAATAAATTCATTTATTAATCTATCAGCCTTTTGTATGGAATCATCTGATAGAGCTAGAGGAAGCACGTTCGTGAGGTAGTAAATTATGGAGGTGATCATCATTTTGATGGTCTCAATGCAGCCTTCATCTGAGGAATTTAGGGTCCCAGCTCTCTCATAGAGCTTCAACCTTCCTCAGTGTTTGAGATTCATTATGATTAAGAGATTCAAGGATATCCGAGTTCAATTCCAGCCCCAAGTATTTAACAAACTTTGGTTGCCAGGAAAGACCTGTGGGTTAGAAGAGGGTACTGGAGCAAAGATTATTCAGAGCAAGGATTTTAGGCTTGTCTTTGTTAAGTTTGTAGTTTGAGACATGGGCATATTCTTCTGTGGTCTGGAGCAAGGGAGGGATGGACTGGGTGGCGTTTTCTGTAATAATTAAGATATCATGAGCGTAAGCCACGACTTTCACTTCAGCACTATTGAAGGAGATACCATGGATGTGGGGGTTATTTCTGATCTTATGCAGTAGAGGTTCTAGGCTCACAATGAATAGTGACGGCGAAAGGGGGCAGCCTTGTCTTGTACCTCTTTCTAATTTAAGTGATGGTGAAAGTAGACCTCCAGATCTAATTTTAGCTGACAGACCGCTATAGAGAGCCATGATCATCTTGGTGAAGGTTCCCTTAAGTTGAATTTCTGAAAAGATTCACGTAGCAAAGTCCAAGAAACCCTATGGAATGCTTTTTCAGCATCAAGAGTAATTGCAACTGTTTTGGTGGAGGCTGTCTTGACCTTTTCAATAACGTGGCAAAGGAGACAAGTGTTTTCATTGGATATTCTATGTTTCATGAAACCCACTTGTGAGTGACCAATTAGCCGGGGGAGAAGAGGTTCCAGCATCTTGTAGAGTATATTGGTGTAAATCTTTGCCTCTAGGTAAATTAGAGAAATTGGCCTATAATTTTTAACCTACTTCAGGTCTTTCCCCTCTTTGGGGATTACGATAATAGTGGCTTCACTAGTGTACCGGATAGAGTACCGGAGTCAGCGAAGTATTTGAAGAGGGTTAAAAGGGTCAGGTTAAGTATATGAGCAAAGGTTTTGAAAAAGGTAGTTGTGTATACATCTGGACCAAGGGCTTTATGTGATTTTTTTATTGGTCGGAGATGGTCGGGAGAGGAATGTCTCTGAGATAATCTATGCAGGAGGATGCCGTGATCATCTGGCTATAGAGATTGGTAGAACTATTTAAGAGTTTCTAGTATTTTCTGTGGTCTAGTGGGTGATGTTATCTTTGTCAGTAAGGGAGTCGATTCCCTTGTTATCCTGCTTATGTTTTAAATAGGAGGCTAGGGTTTTCACTGTTTTGTTTGCATCTCATAGTTTAAACTTTTCTATTTGTTGACCCATAATCCTGCTTTTTTGCTTAGGATTCTATTGTATTCATAATTCTTTTTGGTGACGTTTAAGAGGGTTTGGAGGTTCAAATTAGATATGTGGTCTGTCTCCAATGATTTAATGTATTTTTCTAGGTTCAGAAGTTCTTCATTATGTTCTTTATTAATTTTGGATTGGATGTTAATGAGGGTCCTTCGTACCGTAGCTTTCAGAGCCTCCCAGTGGTTGGAAGGGGAGGTACCTTAGATTAAAATGTCTTTCAGGTAGTTTAGAATAGTTGTTTCAATCCCCTCCTTTGAGGACCTATTGTAGCGATATCGACACCTATCCCTTATTCACTCTTGGTTGATTCACCTTATCTTACTTGGGGTAGTTACATTAGTACCAGTGAAGGAAAGAGATATGGCCGAGTGGTCTGAAATTTGTCTAGTCAATGTGTCAGTTTGATCGATTAGCTGAATATGTGGTTTGGATATCAATGGGTAGTCTATTCAGGAACAAGACATATGGGGGTTAGAGAAGTAGGTGTAGTCCATGGTGTCTGTGTGTTGAAGTCTCCAGGCATCATAAAGACCGACTCTGGTGCATAGCTTGTGTAATGATTTGTCTGCCCTAGATGGTTGAAGGGAGGACCTGGGCTGTCTGTCAATTGTAATATCCATGGGGAGGTTGAAGTCGCCACCCAGAATAATAAGGACACTGATCAATCAATCAGTCATACCATTTGTAAAGCGCACTACTTACCCGTGAGGGTCTCAAGACGCTGGGGGTGGGGAATGCTGCTACTGCTCGAAAAGCCAGGTCTTGAGGAGTCTTCTGAAGGTTAGCAGGTCTTGGGTCTGCCGTAGGTGGGTGTGGAGGAAGTTCCTGGTCTTTGTGGCGAAGTGGAATAATGATCTGCCGCTGGAGGTCGCTCTTTGGATACGGGGGAGGGCAAGGTCAGCAGAGCGGAGCTGGCGGGTAGGGGTGTGGAAGCTGAGTCGTCTGTTGAGGTACGCTGGTCCGGTGTTGTGAAGTGCCTTGTGTGCATGGGTGAGGAGCTTGAAGGTTATCCTCTTGTTGATGGGGACCCAGTGCAGGTCTATCAGGTGGGGTGTGATGAGGCTGCGGCGAGGGATGTCGAGGATCAGGTGTGCAGAGGCGTATTGGATGCGGTGTAGCTGTTTCAGGAGTTTGGCAGAGGCTCCTGCGTAGAGGGCATTTCCGTCATCTAATCTGCTGCTGACGAGGGCCTGGGTGACGGTTCTTCTCGTTTCGGTGGGTATCCACTTGTAGATCCTGCGGAGCATTCGGAGGGTGTTAAAGCAGGAGGAAGAGACGGTGTTGACCTACTTGGTCATGGGTAGGGTGGAGTCGAGGATGACCCCTAGGTTGCGTGCATGGTCGGTGGGTGTTGGGGCTTCTCCCAGTGCTGTCGGCCACCAGGAGTCGTCCCAGGCCGAAGGGGTGGATCCTAGGATGAGGACCTCTGTCCCAGTTCAGCTTCAGTTGGCTGTTCCTCATCCATTCAGCGACGGCTTTCATTCCTTCATGGAGGTTGGTTTTGGCGGTGTGGGGTTCTTTGGTGAGGGAGAGGATCAGCTGAGTGTCATCGGCATAGGAGATGACGTTGAGGTCGTGCAGTCGGGCGACGTGGGCGAGAGGTGCTATTTAGATGTTGAACAGCGTTGGGCTGAGGGATGAGCCCTGCGGTACGCCGCAGATGATCTTGGTGGCTTCGGAGCGGAAGCGGGGAAGGCGGATGCTCTGTGTTCTGCCGGAGAGGAAGGAGGTGGTCCAGTCCAGGGCATTCTCTTGGATCCAGGCGTCATGGAGGCGTGTTCATAGTGGGTGGTGGCAGACCATGCCAAAGGCGGCTGACAGGTCCAGAAGGATAAGGGCCGCTGTTTCTCCGTTGTCTAGCAGGGTCCTGATGTCATCGGTGGCGGCGATGAGGGCAGTTTTGGTGCTGTGGTTGCTGTGGAACCCGGACTGGAAAGGGTCCAGGATGCTGTTCTCCTCGAGGTAGCGGATCAGTTGTTTGTGGATGGTCTTCTAAATGACCTTCACCGGGAAGGGAGCAGGGAGATGGGCCGGAAGTTCTTGAGGTCCGCCTTGGGTTTCTTGAGTAAGGCGTTGATCTCGGAGTGCTTCCAGCTCTCTGGGAAGGTTGCTGTCTCAAAGGAGATGTAGATGACTTTCCGGAGATAGGGTGCAATGGCTGTGCTGGCTTTGTTGAAGATATGGTGTGGCATGGGTCTGACGGAGATCCGGAGTGAATGGTGCTTATGATCATGATGGTGTCATCATCGTTAATATTTGTCCAGGAGAGCAGGCAGTTGGTGCGGATGGTGTTCGTGGGGCGGGGGTCTCGGTGGTTGTCGGGCGGTCGTGGCGTTGAAGCTGTCGTGGATGTTTGCGATCTTGAGGTGAAAGAAGGTGGCCAGCGAGTCGCACAGGTCTTGCGAAGGTGAGACACCGTTGGTGTTTGAGCTGGGAATGGAGAGTTCCTTCACGATGTTGAAGAGCTCTTTGCTGTTGTGTGCATTGTTGTCTAGGCGGTCTTTTAAGGATGTCCTTTTGACGGATCTGATGAGGTGATGGTGTCTGCGGGGAGTGTTCTTGTGGGCTGCGATGATGTCCAGTGTTCGTTCACTGAGCCGGTTCTTCTCCAGTTTTTGGCAGGTTTGCTTGGAAGCCTGGAGGTCTACAGTGAACCAGCTGGCTTTCTTGCAGGTGTGACTGTTGGAGGGCTTCTTGAACATGGCGAGGGTGTTGGCCCCATCGTTGATCCACTGGTTGAGGTTGCGGGCAGCGGTGTCGGGGTCGGCGGGTGGGCTCTGGGCGAGGGTGGTGGTTAGCTGGTCTTTGGTGACTTTACTCCAGCAGCGGCGAGGCATCTGTTGGGTGCAGTGGTGCGCGTTGGGCTTCTTGAAGGTGAAGTGAATGCAGCGATGGTCGGTCCAGTGGAGTTCGGTGGTGTGGTTGAAGGAGACGTGGGGGCTTGCGGAGAAGATGGGGTCAAGAGTGTGACCGGCAGAGTGGGTGGGTGTTGTGACGAGTTGTCTGAGTGCAAGGTTGGCTAGGTTGTCGATCAGGGTGGTGGAGTCGGTGTCATTGCTGTTTTCGAGGTGGTAGTTCAGGTCATCGAGGAGGATGTAGTCGGTGGAGGCGAGGGCGTGTGTGCTGATGAAGTGGGCGATGGACTCACTGAACTGTGGTCGGGGTCCAAGGGCCTGTAGAGGAGGGTTCCTCTGAGGGTGGTGTTCGGGTCGGTGTGGATCTGGAAGTGCATGTGCTCGGCGGTGCTGAGGCTGTCGTCAGTGTTGGTCTAGACTCTGAAGGTGTTCCAGTGGACGATGGCGATTCCGCCTCCTACTCCGCTGGTGCGGTCCCTGTGGGTGATCTTGTAGCCTTCCAGGACGGCTATGGCGATGTCAGGTGCAGAGGCGGGGTTCAGCCAGGTCTCCGTCAGGAAGGTGATTCTGGGGAGGTTGAGTCGAGTAGGTCCCAGAGTTCAACTGCGTGTTTGTGGGCAGAGTGGGTGTTGAGGAGGATGCATCTGAGGTAGTTGGGTTTTTTCCTGGTCGGCGGCTTGGTGGGCGGATGCTGGTGAAGCTGCAGTTCCGGCAGGTGAAAGGTCCGTGGGTGTGCTTCGGGCGGCCAGGGCGCAGGTGTGTGATCATCCCGTGTTTAGTACGTGGAGGGTGCTGGCATCGTAGTGGTGTCGGGCGCCGTGGCGGTTGCGGGGGCCAGGGGTTCTGGTGCTGGGCATGGTCCAGGCACAGATGGGCACAGAAGGGCTTGCCTTAAGCGCCAGCGGTGCGCCCGTTGCATGCTCCCTCCATATAAGGGGAGTTGGGAGGGAGGAGCAGCTGGGAAGCAGGAGCGGGGTGGCGAATGGGTGAGCAGGGACGCAGCGGCGGGAAGAGCGGGATAAGAGAAGGGTGACGGATGGTGGGGAACACAGAAGGCAAGCACAGCACAGAAACAAGCGGGGGGAAAGAATGAAATAAGGCAATCAGCAACAAGACAAGTACAAAATAAATTAGGCAATCAGCAACAAGACAAGTACAGTCAAAGCAGTCCAAAGCAGTACAGCAGAGTGAGAAAGCACCAGTACAACCTGAGGCAGTACCGCGGTTTGGGGAGCGACCTGCCTGACAGGAATTTTGCTCAGGGGAATTGTTAGAGAAACCCAGATCTCAGGATCATCCGTATTCCGGCCGTATACATTGAGTACATGGAAATGCCTTGAGCTTTTTGTGAAATTCGTTAGGACCCATCTTCCATTATTACCAATCACACATGATTCGGTTGACAGGCCTGAGTTCTTGCATATTAAAGTGGCCACCCCGCCTTTCTTACTTTCACTGGTCGAGTCAATTACGTCAGCAATCCAACTCTTTTTAAAGCTCACAAGCCCACCTTGGGCCATTTTTAGGTCTCGTAGCGAAAACAGCGCGTAAGCGCTGTGTCTCGCCAGAGATCTTTTGTTGCTGACTCTGCTTCCCAGGAGACAGCACCTGGCCGGGCGCATCTCGCAAAAGGCGATCGGCGCAGGCCACGCGCACGCGAACGCGCTCGCCGTGTCTGTCTCCTGGGAAGCGCATACATACACAGGCACACTTCCCCCTGCACGCATGCGCACACACAGACACACACACACACGAGCGCACATACACGCACGCACACATACAGAGACCCCCGTCGCGCGCACACACACACACACGCCTGCACACACAAGCGCACCGCCCCCCGTCCCACTTACCGCCAGTCTGGTATTCTGTAGGCTCCGCGGGGCTCCGCCCGAGGGAGAGCCCCGCGTCACCTTGAATTATGTCCGCCTTCCAGCGCGTGGAAGATCCGGGGCCAATGGACTCCGAGAACGAGGCTGACGTCACAGCACCCCTCCCCGCCCCCTCCGCTGCCGCCACCGCCGGACGACGCAGACTGCCATTTGAGCCGTGAAACCCCTTGTTACATGCATTAGCAAAAGTTCTCCCGCTTTGTTGCAAACTGCTTTGGGTGTTGCAACATTGTACAGCCTTCTTCCATCAACCTCACTTCAGGACACCAAGAGTTGTGGGGGGATTCACTGAAGGAACTCTTAAAACGCCACACACAGGCGCATGAAAGGGACCTCGGTTACTTTAGACAGGTCTCTACGCAGGTAGGACACTTCTTACCCCATGAGCCTCCATCATTCCTTATCCGCGATATCTAAAACCTGCCTGCTGCAGCTACGTCCCTCTTCAAACCTACAGGTGGAGCGTTGCCTACATCGCATTACACGAGCTTACCTGCACATCCCCGGGGAAGTAAACCACATGGTGAGGGGTTGTTCCCCGTAGCAGCAGCAACTCGTTGGTCCTGTGGGGGTTAGAGCCCGGCACAGCCGGCAGTCTGATGGCGGGGAGCGTGCTTATAGTTCGGCACTGCAGCACCCGCACAGCACAGCAGAGCACTGCTCGCACTGGGCTTAAACGCAGGGCAAAGGTGCACCATCGGCCAAGGGGCGTGGCTTTACATTGCCACACCAAACGCCGACGGAACGCGCATTTGCACAGGTCCAGCCATAGCAAACACGCGCCAACGACTCTTCTCATTACTTCTGAAAGATCGATTCGCATCTGAGCCAATGACACAAAAAATGGACTGTAAGGCCAAACCCCTTTAGAATGAGAATGTTGAAAGACACGAGGGACACGGGATATAGACGTGTTAGTATCATGGAGTATGTGAAGTATAGTGTAAGCCACCGTACTCTCCCCCGATACATGGAAAGCAATTTGGTGGGGAGCTGGTCTGGATCTTGGAGGTACAGTAGGCGGTAAAGTAGTTCCCCCATTTATATAGCGAATGCACGCATTGCGGCGTTTTGCTGAAGTCGTTTGCTCATATCATGGAGCAGCATAAGTATTTTTTTTTCCAGTACCGCGTTCCAATTTCAGCTGAAATCGTGTTACGAAGTACTGATACGCGTGTGGATTTATTGCATGTTTGCCCCAGGGAAGGCGAGCTTTCATGCAAATAGCCAATTTGTATTAACAGAAGCAGACACTATGGTCGGTTGTTTTATAACTTTCCATCCTTTCATTCATTACCATATTTAAGAGAACTTCGAAATGCACGACTTCAGGATGTGTGCTGTACAAAAACTTATCATGTGTTTGATTAATGTATTATAGCAACCCCTGTCATCCAAAGGGTTTACATAACCACATCTTCTCACCTGTCCTGCTTACAACAATCGACCCCTCTCGCCAGCCCTGCTTCTAACCACCTTATCTTGCCTGCTCTGCTTACAATCGGCCCCTCTCCTCTGCCCTGCTTACATCCACCCCCCCTTCCCTGTGTACAACATCCGGCCCCTCTCCTCTGCTTCCAACCACCTCATCTCCCCTGCTTCCAACCACCTCATCTCCCCTGCTTCCAACCACCTCCTCTCCCCTGCCTTCAACAATGGACCTCTCTTCGCTACTCTGCTTACAACCACCACCTCTCACTTGCCCTGCTTACAAACGGCATCACTCAGGGGCACCACAACATCACTATACGCTACCAAAATGCTTATAAGTACAACAGTAACTTGCAATATTATTATAATATAATATTATTGCCAACATTGCTTAATATTTTGCAACAGCTATCATCTTGCAAATCATCTTTATACACCAATACAGACTTTGCTAAAAATTTAATGCAACACATTGTCATATACAATGGCAATAACTCAAACTTTAATGCTGCGAGACCTATTGCATTGCAAATGCTTGTTGTCTCTTGCAATAGGATTACGTCCGGTATCAATTTAAAGAGGTAGTTTTAAATTTTTTTCCTTTTGATTTGGTGGTTAAAACCCTTGACTTTAAAGGATATAATTTTTAAATTTCTGTAAAGTGGGGAGTTAGACATAATGAAGCGATGCACTCATGGCTATCTGAGTGCAAGGATAAGCTACAGGATAACGAGCACTTGAAAGTGGATGAAAACAGGGTAGAGAATATGGTGCAGTTCACAAGTAACCGGGAAATATATAAATCTGGATGCTGTATCAGCGGGGTGAATATGAACACATGTGTTAGCAATGTACCTACAGCTAAAGGAGGAAAAAATGAAAAAGAAAAAACATGGGAGAGGAAGGAACTCCAATACAAACACCCTCAACCCCCCTCCCATTCCACCCCACCCACCAGCCCCAAATGTTGTATAAGAGGGAGATGACAGCAGGTGAGAGCCGCAAGTGATGGCAATAATAAACAGCAAACGAGTATTCAGCTTGTGGAATCATGCGAATACAGATGTACGTTGTAACGACGAGTGGTATTACCACGCGTACCGTTACAACGCGTATTTTACAACGCAAGTCGTTACCACGACTTGCGCTGTAGGGGTGCGGACTTAGGAATAGTTTAATTTACTATTCCAACACCAGCCTACGTACAGTAGGGAAGGTGTTGGAATAGTAAATCTACTATTCCTTGTCCTTTAGCGCCCTTCAGCGCAAGTCGTGGTTACGACTTGCGTTCTAAAATACGCATTGTAACGGTACTGCGGGGTAACATCCGCGTCGTAAAGGATGTTCCCCTGCGAATACAGTACATGGAATCATGCGAATGGAAGAGAAGAGTGGGTTGCAGCATTAAGCAATAAGGGAGGGCAACACACTCTAAATGTCACGTGGTAACATCAGTATTGATACTGTTTCTCAGGGACCAAAACAGCAGACCCAAGGGATCTGCAAACAGTGTAGTGGAAAAAGTCAACTGGACTGTGGCAGTATGGTACGGTACAGAATGATACAGGCTTATAAATCCAATCAGAACTACCCCCACACCTTGTTAGAGTTAGAGTAATATAGTAGTGCTAAAATACCATAATACAGAAGACAAAAACCTCAACTTGTGTGCTTTAAGGTCCACTAGGAAACATTTTACATAAAAAGACTAAATAGAAAAGGATATGTAACATATAGCCCCTGTACAGGATGCATCATGGCTTGGTTGAGGGAGCAAGACCAGTGTCCATCATGGTAGATCCTCTGTTGTCTAGAAACAGACAAAGGTCCTTTGGGTTAATAAAGGTGTGGCTTTTTCCCCTATCAGTAACTTTGAATTTTGCCGGACTGATGAACCAGGATTGAAGGCTTAAAGACTTGAAACTGGGTCTGATAGCAAGGAATCCTTTCCTTGTTTCCAATGTTGGTCTTGAGTAGTCTTGAGAGACGTAGATTTTGTGGCCCTTCCAGAGGATATGGTTGTTTTGCGCACGTAGTGGAGTATCATCTCAGCAAGTTGAAATCTTAGAGGATGGCATACGATCTGCCTGGTGACGTTGCTACCAGCTGACCTCATTTTGATATATGTATCTACAACAAGAGAGAAAGGGAAAGAAGGCTACTCTCCTACCCCTAATATAAATGACTATAATCAACAAAAGAGCGCCCTAGACACTACAACCATGAAGAACCCTATTCTTCTGTGCAAACTAAGTGGAAGACCTATCTATAAAGCGAGTGGTCAGTTGGTACAAAATCATATGAAGGAAAAGGGGAAATTAATTATTTCCTAAAAGAACCCTCACTCACCCTAGAGGTGACATGCTTCATCATCGGGTTTGTTCACAGGGGGGGCTGACTATCCCCTCCTGTGTGCTACCACGCCTGCAAGTGCAGCGGAGCAGGTATGTGTGAAAAGTGGTGATCAGTGAAAAAAGTGTGTATGGTTAAAAGATCACAACTGTGCCTCAACAGACTTTATTCGGGGCCAGTTGTTTCACATTAAAAATTGGTATGATCACTGGATGTTTTAATTTTTGTCCAGGGATACCAATAGGTGACTGGTCAACATGTTTCTGCTGTAAAAAGCTCAAGTCAGCTCAGCTTTCTTCAGGACCAAAATAATAAATCAAACAATCCTACGGGGGTCCAAGCACGCTAAGGCCTGCCCACACCGTTAGGAAATGAAAAGTGAGGTAAAATAACAATTTTGTACTGTCCTCAGGATAACTCACGGTTTACCCATCCAACTCCTGTTAGTCATCAGGCGTTGTATCTGTGAACAAAAATGACATATTCAATCTTATTCTATATATATCTCCTTCAAACTTACATGACCATTACTCTACTTGTATGAACTTATTCACGTTAATTCAGATATTGACTATTAATTCTACCCTTCAATTTTTCAGATGGGGATATTAGTGGTGTCTACCCTATTACACACCACAAGTAGGTTCAAGACTATATTCCCTACATTTTTGAAAAAAGAGAGAAAAGGTAAAAACCCCTTTATGTCAAGCTTAGCTTTCTCTTTGAAAACTATTTAATAAGTGTTTCATATCAACAGTAGATTTAGACTTCAGACAAAGGAGTATTTTAAGTGGCAGTCCAACAATAGTTATTTTCTGGTGCAAAGAGGATTTCAGCATTGAATGACAAAGTAAAGCATTAAATGCGGCAAACTTACAATGCTTGTTTTTGTGAAACGCTACATGGGCTCAGAGGGATCAGCAGATCTTCACTCGCTGTCAGAATCTGTGTAATCCGAAAGAAACCCATTCAGTTCGACCTGGTTATCGTCATTTAAATGCCAAGCGCAACTAATGAAAATATCTCTGGAAACGCTGTCGTTTCATTCGATAGCCCAATCAAATATGCAGGTTTACTTACTGCAGACCGCGAGACTCGCCGCCTTTCCGCCTACTCGGTTGCTCCCAAAGGCCCGAAACGCGCTGTGCTCGCGTTTCTCTGCCGTTTAGTTCAATTCCGTGTCGCGCGTGCGTGACGTCACGCGTAGCGGAACGTGAACGCACCACGTGGTCTCTAGTGGTTGCCGTGGTGATATGTAGCAAACTATTCTCCGGACCTCAACTCTTCCGTACGGCGGTATATTGTATTGCAATGTTTTGCTATGAAACCATGGAAACCGCCATTAGTCTGAGTTACGCGGGGATGGTAGAGCCCCTCGCCTGATTTTCTGCCAGAATGTTAATCCTGAGACTGATAATGTTTTGGAATACATAGGTTGTGGACCAATACCCTCTGGGCAATTATTATTTCCATGAGAAGGACTAGGATCTAGCAGTTACGCTTCCTATAAGAAGGACTGGGATCTAGCAGTTACGCAGCCTGTATACTCGCCACAGGACTCCTAAGCGTGGTGACGCTGAGTATTTCAATAGAGGTGGCATATATATGAATAATAGTTTTTGGTTAGACTGGTAACCATAGATATGTTTCAGGAAATTTATCTATGGTTACCAGTCTAACCAAAAACTATTATTCTATATTCTGACAGCGAGTGAAGATCTGCTGATCCCTCTGAGCCCATGTAGCGTTTCACAAAAACAAGCATTGTAAGGTTGCCGCATTTAATGCTTTACTTTGTCATTCAATGCTGAAATCCTCTTTGCACCAGAAAATAACTATTGTTGGACTGCCACTTAAAATACTCCTTTGTCTGAAGTCTAAATCTACTGTTGATATGAAACACTTGTTAAATAGTTTTCAAAGATAAAGCTAAGCTTGACATAAAGGGGTTTTTACCTTTTCTCTCTTTTTTTCAAAAATGTAGGGAATATAGTCTTGAACCTACTTGTGGTGTGTAATAGGGTAGACACCACTAATATCCCCATCTGAAAAATTGAAGGGTAGAATTAATAGTCAATATCTGAATTAACGTGAATAAGTTCATACAAGTAGAGTAATGGTCATGTAAGTTTGAAGGAGATATATATAGAATAAGATTGAATATGTCATTTTTGTTCACAGATACAACGCCTGATGACTAACAGGAGTTGGATGGGTAAACCGTGAGTTATCCTGAGGACAGTACAAAATTGTTATTTTACCTCACTTTTCATTTCCTAACGGTGTGGGCAGGCCTTAGCGTGCTTGGACCCCCGTAGGATTGTTTGATTTATTATTTTGGTCCTGAAGAAAGCTGAGCTGACTTGAGCTTTTTACAGCAGAAACATGTTGACCAGTCACCTATTGGTATCCCTGGACAAAAATTAAAACATCCAGTGATCATACCAATTTTTAATGTGAAACAACTGGCCCCGAATAAAGTCTGTTGAGGCACAGTTGTGATCTTTTAACCATACACACTTTTTTCACTGATCACCACTTTTCACACATACCTGCTCCGCTGCACTTGCAGGCGTGGTAGCACACAGGAGGGGATAGTCAGCCCCCCCTGTGAACAAACCCGATGATGAAGCATGTCACCTCTAGGGTGAGTGAGGGTTCTTTTAGGAAATAATTAATTTCCCCTTTTCCTTCATATGATTTTGTACCAACTGACCACTCGCTTTATAGATAGGTCTTCCACTTAGTTTGCACAGAAGAATAGGGTTCTTCATGGTTGTAGTGTCTAGGGCGCTCTTTTGTTGATTATACTCATTTTGATATACACATACCAAATTTTGATATACGAATAGCTAGCTCACTTTGATATACGCATGGCTCACTTTTATATATGGGTACCTCATTTTGATATACGTATACCTCCATTTGATATACGCATACCTCATTTTTGATATACGCGGATCTCACTTTGAAATATGCATATCTCACTTTGATATACATATGCCTCTTTTTAGGCATCAACTTCATTCTAAGGTTGAGACCGACTCCCAGCTCTAAACATTGCACTAAGGCTCTTAGCTTACAATCTCACTGCAGGCTAGGGGAGGGGCGGAGAACTGGTGCTTTTTAGTATGTAATCCTTAAATGGAATTAGCCTTCAAATCACACAATAGCATGCTCTCTCTCTCTCTTCTCACTCCCTTTCTCTCTCTTTCGCTTCCACTTTTTACTTTTGCTGATCTCCCTCTCCCTTTCTCCCTCTCCTTTTTGTTTAAGGCACAGTCCCTCCCTTATCCTCCTTTCTCCAGAGACATAGAACACATACAACAAACGAAACCAGGAAAGTACCTTTAAAAAAATGGATAAGCAAATATAAACCTTGACCAAACCCTGGGTCAACATTTTTCCAACGTGATTCATGCAACCGCAAAACGGGTGGACTGCAAACTGTACAACTTGTATAGTAAGTGCAGCTACACGCAGGCTGCAAAGAGTGCACTAATTGTACCACAAGTTTAGTGTAGCTAAACACACAGAGTGCAGACACTTTACTATTTGTGTCATGTTCTTGGTACAAGCATAGTAGACTGCTACATGTGAAGACTTTGTTCCATTGGGCCGGTGTGTCATCCCATTCCCATCCCATTATGTTGTCGAGAGCACCAACACTCCTTCTAGCCAGACCTAACAAACTTTCATCACATCCAAGATGCCACCTGGGAATGGCTAAGTAGAAACCATGAGTATTTTCTAAAGGCATGGGTACTGCCTACTGTAGAAATGCTTCTAATGAACAAGGAAAGAAGTGGGAGAGACATCACAGTTGCACCCTGAGAAAAACTATACAGTCTTTACAAGAGTTCAGCTACACCTGCTAGGCAGAATGAAACCAAAAATGTTTAGTAGGAGTCACAAGCTCTTCTCATGCTACCAAGGGCGAACAAGCACCAATCGGGACAGCCCTAGTCAGAACATGGGACAGAACTCACACAGTCAGGCACTCTCCTGACACGTGAGGATGAGAGATGAAGTGTATGGTAAGTTGCTGTCCTCAGCCTGCTCCGTCTTACTTTTCTGTCCTCACACCTCCATGCAAGATGAATATTTTTCCTAGACTCTAGGGCCCTTTTCTACTTTACATATGGAGGCATTCTCCTGAACTTCTAGAATTTCCTCCCAGACAACTTCCACTTTCATTATAAGTTGTGATGTATATATGTGTGTGTGTGTATATATATATATATACTGAAAAAAACATAGGTTTCACACACGTTATAGTTAGGAATTAGCATTTAAAAAACCTTAGAAAGTCACTGAAAAAACATATGTTTCACACATGTTATAGTTGTGGACATTATAACTCGCGTGCCCGCAACGCACTGCTGATGACGTCACATCTAACATCACTCATGACATGGTCAGTGACATCACTCATGACATCACCGATGACAGCTCCTGAACAAGAGGGCGTGCCGGTACTTGGTGCTTGCAACTCCGAGATAAACATCACAGCCAAACCACTTCTCCCAAGACAGAAGTGGCCGACACATGCTCGGTGAGGTAAAGGGACTTTAATTTGCCAGTTCCATCTGCGCACAACATACTTACCTGCCGCCACCGCCGAGAGTCATTTCAGGCCACAAAAAGAACTCGCCAGAGCTGACGCCCCAAGCCGCCACCGCCCAGAGTCTAAACCGGGCATTGGTAACCGCGCCGCCGCTCCGGGAGGACTACAACTCCCGGCAGGCCTCGCGGCGGCGCGTGGAAGTGACGCGGAACGCGCCAGCAGAGCGCAGACACCGGCATAAAGGGAGGAGGAGACCCGCGTCGCGGGACGCGAGCGGGACGCCCGGGGCGAAGCCCGGGCAAAGGACGGACCCTCTACGGCCCTCATCGGCAGGAGGAGGCAGGGGCTGGGCCAGAAACCCTGCAAAAGGCTCACGAGTCATCCTACTGTCCAAGTAAGACTGTATTGTTTGTGATACATAATTCCCTGTGTGTTTGAGGAGTCCTTGCTCTTCGTTATAATCATCAGTATGTCTAAAAAGGGAGCTGCACCACCAGCTAACACAATGGAAAACTACATGGTGCAAACAGTGAAAAAAATTAACCTACAGAGGAGAGAATCCCTGGGTCTGAGTCAGTCACCTGACCTACACTGTTTGTCCCCTTCTCTAACCCCCTCACCTGATGACTTAGTTCCCCTGCAGACTCTTCCTGATGCCTGTTCTAATTGCCCCACCACGCAGGAATCAGGCACCTTAAATGATAATATGTTGTCTGGACCTGAGGTTCTCATTGTGGAGCATGGAAATAATTCTGACAGTGATTTGGATCAGGAAAATCGGGTTGACCCTACAGATGAAGATATTTCTATCTCTGAACAAACTTCCCGGTTAGACACTGCGAAAACCAAAAACCCGCCGACACGGGGGGACTAAGATCTGGGACCAGGAGGAAGAGGATACACACTCTAAAAGTTAACCTGAAGGAAGTTGGAGGGGGAAGTGTTAAGTCTAATGACAGCCATGATGAGGACCTGTTTGACAGAATTGCTGACTTAATAGATAGTAAAATCAAATCCATTGTTAAACCATTACTCACTAAAATTGATAAATTACAATCTGAGGTCAAAAAGCTGGGAGGGCAGTTGAATAAACTAACAGAGGGTGTTGATAATGTCACGATGTTGGTAACAAACCTGGACAATAATATTGGAGAAGTTGATGATCAGGAGGGGGAGAATACAGATGATGTATTAAATAACCCGCCACCTCAGTTTCCAGACCCAAAAACTAATGGAACCAATAATAATAGAGGGGACGGTCATTTAACGGTTGAGATACCCACTGCACAAGCTCAGCCAACTGACCCTCTTCAATTTATAGTCGAAGCCTCACCTGTTGTTTTAGTACTGGCAAATGTACCACCCTTAGAAGCCGGTACTGAAGAATCCCCTTCCTCTCTGTCTAATAAAGCCTTGCAGTGGCTCACAACTAACATGAGGTTAGCCCCAGGGGGGGGTCAACAGCTGGCTCAAGAGATTAAAACTGCTAAAAGGGTTTCATGGCTAGGAAACCGCCCCAAAAAATTTAAGGGGGATTGTGTGGCAGTAAGCTTCTCACACTCTGGTGTGTTGCCAAACATCCTCATTAATTTACTCCCACCCCAACGCAGGCAGGGTTCTGTTGTACCATTAACTTTGAAGTTCTTTTATGGAGAGCAACAGAACGTCACCTACCCCAAGACACTAGCCTTTGGATGGGATATTAATTCTGATCTAAACAATAGATGGGGCCGTGAACAACACCGGAATATTGTAAATCAATCCGCTCCCTTAGTATATCAGAATCCTTTTGCTCAACCCCTCTTATTGTCCAATCGATTTGCACCTCTATCCTTTTTGGACCATAATGACTGACTTTTGTCAGAACATCCTAAACAAACAGAGAATAGTGTGCCAGCACTCAGTATGCTTACTTGGAACATAGCAGGTATTAGGACCAAAGTAGGTAATGCAACATGGACACATTTTATAACTAAGTATGATATCATTGCTTTGCAGGAAACCTGGGACACAAATAATAGTTTCTCTCTTGACGGCTACAGTTATTTTTGTATTCCTGCCGTGGCTAGCACAGTAGGAAGAGCGAAGGGAGGACTGTTAAGCCTCTTTAAACTAGACATCAAAGGTAGCCTTAAGAAATGTGACTCAGGATCTGAGCAATGTCTTATTGTTGAATTGTCTCGTGTGGAATCTCCCAATATTTTGTTTATTAATTTTTATAATTCCAACGCTGTCGACTGTACTTCATATAGTCTAGGTAGATTGGATTATTTTCTGTCAGTCTATAGTGAAGATGTTAATGCATTTGAAATCATCTTTTTGGGTGACTTTAATATACACCCTTGTTCACTTATGTGTGTTTGCGATGAATCAGAATCCCCTCCTAATTGTGCACTGGTCCATCTTGAACATAACAAACAGGGGGGTTGTTTAGAGAACTTCCTTGCAAGATGGAACTTATACGAATCCAGCTGTGGGGAGGGGGGGGGGGGGTTAGGGCCCCTACTTTTAAGGGAACAGACAATGGCTCTATTATTGATTACATTTTCATTTCTGCATGTTTTTTACTCAGGGTTTTAATGTATAGAACTGTGGTCTCCGCTTTCAGTGATCATAACCCAGTTTCCTTGGACCTAGTAGCCTCTGAGCTTTTAGGGCGTAATTATGGTCCTTGTTATGAAGAAAGAAAGCTCAAAGTTAAGGATCAGGGACGGAGATTGAAATGGGATAGCATAATCCCAGAACCCTTTGTACAAGAGGTTCTTTCTGAGGCTGAGGAGGAGGTCGGAGTGTGTTTATCCAGTGTATCTAATGATGGGGAGGTGATCCTTGCATTTAGTAGCATATGTAGTAAGATAAATGGCAGGCTTTCTGTGACTAGCAAACCCAAGTTGAAACCTCTTAAAAGATGGTTTGATCACAGTTGCTCAAAAGCACATTCTGCATTGCTCAATGCTTTAAAAGCCGTACCGAAAGATCCTGATCTCATCAGTAATAGTAGAGCACTATACAAAAAGTCCATTGCAGAAAGGAAAAAACAGCTTAAAGATGAAGCCTGGATACAACTCACTGATCCAGCCATACTAAAAAATAGTGGAGAATTCTGGAGGATTGTCAACCAACCCCTACTCACTAGGGAGGATAATTCCCCCCTAGAAACTAACATCCCTGACGAGGGTTGGATCAAACACTTCAGAGACATCTATTCAGATCACAATAACGCCGAAACTAGGGAACAGGATGTGAATATTATTCCAATAGGGAACCACTTGCACTTTGAAGTCAAGGAAGTATTATCCGCAATAGATTGTACTCTGAAAAAAAAGGCACCGGGACCAGATGGTGTTCCTGCTGATGCCTTTAAATGCTTCCCTAACTTCTGGTCAAGATTGCTTTGCAGGGTCTTTAATGCCTTAAACCGTGATAATATTCCCAAGTCATGGAAAACATCAATAATTATTCCTGTTTTTAAAAAAGGAAATAGGCAGGATCCTGCATGTTATAGACCAATTTCACTGATAGATTCTTCAGTCAAGATTCTAGGGAGAGTCATATTAGTCAAATTGAACGAATGGGCTACTGAGAATAATATCTTGACTAACGTGCAATATGGGTTTAGACCTAGAAGAAGTACCCTGGATCAATGCCTTAATCTCCACTTGCTGATCGAGAAATACACCAGGGCCAAGGATGGGTCCATGTACCTTGGTTTCATGGACCTCTCCTCTGCGTTTGATATGGTCAACAGAACCAAGCTCTGGTTAAAATTACTTGACATGGGCCTGGATAGGTCCATAGTTAATTTATTGGCTGACCTACACTCTGGCCTTACTGCTAAAATTAGAGTTTCCTCGAATGGAAGGTGTACAGATGTCTTTGCTTCCGAAAAGGGAGTCAGACAGGGATGTATACTGGCACCACTGTTGTTCACGTTATATGTGAACGCCTTGGAGCCTGCCCTTAGGGGCGTTACAAGCGACATCCCGCGTGCAGGGGAACAGGGGATACCAGTTCTCCTTTACGCTGATGACGCGGTTCTTCTTGCACGTACCGGGGTGGGGCTTCAACGACTCCTGGATGCCTTTGAATCCTTTATGGGCTCACTTGACCGGAAAATAAATGTGAAAAAATCGCAGGTTATGCTTATGGGCAGGGCCTCTAGGAGACCTTTTCATAAAATCTTTCTCTGTGGGCAGGAAAAGCTTGCTCGCGTCTCCTCCTTTCCCTACCTGGGGATCACCTTTGACGAGAAAGGTAGCTGGGGTCCTCATGTTAAAAGCAGAGCAACCATGTTGGCTAGGACATCTGCAGCCCTTCATGGGTTTTCTAAAAAACTGGGGGGTAGGCCATTTGCAGCTGTTAGTAACATATACAAGGCCAAATGTATTTCAGTTGCATCATATGGTGGCTCATTGTGGGGATATAGGGGAGTGGAACCCATACAGACAGTGGAAAACAAATTTTTTAGATCTGTTCTGGGCGTCCCTCAGTCAACCCCGTCCTACACCGTCCATATGGAATTGGGGGAAGGCTACATCTCAGACCTGATTAGAATAGCACCTTTAGTTGCCTGGCTGAGGATGTGGCTTAACACAGAAATTCCCCTAAATCATATCATAATGAGGGACTGATTGACCCTAGATAATGTGTACAGGATTAGGTGGTTGATGTATATTAAGGAAAGTTTTTTGAGGTTGGGGAGGCCTGAGCTTTATACTGTTACTGACTCTATAACATCTAAAGATATTGTTTACACCAAACTTGCTATGAAGGAGCTACTATCCCTGGAGAGGGAAGAAACTGAGCTGAAAAAACCCTGTGTCAGGGCCAGTTTATTGTTGGCTATACCTAATGGTCCTGACAGTTACCTTAATGTGGTGACCCATCCCTACCACAGGTTTATTTTAACTTGTTTCCGTTTTAATCTGATACATTTTAATTTGGGCTTTTATCCTGTATGGAGTACCCCAGAAAAGGCACCACCCTGTTCCTGCGATCATTTCTCTGAGCAAAGTACCATGCATTTTATAATGTTCTGTAGCCATTACAATGAAGCTCGGAGATTGTTTCTTGTACCTATACTCAAGGAAGCAGGATTCATTTTAGTTAGACCTGCTCTTATCTATTTACAACTGTTACAAACTCCCAGGATTATGTTTCACGTGGCTAGCTTCCTGGTGAGAGCTATTAGAAGCAGGAACATAAGATTTAAAAATGTGTCTACCTCCCTTTGTAGTATAGACCAGCACTCTAGTTAGTCTGGTTGTTTGTGATCTTTGGGTTCAGTATCCCTAGAAAGCACTGTAACAGGGTCAGTAGTTGCTAGTTTTGAATATCTTGCTGGGGACCTCCTTAGAATTTTTAAGCCTTTTTAAGTTTTCTTTGCACTTTAGCACTTTGCACTTTAGCACTTTGCACTTTGTATTACTCATGCTGATATAAAATTGTAACATGACGTATGATGATTTTTAACTTGTTAATCTTAATTGTTTTTAATTGCTCTCAATGTATGTGTTGTTTGTATCAATGTATTATATATTTGCCATTGTCTTTGTATGATATTAAGTTATCGCAATAAAGTATTCTGACTGACTGACTGACTGAACATGAATATTTACAGCAGCAAAATGCTGTGCAGACGCGTTTCAGGCATTCGCCTTTCATCAGTGCCGGTTTCACTTCCGCGCTGAAATCACACCTGGGGGCCTGATTAAATACTCGGTAGTCCACTCCCATCGGAGTTAGTTGTTACGCCCACTCCCCTTGGTTGTGGAAGGCGCAGGTCCCTGATCCTGTCCCCTCCGGGTTTTGCAGAAGCCGCTGCAGGAACCTACATACAGTGATTAGACTCCCGAACACCTTGTGGTGCCCCACCCTACTAGCCATGGACACAAAACTCGTAGGACAGTTTCTTGGGAGGCATAGATGGTAAGTCTCTTAAGCACACACCTTTTCCCAATCCATGTGGGTACCTCTCTCCCCAACAGTAATTACGAACACAGTGGATGTTCTTTCCTGCCAGGGGGGCATCGTGCTGTATTTTCAATACTTCACCTCCAATTTTCACAAGCTGTCGCGAAGCCCCTGAACAAGAGGGCGTGCCCGTACTCGGTGCTTTCAACCCTGAGATAAACTTCACAGCCAAACAACTTCTCCCAAGACAGAAGGGGCCGACACATGCTCGGTGAGGTAAAGGGACTTCAATTTGCCAGTTCTATCTGCGCACAACATGAATAATTACAGCAGCGAAACGCTGGGGAGACGCGTTTCAGGCATTCGCCTTTCATCAGTGCCGGTTTCACTTCCGCGCTGAAATCACACCTGGGGGCCTGATTAAATACTCGGTAGTCCACTCCCATCGGAGTTAGTTGTTACGCCCACTCCCCTTGGTTGTGGAAGGCGCAGGTCCCTGATCCTGTCCCCTACGGGTTTTGCAGAAGCCGCTGCGGGAACCTACATACAGTGATTAGACTCCCGAACACCATGTGGTGCCCCACCTTACTAGCCACGGACACAAAACTCGTAGGACAGTTTCTTGGGAGGCATAGATGGTAAGTCTCTTAAGCACACACATTTTCCCAATATATATATACACAGGAAAACTAAACAGCCACTTCCCTTACAAAGAAGTACAAAGTTTGCATGTCTGCAGCCTTTCTTATTTTTTACCTTATTCATCTTCTGCTCAATCAACACATCATCCACACATACACACACCTACTTGCTCCCTTTCTTCTCTGGGGTTATCAATCATTCTTCTTTAATTCAAATTCAAAGTGCAGGCCTTTTATCAACACTTTTTATTATAATACCTAACCCGGCCGAAGGCACTATGAAATTTGCACACTTGCTCCCTTTCTTGGCTGCACTTATCAATTATTACTCAACCCACAACATGCGACTTAGGTTACCTCAGTTAAGGTAGATAACAAGAGCACTCTTTCGTTACAGTCTTACACCAGTCCAAAAGAAGCACTAAATAAAGACAACTGCAACTTTCAAATGTTTATTTCTAACACCGTAATCTCATGCCCAGTACCTTAGATAATACAATCAAACATATTATCAAAAACAAAGTTGTCAGCATTGTTACAATTCCATAAAATACAAAGGGAGAAAGCATCCTATAATATAAAAGGGAAACAGATTCAAAATATACCTACATTTCACCCTCCCTACTTAGCAGGTTAGTTTATAAGTACAGAAGATCTCATACGACTACATAGGCAGACCCATACCTCTGTTACTCAGCATCACATTGAGTTCTACACAAACTGTCAAGATACCAATGTTCACCAACTGTATGTTATCATGCCTGCACAGTGCATTACTAAACGTGCCAGTATCAGAGATGCCACAGCTGCATATGTCTTATGGCTCGAACGTGCGAAGATCATTCCGAATAACATACACAGTATCCAAGATAACCTTGATGTTTCATGCTCTCACTATACACACTAAAGTAGCGAGGCAGTATACAAATGCAGTATATCAAATTATTCTCATATGAAGCACAATACTCACCCTTCTCTAAACAATATTGCAAGTGCGTGTTGTGTGCAAAGCAGAGCAGGAAAACAAAAATGGCGTTTAAGATTCTAATAAACCGCAGAGACAGAAATCCAGGGCCCAGTCGAAATCACAGCTCAGGCAATGGAAGACAGGCTGAACGCATGTGAAAAAGGAGAATCGAAACGATAATCCATAAGCTGCACTCAATGTTGCCAGAGGCAGTACTCAGTAATAATTAAGCATTCGGTTGCGGACCAGCAACAACCGGGACATATTGTCGTCTGCTGCAAGATGTGCATCCATATTTAAGTAAATAAATTAATACAAGCACACCGGCAACTAATGTGAGCATTCAGGACAATCCACCAAAGATGCTGGAAAAAATCGAATGAAAAACACAGACAAGACACCAAATATAGTTTCTACAGAAGTCACAAGGCTATTGCTTATAACTTTAAAAAAGTAAGCTAACCCCCTACTCGAGGACGCATTAAAGATATTCTAAATTAACTCCCTAAAATTCCGGGGCACGTCTATATTTAATAAAGCATGCACTTCTTTGCGGGTGTTTGCTACATAAAGGACAAATGTTTCTCTAGCAGATGCAAGAGCGACCTCTTTTTGAGACAATAGCGCTCCTCTACGGCTCATTTGGTTGACTCTGCTTTCAAGGTCGGAAATGACGGTCAGATAGAAACATCTAGCTTCCCATGCAGAGGAGTAAACACAACTTTTTTATAGCAAACCACACGCTCAGTTACCGTAATCATTAAAGCGATGCCTGCTAACATCGCACAACAATCTGCATTATTTAAAAGTAAATAACTTCAGTTTTCCTTAACCCCTTCGCTGCTAGGCCTTTTCCCCTCCTGTGCTAAGGCTTTTTTTGGCGTTTTGGGGTAGTGCGCGCTTAGGCCCTTGTAACTTTTTGACCACATAAGGTATCCACGCCAAATTTGCGTCCTTTTCTTCCAACATCATGTGGATTCTAAAGGCACCCAGGGTTTGTGGATTCCCTTGGTGCCCTATAGTGATTTTTTTGTTTTTTTCAGAAAAATGGGAAAAACGGGCTGCAAATGAAAGCCTCTGGGTTTTTCCCTGAAAATGTTATCAAAAAAGGGTTTGTGGGGCTGAAATCTCCATTTTCTCAGCTTTTAGGGATGACAGTCTTTTTTCAGAGAACTGACATTTTTCACACAGTTTTGGCATTTTTCTGGGACATAGCCTATTTTTGCTATTTTTAGAGCTTTCCACCTCCTTCCAGTTAATGGTAGAAATGAGTTTGAAAGCAATAATGGATCCTGGAAAGCTGTGCATTTTCGAAAAGTAGACAATATTCTGAATTCAGAAAGGGGTCATTTGTCTAAATCCATGAAGGTTTCTTTATAGAAACTAACAGTTAAATATTGGAATAATTGAAAATTTGTTGAAAAAAACAGCCTTTTGTCTCAACGTTTTCACCTATAACTTTTTCTAATTATGACAGCTCTTGGAAAGCAATATACCGTTACATCTGTTAGACCTTCCTGGTTGTGGGGATATATAGGACTTGTAGTTTCACCTAGAACCCGACGAACCCAGATCCGAAAACTGAGCAGCAACTTGCAATGGTATTTTTTCATTTACTGGGTATAGAGCACTTTGTCTTGGAAAATGTATACATGGAAAAATCTGTATGAAAGACACCTATGTATTTCTGAATTGGGTATAAATTATAGAGTTCAGAAACAGTATATAATTGCACATTTTCAAAATTGGGAATACTCATACTAGCATGAGATTTATTGGTCATTTTTCAAAAAGATTATTTGTTTTACACAATGTCTTTCATTGAAAGGGAGAAATGCATGAAAGCTCAATTGGTAATAACAGTTGATTTACAAATCTGAATTACCCCAAGTCTCCCAATAAAAACGGTACCTCACTTGTGTGGGTCGGCCTTGTGCCTGCGACAGGAAACGGCGCAAAATGCAACGTGGTCGCACCTAAATTTTGCAGTTACAAATTGACCCTTTTTTGGCAAAGTGCCTACCTGTAGTTTTTGCACCCTAGCTCTGCCGGCACCTAGGGAAACCTAGCAAACCTATACATTTTTGAAAAGTAGACAGCCAGGGAAATTCAGGATGGGGTGACTCGACTGCCTACCACCAGGTTTTGTTACCCAGAATCCCTTGCAAAGCTAAGAATTTGACAAAAAAAACACCTTTTCCTCACATTTCTGTGGTGGAAAGTTCTGAAATCTGCGTGGATCAACATATTTCCACCCACCCAGCGTTCCCCCATGTCTCCCAAAAAAAATGGTACCTCACTTGCGTGGGTTAGCCTAGTGGCTTCTACACGAAACAGCGCAAAACGCAACGTGGTCGCACCTCAATTTCCCAGTTAAATCTTGCGCTCTTTGGACAAAGAGACTACCTTTTGTTTTTGAGCCCTAGCTCTGCCAGCACCTAGGGAAACCTAGCAAACCTGTACATTTTTGAAAACTAGACACCTAGGGGAATTGAGGAAGGGGTGACTCGACTGACTACCACCAGGTTTTGTTACCCATAATTCCTTGCAAAGCTAAGAATTTGACAAAACAAACACATTTTCCTCACATTTCTGTGGTGGAAAGTTCTGGAATCTGCGTGGATCAACAATTTTCCACCCACCCAGCGTTCCCCCAGGTCTCCAAAAAAAAATGGTACCTCACTTGCGTTGTTAGGCATAGTGGCTGCGACATAAAACAGCGCAAAACGCAACGTGGTCGCACCTCAATTTCCCAGTGAAATTTTGCGCTTTTTGGACAAAGAGACTACCTTTTGTTTTTACGCCCTAGCTCTGCCAGCACCTAGGGAAACCTAGCAAACCTATACAGTTTTGAAAACTAAACACCTAGGGAAATTCAGGATGGGGTGACTCGTCTGCCTACCCCCAGGTTTTGTTACCCAGAATACCTTGCAAAGCTAAGATTTTGACAAAAACAACACATTTTCCTCATATTTCTGTGGTGGAAGTTCTGGAATCTGCGTGGATCAACAAATTTCCACCCACCCAGCGTTCCCCCAGGTCTCCTGAAAGAAATGGTACCTCACTTGCGTGGGTAGGCATAGTGGCTGCGACATGAAACAGCGCAAAACGCAACATGGTCGCACCTCAATTTCCCAGTGAAATCTTGCACTTTTTGGACAAAACGACTACCTTTTGTTTTTGCGCCCTAGCTCTGCCAGCACCCAGGGAAACCTAGCAAACCTATACATTGTTGAAAACTAGACACCCAGGGGAATTCAGGATGGGGTGACTCGTCTGCCTACCCCCAGGTTTTGTTACCCAGAATCCCTTGCAAAGCTAAGATTTTGACAAAAAAAACACATTTTCCTCACATTTCTGTGGTGGAAAGTTCTGGAATCTGCGTGGATCGAGAAATTTCCACCCACCCAGCGTTCCCCCAGGTCTCCCAAAAAAATGGTACCTCACTTGTGTGGGTAGGCATAGTGGCTGCGACATGAAACAGCGCAAAACGCAACGTGGTCGCACCTCAATTTCCCAGTGAAATCTTGCACTTTTTGGACAAAAAGACTACCTTTTGTTTTTGCGCCCTAGCTCTGCCAGCACCTAGGGAAACCTAGCAAACCTATACATTTTTAAAAACTAGACACCCAGGGGAATTCAGGATGGGGTGACTCCTCTGCCTACCCCCAGGTTTTGTTACCCAGAATCCCTTGCAAATCTAAGATTTTGACAAAAAAAACACATTTTCCTCATATTTCTGTGGTGGAAAGTTCTGGAATCTGCATGGATCAACAAATTTCCACCCACCCAGCATTCCCCCAGGTCTTCCGAAAAAAATGGTACCTCACTTGCATGGGTAGGCCTAGTGGCTGCTACACGAAACAGCGCAAAACACAACGTGGTCGCACCTCAATTTCCCAGTGAAATCTTGCGCTCTTTGGGCAAAGAGACTACCTTTTGTTTTTGAGCCCTAGCTCTGCCAGCACATAGGCAAACCTAGCAAACCTATACATTTTTGAAAACTAGACACCCAGGGGAATTCAGGATGGGGTGACTCGACTGACTACCACCAGGTTTTGTTACCCATAATCCCTTGCAAAGCTAAGATTTTGACAAAAACAACACATTTTCCTCACATTTCTGTAGTGGAAAGTTCTGCAATCTGCGTGGATCAACAAATTTCCACCCACCCAGCGTTCCCCCAGGTCTCCTGAAAAAAATGGTACCTCACTTGCGTGGGTAGGCATAGTGGCTACGACATGAAACAGCGCAAAACGCAACGTGGTCGCACCTCAATTTCCCAGTGAAATCTTGCACTTTTTGGACAAAAAGACTACCTTTTGTTTTTGCGCCCTAGCTCTACCAGCACCTAGGGAAACCTAGCAAACCTGTACATTTTTGAAAACTAGACACCCAGGGGAATTCAGGATGGGGTGACTTGTCTGCCTACCCCCAGGTTTTGTTACCCAGAATCCCTTGCAAAGCTAAGATGTTGACAAAAAAACACATTTTCCTCACATTTCTGTGGTGGAAAGTTCTGGAATCTGCGTGGATCAACAAATTTCCACCCACCCAGCGTTTCCCCAGGTCTCCCAAAAAAAATGGTACCTCACTTGCGTGGGTAGGCATAGTGGCTGCGACATGAAACAGCGCAAAACGCAACATGGTCGCACCTCAATTTCCCAGTGAAATCTTGCACTTTTTGGACAAAAAGACTACCTGTTGTTTTTGCGCCATAGCTCTGCCAGCACCCAGGGAAACCTAGCAAACCAATACATTTTTGAAAACTAGACACCCAGGGAAATTCAGGATGGGGTGACTCGTCTGCCTAACCCCAGGTTTTGTTACCCAGAATCCATTGCAAAAATGGTATTGAATGTCAATACCACCAGCTTTTGCAAGAGGGGTTACCTGGGTTTTTGGCCCTGTGCGAGACGGCCAATTAGGGAAACCTACCAAACCCACACATTTCTGAAAAGTAGACACCCGGGGGCTTCCAAGGAGGTATGGCTTGCGTGGATCCTCCAACGTTCCTTTACCCAGAATCCCTTGCAAACCTCAATTTTTGCTGAAAAAATCAGTTTTTTCACACTTTTTTTGTGTGGGAAAGCGTGGCGTCACTGGGCACACACAAATTTCCTCCCACCCAGCATTTCCCCAGGTCTCCCGATAAAAATGGTACCTCACTTGCGTGGGTAGGCATAGTGGCTGCAACAGGAAACGGTCCAAATTGTACGGTGGAGAATTAAGTTTTCAATTTGAAAGCGTGTGATTCAAGGAAATTGTGACAGACAATTTCAAGTTTGCAGGAGATTGTGGATAAAAATCAACAATAGAATTCACCAGAAAGACATGACCATATACTTCCATGGTTTAACAATAATATCTAAATTTATTAAGTTATTTATAGCTATAATGTACACCGTAACAGAGTTACTCAAAAGTCAAACATTCAAGCACGGCTAACTATTCCTCAAAGACACACACATACAGGTTGGATTTGGCACGAGGGCGAGTGATGGTTCAGTACATAAAATTTTATTAACAAGATATTTCAAAAAATGAAATGCTCTGTCAATAAATAAATGCATAAAAACCGAACCAATGACTCGCAACTCGTGAGCTGTAAAGCCACGACAAGGCACCAACCGTTTTACAGGCCATTCACGCACCTTTCATACCTGATACAAACCAGACCATTGACACCATCCCGAAGGAACAGCAACACATTACAACAATCACAATAAGGGACAAGGTACACCCTACTTCAGAAAGAGATAAAAGACAAACATTACTGCACAGCCATCTAATCCGCAAGCACACATACATTCTGGTTGGATTTGGCACAAGGGTGAGTGATGATTCAGTACATACAATTGTATTCGCAAGTAATTTCAAAAAAATTAAATACACTGCGCATAATTGAAAGTATGATAAACTGAACCACTGACTCACAGCTCGTGAGCTGTAAAGCCACGTCAAGGCACCAACCTCTTTACAGGCCATTCATACACCTTTCGTACGTGTGACACATACAAAACATTCACACCGCCAGCCGCAGACCCATCACATTTCAACACTCACACCAGCAGACAGCGCCATTCAAGGGCCCATCACTTTCACACGCCCACATTTCTGACATTGCAACAACACAAAATTATGGACTGCGTGGAGTGTCACTCAACTAGCAGTGTGTGTAGTGACCAACAGAAAGTAACTACTCACACACCGCCAGCCGAGCGCCAGTCCACCGACACCACCATCCAAGCACCAGACCATGCACACCGCCAGCCAAACACCACTCAGCGCACACCGACAGCCAAGTACCACTCCACACACACCACCAGCCAAGCACCACTCCACGCACACCGCAAGCCAAGCACCACTCCACACACACCACCAGCCAAGCACCACTCCATGCACAGACAGCCAAGTACCACTCCACGCACACCACCAGCCAAGCGCCACCCCACACACACCACCAGCCAAGCGCCACTCCACGCACACCATCCAGCCAAGCGCCAATCCACACACACCGCCAGCCAAGCACCACTCTGTGCACGGACAGCCAAGAACAACTCCACGCACACCATCCAAAAAAGCGCCACTCCACGCACACCGCAAGCCAAGCACCACTCCACATACACCGCCAGCCAAGCACCACTCCATGCACAGACAGCCAAGTACCACTCCACGCACACCACCAGCCAAGCGCCACTCCACACACACCACCAGCCAAGCGCCACTCCACACACACCGCCAGCCAAGCGCCACTCCGTGCACAGACAGCCAAGTACCTCTCCACGCACACCATCCAGCCAAGCGCCACTCCACACACACCGCCAGCCAAGCTCCAGCCCAGGCACACCACCAGCCAAGCACCAATCCCAACACACCACCAGGCAAGCACAAGACCACGCACACCGCCAACCAAACAACAGACAACGCACACCGCCAGCCAGGCACCAAGTCCACAGACACCGCCAGCCAAGCACCAGTCCACAGACACCGCCAGCCAAGCGCCAAACCATGCACACCGTCAGACAATGGACACTACACGCAAACCAACATCATACTTTAGTTTTTTTAAAACACAAATAAAAAACAGAAACAAATTGCAAATTGATACAAATCTACTAACACAACAACTAAATCGAAATACACTACACAAATGACAACTTTGAAACGGAACAATCAATTTTAAAGAATAGAGACCAGCCTATTCACTTTACCACTCATGGATGCTCCCAAAACTTCTTTTGTGTGTGATACATTCTAAAACAAGCAGGCACACACAGCCCAGGGTTAGAAGGACAGTCGGGGCAGTACATACGAACCTCCTTCCGCAAACCTCTTCGCCAACAGACTCTGCATCTCCGACTGGGAAAGTCTTTTGAGGTTGTAGGAGGAATTTGATCAGGAAAGTGGCGATCTTTCAATCTGGCAACATCCTCCACCACTCCAACTCTAGGAACACTTGCCGGTTCCACTAAAACAAGGCTGCCTACTACAGACTCCTGAAACTTCACAAAAGTCATCTTTGACTGAGGACAAGATTGCTGGAACACAACAAAAGCATTAAAGGTTGCCAAGTGGAAAAGATGGATAGCCAACTTCTTGTACCAAATGTAAGACTTACGAAGAGCAGCATACGGTTCCAACCTCTGATCTACTCTGTAAACACCACCCATGTGCCTATTATAGTCCATAATGCACACAGGTTTGTGCACTTCTGCAACCTGACCCCAAATAGTCAACGCTTCAGTGCTTTCATCATGTATGGAAGTCAACATGTAGACATCTCTCCTGTCTGAAAACTTCACAGCTAAAAGCTCCTCACAACGCAATGCACTGCACTGTCCCCGAGCAAGCTTTTTACAAACAAGTTCTTTTGGAAAACCTTTACGGTTACAGCGGATTGTGCCACAAGCAACAGTGTCCACTTTGGCCAATTCCCTGAACAACCGCACACCAGTGTAGAAGTTATCTACATATAAATGATGGCCTTTGTTAAAAAATCCTCTACCAAGTTCCCACACAATTTTCTCAGTCACTCCAAAAGTGGACGGACAACCAGGGGGGTTAATCCTGGATTCCTTACCGGTGTACACCCTGAAATTAGAGACATATCCAGTCTCACTGTCACACAGCATATAAAGCTTACTTCCATAGCGTGCCCTCTTACTAGGAATGTATTGCCTAAATACCAAGCGGCCCTTGAACAACACCAAAGACTCATCCACTGCAATTTCTCTCCCAGGATAAAAGATCTCAGAAAATCGATCAACAAAATGATCAAGGACAGGCCGAATCTTGAAAAGACGGTCACAATCAGGGTGAGCTCGTGGAAAAGCATCACCATTGTCAACAAAATGCATCATCCGAAGCAGAAGCAAATACCTATCACGACTCATGACTGCCGGAAATATAGCTGTTGCCATCAAGGGACTAGTAGACCAATATGAAGCCAATGATGGTTTCCTAAGCAAGCCCATCAAAAAAGTTAAACCTAAAAACATTTTCATCTCCTCCAAATTTGTGGGAGTCCACCGGTTAGCTCGAGCATGGGGCTTAAGGATGGCACTGTTCTCCCTCAAAAACTGTTCTGCATACAAATTAGTCTGCTCTACGATCTCTGCCAAAAACACATCATCCATGAACAACTTGAAAAAATCAATTGGCAAAAAGTTTTCAGTGTTCACCCTACACCCTGGAACACCAGTAAATTCAGGCAATGCCGGCTGCACCATGCCTGGGGCAACCCAGAGGTCAGAACTTTCATCGACAAGTCTCCCAGCCTCAGGCTGCCGCCCAGCTGCCTCTTGTCGTCCCACTACACCAACTGGAAGTCTAGGCGCCCCAGGCTGCCGCCCAGCTGCCTCCCGCCGCACTACACCAACGTGAAGTCTAGCAGCCCCACGCTGCACCACAGATGCCTCTTGCCGCACTATCGGCACATCAATGTCCTCCTCTACCACAGGCACTTCATCCACACCAAAAATAGCTTCATCAGCACTCAGGGTATCTTCATCATCAGACGATGCCATGCGCAGAGAAAACTCACTACCAGAATCTTCACCTCCCATCTCTGCCTCAGAATCAGAGTCACTCTCAGCACCATGGTCAGAGGAAGAATCAAAAAGCATTCCAACAACTTGCTGAGCGGTAATACGGCGGCTAGCCATTATCCTTACAAATAAAGGAGTCTGCACAAACAACTCAACAACCCCAACACTGTGCAAAGTAAGTTAAAAAATGGAAGCCTTTATCACAAATATCTATATTTAGAAAAAATATACAATTCACTTACAAGAGACAACTACACTCACCAGCACCTACTCTACAAAGACACAGCAAAGAGGCAACGATATCCCACTAGAAAGAAGAAAAAAAAAACTTACATCTACAGAAGGACACATCAAAAACAAATGCAAAACATGTTTTACAATCACAACAAAAAGAAACCAAACATACTCGTATTACTACACACTTTGCAAAAAAAAACAATTAAATTACAATTGAACAAAAAAGAGGTCTCTTACCAAACACATGCAACTACAGAAACAGCAGAACAACAGAACCACCAGTAACGGAACCGCACACTGCAACAATCTAAAGAGAAAAAAAAACAATACACATTAGAAGAAACAAAAACAACACACATTACAACAGGCTATGTCACAGGGTATGTCACAAATGGGGTGTCTGTCCCCAAGGGGGGAAGATTATAAATCATTACAAACGTGGGCCCCCTGGAAGCAACCCTACGGAGGGCAGAGAGGCCAAATAAAGACACGGCAGAACATACTTTTGAAAACAAATGGGCTCAAGGAAGCAAGCCAAGGGGTCGCTCCCTATAATAAAAAAACCCTGGAGTCTAGTGAGCTTTTCTATCCCCCCCCTGGGTCTAGAAACGGTAAAAAAATACAGCCGATCTGCCCCCAGGGGGGCAGAACAGTCTACAATATTTATAATGCCCCCTGGAAGCGACCCTTGCCCAAGGGGTCGCTTCCTTTATAAATATAATCCAATCCCTGGTGTCTAGTGGGCTTTTCTGCCCCCCCCTGGGTCCAGATGCGGCCCAAAAAACGGCCGATCTGCCCCCAGAGGGGGCAGAAAAGTATAAAAAAAAATTAGGGCCACTAGGAAGCGACCCTTCCCCAAGGGGTCGCTTCCTTTTCAAATGCAAACAAATCCCTGGTGACTAGTGGGCTTTTCTGCCCCCCACTGGGGGTAGATCGGCCAAAAAACGGCCGATCTGCCACAGGGGGGGCAGAAAAGTCTGAAAAAATATTTTATCCCCCTAAGGAAGCGACCCTTGCCCAAGGGGTCGCTTCCTTTATAAATATAATCCAATCCCTGGTGTCTAGTGGGCTTTTCCGCCCCCCCTGGGTCCAGATGCGGCCCAAAAAACGGCCAATCTGCCCCCAGGGGGGGCAGAAAAGTCTATAAAAACATTAGGGCCACTAGGAAGCGACCCTTCCCCAAGGGGTCGCTTCCTTTTCAAATCCAAACAAATCCCTGGTGACTAGTGGGCTTTTCTGCCCCCCCGGGTGCAGATCGGCCAAAAAAACGGCCGATCTGCCCCAGGGGGGGCAGAAAAGTCTGAAAACTATTACATCCCCCTAAGGAAGCGACCCTTGCCCAAGGGGTCGCTTCCTTTATAAATATAAATCAATCCCTGGTGTCTAGTGGGCTTTTCTGCCCCCCCCCTGGGTCCAGATGCGGCCCAAAAAACGGCCGATCTGCCCCCAGAGGGGGCAGAAAAGTATAAAAAAAAATTAGGGCCACTAGGAAGCGACCCTTCCCCAAGGGGTCGCTTCCTTTTCAAATGCAAACAAATCCCTGGTGACTAGTGGGCTTTTCTGCCCCCCACTGGGGGTAGATCGGCCAAAAAACGGCCGATCTGCCACAGGGGGGGCAGAAAAGTCTGAAAAAATATTTTATCCCCCTAAGGAAGCGACCCTTGCCCAAGGGGTCGCTTCCTTTATAAATATAATCCAATCCCTGGTGTCTAGTGGGCTTTTCCGCCCCCCCTGGGTCCAGATGCGGCCCAAAAAACGGCCAATCTGCCCCCAGGGGGGGCAGAAAAGTCTATAAAAACATTAGGGCCACTAGGAAGCGACCCTTCCCCAAGGGGTCGCTTCCTTTTCAAATCCAAACAAATCCCTGGTGACTAGTGGGCTTTTCTGCCCCCCCGGGTGCAGATCGGCCAAAAAAACGGCCGATCTGCCCCAGGGGGGGCAGAAAAGTCTGAAAACTATTACATCCCCCTAAGGAAGCGACCCTTGCCCAAGGGGTCGCTTCCTTTATAAATATAAATCAATCCCTGGTGTCTAGTGGGCTTTTCTGCCCCCCCTGGGTCCAGATGCGGCCCAAAAAACGGCCGATCTGCCCCCAGGGGGGGCAGAAAAGTCTAAAAAAAAATAAGGGCCACGAGGAAGCGACCCTTCCCCAAGGGGTCGCTTCCTTTATACATTAAATGCATTCCCTGGTGTCTAGTGGGCTTTTCTGCCCCCCCTGGGTGCAGATCGGCCAAAAAAAACGGCCGATCTGCCCCAGGGGGGGGGGGAGGGGGCAGAAAAGTCTGAAAAATATTTTGGCCCAAAAAGGAAGCGACCCTTGCCCAAGGGGTCGCTTCCTACACACAATTGCGGCAAAACAAACAGTCCCTGGTGTCTAGTGGGGCATTCCTGGTGCACGATCGTGACGCTGTGCGCGATCGTGCACCAGGAATGCCCTGCATTGGGACATCAGGGGAGAGGAAACACAGTTTCCTCCCCCCCGATGCCTCAAGGCACCGAAAACAGGCCCCCCCGCCCCACCGGAGCACCAAACACTGACCTGACTGCTGGACGCGCTGGAAACAAATGGCTTCCAGCGCGTCCAGCGCTTCCTGATGACGTCGGCGCGTGCTGTGCGCGCTGACGTCACCAGGAAGCGTGGGGGGGCCAGGGGGTGGCAGCAGAAAGTCTTCCGCTGCCACCCCTGCTGAAATTACCAGGATCGATGCCCCAGGGGGGGAGCGCCAGCGCTCCCCCTAGTGCTGTACTGATGACGGAGCGGTTCCGTCATCAGCACAGCCCAACCGATGCTGATGACGGAACCGCTCCGTCATCAGCATCGAAGGGGTTAAACTGAACGTTGTTATGATAGCAGGTGTCGGAGTGCCTTTAAAACTCATGCCAAATTATTCGCATCTTGATTACAAGAGCCATGCAATCGCAGGTGTCCACAAAGTAAGGAGTGATCTGGTGCTATTGAGCAATCCTCGCCATTCTGACAAACTTCTTTTCCCTCCCTCAAGCACCTATATATAAATGGTAATAACCAACCTTCATGGAGATAAGCGCTCCCTAAAAATCCATTCTGCCTATAGCATAGTAATTCATACAAACCTCAAACTTAAACAGGCTAAAAAGTAACGTTATGATACCGTGGATAAGCCACACAGCTGAATCGGATTCCCATTGAGTGACCACTTCTAACCATTCTCACAGCGCGCCTTGTGCTCTGATTTGACAGTGAGAGAGTGATCGCACCATAGTTTGTACTGCTAATCATTCTCAGCATACGCTACGAATACGCTTCAAGGTTACGCGTCGCATCAAAGCTTATGTATGATGTCACGTATTGGGTCCCGTACGCGAAAGACGCAAATATTTGTAATTGTTTAAAAACATATATATATGTATTTAATGAACATATTCATAGAATACATTATGTGGATACGTATGAAAATAGTTTTTTTAAACTTTCAACATTCATATATTACTTTTAAAAGCAATTACACAAATCGCGCTGGAGCGTCATACGAACCCACATCGTAAGCGGACGCAAAGCCATGAGACTTTAAACTAAGAGATTTCATTGGTTCATAACACTTCCTATTCCAACTGTTGAAAGTTCTGTCCCATTTTAATCATTGTACTTTCACTTTCTAAGAAGAAGCATCTCCTCTGAGAATATTGTCAAATAGAAGGAAAATTACCATAATAGCCACACAGACACAGAGATAAGAATATGAGGATTAAATGTCCCATTGCTAGACTCGCGGCAACTCCAGTGCCCGCCTATGTTCCCAGAATGCAGTGGCCGCACGCTCTGGTAAACTAGAGCACGTCGCAACACGAATGTTTAAGGAGCTACAAAGAGACCCCATCCCCCGGGACTCAAAAAATAACATTTGGGACCGTGTGGGGAACCCCAATACCCCCCACGGTCCCAGCCAGCTCCCCGCGTTGTTCGAAAGCCGGCATTGCTTTGTCAGAGAGACCAGTATATATGCTCCTCTCTCTAACAAAAAGCAACCTGCTTTCCTACTTAAAAAAGACAGCATATTAACTTGCTATCTCTTTCAAATAGGAAAGCGGATTGCTGTACTAAAGTGGGAGCCGCGACGCTCCCGCCCTACCATAGCAAACAGCAGAGTCCCGGGGGTAGGCACCCCGGGACACTGCAGCAGCCGGCCCTGGGAGGTGCCGGACCCCAGGGCCATCAAGAGCTCCAGGAGGGAGGCCGCGCGGCCCCCTCCCAACATTAAAAAACCCCGAAAGATGGTGGTCCCCACAGCTGGGGCGTCCGTGCCCTCATGGACCCCCCAATGTTAAATATTACTGCCCCAGGAAGGTGGCAGTCCCCGGAGCATGTGGGGGTGGGCCGTGAACCCCCCGCATACTTCAAAATGAAACCCCGGGGGTGGTGTTCCCCGGGGCTCGGGGGACCTTTCAACACTCCATTATAGAAAAAAACTTGCCCCCGAGATTTGCCCCCCCACCCGGAGCTAATCAAGAACAAAACGGACTTCTAGTTTTTTTTTAACTTTCCCACCGCATACGAGTACGATACACGTAACCTGCGGTTTACATTTTTTTGGGGGGGGCCTAAAGATCCATGTGCGACCCCCTCAGCAGGCCTAGAGGGTCAACATTTTCTACCCTGCCCCCTTTCCTTATTTTTCAACTTTCTTTTACTGTTTTCTTGTGACTCGCTGCTACTGAGGCACAAGATGGCCGCCAACACTTCCTGGTTTTGAGAGTTGACAGCCAATCAGCATACAGCTGGCGCTCGTAAGTGAACGGATCTCCGTCCGCGTATAGAACTCTGTCTCTAGATATCGTTAAGATTTTACTTGTAATTTTCTCAGAAACTATTGAACGGATTTACTCCATTTAACAAAAAGCACAATCTGCGAACCGAACTCTACCTCTCTGCCAAATTTGGTGTAATTCCGTTCAGCCGTTCGGGCTGTAGGCCTGGCTAAAGGCCCCTATGGAAAATTGCATTGGGAAAACACGTTTTGGGACCCCCCTTTTTTTCTCGGCCCCCACTTGACCAATCGCCCCCAAACTTTTAGGGACGGAGCGGAACCGAGCAGGCCATTTTGTTAGAGAAATTCGCGAAGATTCGTCTTCCGGCGCCAAAGTTATTCCAAATAGAATGTTGTGGATTTCCTATGGAAAGTAGGTACTACTATAACTACCTACTGGCGACCGCCGGTAGGTAATATACATACACACACATATATATATATATATATATATATATATATATATATATATATATATATATATATATATATATATATCATCATTTACATTATATTGTATTTGTCTCACGATAATGTGTTGCATTGCTAAACACTTATAAGATCCAAAAGGCGAGACCTATTGGCTATGCCAATGTTTATTTTTCGTGTGCTTTGTGATCATCTGACACAGCGGTGAAAGGCAGACAGTGGCAATGTCTGCTTGTGAACCGTCTGTAACGGTAATAACGAAGGGCACTTAGCAGCGCTTTTATACTGAACTGGATAAAAAAAATGTTAAACTGAATTTGTGAATTTGCACTATTGTGAAGCTGAAACACTGTCTTTTTTTAAACATTACCGAATAAATTGTGCCTTATTATGTAGGGGGTACTCACGGCTTGCTAATAATGCACAATACACCTGATTTGATTGTGTTTTCCCGCCCCGGTTCATCACGGCATATCAGTGCCGACTGAACAGAGGGCAAGGAAAGTAGGCGAGGTACTTCCGGTCTCCTGGGCTAAACGGCAGTCAGCTGTCTGGTGTGGAGGGGGGAGGAAACTATTTGAACCGCCTGCATGGACGCGCAGCGGTTGCGCCAATGTTGCGCCAGGGGCAAGCCCGGGACCTGGGGCCAGAACCTCTGCCCGTTTTTTCCCATCTCACACATACACCGCAGAGCAATTATGCATGATATGCCCTCCCATCCAAGATCTATGTAAACATAGTATACAGATGGGTTCTTGCACACATAATTACAGCCACTGTTCCTATACAATGGCAGGCAACAAGGGACAAACTAACAAGGATCAGGAATTTAAAATGATACTGGTCAATTTTAGATCCCTCAAAAAGCATTAACACAAGCTCCACGATCATCTGACTGATAACCAACGAGATATCATGTTTCTGACTGAAACATGGCTGAACAAAGATTCTGCTCCAGAAATCCTGGAGATCCTCCCTCTGAACTATGGGATTGTCAGACTTGATCATCAAGCGAACGGGGGGTGGGAGGGGGTAGCTATTATCCATAAGCTAACAGTACAATGCTCACTTTAAGCGTTGACCATTGAAGCCAGTGAGGCAGGCTTCTTTACTATCATGGCGAATACTAATTATGTCATGAAAGGTTTTTTAATTTATGGGCCACCAGGCCCTATTGCACAGTTTGCATCTAGCCTCAGAGAACGAATAATACAACCAGCACTGCAGTACTCCGGAAGATGAGATCGGCCCGGGACCAGGGTTCAATTCCCAACGCGGCAGGGTCTTGGGTCAATGTCCGCGGACTTGATAATTCTCGCCTCGGCGCCTACTCTAACTCTGGGCTCCACTCTGCAACTCTGGGCAATAGCTTGCTTAATCTTCACAATGGCCCCTTCAA
Source organism: Lissotriton vulgaris (assembly GCF_964263255.1). NCBI lineage: Eukaryota > Metazoa > Chordata > Amphibia > Caudata > Salamandridae > Lissotriton > Lissotriton vulgaris. The sequence continues at coordinate 110,325,839 of NC_141686.1, forward strand.
CGCCGGGGATGCCTGGTCTCACCTTGGGGGTGCCCAGGAGGGACCATCTCACAGGGAAAGCCAGGACGGGTTCCCCAGCGGTATACAGCGCCAGGACACTCCGAGATGGGGTAACAGTGCGCTTTACAAGTATACTTCATTTATATTTACATTTACATAGGAGACATGAATTTACACGTTGATGCTATTAATAATACTGCAGCACAAGAGCTCTGTCAGGAGTTGGGTGCGTTACTGCTAGTGCTGCAATCCTCCCTCCCAACTCACCAACATGGCCACCTATTAGATCCAATTTTTGCCAAATGGGGGAGCTAACGGTTGAAAATCCTATTGCAGTCCCATGGACAGACCATTCATGGAGAAGTGTGGCTCAATGGTTAGAGTGGCAGACCCTGATGCAGAAGTCTGGCCTGGGACCAGGGTTCAATTCCCGTCTTGGCGGTTCTTGGGCTCAATTTCCTCGAACCTGATCATTCTCGCCTCGGTGCCTATTCTAATCATGAGTACAACTCTGAGCAATAGCTTGCTTAATCTACACAACGGCCCCAACAATGCTAGGATGCCTGGCTTCACCTTGGGGGTGTCCAGGAGTGGGCACCTCACAGGGAAAAGGCCAGGAAGGGATCCTCAGCGGTATTCCTACAAGCGTTGAGATGCCTCCGGGTAGTCGTGCGCTATACAAGTGCGTAATTATCATTTATTATCATTTTATTATCATTATATGATCCATTTTAGCACCAGGATTCCCAACACCCCTTTCCTGCCTAAGGCAAGGGTAGGGAGACTGCAAAAGAAATGGGCTGGATTCTCAGCAGCTAACTTTAATCACGCCCTCCAGCAGGGCGGTCCACCGGGTGGGAGTGATGCAGAATCCGCCTGCATCTTGATGGGCGACAGGATAACTGAGGCGCAAGACAGAGTGGCCCCATGGGCCCCGTGTGCACCGAGAAGACAGTCAAACTCCGCCCCTTGGTTCAACAAAGAAGAGCTTGGAAAGAAGCTGGAGAGGAGACTTTTCAGATCAAAGGAGGACCACTTATAAGACCAGCCTTAAACACTACCACGCGCTCATTAGGAAAACCAGGGCTGCGTATTATAACATGAAGATAGAGCAAGCCGAAAACTCCTCTAGAGAGTTATTTATGGTTTTTAGTGAGCTATCATCATTAGCCAGAACCATGGCTCCTAGTAGCGACCCAGTGGAGTATTGTAACCGGATTGCAGACTTCTTCTTTGAGAAGGTGGAAAAGATCTATAACACCTTCCCGGAGGAGGCACACAATGGGAGATTGGAGGAGGTGGGAATATGTATCATGGAGGAAACACTCCGCCTCTCCAGTTTTAACCTCCCCTCCTGTGACGATCTCAAAAATACGGCCTTGGGCATTAGGTCTGGCCCACCAAGGGACCCTACGACTCCTAAAATGCTGAGGGAGAGTATGAAGGTACTTACACCCTATATTGGACACCTCTTAAAACTCTCCTTTTCATTCAGGGGTGGTCCTACAAAAGTAGAAAGAACCGGTAGTTATCCCTAGAAAAAAAGCAGTGTGCAAGTGCGAGCCAGCTGGAGAACCTTCGACCAGTCTCGCTTCTGCTTTATTTTGCTAAAATAGCAGAAAAAGTGGTCAATACTCAACTGACTATGCACATTGACCAGCACGGCCTACTCCATACAACTCAATCGGGCTTTTGGGCCATGTACTCCACGGAGTCAGCACTACTTCTGTGTACAGAAACCATACGCAGGCACATAGATGAAGGGCAGATGGTGGCATTGGTCGTGTTTGACCTCAGTGCCGCTTTCGACACCGTCGCCCATCCAATACTCCTACAGCACCTTAAGGAAGGAGGGCTGGATAATCTGGCCTTGCAGTGGTTGAGATCTTTTCTACAGGATAGAAGTTTTTAAGTGTCCCAATGACCACACTACTCCAAGAGCATTAAGCTGGCTCAAGGGGTTTCCCAGGTTTCTATACTCAGCCCTACTCTTTTTAATCTCTATATTGCCCCTCTGGCAGACATCATTGGGAAATACGGTATTAGTGTTGTGTCATATGCGGAAGACACGCAACTAGGAGTGACTCAATCCCACATAGAGGCAGCCACCACCTTCACCTTCTGTTTACAGGAGCTAACAGCCCGGATGTCGAGCAACTGACTAAAATTGAACGGCAGTAAGACGGAAGTCCTGATTGTACCACTAAGCACTGGAACCCCACCCCCAAGCTCTCCGGACGGAACCATCAGAAAACTCCTTCCTCAAAAAACTCAAAACATGGCTCTTTCAGCTATAGGACAAGCGTCACACGATCATTTGCCACCACAGAGAGGTCCGAGTAGCCTGCAGCGCGGGGACACACTAGCTAGTGTAACCAAGCGCTTTACAAGCTCACTTATTATTTATTATTTTCAGTAGATTGTGGCTGTTTAAGTTGGAATTGACTGAATACGGCCCCTCTGAAGAGTTGGGACTTCCGCAGCGCCGCAGGGGCCTTCATTATAACCCTGCATTCATAGCTACCATTGGCCCTGAAGGACTGATAGAGCCTCTCCACCTTCCCACCCTTGATTAATGAAATTACACCTAGCAGTGCCTGATCAGTCACAGGCTGTCGAGTATGAATGTCAGTGTTTTGCATCTTGTTTCCATTGTGTGTACATGTGGTGAGAAAGGAGAATCCCTCTACTAGGCATAGCATTAATATTAATTTTAATAGAGGGAACCAGAGGAAATTCCAGATTTCTGAAAGGTCCATGTTGTTTGTTGAGTAAAACGAGAGAAGCAACCAGCCTATCATTTGTTAGCCCCAGAAGGCTTCAATTTATATTACCAAACAACCCAGTCTCAGACTATTTGTCAGGCAAACGGCTGGTTTATCAAGCTTCACATCTGTGACCAACGAGGGAGTCAGCTAGGCACCGTCACAATCTGTTTATGTAGGAGGGTGAGGGCTATACTACGTAAAGATAGAATCTGTGCATGTATGGTTCTAAAGTTTTCTAAGTCCAAGTGTGATCAAACCATCCACTCCATGTGTTTTCATGGCATTTTGGGATTTTAGTCCTGGGCTATAATGTGATAAACAGGACTACAAGTACCGGAAGTCAAAGCAGGCAATTGGAGACAGTGAGTTTCTGGTGCATAGACCTCAGAAATCGTGAGACTCTGTGAATCTTGACTGATAGTTTTTTTTTTAACAAAATGTTATTGTTTACAGAACAAATCCTTTCAGTTGGCATCCATTCTTATACAATAAACTCAATTTCTGTGCAGAACAACTTTAAGCTAACATTCCCCCACTCCTCCTGTTTCTTCCCTCACCTTCCCTGGCGTGTCCCGGCGGGTATTACTACTAAGTAGGCGACAGCATATCGACATGTCACCTTGCAATCTTTCGTTTTTTAGTTCAGCCATATTTTATTGTACATTTTCCAAAACAAACAGGGAAACATGGACAGTAATAAGGTACATGGGTTGTATATTGAGAAGCCCATGCCTTATTACGAAAAGCCCTGGGTGTAGAAATGTGAACGGGTGGACTGTTACATATGACAAAGCCCAGGAAACATGTGCAATTAAGAGCAGAGTAACCTATGGTATATGCACCAACCCATGTAAATGACTGGTTGAGGAAAAAATTGATTAATAAGAAAAAGATAAAGAAACAGAAAAGCTAATAGGTGTAGAATCAGGTGATATATGTAGGAAGGCGGAACCTAAGGAGGCTTTAGAATATGTAGGTGTAGATGTGGATTGAGGAGTATATTCTCATCACGCCAGGAATCAAGTCTGTTGCTGTGTCTGATGATTGAACATCTAGGGAGAGTAGCGACTTGAGAGGGCAAGTGACTGGTGTCAGGGATTTTAGGGAGTGGTTACCCCGTTAGGACTTCACGGTAGTTTAGAGGTAGCAAAATAATTGTGGAGAGAGTCCCAAATAGAGGTGTTGCGCACTATCCACAGGGAGTTTTGCCGGGAGGTGTTATCTGTACCTCTTAGGAAGGAGACCCAGTTTAGCCAAGAGCAAAAAGAGGTGGCCGCAGTGTTCTTCCAGTTAGATAGAACTGTTTTACAGGCAGCAGTAAGAAGAATGTCAATTAAGAGGCTATCTTTACGTGAACTGATACTTGGGTCAAGGAAACCTTTGATTAGGATTAGGAAGTTCCGTTCTAGATGGACCCTACAGATGGAGTGAATAAAGTGAAATACAGAGTCCCAGAATGGTGAAACCTCGCTGCAGTGAAAGAGGTGGTGGGGAAGATCTTCAGTCAGGTCATTACAGTTCCAGCAAGCTGGATTATCTCTGAGGGAGAGTTTATGAAGACGAGCCCGAGTCCAGAAGGTCCTGTGTAGTAGCCAGAATTTCGTCTGTGGAAGGACTGAAGAGTTATTTTTATGAGACTACTGACTTCCATATTAGGTGCCAGGACTCCAACGAAACCGACTCTGTGGGGTCCCACTTTGTTTGGAGTTTTGAGGGCAGGATAGCAGACTTAGGTTTTAGTAGGTGATAGAACTTGGAGGCCTGGTGACCTTATTTATTAAAGGTTAGGATGGTTTTGACAAGAGATGGGTCTTTAGTTTGGGGTTTTAGCTTAGATAGACTGACTTTAAGCTTCAGGAAATTGTTCTGTAAGTTAAAGCGGCATTATAGTTCCCTAATGGACAGTGGTGATTGTGGGGGCCCTCGATCCTTCAAGAAGGGATTGCCCATAGATGCCCAGTGCGGCCACCAGGGAGAAGAGCTCTGAATTCTAATTTTGGTGTTGTTCCATAGAGAGGATATATTCGAGTTGGAGGTCGAGGCAGGTGCAGTGGTTCCATCCCTGAATGGAGATGGTGGGTGTAATGAAATGGGGGTTGCATTTCTAGGGTCTCCTGCTGTAGCGTATCTGATTCTTCTTATTTTTTGTCTTTATTCTCACAGGTGACACTGCACATTTGCTTTCCTATATGTAACTTATTGTTGTATTCAAGTGACTAGACAATTATGTGATTGTAAGCAACTGGCTGGTATTTTGTATTGTTTGTTATTCTATGCAAAATGGCAATAAAGATTTTTTTTTTTTAAAGAAGACATTTAAGAGGGCTCTTTTGGTGTTGTTGAAGATGTATTTACCAGTGGCGGGGGTTTGGGGATGCTTGTTAAGAGAGAAATCGGCTGAAACTTGCTAGGAATTTCCCTCTCAATCGATAGCCATGTGGGGGTGTAGTCCGGAGATTGAGTGAACCAAAGGGACCCCTGTCTGGCCAAATTAACACCTCTGAGGTGAACCGTTAGGCACAGTTTTTTTATAGAAATTATGGGTTGTTTGTTTTGCCAAATAAATTCATTTATTAATCTATCAGCCTTTTGTATGGAATCATCTGATAGAGCTAGAGGAAGCACGTTCGTGAGGTAGTAAATTATGGAGGTGATCATCATTTTGATGGTCTCAATGCAGCCTTCATCTGAGGAATTTAGGGTCCCAGCTCTCTAATAGAGCTTCAACCTTCCTCAGTGTTTGAGATTCATTATGATTAAGAGATTCAAGGATATCCAAGTTCAATTCCAGTCCCAAGTATTTAACAAACTTTGGTTGCCAGGAAAGACCTGTGGGTTAGAAGAGGGTACTGGAGCAAAGATTATTCAGAGCAAGGATTTTAGTCTTGTCTTTGTTAAGTTTGTAGTTCGAGACATGGGCATATTCTTCTGTGGTCTGGAGCAAGGGAGGGATGGACTGGGTGGCGTTTTCTGTAATAATTAAGATATCATGAGCGTAAGCCACGACTTTCACTTCAGCACTATTGAAGGAGATACCATGGATGTGGGGGTTATTTCTGATCTTATGCAGTAGAGGTTCTAGGCTCACAATGAATAGTGACGGCGAAAGGGGGCAGCCTTGTCTTGTACCTCTTTCTAATTTAAGTGATGGTGAAAGTAGACCTCCAGATCTAATTTTAGCTGACAGACCGCTATAGAGAGCCATGATCATCTTGGTGAAGGTTCCCTTAAGTTGAATTTCTGAAAAGATTCACGTAGCAAAGTCCAAGAAACCCTATGGAATGCTTTTTCAGCATCAAGAGTAATTGCAACTGTTTTGGTGGAGGCTGTCTTGACCTTTTCAATAACGTGGCAAAGGAGACAAGTGTTTTCATTGGATAGTCTATGTTTCATGAAACCCACTTGTGAGTGACCAATCAGGCGGGGGAGAAGAGGTTCCAGCATCTTGTAGAGTATATTGGTGTAAATCTTTGCCTCTAGGTAAATTAGAGAAATTGGCCTATAATTTTTAACCTACTTCAGGTCTTTCCCCTCTTTGGGGATTACGATAATAGTGGCTTCACTAGTGTACCGGATAGAGTACCGGAGTCAGCGAAGTATTTGAAGAGGGTTAAAAGGGTCAGGTTAAGTATATGAGCAAAGGTTTTGAAAAAGGTAGTTGTGTATACATCTGGACCAAGGGCTTTATGTGATTTTTTTATTGGTCGGAGATGGTCGGGAGAGGAATGTCTCTGAGATAATCTATGCAGGAGGATGCCGTGATCATCTGGCTATAGAAATTGGTAGAACTATTTAAGAGTTTCTAGTATTTTCTGTGGTCTAGTGGGTGATGTTATCTTTGTCAGTAAGGGAGTCGATTCCCTTGTTATCCTGCTTATGTTTTAAATAGGAGGCTAGGGTTTTCACTGTCTTGTTTGCATCTCATAGTTTAAACTTTTCTATTTGTTGACCCATACTCCTGCTTTTTTGCTTAGGATTCTATTGTATTCATAATTCTTTTTGGTGACGTTTAAGAGGGTTTGGGGGTTCAAATTAGATATGTGGTCTGTCTCCAATGATTTAATGTATTTTTCTAGGTTCAGAAGTTCTTCATTATGTTCTTTAATAATTTTGGATTGGATGTTAATGAGGGTCCTTCGTACCGTAGCTTTCAGAGCCTCCCAGTGGTTGGAAGGGGAGGTACCTTAGATTAAAATGTCTTTCAGGTAGTTTAGAATAGTTGTTTCAATCCCCTCCTTTGAGGACCTATTGTAGCGATATCGACACCTATCCCTTATTCACTCTTGGTTGATTCACCTTATCTTACTTGGGGTAGTTACATTAGTACCAGTGAAGGAAAGAGATATGGCCGAGTGGTCTGAAATTTGTCTAGTCAATGTGTCAGTTTGATCGATTAGCTGAATATGTGGTTTGGATATCAATGGGTAGTCTATTCAGGAACAAGACATATGGGGGTTAGAGAAGTAGGTGTAGTCCATGGTGTCTGTGTGTTGAAGTCTCCAGGCATCATAAAGACCGACTCTGGTGCATAGCTTGTGTAATGATTTGTCTGCCCTAGATGGTTGAAAGGAGGACCTGGGCTGTCTGTCAATTGTAATATCCATGGGGAGGTTGAAGTCGCCACCCAGAATAATAAGGACACTGATCAATCAATCAGTCATACCATTTGTAAAGCGCACTACGTACCCGTGAGGGTCTCAAGGCGCTGGGGGTGGGGAATGCTGCTACTGCTCGAAAAGCCAGGTCTTGAGGAGTCTTCTGAAGGTTAGCAGGTCTTGGGTCTGCCGTAGGTGGGTGTGGAGGAAGTTCCTGGTCTTTGTGGCGAAGTGGAATAATGATCTGCCGCTGGAGGTCGCTCTTTGGATACGGGGGAGGGCAAGGTCAGCAGAGCGGAGCTGGCGGGTAGGGGTGTGGAAGCTGAGTCGTCTGTTGAGGTACGCTGGTCCGGTGTTGTGAAGTGCCTTGTGTGCATGGGTGAGGAGCTTGAAGGTTATCCTCTTGTTGATGGGGACCCAGTGCAGGTCTATCAGGTGGGGTGTGATGAGGCTGCGGCGAGGGATGTCGAGGATCAGGTGTGCAGAGGCGTATTGGATGCGGTGTAGCTGTTTCAGGAGTTTGGCAGAGGCTCCTGCGTAGAGGGCATTTCCGTCATCTAATCTGCTGCTGACGAGGGCCTGGGTGACGGTTCTTCTCGTTTCGGTGGGTATCCACTTGTAGATCCTGCGGAGCATTCGGAGGGTGTTGAAGCAGGAGGAAGAGACGGTGTTGACCTACTTGGTCATGGATAGGGTGGAGTCGAGGATGACCCCTAGGTTGCGTGCATGGTCGGTGGGTGTTGGGGCTTCTCCCAGTGCTGTCGGCCACCAGGAGTCGTCCCAGGCCGAAGGGGTGGATCCTAGGATGAGGACCTCCGTCCGAGTTCAGCTTCAGTTGGCTGTTCCTCATCCATTCAGCGACGGCTTTCATTCCTTCATGGAGGTTGGTTTTGGCGGTGTGGGGTTCTTTGGTGAGGGAGAGGATCAGCTGAGTGTCATCGGCATAGGAGATGACGTTGAGGTCGTGCAGTCGGGCGACGTGGGCGAGAGGTGCTATTTAGATGTTGAACAGCGTTGGGCTGAGGGATGAGCCCTGGGGTACGCCGCAGATGATCTTGGTGGCTTCGGAGCGGAAGTGGGGAAGGCGGATGCTCTGTGTTCTGCCGGAGAGGAAGGAGGTGGTCCAGTCCAGGGCATTCTCTTGGATCCAGGCGTCGTGGAGGCGTGTTCATAGTGGGTGGTGGCAGACCATGTCAAAGGCGGCTGACAGGTCCAGAAGGATAAGGGCCGCTGTTTCTCCGTTGTCTAGCAGGGTCCTGATGTCATCGTGGCGGCGATGAGGGCAGTTTTGGTGCTGTGGTTGCTGTGGAACCCGGACTGGAAAGGGTCCAGGATGCTGTTCTCCTCGAGGTAGCGGGTCAGTTGTTTGTGGATGGTCTTCTAAATGAGCTTCACCGGGAAGGGAGCAGGGAGATGGGCCGGAAGTTCTTGAGTTCTTTGGAGTCCGCCTTGGGTTTCTTGAGTAAGGCGTTGATCTCGGAGTGCTTCCAGCTATCTGGGAAGGTTGCTGTCTCAAAGGAGATGTAGATGACTTTCCGGAGATAGGGTGCAATGGCTGTGCTGGCTTTGTTGAAGATATGGTGTGGCATGGGTCTGACGGAGATCCGGAGTGAATGGTGCTCATGATCATGATGGTGTCATCATCGTTAATATTTGTCCAGGAGAGCAGGCAGTTGGTGCGGATGGTGTTCGTGGGGCGGGGGTCTCGGTGGTTGTCGGGGCGGTCGTGGCGTTGAAGCTGTCGTGGATGTTTGCGATCTTGAGGTGAAAGAAGGTGGCCAGCGAGTCGCACAGGTCTTGCGAAGGTGAGACACCGTTGGTGTTTGAGCTGGGAATGGAGAGTTCCTTCACGATGTTGAAGAGCTCTTTGCTGTTGTGTGCATTGTTGTCTAGGCGGTCTTTTAAGGATGTCCTTTTGACGGATCTGATGAGGTGATGGTGTCTGCGGGGAGTGTTCTTGTGGGCTTCGATGATGCCCAGTGTTCGTTCACTGAGCCGGTTCTTCTCCAGTTTTTGGCAGTTTGCTTGGAAGCCTGGAGGTCTACAGTGAACCAGCTGGCTTTCTTGCAGGTGTGACTGTTGGAGGGCTTCTTGAACATGGCGAGGGTGTTGGCCCCATCGTTGATCCACTGGTTGAGGTTGCGGGCAGCGGTGTCGGGGTCGGCGGGTGGGCTCCGGGCGAGGGTGGTGGTTAGCTGGTCTTTGGTGACTTTACTCCAGCAGCGGCGAGGCATCTGTTGGGTGCAGTGGTGCGCGTTGGGCTTCTTGAAGGTGAAGTGAATGCAGCGATGGTCGGTCCAGTGGAGTTCGGTGGTGTGGTTGAAGGAGACGTGGGGGCTTGCGGAGAAGATGGGGTCAAGAGTGTGACCGGCGAGTGGGTGGGTGTTGTGTCGAGTTGTCTGAGTGCAAGGTTGGCTAGGTTGTCGATCAGGGTGGTGGAGTCGGTGTCATTGCTGTTTTCGAGGTGGTAGTTCAGGTCACCGAGGAGGATGTAGTCGGTGGAGGTGAGGGCGTGTGTGCTGACGAAGTGGGCGATGGACTCACTGAACTGTGGTCGGGGTCCAAGGGCCTGTAGAGGAGGGTTCCTCTGAGGGTGGTGTTCGGGTCGGTGTGGATCTGGAAGTGCATGTGCTCGGCGGTGCTGAGGCTGTCGTCAGTGTTGGTCTAGACTCTGAAGGTGTTCCAGTGGACGGTGGCGATTCCGCCTCCTACTCCGCTGGTGCGGTCCCTGTGGGTGATCTTGTAGCCTTCCAGGACGGCTATGGCGATGTCAGGTGCAGAGGCGGGGTTCAGCCAGGTCTCCGTCAGGAAGGCGATTCTGGGGAGGTTGAGTCGAGTAGGTCCCAGAGTTCAACGGCGTGTTTGTGGGCAGAGTGGGTGTTGAGGAGGATGCATCTGTGGTAGTTGGGTTTTTTCCTGGTTGGCGGCTTGGTGGGCGGATGCTGGTGAAGCTGCAGTTCCGGCAGGTGAAAGGTCCGTGGGTGTGCTTCGGGCGGCCAGGGCGCAGGTGTGTGATCATCCGGTGTTTAGTACGTGGAGGGTGCTGGCATCGTAGTGGTGTAGGGCGCCGTGGCGGTTGCGGGGGCCAGGAGTTCTGGTGCTGGGCATGGTCCAGGCACAGATGGGCACAGAAGGGCTTGCCTTAAGCGCCAGCAGTGCGCCCATTGCATGCTCCCTCCATATAAGGGGAGTTGGGAGGGAGGAGCAGCTGGGAAGCAGGAGCGGGGTGGCGAATGGGTGAGCAGGGACGCAGCGGCGGGAAGAGCGGGATAAGAGAAGGGTGACGGATGGTGGGGGACACAGAAGGCAAGCACAGCACAGAAACAAGCGGGGGGAAAGAATGAAATAAGGCAATCAGCAACAAGACAAGTACAAAATAAATTAGGCAATCAGCAACAAGACAAGTACAGTCAAAGCAGTCCAAAGCAGTACAGCAGAGTGAGAAAGCACCAGTACAACCTGAGGCAGTACCGCGGTTTGGGGAGCGACCTGCCTGACAGGAATTTTGCTCAGGGGAATTGTTAGAGAAACCCAGATCTCAGGATCATCCGTATTCCGGCCGTATACATTGAGTACATGGAAATGCCTTGAGCTTTTTGTGAAATTCGTTAGGACCCATCTTCCATTATTACCAATCACACATGATTCGGTTGACAGGCCTGAGTTCTTGCATATTAAAGTGGCCACCCCGCCTTTCTTACTTTCACTGGTCGAGTCAATTACGTCGGCAATCCAACTCTTTTTAAAGCTCACAAGCCCACCTTGGGCCATTTTTAGGTCTCGTAGCGAAAACAGCGCGTAAGCGCTGTGTCTCGCCAGAGATCTTTTTTTGCTGACTCTGCTTCCCAGGAGACTGCACCTGGCCGGGCGCATCTCGCAAAAGGCGATCGGCGCAGGCCACGCGCACGCGAACGCGCTCGCCGTGTCTGTCTCCTGGGAAGCTCATACATACACAGGCACACTTCCCCCTGCACGCATGCGCACACACAGACACACACACACACGAGCGCACATACACGCACGCACACATACAGAGACCCCCGTCGCGCGCACACACACACACACGCTCGCACACACAAGCGCACCGCCCCCCGTCCCACTTACCGCCAGTCTGGTATTCTGAAGGCTCCGCGGGGCTCCGCCCGAGGGAGAGCCCCGCGTCACCGTGAATTATGTCCGCCTTCCAGCGCGTGGAAGATCCGGGGCCAATGGACTCCGAGAACGAGGCTGACATCACAGCACCCCTCACCGCCCCCTCCGCCGCCTTCGCCGCCGGACGACGCAGACTGCCATTTGAGCCGTGAAACCCCTTGTTACATGCATTAGCAAAAGTTCTCCCGCTTTGTTGCAAACTGCTTTGGGTGTTGCAACATTGTACAGCCTTCTTCCATCAACCTCACTTCAGGACACCAAGGGTTGTGGGGGGATTCACTGAAGGAACTCTTAAAACGCCACACACAGGCGCATGAAAGGGACCTCAGTTACTTTAGACAGGTCTCTACGCAGGTAGGACACTTCTTACCCCATGAGCCTCCATCATTCCTTATCCGCGATATCTAAAACCTGCCTGCTGCAGCTACGTCCCTCTTCAAACCTACAGGTGGAGCGTTGCCTACATCGCATTACACGAGCTTACCTGCACATCCCCGGGGAAGTAAACCACATGGTGAGGGGTTGTTCCCCGTAGCAGCAGCAACTCGTTGGTCCTGTGGGAGTTAGAGCCCGGCACAGCCGGCAGTCTGATGGCGGGGAGCGTGCTTATAGTTCGGCACTGCAGCACCCGCACAGCACAGCAGAGCACTGCTCGCACTGGGCTTAAACGCAGGGCAAAGGTGCACCATCGGCCAAGGGGCGTGGCTTTACATTTCCACACCAAACGCCGACGGAACGCGCATTTGCACAGGTCCAGCCATAGCAAACACGCGCCAACGACTCTTCTCATTACTTCTGAAAGATCGATCCGCATCTGAGCCAATGACACAAAAAATGGAGTGTAAGGCCAAACCCCTTTAGAATGAGAATGTTGAAAGAGACGAGGGACACGGGATATAGACGTGTTAGTATCATGGAGTATGTGAAGTATAGTGTAAGCCACCGTACTCTCCCCCGATACATGGAAAGCAATTTGGTGGGGAGCTGGTCTGGATCTTGGAGGTACAGTAGGCGGTAAAGTAGTTCCCCCATTTATATAGCGAATGCACGCATTGCGGCGTTTTGCTGAAGTCGTTTGCTCATATCATGGAGCAGCATCAGTATTTTTTTTTCCAGTACCGCGTTCCAATTTCAGCTGAAATCGTGTTACGAAGTACTGATACGCGTGTGGATTTATTGCATGTTTGCCCCAGGGAAGGCGAGCTTTCATGCAAATGGCCAATTTGTATTAACAGAAGCAGACACTATGGTCGGTTGTTTTATAACTTTCCATCCTTTCATTCATTACCATATTTAAGAGAACTTCGAAATGCACGACTTCAGGATGTGTGCTGTACAAAAACTTATCATGTGTTTGATTAATGTATTATAGCAACCCCTGTCATCCAAAGGGTTTACATAACCACATCTTCTCACCTGTCCTGCTTACAACAATCGACCCCTCTCGCCAGCCCTGCTTCTAACCACCTTATCTTGCCTGCTCTGCTTATAATCGGCCCCTCTCCTCTGCCCTGCTTACATCCACCCCCCCCTTCCCTGTGTACAACATCCGGCCCCTCTCCTCTGCTTCCAACCACCTCATCTCCCCTGCTTCCAACCACCTCATCTCCCCTGCTTCCAACCACCTCCTCTCCCCTGCCTTCAACAATGGACCTCTCTTCGCTACTCTGCTTACAACCACCACCTCTCACTTGCCCTGCTTACAAACGGCATCACTCAGGGGCACCACAACATCACTATACGCTACCAAAATGCTTATAAGTACAACAGTAACTTGCAATATTATTATAATATAATATTATTGCCAACATTGCTTAATATTTTGCAACAGCTATCATCTTGCAAATCATCTTTATACACCAATACAGACTTTGCTAACAATTTAATGCAACACATTGTCATATACAATGGCAATAACTCAAACTTTAATGCTGCGAGACCTATTGCATTGCAAATGCTTGTTGTCTCTTGCAATAGGATTACGTCCGGTATCAATTTAAAGAGGTAGTTTTAAATTTTTTTCCTTTTGATTTGGTGGTTAAAACCCTTGACTTTAAAGGATATCATTTTTAAATTTCTGTAAAGTGGGGAGTTAGACATAATGAAGCGATGCACTCATGGCTATCTGAGTGCAAGGATAAGCTACAGGATAACGAGCACTTGAAAGTGGATGAAAACAGGGTAGAGAATATGGTGCAGTTCACAAGTAACCGGGAAATATATAAATCTGGATGCTGTATCAGCGGGGTGAATATGAACACATGTGTTAGCAATGTACCTACAGCTAAAGGAGGAAAAAATGAAAAAGAAAAAACATGGGAGAGGAAGGAACTCCAATACAAACACCCTCAACCCCCCTCCCATCCCACCCCACCCACCAGCCCCAAATGTTGTATAAGAGGGAGATGACAGCAGGTGAGAGCCGCAAGTGATGGCAATAATAAACAGCAAACGAGTATTCAGCTTGTGGAATCATGCGAATACAGATGTACGTTGTTACGACGAGTGGTATTACCACGCGTACCGTTACAAAGCGTATTTTACAACGCAAGTCGTTACCACGACTTGCGCTGTAGGGGTGCGGACTTAGGAATAGTTTAATTTACTATTCCAACACCAGACTACGTACAGTAGGGAAGGTGTTGGAATAGTAAATCTACTATTCCTTGTCCTTTAGCGCCCTTCAACGCAAGTCGTGGTTACGACTTGCGTTCTAAAATACGCGTTGTAACGGTACTGCGGGGTAACATCCGCGTCGTAAAGGATGTTCCCCTGCGAATACAGTACATGGAATCATGCGAATGGAAGAGAAGAGTGGGTTGCAGCATTAAGCGATAAGGGGGGGCAACACACTCTAAATGTCACGTGGTAACATCAGTATTGATACTGTTTCTCAGGGACCAAAACAGCAGACCCAAGGGATCTGCAAACAGTGTAGTGGAAAAAGTCAACTGGACTGTGGCAGTATGGTACGGTACAGAATGATACAGGCTTATGAATCCAATCAGAACTACCCCCACACCTTGTTAGAGTTAGAGTAATACAGCAGTGCAAAAATACCATAATACAGAAGACAAAAACCTCAACTTGTGTGCTTTAAGGTCCACTAGGAAACATTTTACATAAAAAGACTAAATAGAAAAGGATATGTAACATATAGCCCCTGTACAGGATGCATCATGGCTTGGTTGAGGGAGCAAGACCAGTGTCCATCATGGTAGATCCTCTGTTGTCTAGAAACAGACAAAGGTCCTTTGGGTTAATAAAGGTGTGGCTTTTTCCCCTATCAGTAACTTTGAATTTTGCCGGACTGATGAACCAGGATTGAAGGCTTAAAGACTTGAAACTGGGTCTGATAGCAAGGAATCCTTTCCTTGTTTCCAATGTTGGTCTTGAGTAGTCTTGAGAGACGTAGATTTTGTGGCCCTTCCAGAGGATATGGTTGTTTTGCGCACGTAGTGGAGTATCATCTTAGCAAGTTGAAATCTTAGAGGATGGCATACGATCTGCCTGGTGACGTTGCTACCAGCTGACCTCATTTTGATATACACATACCAAATTTTGATATACGAATAGCTAGCTCACTTTGATATACGCATGGCTCACTTTTATATATGGGTACCTCATTTTGATATACGTATACCTCCATTTGATATACGCATACCTCATTTTTGATATACGCGGATCTCACTTTGAAATACGCATATCTCACTTTGATATACATATGCCTCTTTTTAGGCATCATCTTCATTCTAAGGTTGAGACCGACTCCCAGCTCTAAACATTGCACTAAGGCTCTTAGCTTACAATCTCACTGCAGACTAGGGGAGGGGCGGAGAACTGGTGCTTTTTAGTATGTAATCCTTAAATGGAATTAGCCTTCAAATCACACAATAGCTTGCTCTTTCTCTCTCTTCTCACTCCCTTTCTCTCTCTTTCGCATCCACTTTTTCCTTTTGCTGATCTCCCTCTCCCTTTCTCCCTCTCCTTTTTGTTTAAGGCACAGTCCCTCCCTTATCCTCCTTTCTCCAGAGACATAGAACACATACAACAAACGAAACCAGGAAAGTACCTTTTAAAAAACTTGGATAAGCAAATATAAACCTTGACCAAACCCTGGGTCAACATTTTTCCAACGTGATTCATGCAACCGCAAAACGGGTGGACTGCAAACTGTACAACTTGTATAGTAAGTGCAGCTACACGCAGGCTGCAAAGAGTGCACTAATTGTACCACAAGTTTAGTGTAGCTAAACACACAGAGTGCAGACACTTTACTATTTGTGTCATGTTCTTGGTACAAGCATAGTAGACTGCTACATGTGAAGACTTTATTCCATTGGGCCGGTGTGTCATCCCATTCCCATCCCATTATGTTGTCGAGAGCACCAACACTCCTTCTAGCCGGACCTAACAAACTTTCATCACATCCAAGATGCCACCTGGGAATGGCTAAGTAGAAACCATGAGTATTTTCTAAAGGCATGGGTACTGCCTACTGTAGAAATGCTTCTAATAAACAAGGAAAGAAGTGGGAGAGACATCACAGTTGCACCCTGAGAAAAACTATACAGTCTTTACAAGAGTTCAGATGCACCTGCTAGGCAGAATGAAACCAAAAATGTTTAGTAGGAGTCACAAGCTCTTCTCATGCTACCAAAGGCGAACAAGCACCAATCGGGACAGCCCTAGTCAGAACATGGGACAGAACTCACACAGGCAGGCACTCTCTTGACACGTGAGGATGAGAGATGAAGTGTATGGTAAGTTGCTGTCCTCAGCCTGCTCCGTCTTACTTTTCTGTCCTCACACCTCCATGCAAGATGAATATTTTTCCTAGACTCTAGGGCCCTTTTCTACTTTACATATGGAGGCATTCTCCTGAACTTCTAGAATTTCCTCCCAGACAACTTCCACTTTCATTATAAGTTGTGATGTATATATGTGTGTGTGTGTATATATATATATATTCACTGAAAAAAACATAGGTTTCACACACGTTATAGTTAGGAATTAGCATTTAAAAAACCTTAGAAATTCACTGAAAAAACATATGTTTCACACATGTTATAGTTGTGGACATTATAACTCGCGTGCCCGCAACGCACTGCTGATGACGTCACATCTAACATCACTCATGACATGGTCAGTGACATCACTCATGACATCACTGATGACAGCTCCTGAAAAAGAGGGCGTGCCGGTACTTGGTGCTTGCAACTCCGAGATAAACATCACAGCCAAACCACTTCTCCCAAGACAGAAGGGGCCGACACATGCTCGGTGAGGTAAAGGGACTTTAATTTGCCAGTTCCATCTGCGCACAACATACTTACCTGCCGCCACCACCGAGAGTCATTTCAGGCCACAAAAAGAACTCGCCAGAGCTGACGCCCAAGCCGCCACCGCCCAGAGTCTAAACCGGGCATTGGTAACCGCGCCGCCGCTCCAGGAGGACTACAACTCCCGGCAGGCCTCGCGGCGGCGCGTGGAAGTGACGCGGAACGCGCCAGCAGAACGCAGACACCGGCATAAAGGGAGGAGGAGACCCGCGTCGCGGGACGCCCGGGGCGAAGCCCGGGCAAAGGGCGGGCCCTCTACGGCCCTCATCGGCAGGAGGAGGCAGGGGCTGGGCCAGAAACCCTGCATAAGGCTCACGAGTCATCCTACTGTCCAAGTAAGACTGTATTGTTTGTGATACATAATTCCCTGTGTGTTTGAGGAGTCCTTGCTCTTCGTTATAATCATCAGTATGTCTAAAAAGGGAGCTGCACCACCAGCTAACACAATGGAAAACTACATGGTGCAAACAGTGAAAAAAATTAACCTACAGAGGAGAGAATCCCTGGGTCTGAGTCAGTCACCTGACCTACACTGTTTGTCCCCTTCTCTAACCCCCTCACCTGATGACTTAGTTCCCCTGCAGACTCTTCCTGATGCCTGTTCTAATTGCCCCACCACGCAGGAATCAGGCCCCTTAAATGATAATATGTTGTCTGGACCTGAGGTTCTCATTGTGGAGCATGGAAATAATTCTGACAGTGATTTGGATCAGGAAAATCGTGTTGACCCTACAGATGAAGATATTTCTATCTCTGAACAAACTTCCCGGTTAGACACTGCGAAAACCAAAAACCCGCCGAAACGGGGGGGACTAAGATCTGGGACCAGGAGGAAGAGGATAAACACTCCAAAAGTTAACCTGAAGGAAGTTGGAGGGGGAAGTGTTAAGTCTAATGACAGCCATGATGAGGACCTGTTTGACAGAATTGCTGACTTAATAGATAGTAAAATCAAATCCATTGTTAAACCATTACTCACTAAAATTGATAAATTACAATCTGAGGTCAAAAAGCTGGGAGGGCAGTTGAATAAACGAACAGAGGGTGTTGATAATGTCACGATGTTGGTAACAAACCTGGACAATAATATTGGAGAAGTTGATGATCAGGAGGGGGAGAATACAGATGATGTATTAAATAACCCGCCACCTCAGTTTCCAGACCCAAAAACTAATGGAACCAATAATAATAGAGGGGACGGTCATTTAACGGTTGAGATACCCACTGCACAAGCTCAGCCAACTGACCCTCTTCAATTTATAGTCGAAGCCTCACCTGTTGTTTTAGTACTGGCAAATGTACCACCCTTAGAAGCCGGTACTGAAGAATCCCCTTCCTCTCTGTCTAATAAAGCCTTGCAGTGGCTCACAACTAACATGAGGTTAGCCCCAGGGGGGGGTCAACAGCTGGCTCAAGAGATTAAAACTGCTAAAAGGGTTTCATGGCTAGGAAACCGCCCCAAAAAATTTAAGGGGGATTGTGTGGCAGTAAGCTTCTCACACTCTGGTGTGTTGCCAAACATCCTCATTAATTTACTCCCACCCCAACGCAGGCAGGGTTCTGTTGTACCATTAACTTTGAAGTTCTTTTATGGAGAGCAACAGAACGTCACCTACCCCAAGACACCAGCCTTTGGATGGGATATTAATTCTGATCTAAACAATAGATGGGGCCGTGAACAACACCGGAATATTGTAAATCAATCCGCTCCCTTAGTATATCAGAATCCTTTTGCTCAACCCCTCTTATTGTCCAATCGATTTGCACCTCTATCCTTTTTGGACCATAATGACTGACTTTTGTCAGAACATCCTAAACAAACAGAGAATAGTGTGCCAGCACTCAGTATGCTTACTTGGAACATAGCAGGTATTAGGACCAAAGTAGGTAATGCAACATGGACAAATTTTATAACTAAGTATGATATCATTGCTTTGCAGGAAACCTGGGACACAAATAATAGTTTCTCTCTTGACGGCTACAGTTATTTTTGTATTCCTGCCGTGGCTAGCACAGTAGGAAGAGCGAAGGGAGGACTGTTAAGCCTCTTTAAACTAGACATCAAAGGTAGCCTTAAGAAATGTGACTCAGGATCTGAGCAATGTCTTATTGTTGAATTGTCTCGTGTGGAATCTCCCAATATTTTGTTTATTAATTTTTATAATTCCAACGCTGTCGACTGTACTTCATATAGTCTAGGTAGATTGGATTATTTTCTGTCAGTCTATAGTGAAGATGTTAATGCATTTGAAATCATCTTTTTGGGTGACTTTAATATACACCCTTGTTCACTTATGTGTGTTTGCGATGACTCAGAATCCCCTCCTAATTGTGCACTGATCCATCTTGAACATAACAAACAGGGGGGTTGTTTAGAGAACTTCCTTGCAAGATGGAACTTATACGAATCCAGCTGTGGGGAGGGGGGGGTTAGGGCCCCTACTTTTAAGGGAACAGACAATGGCTCTATTATTTTTGAAAGAGGGGTTCGCACTCCGACTCACCCACCAGCAGGTGTGCCCCAGGAGCATCATGGTGGATGCAGTCTTTGATAGCGTGTGCGCTAATTCCATGAAGTGTGTGTCATAGCAAGGTTGCAGCACCAACTCTGGACACCGGTGTTTCGGAATTGTTGTTCCTCGTCAGCAGAGTGTAGGTTTTTCGGGCGTTAGCTGTGCAGGCTGCCAAGTGTTCTCAGGTATGTTCCTCTCAGGCGCGGGTGCGAGATCCGAGCTCGTCAGCTCTAGCTCGAGGGAGCCAATTAACTTTGAAGGAGGGGTTCGCACTCCGACTCACCCACCAGCAGGTGTGCCCCAGGAGCATCATGGTGGATGCAGTCTTTGATAGCGTGTGCGCTAATTCCATGAAGTGTGTGTCATAGCAAGGTTGCAGCACCAACTCTGGACACCGGTGTTTCGGAATTGTTGTTCCTCGTCAGCAGAGTGTAGGTTTTTCGGGGGTTAGCTGTGCAGGCTGCCAAGTGTTCTCAGGTATGTACCTCTCAGGCGCGGGTGCGAGATCCGAGCTCGTCAGCTCTAGCTCGAGGGAGCCAATTAACTTTGAAGGAGGAGTTCGCACTCCGACTCACCCACCAGCAGGTGTGCCCCAGGAGCATCATGGTGGATGCAGTCTTTGATAGCGTGTGCGCTAATTCCATGAAGTGTGTGTCATAGCAAGGTTGCAGCACCAACTCTGGACACCGGTGTTTCGGAATTGTTGTTCCTCGTCAGCAGAGTGT
The DNA here is from genome assembly GCF_964263255.1 of Lissotriton vulgaris. NCBI lineage: Eukaryota > Metazoa > Chordata > Amphibia > Caudata > Salamandridae > Lissotriton > Lissotriton vulgaris. Next base: position 110,345,934 of record NC_141686.1, read on the forward strand.
AGGTTTTTCGGGGGTTAGCTGTGCAGGCTGCCAAGTGTTCTCAGGTATGTACCTCTCAGGCGCAGGTGCGAGATCCGAGCTCGTCAGCTCTAGCTCGAGGGAGCCAATTAACTTTGAAGGAGGGGTTCGCACTCCGACTCACCCACCAGCAGGTGTGCCCCAGGAGCATCATGGTGGATGCAGTCTTTGATAGCGTGTGCGCTAATTCCATGAAGTGTGTGTCATAGCAAGGTTGCAGCACCAACTCTGGACACCGGTGTTTCGGAATTGTTGTTCCTCGTCAGCAGAGTGTAGGTTTTTCGGGGGTTAGCTGTGCAGGCTGCCAAGTGTTCTCAGGTATGTACCTCTCAGGCGCGGGTGCGAGATCCGAGCTCGTCAGCTCTAGCTCGAGGGAGCCAATTAACTTTGAAGGAGGGGTTCGCACTCCGACTCACCCACCAGCAGGTGTGCCCCAGGAGCATCATGGTGGATGCAGTCTTTGATAGCGTGTGCGCTAATTCCATGAAGTGTGTGTCATAGCAAGGTTGCAGCACCAACTCTGGACACCGGTGTTTCGGAATTGTTGTTCCTCGTCAGCAGAGTGTAGGTTTTTCGGGGGTTAGCTGTGCAGGCTGCCAAGTGTTCTCAGGTATGTACCTCTCAGGCGCGGGTGCGAGATCCGAGCTCGTCAGCTCTAGCTCGAGGGAGCCAATTAACTTTGAAGGAGGGGTTCGCATTCCGACTCACCCACCAGCAGGTGTGCCCCAGGAGCATCATGGTGGATGCAGTCTTTGATAGCGTGTGCGCTAATTCCATGAAGTGTGTGTCATAGCAAGGTTGCAGCACCAACTCTGGACACCGGTGTTTCGGAATTGTTGTTCCTCGTCAGCAGAGTGTAGGTTTTTCGGGGGTTAGCTGTGCAGGCTGCCAAGTGTTCTCAGGTATGTACCTCTCAGGCGTGGTTGCGAGATCCGAGCTCGTCAGCTCTAGCTCGAGGGAGCCAATTAACTTTGAAGGAGGGGTTCGCACTCCGACTCACCCACCAGCAGGTGTGCCCCAGGAGCATCATGGTGGATGCAGTCTTTGATAGCGTGTGCGCTAATTCCATGAAGTGTGTGTCATAGCAAGGTTGCAGCACCAACTCTGGACACCGGTGTTTCGGAATTGTTGTTCCTCGTCAGCAGAGTGTAGGTTTTTCGGGGGTTAGCTGTGCAGGCTGCCAAGTGTTCTCAGGTATGTACCTCTCAGGCGCGGGTGCGAGATCCGAGCTCGTCAGCTCTAGCTCGAGGGAGCCAATTAACTTTGAAGGAGGGGTTCGCACTCGGACTCACCCACCAGCAGGTGTGCCCCAGGAGCATCATGGTGGATGCAGTCTTTGATAGCGTGTGCGCTAATTCCATGAAGTGTGTGTCATAGCAAGGTTGCAGCACCAACTCTGGACACCGGTGTTTCGGAATTGTTGTTCCTCGTCAGCAGAGTGTAGGTTTTTCGGGGGTTAGCTGTGCAGGCTGCCAAGTGTTCTCAGGTATGTACCTCTCAGGCGCGGGTGCGAGATCCGAGCTCGTCAGCTCTAGCTCGAGGGAGCCAATTAACTTTGAAGGAGGGGTTCGCACTCCGACTCACCCACCAGCAGGTGTGCCCCAGGAGCATCAATGTGGATGCAGTCTTTGATAGCGTGTGCGCTAATTCCATGAAGTGTGTGTCATAGCAAGGTTGCAGCATCAACTCTGGACACCGGTGTTTCGGAATTGTTGTTCCTCTTCAGCAGAGTGTAGGTTTTTCGGGGGTTAGCTGTGCAGGCTGCCAAGTGTTCTCAGGTATGTACCTCTCAGGCGCGGGTGCGAGATCCGAGCTCGTCAGCTCTAGCTCGAGGGAGCCAATTAACTTTGAAGGAGGGGTTCGCACTCCGACTCACCCACCAGCAGGTGTGCCCCAGGAGCATCATGGTGGATGCAGTCTTTGATAGCGTGTGCGCTAATTCCATGAAGTGTGTGTCATAGCAAGGTTGCAGCACCAACTCTGGACACCGGTGTTTCGGAATTGTTGTTCCTCGTCAGCAGAGTGTAGGTTTTTCGGGGGTTAGCTGTGCAGGCTGCCAAGTGTTCTCAGGTATGTACCTCTCAGGCGCGGGTGCGAGATCCGAGCTCGTCAGCTCTAGCTCGAGGGAGCCAATTAACTTTGAAGGAGGGGTTCGCACTCCGACTCACCCACCAGCAGGTGTGCCCCAGGAGCATCATGGTGGATGCAGTCTTTGATAGCGTGTGCGCTAATTCCATGAAGTGTGTGTCATAGCAAGGTTGCAGCACCAACTCTGGACACCGGTGTTTCGGAATTGTTGTTCCTCGTCAGCAGAGTGTAGGTTTTTCGGGGGTTAGCTGTGCAGGCTGCCAAGTGTTCTCAGGTATGTACCTCTCAGGCGCGGGTGCGAGATCCGAGCTCGTCAGCTCTAGCTCGAGGGAGCCAATTAACTTTGAAGGAGGGGTTCGCACTCCGACTCACCCACCAGCAGGTGTGCCCCAGGAGCATCATGGTGGATGCAGTCTTTGATAGCGTGTGCGCTAATTCCATGAAGTGTGTGTCATAGCAAGGTTGCAGCACCAACTCTGGACACCGGTGTTTCGGAATTGTTGTTCCTCGTCAGCAGAGTGTAGGTTTTTCGGGGGTTAGCTGTGCTCCAGAGAGGTACATACCTGAGAACACTTGGCAGCCTGCACAGCTAACCCCGAAAAACCTACACTCTGCTGACGAGGAACAAGAATTCCGAAACACCGGTGTCCAGAGTTGGTGCTGCAACCTTGCTACGACACACTTTCAACGCAATAGCGCACACGCTATTAAGAGACTGCATCGACCATGATGCTCCTGGGGCACACCTGCTGGTGGGTGAGTCGGAGTGCGAAACCCCCCCCCCTCAAAGTTGATTGGCTCCCTCGAGCTAGAGCTGACGAGCTCGGAGATCGCACCCGCGCCAGAGAGGTACATACCTGAGAACACTTGGCAGCCTGCACAGCTAACCCCGAAAAACCTACACTCTGCTGACGAGGAACAAGAATTCCGAAACACCGGTGTCCAGAGTTGGTGCTGCAACCTTGCTACGACACACTTTCAACGCAATAGCGCACACGCTATTAAGAGACTGCATCGACCATGATGCTCCTGGGGCACACCTGCTGGTGGGTGAGTCGGAGTGCGAAACCCCCCCCCCCCTCAAAGTTGATTGGCTCCCTCGAGCTAGAGCTGACGAGCTCGGAGATCGCACCCGCGCCAGAGAGGTACATACCTGAGAACACTTGGCAGCCTGCACAGCTAACCCCGAAAAACCTACACTCTGCTGACGAGGAAAAAGAATTCCGAAACACCGGTGTCCAGAGTTGGTGCTGCAACCTTGCTACGACCCACTTTCAACGCAATAGCGCACACGCTATTAAGAGACTGCATCGACCATGATGCTCCTGGGGCACACCTGCTGGTGGGTGAGTCGGAGTGCGAAACCCCCCCCCCTCAAAGTTGATTGGCTCCCTCGAGCTAGAGCTGACGAGCTCGGAGATCGCACCCGCGCCAGAGAGGTACATACCTGAGAACACTTGGCAGCCTGCACAGCTAACCCCGAAAAACCTACACTCTGCTGACGAGGAACAAGAATTCCGAAACACCGGTGTCCAGAGTTGGTGCTGCAACCTTGCTACGACACACTTTCAACGCAATAGCGCACACGCTATTAAGAGACTGCATCGACCATGATGCTCCTGGGGCACACCTGCTGGTGGGTGAGTCGGAGTGCGAAACCCCCCCCCCCTCAAAGTTGATTGGCTCCCTCGAGCTAGAGCTGACGAGCTCGGAGATCGCACCCGCGCCAGAGAGGTACATACCTGAGAACACTTGGCAGCCTGCACAGCTATCCCCGAAAAACCGACACTCTGCTGACGAGGAACAAGAATTCCGAAACACCGGTGTCCAGAGTTGGTGCTGCAACCTTGCTATGACACACTTTCAACGCAATAGCGCACACGCTATTAAGAGACTGCATCGACCATGATGCTCCTGGGGCACACCTGCTGGTGGGTGAGTCGGAGTGCGAAACCCCCCCCCCCTCAAAGTTGATTGGCTCCCTCGAGCTAGAGCTGACGAGCTCGGAGATCGCACCCGCGCCAGAGAGGTACATACCTGAGAACACTTGGCAGCCTGCACAGCTAACCCCGAAAAACCTACACTCTGCTGACGAGGAACAAGAATTCCGAAACACCGGTGTCCAGAGTTGGTGCTGCAACCTTGCTACGACACACTTTCAACGCAATAGCGCACACGCTATTAAGAGACTGCATCGACCATGATGCTCCTGGGGCACACCTGCTGGTGGGTGAGTCGGAGTGCGAAAGCCCCCCCCCCTCAAAGTTGATTGGCTCCCTCGAGCTAGAGCTGACGAGCTCGGAGATCGCACCCGCGCCAGAGAGGTACATACCTGAGAACACTTGGCAGCCTGCACAGCTATCCCCGAAAAACCGACACTCTGCTGACGAGGAACAAGAATTCCGAAACACCGGTGTCCAGAGTTGGTGCTGCAACCTTGCTATGACACACTTTCAACGCAATAGCGCACACGCTATTAAGAGACTGCATCGACCATGATGCTCCTGGGGCACACCTGCTGGTGGGTGAGTCGGAGTGCGAAACCCCCCCCCCTCAAAGTTGATTGGCTCCCTCGAGCTAGAGCTGACGAGCTCGGAGATCGCACCCGCGCCAGAGAGGTACATACCTGAGAACACTTGGCAGCCTGCACAGCTAACCCCGAAAAACCTACACTCTGCTGACGAGGAACAAGAATTCCGAAACACCGGTGTCCAGAGTTGGTGCTGCAACCTTGCTACGACACACTTTCAATGCAATAGCGCACACGCTATTAAGAGACTGCATCGACCATGATGCTCCTGGGGCACACCTGCTGGTGGGTGAGTCGGAGTGCGAAACCCCCCCCCCCTCAAAGTTGATTGGCTCCCTCGAGCTAGAGCTGACGAGCTCGGAGATCGCACCCGCGCCAGAGAGGTACATACCTGAGAACACTTGGCAGCCTGCACAGCTATCCCCGAAAAACCGACACTCTGCTGACGAGGAACAAGAATTCCGAAACACCGGTGTCCAGAGTTGGTGCTGCAACCTTGCTATGACACACTTTCAACGCAATAGCGCACACGCTATTAGGAGACTGCATCGACCATGATGCTCCTGGGGCACACCTGCTGGTGGGTGAGTCGGAGTGCGAAACCCCCCCCCCTCAAAGTTGATTGGCTCCCTCGAGCTAGAGCTGACGAGCTCGGAGATCGCACCCGCGCCAGAGAGGTACATACCTGAGAACACTTGGCAGCCTGCACAGCTAACCCCGAAAAACCTACACTCTGCTGACGAGGAACAAGAATTCCGAAACACCGGTGTCCAGAGTTGGTGCTGCAACCTTGCTACGACACACTTTCAACGCAATAGCGCACACGCTATTAAGAGACTGCATCGACCATGATGCTCCTGGGGCACACCTGCTGGTGGGTGAGTCGGAGTGCGAAACCCCCCCCCCCTCAAAGTTGATTGGCTCCCTCGAGCTAGAGCTGACGAGCTCGGAGATCGCACCCGCGCCAGAGAGGTACATACCTGAGAACACTTGGCAGCCTGCACAGCTAACCCCGAAAAACCTACACTCTGCTGACGAGGAACAAGAATTCCGAAACACCGGTGTCCAGAGTTGGTGCTGCAACCTTGCTACGACACACTTTCAACGCAATAGCGCACACGCTATTAAGAGACTGCATCGACCATGATGCTCCTGGGGCACACCTGCTGGTGGGTGAGTCGGAGTGCGAAACCCCCCCCCCCCCCCTCAAAGTTGATTGGCTCCCTCGAGCTAAAGCTGACGAGCTCGGAGATCGCACCCGCGCCAGAGAGGTACATACCTGAGAACACTTGGCAGCCTGCACAGCTAACCCCGAAAAACCTACACTCTGCTGACGAGGAACAAGAATTCCGAAACACCGGTGTCCAGAGTTGGTGCTGCAACCTTGCTACGACACACTTTCAACGCAATAGCGCACACGCTATTAAGAGACTGCATCGACCATGATGCTCCTGGGGCACACCTGCTAGTGGGTGAGTCGGAGTGCGAAACCCCCCCCCCCCCTCAAAGTTGATTGGCTCCCTCGAGCTAGAGCTGACGAGCTTTGAGATCGCACCCGCGCCAGAGAGGTACATACCTGAGAACACTTGGCAGCCTGCACAGCTAACCCCGAAAAACCTACACTCTGCTGACGAGGAACAAGAATTCCGAAACACCGGTGTCCAGAGTTGGTGCTGCAACCTTGCTACGACACACTTTCAACGCAATGGCGCACACGCTATTAAGAGACTGCATCGACCATGATGCTCCTGGGGCACACCTGCTGGTGGGTGAGTCGGAGTGCGAACCCCCCCCCCCCTCAAAGTTGATTGGCTCCCTCGAGCTAGAGCTGACGAGCTCGGAGATCACACCCGCGCCAGAGAGGTACATACCTGAGAACACTTGGCAGCCTGCACAGCTAACCCCGAAAAACCGACACTCTGCTGACGAGGAACAAGAATTCCGAAACACCGGTGTCCAGAGTTGGTGCTGCAACCTTGCTATGACACACTTTCAACGCAATAGCGCACACGCTATTAGGAGACTGCATCGACCATGATGCTCCTGGGGCACACCTGCTGGTGGGTGAGTCGGAGTGCGAAACCCCCCCCCCTCAAAGTTGATTGGCTCCCTCGAGCTAGAGCTGACGAGCTCGGAGATCGCACCCGCGCCAGAGAGGTACATACCTGAGAACACTTGGCAGCCTGCACAGCTAACCCCGAAAAACCTACACTCTGCTGACGAGGAACAAGAATTCCGAAACACCGGTGTCCAGAGTTGGTGCTGCAACCTTGCTACGACACACTTTCAACGCAATAGCGCACACGCTATTAAGAGACTGCATCGACCATGATGCTCCTGGGGCACACCTGCTGGTGGGTGAGTCGGAGTGCGAAACCCCCCCCCCTCAAAGTTGATTGGCTCCCTCGAGCTAGAGCTGACGAGCTCGGAGATCGCACCCGCGCCAGAGAGGTACATACCTGAGAACACTTGGCAGCCTGCACAGCTAACCCCGAAAAACCTACACTCTGCTGACGAGGAACAAGAATTCCGAAACACCGGTGTCCAGAGTTGGTGCTGCAACCTTGCTACGACACACTTTCAACGCAATAGCGCACACGCTATTAAGAGACTGCATCGACCATGATGCTCCTGGGGCACACCTGCTGGTGGGTGAGTCGGAGGGCGAAACCCCCCCCCCCCCCCTCAAAGTTGATTGGCTCCCTCGAGCTAGAGCTGACGAGCTCGGAGATCGCACCCGCGCCAGAGAGGTACATACCTGAGAACACTTGGCAGCCTGCACAGCTAACCCCGAAAAACCTACACTCTGCTGACGAGGAACAAGAATTCCGAAACACCGGTGTCCAGAGTTGGTGCTGCAACCTTGCTACGACACACTTTCAACGCAATAGCGCACACGCTATTAAGAGACTGCATCGACCATGATGCTCCTGGGGCACACCTGCTAGTGGGTGAGTCGGAGTGCGAAACCCCCCCCCCCCTCAAAGTTGATTGGCTCCCTCGAGCTAGAGCTGACGAGCTTTGAGATCGCACCCGCGCCAGAGAGGTACATACCTGAGAACACTTGGCAGCCTGCACAGCTAACCCCGAAAAACCTACACTCTGCTGACGAGGAACAAGAATTCCGAAACACCGGTGTCCAGAGTTGGTGCTGCAACCTTGCTACGACACACTTTCAACGCAATGGCGCACACGCTATTAAGAGACTGCATCGACCATGATGCTCCTGGGGCACACCTGCTGGTGGGTGAGTCGGAGTGCGAACCCCCCCCCCCCTCAAAGTTGATTGGCTCCCTCGAGCTAGAGCTGACGAGCTCGGAGATCACACCCGCGCCAGAGAGGTACATACCTGAGAACACTTGGCAGCCTGCACAGCTAACCCCGAAAAACCTACACTCTGCTGACGAGGAACAAGAATTCCGAAACACCGGTGTCCAGAGTTGGTGCTGCAACCTTGCTACAACACACTTTCAACGCAATAGCGCACACGCTATTAAGAGACTGCATCGACCATGATGCTCCTGGGGCACACCTGCTGGTGGGTGAGTCGGAGTGCGAAACCCCCCCCCCTCAAAGTTGATTGGCTCCCTCGAGCTAGAGCTGACGAGCTCGGAGATCGCACCCGCGCCAGAGAGGTACATACCTGAGAACACTTGGCAGCCTGCACAGCTAACCCCGAAAAACCTACACTCTGCTGACGAGGAACAAGAATTCCGAAACACCGGTGTCCAGAGTTGGTGCTGCAACCTTGCTACGACACACTTTCAACGCAATAGCGCACACGCTATTAAGAGACTGCATCGACCATGATGCTCCTGGGGCACACCTGCTGGTGGGTGAGTCGGAGTGCGAAACCCCCTCCCCCCTCAAAAATGGCTCTATTATTGATTACATTTTCATTTCTGCATGTTTTTTACTCAAGGTTTTAATGTATAGAACTGTGGTCTCCGCTTTCAGTGATCATAACCCAGTTTCCTTGGACCTAGTAGCCTCTGAGCTTTTAGGGCGTAATTATGGTCCTTGTTATGAAGAAAGAAAGCTCAAAGTTAAGGATCAGGGACGGAGATTGAAATGGGATAGCATAATCCCAGAACCCTTTGTACAAGAGGTTCTTTCTGAGGCTGAGGAGGAGGTGGGAGTGTGTTTATCCAGTGTATCTAATGATGGGGAGGTGATCCTTGCATTTAGTAGCATATGTAGTAAGATAAATGGCAGGCTTTCTGTGACTAGCAAACCCAAGTTGAAACCTCTTAAAAGATGGTTTGATCACAGTTGCTCAAAAGCACATTCTGCATTGCTCAATGCTTTAAAAACCGTACCGAAAGATCGTGATCTCATCAGTAATAATAGAGCACTATACAAAAAGGCCATTGCAGAAAGGAAAAAACAGCCTAAAGATGAAGCCTGGATACAACTCACTGATCCAGCCATACTAAAAAATAGTGGAGAATTCTGGAGGATTGTCAACCAACCCCTACTCACTGGGGAGGATAATTCCCCCCTAGAAACTAACATCCCTGATGAGGGTTGGATCAAACACTTCAGAGACATCTATTCAGATCACAATAACGCCGAAACTAGGGAACAGGATGTGAATATTATTCCAATAGGGAACCACTTGCACTTTGAAGTCAAGGAAGTATTATCCGCAATAGATTGTACTCTGAAAAAAAAGGCACCGGGACCAGATGGTGTTCCTGCTGATGCCTTTAAATGCTTCCCTAACTTCTGGTCAAGATTGCTTTGCAGGGTCTTTAATGCCTTAAACCGTGATAATATTCCCAAGTCATGGAAAACATCAATAATTATTCCTGTTTTTAAAAAAGGAAATAGGCAGGACCCTGCATGTTATAGACCAATTTCACTGATAGATTCTTCAGTCAAGATTCTAGGGAGAGTCATATTAGTCAAATTGAACGAATGGGCTACTGAGAATAATATCTTGACTAACGTGCAATATGGGTTTAGACCTAGAAGAAGTACCCTGGATCAATGCCTTAATCTCCACTTGCTGACCAAGAAATACACCAGGGCCAAGGATGGGTCCATGTACCTTGGTTTCATGGACCTCTCCTCTGCGTTTGATATGGTCAACAGAACCAAGCTCTGGTTAAAATTACTTGACATGGGCCTGGATAGGTCCATAGTTAATTTATTGGCTGACCTACACTCTGGCCTTACTGATAAAATTAGAGTTTCCTCGAATGGAAGGTGTACAGATTTCTTTGCTTCCGAAAAGGGAGTCAGACAGGGATGTATACTGGCACCACTGTTGTTCACGTTATATGTGAACGCCTTGGAGCCTGCCCTTAGGGGCGTTACAAGCGACATCCCGCGTGCAGGGGAACAGGGGATACCAGTTCTCCTTTACGCTGATGACGCGGTTCTTCTTGCACGTACCGGGGTGGGGCTTCAACGACTCCTGGATGCCTTTGAATCCTTTATGGGCTCACTTGACCGGAAAATAAATGTGAAAAAATCGCAGGTTATGCTTATGGGCAGGGCCTCTAGGAGACCTTTTCATAAAATCTTTCTCTTTGGGCAGGAAAAGCTTGCTCGCGTCTCCTCCTTTCCCTACCTGGGGATCATTATTATTATTATTAAGGGGCATTTATAGAGCGCCTGGTTACGCAGATTGCGTGTCCCCGCGCTGAACTGAAGCACTCTGAAAGCGAAGTAGGGGAGGAGCCCACTTATTTTGAAAAGAGGTAAGTTTTTAATTTCCTCCGGAAACTAGATTCGGAGGGGTCCAGACGGAGATTGAGAGGTAAATTATTCCAGCTTTTTGCCGCCAGGTATCGGAAGGATCTTCCTCCCATACGGGCCTTTTTCACCCTAGGGACCTTAAGTAAGCCTCCTTGCGAGGAGCGCAATGCACAAGTTGGTGCATACCTTGTGATAAGGTTCTGGAGTGGTGCTGGCGCCTTCTTAGCGAGGATACGGTGGCAGGTACAGAGGGACTTAAATTCAACTCTGCTCCTCACTGGCAGCCAATGGAGTGACTGGAGGGCGGCCTTGGAGTTCGATCTTTTTGGGAGGTTTAAGATGAGGCGAGCTGCAGCATTCTGTAGCACCTGAAGTCGATTTATCGCTTTACAGGTAGCTCCCAAATAGAGTAGGTTGCCAAAGTCCAAGCGTGAGGTGACTAGGATCACCTTTGACGAGAAAGGTAGCTGGGGTCCTCATGTTAAAAGCAGAGCAACCATGTTGGCTAGGACATCTGCAGCCCTTCATGGGTTTTCTAAAAAACTGGGGGGTAGGCCATTTGCAGCTGTTAGTAAAATATACAAGGCCAAATGTATTTCAGTTGCATCATATGGTGGCTCATTGTGGGGATATAGGGGAGTGGAACCCATACAGACAGTGGAAAACAAATTTTTTAGATCTGTTCTGGGCGTCCCTCAGTCAACCCCGTCCTACACCGTCCATATGGAATTGGGGGAAGGCTACATCTCAGACCTGATTAGAATAGCACCTTTAGTTGCCTGGCTGAGGATGTGGCTTAACACAGAAATTCCCCTAAATCATATCATAATGAGGGACTGTTTGACCCTAGATAATGTGTACAGGATTAGGTGGTTGATGTATATTAAGGAAAGTTTTTTGAGGTTGGGGAGGCCTGAGCTTTATACTGTTACTGACTCTATAACATCTAAAGATATTGTTTACACCAAACTTGCTATGAAGGAGCTCCTATCCCTGGAGAGGGAAGAAACTGAGCTGAAAAAACCCTGTGTCAGGGCCAGTTTATTGTTGGCTATACCTAATGGTCCTGACAGTTACCTTAAGGTGGTGACCCATCCCTACCACAGGTTTATTTTAACTCGTTTCCGTTTTAATCTGATACATTTTAATTTGGGCTTTTATCCTGTATGGAGTACCCCAGAAAAGGCACCACCCTGTTCCTGCGATCATTTCTCTGAGCAAAGTACCATGCATTTTATAATGTTCTGTAGCCATTACAATGAAGCTCGGAGATTGTTTCTTGTACCTATACTCAAGGAAGCAGGATTCATTTTAGTTAGACCTGCTCTTATCTATTTACAACTGTTACAAACTCCCAGGATTATGTTTCACATGGCTAGCTTCCTGGTGAGAGCTATTAGAAGCAGGAACATAAGATTTAAAAATGTGTCTACCTCCCTTTGTAGTATAGACCAGCACTCTAGTTAGTCTGTTTGTTTGTGATCTTTGGGTTCAGTATCCCTAGAAAGCACTGTAACAGGGTCAGTAGTTGCTAGTTTTGAATATCTTGCTGGGGACCTCCTTAGAATTTTTAAGCCTTTTTAAGTTTTCTTTGCACTTTAGCACTTTGCACTTTAGCACTTTGCACTTTGTATTACTCATGCTGATATAAAATTGTAACATGACGTATGATGATTTTTAACTTGTTAATCTTAATTGTTTTTAATTGCTCTCAATGTATGTGTTGTTTGTATCAATGTATTATATATTTGCCATTGTCTTTGTATGATATTAAGTTATCGCAATAAAGTATTTTGACTGACTGACTGACTGAACATGAATATTTACAGCAGCAAAATGCTGTGCAGACGCGTTTCAGGCATTCGCCTTTCATCAGTGCCGGTTTCACTTCCGCGCTGAAATCACACCTGGGGGCCTGATTAAATACTCGGTAGTCCACTCCCATCGGAGTTAGTTGTTACGCCCACTCCCCTTGGTTGTGGAAGGCGCAGGTCCCTGATCCTGTCCCCTCCGGGTTTTGCAGAAGCCGCTGCAGGAACCTACATACAGTGATTAGACTCCCGAACACCTTGTGGTGCCCCACCCTACTAGCCATGGACTCAAAACTCGTAGGACAGTTTCTTGGGAGGCATAGATGGTAAGTCTCTTAAGCACACACCTTTTCCCAATCCATGTGGGTACCTCTCTCCCCAACAGTAATTACGAACACAGTGGATGTTCTTTCCTGCCAGGGGGGCATTGCGCTGTATTTTCAATACTTCACCTCCAATTTTCACAAGCTGTCGCGAAGCCCCTGAACAAGAGGGCGTGCCGGTACAAGGTGCTTTCAACCCTGAGATAAACTTCACAGCCAAACAACTTCTCCCAAGACAGAAGGGGCCGACACATGCTCGGTGAGGTAAAGGGACTTCAATTTGCCAGTTCTATCTGCGCACAACATGAATATTTACAGCAGCGAAACGCTGGGGAGACGCGTTTCAGGCATTCGCCTTTCATCAGTGCCGGTTTCACTTCCGCGCTGAAATCACACCTGGGGGCCTGATTAAATACTCGGTAGTCCACTCCCATCGGAGTTAGTTGTTACGCCCACTACCCTTGGTTGTGGAAGGCGCAGGTCCCTGATCCTGTCCCCTCCGGGTTTTGCAGAAGCCGCTGCGGGAACCTACATACAGTGATTAGACTCCCGAACACCATGTGGTGCCCCACCTTACTAGCCACGGACACAAAACTCGTAGGACAGTTTCTTGGGAGGCATAGATGGTAAGTCTCTTAAGCACACACGTTTTCCCAATATATATATACACAGGAAAACTAAACAGCCACTTCCCTTACAAAGAAGTACAAAGTTTGCATGTCTGCAGCCTTTCTTATTTTTTACCTTATTCATCTTCTGCTCAATCAACACATCATCCACACATACACACGCCTACTTGCTCCCTTTCTTCTCTGGGGTTATCAATCATTCTTCTTTAATTCAAATTCAAAGTGCAGGCCTTTTATCAACACTTTTTATTATAATACCTAACCCGGCCGAAGGCACTATGAAATTTGCACACTTGCTCCCTTTCTTGGCTGCACTTATCAATTATTACTCAACCCACAACATGCGACTTAGGTTACCTCAGTTAAGGTAGATAACAAGAGCACTCTTTCGTTACAGTCTTACACCAGTCCAAAACAAGCACTAAATAAAGACAACTGCAAATTTCAAATGTTTATTTCTAACACCGTAATCTCATGCCCAGTACCTTAGATAATACAAGCAAACATATTATCAGAAACAAAGTTGTCAGCATTGTTACAATTCCATAAAATACAAAGGGAGAAAGCATCCTATAATATAAAAGGGAAATAGATTCAAAATATACCTACATTTCACCCTCCCTACTTACCAGGTTAGTTTATAAGTACAGAAGATCTCATACGACTACATAGGCAGACCCATACCTCTGTTACTCAGCATCACATTGAGTTCTACACAAACTGTCAAGATACCAATGTTCACCAACTGTATGTTATCATGCCTGCACAGTGCATTACTAAACGTGCCAGTATCAGAGATGCCACAGCTGCATATGTCTTATGGCTCGAACGTGCGAAGATCATTCCGAATAACATACACAGTATCCAAGATAACCTTGATGTTTCATGCTCTCACTATACACACTAAAGTAGCGAGGCAGTATACAAATGCAGTATATCAAATTATTCTCATATGAAGCACAATACTCACCCTTCTCTAAACAATATTGCAAGTGCGTGTTGTGTGCAAAGCAGAGCAGGAAAACAAAAATGGCGTTTAAGATTCTAATAAACCGCAGAGACAGAAATCCAGGGCCCAGTCGAAATCACAGCTCAGGCAATGGAAGACAGGCTGAACGCATGTGAAAAAGGAGAATCGAAACGATAATCCATAAGCTGCACTCAATGTTGCCAGAGGCAGTGCTCAGTAATAATTAAGCATTCGGTTGCGGACCAGCAACAACCGGGACATATTGTCGTCTGCTGCAAGATGTGCATCCATATTTAAGTAAATAAATTAATACAAGCACACCGGCAACTAATGTGAGCATTAAGGACAATCCACCAAAGATGCTGGAAAACATCGAATGAAAAACACAGACAAGACACCAAATATAGTTTCTACAGAAGTCACAAGGCTATTGCTTATAACTTTAAAAAAGTAAACTAACGCCCTACTCGAGGACGCATTAAAGATAGTCTAAATGAACTCCCTAAAATTCCGGGGCACGTCTATATTTAATAAAGCATGCACTTCTTTGCGGGTGTTTGCTACATAAAGGACAAATGTTTCTCTAGCAGATGCAAGAGCGACCTCTTTTTGAGACAATAGCGCTCCTCTACGGCTCATTTGGTTGACTCTGCTTTCAAGGTCGGAAATGACGGTCAGATAGAAACATCTAGCTTCCCATGCAGAGGAGTAAACACAACTTTTTTATAGCAAACCACACGCTCAGTTACCGTAATCATTAAAGCGATGCCTGCTAACATCGCACAACAATCTACATTATTTAAAAGTAAATAACTTCAGTTTTCCTTAACCCCTTCGCTGCTAGGCCTTTTCCCCTCCTGTGCTAAGGCTTTTTTGGGCGTTTTGGGGTAGTGCGCGCTTAGGCCCTTGTAACTTTTTGACCACATAAGGTATCCACGCCAAATTTGCGTCCTTTTCTTCCAACATCATGTGGATTCGAAAGGCACCCAGGGTTTGTGGATTCCCTTGGAGGGGTCCCAGAAATTAACCGAAATATAGTGATTTTTTTGTTTTTTTCAGAAAAATGGGAAAAACGGGCTGCAAATGAAAGCCTCTGGGTTTTTCCCTGAAAATGTTATCAAAAAAGGGTTTGTGGGGCTGAAATCTCCATTTTCTCAGCTTTTAGGGAATGACAGTCTTTTGTCAGAGAACTGACATTTATCACACAGTTTTGGCATTTTTCTGGGACATAGCCTATTTTTGCTATTTTTAGAGCTTTCCACCTCCTTCCAGTTAATGGTAGAAATGAGTTTGAAAGCAATAATGGATCCTGGAAAGCTGTGCATTTTCGAAAAGTAGACAATATTCTGAATTCAGAAAGGGGTCATTTGTCTAAATCCATGAAGGTTTCTTTATAGAAACTAACAGTTAAATATTGGGATAATTGAAAATTTGTTGAAAAAAACAGCCTTTTGTCTCAACGTTTTCACCTATAACTTTTTCTAATTTTGACAGCTCTTGGAAAGCAATATACCGTTACATCTGTTAGACCTTCCTGGTTGTGGGGATATATAGGACTTGTAGTTTCACCTAGAACCCGACGAACCCAGATCCGAAAACTGAGCAGCAACTTGCAATGGTATTTTTTCATTTACTGGGTATAGAGCACTTTGTCTTGGAAAATGTATACATGGAAAAATCTGTATGAAAGACACCTATGTATTTCTGAATTGGGTATAAATTATAGAGTTCAGAAACAGTATATAATTGCACATTTTCAAAATTGGGAATACTCATACTAGCATGAGATTTATTGGTCATTTTTCAAAAAGATTATTTGTTTTACACAATGTCTTTCATTGAAAGGGAGAAATGCATGAAAGCTCAATTGGTAATAACAGTTGATTTACAAATCTGAATTACCCCAAGTCTCCCGATAAAAACGGTACCTCACTTGTGTGGGTCGGCCTTGTGCCTGCGACAGGAAACGGCGCAAAATGCAACGTGGTCGCACCTAAATTTTGCAGTTACAAATTGACCCTTTTTTGGCAAAGTGCCTACCTGTAGTTTTTGCACCCTAGCTCTGCCGGCACCTAGGGAAACCTAGCAAACCTATACATTTTTGAAAAGTAGACACCCAGGGAAATTCAGGATGGGGTGACTCGACTGCCTACCACCAGGTTTTGTTACCCAGAATCCCTTGCAAAGCTAAGAATTTGACAAAAAAAACACCTTTTCTTCACATTTCTGTGGTGGAAAGTTCTGGAATCTGCGTGGATCAACATATTTCCACCCACCCAGCGTTCCCCCATGTCTCCCGAAAAAAATGGTACCTCACTTGCATGGGTAAGCCTAGTGGCTTCTACACGAAACAGCGCAAAACGCAACGTGGTCGCACCTCAATTTCCCAGTTAAATCTTGCGCTCTTTGGACAAAGAGACTACCTTTTGTTTTTGAGCCCTAGCTCTGCCAGCACCTAGGGAAACCTAGCAAACCTATACATTTTTGAAAACTAGACACCTAGGGGAATTGAGGAAGGGGTGACTCGACTGACTACCACCAGGTTTTGTTACCCATAATCCCTTGCAAAGCTAAGAATTTGACAAAACAAACACATTTTCCTCACATTTCTGTGGTGGAAAGTTCTGGAATCTGCGTGGATCAACAATTTTCCACCCACCCAGCGTTCCCCCAGGTCTCCCAAAAAAAATGGTACCTCACTTGCGTTGTTAGGCATAGTGGCTGCGACATAAAACAGCGCAAAACGCAACGTGGTCGCACCTCAATTTCCCAGTGAAATTTTGCGCTTTTTGGACAAAGAGACTACCTTTTGTTTTTACGCCCTAGCTCTGCCAGCACCTAGGGAAACCTAGCAAACCTATACAGTTTTGAAAACTAGACACCTAGGGAAATTCAGGATGGGGTGACTCGTCTGCCTACCCCCAGGTTTTGTTACCCAGAATACCTTGCACAGCTAAGATTTTGACAAAAACAACACATTTTCCTCATATTTCTGTGGTGGAAAGTTCTGGAATCTGCGAGGATCAACAAATTTCCACCCACCCAGTGTTCCCCCAGGTCTCCTGAAAGAAATGGTACCTCACTTGCGTGGGTAGGCATAGTGGCTGCGACATGAAACAGCGCAAAACGCAACATGGTCGCACCTCAATTTCCCAGTGAAATCTTGCACTTTTTGGACAAAACAACTACCTTTTGTTTTTGCGCCCTAGCTCTGCCAGCACCCAGGGAAACCTAGCAAACCTATACATTGTTGAAAACTAGACACCCAGGGGAATTCAGGATGGGGTGACTCGTCTGCCTACCCCCAGGTTTTGTTACCCAGAATCCCTTGCACAGCTAAGATTTTGACAAAAAAAACACATTTTCCTCACATTTCTGTGGTGGAAAGTTCTGGAATCTGCGTGGATCGAGAAATTTCCACCCACCCAGCGTTTCCCCAGGTCTCCCGAAAAAAATGGTACCTCACTTGCATGGGTAGGCCTAGTGGCTGCTACACGAAACAGCGCAAAACGCAACGT
This sequence comes from Lissotriton vulgaris, assembly GCF_964263255.1. Lineage (NCBI taxonomy): Eukaryota > Metazoa > Chordata > Amphibia > Caudata > Salamandridae > Lissotriton > Lissotriton vulgaris. The sequence continues at coordinate 110,363,527 of NC_141686.1, forward strand.
GGTCGCACCTCAATTTCCCAGTGAAATCTTGCGCTCTTTGGACAAAGAGACTACCTTTTGTTTTTGAGCCCTAGCTCTGCCAGCACATAGGGAAACCTAGCAAACCTATACATTTTTGAAAACTAGACACCCAGGGGAATTCAGGATGGGGTGACTCGTCTGCCTACCCCCAGGTTTTGTTACCCAGAATCCCTTGCACAGCTAAGATTTTGACAAAAAAACACATTTTCCTCACATTTCTGTGGTGGAAAGTTCTGGAATCTGCGTGGATCAACAAATTTCCACCCACCCAGCGTTCCCCCAGGTCTCCCGAAAAACATGGTACCTCACTTGCGTGGGTAGGCATAGTGGCTGCAACATGAAACAGTGCAAAACGCAACGGGTTCGCACCTCAATTTCCCAGTGAAATTTTGCGCTTTTTGGACAAAGAGACTACCTTTTGTTTTTGCGCCCTAGCTCCGCCAGCACCTAGAGAAACCTAGCAAACCTATACATTTTTGAAAACTAGACACCCAGGGGAATTCAGGATGGGGTGACTCCTCTGCCTACCCCCAGGTTTTGTTACCCAGAATCCCTTGCAAATCTAAGATTTTGACAAAAAAACACATTTTCCTCATATTTCTGTGGTGGAAAGTTCTGGAATCTGCGTGGATCAACAAATTTCCACCCACCCAGCGTTCCCCCAGGTCTCCCGAAAAAAATGGTACCTCACTTGCATGGGTAGGCCTAGTGGCTGCTACACGAAACAGCGCAAAACGCAACGTGGTCGCACCTCAATTTCCCAGTGAAATCTTGCGCTCTTTGGACAAAGAGACTACCTTTTGTTTTTGCACCCTAGCTCTACCAGCACCTAGGGAAACCTAGCAAACCTATACATTTTTGAAAACTAGACACCCAGGGGAATTCAGGATGGGGTGACTCGTCTGCCTACCCCCAGGTTTTGTTACCCAGAATCCCTTGCAAAGCTAAGATGTTGACAAAAAAACAAATTTTCCTCACATTTCTGTGGTGGAAAGTTCTGGAATCTGCGTGGATCAACAAATTTCCACCCACCCAGCGTTTCCCCAGGTCTCCCGAAAAAAATGGTACCTCACTTGCGTGGGTAGGCATAGTGGCTGCGACATGAAACAGCGCAAAACGCAACATGGTCGCACCTCAATTTCCCAGTGAAATCTTGCACTTTCTGGACAAAAAGACTACCTGTTGTTTTTGCGCCATAGCTCTGCCAGCACCCAGGGAAACCTAGCAAACCTATACATTTTTGAAAACTAGACACCCAGGGAAATTCAGGATGGGGTGACTCGTCTGCCTAACCCCAGGTTTTGTTACCCAGAATCCATTGCAAAAATGGTATTGAATGTCAATACCACCAGCTTTTGCAAGAGGGGTTACCTGGGTTTTTGGCCCTGTGCGAGACGGCCATCTAGGGAAACCTACCAAACCCACACATTTCTGAAAAGTAGACACCCGGGGGCTTCCAAGGAGGTATGGCTTGCGTGGATCCTCCAACGTTCCTTTACCCAGAATCCCTTGCAAACCTCAATTTTTGCTGAAAAAATCAGTTTTTTTCACACTTTTTTTGTGTGGGAAAGCGTGGCGTCACTGGGCTCACACAAATTTCCTCCCACCCAGCATTCCCCCAGGTCTCCCGATAAAAATGGTACCTCACTTGCGTGGGTAGGCATAGTGGCTGCAACAGGAAACGGTCCAAATCGTACGGTGGAGAATTAAGTTTTCAATTTGAAAGCGTGTGATTCAAGGAAATTGTGACAGACAATTTCAAGTTTGCAGGAGATTGTGGATAAAAATCAACAATAGAATTCACCAGAAAGACATGACCATATACTTCCATGGTTTAACAATAATATCTAAATTTAGTAAGTTATTTATAGCTATAATGTACACCGTAACAGAGTTACTCAAAAGTCAAACATTCAAGCACGGCTAACTATTCCTCAAAGACACACACATACAGGTTGGATTTGGCACGAGGGCGAGTGATGGTTCAGTACATAAAACTTTATTAACAAGATATTTCAAAAAATGAAATGCTCTGTCAATAAATAAATGCATAAAAACCGAACCAGTGACTCGCAACTCGTGAGCTGTAAAGCCACGACAAGGCACCAACCGTTTTACAGGCCATTCACGCACCTTTCATACCTGATACAAACCAGACCATTGACACCATCCCGAAGGAACAGCAACACATTATAACAATCACAATAAGGGACAAGGTACACCCTACTTCAGAAAGAGATAAAAGACAAACATTACTGCACAGCCATCTAATCCGCAAGCACACATACATTCTGGTTGGATTTGGCACGAGGGTGAGTGATGATTCAGTACATACAATTGTATTCGCAAGTAATTTCAAAAAAATGAAATACACTGCCTATAATTGAAAGTATGATAAACTGAACCACTGACTCACAGCTCGTGAGCTGTAAAGCCACGTCAAGGCACCAACCTCTTTACAGGCCATTCATACACCTTTCGTACGTGTGACACATACAAAACATTCACACCGCCAGCCGCAGACCCATCACATTTCAACACTCACACCAGCAGACAGCGCCATTCAAGGGCCCATCACTTTCACACGCCCACATTTCTGACATTGCAACAACACAAAATTATGGACTGCGTGGAGTGTCACTCAACTAGCAGTGTGTGTAGAGACCAACAGAAAGTAACTACTCACACACCGCCAGCCGAGCGCCAGTCCACCGACACCACCATCCAAGCACCAGACCATGCACACCGCCAGCCAAACACCACTCAGCGCACACCGACAGCCAAGTACCACTCCACACACACCACCAGCCAAGCACCACTCCATGCACACCGCAAGCCAAGCACCACTCCACACACACCACCAGCCAAGCACCACTCCATGCACAGACAGCCAAGTACCACTCCACGCACACCACCAGCCAAGCGCCACCCCACACACACCACCAGCCAAGCGCCACTCCACGCACACCATCCAGCCAAGCGCCAATCCACACACACCGCCAGCCAAGCACCACTCCGTGCACGGACAGCCAAGAACCACTCCACGCACACCATCCAAAAAAGCGCCACTCCACGCACACCGCAAGCCAAGCACCACTCCACATACACCGCCAGCCAAGCACCACTCCATGCACAGACAGCCAAGTACCACTCCACGCACACCACCAGCCAAGCGCCACTCCACATACACCACCAGCCAAGCGCCACTCCAAACACACCGCCAGCCAAGCGCCACTCCATGCACAGACAGCCAAGTACCTCTCCACGCACACCATCCAGCCAAGCGCCACTCCACACACACCGCCAGCCAAGCTCCAGCCCAGGCACACCACCAGCCAAGCACCAATCCCAACACACCACCAGGCAAGCACAAGACCACGCACACCGCCAACCAAACAACAGACAACACACACCCCCAGCCAGGCACCAAGTCCACAGACACCGCCAGCCAAGCACCAGTCCACAGACACCGCCAGCCAAGCGCCAAACCATGCACACCGTCAGACAATGGACACTACACGCAAACCAACATCATACTTTAGTTTTTTTAAAACACAAATAAAAAACAGAAACAAATTGCAAATTGATACAAATCTACTAACACAACAACTAAATCTAAATACACTACACAAATGACAACTTTGAAACGGAACAATCAGTTTTAAAGAATAGAGACCAGCCTATTCACTTTACTACTCATGGATGCTCCCAAAACTTCTTTTGTGTGTGATACATTCTAAAACAAGCAGGCACACACAGCCCAGGGTTAGAAGGACAGTCGGGGCAGTACATACGAACCTCCTTCCGCAAACCTCTTCGCCAACAGACTCTGCATCTCCGACTGGGAAAGTCTTTTGAGGTTGTAGGAGGAATTTGATCAGGAAAGTGGCGATCTTTCAATCTGGCAACATCCTCCACCACTCCAACTCTAGGAACACTTGCCTGTTCCACTAAAACAAGGCTGCCTACTACAGACTCCTGAAACTTCACAAAAGTCATCTTTGACTGAGGACAAGATTGCTGGAACACAACAAAAGCATTAAAGGTTGCCAAGTGGAAAAGATGGATAGCCAACTTCTTGTACCAAATGTAAGACTTACGAAGAGCAGCATACGGTTCCAACCTCTGATCTACTCTGTAAACACCACCCATGTGCCTATTATAGTCCATAATGCACACAGGTTTGTGCACTTCTGCAACCTGACCCCAAATAGTCAACGCTTCAGTGCTTTCATCATGTATGGAAGTCAACATGTAGACATCTCTCCTGTCTGAAAACTTCACAGCTAAAAGCTCCTCACAACGCAATGCACTGCACTGTCCCCGAGCAAGCTTTTTACAAACAAGTTCTTTTGGAAAACCTTTACGGTTACAGTGGATTGTGCCACAAGCAAGAGTGTCCACTTTGGCCAATTCCCTGAACAACCGCACACCAGTGTAGAAGTTATCTACATATAAATGATGGCCTTTGTTAAAAAATCCTCTACCAAGTTCCCACACAATTTTCTCAGTCACTCCAAAAGTGGACGGACAACCAGGGGGGTTAATCCTGGATTCCTTACCGGTGTACACCCTGAAATTAGAGACATATCCAGTCTCACTGTCACACAGCATATAAAGCTTACTTCCATAGCGTGCCCTCTTACTAGGAATGTATTGCCTAAATACCAAGCGGCCCTTGAACAACACCAAAGACTCATCCACTGCAATTTCTCTCCCAGGATAAAAGATCTCAGAAAATCGATCAACAAAATGATCAAGGACAGGCCGAATCTTGAAAAGACGGTCACAATCAGGGTGATCTCGTGGCAAAGCATTACCATTGTCAACAAAATGCATCATCCGAAGCAGAAGCAAATACCTATCACGACTCATGACTCCCGGAAATATAGCTGTTGCCATCAAGGGACTAGTAGACCAATATGAAGCCAATGATGGTTTCCTAAGCAAGCCCATCAAAAAAGTTAAACCTAAAAACATTTTCATCTCCTCCAAATTTGTGGGAGTCCACCGGTTAGCTCGAGCATGGGGCTTAAGGATGGCACTGTTCTCCCTCAAAAACTGTTCTGCATACAAATTAGTCTGCTCTACGATCTCTGCCAAAAACACATCATCCATGAACAACTTGAAAAAATCAATTGGCAAAAAGTTTTCAGTGTTCACCCTACACCCTGGAACACCAGTAAATTCAGGCAATGCCGGCTGCACCATGCCTGGGGCAACCCAGAGGTCAGAACTTTCATCGACAAGTCTCCCAGCCTCAGGCTGCCGCCCAGCTGCCTCTTGTCGTCCCACTACACAAACTGGAAGTCTAGGCGCCCCAGGCTGCCGCCCAGCTGCCTCCCGCCGCACTACACCAACGTGAAGTCTAGCAGCCCCACGCTGCACCACAGATGCCTCTTGCCGCACTATCGGCACATCAATGTCCTCCTCTACCACAGGCACTTCATCCACACCAAAAATAGCTTCATCAGCACTCAGGGTATCTTCATCATCAGACGATGCCATGCGCAGAGAAAACTCACTACCAGAATCTTCACCTCCCATCTCTGCCTCAGAATCAGAGTCACTCTCAGCACCATGGTCAGAGGAAGAATCAAAAAGCATTCCAACAACTTGCTGAGCGGTAATCCGGCGGCTAGCCATTATCCTTACAAATAAAGGAGTCTGCACAAACAACTCAACAACCCCAACACTGTGCAAAGTAAGGTAAAAAATGGAAGCCTTTATCACAAATATCTATATTTAGAAAAAATATACAATTCACTTACAAGAGACAACTACACTCACCAGCACCTACTCTACAAAGACACAGCAAAGAGGCAACGATATCCCACTAGAAAGAAGAAAAAAAAAACTTACATCTACAGAAGGACACATCAAAAACAAATGCAAAACATGTTTTACAATCACAACAAAAAGAAACCAAACATACTCGTATTACTACACACTTTGCAAAAAAAAACAATTAAATTACAATTGAACAAAAAAGAGGTCTCTTACCAAACACATGCAACTACAGAAACAGCAGAACAACAGAACCACCAGTAACGGAACCGCACACTGCAACAATCTAAAGAGAAAAAAAAACAATACACATTAGAAGAAACAAAAACAACACACATTACAATAGGCTATGTCACAGGGTATGTCACAAATGGGGTGTCTGTCCCCAAGGGGGGAAGATAATAAATCATTATAAACGTGGGCCCCCTGGAAGCAACCCTACGGAGGGCAGAAAGGCCAAATAAAGACACGGCAGAACATACTTTTGAAAACTAATGGGCTCAAGGAAGCAAGCCAAGGGGTCGCTCCCTATAATAAAAAAAACCCTGGAGTCTAGTGAGCTTTTCTATCCCCCCCCCTGTGTCTAGAAACGGTGAAAAAATACAGCCGATCTGCCCCCAGGGGGGGCAGAACAGTCTACAATATTTATAATGCCCCCTGGAAGCGACCCTTGCCCAAGGGGTCGCTTCCTTTATAAATATAATCCAATCCCTGGTGTCTAGTGGGCTTTTCTGCCCCCCCTGGGTCCAGATGCGGCCCAAAAAACGGCCGATCTGCCCCCAGAGGAGGCAGAAAAGTATAAAAAAAAATTAGGGCCACTAGGAAGCGACCCTTCCCCAAGGGGTCGCTTCCTTTTCAAATGCAAACAAATCCCTGGTGACTAGTGGGCTTTTCTGCCCCCCACTGGGGGCAGATCGGCCAAAAAACGGCCGATCTGCCACAGGGGGGGCAGAAAAGTCTGAAAAAATATTTTAGCCCCCTAAGGAAGCGACCCTTGCCCAAGGGGTCGCTTCCTTTATAAATATAATCCAATCCCTGGTGTCTAGTGGGCTTTTCCGCCCCCCCCTGGGTCCAGATGCGGCCCAAAAAACGGCCAATCTGCCCCCAGGGGGGGCAGAAAAGTCTATAAAAAAATTAGGGCCACTAGGAAGCGACCCTTCCCCAAGGGGTCGCTTCCTTTTCAAATCCAAACAAATCCCTGGTGACTAGTGGGCTTTTCTGCCCCCCCCCCCGGGTGCAGATCGGCCAAAAAAACGGCCGATCTGCCCCAGGGGGGGCAGAAAAGTCTGAAAACTATTACATCCCCCTAAGGAAGCGACCCTTGCCCAAGGGGTCGCTTCCTTTATAAATATAAATCAATCCCTGGTGTCTAGTGGGCTTTTCTGCCCCCCCCCCCTGGGTCCAGATGCGGCCCAAAAAATGGCCGATCTGCCCCCAAGGGGGCAGAAAAGTCTAAAAAAAAATAAGGGCCAGGAGGAAGCGACCCTTCCCCAAGGGGTCGCTTCCTTTATACATTAAATGCATTCCCTGGTGTCTAGTGGGCTTTTCTGCCCCCCCTGGGTGCAGATCGGCCAAAAAAACGGCCGATCTGCCCCAGGCGGGGGGGGGGGGCAGAAAAGTCTGAAAAATATTTTGGCCCAAAAAGGAAGCGACCCTTGCCCAAGGGGTCGCTTCCTACACACAATTGCGGCAAAACAAACAGTCCCTGGTGTCTAGTGGGGCATTCCTGGTGAACGATCGCGACGCTGTGCGCGATCGTGCACCAGGAATGCCCTGCATTGGGACATCAGGGGAGAGGAAACACAGTTTCCTCCCCCCCGATGCCTCAAGGCACCGAAAACAGGCCCCCCCGCCCCACCGGAGCACCAAACACTGACCTGACTGCTGGACGCGCTGGAAACAAATGGCTTCCAGCGCGTCCAGCGCTTCCTGATGACGTCCGCGCGCGCTGTGCGCGCTGACGTCACCAGGAAGCGTGGGGGGGCAGGGGGTGGCAGCGGAAAGTCTTCCGCTGCCACCCCTGCTGAAATTACCAGGATCGATGCCCCAGGGGGGGAGCGCCAGTGCTCCCCCCTAGGGCTGTACTGATGACGGAGCGGTTCCGTCATCAGCACAGCCCAACCGATGCTGATGACGGAACCGCTCCGTCATCAGCATCGAAGGGGTTAAACTGAACGTTGTTATGATAGCAGGTGTCGGAATGCCTTTAAAACTCATGCCAAATTATTCGCATCTTGATTACAAGAGCCATGCAATCGCAGGTGTCCACAAAGTAAGGAGTGATCTGGTGCTATTGAGCAATCCTCGCCATTCTGACAAACTTCTTTTCCCTCCCTCAAGCACCTATATATAAATGGTAATAACCAACCTTCATGGAGATAAGCGCTCCCTAAAAATCCATTCTGCCTATAGCATAGTAATTCATACAAACCTCAAACTTAAACAGGCTAAAAAGTAACGTTATGATACCGTGGATAAGCCACACAGCTGAATCGGATTCCCATTGAGTGACCACTTCTAACCATTCTCACAGCGCGCCTTGTGCTCTGATTTGACAGTGAGAGAGTGATCGCACCATAGTTTGTACTGCTAATCATTCTCAGCATACGCTACGAATACGCTTCAAGGTTACGCGTCGCATCAAAGCTTATGTATGATGTCACGTACTGGGCCCCGTACGCGAAAGACGCAAATATTTGTAATTGTTTAAAAACATATATATATGTATTTAATGAACATACTCATAGAATACATTATGTGGATACGTATGAAAATAGTTTTCTTAAACTTTCAACATTCATATATTACTTTTAAAAGCAATTACACAAATCGCGCTGGAGCGTCATACGAACCCACATCGTAAGCGGACGCAAAGCCATGAGACTATAAACTAAGAGGTTTCATTGGTTCATAACACTTCCTATTCCAACTGTTGAAAGTTCTGTCCCATTTTAATCATTGTACTTTCACTTTCTAAGAAGAAGCATCTCCTCTGAGAATATTGTCAAATAGAAGGAAAATTACCATAATAACCACACAGACACAGAAATAAGAATATGAGGATTAAATGTCCCATTGCTAGACTCACGGCAACTCCAGTGCCCGCCTATGTTCCCAGAATGCAGTGGCCGCACGCTCTGGTAAACTAGAGCACGTCGCAACACAATGTTTAAGGAGCTACAAAGAGACCCCATCCCCCGGGACTCAAAAAATAACATTTGGGACCGTGTGGGGAACCCCAATACCCCCCACGGTCCCAGCCAGCTCCCCGCGTTGTTCGAAAGCCGGCATTGCTTTGTCAGAGAGACCAGTATATATGCTCCTCTCTCTAACAAAAAGCAACCTGCTTTCCTACTTAAAAAAGACAGCATATTAACTTGCTATCTCTTTCAAATAGGAAAGCGGATTGCTGTACTAAAGTGGGAGCCGCGACGCTCCCGCCCTACCATAGCAAACAGCAGAGTCCCGGGGGTAGGCACCCCGGGACACTGCAGCAGCCGGCCCTGGGAGGTGTCGGACCCCAGGGCCATCAAGAGCTCCAGGAGGGAGGCCGCGCGGCCCCCTCCCAACATTAAAAAACCCCGATAGATGGTGGTCCCCACAGCTGGGGCGTCCGTGCCCTCATGGACCCCCCAATGTTAAATATTACTGCCCCAGGAAGGTGGCAGTCCCCGGAGCATGTGGGGGTGGGCTGTGAACCCCCCGCATACTTCAAAATGAAACCCCGGGGGTGGCGTTCCCCGGGGCTCGGGGGACCTTTCAACACTCCATTATAGAAAAAAACTTGCCCCCGAGATTTGCCCCCCCACCCGGAGCTAATCAAGAATAAAACGGACTTCTAGTTTTTTTTTTACTTTCCCACCGCATACGAGTACGATACACGTAACCTGCGGTTTAAATTTTTTTGGGGGGGGGCTAAAGATCCATGTGCGACCCCCTCAGCAGGCCTAGAGGGTCAACATTTTCTACCCTGCCCCCTTTCCTTATTTTTCAACTTTCTTTTACTGTTTTCTTGTGACTCGCTGCTACTGAGGCACAAGATGGCCGCCAACACTTCCTGGTTTTGAGAGTTGACAGCCAATCAGCATACAGCTTGCGCTCGTAAGTGAACGGATCTCCGTCCGCGTATAGAACTCTGTCTCTAGATATCGCTAAGATTTTACTTGTAATTTTCTCAGAAACTATTGAACGGATTTACTCCATTTAACAAAAAGCACAATCTGCGAACCGAACTCTACCTCTCTGCCAAATTTGGTGTAATTCCGTTCAGCCGTTCGGGCTGTAGGCCTGGCTAAAGGCCCCTATGGAAAATTGCATTGGGAAAACACGTTTTGGGACCCCCCTTTTTTTCTCGGCCCCCACTTGACCAATCACCCCCAAACTTTCAGGGACGGAGCGGAACCGAGCAGGCCATTTTCTTAGACAAAATTCGCGAAGATTCGTCCTCCGGCGCCAAAGTTATTCCAAATAGAATGTTGTGGATTTCCTATGGAAAGTAGGTACTACTATAACTACCTACTGGCGACCGCCGGTAGGTAATATACATACACACACATATATATATATATATATATATATATATGTATATATATATATATATATATATAACATCATTTACATTATATTGTATTTGTCTCACGATAATGTGTTGCATTGCTAAACACTTATAAGATCCAAAAGGCGAGACCTATTGGCTATGCCAATGTTTATTTTTCGTGTGCTTTGTGATCATCTGACACAGCGGTGAAAGGCAGACAGTGGCAATGTCTGCTTGTGAACCGTCTGTAACGGTAATAACGAAGGGCACTTAGCAGCGCTTTTATACTGAACTGGATAAAAAAAATGTTAAACTGAATTTGTGAATTTGCACTATTGTGAAGCTGAAACACTGTCTTTTTTTAAACATTACCGAATAAATTGTGCCTTATTATGTAGGGGGTACTCACGGCTTGCTAATCATGCACAATACACCTGATTTGATTGTGTTTTCCCGCCCCGGTTCATCACGGCATATCAGTGCCGACTGAACGGAGGGCAAGGAAAGTAGGCGAGGTGCTTCCGGTCTCCTGGGCTAAACGGCAGTCAGCTGTCTGGTGTGGAGGGGGGGGGAAACTATTTAAACCGCCTGCATGGACGCGCAGCGGTTGTGCCAATGTTGCGCCAGGGGCAAGCCCGGGACCTGGGGCCAGAACCTCTGCCCGTTTTTTCCCATCTCACACATACACCGCAGAGCAATTATGCATGATATGCCCTCCCATCCAGGATCTATGTAAACATAGTATACAGATGGGTTCTTGCACACATAATTACAGCCACTGTTCCTATACAATGGCAGGCAACAAGGGACAAACTAACAAGGATCAGGAATTTAAAATGATACTGGTCAATTTTAGATCCCTCAAAAAGCATTAACACAAGCTCCACGATCATCTGACTGATAACCAACGAGATATCATGTTTCTGACTGAAACATGGCTGAACAAAGATTCTGCTCCAGAAATCCTGGAGACCCTCCCTCTGAACTATGGGATTGTCAGACTTGATCATCAAGCGAACGGGGGGTGGGAGGGGGTAGCTATTATCCATAAGCTAACAGTACAATGCTCACTTTAAGCGTTGACCATTGAAGCCAGTGAGGCAGGCTTCTTTACTATCATGGCGAATACTAATTATGTCATGAAAGGTTTTTTAATTTATGGACCACCAGGCCCTATTGCACAGTTTGCATCTAGCCTCAGAGAACGAATAATACAACCAGCACTGCAGTACTCCGGAAGATGAGATCGGCCCGGGACCAGGGTTCAATTCCCAACGCGGCAGGGTCTTGGGTCAATGTCTGCGGACTCGATAATTCTCGCCTCGGCGCCTACTCTAACCCTGGGCTCCACTCTGCAACTCTGGGCAATAGCTTGCTTAATCTTCACAATGGCCCCTTCAACGCCGGGGATGCCTGGTCTCACCTTGGGGGTGCCCAGGAGGGACCATCTCACAGGGAAAGCCAGGACGGGTTCCCCAGCGGTATAAAGCGCCAGGACACTCCGAGATGGGGTAACAGTGCGCTTTACAAGTATACTTCATTTATATTTACATTTACATAGGAGACATGAATTTACACGTTGATGCTATTAATAATACTGCAGCACAAGAGCTCTGTCAGGAGTTGGGTGCGTTACAGCTAGTGCTGCAATCCTCCCTCCCAACTCACCAACATGGCCACCTATTAGATCCAATTTTTGCCAAATGGGGGAGCTAACGGTTGAAAATCCTATTGCAGTCCCATGGACAGACCATTCATGGAGAAGTGTGGCTCAATGGTTAGAGTGGCAGACCCTGATGCAGAAGTCTGGCCTGGGACCAGGGTTCAATTCCCGTCTCGGCGGTTCTTGGGCTCAATTTCCTCGAACCTGATCATTCTCGCCTCGGTGCCTATTCTAATCATGAGTACAACTCTGAGCAATAGCTTGCTTAATCTACACAACGGCCCCAACAATGCTAGGATGCCTGGCTTCACCTTGGGGGTGTCCAGGAGTGGGCACCTCACAGGGAAAAGGCCAGGAAGGGTTCCTCAGCAGTATTCGTACAAGCGTTGAGATGCCTCCGGGTAGTCGTGCGCTATACAAGTGCGTAATTATAGTTTATTATCATTTTATTATCATTATATGATCCATTTTAGCACCAGGATTCCCAACACCCCTTTCCTGCCTAAGGCAAGGGTAGGGAGACTGCAAAGGAAATGGGCTGGATTCTCAGCAGCTAACTTTAATCACGCCCTCCAGCAGGGCGGTCCACCGGGTGGGAGTGATGCAGAATCCGCCTGCATCTTGATGGGCGACAGGATAACTGAGGCGCAAGACAGAGTGGCCCCATGGGCCCCGTGTGCACCGAGAAGACAGTCAAACTCCGCCCCTTGGTTCAACAAAGAAGAGCTTGGAAAGAAGCTGGAGAGGAGACTTTTCAGATCAAAGGAGGACCACTTATAAGACCAGCCTTAAACACTACCACGCGCTCATTAGGAAAACCAGGGCTGCGTATTATAACATGAAGATAGAGCAAGCCGAAAACTCCTCTAGAGAGTTATTTATGGTTTTTAGTGAGCTATCATCATTAGCCAGAACCATGGCTCCTAGTAGCGACCCAGTGGAGTATTGTAACCGGATTGCAGACTTCTTCTTTGAGAAGGTGGAAAAGATCTATAACACCTTCCCGGAGGAGGCACACAATGGGAGATTGAAGGGGGTGGGAATATGTATCATGGAGGAAACACTCCGCCTCTCCAGTTTTAACCTCCCCTCCTGTGACGATCTCAAAAATACGGCCTTGGGCATTAGGTCTGGCCCACCAAGGGACCCTACGACTCCTAAAATGCTGAGGGAGAGTATGGAGGTACTTACACCCTATATTGGACACCTCTTAAAACTCTCCTTTGATTCAGGGGTGGTCCTACAAAAGTAGAAAGAACCGGTGGTTATCCCTAGAAAAAAAGCAGTGTGCAAGTGCGAGCCAGCTGGAGAACCTTCGACCAGTCTCGCTTCTGCCTTATTTTGCTAAAATAGCAGAAAAAGTGGTCAATACTCAACTGACTATGCACATTGACCAGCACGGCCTACTCCATACAACTCAATTGGGCTTTTGGGCCATGTACTCCACGGAGTCAGCACTACTTCTGTGTACAGAAACCATACGCAGGCACATAGATGAAGGGCAGATGGTGGCATTGGTCGTGTTGGACCTCAGTGCCGCTTTCGACACCGTCGCCCATCCAATACTCCTACAGCACCTTAAGGAAGGAGGGCTGGATAATCTGGCCTTGCAGTGGTTGAGATCTTTTCTACAGGATAGAAGTTTTTAAGTGTCCCAATGACCACACTACTCCAAGAGCATTAAGCTGGCTCAAGGGGTTTCCCAGGTTTCTATACTCAGCCCTACTCTTTTTAATCTCTATATTGCCCCTCTGGCAGACATCATTGGGAAATACGGTATTAGTGTTGTGTCATATGCGGAAGACACGCAACTAGGAGTGACTCAATCCCACATAGAGGCAGCCACCACCTTCACCTTCTGTTTACAGGAGCTAGCAGCCCGGATGTCGAGCAACTGACTAAAATTGAACGGCAGTAAGACGGAAGTCCTGATTGTACCACTAAGCACTGGAACCCCACCCCCAAGCTCTCCGGACGGAACCATCAGAAAACTCCTTCCTGAAAAAACTCAAAACATGGCTCTTTCAGCTATAGGACAAGCGTCACACGATCATTTGCCGCCACAGAGAGGTCCGAGTAGCCTGCAGCGCGGGGACACACTAGCTAGTGTAACCAAGCGCTTTACAAGCTCACTTATTATTTATTATTTTCAGTAGATTGTGGCTGTTTAAGTTGGAATTGACTGAATACGGCCCCTCTGAAGAGTTGGGACTTCCGCAGCGCCGCAGGGGCCTTCATTATAACCCTGCATTCATAGCTACCATTGGCCCTGAAGGACTGATAGAGCCTCTCCACCTTCCCACCCTTGATTAATGAAATTACACCTAGCAGTGCCTGATCAGTCACAGGCTGTCGAGTATGAATGTCGGGGTTTTGCATCTTGTTTCCATTGTGTGTACATGTGGTGAGAAAGGAGAATCCCTCTACTAGGCATAACATTAATATGTTACTAAGGGAGACATTGCCTCTGATGCCTCTGAAAGAGCTACATTAATATTAATTCCAGATTTCTGAAAGGTCCATGTTGTTTGTTGAGTAAAACGAGAGAAGCAACCAGCCTATCATTTGTTAGCCCCAGAAGGCTTCAATTTATATTACCAAACAACCCAGTCTCAGACTATTTTTCAGGCAAACGGCTGGTTTATCAAGCTTCACATCTGTGACCAACGAGGGAGTCATCTAGGCACCATCACAATCTGTTTATGTAGGAGGGTGAGGGCTATACTACGTAAAGATAGAATCTGTGCATGTATGGTTCTAAAGTTTTCTAAGTCCAAGTGTGATCAAACCATCCACTCCATGTGTTTTCATGGCATTTTGGGATTTTAGTCCTGGGCTATAATGTGATAAACAGGACTACAAGTACCGGAAGTCAAAGCAGGCAATTGGAGACAGTGAGTTTCTGGTGCATAGACCTCATAAATCGTGAGACTCTGTGAATCTTGACTGATAGTTTTTTTTTTAACAAAATGTTATTGTTTACAGAACAAATCCTTTCAGTTGGCATCCATTCTTATACAATAAACTCAATTTCTGTGCAGAACAACTTTAAGCTAACATTCCCCCACTCCTCCTGTTTCTTCCCTCACCTTCCCTGGCGTGTCCCGGCGGGTATTACTACTAAGTAGGCGACAGCATATCGACATGTCACCTTGCAATCTTTCGTTTTTTAGTTCAGCCATATTTTATTGTACATTTTCCAAAACAAACAGGGAAACATGGACAGTAATAAGGTACCCATGCCTTATTACGAAAAGCCCTGGGTGTAGAAATGTGAACGGGTGGACTGTTACATATGACAAAGCCCAGGAAACATGTACAATTAAGAGCAGAGTAACCTATGGTATATGCACCAACCCATGTAAATGACTGGTTGGGGAAAAAAATGATTAATAAGAAAAAGATAAAGAAACAGAAAAGGTAATAGGTGTAGAATCAGGTGATATATGTAGGGAAGGCGGAACCTAAGGAGGCTTTAGAATATGTAGGTGTAGATGTGGATTGAGGAGTATATTCTCATCACGCCAGGAATCAAGTCTGTTGCTGTGTCTGATGATTGAACATCTAGGGAGAGTAGCGACTTGAGAGGGCAAGTGACTGGTGTCAGGGATTTTAGGGAGTGGTTACCCCGTTAGGACTTCACGGTAGTTTAGAGGTAGCAAAATAATTGTGGAGAGAGTCCCAAATAGAGGTGTTGCGCACTATCCACAGGGAGTTTTGCCGGGAGGTGTTATCTGTACCTCTTAGGAAGGAGACCCAGTTTAGCCAAGAGCAAAAAGAGGTGGCCGCAGTGTTCTTCCAGTTAGATAGAACTGTTTTACAGGCAGCAGTAAGAAGAATGTCAATTAAGAGGCTATCTTTACGTGAACTGATACTTGGGTCAAGGAAACCTTTGATTAGGATTAGGAAGTTCCGTTCTAGATGGACCCTACAGATGGAGTGAATAAAGTGAAATACAGAGTGCCAGAATGGTGAAACCTCGCCGCAGTGAAAGAGGAGGTGGGGAAGATCTTCAGTCAGGTCATTACAGTTCCAGCAAGCTGGATTATCTCTGAGGGAGAGTTTATGAAGACGAGCCTGAGTCCAGAAGGTCCTGTGTAGTAGCCAGAATTTCGTCTGTGGAAGGACTGAAGAGTTATTTTTATGAGACTACTGACTTCCATATTAGGTGCCAGGACTCCAACGAAACCGACTCTGTGGGGTCCCACTTTGTTTGGAGTTTTGAGGGCAGGATAGCAGACTTAGGTTTTAGTAGGTGATAGAACTTGGAGGCCTGGTGACCTTATTTATTAAAGGTTAGGATGGTTTTGACAAGAGATGGGTCTTTAGTTTGGGGTTTTAGCTTAGATAGACTGACTTTAAGCTTCAGGAAATTGTTCTGTAAGTTAAAGCGGCATTATAGTTCCCTAATGGACAGTGGTGATTGTGGGGGCCCTCGATCCTTCAAGAAGGGATTGCCCATAGATGCCCAGTGCGGCCACCAGGGAGAAGAGCTCTGAATTCTAATTTTGGTGTTGTTCCATAGAGAGGATATATTCGAGTTGGAGATCGAGGTTTCCAAAATTCTATCAATTTTTAAGAGGGCTCTCCAAGGCCACTCGGTGATTTTTAGGTAGTTTTTTGACGGGTGGATGGCGGGAGGTGTGCTTTATCTGGAGTTATATCACACACAAGCCACACATTAGTATAGGCAGGTGCAGTGGTTCCATCCCTGAATGGAGATGATGGGTGTAATGAAATGGGGGTTGCAATTCTAGGGTCTCCTGCTGTAGCGTATCTGATTCTTCTTATTTTTTGTCTTTATTCTCACAGGTGACACTGCACATTTGCTTTCCTATATGTAACTTATTGTTGTATTCAAGTGACTAGACAATTATGTGATTGTAAGCAACTGGCTGGTATTTTGTATTGTTTGTTATTCTATGCAAAATGGCAATAAAGATTTTTTTTTTTAAAAGAAGACATTTAAGAGGGCTCTTTTGGTGTTGTTGAAGATGTATTTACCAGTGGCGGGGGTTTGGGGATGCTTGTTAAGAGAGAAATCGGCTGAAACTTGCTAGGAATTTCCCTCTCAATCGATAGCCATGTGGGGGTGTAGTCCGGAGATTGAGTGAACCAAAGGGACCCCTGTCTGGCCAAATTAACACCTCTGAGGTGAACCGTTAGGCACAGTTTTTTTATAGAAATTATAGGTTGTTTGTTTTGCCAAATAAATTCATTTATTAGTCTAGCAGCCTTTTGTATGGAATCATCTGATAGAGCTAGAGGAAGCACGTTCGTGAGGTAGTAAATTATGGAGGTGATCATCATTTTGATGGTCTCAATGCAGCCTTCATCTGAGGAATTTAGGGTCCCAGCTCTCTAATAGAGCTTCAACCTTCCTCAGTGTTTGAGATTCATTATGATTAAGAGATTCAAGGATATCCAAGTTCAATTCCAGTCCCAAGTATTTAACAAACTTTGGTTGCCAGGAAAGACCTGTGGGTTAGAAGAGGGTACTGGAGCAAAGATTATTCAGAGCAAGGATTTTAGTCTTGTCTTTGTTAAGTTTGTAGTTCGAGACATGGGCATATTCTTCTGTGGTCTGGAGCAAGGGAGGGATGGACTGGGTGGCGTTTTCTGTAATAATTAAGATATCATGAGCGTAAGCCACGACTTTCACTTCAGCACTATTGAAGGAGATACCATGGATGTGGGGGTTATTTCTGATCTTATGCAGTAGAGGTTCTAGGCTCACAATGAATAGTGACGGCGAAAGGGGGCAGCCTTGTCTTGTACCTCTTTCTAATTTAAGTGATGGTGAAAGTAGACCTCCAGATCTAATTTTAGCTGACAGACCGCTATAGAGAGCCATGATCATCTTGGTGAAGGTTCCCTTAAGTTGAATTTCTGAAAAGATTCACGTAGCAAAGTCCAAGAAACCCCATGGAATGCTTTTTCAGCATCAAGAGTAATTGCAACTGTTTTGGTGGAGGCTGTCTTGACCTTTTCAATAACGTGGCAAAGGAGACAAGTGTTTTCATTGGATAGTCTATGTTTCATGAAACCCACTTGTGAGTGACCAATCAGCCGGGGGAGAAGAGGTTCCAGCATCTTGTAGAGTATATTGGTGTAAATCTTTGCCTCTAGGTAAATAAGAGAAATTGGCCTATAATTTTTAACCTACTTCAGGTCTTTCCCCTCTTTGGGGATTACGATAATAGTGGCTTCACTAGTGTACCGGATAGAGTACCGGAGTCAGCGAAGTATTTGAAGAGGGTTAAAAGGGTCAGGTTAAGTATATGAGCAAAGGTTTTGAAAAAGGTAGTTGTGTATACATCTGGACCAAGGGCTTTATGTGATTTTTTTATTGGTCGGAGATGGTCGGGAGAGGAATGTCTCTGAGATAATCTATGCAGGAGGATGCCGTGATCATCTGGCTATAGAGATTGGTAGAACTATTTAAGAGTTTCTAGTATTTTCTGTGGTCTAGTGGGTGATGTTATCTTTGTCAGTAAGGGAGTCGATTCCCTTGTTATCCTGCTTATGTTTTAAATAGGAGGCTAGGGTTTTCACTGTATTGTTTGCATCTCATAGTTTAAACTTTTCTATTTGTTGACCCATACTCCTGCTTTTTTGCTTAGGATTCTTTTTTTTTAAACAGTTCTTTATTCAGTACATTTTTACATTAGTCCCTTCCCAGCTTTAGTCCCTCCCCACCCATGCCCAGCCAGCTTATACATTTTTTTTTCCTTCCTTTCTTTTCCCTTCCGTTATGGTCAATAAATTTTTTTTAAAAAAACACATAAATATAAACACTTATTTCACTAGTTTTTGCTGAATATGAAAACATATAATGAATAACATATTAGCACGTTATTAAAGAAAAAGGAAGAGGAGAAGAAAAGAAGAAAAAAAGAAGTAACTAGATTATTAGCTCGATAAATTATATAAGTTGAGTATATTTATTTTCTATTTCCATACTCATTCGTCCATTCGTTAGCATGTTTATTAAATCATGTTATTTTCACATGATTTATAAGTTACTTGCTGCCTATCATTATTCGTTATTCGTTATTTTGCAGCCAATTAGTTAGGGGGCCCCAAATCTCGAGACCCCTTTTTTTCCTTTGTAGCCCCTTCCTCCTGTATATAGCTATTTCTAGGCTATAGCTAGCTAAGAGTCTTGATCGCCACTGTTGAAATAACGGAGGCGTGGGATCAAGCCATCCAGTTGCCAGACAGATCCTAAAGATGGCCATAGATATGGATATCAAGCCCTGTGTTTCTCTGGATCTTAAACCTTGTTCTAATCCCAACATTATTTCTGTTGTCGTGATAAAGATTGGACTTTGAAAGATTTCAGAAAGAAATTTAGAGATTTCTGATCTGATAGTAGTTAGTGAATGGCATGTGGCAAATATGTGTACTATATCGGCAGCATGTGTAGCACATTTTGGACAATTCGTACCTTTCCCTATACTCCAATTAGCAATCTGAGACGGTGTATAATATAGTTGAAAGAAAGTCTTATAATATTGAGCCTGTAATTTCGTGGATATTAGTGATGTTTGAGAGAATTGAAATGCTGATTGTACGTCGTCTATAGTGACGTTTAGTTTATTTTGCCATTTGAGGCTATGTCTATCCAGATCATCTGGTAGCAGTGAGATTAATGTTTTATAAATATCTCCTATTTTAATAGTGGTCTTGCCTATAATTTCCTCTATTATTGAGACTTTATGAAACTCGGCCCTACCTCCCCCTTTTTTAGTTATGAAATCTCTAATTTGGAGGTATTTGAAAAAATCCCTATGTTCAAGCCCAAATTCCATCTTTAGTTCTTCAAAAGATTTAATAGCCAATGGTGAAAAAAATACCCCCAAATGTGTAATTCCGGTATTGATCCATCTGATCGTGCATGTATCATGAAATATTCCTGGGAGGTTATGATTTCGGATGAGACTAGTGTAATACGAGTATCTGCCAATTCCTAGTAATTTACGGATGTTAGACCAAGCATTGTAGATACCGAACAAAGTTTTCAATCCGACTTTTTTGAAGTGATTGTCATATGTTAGTCGCCATAAATGGTCACTTGTTTCTGTTCCCAGAATAAGTCTGCAAGGAGAAGGAGCTTCCCCTTTAATAATCGCAGAATCATCCGACATAAGTAAGCCTTTGCTGTAGCTCAACAATGAAGCCCACCAATATATTTTAAGATTTGGGGCTGCAAGACCCCCTCTCATTCTCGGAAGTGAGATGTGCTTATATGCTCGACGAGTCTTTTGATATCCCCATATGAATCGAGAAAAAAGCGTTTCAATTTGTTTGAATATTTGTGTATCAAAATTTAAACATATAGTACGAAAAAAATATAAAAACTTCGGTAAATATATCATTTTAATTACATTGCATCTCCCTATAAGAGTTAAATGTAAATTGTTTAGTCTGCTCAAGCTGTCCGATGATTGTTTTAGGAGAGGATCTATATTAATTTTGACGAGTTCGTCTAAGTTAGATGTGATATTAACGCCGAGATATGTAGCATTTCTGACAATTCTTTCATCTATTAAATTTATATTCTTGTTGATTATTATCTGGGTTTTATTTTCGTTTAAATTATATCCAGAGATTTCTCCAAAACATAAGGCCTCTTCTTCTAGCAGTTTTATTGTAACATATGGATTACTTGTAGTGATCGCGATGTCATCGCCGTAAGCTAATATTTTAGTATTTCCGTTCGATGTTTTTATTGGTAAAATATTTTGATTACATTCTAGTTTACTGATAAAGGGATCGATGAATATTGCAAATAATAGGGGTGAGCATGGACATCCTTGTCTGGTTCCCCTGGTTATTTTAATCTTGCCCGTCATTCCGCCATTTATCATTACAACGGCTTCTGGTTTATAATATAAACTCTGAATAGCATTGATGAATTTGCTTAGGATTCTATTGTATTCATAATTCTTTTTGGTGACGTTTAAGAGGGTTTGGGGGTTCAAATTAGATATGTGGTCTGTCTCCAATGATTTAATGTATTTTTCTAGGTTCAGAAGTTCTTCATTATGTTCTTTATTAATTTTGGATTGGATGTTAATGAGGGTCCTTCGTACCGTAGCTTTCAGAGCCTCCCAGTGGTTGGAAGGGGAGGTACCTTAGATTAAAATGTCTTTCAGGTAGTTTAGAATAGTTGTTTCAATCCCCTCCTTTGAGGACCTATTGTAGCGATATCAACACCTATCCCTTATTCACTCTTGGTTGATTCACCTTATCTTACTTGGGGTAGTTACATTAGTACCAGTGAAGGAAAGAGATATGGCCGAGTGGTCTGAAATTTGTCTAGTCAATGTGTCAGTTTGATCGATTAGCTGAATATGTGGTTTGGATATCAATGGGTAGTCTATTCAGGAACAAGACATATGGGGGTTAGAGAAGTAGGTGTAGTCCATGGTGTCTGTGTGTTGAAGTCTCCAGGCATCATAAAGACCGACTCTGGTGCATAGCTTGTGTAATGATTTGTCTGCCCTAGATGGTTGAAGGGAGGACCTGGGCTGTCTGTCAATTGTAATATCCATGGGGAGGTTGAAGTCGCCACCCAGAATAATAAGGACACTGATCAATCAATCAGTCATACCATTTGTAAAGCGCACTACTTACCCGTGATGGTCTCAAGGCGCTGGGGGTGGGGAATGCTGCTACTGCTCGAAAAGCCAGGTCTTGAGGAGTCTTCTGAAGGTTAGCAGGTCTTGGGTCTGCCGTAGGTGGGTGTGGAGGAAGTTCCTGGTCTTTGTGGCGAAGTGGAATAATGATCTGCCGCTGGAGGTCGCTCTTTGGATACGGGGGAGGGCAAGGTCAGCAGAGCGGAGCTGGCGGGTAGGGGTGTGGAAGCTGAGTCGTCTGTTGAGGTACGCTGGTCCGGTGTTGTGAAGTGCCTTGTGTGCATGGGTGAGGAGCTTGAAGGTTATCCTCTTGTTGATGGGGACCCAGTGCAGGTCTATCAGGTGGGGTGTGATGAGGCTGCGGTGAGGGATGTCGAGGATCAGGTGTGCAGAGGCGTATTGGATGCGGTGTAGCTGTTTCAGGAGTTTGGCAGAGGCTCCTGCGTAGAGGGCATTTCCGTCATCTAATCTGCTGCTGACGAGGGCCTGGGTGACGGTTTTTCTCGTTTCGGTGGGTATCCACTTGTAGATCCTGCGGAGCATTCGGAGGGTGTTGAAGCAGGAGGAAGAGACGGTGTTGACCTACTTGGTCATGGATAGGGTGGAGTCGAGGATGACCCCTAGGTTGCGTGCATGGTCGGTGGGTGTTGGGGCTTCTCCCAGTGCTGTCGGCCACCAGGAGTCGTCCCAGGCCGAAGGGGTGGATCCTAGGATGAGGACCTCCGTCCGAGTTCAGCTTCAGTTGGCTGTTCCTCATCCATTCAGCGACGGCTTTCATTCCTTCATGGAGGTTGGTTTTGGCGGTGTGGGGTTCTTTGGTGAGGGAGAGGATCAGCTGAGTGTCATCGGCATAGGAGATGACGTTGAGGTCGTGCAGTCGGGCGACGTGGGCGAGAGGTGCTATTTAGATGTTGAACAGCGTTGGGCTGAGGGATGAGCCCTGGGGTACGCCGCAGATGATCTTGGTGGCTTCGAAGCGGAAGTGGGGAAGGCGGATGCTCTGTGTTCTGCCGGAGAGGAAGGAGGTGGTCCAGTCCAGGGCATTCTCTTGGATCCAGGCGTCGTGGAGGCGTGTTCATAGTGGGTGGTGGCAGACCATGTCAAAGGCGGCTGACAGGTCCAGAAGGATAAGGGCCGCTGTTTCTCCGTTGTCTAGCAGGGTCCTGATGTCATCGGTGGCGGCGATGAGGGCAGTTTTGGTGCTGTGGTTGCTGTGGAACCCGGACTGGAAAGGGTCCAGGATGCTGTTCTCCTCGAGGTAGCGGGTCAGTTGTTTGTGGATGGTCTTCTAAATGACCTTCACCGGGAAGGGAGCAGGGAGATGGGCCGGAAGTTCTTGAGTTCCTTGGGGTCCGCCTTGGGTTTCTTGAGTAAGGCGTTGATCTCGGAGTGCTTCCAGCTCTCTGGGAAGGTTGCTGTCTCAAAGGAGATGTAGATGACTTTCCGGAGATAGGGTGCAATGGCTGTGCTGGCTTTGTTGAAGATATGGTGTGGCATGGGTCTGACGGAGATCCGGAGTGAATGGTGCTCATGATCATGATGGTGTCATCATCGTTAATATTTGTCCAGGAGAGCAGGCAGTTGGTGCGGATGGTGTTCGTGGGGCGGGGGTCTCGGTGGTTGTCGGGGCGGTCGTGGCGTTGAAGCTGTCGTGGATGTTTGCGATCTTGAGGTGAAAGAAGGTGGCCAGCGAGTCGCACAGGTCTTGCGAAGGTGAGACACCGTTGGTGTTTGAGCTGGGAATGGAGAGTTCCTTCACGATGTTGAAGAGCTCTTTGCTTTTGTGTGCATTGTTGTCTAGGCGGTCTTTTAAGGATGTCCTTTTGACGGATCTGATGAGGTGATGGTGTCTGCGGGGAGTGTTCTTGTGGGCTGCGATGATGCCCAGTGTTCGTTCACTGAGCCGGTTCTTCTCCAGTTTTTGGCAGGTTTGCTTGGAAGCCTGGAGGTCTACAGTGAACCAGCTGGCTTTCTTGCAGGTGTGACTGTTGGAGGGCTTCTTGAACATGGCGAGGGTGTTGGCCCCATCGTTGATCCACTGGTTGAGGTTGCGGGCAGCGGTGTCGGGGTCGGCGGGTGGGCTCCGGGCGAGGGTGGTGGTTAGCTGGTCTTTGGTGACTTTACTCCAGCAGCGGCCAGGCATCTGTTGGGTGCAGTGGTGCGCGTTGGGCTTCTTGAAGGTGAAGTGAATGCAGCGATGGTCGGTCCAGTGGAGTTCGGTGGTGTGGTTGAAGGAGACGTGGGGGCTTGCGGAGAAGATGGGGTCAAGAGTGTGACCGGCAGAGTGGGTGGGTGTTGTGACGAGTTGTCTGAGTGCAAGGTTGGCTAGGTTGTCGATCAGGGTGGTGGAGTCGGTGTCATTGCTGTTTTCGAGGTGGTAGTTCAGGTCACTGAGGAGGATGTAGTCGGTGGAGGCGAGGGCGTGTGTGCTGACGAAGTGGGCGATGGACTCACTGAACTGTGGTCGGGGTCCAAGGGCCTGTAGAGGAGGGTTCCTCTGAGGGTGGTGTTCGGGTCGGTGTGGATCTGGAAGTGCATGTGCTCGGCGGTGCTGAGGCTGTCGTCAGTGTTGGTCTAGACTCTGAAGGTGTTCCAGTGGACGATGGCGATTCCGCCTCCTACTCCGCTGGTGCGGTCCCTGTGGGTGATCTTGTAGCCTTCCAGGACGGCTATGGCGATGTCAGGTGCAGAGGCAGGGTTCAGCCAGGTCTCCGTCAGGAAGGCGATTCTGGGGAGGTTGAGTCGAGTAGGTCCCAGAGTTCAACGGCGTGTTTGTGGGCAGAGTGGGTGTTGAGGAGGATGCATCTGAGGTAGTTGGGTTTTTTCCTGGTTGGCGGCTTGGTGGGCGGATGCTGGTGAAGCTGCAGTTCCGGCAGGTGAAAGGTCCGTGGGTGTGCTTCGGGCGGCCAGGGCGCAGGTGTGTGATCATCCGGTGTTTAGTACGTGGAGGGTGCTGGCATCGTAGTGGTGTCGGGCGCCGTGGCGGTTGCGGGGGCCAGGGGTTCTGGTGCTGGGCATGGTCCAGGCACAGATGGGCACAGAAGGGCTTGCCTTAAGCGCCAGCGGTGCGCCCGTTGCATGCTCCCTCCATATAAGGGGAGTTGGGAGGGAGGAGCAGCTGGGAAGCAGGAGCGGGGTGGCGAATGGGTGAGCAGGGACGCAGCGGCGGGAAGAGCGGGATAAGAGAAGGGTGACGGATGGTGGGGGACACAGAAGGCAAGCACAGCACAGAAACAAGCGGGGGGAAAGAATGAAATAAGGCAATCCGCAACAAGACAAGTACAAAATAAATTAGGCAATCAGCAACAAGACAAGTACAGTCAAAGCAGTCCAAAGCAGTACAGCAGAGTGAGAAAGCACCAGTACAACCTGAGGCAGTACCGCGGTTTGGGGAGCGACCTGCCTGACAGGAATTTTGCTCAGGGGAATCGTTAGAGAAACCCAGATCTCAGGATCATCCGTATTCCGGCCGTATACATTGAGTACATGGAAATGCCTTGAGCTTTTTGTGAAATTCGTTAGGACCCATCTTCCATTATTACCAATCACACATGATTCGGTTGACAGGCCTGAGTTCTTGCATATTAAAGTGGCCACCCCGCCTTTCTTACTTTCACTGGTCGAGTCAATTACGTCAGCAATCCAACTCTTTTTAAAGCTCACAAGCCCACCTTGGGCCATTTTTAGGTCTCGTAGCGAAAACAGCGCGTAAGCGCTGTGTCTCGCCAGAGATCTTTTGTTGCTGACTCTGCTTCCCAGGAGACAGCACCTGGCCGGGCGCATCTCGCAAAAGGCGATCGGCGCAGGCCACGCGCACGCGAACGCGCTCGCCGTGTCTGTCTCCTGGGAAGCGCATACATACACAGGCACACTTCCCCCTGCACGCATGCGCACACACAGACACACACACACACGAGCGCACATATACGCACGCACACATACAGAGACCCCCGTCGCGCGCACACACACACACACGCTCGCACACACAAGCGCACCGCCCCCCGTCCCACTTACCGCCAGTCTGGTATTCTGTAGGCTCCGCGGGGCTCCGCCCGAGGGAGAGCCCCGCGTCACCGTGAATTATGTCCGCCTTCCAGCGCGTGGAAGATCCGGGGCCAATGGACTCCGAGAACGAGGCTGACGTCACAGCACCCCTCCCCGCCCCCTCCGCCGCCGCCGCCGCCGGACGACGCAGACTGCCATTTGAGCCGTGAAACCCCTTGTTACATGCATTAGCAAAAGTTCTCCCGCTTTGTTGCAAACTGCTTTGGGTGTTGCAACATTGTACAGCCTTCTTCCATCAACCTCACTTCAAGACACTGTGGGCCCGATTCACAGAACTAACTTAAGACAAATTCCTAAACTTACTACTTTTGGTATTCACAGAAGTTAGGATTTTGTCTTAAGACAGACTTAAGACAGACTTAAGACAAAATCCTAACTTAAGTCTATCCTAAGTCTGTCTTAAGTCTGTCTTAAGACAAAATCCTAACTTCTCTGAATACCAAAAGTAGTAACTTTAGGATTTTGTCTTAAGTTAGTTCTGTGAATCAGGCCCCAAGAGTTGTGGGGGGATTCACTGAAGGAACTCTTAAAACGCCACACACAGGCGCATGAAAGGGACCTCGGTTACTTTAGACAGGTCTCTACGCAGGTAGGACACTTCTTACCCCATGAGCCTCCATCATTCCTTATCCGCGATATCTAAAACCTGCCTGCTGCAGCTACGTCCCTCTTCAAACCTACAGGTGGAGCGTTGCCTACATCGCATTACACGAGCTTACCTGCACATCCCCGGGGAAGTAAACCACATCGTGAGGGGTTGTTCCCCGTAGCAGCAGCAACTCGTTGGTCCTGTGGGGGTTAGAGCCCGGCACAGCCGGCAGTCTGATGGCGGAGAGCGTGCTTATAGTTCGGCACTGCAGCACCCGCACAGCACAGCAGAGCACTGCTCGCACTGGGCTTAAACGCAGGGCAAAGGTGCACCATCGGCCAAGGGGCGTGGCTTTACATTGCCACACCAAACGCCGATGGAACGCGCATTTGCACAGGTCCAGCCATAGCAAACACGCGCCAACGACTCTTCTCATTACTTCTGAAAGATCGATCCGCATCTGAGCCAATGACACAAAAAATGGACTGTAAGGCCAAACCCCTTTAGAATGAGAATGTTGAAAGAGACGAGGGACACGGGATATAGATGTGTTAGTATCATGGAGTATGTGAAGTATAGTGTAAGCCACCGTACTCTCCCCCGATACATGGAAAGCAATTTGGTGGGGAGCTGGTCTGGATCTTGGAGGTACAGTAGGCGGTAAAGTAGTTCCCCCATTTATATAGCGAATGCACGCATTGCGGCGTTTTGCTGAAGTCGTTTGCTCATATCATGGAGCAGCATAAGTATTTTTTTTTCCAGTACCGCGTTCCAATTTCAGCTGAAATCGTGTTACGAAGTACTGATACGCGTGTGGATTTATTGCATGTTTGCCCCAGGGAAGGCGAGCTTTCATGCAAATGGCCAATTTGTATTAACAGAAGCAGACACTATGGTCGTTTGTTTTATAACTTTCCATCCTTTCATTCATTACCATATTTAAGAGAACTTCGAAATGCACGACTTCAGGATGTGTGCTGTACAAAAACTTATCATGTGTTTGATTAATGTATTATAGCAACCCCTGTCATCCAAAGGGTTTACATAACCACATCTTCTCACCTGTCCTGCTTACAACAATCGACCCCTCTCGCCAGCCCTGCTTCTAACCACCTTATCTTGCCTGCTCTGCTTATAATCGGCCCCTCTCCTCTGCCCTGCTTACATCCACCCCCCCTTCCCTGTGTACAACATCCGGCCCCTCTCCTCTGCTTCCAACCACCTCATCTCCCCTGCTTCCAACCACCTCATCTCCCCTGCTTCCAACCACCTCCTCTCCCCTGCCTTCAACAATGGACCTCTCTTCGCTACTCTGCTTACAACCACCACCTCTCACTTGCCCTGCTTACAAACGGCATCACTCAGGGGCACCACAACATCACTATACGCTACCAAAATGCTTATAAGTACAACAGTAACTTGCAATATTATTATAATATAATATTATTGCCAACATTGCTTAATATTTTGCAACAGCTATCATCTTGCAAATCATCTTTATACACCAATACAGACTTTGCTAAAAATGTAATGCAACACATTGTCATATACAATGGCAATAACTCAAACTTTAATGCTGCAAGACCTATTGCATTGCAAATGCTTGTTGTCTCTTGCAATAGGATTACGTCCGGTATCAATTTAAAGAGGTAGTTTTAAATTTTTTTCCTTTTGATTTGGTGGTTAAAACCCTTGACTTTAAAGGATATCATTTTTAAATTTCTGTAAAGTGGGGAGTTAGATATAATGAAGCGATGCACTCATGGCTATCTGAGTGCAAGGATAAGCTACAGGATAACGAGCACTTGAAAGTGGATGAAAACAGGGTAGAGAATATGGTGCAGTTCACAAGTAACCGGGAAATATATAAATCTGGATGCTGTATCAGCGGGGTGAATATGAACACATGTGTTAGCAATGTACCTACAGCTAAAGGAGGAAAAAATGAAAAAGAAAAAACATGGGAGAGGAAGGAACTCCAATACAAACACCCTCAACCCCCCTCCCATCCCACCCCACCCACCAGCCCCAAATGCTGTATAAGAGGGAGATGACAGCAGGTGAGAGCAGTAAGTGATGGCAATAATAAACAGCAAACAAGTATTCAGCTTGTGGAATCATGCGAATACAGATGTACGTTGTTACGATGAGTGGTATTACCACGAGTACCGTTACAACGCGTATTTTACAACGCAAGTCGTTACCACGACTTGCGCTGTAGGGGTGCGGACTTAGGAATAGTTTAATTTACTATTTCAACACCAGCCTACGTACAGTAGGGAAGGTGTTGGAATAGTAAATCTACTATTCCTTGTCCTTTAGCGCCCTTCAGCGCAAGTCGTGGTTACGACTTGCGTTCTAAAATACGCGTTGTAACGGTACTGCGGGGTAACATCCGCGTCGTAAAGGATGTTCCCCTGCGAATACAGTACATGGAATCATGCGAATGGAAGAGAAGAGTGGGTTGCAGCATTAAGCAATAAGGGAGGGCAACACACTCTAAATGTCACGTGGTAACATCAGTATTGATACTGTTTCTCAGGGACCAAAACAGCAGACCCAAGGGATCTGCAAACAGTGTAGTGGAAAAAGTCAACTGGACTGTGGCAGTATGGTACGGTACAGAATGATACAGGCTTATAAATCCAATCAGAACTACCCCCACACCTTGTTAGAGTTAGAGTAATACAGCAGTGCAAAAATACCATAATACAGAAGACAAAAACCTCAACTTGTGTGCTTTAAGGTCCACTAGGAAACATTTTACATAAAAAGACTAAATAGAAAAGGATATGTAACATGTAGCCCCTGTACAGGATGCATCATGGCTTGGTTGAGGGAGCAAGACCAGTGTCCATCATGGTAGATCCTCTGTTGTCTAGAAACAGACAAAGGTTCTTAGGGTTAATAAAGGTGTGGCTTTTTCCCCTATCAGTAACTTTGAATTTTGCCGGACTGATGAACCAGGATTGAAGGCTTAAAGACTTGAAACTGGGTCTGATAGCAAGGAATCCTTTCCTTGTTTCCAATGTTGGTCTTGAGTAGTCTTGAGAGACGTAGATTTTGTGGCCTTCCAGAGGATATGGTTGTTTTGCGCACGTAGTGGAGTATCATCTCAGCAAGTTGAAATCTTAGAGGATGGCATACGATCTGCCTGGTGACGTTGCTACCAGCTGACCTCATTTTGATATACACATACCAAATTTTGATATACGAATAGCTAGCTCACTTTGATATACGCATGGCTCACTTTTATATATGGGTACCTCATTTTGATATACGTATACCTCCATTTGATATACGCATACCTCATTTTTGATATACGCGGATCTCACTTTGAAATATGCATATCTCACTTTGATATACATATGCCTCTTTTTAGGCATCATCTTCATTCTAAGGTTGAGACCGACTCCCAGCTCTAAACATTGCACTAAGGCTCTTAGCTTACAATCTCACTGCAGGCTAGGGGAGGGGCGGAGAACTGGTGCTTTTTAGTATGTAATCCTTAAATGGAATTAGCCTTCAAATCACACAATAGCTTGCTCTTTCTCTCTCTTCTCACTCCCTTACTCTCTCTTTCGCATCCACTTTTTCCTTTTGCTGATCTCCCTCTCCCTTTCTCCCTCTCCTTTTTGTTTAAGGCACAGTCCCTCCCTTATCCTCCTTTCTCCAGAGACATAGAACACATACAACAAACGAAACCAGGAAAGTACCTTTTAAAAAATTGGATAAGCAAATATAAACCTTGACCAAACCCTGGGTCAACATTTTTCCAACGTGATTCATGCAACCGCAAAACGGGTGGACTGCAAACTGTACAACTTGTATAGTAAGTGCAGCTACACGCAGGCTGCAAAGAGTGCACTAATTGTACCACAAGTTTAGTGTAGCTAAACACACAGAGTGCAGACACTTTACTATTTGTGTCATGTTCTTGGTACAAGCATAGTAGACTGCTACATGTGAAGACTTTGTTCCATTGGGCCGGTGTGTCATCCCATTCCCATCCCATTATGTTGTCGAGAGCACCAACACTCCTTCTAGCCGGACCTAACAAACTTTCATCACATCCAAGATGCCACCTGGGAATGGCTAAGTAGAAACCATGAGTATTTTCAAAAGGCATGGGTACTGCCTACTGTAGAAATGCTTCTAATGAACAAGGAAAGAAGTGGGAGAGACATCACAGTTGCACCCTGAGAAAAACTATACAGTCTTTACAAGAGTTCAGCTACACCTGCTAGGCAGAATGAAACCAAAAATGTTTAGTAGGAGTCACAAGCTCTTCTCATGCTATCAAAGGCGAACAAGCACCAATCGGGACAGCCCTAGTCAGAACATGGGACAGAACTCACACAGGCAGGCACTCTCTTGACACCTGAGGATGAGAGATGCAGCTGTATGGTAAGTTGCTGTCCTCAGCCTGCTCCGTCTTACTTTTCTGTCCTCACACCTCCATGCAAGATGAATATTTTTCCTAGACTCTAGGGCCCTTTTCTACTTTACATATGGAGGCATTCTCCTGAACTTCTAGATTTTCCTCCAAGACAACTTCCACTTTCATTATAAGTTGTGATGTATATATGTGTGTGTGTGTATATATATATATATATTCACTGAAAAAAACATAGGTTTCACACACGTTATAGTTAGGAATTAGCATTTAAAAAACCTTAGAAATTCACTGAAAAAACATATGTTTCACACATGTTATAGTTGTGGACATTATAACTCGCGTGCCCGCAACGCACTGCTGATGACGTCACATCTAACATCACTCATGACATGGTCAGTGACATCACTCATGACATCACTGATGACAGCTCCTGAACAAGAGGGCGTGTCGGTACTTGGTGCTTGCAACTCCGAGATAAACATCACAGCCAAACCACTTCTCCCAAGACAGAAGGGGCCGACACATGCTCGGTGAGGTAAAGGGACTTTAATTTGCCAGTTCCATCTGCGCACAACATACTTACCTGCCGCCACCGCCGAGAGTCATTTCAGGCCACAAAAAGAACTCGCCAGAGCTGACGCCCAAGCCGCCACCGCCCAGAGTCTAAACCGGGCATTGGTAACCGCGCCGCCGCTCCGGGAGGACTACAACTCCCGGCAGGCCTCGCTGCGGCGCGTGGAAGTGACGCGGAACGCGCCAGCAGAGCGCAGACACCGGCATAAAGGTAGGAGGAGACCCGCGTCGCGGGACGCGAGCGGGACGCCCGGGGCGAAGCCCGGGCAAAGGGCGGGCCCTCTACGGCCCTCATCGGCAGGAGGAGGTAGGGGCTGGGCCAGAAACCCTGCATAAGGCTCACGAGTCATCCTACTGTCCAAGTAAGACTGTATTGTTTGTGATACATAATTCCCTGTGTGTTTGAGGAGTCCTTGCTCTTCGTTATAATCATCAGTATGTCTAAAAAGGGAGCTGCACCACCAGCTAACACAATGGAAAACTACATGGTGCAAACAGTGAAAAAAATTAACCTACAGAGGAGAGAATCCCTGGGTCTGAGTCAGTCACCTGACCTACACTGTTTGTCCCCTTCTCTAACCCCCTCACCTGATGACTTAGTTCCCCTGCAGACTCTTCCTGATGCCTGTTCTAATTGCCCCACCACACAGGAATCAGGCACCTTAAATGATAATATGTTGTCTGGACCTGAGGTTCTCATTGTGGAGCATGGAAATAATTCTGACAGTGATTTGGATCAGGAAAATCGTGTTGACCCTACAGATGAAGATATTTCTATCTCTGAACAAACTTCCCGGTTAGACACTGCGAAAACCAAAAACCCGCCGAAACGGGGGGGACTAAGATCTGGGACCAGGAGGAAGAGGATAAACACTCCAAAAGTTAACCTGAAGGAAGTTGGAGGGGGAAGTGTTAAGTCTAATGACAGCCATGATGAGGACCTGTTTGACAGAATTGCTGACTTAATAGATAGTAAAATCAAATCCATTGTTAAACCATTATTCACTAAAATTGATAAATTACAATCTGAGGTCAAAAAGCTGGGAGGGCAGTTGAATAAACTAACAGAGGGTGTTGATAATGTCACGATGTTGGTAACAAACCTGGACAATAATATTGGAGAAGTTGATGATCAGGAGGGGGAGAATACAGATAATGTATTAAATAACCCGCCACCTCAGTTTCCAGACCCAAAAACTAATGGAACCAATAATAATAGAGGGGACGGTCATTTAACGGTTGAGATACCCACTGCACAAGCTCAGCCAACTGACCCTCTTCAATTTATAGTCGAAGCCTCACCTGTTGTTTTAGTACTGGCAAATGTACCACCCTTAGAAGCCGGTACTGAAGAATCCCCTTCCTCTCTGTCTAATAAAGCCTTGCAGTGGCTCACAACTAACATGAGGTTAGCCCCAGGGGGGGGTCAACAGCTGGCTCAAGAGATTAAAACTGCTAAAAGGGTTTCATGGCTAGGAAACCGCCCCAAAAAATTTAAGGGGGATTGTGTGGCAGTAAGCTTCTCACACTCTGGTGTGTTGCCAAACATCCTCATTAATTTACTCCCACCCCAACGCAGGCAGGGTTCTGTTGTACCATTAACTTTGAAGTTCTTTTATGGAGAGCAACAGAACGTCACCTACCCCAAGACACCAGCCTTTGGATGGGATATTAATTCTGATCTAAACAATAGATGGGGCCGTGAACAACACCGGAATATTGTAAATCAATCCGCTCCCTTAGTATATCAGAATCCTTTTGCTCAACCCCTCTTATTGTCCAATCGATTTGCACCTCTATCCTTTTTGGACCATAATGACTGACTTTTGTCAGAACATCCTAAACAAACAGAGAATAGTGTGCCAGCACTCAGTATGCTTACTTGGAACATAGCAGGTATTAGGACCAAAGTAGGTAATGCAACATGGACAAATTTTATAACTAAGTATGATATCATTGCTTTGCAGGAAACCTGGGACACAAATAATAGTTTCTTTCTTGACGGCTACAGTTATTTTTGTATTCCTGCCGTGGCTAGCACAGTAGGAAGAGCGAAGGGAGGACTGTTAAGCCTCTTTAAACTAGACATCAAAGGTAGCCTTAAGAAATGTGACTCAGGATCTGAGCAATGTCTTATTGTTGAATTGTCTCGTGTGGAATCTCCCAATATTTTGTTTATTAATTTTTATAATTCCAACGCTGTCGACTGTACTTCATATAGTCTAGGTAGATTGGATTATTTTCTGTCAGTCTATAGTGAAGATGTTAATGCATTTGAAATCATCTTTTTGGGTGACTTTAATATACACCCTTGTTCACTTATGTGTGTTTGCGATGACTCAGAATCCCCTCCTAATTGTGCACTGGTCCATCTTGAACATAACAAACAGGGGGGTTGTTTAGAGAACTTCCTTGCAAGATGGAACTTATACGAATCCAGCTGTGGGGAGGGGGGGTTAGGGCCCCTACTTTTAAGGGAACAGACAATGGCTCTATTATTGATTACATTTTCATTTCTGCATGTTTTTTACTCAAGGTTTTAATGTATAGAACTGTGGTCTCCGCTTTCAGTGATCATAACCCAGTTTCCTTGGACCTAGTAGCCTCTGAGCTTTTAGGGCGTAATTATGGTCCTTGTTATGAAGAAAGAAAGCTCAAAGTTAAGGATCAGGGACGGAGATTGAAATGGGATAGCATAATCCCAGAACCCTTTGTACAAGAGGTTCTTTCTGAGGCTGAGGAGGAGGTCGGAGTGTGTTTATCCAGTGTATCTAATGATGGGGAGGTGATCCTTGCATTTAGTAGCATATGTAGTAAGATAAATGGCAGGCTTTCTGTGACTAGCAAACCCAAGTTGAAACCTCTTAAAAGATGGTTTGATCACAGTTGCTCAAAAACACATTCTGCATTGCTCAATGCTTTAAAAACCGTACCGAAAGATCGTGATCTCATCAGTAATAGTAGAGCACTATACAAAAAGGCCATTGCAGAAAGGAAAAAACAGCTTAAAGATGAAGCCTGGATACAACTCACTGATCCAGCCATACTAAAAAATAGTGGAGAATTCTGGAGGATTGTCAACCAACCCCTACTCACTGGGGAGGATAATTCCCCCCTAGAAACTAACATCCCTGACGAGGGTTGGATCAAACACTTCAGAGACATCTATTCAGATCACAATAACGCCGAAACTAGGGAACAGGATGTGAATATTATTCCAATAGGGAACCACTTGCACTTTGAAGTCAAGGAAGTATTATCCGCAATAGATTGTACTCTGAAAAAAAAGGCACCGGGACCAGATGATGTTCCTGCTGATGCCTTTAAATGCTTCCCTAACTTCTGGTCAAGATTGCTTTGCAGGGTCTTTAATGCCTTAAACCGTGATAATATTCCCAAGTCATGGAAAACATCAATAATTATTCCTGTTTTTAAAAAAGGAAATAGGCAGGATCCTGCATGTTATAGACCAATTTCACTGATAGATTCTTCAGTCAAGATTCTAGGGAGAGTCATATTAGTCAAATTGAACGAATGGGCTACTGAGAATAATATCTTGACTAACGTGCAATATGGGTTTAGAGCTAGAAGAAGTACCCTGGATCAATGCCTTAATCTCCACTTGCTGATCGAGAAATACACCAGGGCCAAGGATGGGTCCATGTACCTTGGTTTCATGGACCTCTCCTCTACGTTTGATATAGTCAACAGAACCAAGCTCTGGTTAAAATTACTTGACATGGGCCTGGATAGGTCCATAGTTAATTTATTGGCTGACCTACACTCTGGCCTTACTGCTAAAATTAGAGTTTCCTCGAATGGAAGGTGTACAGATGTCTTTGCTTCCGAAAAGGGAGTCAGACAGGGATGTATACTGGCACCACTGTTGTTCACGTTATATGTGAACGCCTTGGAGCCTGCCCTTAGGGGCGTTACAAGCGACATCCCGCGTGCAGGGGAACAGGGGATACCAGTTCTCCTTTACGCTGATGACGCGGTTCTTCTTGCACGTACCGGGGTGGGGCTTCAACGACTCCTGGATGCCTTTGAA
The DNA here is from genome assembly GCF_964263255.1 of Lissotriton vulgaris. NCBI lineage: Eukaryota > Metazoa > Chordata > Amphibia > Caudata > Salamandridae > Lissotriton > Lissotriton vulgaris. The sequence continues at coordinate 110,398,856 of NC_141686.1, forward strand.
TCCTTTATGGGCTCACTTGACCGGAAAATAAATGTGAAAAAATCGCAGGTTATGCTTATGGGCAGGGCCTCTAGGAGACCTTTTCATAAAATCTTTCTCTGTGGGCAGGAAAGGCTTGCTCGCGTCTCCTCCTTTCCCTACCTGGGGATCACCTTTGACGAGAAAGGTAGCTGGGGTCCTCATGTTAAAAGCAGAGCAACCATGTTGGCTAGGACATCTGCAGCCCTTCATGGGTTTTCTAAAAAACTGGGGGGTAGGCCATTTGCAGCTGTTAGTAAAATATACAAGGCCAAATGTATTTCAGTTGCATCATATGGTGGCTCATTGTGGGGATATAGGGGAGTGGACCCATACAGACAGTGGAAAACACATTTTTTAGATCTGTTCTGGGCGTCCCTCAGTTAACCCCGTCCTACACCGTCCATATGGAATTAGGGGAAGGCTACATCTCAGACCTGATTAGAATAGCACCTTTAGTTGCCTGGCTGAGGATGTGGCTTAACACAGAAATTCCCCTAAATCATATCATAATGAGGGACTGTTTGACCCTAGATAATGTGTACAGGATTAGGTGGTTGATGTATATTAAGGAAAGTTTTTTGAGGTTGGGGAGGCCTGAGCTTTATACTGTTACTGACTCTATAACATCTAAAGATATTGTTTACACCAAACTTGCTATGAAGGAGCTCCTATCCCTGGAGAGGGAAGAAACTGAGCTGAAAAAACCCTGTGTCAGGGCCAGTTTATTGTTGGCTATACCTAATGGTCCTGACAGTTACCTTAACGTGGTGACCCATCCCTACCACAGGTTTATTTTAACTCGTTTCCATTTTAATCTGATACATTTTAATTTGGGCTTTTATCCTGTATGGAGTACCCCAGAAAAGGCACCACCCTGTTCCGGCGATCATTACTCTGAGCAAAGTACCATGCATTTTATAATGTTCTGTAGCCATTACAATGAAGCTCGGAGATTGTTTCTTGTACCTATACTCAAGGAAGCAGGATTCATTTTAGTTAGACCTGCTATTATCTATTTACAACTGTTACAAACTCCCAGGATTATGTTTCACGTGGCTAGCTTCCTGGTGAGAGCTATTAGAAGCAGGAACATAAGATTTAAAAATGTGTCTACCTCCCTTTGTAGTATAGACCAGCACTCTAGTTAGTCTGTTTGTTTGTGATCTTTGGGTTCAGTATCCCTAGAAAGCACTGTAACAGGGTCAGTAGTTGCTAGTTTTGAATATCTTGCTGGGGACCTCCTTAGAATTTTTAAGCCTTTTTAAGTTTTCTTTGCACTTTAGCACTTTGCACTTTAGCACTTTGCACTTTGTATTACTCATGCTGATATAAAATTGTAACATGACGTATGATGATTTTTAACTTGTTAATCTTAATTGTTTTTAATTGCTCTCAATGTATGTGTTGTTTGTATCAATGTATTATACATGTGCCATTGTCTTTGTATGATATTAAGTTATCGCAATAAAGTATTTTGACTGACTGACTGACTGAACATGAATATTTACAGCAGCAAAATGCTGTGCAGACTCGTTTCAGGCATTCGCCTTTCATCCGTGCCGGTTTCACTTCCGCGCTGAAATCACACCTGGGGGCCTGAATAAATACTCGGTAGTCCACTCCCATCGGAGTTAGTTGTTACGCCCACTCCCCTTGGTTGTGGAAGGCGCAGGTCCCTGATCCTGTCCCCTCCGGGTTTTGCAGAAGCCGCTGCAGGAACCTACATACAGTGATTAGACTCCCGAACACCTTGTGGTGCCCCACCCTACTAGCCATGGACACAAAACTCGTAGGACAGTTTCTTGGGAGGCATAGATGGTAAGTCTCTTAAGCACACACCTTTTCCCAATCCATGTGGGTACCTCTCTCCCCAACAGTAATTACGAACACAGTGGATGTTCTTTCCTGCCAGGGGGGCATCGCGCTGTATTTTCAATACTTCACCTCCAATTTTCACAAGCTGTCGCGAAGCCCCTGAACAAGAGGGCGTACCGGTACTCGGTGCTTTCAACCCTGAGATAAACTTCACAGCCAAACAACTTCTCCCAAGACAGAAGGGGCCGACACATGCTCGGTGAGGTAAAGGGACTTCAATTTGCCAGTTCTATCTGCGCACAACATGAATATTTACAGCAGCGAAACGCTGGGGAGACGCGTTTCAGGCATTCGCCTTTCATCAGTGCCGGTTTCACTTCCGCGCTGAAATCACACCTGGGGGCCTGATTAAATACTCGGTAGTCCACTCCCATCGGAGTTAGTTGTTACGCCCACTCCCCTTGGTTGTGGAAGGCGCAGGTCCCTGATCCTGTCCCCTCCGGGTTTTGCAGAAGCCGCTGCGGGAACCTACGTACAGTGATTAGACTCCCGAACACCATGTGGTGCCCCACCTTACTAGCCACGGACACAAAACTCGTAGGACAGTTTCTTGGGAGGCATAGATGGTAAGTCTCTTAAGCACACACATTTTCCCAATATATATATACACAGGAAAACTAAACAGCCACTTCCCTTACAAAGAAGTACAAAGTTTGCATGTCTGCAGCCTTTCTTATTTTTTACCTTATTCATCTTCTGCTCAATCAACACATCATCCACACATACACACACATACTTGCTCCCTTTCTTCTCTGGGGTTATCAATCATTCTTCTTTAATTCAAATTCAAAGTGCAGGCCTTTTATCAACACTTTTTATTATAATACCTAACCCGGCCGAAGGCACTATGAAATTTGCACACTTGCTCCCTTTCTTGGCTGCACTTATCAATTATTACTCAACCCACAACATGCGACTTAGGTTACCTCAGTTAAGGTAGATAACAAGAGCACTCTTTCGTTACAGTCTTACACCAGTCCAAAACAAGCACTAAATAAAGACAACTGCAACTTTCAAATGTTTATTTCTAACACCGTAATCTCATGCCCAGTACCTTAGATAATACAAGCAAACATATTATCAGAAACAAAGTTGTCAGCATTGTTACAATTCCATAAAATACAAAGGGAGAAAGCATCCTATAATATAAAAGGGAAACAGATTCAAAATATACCTACATTTCACCCTCCCTACTTAGCAGGTTAGTTTATAAGTACAGAAGATCTCATACGACTACATAGGCAGACCCATACCTCTGTTACTCAGCATCACATTGAGTTCTACACAAACTGTCAAGATACCAATGTTCACCAACTGTATGTTATCATGCCTGCACAGTGCATTACTAAACGTGCCAGTATCAGAGATGCCACAGCTGCATATGTCTTATGGCTCGAACGTGCGAAGATCATTCCGAATAACATACACAGTATCCAAGATAACCTTGATGTTTCATGCTCTCACTATACACACTAAAGTAGCGAGGCAGTATACAAATGCAGTATATCAAATTATTCTCATATGAAGCACAATACTCACCCTTCTCTAAACAATATTGCAAGTGCGTGTTGTGTGCAAAGCAGAGCAGGAAAACAAAAATGGCGTTTAAGATTCTAATAAACCGCAGAGACAGAAATCCAGGGCCCAGTCGAAATCACAGCTCAGGCAATGGAAGACAGGCTGAACGCATGTGAAAAAGGAGAATCGAAACGATAATCCATAAGCTGCACTCAATGTTGCCAGAGGCAGTGCTCAGTAATAATTAAGCATTCGGTTGCGGACCAGCAACAACCGGGACATATTGTCGTCTGCTGCAAGATGTGCATCCATATTTAAGTAAATAAATTAATACAAGCACACCGGCAACTAATGTGAGCATTAAGGACAATCCACCAAAGATGCTGGAAAAAATCGAATGAAAAACACAGACAAGACACCAAATATAGTTTCTACAGAAGTCACAAGGCTATTGCTTATAACTTTAAAAAAGTAAGCTAACCCCCTACTCGAGGACGCATTAAAGATAGTGTAAATTAACTCCCTAAAATTCCGGGGCACGTCTATATTTAATAAAGCATGCACTTCTTTGCGGGTGTTTGCTACATAAAGGACAAATGTTTCTCTAGCAGATGCAAGAGCGACCTCTTTTTGAGACAATAGCGCTCCTCTACGGCTCATTTGGTTGACTCTGCTTTCAAGGTCGGAAATGACGGTCAGATAGAAACATCTAGCTTCCCATGCAGAGGAGTAAACACAACTTTTTTATAGCAAACCACACGCTCAGTTACCGTAATCATTAAAGCGATGCCTGCTAACATCGCACAACAATCTGCATTATTTAAAAGTAAATAACTTCAGTTTTCCTTAACCCCTTCGCTGCTAGGCCTTTTCCCCTCCTGTGCTAAGGCTTTTTTGGGCGTTTTGGGGTAGTGCGCGCTTAGGCCCTTGTAACTTTTTGACCACATAAGGTATCCACGCCAAATTTGCGTCCTTTTCTTCCAACATCATGTGGACTCTAAAGGCACCCAGGGTTTGTGGATTCCCTTGGAGGGGTCCCAGAAATTAACCGAAATATAGTGATTTTTTTGTTTTTTTCAGAAAAATGGGAAAAACGGGCTGCAAATGAAAGCCTCTGGGTTTTTCCCTGAAAATGTTATCAAAAAAGGGTTTGTGGGGCTGAAATCTCCATTTTCTCAGCTTTTAGGGAATGACAGTCTTTTGTCAGAGAACTGACATTTTTCACACAGTTTTGGCATTTTTCTGGGACATAGCCTATTTTTGCTATTTTTAGAGCTTTCCACCTCCTTCCAGTTAATGGTAGAAATGAGTTTGAAAGCAATAATGGATCCTGGAAAGCTGTGCATTTTCGAAACGTAGACAATATTATGAATTCAGAAAGGGGTCATTTGTCTAAATCCATGAAGGTTTCTTTATAGAAACTAACAGTTAAATATTGGAATAATTGAAAATTTGTTGAAAAAAACAGCCTTTTGTCTCAACGTTTTCACCTATAACTTTTTCTAATTTTGACAGCTCTTGGAAAGCAATATACCGTTACATCTGTTAGACCTTCCGGGTTGTGGGGATATATAGGACTTGTAGTTTCACCTAGAACCCGACGAACCCAGATCCGAAAACTGAGCAGCAACTTGCAATGGTATTTTTTCATTTACTGGGTATAGAGCACTTTGTCTTGGAAAATGTATACATGGAAAAATCTGTATGAAAGACACCTATGTATTTATGAATTGGGTATAAATTATAGAGTTCAGAAACAGTATATAATTGCACATTTTCAAAATTGGGAATACTCATACTAGCATGAGATTTATTGGTCATTTTTCAAAAAGATTATTTGTTTTACACAATGTCTTTCATTGAAAGGGAGAAATGCATGAAAGCTCAATTGGTAATAACAGTTGATTTACAAATCTGAATTACCCCAAGTCTCCTGATAAAAACGGTACCTCACTTGTGTGGGTCGGCCTTGTGCCTGCGACAGGAAACGGCGCAAAATGCAACGTGGTCGCACCTAAATTTTGCAGTTACAAATTGACCCTTTTTTGGCAAAGTGCCTACCTGTAGTTTTTGCACCCTAGCTCTGCCGGCACCTAGGGAAACCTAGCAAACCTATACATTTTTGAAAAGTAGACTCCCAGGGAAATTCAGGATGGGGTGACTCGACTGCCTACCACCAGGTTTTGTTACCCAGAATCCCTTGCAAAGCTAAGAATTTGACAAAAAAAACACCTTTTCCTCACATTTCTGTGGTGGAAAGTTCTGGAATCTGCGTGGATCAACATATTTCCACCCACCCAGCGTTCCCCCATGTCTCCCGAAAAAAATGGTACCTCACTTGCGTGGGTAAGCCTAGTGGCTTCTACACGAAACAGCGCAAAACGCAACGTGGTCGCACCTCAATTTCCCAGTTAAATCTTGCGCTCTTTGGACAAAGAGACTACCTTTTGTTTTTGAGCCCTAGCTCTGCCAGCACCTAGGGAAACCTAGCAAACCTATACATTTTTGAAAACTACACACCTAGGGGAATTGAGGAAAGGGTGACTCGACTGACTACCACCAGGTTTTGTTACCCATAATCCCTTGCAAAGCTAAGAATTTGACAAAACAAACACATTTTCCTCACATTTCTGTGGTGGAAAGTTCTGGAATCTGCGTGGATCAACAATTTTCCACCCAACCAGCGTTCCCCCAGGTCTCCCAAAAAAAATGGTACCTCACTTGCGTTGTTAGGCATAGTGGCTGCGACATAAAACAGCGCAAAACGCAACGTGGTCGCACTTCAATTTCCCAGTGAAATTTTGCACTTTTTGGACAAAACGACTACCTTTTGTTTTTGCGCCCTAGCTCTGCCAGCACCCAGGGAAACCTAGCAAACCTATACAGTTTTGAAAACTAGACACCTAGGGAAATTCAGGATGGGGTGACTCGTCTGCCTACCCCCAGGTTTTGTTACCCAGAATCACTTGCAAAGCTAAGATTTTGACAAAAAAAACACATTTTCCTCACATTTCTGTGGTGGAAAGTTCTGGAATCTGCGTGGATCGAGAAATTTCCACCCACCCAGCGTTCCCCCAGGTCTCCCAAAAAAAGGTACCTCACTTGTGTGGGTAGGCATAGTGGCTGCGACATGAAACAGCGCAAAACGCAACGTGGTCGCACCTCAATTTCCCAGTGAAATCTTGCACTTTTTGGACAAAAAGACTACCTTTTGTTTTTGCGCCCTAGCTCTGCCAGCACCTAGGGAAACCTAGCAAACCTATACATTTTTAAAAACTAGACACCCAGGGGAATTCAGGATGGGGTGACTCGTCTGCCTACCCCCAGGTTTTGTTACCCAGAATTCCTTGCAAAGCTAAGATTTTGACAAAAAAAACACATTTTCGTCACATTTCTGTGGTGGAAAGTTCTGGAATCTGCGTGGATCAACAAATTTCCACCCACCCAGCGTTCCCCCAGGTCTCCCGAAAAAAATGGTACCTCACTTGCGTGGGTAGGCATAGTGGCTGCAACATGAAACAGCGCAAAACGCAACGGGTTCGCACCTCAATTTCCCAGTGAAATTTTGCGCTTTTTGGACAAAGAGACTACCTTTTGTTTTTGCGCCCTAGCTCTGCCAGCACCTAGAGAAACCTAGCAAACCTATAAATTTTTGAAAACTAGACACCCAGGTGAATTCAGGATGGGGTGACTCCTCTGCCTACCCCCAGGTTTTGTTACCCAGAATCCCTTGCAAATCTAAGATTTTGACAAAAAAAACACATTTTCCTCATATTTCTGTGGTGGAAAGTTCTGGAATCTGCGTGGATCAACAAATTTCCACCCACCCAGCGTTCCCCCAGGTCTCCCGAAAAAAATGGTACCTCACTTGCATGGGTAGGCCTAGTGGCTGCTACACGAAACAGCGCAAAACGCAACGTGGTCGCACCTCAATTTCCCAGTGAAATCTTGCGCTCTTTGGACAAAGAGACTACCTTTTGTTTTTGAGCCCTAGCTCTGCCAGCACATAGGGAAACCTAGCAAACCTATACATTTTTGAAAACTAGACACCCAGGGGAATTCAGGATGGGGTGACTCGACTGACTACCACCAGGTTTTGTTACCCATAATCCCTTGCAAAGCTAAGAATTTGACAAAAAAAACACATTTTCCTCATATTTCTGTGGTGGAAAGTTCTGGAATCTGCGTGGATCAACAATTTTCCACCCACCCAGCGTTCCCCCAGGTCTCCCGAAAAAAATGGTACCTCACTTGCGTTGTTAGGCATAGTGGCTGCGACATAAAACAGCGCAAAACGCAACGTGGTACCACCTCAATTTCCCAGTGAAATTTTGCGCTTTTTGGACAAAGAGACTACCTTTTGTTTTTACGCCCTAGCTCTGCCAGCATCTAGGGAAACCTAGCAAACCTATACATTTTTGAAAACTAGACACCCAGGGGAATTTAGGATGGGGTGACTCGTCTGCCTACCCCCAGGTTTTGTTACCCAGAATACCTTGCAAAACTAAGATTTTGACAAAAACAACACATTTTCCTCACATTTCTGTAGTGGAAAGTTCTGCAATCTGCGTGGATCAACAAATTTCCACCCACCCAGCGTTCCCCCAGGTCTCCTGAAAAAAATGGTACCTCACTTGCGTGGGTAGGCATAGTGGCTACGACATGAAACAGCGCAAAACGCAACGTGGTCGCACCTCAATTTCCCAGTGAAATCTTGCACTTTTTTGGACAAAAAGACTACCTTTTGTTTTTGCGCCCTAGCTCTACCAGCACCTAGGGAAACCTAGCAAACCTATACATTTTTGAAAACTAGACACCCAGGGGAATTCAGGATGGGGTGACTCGTCTGCCTACCCCCAGGTTTTGTTACCCAGAATTCCTTGCAAAGCTAAGATTTTGACAAAAAAAACACATTTTCGTCACATTTCTGTGGTGGAAAGTTCTGGAATCTGCGTGGATCAACAAATTTCCACCCACCCAGCGTTCCCCCAGGTCTCCCGAAAAAAATGGTACCTCACTTGCGTGGGTAGGCATAGTGGCTGCAACATGAAACAGCGCAAAACGCAACGGGTTCGCACCTCAATTTCCCAGTGAAATTTTGCGCTTTTTGGACAAAGAGACTACCTTTTGTTTTTGCGCCCTAGCTCTGCCAGCACCTAGAGAAACCTAGCAAACCTATACATTTTTGAAAACTAGACACCCAGGTGAATTCAGGATGGGGTGACTCCTCTGCCTACCCCCAGGTTTTGTTACCCAGAATCCCTTGCAAATCTAAGATTTTGACAAAAAAAAAACATTTTCCTCATATTTCTGTGGTGGAAAGTTCTGGAATCTGCGTGGATCAACAAATTTCCACCCACCCAGCGTTCCCCCAGGTCTCCCGAAAAAAATGGTACCTCACTTGCATGGGTAGGCCTAGTGGCTGCTACACGAAACAGCGCAAAACGCAACGTGGTCGCACCTCAATTTCCCAGTGAAATCTTGCGCTCTTTGGACAAAGAGACTACCTTTTGTTTTTGAGCCCTAGCTCTGCCAGCACATAGGGAAACCTAGCAAACCTATACATTTTTGAAAACTAGACACCCAGGGGAATTCAGGATGTGGTGACTCGACTGACTACCACCAGGTTTTGTTACCCATAATCGCTTGCAAAGCTAAGAATTTGACAAACAAAACACATTTTCCTCATATTTCTGTGGTGGAAAGTTCTGGAATCTGCGTGGATCAACAATTTTCCACCCACCCAGCGTTCCCCCAGGTCTCCCGAAAAAAATGGTACCTCACTTGCGTTGTTAGGCATAGTGGCTGCAACATAAAACAGTGCAAAACGCAACGTGGTAGCACCTCAATTTCCCAGTGAAATTTTGCGCTTTTTGGACAAAGAGACTACCTTTTGTTTTTACGCCCTAGCTCTGCCAGCATCTAGGGAAACCTAGCAAACCTATACATTTTTGAAAACCAGACACCCAGGGGAATTCAGGATGGGGTGACTCGTCTGCCTACCCCCAGGTTTTGTTACCCAGAATACCTTGCAAAACTAAGATTTTGACAAAAACAACACATTTTCCTCACATTTCTGTAGTGGAAAGTTCTGCAATCTGCGTGGATCAACAAATTTCCACCCACCCAGCGTTCCCCCAGGTCTCCTGAAAAAAATGGTACCTCACTTGCGTGGGTAGGCATAGTGGCTACGACATGAAACAGCGCAAAACGCAACGTGGTCGCACCTCAATTTCCCAGTGAAATCTTGCACTTTTTGGACAAAAAGACTACCTTTTGTTTTTGCGCCCTAGCTCTACCAGCACCTAGGGAAACCTAGCAAACCTATACATTTCTGAAAACTAGACACCCAGGGGAATTCAGGATGGGGTGACTCGTCTGCCTACCCCCAGGTTTTGTTACCCAGAATTCCTTGCAAAGCTAAGATTTTGACAAAAAAACACATTTTCGTCACATTTCTGTGGTGGAAAGTTCTGGAATCTGCGTGGATCAACAAATTTCCACCCACCCAGCGATCCCCCAGGTCTCCCGAAAAAAATGGTACCTCACTTGCGTGGGTAGGCATAGTGGCTGCAACATGAAACAGCGCAAAACGCAACGGGTTCGCACCTCAATTTCCCAGTGAAATTTTGCGCTTTTTGGACAAAGAGACTACCTTTTGTTTTTGCGCCCTAGCTCTGCCAGCACCTAGAGAAACCTAGCAAACCTATACATTTTTGAAAACTAGACACCCAGGTGAATTCAGGATGGGGTGACTCCTCTGCCTACCCCCAGGTTTTGTTACCCAGAATCCCTTGCAAATCTAAGATTTTGACAAAAAAAACACATTTTCCTCATATTTCTGTGGTGGAAAGTTCTGGAATCTGCGTGGATCAACAAATTTCCACCCACCCAGCGTTCCCCCAGGTCTCCCGAAAAAAATGGTACCTCACTTGCATGGGTAGGCCTAGTGGCTGCTACACGAAACAGCGCAAAACGCAACGTGGTCGCACCTCAATTTCCCAGTGAAATCTTGCGCTCTTTGGACAAAGAGACTACCTTTTGTTTTTGAGCCCTAGCTCTGCCAGCACATAGGGAAACCTAGCAAACCTATACATTTTTGGAAACTAGACACCCAGGGGAATTCAGGATGGGGTGACTCGACTGACTACCACCAGGTTTTGTTACCCATAATCCCTTGCAAAGCTAAGAATTTGACAAAAAAAACAAATTTTCCTCATATTTCTGTGGTGGAAAGTTCTGGAATCTGCGTGGATCAACAATTTTCCACCCACCCAGCGTTCCCCCAGGTCTCCCGAAAAAAATGGTACCTCACTTGCGTTGTTAGGCATAGTGGCTGCGACATAAAACAGCGCAAAACGCAACGTGGTAGCACCTCAATTTCCCAGTGAAATTTTGCGCTTTTTGGACAAAGAGACTACCTTTTGTTTTTACGCCCTAGCTCTGCCAGCATCTAGGGAAACCTAGCAAACCTATACATTTTTGAAAACTAGACACCCAGGGGAATTCAGGATGGGGTGACTCGTCTGCCTACCCCCAGGTTTTGTTACCCAGAATACCTTGCAAAACTAAGATTTTGACAAAAACAACACATTTTCCTCACATTTCTGTAGTGGAAAGTTCTGCAATCTGCGTGGATCAACAAATTTCCACCCACCCAGCGTTCCCCCAGGTCTCGTGAAAAAAATGGTACCTCACTTGCGTGGGTAGGCATAGTGGCTACGACATGAAACAGCGCAAAACGCAACGTGGTCGCACCTCAATTTCCCAGTGAAATCTTGCACTTTTTGGACAAAAAGACTACCTTTTGTTTTTGCGCCCTAGCTCTACCAGCACCTAGGGAAACCTAGCAAACCTATACATTTTTGAAAACTAGACACCCAGGGGAATTCAGGATGGGGTGACTCGTCTGCCTACCCCCATGTTTTGTTACCCAGAATCCCTTGCAAAGCTAAGATGTTGACAAAAAAAACACATTTTCCTCACATTTCTGTGGTGGAAAGTTCTGGAATCTGCGTGGATCAACAAATTTCCACCCACCCAGCGTTTCCCCAGGTCTCCCAAAAAAAATGGTACCTCACTTGCGTGGGTAGGCATAGTGGCTGCGACATGAAACAGCGCAAAACGCAACATGGTCGCACCTCAATTTCCCAGTGAAATCTTGCACTTTTTGGACAAAAAGACTACCTGTTGTTTTTGCGCCATAGCTCTGCCAGCACCCAGGGAAACCTAGCAAACCTATACATTTTTGAAAACTAGACACCCAGGGAAATTCAGGATGGGGTGACTCGTCTGCCTAACCCCAGGTTTTGTTACCCAGAATCCATTGCAAAAATGGTATTGAATGTCAATACCACCAGCTTTTGCAAGAGGGGTTACCTGGGTTTTTGGCCCTGTGCGAGACGGCCATCTAGGGAAACCTACCAAACCCACACATTTCTGAAAAGTAGACACCCGGGGGCTTCCAAGGAGGTATGGCTTGCGTGGATCCTCCAACGTTCCTTTACCCAGAATCCCTTGCAAACCTCAATTTTTGCTGAAAAAATCAGTTTTCTTCACACTTTTTTTGTGTGGGAAAGCGTGGCGTCACTGGGCTCACACAAATTTCCTCCCACCCAGCATTCCCCCAGGTCTCCCGATAAAAATGGTACCTCACTTGCGTGGGTAGGCATAGTGGCTGCAACAGGAAACGGTCCAAATCGTACGGTGGAGAATTAAGTTTTCAATTTGAAAGCGTGTGATTCAAGGAAATTGTGACAGACAATTTCAAGTTTGCAGGAGATTGTGGATAAAAATCAACAATAGAATTCACCAGAAAGACATGACCATATACTTCCATGGTTTAACAATAATATCTAAATTTAGTAAGTTATTTATAGCTATAATGTACACCGTAACAGAGTTACTCAAAAGTCAAACATTCAAGCACGGCTAACTATGCCTCAAAGACACACACATACAGGTTGGATTTGGCACGAGGGCGAGTGATGGTTCAGTACATAAAATTTTATTAACAAGATATTTCAAAAAATGAAATGCTCTGTCAATAAATAAATGCATAAAAACCGAACCAGTGACTCGCAACTCGTGAGCTGTAAAGCCACGACAAGGCACCAACCGTTTTACAGGCCATTCACGCACCTTTCATACCTGATACAAACCAGACCATTGACACCATCCCGAAGGAACAGCAACACATAACAACAATCACAATAAGGGACAAGGTACACCCTACTTCAGAAAGAGATAAAAGACAAACATTACTGCACAGCCATCTAATCCGCAAGCACACATACATTCTGGTTGGATTTTGCATGAGGGTGAGTGATGATTCAGTACATACAATTGTATTCGCAAGTAATATCAAAAAAATGAAATACACTGCGTATAATTGAAAGTATGATAAACTGAACCACTGACTCACAGCTCGTGAGCTGTAAAGCCACGTCAAGGCACCAACCTCTTTACAGGCCATTCATACACCTTTCGTACGTGTGACACATACAAAACATTCACACCGCCAGCCGCAGACCCATCACATTTCAACACTCACACCAGCAGACAGCGCCATTCAAGGGCCCATCACTTTCACACGCCCACATTTCTGACATTGCAACAACACAAAATTATGGACTGCGTGGAGTGTCACTCAACTAGCAGTGTGTGTAGTGACCAACAGAAAGTAACTACTCACACACCGCCAGCCGAGCACCAGTCCACTGACACCACCATCCAAGCACCAGACCATGCACACCGCCAGCCAAACACCACTCAGCGCACACCGACAGCCAAGTACCACTCCACACACACCACCAGCCAAGCACCACTCCACGCACACCACCAGCCAAGCGCCACCCCACACACACCACCAGCCAAGCGCCACTCCACGCACACCATCCAGCCAAGCGCCAATCCACACACACCTCCAGCCAAGCACCACTCCGTGCACGGACAGCCAAGAACCACTCCACGCACACCATCCAAAAAAGCGCCACTCCACGCACACCGCAAGCCAAGCACCACTCCACATACACCGCCAGCCAAGCACCACTCCATGCACAGACAGCCAAGTACCACTCCACACACACCACCAGCCAAGCACCACTCCACGCACACCACCAGCCAAGCGCCACCCCACACACACCACCAGCCAAGCGCCACTCCACGCACACCATCCAGCCAAGCGCCAATCCACACACACCGCCAGCCAAGCACCACTCCGTGCACGGACAGCCAAGAACCACTCCACACACACCATCCAAAAAAGCGCCACTCCACGCACACCGCAAGCCAAGCACCAGTCCACAGACACCGCCAGCCAAGCGCCAAACCATGCACACCGTCAGACAATGGACACTACACGCAAACCAACATCATACTTTAGTTTTTTTAAAACACAAATAAAAAACAGAAACAAATTGCAAATTGATACAAATCTACTAACACAACAACTAAATCTAAATACACTACACAAATGACAACTTTGAAACGGAACAATCAGTTTTAAAGAATAGAGACCAGCCTATTCACTTTACCACTCATGGATGCTCCCAAAACTTCTTTTGTGTGTGATACATTCTAAAACAAGCAGGCACACACAGCCCAGGGTTAGAAGGACAGTCGGGGCAGTACATACGAACCTCCTTCCGCAAACCTCTTCGCCAACAGACTCTTCATCTCCGACTGGGAAAGTCTTTTGATGTTGTAGGAGGAATTTGATCAGGAAAGTGGCGATCTTTCAATCTGGCAACATCCTCCACCACTCCAACTCTAGGAACACTTGCCTGTTCCACTAAAACAAGGCTGCCTACTACAGACTCCTGAAACTTCACAAAAGTCATCTTTGACTGAGGACAAGATTGCTGGAACACAACAAAAGCATTAAAGGTTGCCAAGTGGAAAAGATGGATAGCCAACTTCTTGTACCAAATGTAAGACTTACGAAGAGCAGCATACGGTTCCAACCTCTGATCTACTCTGTAAACACCACCCATGTGCCTATTATAGTCCATAATGCACACAGGTTTGTGTACTTCTGCAACCTGACCCCAAATAGTCAACGCTTCAGTGCATTCATCATGTATGGAAGTCAACATGTAGACATCTCTCCTGTCTGAAAACTTCACAGCTAAAAGCTCCTCACAACGCAATGCACTGCACTGTCCCCGAGCAAGCTTTTTACAAACAAGTTCTTTTGGAAAACCTTTACGGTTACAGCGGATTGTGCCACAAGCAACAGTGTCCACTTTGGCCAATTCCCTGAACAACCGCACACCAGTGTAGAAGTTATCTACATATAAATGATGGCCTTTGTTAAAAAATCCTCTACCAAGTTCCCACACAATTTTCTCAGTCACTCCAAAAGTGGACGGACAACCAGGGGGGTTAATCCTGGATTCCTTACCGGTGTACACCCTGAAATTAGAGACATATCCAGTCTCACTGTCACACAGCATATAAAGCTTACTTCCATAGCGTGCCCTCTTACTAGGAATGTATTGCCTAAATACCAAGCGGCCCTTGAACAACACCAAAGACTCACCCACTGCAATTTCTCTCCCAGGATAAAAGATCTCAGAAAATCGATCAACAAAATGATCAAGGACAGGCCGAATCTTGAAAAGACGGTCACAATCAGGGTGATCTCGTGGCAAAGCATCACCATTGTCAACAAAATGCATCATCCGAAGCAGAAGCAAATACCTATCACGACTCATGACTGCCGGAAATATAGCTGTTGCCATCAAGGGACTAGTAGACCAATATGAAGCCAATGATGGTTTCCTAAGCAAGCCCATCAAAAAAGTTAAACCTAAAAACATTTTCATCTCCTCCAAATTTGTGGGAGTCCACCGGTTAGCTCGAGCATGGGGCTTAAGGATGGCACTGTTCTCCCTCAAAAACTGTTCTGCATACAAATTAGTCTGCTCTACGATCTCTGCCAAAAACACATCATCCATGAACAACTTGAAAAAATCAATTGGCAAAAAGTTTTCAGTGTTCACCCTACACCCTGGAACACCAGTAAATTCAGGCAATGCCGGCTGCACCATGCCTGGGGCAACCCAGAGGTCAGAACTTTCATAGACAAGTCTCCCAGCCTCAGGCTGCCGCCCAGCTGCCTCTTGTCGTCCCACTACACCAACTGGAAGTCTAGGCGCCCCAGGCTGCCGCCCAGCTGCCTCCCGCCGCACTACACCAACGTGAAGTCTAGCAGCCCCACGCTGCACCACAGATGCCTCTTGCCGCACTATCGGCACATCAATGTCCTCCTCTACCACAGGCACTTCATCCACACGAAAAATAGCTTCATCAGCACTCAGGGTATCTTCATCATCAGACGATGCCATGCGCAGAGAAAACTCACTACCAGAATCTTCACCTCCCATCTCTGCCTCAGAATCAGAGTCACTCTCAGCACCATGGTCAGAGGAAGAATCAAAAAGCATTCCAACAACTTGCTGAGCGGTAATCCGGCGGCTAGCCATTATCCTTACAAATAAAGGAGTCTGCACAAACAACTCAACAACCCCAACACTGTGCAAAGTAAGTTAAAAAATGGAAGCCTTTATCACAAATATCTATATTTAGAAAAAATATACAATTCACTTACAAGAGACAACTACACTCACCAGCACCTACTCTACAAAGACACAGCAAAGAGGCAACGATATCCCACTAGAAAGAAGAAAAAAAAACTTACATCTACAGAAGGACACATCAAAAACAAATGCAAAACATGTTTTACAATCACAACAAAAAGAAACCAAACATACTCGTATTACTACACACTTTGCAAAAAAAAACAATTAAATTACAATTGAACAAAAAAGAGGTCTCTTACCAAACACATGCAACTACAGAAACAGCAGAACAACAGAACCACCAGTAACGGAACCGCACACTGCAACAATCTAAAGAGAAAAAAAAAACAATACACATTAGAAGAAACAAAAACAACACACATTACAACAGGCTATGTCACAGGGTATGTCACAAATGGGGTGTCTGTCCCCAAGGGGGGAAGATTATAAATCATTATAAACGTGGGCCCCCTGGAAGCAACCCTACGGAGGGCAGAGAGGCCAAATAAAGACACGGCAGAACATACTTTTGAAAACAAATGGGCTCAAGGAAGCAAGCCAAGGGGTCGCTCCCTATAATAAAAAAAACCCTGGAGTCTAGTGAGCTTTTCTATCCCCCCCCTGGGTCTAGAAACGGTAAAAAAATACAGCCGATCTGCCCCCAGGGGGGGCAGAACAGTCTACAATATTTATAATGCCCCCTGGAAGCGACCCTTGCCCAAGGGGTCGCTTCCTTTATAAATATAATCCAATCCCTGGTGTCTAGTGGGCTTTTCTGCCCCCCCTGGGTCCAGATGCGGCCCAAAAAACGGCCGATCTGCCCCCAGAGGGGGCAGAAAAGTATAAAAATAATTAGGGCCACTAGGAAGCGACCCTTCCCCAAGGGGTCGCTTCCTTTCAAATGCAAACAAATCCCTGGTGACTAGTGGGCTTTTCTGCCCCCCACTGGGGGCAGATCGGCCAAAAAACGGCCGATCTGCCACAGGGGGGGCAGAAAAGTCTGAAAAAATATTTTATCCCCCTAAGGAAGCGACCCTTGCCCAAGGGGTCGCTTCCTTTATAAATATAATCCAATCCCTGGTGTCTAGTGGGCTTTTCCGCCCCCCCTGGGTCCAGATGCGGCCCAAAAAACGGCCAATCTGCCCCCAGGGGGGGCAGAAAAGTCTATAAAATAATTAGGGCCACTAGGAAGCGACCCTTCCCCAAGGGGCCGCTTCCTTTTCAAATCCAAACAAATCCCTGGTGACTAGTGGGCTTTTCTGCCCCCCCCGGGTGCAGATCGGCCAAAAAAACGGCCGATCTGCCCCAGGGGGGGCAGAAAAGTCTGAAAACTATTACATCCCCCTAAGGAAGCAACCCTTGCCCAAGGGGTCGCTTCCTTTATAAATATAAATCAATCCCTGGTGTCTAGTGGGCTTTTCTGCCCCCCCTGGGTCCAGATGCGGCCCAAAAAACGGCCGATCTGCCCCCAGGGGGGGCAGAAAAGTAAAAAAAAAAATAAGGGCCACGAGGAAGCGACCCTTCCCCAAGGGGTCGCTTCCTTTATACATTAAATGCATTCCCTGGTGTCTAGTGGGCTTTTCTGCCCCCCCTGGGTGCAGATCGGCCAAAAAAACGGCTGATCTGCCCCAGGGGGGGGGGGGGCAGAAAAGTCTGAAAAATATTTTGGCCCAAAAAGGAAGCGACCCTTGCCCAAGGGGTCGCTTCCTACACACAATTGCGGCAAAACAAACAGTCCCTGGTGTCTAGTGGGGCATTCCTGGTGCACGATCGCGACGCTGTGCGCGATCGTGCACCAGGAATGCCCTGCATTGGGACATCAGGGGAGAGGAAACACAGTTTCCTCCCCCCCGATGCCTCAAGGCACCGAAAACAGGCCCCCCCGCCCCACCGGAGTGTGGTAAATCGATATTTACCGTATACTTAATTTCTATGCGGTATAAGTTCAATAAAATAGCTCAATCAAAATGAGAGGCAGAGTCCGTGGAGTCTGAGTTATAAGGGTTTTATTCCAAGTAATGGAATGGTTCGAACCATGGTATCATGTTCCATCACCACTAAGGTTCAGGAAGGGATAGACAAACTTTATTAACAGTGCACAATATATATAGTAAAAGCATGCAATGGTGATGGATTCAGAAGGCGTAACAGCTGAGAGAAACGAGATAAGAACACATGTGCGTAACAGAAGGCGTGCACGAGGGCGTACACGGAGGTGTGTGCTAGAAACGTCACATGAAAGTGTCATAAGTGGGTGGATTCATAAAGGAATCCTGCAGTGTCAGCAGAAACCTATGGCATAGATGCGCGCGCAGGCAGCATGGCATGTAATTGACGTGAAGTTGGAGGGTGCAGGGGACTTGACATTTAACGTTACTGAGGGGAGACAGAAGTCTGGCATGTCAGAACAACCTAAACCCAAATCATAACTGATATCTTGTGTTTGGAGAACTGTACTATCTAGAGGTAAAGGTCTCTCGGGCAGAAGCTATTCTCTACTGACTGTTAGTGCGTGCATATGTGACTACGTGCAATGTGCGGGGCCATGGGCCTACCATGGTAACGGGAATAGTTAAATGCACAAAGCCTCTGACACCATAGATCACACAAAATATTTACTATTCACGTCCTATTTATTGACAGTGAATGCTCATATTTTTTCGCACATTATTTAGAAATTCAATTAAGTACACATTGGGTGTGAACAACTCGATTTTGATTATCTCCTTACATCAAAAAGAATACATTCGATAACGACAAGAAATAGCTTACTGGCTATTGGATTTGATCAACGTGAGACAAACATAATGGCAAAATAGGTGGAAACACTTAATAAATACAAATACAAATAATCCACACAAGAAAAATGAAAAAGTGAATTCATATATCAAGAGTATCTTATTTACAAATGGTATACTTAGGTCCTACTGTAAATCTCAAGGAGATAGTAATACTCTCCCGGGGGATGTTATTAATTTGTCCCTCAGGCGGGAAAGTTAATTGTCCTGTACTGTGCCAGGGAAAGTTATGTGTTCAAAGAATTTTTTAATGCCTAATGGTGAGATGCGTCTCTCACAATATGTCCCAATAACTTAGTTGGATCATATGGCATATATTCCTCATGGCACCAAAGATGAGCCTACGCGTTTCGACCTTATGGGAATTCTTGACAGGAAGGAAACTTTGTGAAGGTCTTCATCAGGGCTCTTAGTAGGTGATGAGGAGCATCATGTTGCACCTACAGAAAAAATTATAGGGGCATGTTTTAGTTATGGAGTGTAGGGGGTATAGGACCATATACAGTGCTTATAAGTGATGGATAGCTCAAATTTTCCATGTATTACGTACCCAAGTTTGAGGATAGTCAATGCTGCATAGAATGGATACAGTTGGCTTGCAGGAGACGGGAGGTTGGTTCCTCACACAGCAATATGGTTAAGCTGATTGACTGCAGTCTTTTGTTTAATGCTGTGGGGAAAAGCAGGGAGAAAAGATTCAAATCTCCGTATGCGTGCACCAGGTGAGGAACCAACTTCCCGTCTCCTGCAAGCCAACTGTATCCATTCTATGCAGCATTGACTATCCTCAAACTTGGGTACGTAATACATGGAAAATTTGAGCTATCCATCACTTATAAGCACTGTATATGGTCCTATACCCCCTACACTCCATAACTAAAACATGCCCCTATAATTTTTTCTGTAGGTGCAACATGATGCTCCTCATCACCTACTAAGAGCCCTGATGAAGACCTTCACAAAGTTTCCTTCCTGTCAAGAATTCCCATAAGGTCGAAACGCGTAGGCTCATCTTTGGTGCCATGAGGAATATATGCCATATGATCCAACTAAGTTATTGGGACATATTGTGAGAGACGCATCTCACCATTAGGCATTAAAAAATTCTTTGAACACATAACTTTCCCTGGCACAGTACAGGACAATTAACTTTCCCGCCTGAGGGACAAATTAATAACATCCCCCGGGAGAGTATTACTATCTCCTTGAGATTTACAGTAGGACCTAAGTATACCATTTGTAAATAAGATACTCTTGATATATGAATTCACTTTTTCATTTTTCTTGTGTGGATTATTTGTATTTGTATTTATTAAGTGTTTCCACCTATTTTGCCATTATGTTTGTCTCACGTTGATCAAATCCAATAGCCAGTAAGCTATTTCTTGTCGTTATCGAATGTATTCTTTTTGATGTAAGGAGATAATCAAAATCGAGTTGTTCACACCCAATGTGTACTTAATTGAATTTCTAAATAATGTGCGAAAAAATATGAGCATTCACTGTCAATAAATAGGACGTGAATAGTAAATATTTTGTGTGATCTATGGTGTCAGAGGCTTTGTGCATTTAACTATTTCTATTTTGATTCCTGCCTCTGATTCCCTAAACAGAATCAACCCCCTGTTAATTTACCATGGTAACGGGAGCAATGAATTACTTGCATGGAGACAGGAAGGCTTGACTATTTACTCTGCAACCGGGGAACTGTTTACCTATTTCACTAGACTGGAATGTGTTTTCGAAGAGCTGAACAGATAACTTGAAGGCAAAATACTGTCTTTGGCAGGCAGGCAGGCCGAGCCAGGCACCGCTCGCCGAGCAGGGAGTAAGGTAGAGGTCATGGTTGCAGATCCGGGCTGCAGCTTTCAGGGACAGAGATGACTTGAGAAGAGGCTTCGAGCCTCGAGTTCAGGGCCTAGCTCAATGGAGCCAGAAACGTGAAAAGTGCACCATGTAAAGACGTTGGCGTGGCATACTTACGAACCGAATTATCACTCCATTCATGGTGGATCTGATAGAGGACATGTTAACGTTGGACGCAAATGTATTTGCGTCTTCATAGCTGGTCGAGGAGGGAAGTTACATGTACTTTAAGCACGTACATGGAGACGTTGGGGTACACGGTAGGGGACACATTGGACCATAAAAATTCTAATTACCTCATTCCCTCCTTGTCCCCTACGGACCCTTCATGATATATCAATCTTCATTAGTCCATCTATTTGTTCATATAACACCATTTGCTCTTCCTTTTTCAGGCGGGATTTAGAACGTGAACTGGAACGGGGAATACAAGCTGTGGCGCACAAGCCGCAAATCGCTGGCCCACATTGAAGACATAGACAACAACTGAATATTATGGCCAATATAATTCCTAGGAATGACAGTAGCTTCCATCCCCAGGCTGTTAGTGTACTCCAGAACCAACCGGACCAAGTCCAGGTGCCTGGGTTCTGATGAATCTGGCTAGCGATTTGATGGAGACGGGATATAGCTTTATATACTGACGGTGCGTTTTCTGGAATGAAAACACAGCAACTCGATCCGATGACTCTACAAGCCCCGCCCCTATCTGCCAGGATGACGTCAAGGACGAGACGATTTTGAAGAACAACAAGTCTCATAGCAGACTGTTCCTCTGTTAAGTTGCCTAGTGCGGAAGTAGTTTCATTTACTACTGCTTCAAGGGTTCTTGTCAATTTGCGTATCAGTTTACTATTTGAGACAGTACCTAAATAGGGAAAGAAACCTTTATTGAAATCTGTGTATTGTTCCCATGCCGTTTCAGTATAGTCGACAATCGGGAGATCTCTCTTGGGTCTAACATGAATGAGATGGGAATTTCTATGGTAATCAGGAGGAGCTAGAAAAACAGGTGGCAGTAGGAATGCAATGTAACAGGTACCATCCCAGTCTAGTGGCAAACGTATATAGGCTGTCTGACCACAAATGAAATAAGAATGGCGGGAAGCTTTGAATGTAGACTTGCCTTTATCACTGAATTCGATCACAGTAGTACATTCACTATGACCTAGATGTACTGAACCATTCTTTCTGACACATAATTCTCCTTTGACTGGTAATACTGACATAATGGGCAAGTCTGGTTTGGTTTCGGACTGGAGATTCAGAATCATGAGGTTGAGTGTATAATTACCTAATCCATACACTTCGTTTTCCAGATCGGTCCCTGTCCTTTGGGG
The DNA here is from genome assembly GCF_964263255.1 of Lissotriton vulgaris. Taxonomy (NCBI): domain Eukaryota; kingdom Metazoa; phylum Chordata; class Amphibia; order Caudata; family Salamandridae; genus Lissotriton; species Lissotriton vulgaris. The sequence goes on from NC_141686.1 coordinate 110,420,858, forward strand.
AAGACCCTCCTTGTCTGGGAAACATGCTTTATTCATAACTGTGTTCAGATTTCCCCATACCCAATCACCCTGGAAAACTATGGAATCAGTATCTACAGAATTAATTAAACTAAACCATGCACCACAGGAACCATTGTGTGTAAACGGGTACGGAAAGAGGGGCAGAACTCCCTTGTATTTCTGATAGGGAGGGAGTCGGCCACATATCCAACAATTTGTAGCATTGCTGGTCTGATGGAAATGGTGTAACATACTGATGAATGAATTGTTGCGCAGCGCAAGTCGATAAGACAACTCATGTGGGGGTAGTTCACTAAACGTGTGCTCTGCAGTATCATTAAAAGAAGAGTGTGCAATAGGAAAGAACATATGTAATAACACACTTATGCCAATAATCGTAAGACTCAGAAAAAACATAATTAGTAATGTAACGATACAGTGGCTTCGGAGAGATTTACAATGTTTCTGTTTTTTGATCTGTTTCTGTCTATCTCTCTCTCTATTGGGGTCTAACTTGTACATGTCAGGAACCTGTCTAACCGCTTCACCTAGGGGAGGACTTAAACAATTAAACTGTCTGACTTGCTAGACCTCAACTTCATTCGGAACTCCTGTTGAGGAGTTTTCTCTACCAGGGGGAGTTTTGTATCAGGGTCTGGAATGTGGCAGGGCTGGGAGTCTGTTATTGGCGGAAGTCCATGGCATTTCTTGACGTGGCTTGAGTGGAGCCAGCCCTTACGGCCCTCCACTTTGACTGTAGTCCTTGTTGTTAATAAAACAATCTTTGGCTCCTTCCAGCGGGGCTCCAGCGGACTCCCCCGATCGAAGTTGCGAATATAGACGTGGTCGCCAGGGATGATCTGGTGTGGCTTTGCTTCAGTATTGTCGGGAAAGGCTGCAGCAACCTGTGAACGACATGATTGTAGTGCAGACATCAAGGAAGCAAGGTAATCTGTCAACATAGAACTTTCAACATCTGTAATCTTTCTCAGCATAGGCGTCCCCCACATATTAGGAGGTCTACCGAAGACCACCTCATACGGGGATAGCCCTGTCCTAGAATGGGCTACCATTCTCATATAAAAAAGTGCAACTGGCAAGGCAACTATCCAATCCACTACTTTCTCGGCACAAATTTTAGCAAGGCGTGTTTTCAGGGTCTGATTGTGTCTCTCTACTAATCCGGCTGCTTCGGGATGTCGAACACAGTGGAACTTCCACTGGTAACCTAGCAGGAGTGATACCTGCTTCATAAGTTCGGACGAGAATGGCTGACCATTATCTGAGTACACGACACGGGGCAAACCGTACCGTGGGAAGAATTCACGAACCAACTGCTTGGCAGTGGTCGGGGCAGTGTAATCGGGGACTGGATATGCTTCTGTCCAACGGGATAGAGCACATACGATTACGAGGACATATTTATAACCTCGGCATCTGTCCATCTGGATATAATCCATCTGGAGGACTTCAAAAGGATGGTCAGGAGGATGGAATCCACCCTGTTCCACGGGGACACCTTTTCCTGGATTGAACTGACAACAGATCATGCAGGTACGCACTTTCTGTTTTGCTGCTGCTCGTAAATGTTTGTTGTACCAGAGATTCTGTAAACTGTCTAACATAGCTTTTTCTCCTAAGTGTGCTGGACTATGTGCTGTGTTAATCATAACTTGAACCATGGAGTCGGGGAGAAACAATGTGGCCCCTCCCTTTGTCATCCATCCCTGGTCTGTCTGGATCCCTCCTAGTTCAGTCCATTTCTTGATTTCGTCTGGAGTGGCATGTGTCTGCATGTCGAGTACCTCTAGAATGGGATCCTTAACTGTCATGCAATGTGTCAGTGTAGTTACATCGGTCTTTGTCATATCAGCCGCATTTGTATGAGTCAGAGCTGTGTGTTTCGCTGTTCGATCTGCCAGGTCGTTACCCTGGGAAATAGTGTCTGTGACTTTAGTATGTGCTTTGCACTTCATGATGGCTATGGCTGAAGGCAAATGTATTGCTTCTAACAATGCTTGAATGAGGGGACCATGCTGGATCTTGGCTCCGTGAGAGGTCAAAAAACCTCTTTCTTGCCACAGAACACCGAAGTCGTGTACGACTCCAAATGCATAACGTGAATCTGTGTATATGTTAACGTTCCTGTTCTTGGCTACTATACAGGCTTGAGTCAGAGCAATGAGCTCTGCAGCTTGAGCAGACAGTGTATCAATACGGTGTGTTTCTTTGACTTCAGTTTCAGTGGTCACTGCATATGCGGCCACTAATTCTCCTGTGCTTGTTCTCATACATGAACCATCCACGTAAAGTGTCAGGTCTGGGTTGGTCAGTGCAACATCTGTCAAGTCTCGTCGGGGCTTCGTCACTGCATTAATGATCTCTACACAGTCAAGTGGAGCTGGATTGGTTGTACTCGAGGGTAACAACGTGGCAGGATTGAGTGTGTTGCAGCGTCTGATTTCTATGTGTGGCTGGAATAATGTCAGTTCATAACCTGTCAGTCGTGCTATAGTCAAGTGTTGAGTCTGTGTTCTGTTTAAGAGAACTTCCACGGAATGTGGAACTTGTACTGTCAGTTGATGTCCTAATACTATGGAGTCACTTTGTCTGATTGCTAGAGCTGTTGCTGCCACTGATTTTAGGCACGCAGGCAAAGCCTGAGCCACTGGATCTAATGTACTGGAAAAGTAAGCGCAAGGCTTATGTGAACCTGCTTGGTCTTGTGTGAGGACAGATAATGCTGTGCCATCGCGTTCAGTAACAAAGAGTGTAAAAGGCTTGCTGTAACATAGTGTCGCTAAAACTGGTGCATGACATAAGGCTTTCTTTAATTCATCAAAAGCCTGTGTGTGTTCCTGAGTCCAGGGGAGGACAGTCGAAGTCGCTGCCTCCTGTGTTGTCAATTGTATAAGTGGCTTAGCTAGGTATGCGTACTGAGGAATCCATTGTCTACAGTAAGAGGTGAGGCCAATGAAGGCCCGCACTTCCTTTTGTGTCTTGGGTTGCGGAAGATGTGCAATTAATTGAATACAATCAGGTGTTAGCTGCCTACCCCACTTGGACAGCAAGTGCCCAAGGTAAACCACTTGCTGGGCACAGAATTGCAGCTTCGAAGGGGACACCTTGTGCCCCTTGTCAGCCAGGAAATTCAAGACTGTCAGTGATGCATGTTCACAATCTGGTTCGCTTCGGGCGGTGATCAGTAGATCATCGACGTACTGGAGTAGGGCAGTGTTAGCAGGCATGTGAATACTGTCAAGTTGTCTTTTCAATGCTTGGCTATAGTTCAAGTTTATTTCACGTTTATTTGGACCGTTGGTCCACAAACAATACATATCGATAAAAAGTTCATCCAAAAGAGTTAAATAAAACATTTCATTACACACAGACACCCTAAAAACATATTTTAAAAATACTAATTATTAAAACTCGTTTAAAAGGTATAAAACTGCCTTCACTTTTTGCATATATTTCCCCATTGCCACAGCAATATCTAAGTGGGACATTTCTGTCATCAGTGTCACAGCCTGGGTCCGAGTTTTAATCTCATATTTCATAAGGATTGGTTTTAAAAATTTGATACGCAAGTCCAAAAACTTCAGACAATCAAATAAGATATGAAGCATATCACATTTGGACCCTAAAGAGCAAGTACAGCTTCCCTCCTCATTGATCATGGCCCGCTTTACCGAGTTGTTCATATAACAAGGGTTAACCCCAATTCTAGCCCTCAGAACCTCATTTCGTAATTGACGGTCCGGTAACTTATCTATGTAGGGGAAGCAATAAACATTATTCCAAGCATCAATCATAAAACTGGTCGAGGTTTTACTTGCAAGATAGATTTTGTCCTGTGCATGCGATATTTCCTTTCCCGTTGACCTGAGTAACTTTTTATCAATATTAGCCACGGAGACAGTAGGGCACACATTAACTCTCATCTTCAAGCATAGCTTTGTTACTTTCCCCCTGGTCTCTCTTGCCCATTTTAGTTCGCTGTCCTGTATTTCATGTTTGCCCCATTGAGATATTTTGGTAATTGCGCCTATTTCTAGGCGTTGCCAAAAGCGCAAAAGGGCCATACCAACTTGTATACCCCATGAAGTCAGGCCTAGTTCCAGTCTTACTGCCTGAACCATTGCTGACCGAGGGAGCGTAAATAACTTTTTTAGGTTTTTGCCTTCTTCCACATCCCAGTTTTCCTTACCACTTAGGAACAACAATTCAGCACCATACAAGTATTGTGGGGGTACAATAGCAGCATAGGCTTTTAGTACTGGTTTGTCGGTCATAGCACCATAGGCTTTGTTAAACAATTTCAGACCGCTAATCGATGCAGAGGTTCTTACTTTAGATGCCTCTAAGTGGGTATTCCATTTCAAATTCTGCTGGAACCATAACCCCAAGTATCTATACTCTGATACTGATTGCACTTTTTCTGACCCAATCCACCATGAGAACTCAGTTTTCCTCCGGCCAAAGCTCAATGTTTTGGTCTTATCCATATTTATCACAAGTTTTTTTCTTAAGCAGTAGTCATTGAAAGCATTTAATTTTCTTTGCAAGCCAACCTCGGTCTGGTCCATAATCACCAGATCGTCGGCGTAGAGTAGGCATGCTATCTGCTTGCCATTTAGTTTCGGGCTTGCCCCAGTTGTGTTCCCCAACATTGATGGTAGGTCTGCTAGGAACAAGGAGAACAATAGGGGAGCTAATACACATCCCTGACGCAGACCATTTCCAATTTCTATTTTCCCTGATAGACTACCATCTATGTCTAAAATTATCTGTGCCCAGTTTTTAGTGTGGAGCATTTGAAGCAGCCGCAGTATATCATTAGGAATTCCCTGACTAATCAGGGCCTCCCACAGCAGCTCCCGGTCCACTAGATCAAAGGCTGCACGGAAGTCAACGAAACAACAGAACAACCTACCCCGCGATTCCATTGACTTCCGTGCTATGGCCCAAAGAACAAAACAATGGTCGATAGTAGAGTGGCCGGCTTTAAACCCACCCTGTTCCGGGGGGATGGTTTGGTTTTCCTCTGCCCAATCTTTTAATAGATTTAAAATTACTTTTGCAAAGACTTTTTCCCCTATATCGAGGAGGTTTATAAGCCTATAATTTTTCGGTATTGTGTGGCTACCCTTTTTATGAATAGGCCTAATAATTGCACCCTTCCAACTTTCTGGGATGATTCCCGTATCCAGGATTACCAGGAACATCTTTGCAAAGAACTCTGCCCACCATTCAGGCCTCGTTTTAATTATCACTGCTGGGAGGTTATCTGGTCCTGTGGCACGTGTAAGGTTCAAACTAGCTATCGCGTTCAGTAACAAAGAGTGTAAAAGGCTTGCTGTAACATAGTGTCGCTAAAACTGGTGCATGACATAAGGCTTTCTTTAATTCATCAAAAGCCTGTGTGTGTTCCTGAGTCCAGGGGAGGACAGTCGAAGTCGCTGCCTCCTGTGTTGTCAATTGTATAAGTGGCTTAGCTAGGTATGCGTACTGAGGAATCCATTGTCTACAGTAAGAGGTGAGGCCAATGAAGGCCCGCACTTCCTTTTGTGTCTTGGGTTGCGGAAGATGTGCAATTAATTGAATACAATCAGGTGTTAGCTGCCTACCCCACTTGGACAGCAAGTGCCCAAGGTAAACCACTTGCTGGGCACAGAATTGCAGCTTCGAAGGGGACACCTTGTGCCCCTTGTCAGCCAGGAAATTCAAGACTGTCAGTGATGCATGTTCACAATCTGGTTCGCTTCGGGCGGTGATCAGTAGATCATCGACGTACTGGAGTAGGGCAGTGTTAGCAGGCATGTGAATACTGTCAAGTTGTCTTTTCAATGCTTGGCTATAGATGCTGGGGCTTTCTGTGAATCCTTGAGGTGCGCATGCAAATTTGAAGCTTCGGCCATTTAAACAGAAACCGAAAAGATACTGGCTTTCCGGGTCAATGGGGACACTAAAGAAGGCGTTCTTGAGGTCAATTACAGTAAAGAATGTCGCCTCTGAATCAATAGCAGTCAACAAGGAAGAGATGTCTGGAACCACAGGGTACTGCGGTACAATGCATTTATTCAATTCTCGTAAATCGATCACTAGTCGATAAACTGGAGGTGCATTTGGGTCAGTGCGTTTAAGAATCGGAATGATAGGGGAATTACAAACATTGGAGTCCGTTTCTACAACCACTCCTTGTGCAATGAGCTCGTCAATGATTTTCAGTAAAGCCACTACAGCATCAGGCGGTAACTTGTATTGTCGGATTCGGGGCAGTACAACTCCTGTCTTGAGGGTAACTCGATATGGTGTAATGTGCATACAACCTACATCAGTTGGGCCTTGTGCCCACAAATGTTCTGGTACATTTTTCAATCTAGCATCAAAATCTCGTAATACATAGTGACCTTTAAAATCACGCAAAAACAATCTAACTCCTTCCGGAGAACAACATATCACTGCTCCTAGAGCCTTCAACGTCTTGATGCCAAGTAGATTTTCAGGACACGATTTTGTAAGTAACAAATCTGTAGTTCGTGATAACGGACCAACTGCTAGGGGAACAGGTTTCGATACTTCATTAACAATAGGTTTTCCTGAAAATCCAAGGGAAACATTCTGCGAGCCTGAGAGGGGTGCCCCTGGAACCTCGTTATGACTAATTGTTGTTCTGCTTGCCCCTGTGTCAATCAAAAACTTTCTATCCTTTCCTAATACTTGACTATGTACATAAGGACCCTCTTGATCTACAGGAACTTCAATAAGAGGCAAGCCAACCTCCCTCTCTAGGCTGTTTCATGTGTACTGCTGATAATCGGGGTAATCAGATTGTGCATACTGGTACATCTGTTGTGAGACATGCTGTGTCGCGGCAATGGGCTGTGGTTGTGGTACCGCTACGGTCTGTTGTGGTACAGGCATAGGCCGTACATTCTGTGGACTAGGTTGTGGGACCTGATGTTGGACCTGGTCCTGTCTAGGAAGACGTGGTCTCTCTTTAGTCTTACCTGATGCTATATTGTGTTTCAGAACTGCACAATCATTTACATAGTGACCTGGCTGTTTACAATAATTACATGTCCCTTTAACAGGAACAGCTGAATTAATGGACTGTGTCATACCCCTTTTCTGACCGTCTGCTGGAACTGACTGAGCAACTAGCATTTTCATTTTTGTGTCTTTCATACGTCTATGTTCGTGGTCATGTTCTTCTCTAATTCTATTCTGGTGGTACTGTAACATTTGTAACATTTGGGAAGGCGTATTTGCTTGCCATGTGCTTTCGACTTTCAATACACGGTTCTTAACCTGGGGTAAAGAATTCTCGACTAATTTTGTTACAAAAAGATGTGGGTAAGACTCGCTACTTGTTTTCAGGCCACTATTAATAATAAAACATTTCTCAAATCTAGAATAAAAATCACTAGTGTCTTCATCGTGTTTCTGTTTACAGGCTGAGATTGCATCCCAATCCTCCTTTTTAGTTGTCAATAGTCTTGGCAAGACCTGTACTAATAATCCTGGTAATGCTTTAGCTTTTACCCCAAGTCCTAAACCCGGGGTTCGACCAGTTTCCTCGGTTTCTAATTCAGCCCAATTAATCTTTTTGTCTCCCACCTCCCATTCTTTTTCTTTCAGTTTCTCGTAAATACCGGCACGCAGTAACACTTTCAATATTTTCATAATGTCGGGATAAGTGTAATCCCCCATGAGTAACATGTCTTTTATTTCACGGTGAAAACCTGCAGGGTCTTTATCATGACTGGGCACTATTTTCTTCATTTCCAATAATTCCATTTTAGTTATGGGCGTGTATACGAATACACGTTCTAGGGTGTCATCAGGTTTCCGAATTGGATGTACTTCTCGTAACGGATTCTGTCTATCTATGTAATACATTTTCCTTTCTGGGGGTGGAGCTGAAATATACTGTGGATTCAAGAATGCATTATATCTGTGTCGTTGTTCTAGAATTACTTTAATTAAGTCTGTACCTAAGCCTCTCCATTTATTCATGAGTAGTTCTATTAATACATCAGGTAAGGGACCTGGGTCAGAATGTTGACTTTTGTATAACGTAATGAGATGTTGAATCATGTACATACCAGCTAGTCGCTGTTCATCTGGGGAAAGATTCAGAAATGTTTGCGCTAAGGCATCATCATTATATGTGCTAGATTTGTCAGCCCATTGTACTGCTGACCGGGCTAGTTCTTGTTCATCCATGGAATTGAGTACGTGGTACCCCATTCGGTTTTGAAGTATTCTATCGGTTGCTTGAAACATATGTTCAGGAGAACTCGGATTCGACATAGCAGAGAGAAAAAGTCTCTTGCTTTCTGGACGTATTGCTTTATCAAAGGGTCTTCCCTTACCTACATATGCTATTATTCCTGTATTCTCTGGTTCACCGTCCTCTGACGACTCATTTTTGTCCGCTTCTGCTTCCCTTTCAGCTTTCTCTTTCTCATGCAATACTACTATTTCCTTACGGATCTTTCTGTACATGGCCTCTATACATAACTGTTTATCATGTTTTCCGTCTGCTATATTCTGACCCCATTTGGCTAGTCCATCCAACTCTTCTTTGGTTACACCAGGCCGATCTCGTTCTCTTATCAAACAGTTTATGAGGAAGCGTAATAACAGGCCTTGAGTGTCTACTTTCTGGTGTGCCATTGCCTCGACAATACTTTCAGGACCCTCCCCCGTTTAAATAAAATGATATATCTTATCTAGATGGTCTATCATTCCTGGAAATAACACTAAATAGTCTGTAACTCGTCGTATACGTAGCGATGCTAGCATCATGGTTCCGCTTTTTCCGGGTACTGGATCATATCTACAGTCTGTAAGATACTGTTTAAGAGCGTCATGTGTGATTGGTTTCGGAGTACGTTGCATTGCAAATTCCCTAGCCGTCATTCGATGTACTGGTGGCTGGGTCTGAAAATGACCTCCTGCTGCACCTCCCGAAGCGTGATCGTCAGGCTGACCGTCAGCCATCGTTGGCTGCGTAGTTACGGGCGGTAATGTAGCTGGTACAGTATATGCAGTAGGTAGGCCCAGGGGGAAAGGATTCCCAGGGCCAACGGCGGGACCAGCTGCAGGAGGAACAGCAGGTGGAAGCGTAACATGGGAACGAGGGGGTGGCGTAACATGAACAGCAGGTTGATCTGCCGGAGCGGGCAGATGTACATTATTAACGGGCGGTAGGTTAGTATATGCTGGAACTACATCATCTAAATAGGAAGAAAGGAAAATATCTGCTGCAGTCTTCTTGTGGTGTACTTTAATCGGAACTAATGGTGGCGGTAGATTACTTGGCACTTCCGGGACGGCCTTAGGTAAACCTTCGGCCAGAAGGGGATACATGCCATTAATAAGAGTATTTCGTTGTCGGTCTACTTGTTCTGTTCTGACTCGTATACCTTCTTCGACTAATTCATTTTCTCGAGCTTTTTCAGAATCTTCTCTATGTTTTTCTGCCTTTCTGAGTTCTTTTTCCGTACGTCTATGCGCTTCTTTACGCCATAACTCTATGGCATCTTTCTGTGATTGTCTGGCTTTCTTTTTCCACAGTGCTTCTTCTACTCTCATGATGCACTCGGCATCCCATGTCCCTGTAACAGGCCATCTATCTTTCTCATCTAGGTTCTTAGTATAATCGACCCATAAGTCCAGATACAGAATGGCATCTAGGCCATGTTTATGATACATAAAATGTCCTGGAGTGTCCCTAGGTGGGACCGGAATCGCTTCCTCTAATATCCCTTTCCTAGTTCCTAACTGTCGTAACTTTGAGAATAAAGGCATTATTGCCTTACCCTAGGTGTAAACACGATGAACACAATAATGAAATACAAACAATCACTCATACCACGACATTAAACACATTTAAACATTTCGAACAGATACTGATTATGAACGAGTTCTATAACGAGAAACTGGATTTCTATTATACTTGATGTACTGCTAAACAGCACAGATACACTGCTAAAACAGTGCAGACCGGGTCTGTGTACCCAAACCCGTCTTGACCGGACACAAATCAATGCAGCCGTCTTGATGCGTCCCCAGCAACGGTACTCACCGGGAAGCACGGAACAGAAGGCCTCGGAAACTCGTCTGGACTGGACCGGACAGGACTCGACTCGACAGGTGACGCAGGTACTTCGGAACTGGTGGGCCTCTAGACACCTCGGACCTTGCTCTCTCGGCTGGGCTCTGGTCGGGATCCTCCGCACTCCTCACCGCCTCGTCTGGATGTCGATCGCAGTCTCCGTCACCTCCGTAGGCCTGAGGGAGATACAGGAAAACCTGCGGGTACGCCTAGAAGTCCGTCACGGCTGTGGCAGGGGGCGATGCCTGCGACGCATCGCCGGCGCGTGGGGTGGGGGAGGGGTCCCTGTTTGGGCGCCAAATTATGTGGTAAATCGATATTTACCGTATACTTAATTTCTATGCGGTATAAGTTCAATAAAATAGCTCAATCAAAATGAGAGGCAGAGTCCGTGGAGTCTGAGTTATAAGGGTTTTATTCCAAGTAATGGAATGGTTCGAACCATGGTATCATGTTCCATCACCACTAAGGTTCAGGAAGGGATAGACAAACTTTATTAACAGTGCACAATATATATAGTAAAAGCATACAATGGTGATGGATTCAGAAGGCGTAACAGCTGAGAGAAACGAGATAAGAACACATGTGCGTAACAGAAGGCGTGCACGAGGGCGTACACGGAGGTGTGTGCTAGAAACGTCACATGAAAGTGTCATAAGTGGGTGGATTCATAGAGGAATCCTGCAGTGTCAGCAGAAACCTATGGCATAGATGCGCGCGAAGGCAGCATGGCGTGTAATTGACGTGAAGTTGGAGGGTGCAGGGGACTTGACATTTAACGTTACTGAGGGGAGACAGAAGTCTGGCATGTCAGAACAACCTAAACCCAAATCATATCTGATATCTTGTGTTTGGAGAACTGTACTATCTAGAGGTAAAGGTCTCTCGGGCAGAAGCTATTCTATACTGACTGTTAGTGCGTGCATATGTGACTACGTGCAATGTGCGGGGGCCATGGGCCTACCATGGTAACGGGAGCAATGAATTACTTGCATGGAGACAGGAAGGCTTGACTCTTTACTCTGCAACCGGGGAACTGTTTACCTATTTCACTAGACTGGAATGTGTTTTCGAGGAGCTGAACAGATAACTTGAAGGCAAAATACTGTCTTTGGCAGGCAGGCAGGCCGAGCCAGGTACCGCTCGCCGAGCAGGGAGTAAGGTAGAGGTCATGGTTGCAGATCCGGGCTGCAGCTTTCAGGGACAGAGATGACTTGAGAAGAGGCTTCGAGCCTCGAGTTCAGGGCCTAGCTCAATGGAGCCAGAAACGTGAAAAGTGCACCATGTAAAGACGTTGGCATGGCATACTTACGAACCGAATTATCACTCCATTTATGGTGGATCTGATAGAGGACATGTTAACGTTGGACGCAAATGTATTTGCGTCTTCATAGCTGGTCGAGGAGGGAAGTTACATGTACTTTAAGCACGTACATGGAGACGTTGGGGTACACGGTAGGGGACACATTGGACCATAAAAATTCTAATTACCTCAGGAGCACCAAACACTGACCTGACTGCTGGACGCGCTGGAAACAAATGGCTTCCAGCGCGTCCAGCGCTTCCTGATGACGTCGGCGCGCGCTGTGCGCGCTGACGTAACCAGGAAGCGTGGGGGGGCCAGGGGGTGGCAGCGGAAAGTCTTCCGCAGCCACCCCTGCTGAAATTACCAGGATCGATGCCCCAGGGGGGGAGCGCCAGCGCTCCCCCCTAGGGCTGTACTGATGACGGAGCGGTTCCGTCATCAGAACAGCCCAACCGATGCTGATGATGGAACCGCTCCGTCATCAGCATCGAAGGGGTTAAACTGAACGTTGTTATGATAGCAGGTGTCGGAGTGCCTTTAAAACTCATGCCAAATTATTCGCATCTTGATTACAAGAGCCATGCAATCGCAGGTGTCCACAAAGTAAGGAGTGATCTGGTGCTATTGAGCAATCCTCGCCATTCTGACAAACTTCTTTTCCCTCCCTCAAGCACCTATATATAAATGGTAATAACCAACCTTCATGGAGATAAGCGCGCCCTAAAAATCCATTCTGCCTATAGCATAGTAATTCATACAAACCTCAAACTTAAACAGGCTAAAAAGTAACGTTATGTAAATGTAAATGTAAGGTGTTTTGTAGCGCGCTCAATTACTACCGGAGTATCCTGGCGCGAATGACCGCTGGGGAACCCGTCCTGGCTTTCCCTGTGAGATGGTCCCATGCTGGGTATCTCCAAGGTGAAGCCAGGCATTCCCGGCGTCTGTGGGGGGCCGTTGTAGAGATGAGGCAAGCTTAATGCCCAGAGTTACCGAGTGTGATCACTGCCCAAAGTGGGCACCGAGGCGAGAATTATCAGTCCGCTGACCCTGGTCCTCGACCCTGCCGCGTCGGGAATCGAACCCTGGTCCCGGGCCGTTCTCAGCCTCCGGGTCTGCCGCCTCTAACCAGTGAGCCACACCTCTCCACAATACCGCATGATACCGTGGATAAGCCACACAGCTGAATCGGATTCCCATTGAGTGACCACTTCTAACCATTCTCACAGCACGCCTTGTGCTCTGATTTGACAGTGAGAGAGTGATCGCACCATAGTTTGTACTGCTAATCATTCTCAGCATACGCTACGAATACGCTTCAAGGTTACGCGTCGCATCAAAGCTTATGTATGATGTCACGTACTGGGTCCCGTACGCGAAAGACGCAAATATTTGTAATTGTTTAAAAACATATATATATGTATTTAATGAACATACTCATAGAATACATTATGTGGATACGTATGAAAATAGTTTTTTTAAACTTTCAACATTCATATATTACTTTTAAAAGCAAGTACACAAATCGCGCTGGAGCGTCATACGAACCCACATCGTAAGCGGACGCAAAGCCATGAGACTTTAAACTAAGAGATTTCATTGGTTCATAACACTTCCTATTCCAACTGTTAAAAAAATTTCTGTCCCATTTTAATCATTGTACTTTCACTTTCTAAGAAGAAGCATCTCCTCTGAGAATATTGTCAAATAGAAGGAAAATTACCATAATAACCACACAGACACAGAGATAGGAATATGAGGATTAAATGTCCCATTGCTAGACTCGCGGCAACTCCAGTGCCCGCCTATGTTCCCAGAATGCAGTGGCCGCACGCTCTGGTAAACTAGAGCACGTCGCAACACAAATGTTTAAGGAGCTACAAAGAGACCCCATCCCCCGGGACTCAAAAAATTACATTTGGGACCGTGTGGGGAACCCCAATACCCCCCACGGTCTCAGCCAGCTCCCCGCGTTGTTCGAAAGCCGGCATTGCTTTGTCAGAGAGACCAGTATATATGCTCCTCTCTCTAACAAAAAGCAACCTGCTTTCCTACTTAAAAAAGACAGCATATTAACTTGCTATCTCTTTCAAATAGGAAAGCGGATTGCTGTACTAAAGTGGGAGCCGCGACGCTCCCGCCCTACCATAGCAAACAGCAGAGTCCCGGGGGTAGGCACCCCGGGACACTGCAGCAGCCGGCCCTGGGAGGTGTCGGACCCCAGGGCCATCAAGAGCTCCAGGAGGGAGGCCGCGCGGCCCCCTCCCAACATCAAAAAACCCCGAAAGATGGTGGTCCCCACAGCTGGCGCGTCCGTGCCCTCATGGACCCCCCAATGTTAAATATTACTGCCCCAGGAAGGTGGCAGTCCCCGGAGCATGTGGGGGTGGGCCGTGAACCCCCCGCATACTTCAAAATGAAACCCCGGGGGTGGCGTTCCCCGGGGCTCGGGGGACCTTTCAACACTCCATTATAGAAAAAAACTTGCCCCCGAGATTTGCCCCCCCACCCGGAGCTAATCAAGAATAAAACGGACTTCTAGTTTTTTTTTTACTTTCCCACCGCATACGAGTACGATACACGTAACCTGCGGTTTAAATTTTTTTGGGGGGGGGGCCTAAAGATCCATGTGCGACCCCCTCAGCAGGCCAAGAGGGTGAACATTTTCTACCCTGCCCCCTTTCCTTATTTTTCAACTTTCTTTTACTGTTTTCTTGTGACTTGCTGCTACTGAGGCACAAGATGGCCGCCAACACTTCCTGGTTTTGAGAGTTGACAGTCAATCAGCATACAGCTTGCGCTCGTAAGTGAACGGATCTCCGTCCGCGTATAGAACTCTGTTTCTAGATATCGCTAAGATTTTACTTGTAATTTTCTCAGAAACTATTGAACGGATTTACTCCATTTAACAAAAAGCACAATCTGCGAACCGAACTCTACCTCTCTGCCAAATTTGGTGTAATTCCGTTCAGCCGTTCGGGCTGTAGGCCTGGCTAAAGGCCCCTATGGAAAATTGCATTGGGAAAACACGTTTTGGGACCCCCCTTTTTTTCTCGGCCCCCACTTGACCAATCACCCCCAAACTTTCAGAGACGGAGCGGAACCGAGCACGCCATTTTCTTAGAGAAATTTGCGAAGATTCGTCCTCCGGCGCCAAAGTTATTCCAAATAGAATGTTGTGGATTTCCTATGGAAAGTAGGTACTACTATAACTACCTACTGGCGACCGCCGGTAGGTAATATACATACACACACATATATATATATATATATATATATATATATATATATGTCAGCAACTGTCCGCCAATCTCCCAGCCTCACACGGCGGCGGGCTCGAGTGAGGAAGCGACCCTCACAAATTCTGTCAAAACGACTTTACCACCAAAGAAGTTTACTCGAGCCCAGGTCCTTTCAGCGTGTAATTTATTTAATACACAGAGTGTCAAACAACACCCGACGCGTTTCGGTGCAGCCGCACCTTGATCACGGGTAACGGTGTTTACTCATGTCTCAGTTTTAAAGTAAAAATAACATATAAACATAAACGTAGGACTACTCGTCCTCACACTAGTGTTTGTCATACCACTATATGGCAGCCATATTTAAATGTGTGGTGAGCACAGGCATAATATACATCGTATATATATATAAACCTTGTTGGGACAACTCCTAAGAGATTTCAAAAAGTATTGTAACATTTAAATCAATAAGTTACATATGGGTACCAAAAGACATATTGGATCAAAACCAAGTCACACATTTGCAAGTTGTAGCCCCAGTGGGCAAGTGTACCAGTACTTTGATACATATAACGTGACAATTCTGCCCCAGTGGGCATAATGCTTCAGTATGCTGAATTGAGCCCCAGTGGGCATGAATGTCTCATTCTAATCTCATTGTTGTGTCCTCAAACTCACAAGGTTTATCACAGTTTTTCAAGTGTATAGTCCTGTGGATCCATTCAAACAAAAAACAGCTGCAACCAGTGGTTTTACATCATCCCTGTGCGGCGACATATGTGTCTCCTACGAACATAAAGAAATAGTGACTTTAAAACATATACAAATATTCAAAAAACATCCAAGACAGCTTCACATTCATGTTTTTGTTTTTACAGGGATTCTTATTGCTAGAGTATTGTCAGTGCTTCTTTGGTGGTAAAGTCGTTTTGACAGAATATATATATATATATATATATATATATATATATATATATATATATATATATATATATATATATATATAATACATCATTTACATTATATTGTATTTGTCTCACGATAATGTGTTGCATTGCTAAACACTTATAAGATCCAAAAGGCGAGACCTATTGGCTATGCCAATGTTTATTTTTCGTGTGCTTTGTGATCATCTGACACAGCGGTGAAAGGCAGACAGTGGCAATGTCTGCTTGTGAACCGTCTGTAACGGTAATAACGAAGGGCACTTAGCAGCGCTTTTATACTGAACTGGATAAAAAAAATGTTAAACTGAATTTGTGAATTTGCACTATTGTGAAGCTGAAACACTGTCTTTTTTTAAACATTACCGAATAAATTGTGCCTTATTATGTAGGGGGTACTCACGGCTTGCTAATAATGCACAATACACCTGATTTGATTGTGTTTTCCCGCCCCGGTTCATCACGGCATATCAGTGCCGACTGAACGGAGGGCAAGGAAAGTAGGCGAGGTACTTCCGGTCTCCTGGGCTAAACGGCAGTCAGCTGTCTGGTGTGGAGGGGGGAGGAAACTATTTAAACCGCCTGCATGGACGCGCAGCGGTTGCGCCAATGTTGCGCCAGGGGCAAGCCCGGGACCTGGGGCCAGAACCTCTGCCCGTTTTTTCCCATCTCACACATACACCGCAGAGCAATTATGCATGATATGCCCTCCCATCCAAGATCTATGTAAACATAGTATACAGATGGGTTCTTGCACACATAATTACAGCCACTGTTCCTATACAATGGCAGGCAACAAGGGACAAACTAACAAGGATCAGGAATTTAAAATGATACTGGTCAATTTTAGATCCCTCAAAAAGCATAAACACAAGCTCCACGATCATCTGAATGATAACCAACGAGATATCATGTTTCTGACTGAAACATGGCTGAACAAAGATTCTGCTCCAGAAATCCTGGAGACCCTCCCTCTGAACTATGGGATTGTCAGACTTGATCATCAAGCGAACGGGGGGTGGGAGGGGGTAGCTATTATCCATAAGCTAACAGTACAATGCTCACTTTAAGCGTTGACCATTGAAGCCAGTGAGGCAGGCTTCTTTACTATCATGGCGAATACTAATTATGTCATGAAAGGTTTTTTAATTTATGGACCACCAGGCCCTATTGCACAGTTTGCATCTAGCCTCAGAGAACGAATAATACAACCAGCACTGCAGTACTCCGGAAGATGAGATCGGCCCGGGACCAGGGTTCAATTCCCAACGCGGCAGGGTCTTGGGTCAATGTCCGCGGACTCGATAATTCTCGCCTCAGCGCCTACTCTAACCCTGGGCTCCACTCTGCAACTCTGGGCAATAGCTTGCTTAATCTTCACAATGGCCCCTTCAACGCCGGGGATGCCTGGTCTCACCTTGGGGGTGCCCAGGAGGGACCATCTCACAGGGAAAGCCAGGACGGGTTCCCCAGCGGTATACAGCGCCAGGACACTCCGAGATGGGGTAACAGTGCGCTTTACAAGTATACTTCATTTATATTTACATAGGAGACATGAATTTACACATTGATGCTATTAATAATACTGCAGCACAAGAGCTCTGTCAGGAGTTGGGTGCGTTACAGCTAGTGCTGCAATCCTCCCTCCCAACTCACCAACATGGCCACCTATTAGATCCAATTTTTGCCAAATGGGGGAGCTAACGGTTGAAAATCCTATTGCAGTCCCATGGACAGACTATTCATGGAGAAGTGTGGCTCAATGGTTAGAGTGGCAGACCCTGATGCAGAAGTCTGGCCTGGGACCAGGGTTCAATTCCCGTCTCGGAGGTTCTTGGGCTCAATTTCCTCGAACCTGATCATTCTCGCCTCGGTGCCTATTCTAATCATGAGTACAACTCTGAGCAATAGCTTGCTTAATCTACACAACGGCCCCAACAATGCTAGGATGCCTGGCTTCACCTTGGGGGTGCCCAGGAGTGGGCACCTCACAGGGAAAAGGCCAGGAAGGGATCCTCAGCGGTATTCGTACAAGCGTTGAGATGCCTCCGGGTAGTCGTGCGCTATACAAGTGCGTAATTATCATTTATTATCATTTTATTATCATTATATGATCCATTTTAGCACCAGGATTCCCAACACCCCTTTCCTGCCTAAGGCAAGGGTAGGGAGACTGCAAAGGAAATGGGCTGGATTCTCAGCAGCTAACTTTAATCATGCTCTCCAGCAGGGCGGTCCACCGGGTGGGAGTGATGCAGAATCCGCCTGCATCTTGATGGGCAACAGGATAACTGAGGCGCAAGACAGAGTGGCCCCATGGGCCCCGTGTGCACCGAGAAGACAGTCAAACTCCACCCCTTGGTTCAACAAAGAAGAGCTTGGAAAGAAGCTGGAGAGGAGACTTTTCAGATCAAAGGAGGACCACTTATAAGACCAGCCTTAAACACTACCACGCGCTCATTAGGAAAACCAGGGCTGCGTATTATAACATGAAGATAGAGCAAGCCGAAAACTCCTCTAGAGAGTTATTTATGGTTTTTAGTGAGCTATCATCATTAGCCAGAACCATGGCTCCTAGTAGCGACCCAGTGGAGTATTGTAACCGGATTGCAGACTTCTTCTTTGAGAAGGTGGAAAAGATCTATAACACCTTCCCGGAGGAGGCACACAATGGGAGATTGGAGGAGGTGGGAATATGTATCATGGAGGAAACACTCCGCCTCTCCAGTTTTAACCTCCCCTCCAGTGACGATCTCAAAAATACGGCCTTGGGCATTAGGTCTGGCCCACCAAGGGACCCTACGACTCCTAAAATGCTGAGGGAGAGTATGGAGGTACTTACACCCTATATTGGACACCTCTTAAAACTCTCCTTTGATTCAGGGGTGGTCCTACAAAAGTAGAAAGAACCGGTGGTTATCCCTAGAAAAAAAGCAGTGTGCAAGTGCGAGCCAGCTGGAGAACCTTCGACCAGTCTCGCTTCTGCCTTATTTTGCTAAAATAGCAGAAAAAGTGGTCAATACTCAACTGACTATGCACATTGACCAGCACGGCCTACTCCATACAACTCAATCGGGCTTTTGGGCCATGTACTCCACGGAGTCAGCACTACTTCTGTGTACAGAAACCATACGCAGGCACATAGATGAAGGGCAGATGGTGGCATTGGTCGTGTTGGACCTCAGTGCCGCTTTCGACACCGTCGCCCATCCAATACTCCTATAGCACCTTAAGGAAGGAGGGCTGGATAATCTGGCCTTGCAGTGGTTGAGATCTTTTCTACAGGATAGAAGTTTTTAAGTGTCCCAATGACCACACTACTCCAAGAGCATTAAGCTGGCTCAAGGGGTTTCCCAGGTTTCTATACTCAACCCTACTCTTTTTAATCTCTATATTGCCCCTCTGGCAGACATCATTGGGAAATACGGTATTAGTGTTGTGTCATATGCGGAAGACACGCAACTAGGAGTGACTCAATCCCACATAGAGGCAGCCACCACCTTCACCTTCTGTTTACAGGGGCTAACAGCCCGGATGTCGAGCAACTGACTAAAATTGAACGGCAGTAAGACGGAAGTCCTGATTGTACCACTAAGCACTGGAACCCCACCCCCAAGCTCTCCGGACGGAACCATCAGAAAACTCCTTCCTGAAAAAACTCAAAACATGGCTCTTTCAGCTATAGGACAAGCGTCACACGATCATTTGCCGCCACAGAGAGGTCCGAGTAGCCTGCAGCGCGGGGACACACTAGCTAGTGTAACCAAGCGCTTTACAAGCTCACTTATTATTTATTATTTTCAGTAGATTGTGGCTGTTTAAGTTGGAATTGACTGAATACGGCCCCTCTGAAGAGTTGGGACTTCCGCAGCGCCGCAGGGGCCTTCATTATAACCCTGCATTCATAGCTACCATTGGCCCTGAAGGACTGATAGAGCCTCTCCACCTTCCCACCCTTGATTAATGAAATTACACCTAGCAGTGCCTGATCAGTCACAGGCTGTCGAGTATGAATGTCGGGGTTTTGCATCTTGTTTCCATTGTGTGTACATGTGGTGAGAAAGGAGAATCCCTCTACTAGGCATAACATTAATATGTTACTAAAGGAGACATTGCCTGTGATGCCTCTGAAAGAGCTACATTAGTATTAATAGAGGGAACCAGAGGAAATTCCAGATTTCTGAAGGGTCCATGTTGTTTGTTGAGTAAAACGAGAGAAGCAACCAGCCTATCATTTGTTAGCCCCAGAAGGCTTCAATTTATATTACCAAACAACCCAGTCTCAGACTATTTTTCAGGCAAACGGCTGGTTTATCAAGCTTCACATCTGTGACCAACGAGGGAGTCAGCTAGGCACCGTCACAGTCTGTTTATGTAGGAGGGTGAGGGCTATACTACGTAAAGATAGAATCTGTGCATGTATGGTTCTAAAGTTTTCTAAGTCCAAGTGTGATTAAACCATCCACTCCATGTGTTTTCATGGCATTTTGGGATTTTTGTCCTGGGCTATAATGTGATAAACAGGACTACAAGTACCGGAAGTCAAAGCAGGCAATTGGAGACAGTGAGTTTCTGGTGCATAGACCTCAAAAATCGTGAGACTCTGTGAATCTTGACTGATAGTTTTTTTTTTAACAAAATGTTATTGTTTACAGAACAAATCCTTTCAGTTGGCATCCATTCTTATACAATAAACTCAATTTCTGTGCAGAACAACTTTAAGCTAACATTCCCCCACTCCTCCTGTTTCTTCCCTCACCTTCCCTGGCGTGTCCCGGCGGGTATTACTACTAAGTAGGCGACAGCATATCGACATGTCACCTTGCAATCTTTCGTTTTTTAGTTCAGCCATATTTTATTGTACATTTTCCAAAACAAACAGGGAAACATGGACAGTAATAAGGTACCCATGCCTTATTACGAAAAGCCCTGGGTGTAGAAATGTGAACGGGTGGACTGTTACATATGACAAAGCCCAGGAAACATGTACAATTAAGAGCAGAGTAACCTATGGTATATGCACCAACCCATGTAAATGACTGGTTGGGGAAAAAAATGATTAATAAGAAAAAGATAAAGAAACAGAAAACCTAATAGGTGTAGAATCAGGTGATATGTGTAGGAAGGCGGAACCTAAGGAGGCTTTAGAATATGTAGGTGTAGATGTGGATTGAGGAGTATATTCTCATCACGCCAGGAATCAAGTCTGTTGCTGTGTCTGATGATTGAACATCTAGGGAGAGTAGCGACTTGAGAGGGCAAGTGACTGGTGTCAGGGATTTTAGGGAGTGGTTACCCCGTTAGGACTTCACGGTAGTTTAGAGGTAGCAAAATAATTGTGGAGAGAGTCCCAAATAGAGGTGTTGCGCACTATCCACAGGGAGTTTTGCCGGGAGGTGTTATCTGTACCTCTTAGGAAGGAGACCCAGTTTAGCCAAGAGCAAAAAGAGGTGGCCGCAGTGTTCTTCCAGTTAGATAGAACTGTTTTACAGGCAGCAGTAAGAAGAATGTCAATTAAGAGGCTATCTTTACGTGAACTGATACTTGGGTCAAGGAAACCTTTGATTAGGATTAGGAAGTTCCGTTCTAGATGGACCCTACAGATGGAGTGAATAAAGTGAAATACAGAGTCCCAGAATGGTGAAACCTCGCTGCAGTGAAAGAGGAGGTGGGGAAGATCTTCAGTCAGGTCATTACAGTTCCAGCAAGCTGGATTATCTCTGAGGGAGAGTTTATGAAGACGAGCCTGAGTCCAGAAGGTCCTGTGTAGTAGCCAGAATTTCGTCTGTGGAAGGACTGAAGAGTTATTTTTATGAGACTACTGACTTCCATATTAGGTGCCAGGACTCCAACGAAACCGACTCTGTGGGGTCCCACTTTGTTTGGAGTTTTGAGGGCAGGATAGCAGACTTAGGTTTTAGTAGGTGATAGAACTTGGAGGCCTGGTGACCTTATTTATTAAAGGTTAGGATGGTTTTGACAAGAGATGGGTCTTTAGTTTGGGGTTTTAGCTTAGATAGACTGACTTTAAGCTTCAGGAAATTGTTCTGTAAGTTAAAGCGGCATTATAGTTCCCTAATGGACAGTGGTGATTGTGGGGGCCCTCGATCCTTCAAGAAGGGATTGCCCATAGATGCCCAGTGCGGCCACCAGGGAGAAGAGCTCTGAATTCTAATTTTGGTGTTGTTCCATAGAGAGGATATATTCGAGTTGGAGATCGAGGTTTCCAAAATTCTATCAATTTTTAAGAGGGCTCTTCAAGGCCACTCGGTGACTTTTTGGTAGTTTTTTGACGGGTGGATGGCGGGAGGTGCGCTTTATCTGGAGTTATATCACACACAAGCCACACATTAGTATAGGCAGGTGCAGTGGTTCCATCCCTGAATGGAGATGGTGGGTGTAATGTAATGGGGGTTGCAATTCTAGGGTCTCCTGCTGTAGCGTATCTGATTCTTCTTATTTTTTGTCTTTATTCTCACAGGTGACACTGCACATTTGCTTTCCTATATGTAACTTATTGTTGTATTCAAGTGACTAGACAATTATGTGATTGTAAGCAACTGGCTGGTATTTTGTATTGTTTGTTATTCTATGCAAAATGGCAATAAAGATTTTTTTTTTAAAAGAAGACATTTAAGAGGGCTCTTTTGGTGTTGTTGAAGATGTATTTACCAGTGGCGGGGGTTTGGGGATGCTTGTTAAGAGAGAAATCGGCTGAAACTTGCTAGGAATTTCCCTCTCAATCGATAGCCATGTGGGGGTGTAGTCCGGAGATTGAGTGAACCAAAGGGACCCCTGTCTGGCCAAATTAACACCTCTGAGGTGAACCGTTAGGCACAGTTTTTTTATAGAAATTATGGGTTGTTTGTTTTGCCAAATAAATTCATTTATTAATCTATCAGCCTTTTGTATGGAATCATCTGATAGAGCTAGAGGAAGCACGTTCGTGAGGTAGTAAATTATGGAGGTGATCATCATTTTGATGGTCTCAATGCAGCCTTCATCTGAGGAATTTAGGGTCTAATAGAGCTTCAACCTTCCTCAGTGTTTGAGATTCATTATGATCAAGAGATTCAAGGATATCCAAGTTCAATTCCAGTCCCAAGTATTTAACAAACTTTGGTTGCCAGGAAAGACCTGTGGGTTAGAAGAGGGTACTGGAGCAAAGATTATTCAGAGCAAGGATTTTAGGCTTGTCTTTGTTAAGTTTGTAGTTCGAGACATGGGCATATTCTTCTGTGGTCTGGAGCAAGGGAGGGATGGACTGGGTGGCGTTTTCTGTAATAATTAAGATATCATGAGCGTAAGCCACGACTTTCACTTCAGCACTATTGAAGGAGATACCATGGATGTGGGGGTTATTTCTGATCTTATGCAGTAGAGGTTCTAGGCTCACAATGAATAGTGACGGCGAAAGGGGGCAGCCTTGTCTTGTACCTCTTTCTAATTTAAGTGATGGTGAAAGTAGACCTCCAGATCTAATTTTAGCTGACAGACCGCTATAGAGAGCCATGATCATCTTGGTGAAGGTTCCCTTAAGTTGAATTTCTGAAAAGATTCACGTAGCAAAGTCCAAGAAACCCTATGGAATGCTTTTTCAGCATCAAGAGTAATTGCAACTGTTTTGGTGGAGGCTGTCTTGACCTTTTCAATAACGTGGCAAAGGAGACAAGTGTTTTCATTGGATAGTCTATGTTTCATGAAACCCACTTGTGAGTGACCAATCAGCCGGGGGAGAAGAGGTTCCAGCATCTTGTAGAGTATATTGGTGTAAATCTTTGACTCTAGGTAAATTAGAGAAATTGGCCTATAATTTTTAACCTACTTCAGGTCTTTCCCCTCTTTGGGGATTACGATAATAGTGGCTTCACTAGTGTACCGGATAGAGTACCGGAGTCAGCGAAGTATTTGAAGAGGGTTAAAAGGGTCAGGTTAAGTATATGAGCAAAGGTTTTGAAAAAGGTAGTTGTGTATACATCTGGACCAAGGGCTTTATGTGATTTTTTTATTGGTCGGAGATGGTCGGGAGAGGAATGTCTCTGAGATAATCTATGCAGGAGGATGCCGTGATCATCTGGCTATAGAGATTGGTAGAACTATTTAAGAGTTTCTAGTATTTTCTGTGGTCTAGTGGGTGATGTTATCTTTGTCAGTAAGGGAGTCGATTCCCTTGTTATCCTGCTTATGTTTTAAATAGGAGGCTAGGGTTTTCACTGTCTTGTTTGCATCTCATAGTTTAAACTTTTCTATTTGTTGACCCATACTCCTGCTTTTTTGCTTAGGATTCTTTTTTTTTAAACAGTTCTTTATTCAGTACATTTTTACATTAGTCCCTTCCCAGCTTTAGTCCCTCCCCACCCATGCCCAGCCAGCTTATACATTTTTTTTTTCCTTCCTTTCTTTTCCCTTCCTTTATGGTCAATAAATTTTTTTTAAAAAACACATAAATATAAACACTTATTTCACTAGTTTTTGCTGAATATGAAAACATATAATGAATAACATATTAGCACATTATTAAAGAAAAAGGAAGAGGAGAAGAAAAGAAGAAAAAAAGAAGTAACTAGATTATTAGCTCGATAAATTATATAAGTTGAGTATATTTATTTTCTATTTCCATACTCATTCGTCCATTCGTTAGCATGTTTATTAAATCATGTTATTTTCACATGATTTATAAGTTACTTGCTGCCTATCATTATTCGTTATTCGTTATTTTGCAGCCAATTAGTTAGGGGGCCCCAAATCTCGAGACCCCTTTTTTTCCTTTGTAGCCCCTTCCTCCTGTATATAGCTATTTCTAGGCTATAGCTAGCTAAGAGTCTTGATCGCCACTGTTGAAATAACGGAGGCGTGGGATCAAGCCATCCAGTTGCCAGACAGATCCTAAAGATGGCCATAGATATGGATATCAAGCCCTGTGTTTCTCTGGATCTTAAACCTTGTTCTAATCCCAACATTATTTCTGTTGTCGTGATAAAGATTGGACTTTGAAAGATTTCAGAAAGAAATTTAGAGATTTCTGATCTGATAGTAGTTAGTGAATGGCATGTGGCAAATATGTGTACTATATCGGCAGCATGTGTAGCACATTTTGGACAATTCGTACCTTTCCCTATACTCCATTTAGCAATCTGAGACGGTGTATAATATAGTTGAAAGAAAGTCTTATAATATTGAGCCTGTAATTTCGTGGATATTAGTGATGTTTGAGAGAATTGAAATGCTGATTGTACGTCGTCTATAGTGACGTTTAGTTTATTTTGCCATTTGAGACTATGTCTATCCAGATCATCTGGTAGCAGTGAGATTAATGTTTTATAAATATCTCCTATTTTAATAGTGGTCTTGCCTATAATTTCCTCTATTATTGAGACTTCATGAAACTCGGCCCTACCTCCCCCTTTTTTAGTTATGAAATCTCTAATTTGGAGGTATTTGAAAAAATCCCTATGTTCAAGCCCAAATTCCATCTTTAGTTCTTCAAAAGATTTAATAGCCAATGGTGAAAAAAATACCCCCAAATGTGTAATTCCGGTATTGATCCATCTGATCGTGCATGCATCATGAAATATTCCTGGGAGGTTATGATTTCGGATGAGACTAGTGTAATACGAGTATCTGCCAATTCCTAGTAATTTACGGATGTTAGACCAAGCATTGTAGATACCGAACAAAGTTTTAAATCGGACTTTTTTGAAGTGATTGTCATATGTTAGTCGCCATAAATGGTCACTTGTTTCTGTTCCCAGAATAAGTCTGCAAGGAGAAGGAGCTTCCCCTTTAATAATCGCAGAATCATCCGACATAAGTAAGCCTTTGCTGTAGCTCAACAATGAAGCCCACCAATATATTTTAAGATTTGGGGCTGCAAGACCCCCTCTCATTCTCGGAAGTGAGATGTGCTTATATGCTCGACGAGTCTTTTGATATCCCCATATGAATCGAGAAAAAAGCGTTTCAATTTGTTTGAATATTTGTGTATCAAAATTTAAACATATAGTACGAAAAAAATATAAAAACTTCGGTAAATATATCATTTTAATTACATTGCATCTCCCTATAAGAGTTAAATGTAAATTGTTTAGTCTGCTCAAGCTGTCCGATGATTGTTTTAGGAGAGGATCTATATTAATTTTGACGAGTTCGTCTAAGTTAGATGTGATATTAACGCCGAGATATGTAGCATTTCTGACAATTCTTTCATCTATTAAATTTATATTCTTGTTGATTATTATCTGGGTTTTATTTTCGTTTAAATTATATCCAGAGATTTCTCCAAAACATAAGGCCTCTTCTTCTAGCAGTTTTATTGTAACATATGGATTACTTGTAGTGATCGCGATGTCATCGGCGTAAGCTAATATTTTAGTATTTCCTTTCGATGTTTTTATTGGTAAAATATTTTGATTACATTCTAGTTTACTGATAAAGGGATCGATGAATATTGCAAATAATAGGGGTGAGCATGGACATCCTTGTCTGGTTCCCCTGGTTATTTTAATCTTGCCCGTCATTCCGCCATTTATCATCACAACGGCTTCTGGTTTATAATATAAACTCTGAATAGCATTGATGAATTTGCTTAGGATTCTATTGTATTCATAATTCTTTTTGGTGACGTTTAAGAGGGTTTGGGGGTTCAAATTAGATATGTGGTCTGTCTCCAATGATTTAATGTATTTTTCTAGGTTCAGAAGTTCTTCATTATGTTCTTTATTAATTTTGGATTGGATGTTAATGAGGGTCCTTCGTACCGTAGCTTTCAGAGCCTCCCAGTGGTTGGAAGGGGAGGTACCTTAGATTAAAATGTCTTTCAGGTAGTTTAGAATAGTTGTTTCAATCCCCTCCTTTGAGGACCTATTGTAGCGATATCGACACCTATCCCTTATTCACTCTTGGTTGATTCACCTTATCTTACTTGGGGTAGTTACATTAGTACCAGTGAAGGAAAGAGATATGGCCGAGTGGTCTGAAATTTGTCTAGTCAATGTGTCAGTTTGATCGATTAGCTGAATATGTGGTTTGGATATCAATGGGTAGTCTATTCAGGAACAAGACATATGGGGGTTAGAGAAGTAGGTGTAGTCCATGGTGTCTGTGTGTTGAAGTCTCCAGGCATCATAAAGACCGACTCTGGTGCATAGCTTGTGTAATGATTTGTCTGCCCTAGATGGTTGAAGGGAGGACCTGGGCTGTCTGTCAATTGTAATATCCATGGGGAGGTTGAAGTCGCCACCCAGAATAATAAGGACACTGATCAATCAATCAGTCATACCATTTGTAAAGCGCACTACTTACCCGTGATGGTCTCAAGGCGCTGGGGGTGGGGAATGCTGCTACTGCTCGAAAAGCCAGGTCTTGAGGAGTCTTCTGAAGGTTAGCAGGTCTTGGGTCTGCCGTAGGTGGGTGTGGAGGAAGTTCCTGGTCTTTGTGGCGAAGTGGAAAAATGATCTGCCGCTGGAGGTCGCTCTTTGGATACGGGGGAGGGCAAGGTCAGTAGAGCGGAGCTGGCGGGTAGGCGTGTGGAAGCTGAGTCGTCTGTTGAGGTACGCTGGTCCGGTGTTGTGAAGTGCCTTGTGTGCATGGGTGAGGAGCTTGAAGGTTATCCTCTTGTTGATGGGGACCCAGTGCAGGTCTATCAGGTGGGGTGTGATGAGGCTGCGGCGAGGGATGTCGAGGATCAGGTGTGCAGAGGCATATTGGATGCGGTGTAGCTGTTTCAGGAGTTTGGCAGAGGCTCCTGCGTAGAGGGCATTTCCGTCATCTAATCTGCTGCTGACGAGGGCCTGGGTGACGGTTCTTCTCGTTTCGGTGGGTATCCACTTGTAGATCCTGCGGAGCATTCGGAGGGTGTTGAAGCAGGAGGAAGAGACGGTGTTGACCTACTTGGTCATGGATAGGGTGGAGTCGAGGATGACCCCTAGGTTGCGTGCATGGTCGGTGGGTGTTGGGGCTTCTCCCAGTGCTGTCGGCCACCAGGAGTCGTCCCAGGCCGAAGGGGTGGATCCTAGGATGAGGACCTCCGTCCGAGTTCAGCTTCAGTTGGCTGTTCCTCATCCATTCAGCGACGGCTTTCATTCCTTCATGGAGGTTGGTTTTGGCGGTGTGGGGTTCTTTGGTGAGGGAGAGGATCAGCTGAGTGTCATCGGCATAGGAGATGACGTTGAGGTTGTGCAGTCGGGCGACGTGGGCGAGAGGTGCTATTTAGATGTTGAACAGCGTTGGGCTGAGGGATGAGCCCTGGGGTACGCCGCAGATGATCTTGGTGGCTTTGGAGCGGAAGTGGGGAAGGCGGATGCTCTGTGTTCTGCCGGAGAGGAAGGAGGTGGTCCAGTCCAGGGCATTCTCTTGGATCCAGGCGTCGTGGAGGCGTGTTCATAGTGGGTGGTGGCAGACCATGTCAAAAGCGGCTGACAGGTCCAGAAGGATAAGGGCCGCTGTTTCTCAGTTGTCTAGCAGGGTCCTGATGTCATCGGTGGCGGCGATGAGGGCAGTTTTGGTGCTGTGGTTGCTGTGGAACCCGGACTGGAAAGGGTCCAGGATGCTGTTCTCCTCGAGGTAGCGGGTCAGTTGTTTGTGGATGGTCTTCTAAATGACCTTCACCGGGAAGGGAGCAGGGAGATGGGCCGGAAGTTCTTGAGTTCCTTGGGGTCCGCCTTGGGTTTCTCGAGTAAGGCGTTGATCTCGGAGTGCTTCCAGCTCTCTGGGAAGGTTGCTGTCTCAAAGGAGATGTAGATGACTTTCCGGAGATAGGGTGCAATGGCTGTGCTGGCTTTGTTGAAGATATGGCGTGGCATGGGTCTGACGGAGATCCGGAGTGAATGGTGCTCATGATCATGATGGTGTCATCATCGTTAATATTTGTCCAGGAGAGCAGGCAGTTGGTGCGGATGGTGTTCGTGGGGCGGGGGTCTCGGTGGTTGTCGGGGCGGTCGTGGATGTTTGCGATCTTGAGGTGAAAGAAGGTGGCCAGCGAGTCGCACAGGTCTTGCGAAGGTGAGACACCGTTGGTGTTTGAGCTGGGAATGGAGAGTTCCTTCACGATGTTGAAGAGCTCTTTGCTTTTGTGTGCATTGTTGTCTAGGCAGTCTTTTAAGGATGTCCTTTTGACGGATCTGATGAGGTGATGGTGTCTGCGGGGAGTGTTCTTGTGGGCTGCGATGATGCCCAGTGTTCGTTCACTGAGCCGGTTCTTCTCCAGTTTTTGGCAGGTTTGCTTGGAAGCCTGGAGGTCTACAGTGAACCAGCTGGCTTTCTTGCAGGTGTGACTGTTGGAGGGCTTCTTGAACATGGCGAGGGTGTTGGCCCCATCGTTGATCCACTGGTTGAGGTTGCGGGCAGCGGTGTCGGGGTCGGCGGGTGGGCTCCGGGCGAGGGTGGTGGTTAGCTGGTCTTTGGTGACTTTACTCCAGCAGCGGCCAGGCATCTGTTGGGTGCAGTGGTGCGCGTTGGGCTTCTTGAAGGTGAAGTGAATGCAGCGATGGTCGGTCCAGTGGAGTTCGGTGGTGTGGTTGAAGGAGACGTGGGGGCTTGCGGAGAAGATGGGGTCAAGAGTGTGACCGGCAGAGTGGGTGGGTGTTGTGACGAGTTGTCTGAGTGCAAGGTTGGCTAGGTTGTCGATCAGGGTGGTGGAGTCGGTGTCATTGTTGTTTTCGAGGTGGTAGTTCAGGTCACCGAGGAGGATGTAGTCGGTGGAGGCGAGGGCGTGTGTGCTGACGAAGTGGGCGATGGACTCACTGAACTGTGGTCGGGGTCCAAGGGCCTGTAGAGGAGGGTTCCTCTGAGGGTGGTGTTCGGGTCGGTGTGGATCTGGAAGTGCATGTGCTCGGCGGTGCTGAGGCTGTCGTCAGTGTTGGTCTAGACTCTGAAGGTGTTCCAGTGGACGATGGCGATTCCACCTCCTACTCCGCTGGTGCGGTCCCTGTGGGTGATCTTGTAGCCTTCCAGGACGGCTATGGCGATGTCAGGTGCAGAGGCAGGGTTCAGCCAGGTCTCCGTCAGGAAGGCGATTCTGGGGAGGTTGAGTCGAGTAGGTCCCAGAGTTCAACGGCGTGTTTGTGGGCAGAGTGGGTGTTGAGGAGGATGCATCTGAGGTAGTTGGGTTTTTTCCTGGTTGGCGGCTTGGTGGGCGGATGCTGGTGAAGCTGCAGTTCCGGCAGGTGAAAGGTCCGTGGGTGTGCTTCGGGCGGCCAGGGCGCAGGTGTGTGATCATCCGGTGTTTAGTACGTGGAGGGTGCTGGCATCGTAGTGGTGTCGGGCGCCGTGGCGGTTGCGGGGGCCACGGGTTCTGGTGCTGGGCATGGTCCAGGCACAGATGGGCACAGAAGGGCTTGCCTTAAGCGCCAGCGGTGCGCCCGTTGCATGCTCCCTCCATATAAGGGGAGTTGGGAGGGAGGAGCAGCTGGGAAGCAGGAGCGGGGTGGCGAATGGGTGAGCAGGGACGCAGTGGCGGGAAGAGCGGGATAAGAGAAGGGTGACGGATGGTGGGGGACACAGAAGGCAAGCACAGCACAGAAACAAGCGGGGGGAAAGAATGAAATAAGGCAATCAGCAACAAGACAAGTACAAAATAAATTAGGCAATCAGCAACAAGACAAGTACAGTCAAAGCAGTCCAAAGCAGTACAGCAGAGTGAGAAAGCACCAGTACAACCTGAGGCAGTACCGCGGTTTGGGGAGCGACCTGCCTGACAGGAATTTTGCTCAGGGGAATTGTTAGAGAAACCCAGATCTCAGGATCATCCGTATTCCGGCCGTATACATTGAGTACATGGAAATGCCTTGAGCTTTTTGTGAAATTCGTTAGGACCCATCTTCCATTATTACCAATCACACATGATTCGGTTGACAGGCCTGAGTTCTTGCATATTAAAGTGGCCACCCCGCCTTTCTTACTTTCACTGGTCGAGTCAATTACGTCAGCAATCCAACTCTTTTTAAAGGTCACAAGCCCACCTTGGGCCATTTTTAGGTCTCGTAGCGAAAACAGCGCGTAAGCGCTGTGTCTCGCCAGAGATCTTTTGTTGCTGACTCTGCTTCCCAGGAGACAGCACCTGGCCGGGCGCATCTCGCAAAAGGCGATCGGCGCAGGCCACGCGCACGCGAACGCGCTCGCCGTGTCTGTCTCCTGGGAAGCGCATACATACACAGGCACACTTCCCCCTGCACGCATGCGCACACACAGACACACACACACACGAGCGCACATATACGCACGCACACATACAGAGACCCCCGTCGCGCGCACACACACACACACGCTCGCACCCACAAGCGCACCGCCCCCCGTCCCACTTACCGCCAGTCTGGTATTCTGTAGGCTCCGCGGGGCTCCGCCCGAGGGAGAGCCCCGCGTCACCGTGAATTATGTCCGCCTTCCAGCGCGTGGAAGATCCGGGGCCAATGGACTCCGAGAACGAGGCTGACGTCACAGCACCCCTCCCCGCCCCCTCCGCCGCCGCCGGACGACGCAGACTGCCATTTGAGCCGTGAAACCCCTTGTTACATGCATTAGCAAAAGTTCTCCCGCTTTGTTGCAAACTGCTTTGGGTGTTGCAACATTGTACAGCCTTCTTCCATCAACCTCACTTCAAGACACCAAGAGTTGTGGGGGGATTCACTGAAGGAACTCTTAAAACGCCACACACAGGCGCATGAAAGGGACCTCGGTTACTTTAGACAGGTCTCTACGCAGGTAGGACACTTCTTACCCCATGAGCCTCCATCATTCCTTATCCGCGATATCTAAAACCTGCCTGCTGCAGCTACGTCCCTCTTCAAACCTACAGGTGGAGCGTTGCCTACATCGCATTACACGAGCTTACCTGCACATCCCCGGGGAAGTAAACCACATGGTGAGGGGTTGTTCCCCGTAGCAGCAGCAACTCGTTGGTCCTGTGGGGGTTAGAGCCCGGCACAGCCGGCAGTCTGATGGCGGAGAGCGTGCTTATAGTTCGGCACTGCAGCACCCGCACAGCACAGCAGAGCACTGCTCGCACTGGGCTTAAACGCAGGGCAAAGGTGCACCATCGGCCAAGGGGCGTGGCTTTACATTGCCACACCAAACGCCGACGGAACGCGCATTTGCACAGGTCCAGCCATAGCAAACACGCGCCAACGACTCTTCTCATTACTTCTGAAAGATCGATCCGCATCTGAGCCAATGACACAAAAAATGGACTGTAAGGCCAAACCCCTTTAGAATGAGAATGTTGAAAGAGACGAGGGACACGGGATATAGACGTGTTAGTATCATGGAGTATGTGAAGTATAGTGTAAGCCACCGTACTCTCCCCCGATACATGGAAAGCAATTTGGTGGGGAGCTGGTCTGGATCTTGGAGGTACAGTAGGCGGTAAAGTAGTTCCCCCATTTATATAGCGAATGCACGCATTGCGGCGTTTTGCTGAAGTCGTTTGCTCATATCATGGAGCAGCATAAGTATTTTTTTTTCCAGTACCGCGTTCCAATTTCAGCTGAAATCGTGTTACGAAGTACTGATACGCGTGTGGATTTATTGCATGTTTGCCCCAGGGAAGGCGAGCTTTCATGCAAATGGCCAATTTGTATTAACAGAAGCAGACACTATGGTCGGTTGTTTTATAACTTTCCATCCTTTCATTCATTACCATATTTAAGAGAACTTCGAAATGCACGACTTCAGGATGTGTGCTGTACAAAAACTTATCATGTGTTTGATTAATGTATTATAGTAACCCCTGTCATCCAAAGGGTTTACATAACCACATCTTCTCACCTGTCCTGCTTACAACAATCGACCCCTCTCGCCAGCCCTGCTTCTAACCACCTTATCTTGCCTGCTCTGCTTATAATCGGCCCCTCTCCTCTGCCCTGCTTACATCCACCCCCCCTTCCATGTGTACAACATCCGGCCCCTCTCCTCTGCTTCCAACCACCTCATCTCCCCTGCTTCCAACCACCTCATCTCCCCTGCTTCCAACCACCTCCTCTCCCCTGCCTTCAACAATGGACCTCTCTTCGCTACTCTGCTTACAACCACCACCTCTCACTTGCCCTGCTTACAAACGGCATCACTCAGGGGCACCACAACATCACTATACGCTACCAAAATGCTTATAAGTACAACAGTAACTTGCAATATTATTATAATATAATATTTTTGCCAACATTGCTTAATATTTTGCAACAGCTATCATCTTGCAAATCATCTTTATACACCAATACAGACTTTGCTAAAAATTTAATGCAACACATTGTCATATACAATAGCAATAACTCAAACTTTAATGCTGCGAGACCTATTGCATTGCAAATGCTTGTTGTCTCTTGCAATAGGATTACGTCCGGTATCAATTTAAAGAGGTAGTTTTAAATTTTTTTCCTTTTGATTTGGTGGTTAAAACCCTTGACTTTAAAGGATATAATTTTTAAATTTCTGTAAAGTGGGGAGTTAGATATAATGAAGCGATGCACTCATGGCTATCTGAGTGCAAGGATAAGCTACAGGATAACGAGCACTTGAAAGTGGATGAAAACAGGGTAGAGAATATGGTGCAGTTCACAAGTAACCGGGAAATATATAAATCTGGATGCTGTATCAGCGGGGTGAATATGAACACATGTGTTAGCAATGTACCTACAGCTAAAGGAGGAAAAAATGAAAAAGAAAAAACATGGGAGAGGAAGGAACTCCAATACAAACACCCTCAACCCCCCTCCCATCCCACCCCACCCACCAGCCCCAAATGTTGTATAAGAGGGAGATGACAGCAGGTGAGAGCAGCAAGTGATGGCAATAATAAACAGCAAACAAGTATTCAGCTTGTGGAATCATGCGAATACAGATGTACGTTGTTACGATGAGTGGTATTACCACGCGTACCGTTACAACGCGTATTTTACAACGCAAGTCGTTACCACGACTTGCGCTGTAGGGGTGCGGACTTAGGAATAGTTTAATTTACTATTCCAACACCAGCCTACGTACAGTAGGGAAGGTGTTGGAATAGTAAATCTACTATTCCTTGTCCTTTAGCGCCCTTCAGCGCAAGTCGTGGTTACGACTTGCGTTCTAAAATACGCGTTGTAACGGTACTGCGGGGTAACATCCGCGTCGTAAAGGATGTTCCCCTGCGAATACAGTACATGGAATCATGCGAATGGAAGAGAAGAGTGGGTTGCAGCATTAAGCAATAAGGGAGGGCAACACACTCTAAATGTCACGTGGTAACATCAGTATTGATACTGTTTCTCACGGACCAAAACAGCAGACCCAAGGGATCTGCAAACAGTGTAGTGGAAAAAGTCAACTGGACTGTGGCAGTATGGTACGGTACAAAATGATACAGGCTTATAAATCCAATCAGAACTACCCCCACACCTTGTTAGAGTTAGAGTAATACAGCAGTGCAAAAATACCATAATACAGAAGACAAAAACCTCAACTTGTGTGCTTTAAGGTCCACTAGGAAACATTTTACATAAAAAGACTAAATAGAAAAGGATATGTAACATATAGCCCCTGTACAGGATGCATCATGGCTTGGTTGAGGGAGCAAGACCAGTGTCCATCATGGTAGATCCTCTGTTGTCTAGAAACAGACAAAGGTCCTTTGGGTTAATAAAGGTGTGGCTTTTTCCCCTATCAGTAACTTTGAATTTTGCCGGACTGATGAACCAGGATTGAAGGCTTAAAGACTTGAAACTGGGTCTGATAGCAAGGAATCCTTTCCTTGTTTCCAATGTTGGTCTTGATTAGTCTTGAGAGACGTAGATTTTGTGGCCCTTCCAGAGGATATGGTTGTTTTGCGCACGTAGTGGAGTATCATCTCAGCAAGTTGAAATCTTAGAGGATGGCATGCGATCTGCCTGGTGACGTTGCTACCAGCTGACCTCATTTTGATATACACATACCAAATTTTGATATACGAATAGCTAGCTCACTTTGATATACGCATGGCTCACTTTTATATATGGGTACCTCATTTTGATATACGTATACCTCCATTTGATATACGCATACCTCATTTTTGATATACGCGGATCTCACTTTGAAATATGCATATCTCACTTTGATATACATATGCCTCTTTTTAGGCATCATCTTCATTCTAAGGTTGAGACCGACTCCCAGCTCTAAACATTGCACTAAGGCTCTTAGCTTACAATCTCACTGCAGGCTAGGGGAGGGGCGGAGAACTGGTGCTTTTTAGTATGTAATCCTTAAATGGAATTAGCCTTCAAATCACACAATAGCTTGCTCTTTCTCTCTCTTCTCACTCCCTTTCTCTCTCTTTCGCATCCACTTTTTCCTTTTGCTGATCTCCCTCTCCCTTTCTCCCTCTCCTTTTTGTTTAAGGCACAGTCCCTCCCTTATCCTCCTTTCTCCAGAGACATAGAACACATACAACAAACGAAACCAGGAAAGTACCTTTTAAAAAATTGGATTAGCAAATATAAACCTTGACCAAACCCTGGGTCAACATTTTTCCAACGTGATTCATGCAACCGCAAAACGGGTGGACTGCAAACTGTACAACTTGTATAGTAAGTGCAGCTACACGCAGGCTGCAAAGAGTGCACTAATTGTACCACAAGTTTAGTGTAGCTAAACACACAGAGTGCAGACACTTTACTATTTGTGTCATGTTCTTGGTACAAGCATAGTAGACTGCTACATGTGAAGACTTTGTTCC
This sequence comes from Lissotriton vulgaris, assembly GCF_964263255.1. NCBI lineage: Eukaryota > Metazoa > Chordata > Amphibia > Caudata > Salamandridae > Lissotriton > Lissotriton vulgaris. The sequence goes on from NC_141686.1 coordinate 110,456,157, forward strand.
ATTGGGCCGGTGTGTCATCCCATTCCCATCCCATTATGTTGTCGAGAGCACCAACACTCCTTCTAGCCGGACCTAACAAACTTTCATCACATCCAAGATGCCACCTGGGAATGGCTAAGTAGAAACCATGAGTATTTTCTAAAGGCATGGGTACTGCCTACTGTAGAAATGCTTCTAATGAACAAGGAAAGAAGTGGGAGAGACATCACAGTTGCACCCTGAGAAAAACTATACAGTCTTTACAAGAGTTCAGCTACACCTGCTAGGCAGAATGAAACCAAAAATGTTTAGTAGGCGTCACAAGCTCTTCTCATGCTACCAAAGGCGAACAAGCACCAATCGGGACAGCCCTAGTCAGAACATGGGACAGAACTCACACAGGCAGGCACTCTCTTGACACGTGAGGATGAGAGATGCAACTGTATGGTAAGTTGCTGTCCTCAGCCTGCTCCGTCTTACTTTTCTGTCCTCACACCTCCATGCAAGATGAATATTTTTCCTAGACTCTAGGGCCCTTTTCTACTTTACATATGGAGGCATTCTTCTGAACTTCTAGAATTTCCTCCCAGACAACTTCCACTTTCATTATAAGTTGTGATGTATATATGTGTGTGTGTTTATATATATATATATATTCACTGAAAAAAACATAGGTTTCACACACGTTATAGTTAGGAATTAGCATTTAAAAAACCTTAGAAATTCACTGAAAAAACATATGTTTCACACATGTTATAGTTGTGGACATTATAACTCGCGTGCCCGCAACGCACTGCTGATGACGTCACATCTAACATCACTCATGACATGGTCAGTGACATCACTCATGACATCACTGATGACAGCTTCTGAACAAGAGGGCGTGCCGGTACTTGGTGCTTGCAACTCCGAGATAAACATCACAGCCAAACCACTTCTCCCAAGACAGAAGGGGCCGACACATGCTCGGTGAGGTAAAGGGACTTTAATTTGCCAGTTCCATCTGCGGACAACATACTTACCTGCCGCCACCGCCGAGAGTCATTTCAGGCCACAAAAAGAACTCGCCAGAGCTGACGCCCAAGCCGCCACCGCCCAGAGTCTAAACCGGGCATTGGTAACCGCGCCGCCGCTCCGGGAGGACTACAACTCCCGGCAGGCCTCGCTGCGGCGCGTGGAAGTGACGCGGAACGCGCCAGCAGAGCGCAGACACCGGCATAAAGGGAGGAGGAGACCCGCGTCGCGGGACGCGAGCGGAACGCCCGGGGCGAAGCCCGGGCAAAGGGCGGGCCCTCTACGGCCCTCATCGGCAGGAGGAGGCAGGGGCTGGGCCAGAAACCCTGCATAAGGCTCACGAGTCATCCTACTGTCCAAGTAAGACTGTATTGTTTGTGATACATAATTCCCTGTGTGTTTGAGGAGTCCTTGCTCTTCGTTATAATCATCAGTATGTCTAAAAAGGGAGCTGCACCACCAGCTAACACAATGGAAAACTACATGGTGCAAACAGTGAAAAAAATTAACCTACAGAGGAGAGAATCCCTGGGTCTGAGTCAGTCACCTGACCTACACTGTTTGTCCCCTTCTCTAACCCCCTCACCTGATGACTTAGTTCCCCTGCAGACTCTTCCTGATGCCTGTTCTAATTGCCCCACCACGCAGGAATCAGGCACCTTAAATGATAATATGTTGTCTGGACCCGAGGTTCTCATTGTGGAGCATGGAAATAATTCTGACAGTGATTTGGATCAGGAAAATCGTGTTGACCCTACAGATGAAGATATTTCTATCTCTGAACAAACTTCCCGGTTAGACAGTGCGAAAACCAAAAACCCGCCGAAACGGGGGGGACTAAGATCTGGGACTAGGAGGAAGAGGATAAACACTCCAAAAGTTAACCTGAAGGAAGTTGGAGGGGGAAGTGTTAAGTCTAATGACAGCCATGATGAGGACCTGTTTGACAGAATTGCTGACTTAATAGATAGTAAAATCAAATCCATTGTTAAACCATTATTCACTAAAATTGATAAATTACAATCTGAGGTCAAAATGCTGGGAGGGCAGTTGAATAAACTAACAGAGGGTGTTGATAATGTCACGATGTTGGTAACAAACCTGGACAATAATATTGGAGAAGTTGATGATCAGGAGGGGGAGAATACAGATGATGTATCAAATAACCCGCCACCTCAGTTTCCAGACCCAAAAACTAATGGAACCAATAATAATAGAGGGGACGGTCATTTAACGGTTGAGATACCCACTGCACAAGCTCAGCCAACTGACCCTCTTCAATTTATAGTCGAAGCCTCACCTGTTGTTTTAGTACTGGCAAATGTACCACCCTTAGAAGCCGGTACTGAAGAATCCCCTTCCTCTCTGTCTAATAAAGCCTTGCAGTGGCTCACAACTAACATGAGGTTAGCCCCAGGGGGGGGTCAACAGCTGGCTCAAGAGATTAAAACTGCTAAAAGGGTTTCATGGCTAGGAAATCGCCCCAAAAAATTTAAGGGGGATTGTGTGGCAGTAAGCTTCTCACACTCTGGTGTGTTGCCAAACATCCTCATTAATTTACTCCCACCCCAACGCAGGCAGGGTTCTGTTGTACCATTAACTTTGAAGTTCTTTTATGGAGAGCAACAGAACGTCACCTACCCCAAGACACCAGCCTTTGGATGGGATATTAATTCTGATCTAAACAATAGATGGGGCCGTGAACAACACCGGAATATTGTAAATCAATCCGCTCCCTTAGTATATCAGAATCCTTTTGCTCAACCCCTCTTATTGTCCAATCGATTTGCACCTCTATCCTTTTTGGACCATAATGACTGACTTTTGTCAGAACATCCTAAACAAACAGAGAATAGTGTGCCAGCACTCACTCTGCTTACTTGGAACATAGCAGGTATTAGGACCAAAGTAGGTAATGCAACATGGACAAATTTTATAACTAAGTATGATATCATTGCTTTGCAGGAAACCTGGGACACAAATAATAGTTTCTCTCTTGACGGCTACAGTTATTTTTGTATTCCTGCCGTGGCTAGCACAGTAGGAAGAGCGAAGGGAGGACTGTTAAGCCTCTTTAAACTAGACATCAAAGGTAGCCTTAAGAAATGTGACTCAGGATCTGAGCAATGTCTTATTGTTGAATTGTCTCGTGTGGAATCTCCCAATATTTTGTTTATTAATTTTTATAATTCCAACGCTGTCGACTGTACTTCATATAGTCTAGGTAGATTGGATTATTTTCTGTCAGTCTATAGTGAAGATGTTAATGCATTTGAAATCATCTTTTTGGGTGACTTTAATATACACCCTTGTTCACTTATGTGTGTTTGCGATGACTCAGAATCCCCTCCTAATTGTGCACTGGTCCATCTTGAACATAACAAACAGGGGGGTTGTTTAGAGAACTTCCTTGCAAGATGGAACTTATACGAATCCAGCTGTGGGGAGGGGGGGGTTAGGGCCCCTACTTTTAAGGGAACAGACAATGGCTCTATTATTGATTACATTTTCATTTCTGCTTGTTTTTTACTCAAGGTTTTAATGTATAGAACTGTGGTCTCCGCTTTCAGTGATCATAACCCAGTTTCCTTGGACCTAGTAGCCTCTGAGCTTTTAGGGCGTAATTATGGTCCTTGTTATGAAGAAAGAAAGCTCAAAGTTAAGGATCAGGGACGGAGATTGAAATGGGATAGCATAATCCCAGAACCCTTTGTACAAGAGGTTCTTTCTGAGGCTGAGGAGGAGGTCGGAGTGTGTTTATCCAGTGTATCTAATGATGGAGAGGTGATCCTTGCATTTAGTAGCATATGTAGTAAGATAAATGGCAGGCTTTCTGTGACTAGCAAACCCAAGTTGAAACCTCTTAAAAGATGGTTTGATCACAGTTGCTCAAAAACACATTCTGCATTGCTCAATGCTTTAAAAACCGTACCGAAAGATCGTGATCTCATCAGTAATAGTAGAGCACTATACAAAAAGGCCATTGCAGAAAGGAAAAAACAGCTTAAAGATGAAGCCTGGATACAACTCACTGATCCAGCCATACTAAAAAATAGTGGAGAATTCTGGAGGATTGTCAACCAACCCCTACTCACTGGGGAGGATAATTCCCCCCTAGAAACTAACATCCCTGACGAGGGTTGGATCAAACACTTCAGAGACATCTATTCAGATCACAATAACGCCGAAACTAGGGAACAGGATGTGAATATTATTCCAATAGGGAACCACTTGCACTTTGAAGTCAAGGAAGTATTATCCGCAATAGATTGTACTCTGAAAAAAAAGGCACCGGGACCAGATGATGTTCCTGCTGATGCCTTTAAATGCTTCCCTAACTTCTGGTCAAGATTGCTTTGCAGGGTCTTTAATGCCTTAAACCGTGATAATATTCCCAAGTCATGGAAAACATCAATAATTATTCCTGTTTTTAAAAAAGGAAATAGGCAGGATCCTGCATGTTATAGACCAATTTGACTGATAGATTCTTCAGTCAAGATTCAAGGGAGAGTCATATTAGTCAAATTGAACGAATGGGCTACTGAGAATAATATCTTGACTAACGTGCAATATGGGTTTAGACCTAGAAGAAGTACCCTGGATCAATGCCTTAATCTCCACTTGCTGATCGAGAAATACACCAGGGCCAAGGATGGGTCCATGTACCTTGGTTTCATGGACCTCTCCTCTGCGTTTGATATGGTCAACAGAACCAAGCTCTGGTTAAAATTACTTGACATGGGCCTGGATAGGTCCATAGTTAATTTATACACTCTGGCCTTACTGCTAAAATTAGAGTTTCCTCGAATGGAAGGTGTACAGATGTCTTTGCTTCCGAAAAGGGAGTCAGACAGGGATGTATACTGGCACCACTGTTGTTCACGTTATATGTGAACGCCTTGGAGCCTGCCCTTAGGGGCGTTACAAGCGACATCCCGCGTGAAGGGGAACAAGGGATACCAGTTCTCCTTTACGCTGATGACGCGGTTCTTCTTGCACGTACCGGGGTGGGGCTTCAACGACTCCTGGATGCCTTTGAATCCTTTATGGGCTCACTTGACTGGAAAATAAATGTGAAAAATCGCAGGTTATGCTTATGGGCAGGGCCTCTAGGAGACCTTTTCATAAAATCTTTCTCTGTGGGCAGGAAAAGCTTGCTCGCGTCTCCTCCTTTCCCTACCTGGGGATCACCTTTGATGAGAAAGGTAGCTGGGGTCCTCATGTTAAAAGCAGAGCAACCATGTTGGCTAGGACATCTGCAGCCCTTCATGGGTTTTCTAAAAAACTGGGGGGTAGGCCATTTGCAGCTGTTAGTAAAATATACAAGGCCAAATGTATTTCAGTTGCATCATATGGTGGCTCATTGTGGGGATATAGGGGAGTGGAACCCATACAGACAGTGGAAAACAAATTTTTTAGATCTGTTCTGGGCGTCCCTCAGTTAACCCCGTCCTACACCGTCCATATGGAATTAGGGGAAGGCTACATCTCAGACCTGATTAGAATAGCACCTTTAGTTGCCTGGCTGAGGATGTGGCTTAACACAGAAATTCCCCTAAATCATATCATAATGAGGGACTGTTTGACCCTAGATAATGTGTACAGGATTAGGTGGTTGATGTATATTAAGGAAAGTTTTTTGAGGTTGGGGAGGCCTGAGCTTTATACTGTTACTGACTCTATAACATCTAAAGATATTGTTTACACCAAACTTGCTATGAAGGAGCTCCTATCCCTGGAGAGGGAAGAAACTGAGCTGAAAAAACCCTGTGTCAGGGCCAGTTTATTGTTGGCTATACCTAATGGTCCTGACAGTTACCTTAACGTGGTGACCCATCCCTACCACAGGTTTATTTTAACTCGTTTCCATTTTAATCTGATACATTTTAATTTGGGCTTTTATCCTGTATGGAGTACCCCAGAAAAGGCACCACCCTGTTCCGGCGATCATTTCTCTGAGCAAAGTACCATGCATTTTATAATGTTCTGTAGCCATTACAATGAAGCTCGGAGATTGTTTCTTGTACCTATACTCAAGGAAGCAGGATTCATTTTAGTTAGACCTGCTCTTATCTATTTACAACTGTTACAAACTCCCAGGATTATGTTTCACGTGGCTAGCTTCCTGGTGAGAGCTATTAGAAGCAGGAACATAAGATTTAAAAATGTGTCTACCTCCCTTTGTAGTATAGACCAGCACTCTAGTTAGTCTGTTTGTTTGTGATCTTTGGGTTCAGTATCCCTAGAAAGCACTGTAACAGGGTCAGTAGTTGCTAGTTTTGAATATCTTGCTGGGGACCTCCTTAGAATTTTTAAGCCTTTTTAAGTTTTCTTTGCACTTTAGCACTTTGCACTTTAGCACTTTGCACTTTGTATTACTCATGCTGATATAAAATTGTAACATGACGTATGATGATTTTTAACTTGTTAATCTTAATTGTTTTTAATTGCTCTCAATGTATGTGTTGTTTGTATCAATGTATTATATATTTGCCATTGTCTTTGTATGATATTAAGTTATCGCAATAAAGTATTTTGACTGACTGACTGACTGAACATGAATATTTACAGCAGCAAAATGCTGTGCAGACGCGTTTCAGGCATTCGCCTTTCATCAGTGCCGGTTTCACTTCCGCGCTGAAATCACACCTGGGGGCCTGATTAAATACTCGGTAGTCCACTCCCATCGGAGTTAGTTGTTACGCCCACTCCCCTTGGTTGTGGAAGGCGCAGGTCCCTGATCCTGTCCCCTCCGGGTTTTGCAGAAGCCGCTGCAGGAACCTACATACAGTGATTAGACTCCCGAACACCTTGTGGTGCCCCACCCTACTAGCCATGGACACAAAACTCGTAGGACAGTTTCTTGGGAGGCATAGATGGTAAGTCTCTTAAGCACACACCTTTTCCCAATCCATGTGGGTACCTCTCTCCCCAACAGTAATTACGAACACAGTGGATGTTCTTTCCTGCCAGGGGGGCATCGCGCTGTATTTTCAATACTTCACCTCCAATTTTCACAAGCTGTTGCGAAGCCCCTGAACAAGAGGGCGTACCGGTACTCGGTGCTTTCAACCCTGAGATAAACTTCACAGCCAAACAACTTCTCCCAAGACAGAAGGGGCCGACACATGCTCGGTGAGGTAAAGGGACTTCAATTTGCCAGTTCTATCTGCGCACAACATGAATATTTACAGCAGCGAAACGCTGGGGAGACGCGTTTCAGGCATTCGCCTTTCATCAGTGCCGGTTTCACTTCCGCGCTGAAATCACACCTGGGGGCCTGATTAAATACTCGGTAGTCCACTCCCATCGGAGTTAGTTGTTACGCCCACTCCCCTTGGTTGTGGAAGGCGCAGGTCCCTGATCCTGTCCCCTCCGGGTTTTGCAGAAGCCGCTGCGGGAACCTACATACAGTGATTAGACTCCCGAACACCATGTGGTGCCCCACCTTACTAGCCACGGACACAAAACTCGTAGGACAGTTTCTTGGGAGGCATAGATGGTAAGTCTCTTAAGCACACACATTTTCCCAATATATATATACACAGGAAAACTAAACAGCCACTTCCCTTACAAAGAAGTACAAAGTTTGCATGTCTGCAGCCTTTCTTATTTTTTACCTTATTCATCTTCTGCTCAATCAACACATCATCCACACATACACACACATACTTGCTCCCTTTCTTTTCTGGGGTTATCAATCATTCTTCTTTAATTCAAATTCAAAGTGCAGGCCTTTTATCAACACTTTTTATTATAATACCTAACCCGGCCGAAGGCACTATGAAATTTGCACACTTGCTCCCTTTCTTAGCTGCACTTATCAATTATTACTCAACCCACAACATGCGACTTAGGTTACCTCAGTTAAGGTAGATAACAAGAGCACTCTTTCGTTACAGTCTTACACCAGTCCAAAACAAGCACTAAATAAAGACAACTGCAACTTTCAAATGTTTATTTCTAACACCGTAATCTCATGCCCAGTACCTTAGATAATACACGCAAACATATTATCAGAAACAAAGTTGTCAGCATTGTTACAATTCCATAAAATACAAAGGGAGAAAGCATCCTATAATATAAAAGGGAAACAGATTCAAAATATACCTACATTTCACCCTCCCTACTTAGCAGGTTAGTTTATAAGTACAGAAGATCTCATACGACTACATAGGCAGACCCATACCTCTGTTACTCAGCATCACATTGAGTTCTACACAAACTGTCAAGATACCAATGTTCACCAACTGTATGTTATCATGCCTGCACAGTGCATTACTAAACGTGCCAGTATCAGAGATGCCACAGCTGCATATGTCTTATGGCTCGAACGTGCGAAGATCATTCCGAATAACATACACAGTATCCAAGATAACCTTGATGTTTCATGCTCTCACTATACACACTAAAGTAGCGAGGCAGTATACAAATGCAGTATATCAAATTATTCTCATATGAAGCACAATAATCACCCTTCTCTAAACAATATTGCAAGTGCGTGTTGTGTGCAAAGCAGAGCAGGAAAACAAAAATGGCGTTTAAGATTCTAATAAACCGCAGAGACAGAAATCCAGGGCCCAGTCGAAATCACAGCTCAGGCAATAGAAGACAGGCTGAACGCATGTGAAAAAGGAGAATCGAAACGATAATCCATAAGCTGCACTCAATGTTGCCAGAGGCAGTGCTCAGTAATAATTAAGCATTCGGTTGCGGACCAGCAACAACCGGGACATATTGTCGTCTGCTGCAAGATGTGCATCCATATTTAAGTAAATAAATTAATACAAGCACACCAGCAACTAATGTGAGCATTAAGGACAATCCACCAAAGATGCTGGAAAAAATCGAATGAAAAACACAGACAAGACACCAAATATAGTTTCTACAGAAGTCACAAGGCTATTGCTTATAACTTTAAAAAAGTAAGCTAACCCCCTACTCGAGGACGCATTAAAGATAGTGTAAATTAACTCCCTAAAATTCCGGGGCACGTCTATATTTAATAAAGCATGCACTTCTTTGCGGGTGTTTGCTACATAAAGGACAAATGTTTCTCTAGCAGATGCAAGAGCGACCTCTTTTTGAGACAATAGCGCTCCTCTACGGCTCATTTGGTTGACTTTGCTTTCAAGGTCGGAAATGACGGTCAGATAGAAACATCTAGCTTCCCATGCAGAGGAGTAAACACAACTTTTTTATAGCAAACCACACGCTCAGTTACCGTAATCATTAAAGCGATGCCTGCTAACATCGCACAACAATCTGCATTATTTAAAAGTAAATAACTTCAGTTTTCCTTAACCCCTTCGCTGCTAGGCCTTTTCCCCTCCTGTGCTAAGGCTTTTTTTGGCGTTTTGGGGTAGTGCGCGCTTAGGCCCTTGTAACTTTTTGACCACATAAGGTATCCACGCCAAATTTGCGTCCTTTTCTTCCAACATCATGTGGATTCTAAAGGCACCCAGGGTTTGTGGATTCCCTTGGAGGGGTCCCAGAAATTAACCGAAATATAGTGATTTTTTTGTTTTTTTCAGAAAAATGGGAAAAACGGGCTGCAAATGAAAGCCTCTGGGTTTTTCCCTGAAAATGTTATCAAAAAAGGGTTTGTGGGGCTGAAATCTCCATTTTCTCAGCTTTTAGGGAATGACAGTCTTTTGTCAGAGAACTGACATTTTTCACACAGTTTTGGCATTTTTCTGGGACATAGCCTATTTTTGCTATTTTTAGAGCTTTCCACCTCCTTCCAGTTAATGGTAGAAATGAGTTTGAAAGCAATAATGGATCCTGGAAAGCTGTGCATTTTCGAAACGTAGACAATATTCTGAATTCAGAAAGGGGTCATTTGTCTAAATCCATGAAGGTTTCTTTATAGAAACTAACAGTTAAATATTGGAATAATTGAAAATTTGTTGAAAAAAACAGCCTTTTGTCTCAACGTTTTCACCTATAACTTTTTCTAATTTTGACAACTCTTGGAAAGCAATATACCGTCACATCTGTTAGACCTTCCTGGTTGTGGGGATATATAGGACTTGTAGTTTCACCTAGAACCCGACGAACCCAGATCCGAAAACTGAGCAGCAACTTGCAATGGTATTTTTTCATTTACTGGGTATAGAGCACTTTGTCTTGGAAAATGTATACATGGAAAAATCTGTATGAAAGACACCTATGTATTTCTGAATTGGGTATAAATTATAGAGTTCAGAAACAGTATATAATTGCACATTTTCAAAATTGGGAATACTCATACTAGCATGAGATTTATTGGTCATTTTTCAAAAAGATTATTTGTTTTACACAATGTCTTTCATTGAAAGGGAGAAATGCATGAAAGCTCAATTGGTAATAACAGTTGATTTACAAATCTGAATTACCCCAAGTCTCCCGATAAAAACGGTACCTCACTTGTGTGGGTCGGCCTTGTGCCTGCGACAGGAAACGGCGCAAAATGCAACGTGGTCGCACCTAAATTTTGCAGTTACAAATTGACCCTTTTTTGGCAAAGTGCCTACCTGTAGTTTTTGCACCCTAGCTCTGCCGGCACCTAGGGAAACCTAGCAAACCTATACATTTTTGAAAAGTAGACAGCCAGGGAAATTCAGGATGGGGTGACTCGACTGCCTACCACCAGGTTTTGTTACCCAGAATCCCTTGCAAAGCTAAGAATTTGACAAAAAAAACACCTTTTCCTCACATTTCTGTGGTGGAAAGTTCTGGAATCTGCGTGGATCAACATATTTCCACCCACCCAGCGTTCCCCCATGTCTCCCGAAAAAAATGGTACCTCACTTGCGTGGGTAAGCCTAGTGGCTTCTACACGAAACAGCGCAAAACGCAACGTGGTCGCACCTCAATTTCCCAGTTAAATCTTGCGCTCTTTGGACAAAGAGACTACCTTTTGTTTTTGAGCCCTAGCTCTGCCAGCACCTAGGGAAACCTAGCAAACCTATACATTTTTGAAAACTACACACCTAGGGGAATTGAGGAAGGGGTGACTCGACTGACTACCACCAGGTTTTGTTACCCATAATCCCTTGCAAAGCTAAGAATTTGACAAAACAAACACATTTTCCTCACATTTCTGTGGTGGAAAGTTCTGGAATCTGCGTGGATCAACAATTTTCCACCCAACCAGCGTTCCCCCAGGTCTCCCAAAAAAAATGGTACCTCACTTGCGTTGTTAGGCATAGTGGCTGCGACATAAAACAGCGCAAAACGCAACGTGGTCGCACCTCAATTTCCCAGTGAAATTTTGCACTTTTTGGACAAAACGACTACCTTTTGTTTTTGCGCCCTAGCTCTGCCAGCACCCAGGGAAACCTAGCAAACCTATACAGTTTTGAAAACTAGACACCTAGGGAAATTCAGGATGGGGTGACTCATCTGCCTACCCCCAGGTTTTGTTACCCAGAATCCCTTGCAAAGCTAAGATTTTGACAAAAAAAACACATTTTCCTCACATTTCTGTGGTGGAAAGTTCTGGAATCTGCGTGAATCGAGAAATTTCCACCCACCCAGCGTTCCCCCAGGTCTCCCAAAAAAATGGCACCTCACTTGTGTGGGTAGGCATAGTGGCTGCGACATGAAACAGCACAAAACGCAACGTGGTCGCACCTCAATTTCCCAGTGAAATCTTGCACCTTTTGGACAAAAAGACTACCTTTTGTTTTTGCGCCCTAGCTCTGCCAGCACCTAGGGAAACCTAGCAAACCTATACATTTTTAAAAACTAGACACCCAGGGGAATTCAGGATGGGGTGACTCGTCTGCCTACCCCCAGGTTTTGTTACCCAGAATTCCTTGCAAAGCTAATATTTTGACAAAAAAAACACATTTTCGTCACATTTCTGTGGTGGAAAGTTCTGGAATCTGCGTGGATCAACAAATTTCCACCCACCCAGCGTTCCCCCAGGTCTCCCGAAAAAAATGGTACCTCACTTGCGTGGGTAGGCATAGTGGCTGCAACATGAAACAGCGCAAAACGCAACGGGTTCGCACCTCAATTTCCCAGTGAAATTTTGCGCTTTTTGGACAAAGAGACTACCTTTTGTTTTTGCGCCCTAGCTCTGCCAGCACCTAGAGAAACCTAGCAAACCTATACATTTTTGAAAACTAGACACCCAGGTGAATTCAGGATGGGGTGACTCCTCTGCCTACCCCCAGGTTTTGTTACCCAGAATCCCTTGCAAATCTAAGATTTTGACAAAAAAACACATTTTCCTCATATTTCTGTGGTGGAAAGTTCTGGAATCTGCGTGGATCAACAAATTTCCACCCACCCAGCGTTCCCCCAGGTCTCCCGAAAAAAATGGTACCTCACTTGCATGGGTAGGCCTAGTGGCTGCTACACGAAACAGCGCAAAACGCAACGTGGTCGCACCTCAATTTCCCAGTGAAATCTTGCGCTCTTTGGACAAAGAGACTACCTTTTGTTTTTGAGCCCTAGCTCTGCCAGCACATAGGGAAACCTAGCAAACCTATACATTTTTGAAAACTAGACACCCAGGGGAATTCAGGATGGGGTGACTCGACTGACTACCACCAGGTTTTGTTACCCATAATCCCTTGCAAAGCTAAGAATTTGACAAAAAAAACACATTTTCCTCACATTTCTGTGGTGGAAAGTTCTGGAATCTGCGTGGATCAACAATTTTCCACCCACCCAGCGTTCCCCCAGGTCTCCCGAAAAAAATGGTACCTCACTTGCGTTGTTAGGCATAGTGGCTGCGACATAAAACAGCGCAAAACGCAACGTGGTAGCACCTCAATTTCCCAGTGAAATTTTGCGCTTTTTGGACAAAGAGACTACCTTTTGTTTTTACGCCCTAGCTCTGCCAGCATCTAGGGAAACCTAGCAAACCTATACATTTTTGAAAACTAGACACCCAGGGGAATTCAGGATGGGGTGACTCGTCTGCCTACCCCCAGGTTTTGTTACCCAGAATACCTTGCAAAACTAAGATTTTTACAAAAACAACACATTTTCCTCACATTTCTGTAGTGGAAAGTTCTGCAATCTGCGTGGATCAACAAATTTCCACCCACCCAGCGTTCCCCCAGGTCTCCTGAAAAAAATGGTACCTCATGTGCGTGGGTAGGCATAGTGGCTACGACATGAAACAGCGCAAAACGCAACGTGGTCGCACCTCAATTTCCCAGTGAAATCTTGCACTTTTTGGACAAAAAGACTACCTTTTGTTTTTGCGCCCTAGCTCTACCAGCACCTAGGGAAACCTAGCAAACCTATACATTTTTGAAAACTAGACACCCAGGGGAATTCAGGATGGGGTGACTCGTCTGCCTACCCCCAGGTTTTTTTACCCAGAATCCCTTGGAAAGTTAAGATGTTGACAAAAAAAAAACATTTTCCTCACATTTCTGTGGTGGAAAGTACTGGAATCTGCGTGGATCAACAAATTTCCACCCACCCAGCGTTTCCCCAGGTCTCCCAAAAAAAATGGTACCTCACTTGCGTGGGTAGGCATAGTGGCTGCGACATGAAACAGCGCAAAACGCAACATGGTCGCACCTCAATTTCCCAGTGAAATCTTGCACTTTTTGGACAAAAAGACTACCTGTTGTTTTTGCGCCATAGCTCTGCCAGCACCCAGGGAAACCTAGCAAACCTATACATGTTTGAAAACTAGACACCCAGGGAAATTCAGGATGGGGTGACTCGTCTGCCTAACCCCAGGTTTTGTTACCCAGAATCCATTGCAAAAATGGTATTGAATGTCAATACCACCAGCTTTCGCAAGAGGGGTTACCTGGGTTTTTGGCCCTGTGCGAGACGGCCATCTAGGGAAACCTACCAAACCCACACATTTCTGAAAAGTAGACACCCGGGGGCTTCCAAGGAGGTATGGCTTGTGTGGATCCTCCAACGTTCCTTTACCCAGAATCCCTTGCAAACCTCAATTTTTGCTGAAAAAATCAGTTTTTTTCACACTTTTTTTGTGTGGGAAAGCGTGGCGTCACTGGGCTCACACAAATTTCCTCCCACCCAGCATTCCCCCAGGTCTCCCGATAAAAATGGTACCTCACTTGCGTGGGTAGGCATAGTGGCTGCAACAGGAAACGGTCCAAATCGTACGGTGGAGAATTAAGTTTTCAATTTGAAAGCGTGTGATTCAAGGAAATTGTGACAGACAATTTCAAGTTTGCAGGAGATTGTGGATAAAAATCAACAATAGAATTCACCAGAAAGACATGACCATATACTTCCATGGTTTAACAATAATATCTAAATTTAGTAAGTTATTTATAGCTATAATGTACACCGTAACAGAGTTACTCAAAAGTCAAACATTCAAGCACGGCTAACTATTCCTCAAAGACACACACATACAGGTTGGATTTGGCACGAGGGCGAGTGATGGTTCAGTACATAAAATTTTATTAACAAGATATTTCAAAAAATGAAATGCTCTGTCAATAAATAAATGCATAAAAACCGAACCAGTGACTCGCAACTCGTGAGCTGTAAAGCCACGACAAGGCACCAACCGTTTTACAGGCCATTCACACACCTTTCATACCTGATACAAACCAGACCATTGACACCATCCCGAAGGAACAGCAACACATTATAACAATCACAATAAGGGACAAGGTACACCCTACTTCAGAAAGAGATAAAAGACAAACATTACTGCACAGCCATCTAATCCGCAAGCACACATACATTCTGGTTGGATTTTGCATGAGGGTGAGTGATGATTCAGTACATACAATTGTATTCGCAAGTAATTTCAAAAAAATGAGATACACTGCGTATAGTTGAAAGTATGATAAACTGAACCACTGACTCACAGCTCGTGAGCTGTAAAGCCACGTCAAGGCACCAACCTCTTTAAAGGCCATTCATACACCTTTCGTACGTGTGACACATACAAAACATTCACACCGCCAGCCGCAGACCCATCACATTTCAACACTCACACCAGCAGACAGCGCCATTCAAGGGCCCATCACTTTCACACGCCCACATTTCTGACATTGCAACAACACAAAATTATGGACTGCGTGGAGTGTCACTCAACTAGCAGTGTGTGTAGTGACCAACAGAAAGTAACTACTCACACACCGCCAGCCGAGCGCCAGTCCACTGACACCACCATCCAAGCACCAGACCATGCACACCGCCAGCCAAACACCACTCAGCGCACACCAACAGCCAAGTATCACTCCACACACACCACCAGCCAAGCACCACTCCACGCACACCGCAAGCCAAGCACCACTCCACACACACCACCAGCCAAGCACCACTCCATGTACAGACAGCCAAGTACCACTCCACGCACACCACCAGCCAAGCGCCACCCCACACACACCACCAGCCAAGCGCCACTCCACGCACACCACCCAGCCAAGCGCCAATCCACACACACCGCCAGCCAAGCACCACTCCGTGCACGGACAGCCAAGAACCACTCCACGCACACCATCCAAAAAAGCGCCACTCCACGCACACTGCAAGCCAAGCACCACTCCACATACACCGCCAGCCAAGCACCACTCCATGCACAGACAGCCAAGTACCACTCCACGCACACCACCAGCCAAGCGCCACTCCACACACACCACCAGCCAAGCGTCACTCCACACACACCACCAGCCAAGCGCCACTCCGTGCACAGACAGCCAAGTACCTCTCCACGCACACCATCCAGCCAAGCGCCACTCCACACACACCGCCAGCCAAGCTCCAGCCAACCTCCTTCCGCAAACCTCTTCGCCAACAGACTCTGCATCTCCGACTGGGAAAGTCTTTTGATGTTGTAGGAGGAATTTGATCAGGAAAGTGGCGATCTTTCAATCTGGCAACATCCTCCACCACTCCAACTCTAGGAACACTTGCCTGTTCCACTAAAACAAGGCTGCCTACTACAGACTCCTGAAACTTCACAAAAGTCATCTTTGACTGAGGACAAGATTGCTGGAACACAACAAAAGCATTAAAGGTTGCCAAGTGGAAAAGATGGATAGCCAACTTCTTGTACCAAATGTAAGACTTACGAAGAGCAGCATACGGTTCCAACCTCTGATCTACTCTGTAAACACCACCCATGTGCCTATTATAGTCCATAATGCACACAGGTTTGTGTACTTCTGCAACCTGACCCCAAATAGTCAACGCTTCAGTGCATTCATCATGTATGGAAGTCAACATGTAGACATCTCTCCTGTCTGAAAACTTCACAGCTAAAAGCTCCTCACAACGCAATGCACTGCACTGTCCCCGAGCAAGCTTTTTACAAACAAGTTCTTTTGGAAAACCTTTACGGTTACAGCGGATTGTGCCACAAGCAACAGTGTCCACTTTGGCCAATTCCCTGAACAACCGCACACCAGTGTAGAAGTTATCTACATATAAATGATGGCCTTTGTTAAAAAATCCTCTACCAAGTTCCCACACAATTTTCTCAGTCACTCCAAAAGTGGACGGACAACCAGGGGGGTTAATCCTGGATTCCTTACCGGTGTACACCCTGAAATTAGAGACATATCCAGTCTCACTGTCACACAGCATATAAAGCTTACTTCCATAGCGTGCCCTCTTACTAGGAATGTATTGCCTAAATACCAAGCGGCCCTTGAACAACACCAAAGACATCCACTGCAATTTCTCTCCCAGGATAAAAGATCTCAGAAAATCGATCAACAAAATGATCAAGGACAGGCCGAATCTTGAAAAGACGGTCACAATCAGGGTGATCTCGTGGCAAAGCATCACCATTGTCAACAAAATGCATCATCCGAAGCAGAAGCAAATACCTATCACGACTCATGACTGCCGGAAATATAGCTGTTGCCATCAAGGGACTAGTAGACCAATATGAAGCCAATGATGGTTTCCTAAGCAAGCCCATCAAAAAAGTTAACCCTAAAAACATTTTCATCTCCTCCAAATTTGTGGGAGTCCACCGGTTAGCTCGAGCATGGGGCTTAAGGATGGCACTGTTCTCCCTCAAAAACTGTTCTGCATACAAATTAGTCTGCTCTACGATCTCTGCCAAAAACACATCATCCATGAACAACTTGAAAAAATCAATTGGCAAAAAGTTTTCAGTGTTCACCCTACACCCTGGAACACCAGTAAATTCAGGCAATGCCGGCTGCACCATGCCTGGGGCAACCCAGAGGTCAGAACTTTCATCGACAAGTCTCCCAGCCTCAGGCTGCCGCCCAGCTGCCTCTTGTCGTCCCACTACACCAACTGGAAGTCTAGGCGCCCCAGGCTGCCGCCCAGCTGCCTCCCGCCGCACTACACCAACGTGAAGTCTAGCAGCCCCACGCTGCACCACAGATGCCTCTTGCCGCACTATCGGCACATCAATGTCCTCCTCTACCACAGGCACTTCATCCACACCAAAAATAGCTTCATCAGCACTCAGGGTATCTTCATCATCAGACGATGCCATGCGCAGAGAAAACTCACTACCAGAATCTTCACCTCCCATCTCTGCCTCAGAATCAGAGTCACTCTCAGCACCATGGTCAGAGGAAGAATCAAAAAGCATTCCAACAACTTGCTGAGCGGTAATCCGGCGGCTAGCCATTATCCTTACAAATAAAGGAGTCTGCACAAACAACTCAACAACCCCAACACTGTGCAAAGTAAGTAAAAAAATGGAAGCCTTTATCACAAATATCTATATTTAGAAAAAATATACAATTCACTTACAAGAGACAACTACACTCACCAGCACCTACTCTACAAAGACACAGCAAAGAGGCAACGATATCCCACTAGAAAGAAGAAAAAAAAAACTTACATCTACAGAAGGACACATCAAAAACAAATGCAAAACATGTTTTACAATCACAACAAAAAGAAACCAAACATACTCGTATTACTACACACTTTGCAAAAAAAAACAATTAAATTACAATTGAACAAAAAAGAGGTCTCTTACCAAACACATGCAACTACAGAAACAGCAGAACAACAGAACCACCAGTAACGGAACCGCACACTGCAACAATCTAAAGAGAAAAAAAAACAATACACATTAGAAGAAACAAAAACAACACACATTACAACAGGCTATGTCACAGGGTATGTCACAAATGGGGTGTCTGTCCCCAAGGGGGGAAGATTATAAATCATTATAAACGTGGGCCCCCTGGAAGCAACCCTACGGAGGGCAGAGAGGCCAAATAAAGACACGGCAGAACATACGTTTGAAAACAAATGGGCTCAAGGAAGCAAGCCAAGGGGTCGCTCCCTATAATAAAAAAAAACCTGGAGTCTAGTGAGCTTTTCTATCCCCCCCCTGGGTCTAGAAACGGTAAAAAAAATACAGCCGATCTGCCCCCAGGGGGGGCAGAACAGTCTACAATATTTATAATGCCCCCTGGAAGCGACCCTTGCCCAAGGGGTCGCTTCCTTTATAAATATAATCCAATCCCTGGTGTCTAGTGGGCTTTTCTGCCCCCCCTGGGTCCAGATGCGGCCCAAAAAACGGCCGATCTGCCCCCAGAGGGGGCAGAAAAGTATAAAAAAAAATTAGGGCCACTAGGAAGCGACCCTTCCCCAAGGGGTCGCTTCCTTTTCAAATGCAAACAAATCCCTGGTGACTAGTGGGCTTTTCTGCCCCCCACTCGGGGCAGATCGGCCAAAAAACGGCCGATCTGCCACAGGGGGGGCAGAAAAGTCTGAAAAAATATTTTATCCCCCTAAGGAAGCGACCCTTGCCCAAGGGGTCGCTTCCTTTATAAATATAATCCAATCCCTGGTGTCTAGTGGGCTTTTCCGCCCCCCCTGGGTCCAGATGCGGCCCAAAAAACGGCCAATCTGCCCCCAGGGGGGGGCAGAAAAGTCTATAAAAAAATTAGGGCCACTAGGAAGCGACCCTTCCCCAAGGGGTCGCTTCCTTTTCAAATCCAAACAAATCCCTGGTGACTAGTGGGCTTTTCTGCCCCCCCCCCCCCGGGTGCAGATCGGCCCAAAAAACGGCCGATCTGCCCCAGGGGGGGCAGAAAAGTCTGAAAACTATTACATCCCCCTAAGGAAGCGACCCTTGCCCAGGGGGTCGCTTCCTTTATAAATATAAATCAATCCCTGGTGTCTAGTGGGCTTTTCTGCCCCCCCTGGGTCCAGATGCGGCCCAAAAAACGGCCGATCTGCCCCCAGGGGGGGCAGAAAAGTCTAAAAAAAAATAAGGGCCACGAGGAAGCGACCCTTCCCCAAGGGGTCGCTTCCTTTATACATTAAATGCATTCCCTGGTGTCTAGTGGGCTTTTCTGCCCCCCCTGGGTGCAGATCGGCCAAAAAAACGGCCGATCTGCCCCAGGGGGGGGGGGGGGGGGGGGGCCTGCATTGGGACATCAGGGGAGAGGAAACACAGTTTCCTCCCCCCCGATGCCTCAAGGCACCGAAAACAGGCCCCCCCGCCCCACCGGAGTGTGGTAAATCGATATTTACCGTATACTTAATTTCTATGCGGTATAAGTTCAATAAAATAGCTCAATCAAAATGAGAGGCAGAGTCCATGGAGTCTGAGTTATAAGGGTTTTATTCCAAGTAATGGAATGGTTCGAACCATGGTATCATGTTCCATCACCACTAAGGTTCAGGAAGGGATAGACAAACTTTATTAACAGTGCACAATATATATAGTAAAAGCATACAATGGTGATGGATTCAGAAGGCGCAACAGCTGAGAGAAACGAGATAAGAACACATGTGCGTAACAGAAGGCGTGCACGAGGGCGTACACGGAGGTGTGTGCTAGAAACGTCACATGAAAGTGTCATAAGTGGGTGGATTCATAAAGGAATCCTGCAGTGTCAGCAGAAACCTATGGCATAGATGCGCGCGCAGGCAGCATGGCGTGTAATTGACGTGAAGTTGGAGGGTGCAGGGGACTTGACATTTAACGTTACTGAGGGGAGACAGAAGTCTGGCATGTCAGAACAACCTAAACCCAAATCATATCTGATATCTTGTGTTTAGAGAACTGTACTATCTAGAGGTAAAGGTCTCTCGGGCAGAAGCTATTCTATACTGACTGTTAGTGCGTGCATATGTGACTACGTGCAATGTGCGGGGGCCATGGGCCTACCATGGTAACGGGAGCAATGAATTACTTGCATGGAGACAGGAAGGCTTGACTCTTTACTCTGCAACCTTGGAACTGTTTACCTATTTCACTAGACTGGAATGTGTTTTCGAAGAGCTGAACAGATAACTTGAAGGCAAAATACTGTCTTTGGCAGGCAGGCAGGCCGAGCCAGGCACCGCTCGCCGAGCAGGGAGTAAGGTAGAGGTCATGGTTGCAGATCCGGGCTGCAGCTTTCAGGGACAGAGATGACTTGAGAAGAGGCTTCGAGCCTCGAGTTCAGGGCCTAGCTCAATGGAGCCAGAAACGTGAAAAGTGCACCATGTAAAGACGTTGGCGTGGCATACTTAAGAACCGAATTATCACTCCATTCATGGTGGATCTGATAGAGGACATGTTAACGTTGGACGCAAATGTATTTGCGTCTTCATAGCTGGTCGAGGAGGGAAGTTACATGTACTTTAAGCACGTACATGGAGACGTTGGGGTACACGGTAGGGGACACATTGGACCATAAAAATTCTAATTACCTCATTCCCTCCTTGTCCCCTACGGACCCTTCATGATATATCAATCTTCATTAGTCCATCTATTTGTTCATATAACACCATTTGCTCTTCCTTTTTCAGGCGGGATTTAGAACGTGAACTGGAACGGGGAATACAAGCTGTGGCGCACAAGCCGCAAATCGCTGGCCCACATTGAAGACATAGACAACAACTGAATATTATGGCCAATATAATTCCTAGGAATGACAGTAGCTTCCATCCCCAGGCTGTTAGTGTACTCCAGAACCAACCGGACCAAGTCCAGGTGCCTGGGTTCTGATGAATCTGGCTAGCGATTTGATGGAGACGGGATATAGCTTTATATACTGACGGTGCGTTTTCTGGAATGAAAACACAGCAACTCGATCCGATGACTCTACAAGCCCCGCCCCTATCTGCCAGGATGACGTCAAGGACGAGACGATTTTGAAGAACAACAAGTCTCATAGCAGACTGTTCCTCTGTTAAGTTGCCTAGTGCGGAAGTAGTTTCATTTACTACTGCTTCAAGGGTTCTTGTCAATTTGCGTATCAGTTTACTATTTGAGACAGTACCTAAATAGGGAAAGAAACCTTTATTGAAATCTGTGTATTGTTCCCATGCCGTTTCAGTATAGTCGACAATCGGGTGATCTCTCTTGGGTCTAACATGAATGAGATGGGAATTTCTATGGTAATCAGGAGGAGCTAGAAAAACAGGTGGCAGTAGGAATGCAATGTAACAGGTACCATCCCAGTCTAGTGGCAAACGTATATAGGCTGTCTGACCACAAATGAAATAAGAATGGCGGGAAGCTTTGAATGTAGACTTGCCTTTATCACTGAATTCGATCACAGTAGTACATTCACTATGACCTAGATGTACTGAACCATTCTTTCTGACACATAATTCTCCTTTGACTGGTAATACTGACATAATGGGCAAGTCTGGTTTGGTTTCGGACTGGAGATTCAGAATCATGAGGTTGAGTGTATAATTACCTAATCCATACACTTCGTTTTCCAGATCGGTCCCTGTCCTTTGGGGAAGACCCTCCTTGTCTGGGAAACATGCTTTATTCATAACTGTGTTCAGATTTCCCCATACCCAATCACCCTGGAAAACTATGGAATCAGTATCTACAGAATTAATTAAACTAAACCATGCACCACAGGAACCATTGTGTGTAAACGGGTACGGAAAGAGGGGCAGAACTCCCTTGTATTTCTGATAGGGAGGGAGTCGGCCACATATCCAACAATTTGTAGCATTGCTGGTCTGATGGGAATGGTGTAACATACTGATGAATGAATTGTTGCGCAGCGCAAGTCGATAAGACAACTCATGTGGGGGTAGTTCACTAAACGTGTGCTCTGCAGTATCATTAAAAGAAGAGTGTGCAATAGGAAAGAACATATGTAATAACACACTTATGCCAATAATCGTAAGACTCAGAAAAAACATAATTAGTAATGTAACGATACAGTGGCTTCGGAGAGATTTACAATGTTTCTGTTTTTTGATCTGTTTCTGTCTATCTCTCTCTCTATTGGGGTCTAACTTGTACATGTCAGGAACCTGTCTAACCGCTTCACCTAGGGGAGGACTTAAACAATTAAACTGTCTGACTTGCTAGACCTCAACTTCATTCGGAACTCCTGTTGAGGAGTTTTCTCTACCAGGGGGAGTTTTGTATCAGGGTCTGGAATGTGGCAGGGCTGGGAGTCTGTTATTGGCGGAAGTCCATGGCATTTCTTGACGTGGCTTGAGTGGAGCCAGCCCTTACGGCCCTCCACTTTGACTGTAGTCCTTGTTGTTAATAAAACAATCTTTGGCTCCTTCCAGCGGGGCTCCAGCGGACTCCTCCGATCGAAGTTGCGAATATAGACGTGGTCGCCAGGGATGATCTGGTGTGGCTTTGCTTCGGTATTGTCGGGAAAGGCTGCAGCAACCTGTGAACGACATGATTGTAGTGCAGACATCAAGGAAGCAAGGTAATCTGTCAACATAGAACTTTCAACATCTGTAATCTTTCTCAGCATAGGCGTCCCCCACATATTAGGAGGTCTACCGAAGACCACCTCATACGGGGATAGCCCTGTCCTAGAATGGGCTACCATTCTCATATAAAAAAGTGCAACTGGCAAGGCAACTATCCAATCCACTCCTTTCTCGGCACAAATTTTAGCAAGGCGTGTTTTCAGGGTCTGATTGTGTCTCTCTACTAATCCGGCTGCTTTGGGATGTCGAACACAGTGGAACTTCCACTGGTAACCTAGCAGGAGTGATACCTGCTTCATAAGCTCGGACGAGAATGGCTGACCATTATCTGAGAACACGACACAGGGCAAACCGTACCGTGGGAAGAATTCACGAACCAACTGCTTGGCAGTGGTCGGGGCAGTGTAATCGGGGACTGGATATGCTTCTGTCCAACGGGATAGAGCACATACGATTACGAGGACATATTTATAACCTCGGCATCTGTCCATCTGGATATAATCCATCTGGAGGACTTCAAAAGGATGGTCAGGAGGATGGAATCCACCCTGTTCCACGGGGACACCTTTTCCTGGATTGAACTGACAACAGATCATGCAGGTACGCACTTTCTGTTTTGCTGCTGCTCGTAAATGTTTGTTGTACCAGAGATTCTGTAAACTGTCTAACATAGCTTTTTCTCCTAAGTGTGCTGGACTATGTGCTGTGTTAATCATAACTTGAACCATGGAGTCGGGGAGAAACCATGTGGCCCCTCCCTTTGTCATCCATCCCTGGTCTGTCTGGATCCCTCCTAGTTCAGTCCATTTCTTGATTTCGTCTGGAGTGGCATGTGTCTGCATGTCGAGTACCTCTAGAATGGGATCCTTAACTGTCATGCAATGTGTCAGTGTAGTTACATCGGTCTTTGTCATATCAGCCGCATTTGTATGAGTCAGAGCTGTGTGTTTCGCTGTTCGATCTGCCAGGTCGTTACCCTGGGAAATAGTGTCCGTGACATTAGTATGTGCTTTGCACTTCATGATGGCTATGGCTGAAGGCAAATGTATTGCTTCTAACAATGCTTGAATGAGGGGACCATGCTGGATCTTGCCTCCGTGAGAGGTCAAAAAACCTCTTTCTTGCCACAGAACACCGAAGTCGTGTACGACTCCAAATGCATAACGTGAATCTGTGTATATGTTAACGTTCCTGTTCTTGGCTACTATACAGGCTCGAGTCAGAGCAATGAGCTCTGCAGCTTGAGCAGACAGTGTATCAATCTGGTGTGTTTCTTTGACTTCAGTTTCAGTGGTCACTGCATATGCGGCCACTAATTCTCCTGTGCTTGTTCTCATACATGAACCATCCACGTAAAGTGTCAGGTCTGGGTTGGTCAGTGCAACATCTGTCAAGTCTCGTCGGGGCTTCGTCACTGCATTAATGATCTCTACACAGTCATGTGGAGCTGGATTGGTTGTACTCGAGGGTAACAACGTGGCAGGATTGAGTGTGTTGCAGCGTCTGATTTCTATGTGTGGCTGGAATAATGTCAGTTCATAACCTGTCAGTCGTGCTATAGTCAAGTGTTGAGTCTGTGTTCTGTTTAAGAGAACTTCCACGGAATGTGGAACTTGTACTGTCAGTTGATGTCCTAATACTATGGAGTCACTTTGTCTGATTGCTAGAGCTGTTGCTGCCACTGATTTTAGGCACGCAGGCAAAGCCTGAGCCACTGGATCTAATGTACTGGAAAAGTAAGCGCAAGGCTTATGTGAACCTGCTTGGTCTTGTGTGAGGACAGATAATGCTGTGCCATCGCGTTCAGTAACAAAGAGTGTAAAAGGCTTGCTGTAACATGGTGTCGCTAAAACTGGTGCATGACATAAGGCTTTCTTTAATTCATCAAAAGCCTGTGTGTGTTCCTGAGTCCAGGGGAGGACAGTCGAAGTCGCTGCCTCCTGTGTTGTCAATTGTATAAGTGGCTTAGCTAGGTATGCGTACTGAGGAATCCATTGTCTACAGTAAGAGGTGAGGCCAATGAAGGCCCGCACTTCCTTTTGTGTCTTGGGTTGCGGAAGATATGCAATTAATTGAATACGATCAGGTGTTAGCTGCCTACCCCACTTGGACAGCAAGTGCCCAAGGTAAACCACTTGCTGGGCACAGAATTGCAGCTTCGAAGGGGACACCTTGTGCCCCTTGTCAGCCAGGAAATTCAAGACTGTCAGTGATGCATGTTCACATTCTGGTTCGCTTCGGGCGGTGATCAGTAGATCATCGACGTACTGGAGTAGGGCAGTGTTAGCAGGCATGTGAATACTGTCAAGTTGTCTTTTCAATGCTTGGCTATAGATGCTGGGGCTTTCTGTGAATCCTTGAGGTGCGCGTGCAAATTTGAAGCTTCGGCCATTTAAACAGAAACCGAAAAGATACTGGCTTTCCGGGTCAATGGGGACACTAAAGAAGGCGTTCTTGAGGTCAATTACAGTAAAGAATGTCGCCTCTGAATCAATAGCAGTCAACAAGGAAGAGATGTCTGGAACCACAGGGTACTGCGGTACAATGCATTTATTCAATTCTCGTAAATCGATCACTAGTCGATAAACTGGAGGTGCATTTGGGTCAGTGCGTTTAAGAATCGGAATGATAGGGGAATTACAAACATTGGAGTCCGTTTCTACAACCACTCCGTGTGCAATGAGCTCGTCAATGATTTTCAGTAAAGCCACTACAGCATCAGGCGGTAACTTGTATTGTCGGATTCGGGGCAGTACAACTCCTGTCTTGAGGGTAACTCGATATGGTGTAATGTGCATACAACCTACATCAGTTGGGCCTTGTGCCCACAAATGTTCTGGTACATTTTTCAATCTAGCATCAAAATCTCGTAATACATAGTGACCTTTAAAATCACGCAAAAACAATCTAACTCCTTCCGGAGAACAACATATCACTGCTCCTAGAGCCTTCAACGTCTTGATGCCAAGTAGATTTTCAGGACACGATTTTGTAAGTAACAAATCTGTAGTTTGTGATAACGGACCAACTGCTAGGGGAACAGGTTTCGATACTTCATTAACAATAGGTTTTCCTGAAAATCCAAGGGAAACATTCTGCGAGCCTGAGAGGGGTGCCCCTGGAACCTCGTTATGACTAATTGTTGTTCTGCTTGCCCCTGTGTCAATCAAAAACTTTCTATCCTTTCCTAATACTTGACTATGTACATAAGGACCCTCTTGATCTACAGGAACTTCAATAAGAGGCAAGCCAACCTCCCTCTCTAGGCTGTTTCATGTGTACTGCTGATAATCGGGGTAATCAGATTGTGCATACTGGTACATCTGTTGTGAGACATGCTGTGTCGCGGCAATGGGCTGTGGTTGTGGTACCGCTACGGTCTGTTGTGGTACAGGCATAGGCCGTACATTCTGTGGACTAGGTTGTGGGACCTGATGTTGGACCTGGTCCTGTCTAGGAAGACGTGGTCTCTCTTTAGTCTTACCTGATGCTATATTGTGTTTCAGAACTGCACAATCATTTACATAGTGACCTGGCTGTTTACAATAATTACATGTCCCTTTAACAGGAACAGCTGAATTATTGGACTGTGTCATACCCCTTTTCTGACCGTCTGCTGGAACTGACTGAGCAACTAGCATTTTCATTTTTGTGTCTTTCATACGTCTCTGTTCGTGGTCATGTTCTTCTCTAATTCTATTCTGGTGGTACTGTAACATTTGTAACATTTGGGAAGGCGTATTTGCTTGCCATGTGCTTTCGACTTTCAATACACGGTTCTTAACCTGGGGTAAAGAATTCTCGACTAATTTTGTTACAAAAAGATGTGGGTAAGACTCGCTACTTGTTTTCAGGCCACTATTAATAATAAAACATTTCTCAAATCTAGAATAAAAATCACTAGTGTCTTCATCGTGTTTCTGTTTACAGGCTGAGATTGCATCCCAATCCTCCTTTTTAGTTGTCAATAGTCTTGGCAAACCTGTACTAATAATCCTGGTAATGCTTTAGCTTTTACCCCAAGTCCTAAACCCGGGGTTCGACCAGTTTCCTCGGTTTCTAATTCAGCCCAATTAATCTTTTTGTCTCCCACCTCCCATTCTTTTTCTTTCAGTTTCTCGTAAATACCGGCACGCAGTAACACTTTCAATATTTTCATAATGTCGGGATAAGTGTAATCCCCCATGAGTAACATGTCTTTTATTTCACGGTGAAAACCTGCAGGGTCTTTATCATGACTGGGCACTATTTTCTTCATTTCCAATAATTCCATTTTAGTTATGGGCGTGTATACGAATACACGTTCTAGGGTGTCATCAGGTTTCCGAATTGGATGTACTTCTCGTAACGGATTCTGTCTATCTATGTAATACATTTTCCTTTCTGGGGGTGGAGCTGAAATATACTGTGGATTCAAGAATGCATTATATCTGTGTGGTTGTTCTAGAATTACTTTAATTAAGTCTGTACCTAAGCCTCTCCATTTATTCATGAGTAGTTCTATTAATACATCAGGTAAGGGACCTGGGTCAGAATGTTGACTTTTGTATAACGTAATGAGATGTTGAATCATGTACATACCAGCTAGTCGCTGTTCATCTGGGGAAAGATTCAGAAATGTTTGCGCTAAGGCATCATCATTATATGTGCTAGATTTGTCAGCCCATTGTACTGCTGACCGGGCTAGTTCTTGTTCATCCATGGAATTGAGTACGTGGTACCCCATTCGGTTTTGAAGTATTCTATCGGTTGCTTGAAACATATGTTCAGGAGAACTCGGATTCGACATAGCAGAGAGAAAAAGTCTCTTGCTTTCTGGACGTATTGCTTTATCAAAGGGTCTTCCCTTACCTACATATGCTATTATTCCTGTATTCTCTGGTTCACCGTCCTCTGACGACTCATTTTTGTCCGCTTCTGCTTCCCTTTCAGCTTTCTCTTTCTCATGCAATACTACTATTTCCTTACGGATCTTTCTGTACATGGCCTCTATACATAACTGTTTATCATGTTTTCCGTCTGCTATATTCTGACCCCATTTGGCTAGTCCATCCAACTCTTCTTTGGTTACACCAGGCCGATCTCGTTCTCTTATCAAACAGTTTATGAGGAAGCGTAATAACAGGCCTTGAGTGTCTACTTTCTGTTGTGCCATTGCCTCGACAATACTTTCAGGACCCTCCCCCGTTTGAATAAAATGATATATCTTATCTAGATGGTCTATCATTCCTGGAAATAACACTAAATAGTCTGTAACTCGTCGTATACGTAGCGATGCTAGCATCATGGTTCCGCTTTTTCCGGGTACTGGATCATATCTACAGTCTGTAAGATACTGTTTAAGAGCGTCATGTGTGATTGGTTTCGGAGTACGTTGCATTGCAAATTCCCTAGCCGTCATTCGATGTACTGGTGGCGGGGTCTGAAAATGACCTCCTGCTGCACCTCCTGAAGCGTGATCGTCAGGCTGACCGTCAGCCATCGTTGGCTGCGTCGTTACGGGCGGTAATATAGCTGGTACAGTATATGCAGTAGGTAGGCCCAGGGGGAAAGGATTCCCAGGGCCAACGGCGGGACCAGCTGCAGGAGGAACAGCAGGTGGAAGCGTAACATGGGAACGAGGGGGTGGCGTAACATGAACAGCAGGTTGATCTGCCGGAGCGGGCAGATGTACATTATTAACGGGCGGTAGGTTAGTATATGCTGGAACTACATCATCTAAATAGGAAGAAAGGAAAATATCTGCTGCAGTCTTCTTGTGGTGTACTTTAATCGGAACTAATGGTGGCGGTAGATTACTTGGCACTTCCGGGACGGCCTTAGGTAAACCTTCGGCCAGAAGGGGATACATGCCATTAATAAGAGTATTTCGTTGTCGGTCTACTTGTTCTGTTCTGACTCGTATACCTTCTTCGACTAATTCATTTTCTCGAGCTTTTTCAGAATCTTCTCTATGTTTTTCTGCCTTTCTGAGTTCTTTTTCCGTACGTCTATGCGCTTCTTTACGCCATAACTCTATGGCATCTTTCTGTGATTGTCTGGCTTTCTTTTTCCACAGTGCTTCTTCTACTCTCATGATGCACTCGGCATCCCATGTCCCTGTAACAGGCCATCTATCTTTCTCATCTAGGTTCTTAGTATAATCGACCCATAAGTCCAGATACAGAATGGCATCTAGGCCATGTTTATGATACATAAAATGTCCTGGAGTGTCCCTAGGTGGGACCGGAATCGCTTCCTCTAATATCCCTTTCCTAGTTCCTAACTGTCGTAACTTTGAGAATAAAGGCATTATTGCCTTACCCAGGTGTAAACACGATGAACACAATAATGAAATACAAACAATCACTCATACCACGACATTAAACACATTTAAACATTTCGAACAGATTCTGATTATGAACGAGTTCTATAACGAGAAACTGGATTTCTATTATACTTGATGTACTGCTAAACAGCACAGATACACTGCTAAAACAGTGCAGACCGGGTCTGTGTACCCAAACCCGTCTTGACCGGACACAAATCAATACAGCCGTCTGGATGCGTCCCCAGCAACGGTACTCACCGGGAAGCACGGAACAGAAGGCCTCGGAAACTCGTCTGGACTGGACCGGACAGGACTCGACTCGACACGTGACGCAGGTACTTCGGAACTGGTGGGCCTCTAGACACCTCGGACCTTGCTCTCTCGGCTGGGCTCTGGTCGGGATCCTCCGCACTCCTCACCGCCTCGTCTGGATGTCGATCGCAGTCTCCGTCACCTCCGTAGGCCTGAGGGAGATACAGGAAAACCTGCGGGTACACCTAGAAGTCCGTCACGGCTGTGGCAGGGGGCGATGCCTGCGACGCATCGCCGGCGCGTGGGGTGGGGGAGGGGTCCCTGTTTGGGCGCCAAATTATGTGGTAAATCGATATTTACTGTATACTTAATTTCTATGCGGTATAAGTTCAATAAAATAGCTCAATCAAAATGAGAGGCAGAGTCCGTGGAGTCTGAGTTATAAGGGTTTTATTCCAAGTAATGGAATGGTTCGAACCATGGTATCATGTTCCATCACCACTAAGGTTCAGGAAGGGATAGACAAACTTTATTAACAGTGCACAATATATATAGTAAAAGCATACAATGGTGATGGATTCAGAAGGCGTAACAGCTGAGAGAAACGAGATAAGAACACATGTGCGTAACAGAAGGCGTGCACGAGGGCGTACACGGAGGTGTGTGCTAGAAACGTCACATGAAAGTGTCATAAGTGGGTGGATTCATAGAGGAATCCTGCAGTGTCAGCAGAAACCTATGGCATAGATGCGCGCGCAGGCAGCATGGCGTGTAATTGACGTGAAGTTGGAGGGTGCAGGGGACTTGACATTTAACGTTACTGAGGGGAGACAGAAGTCTGGCATGTCAGAACAACCTAAACCCAAATCATATCTGATATCTTGTGTTTGGAGAACTGTACTATCTAGAGGTAAAGGTCTCTCGGGCAGAAGCTATTCTATACTGACTGTTAGTGCGTGCATATGTGACTACGTGCAATGTGCGGGGGCCATGGGCCTACCATGGTAACGGGAGCAATGAATTACTTGCATGGAGACAGGAAGGCTTGACTCTTTACTCTGCAACCGGGGAACTGTTTACCTATTTCACTAGACTGGAATGTGTTTTCGAGGAGCTGAACAGATAACTTGAAGGCAAAATACTGTCTTTGGCAGGCAGGCAGGCCGAGCCAGGCACCGCTCGCCGAGCAGGGAGTAAGGTAGAGGTCATGGTTGCAGATCCGGGCTGCAGCTTTCAGGGACAGAGATGACTTGAGAAGAGGCTTCGAGCCTCGAGCTCAGGGCCTAGCTCAATGGAGCCAGAAACGTGAAAAGTGCACCATGTAAAGACGTTGGTATGGCATACTTACGAACCGAATTATCACTCCATTCATGGTGGATCTGATAGAGGACATGTTAACGTTGGACGCAAATGTATTTGCGTCTTCATAGCTGGTCGAGGAGGGAAGTTACATGTACTTTAAGCACGTACATGGAGACGTTGGGGTACACGGTAGGGGACACATTGGACCATAAAAATTCTAATTACCTCAGGAGCACCAAACACTGACTTGACTGCTGGACACGCTGGAAACAAATGGCTTCCAGCGCGTCCAGCGCTTCCTGATGACGTCGGCGCGCGCTGTGCGCGCTGACGTAACCAGGAAGCGTGGGGGGGCCAGGGGGTGGCAGCGGAAAGTCTTCCGCTGCCACCCCTGCTGAAATTACCAGGATCGATGCCCCAGGGGGGGGAGCGCCAGCGCGCCCCCCTAGGGCTGTACTGATGACGGAGCGGTTCCGTCATCAGCACAGCCCAACCGATGCTGATGATGGAACCGCTCCGTCATCAGCATCGAAGGGGTTAAACTGAACGTTGTTATGATAGCAGGTGTCGGAGGGCCTTTAAAACTCATGCCAAATTATTCGCATCTTGATTACAAGAGCCATGCAATCGCAGGTGTCCACAAAGTAAGGAGTGATCTGGTGCTATTGAGCAATCCTCGCCATTCTGACCAACTTCTTTTCCCTCCCTCAAGCACCTATATATAAATGGTAATAACCAACCTTCATGGAGATAAGCGCGCCCTAAAAATCCATTCTGCCTATAGCATAGTAATTCATACAAACCTCAAACTTAAACAGGCTAAAAAGTAACTATATGATACCGTGGATAAGCCACACAGCTGAATCGGATTCCCATTGAGTGACCACTTCTAACCATTCTCACAGCACGCCTTGTGCTCTGATTTGACAGTGAGAGAGTGATCGCACCATAGTTTGTACTGCTAATCATTCTCAGCATACGCTACGAATACGCTTCAAGGTTACGCGTCGCATCAAAGCTTATGTATGATGTCACGTACTGGGTCCCGTACGCGAAAGACGCAAATATTTGTAATTGTTTAAAAACATATATATATGTATTTAATGAACATACTCATAGAATACATTATGTGGATACGTATGAAAATAGTTTTTTTAAACTTTCAACATTCATATATTACTTTTAAAAGCAATTACACAAATCGCGCTGGAGCGTCATACGAACCCACATCGTAAGCGGACGCAAAGCCATGAGACTTTAAACTAAGAGATTTCATTGGTTCATAACACTTCCTATTCCAACTGTTGAAAGTTCTGTCCCATTTTAATCATTGTACTTTCACTTTCTAAGAAGAAGCATCTCCTCTGAGAATATTGTCAAATAGAAGGAAAATTACCATAATAACCACACAGACACAGAGATAAGAATATGAGGATTAAATGTCCCATTGCTAGACTCGCGGCAACTCCAGTGCCCGCCTATGTTCCCAGAATGCAGTGGCCGCACGCTCTGGTAAACTAGAGCACGTCGCAACACAAATGTTTAAGGAGCTACAAAGAGACCCCATCCCCCGGGACTCAAAAAATAACATTTGGGACCGTGTGGGGAACCCCAATACCCCCCACGGTCTCAGCCAGCTCCCCGCGTTGTTCGAAAGCCGGCATTGCTTTGTCAGAGAGACCAGTATATATGCTCCTCTCTCTAACAAAAAGCAACCTGCTTTCCTACTTAAAAAAGACAGCATATTAACTTGCTATCTCTTTCAAATAGGAAAGCGGATTGCTGTACTAAAGTGGGAGCCGCGACGCTCCCGCCCTACTATAGCAAACAGCAGAGTCCCGGGGGTAGGCACCACGGGACACTGCAGCAGCCGGCCCTGGGAGGTGTCGGACCCCAGGGCCATCAAGAGCTCCAGGAGGGAGGCCGCGCGGCCCCCTCCCAACATTAAAAAACCCCGAAAGATGGTGGTCCCCACAGCTGGGGCGTCCGTGCCCTCATGGACCCCCCAATGTTAAATATTACTGCCCCAGGAAGGTGGCAGTCCCCGGAGCATGTGGGGGTGGGCTGTGAACCCCCCGCATACTTCAAAATGAAACCCCGGGGGTGGCGTTCCCCGGGGCTCGGGGGACCTTTCAACACTCCATTATAGAAAAAAACTTGCCCCCGAGATTTGCCCCCCCACCCGGAGCTAATCAAGAATAAAACGGACTTCTAGGTTTTTTTTTTACTTTCCCACCGCATACGAGTACGATACACGTAACCTGCGGTTTAAATTTTTTTGGGGGGGGCCTAAAGATCCATGTGCGACCCCCTCAGCAGGCCAAGAGGGTCAACATTTTCTACCCTGCCCCCTTTCCTTATTTTTCAACTTTCTTTTACTGTTTTCTTGTGACTTGCTGCTACTGAGGCACAAGATGGCCGCCAACACTTCCTGGTTTTGAGAGTTGACAGCCAATCAGCATACAGCTTGCGCTCGTAAGTGAACGGATCTCCGTCCGCGTATAGAACTCTGTCTCTAGATATCGCTAAGATTTTACTTGTAATTTTCTCAGAAACTATTGAACGGATTTACTCCATTTAACAAAAAGCACAATCTGCGAACCGAACTCTACCTCTCTGCCAAATTTGGTGTAATTCCGTTCAGCCGTTCGGGCTGTAGGCCTGGCTAAAGGCCCCTATGGAAAATTGCATTGGGAAAACACGTTTTGGGACCCCCCCTTTTTTTCTCGGCCCCCACTTGACCAATCACCCCCAAACTTTCAGGGACGGAGCGGAACCGAGCAGGCCATTTTCTTAGAGAAATTCGTGAAGATTCGTCCTCCGGCGCCAAAGTTATTCCAAATAGAATGTTGTGGATTTCCTATGGAAAGTAGGTACTACTATAACTACCTACTGGCGACCGCCGGTAGGTAATATACATACACACACATATATATATATATATATATATATATATATATATATATATATATATATATGTCAGCAACTGTCCGCCAATCTCCCAGCCTCACACGGCGGCGGGCTCGAGTGAGGAAGCGACCCTCACAAATTCTGTCAAAACGACTTTACCACCAAAGAAGTTTACTCGAGCCCAGGTCCTTTCAGCGTGTAATTTATTTAATACACAGAGTGTCAAACAACACCCGACGCGTTTCGGTGCAGCCGCACCTTGATCACGGGTAACGGTGTTTACTCATGTCTCAGTTTTAAAGTAAAAATAACATATAAACATAAACGTAGGACTACTCGTCCTCACACTAGTGTTTGTCATACCACTATATGGCAGCCATATTTAAATGTGTGGTGAGCACAGGCATAATATACATCGTATATATATATAAACCTTGTTGGGACAACTCCTAAGAGATTTCAAAAAGTATTGTAACATTTAAATCAATAAGTTACATATGGGTACCAAAAGACATATTGGATCAAAACCAAGTCACACATTTGCAAGTTGTAGCCCCAGTGGGCAAATGTACCAGTACTTTGATACATATAACGTGACAATTCTGCCCCAGTGGGCATAATGCTTTAGTATGCTGAATTGAGCCCCAGTGGGCATGAATGTCTCATTCTAATCTCATTGTTGTGTCCTCAAACTCACAAGGTTTATCACAGTTTTTCAAGTGTATAGTCCTGTGGATCCATCCAAACAAAAAACAGCTGCAACCAGTGGTTTTACATCATCCCTGTGCGGCGACATATGTGTCTCCTACGAACATAAAGAAATAGTGACTTTAAAACATATACAAATATTCAAAAAACATCCAAGACAGCTTCACATTCATGTTTTTGTTTTTACAGGGATTCTTATTGCTAGAGTATTGTCAGTGCTTCTTTGGTGGTAAAGTCGTTTACTACTATAACTACCTACTGGCGACCGCCGGTAGGTAATATACATACACACACATATATATATATATATATATATATATATATATATATATATATATATATATATATATAACATCATTTACATTATATTGTATTTGTCTCACGATAATGTGTTGCATTGCTAAACACTTATAAGATCCAAAAGGCGAGACCTATTGGCTATGCCAATGTTTATTTCTCGTGTGCTTTGTGATCATCTGACACAGCGGTGAAAGGCAGACAGTGGCAATGTCTGCTTGTGAACCGTCTGTAACGGTAATAACGAAGGGCACTTAGCAGCGCTTTTATACTGAACTGGATAAAAAAAATGTTAAACTGAATTTGTGAATTTGCACTATTGTGAAGCTGAAACACTGTCTTTTTTTAAACATTACCGAATAAATTGTGTCTTATTATGTAGGGGGTACTCACGGCTTGCTAATCATGCACAATACACCTGATTTGATTGTGTTTTCCCGCCCCGGTTCATCACGGCATATCAGTGCCGACTGAACAGAGGGCAAGGAAAGTAGGCGAGGTACTTCCGGTCTTCTGGGCTAAACGGCAGTCAGCTGTCTGGTGTGGAGGGGGGAGGAAACTATTTAAACCGCCTGCATGGACGCGCAGCGGTTGCGCCAATGTTGCGCCAAGGGCAAGCCCGGGACCTGGGGCCAGAACCTCTGCCCGTTTTTTCCCATCTCACACATACACCGCAGAGCAATTATGCATGATATGCCCTCCCATCCAGGATCTATGTAAACATAGTATACAGATGGGTTCTTGCACACATAATTACAGCCACTGTTCCTATACAATGGCAGGCAACAAGGGACAAACTAACAAGGATCAGGAATTTAAAATGATACTGGTCAATTTTAGATCCCTCAAAAAGCATAAACACAAGCTCCACGATCATCTGAATGATAACCAACGAGATATCATGTTTCTGACTGAAACATGGCTGAACAAAGATTCTGCTCCAGAAATCCTGGAGACCCTCCCTCTGAACTATGGGATTGTCAGACTTGATCATCAAGCGAACGGGGGGTGGGAGGGGGTAGCTATTATCCATAAGCTAACAGTACAATGCTCACTTTAAGCGTTGACCATTGAAGCCAGTGAGGCAGGCTTCTTTACTATCATGGCGAATACTAATTATGTCATGAAAGGTTTTTTAATTTATGGACCACCAGGCCCTATTGCACAGTTTGCATCTAGCCTCAGAGAACGAATAATACAACCAGCACTGCAGTACTCCGGAAGATGAGATCGGCCCGGGACCAGGGTTCAATTCCCAACGCGGCAGGGTCTTGGGTCAATGTCCGCGGACTCGATAATTCTCGCCTCAGCGCCTACTCTAACCCTGGGCTCCACTCTGCAACTCTGGGCAATAGCTTGCTTAATCTTCACAATGGCCCCTTCAACGCCGGGGATGCCTGGTCTAACCTTGGGGGTGCCCAGGAGGGACCATCTCACAGGGAAAGCCAGGACGGGTTCCCCAGCGGTATACAGCGCCAGGACACTCCGAGATGGGGTAACAGTGCGCTTTACAAGTATACTTCATTTATATTTACATTTACATAGGAGACATGAATTTACACGTTGATGCTATTAATAATACTGCAGCACAAGAGCTCTGTCAGGAGTTGGGTGCGTTACAGCTAGTGCTGCAATCCTCCCTCCCAACTCACCAACATGGCCACCTATTAGATCCAATTTTTGCCAAATGGGGGAGCTAACGGTTGAAAATCCTATTGCAGTCCCATGAACAGACTATTCATGGAGAAGTGTGGCTCAATGGTTAGAGTGGCAGACCCTGATGCAGAAGTCTGGCCTGGGACCAGGGTTCAATTCCCGTCTCGGCGGTTCTTGGGCTCAATTTCCTCGAACCTGATCATTCTCGCCTCGGTGCCTATTCTAATCATGAGTACAACTCTGAGCAATAGCTTG
This sequence comes from Lissotriton vulgaris, assembly GCF_964263255.1. Lineage (NCBI taxonomy): Eukaryota > Metazoa > Chordata > Amphibia > Caudata > Salamandridae > Lissotriton > Lissotriton vulgaris. Next base: position 110,492,440 of record NC_141686.1, read on the forward strand.
CTTAATCTACACAACGGCCCCAACAATGCTAGGATGCCTGGCTTCACCTTGGGGGTGTCCAGGAGTGGGCACCTTACAGGAAAAAGGCCAGGAAGGGATCCTCAGCGGTATTCGTACAAGCGTTGAGATGCCTCCGGGTAGTCGTGCGCTATACAAGTGCGTAATTATCATTTATTATCATTTTATTATCATTATATGATCCATTTTAGCACCAGTATTCCCAACACCCCTTTCCTGCCTAAGGCAAGGGTAGGGAGACTGCAAAGGAAATGGGCTGGATTCTCAGCAGCTAACTTTAATCACGCTCTCCAGCAGGGCGGTCCACCGGGTGGGAGTGATGCAGAATCCGCCTGCATCTTGATGGGCGACAGGATAACTGAGGCGCAAGACAGAGTGGCCCCATGGGCCCCGTGTGCACCGAGAAGACAGTCAAACTCCACCCCTTGGTTCAACAAAGAAGAGCTTGGAAAGAAGCTGGAGAGGAGACTTTTCAGATCAAAGGAGGACCACTTATAAGACCAGCCTTAAACACTACCACGCGCTCATTAGGAAAACCAGGGCTGCGTATTATAACATGAAGATAGAGCAAGCCGAAAACTCCTCTAGAGAGTTATTTATGGTTTTTAGTGAGCTATCATCATTAGCCAGAACCATGGCTCCTAGTAGCGACCCAGTGGAGTATTGTAACCGGATTGCAGACTTCTTCTTTGAGAAGGTGGAAAAGATCTATAACACCTTCCCGGAGGAGGCACACAATGGGAGATTGGAGGAGGTGGGAATATGTATCATGGAGGAAACACTCCGCCTCTCCAGTTTTAACCTCCCCTCCAGTGACGATCTCAAAAATACGGCCTTGGGCATTAGGTCTGGCCCACCAAGGGACCCTACGACTCCTAAAATGCTGAGGGAGAGTATGGAGGTACTTACACCCTATATTGGACACCTCTTAAAACTCTCCTTTGATTCAGGGGTGGTCCTACAAAAGTAGAAAGAACCGGTGGTTATCCCTAGAAAAAAAGCAGTGTGCAAGTGCGAGCCAGCTGGAGAACCTTCGACCAGTCTCGCTTCTGCCTTATTTTGCTAAAATAGCAGAAAAAGTGGTCAATACTCAACTGACTATGCACATTGACCAGCACGGCCTACTCCATACAACTCAATCGGGCTTTTGGGCCATGTACTCCACGGAGTCAGCACTACTTCTGTGTACAGAAACCATACGCAGGCACATAGATGAAGGGCAGATGGTGGCATTGGTCGTGTTGGACCTCAGTGCCGCTTTCGACACCGTCGCCCATCCAATACTCCTACAGCACCTTAAGGAAGGAGGGCTGGATAATCTGGCCTTGCAGTGGTTGAGATCTTTTCTACAGGATAGAAGTTTTTAAGTGTCCCAATGACCACACTACTCCAAGAGCATTAAGCTGGCTCAAGGGGTTTCCCAGGTTTCTATACTCAGCCCTACTCTTTTTAATCTCTATATTGCCCCTCTGGCAGACATCATTGGGAAATACGGTATTAGTGTTGTGTCATATGCGGAAGACACGCAACTAGGAGTGACTCAATCCCACATAGAGGCAGCCACCACCTTCACCTTCTGTTTACAGGAGCTAACAGCCCGGATGTCGAGCAACTGACTAAAATTGAACGGCAGTAAGACGGAAATCCTGATTGTACCACTAAGCACTGGAACCCCACCCCCAAGCTCTCCGGACGGAACCATCAGAAAACTCCTTCCTGAAAAAACTCAAAACATGGCTCTTTCAGCTATAGGACAAGCGTCACACGATCATTTGCCACAGCGCTTTACAAGCTCACTTATTATTTATTATTTTCAGTAGATTGTGGCTGTTTAAGTTGGAATTGACTGAATACGGCCCCTCTGAAGAGTTGGGACTTCCGCAGCGCCGCAGGGGCCTTCATTATAACCCTGCATTCATAGCTACCATTGGCCCTGAAGGACTGATAGAGCCTCTCCACCTTCCCACCCTTGATTAATGAAATTACACCTAGCAGTGCCTGATCAGTCACAGGCTGTCGAGTATGAATGTCGGGGTTTTGCATCTTGTTTCCATTGTGTGTACATGTGGTGAGAAAGGAGAATCCCTCTACTAGGCATAACATTAATATGTTACTAAGGGAGACATTGCCTCTGGTGCCTCTGAAAGAGCTACATTAATATTAATTCCAGATTTCTGAAGGGTCCATGTTGTTTGTTGAGTAAAACGAGAGAAGCAACCAGCCTATCATTTGTTAGCCCCAGAAGGCTTCAATTTATATTACCAAACAACCCAGTCTCAGACTATTTTTCAGGCAAACGGCTGGTTTATCAAGCTTCACATCTGTGACCAACGAGGGAGTCAGCTAGGCACCGTCACAATCTGTTTATGTAGGAGGGTGAGGGCTATACTACGTAAAGATAGAATCTGTGCATGTATGGTTCTAAAGTTTTCTAAGTCCAAGTGTGATCAAACCATCCACTCCATGTGTTTTCATGGCATTTTGGGATTTTAGTCCTGGGCTATAATGTGATAAACAGGATTACAAGTACCGGAAGTCAAAGCAGGCAATTGGAGACAGTGAGTTTCTGGTGCATAGACCTCAGAAATCGTGAGACTCTGTGAATCTTGACTGATAGTTTTTTTTTTAACAAAATGTTATTGTTTACAGAACAAATCCTTTCAGTTGGCATCCATTCTTATACAATAAACTCAATTTCTGTGCAGAACAACTTTAAGCTAACATTCCCCCACTCCTCCTGTTTCTTCCCTCACCTTCCCTGGCGTGTCCCGGCGGGTATTACTACTCAGTAGGCGACAGCATATCGACATGTCACCTTGCAATCTTTCGTTTTTTAGTTCAGCCATATTTTATTGTACATTTTCCAAAACAAACAGGGAAACATGGACAGTAATAAGGTACATGGGTTGTATATTGAGAAGCCCATGCCTTATTACGAAAAGCCCTGGGTGTAGAAATGTGAACGGGTGGACTGTTACATATGACAAAGCCCAGGAAACATGTGCAATTAAGAGCAGAGTAACCTATGGTATATGCACCAACCCATGTAAATGACTGGTTGAGGAAAAAATTGATTAATAAGAAAAAGATAAAGAAACAGAAAAGCTAATAGGTGTAGAATCAGGTGATATGTGTAGGAAGGCGGAACCTAAGGAGGCTTTAGAATATGTAGGTGTAGATGTGGATTGAGGAGTATATTCTCATCACGCCAGGAATCAAGTCTGTTGCTGTGTCTGATGATTGAACATCTAGGGAGAGTAGCGACTTGAGAGGGCAAGTGACTGGTGTCAGGGATTTTAGGGAGTGGTTACCCCGTTAGGACTTCACGGTAGTTTAGAGGTAGCAAAATAATTGTGGAGAGAGTCCCAAATAGAGGTGTTGCGCACTATCCACAGGGAGTTTTGCCGGGAGGTGTTATCTGTACCTCTTAGGAAGGAGACCCAGTTTAGCCAAGAGCAAAAAGAGGTGGCCGCAGTGTTCTTCCAGTTAGATAGAACTGTTTTACAGGCAGCAGTAAGAAGAATGTCAATTAAGAGGCTATCTTTAAGTGAACTGATACTTGGGTCAAGGAAACCTTTGATTAGGATTAGGAAGTTCCGTTCTAGATGGACCCTACAGATGGAGTGAATAAAGTGAAATACAGAGTCCCAGAATGGTGAAACCTCGCTGCAGTGAAAGAGGAGGTGGGGAAGATCTTCAGTCAGGTCATTACAGTTCCAGCAAGCTGGATTATCTCTGAGGGAGAGTTTATGAAGACGAGCCCGAGTCCAGAAGGTCCTGTGTAGTAGCCAGAATTTCGTCTGTGGAAGGACTGAAGAGTTATTTTTATGAGACTACTGACTTCCATATTAGGTGCCAGGACTCCAACGAAACCGACTCTGTGGGGTCCCACTTTGTTTGGAGTTTTGAGGGCAGGATAGCAGACTTAGGTTTTAGTAGGTGATAGAACTTGGAGGCCTGGTGACCTTATTTATTAAAGGTTAGGATGGTTTTGACAAGAGATGGGTCTTTAGTTTGGGGTTTTAGCTTAGATAGACTGACTTTAAGCTTCAGGAAATTGTTCTGTAAGTTAAAGCGGCATTATAGTTCCCTAATGGACAGTGGTGATTGTGGGGGCCCTCGATCCTTCAAGAAGGGATTGCCCATAGATGCCCAGTGCGGCCACCAGGGAGAAGAGCTCTGAATTCTAATTTTGGTGTTGTTCCATAGAGAGGATATATTCGAGTTGGAGGTCGAGGCAGGTGCAGTGGTTCCATCCCTGAATGGAGATGGTGGGTGTAATGAAATGGGGGTTGCATTTCTAGGGTCTCCTGCTGTAGCGTATCTGATTCTTCTTATTTTTTGTCTTTATTCTCACAGGTGACACTGCACATTTGCTTTCCTATATGTAACTTATTGTTGTATTCAAGTGACTAGACAATTATGTGATTGTAAGCAACTGGCTGGTATTTTGTATTGTTTGTTATTCTATGCAAAATGGCAATAAAGATTTTTTTTTTTAAAAGAAGACATTTAAGAGGGCTCTTTTGGTGTTGTTGAAGATGTATTTACCAGTGGCGGGGGTTTGGGGATGCTTGTTAAGAGAGAAATCGGCTGAAACTTGCTAGGAATTTCCCTCTCAATCGATAGCCATGTGGGGGTGTAGTCCGGAGATTGAGTGAACCAAAGGGACCCCTGTCTGGCCAAATTAACACCTCTGAGGTGAACCGTTAGGCACAGTTTTTTTATAGAAATTATGGGTTGTTTGTTTTGCCAAATAAATTCATTTATTAATCTATCAGCCTTTTGTATGGAATCATCTGATAGAGCTAGAGGAAGCACGTTCGTGAGGTAGTAAATTATGGAGGTGATCATCATTTTGATGGTCTCAATGCAGCCTTCATCTGAGGAATTTAGGGTCCCAGCTCTCTAATAGAGCTTCAACCTTCCTCAGTGTTTGAGATTCATTATGATTAAGAGATTCAAGGATATCCAAGTTCAATTCCAGTCCCAAGTATTTAACAAACTTTGGTTGCCAGGAAAGACCTGTGGGTTAGAAGAGGGTACTGGAGCAAAGATTATTCAGAGCAAGGATTTTAGTCTTGTCTTTGTTAAGTTTGTAGTTCGAGACATGGGCATATTCTTCTGTGGTCTGGAGCAAGGGAGGGATGGACTGGGTGGCGTTTTCTGTAATAATTAAGATATCATGAGCGTAAGCCACGACTTTCACTTCAGCACTATTGAAGGAGATACCATGGATGTGGGGGTTATTTCTGATCTTATGCAGTAGAGGTTCTAGGCTCACAATGAATAGTGACGGCGAAAGGGGGCAGCCTTGTCTTGTACCTCTTTCTAATTTAAGTGATGGTGAAAGTAGACCTCCAGATCTAATTTTAGCTGACAGACCGCTATAGAGAGCCATGATCATCTTGGTGAAGGTTCCCTTAAGTTGAATTTCTGAAAAGATTCACGTAGCAAAGTCCAAGAAACCCTATGGAATGCTTTTTCAGCATCAAGAGTAATTGCAACTGTTTTGGTGGAGGCTGTCTTGACCTTTTCAATAACGTGGCAAAGGAGACAAGTGTTTTCATTGGATAGTCTATGTTTCATGAAACCCACTTGTGAGTGACCAATCAGGCGGGGGAGAAAAGGTTCCAGCATCTTGTAGAGTATATTGGTGTAAATCTTTGCCTCTAGGTAAATTAGAGAAATTGGCCTATAATTTTTAACCTACTTCAGGTCTTTCCCCTCTTTGGGGATTACGATAATAGTGGCTTCACTAGTGTACCGGATAGAGTACCGGAGTCAGCGAAGTATTTGAAGAGGGTTAAAAGGGTCAGGTTAAGTATATGAGCAAAGGTTTTGAAAAAGGTAGTTGTGTATACATCTGGACCAAGGGCTTTATGTGATTTTTTTATTGGTCGGAGATGGTCGGGAGAGGAATGTCTCTGAGATAATCTATGCAGGAGGATGCCGTGATCATCTGGCTATAGAAATTGGTAGAACTATTTAAGAGTTTCTAGTATTTTCTGTGGTCTAGTGGGTGATGTTATCTTTGTCAGTAAGGGAGTCGATTCCCTTGTTATCCTGCTTATGTTTTAAATAGGAGGCTAGGGTTTTCACTGTCTTGTTTGCATCTCATAGTTTAAACTTTTCTATTTGTTGACCCATACTCCTGCTTTTTTGCTTAGGATTCTATTGTATTCATAATTCTTTTTGGTGACGTTTAAGAGGGTTTGGGGGTTCAAATTAGATATGTGGTCTGTCTCCAATGATTTAATGTATTTTTCTAGGTTCAGAAGTTCTTCATTATGTTCTTTAATAATTTTGGATTGGATGTTAATGAGGGTCCTTCGTACCGTAGCTTTCAGAGCCTCCCAGTGGTTGGAAGGGGAGGTACCTTAGATTAAAATGTCTTTCAGGTAGTTTAGAATAGTTGTTTCAATCCCCTCCTTTGAGGACCTATTGTAGCGATATCGACACCTATCCCTTATTCACTCTTGGTTGATTCACCTTATCTTACTTGGGGTAGTTACATTAGTACCAGTGAAGGAAAGAGATATGGCCGAGTGGTCTGAAATTTGTCTAGTCAATGTGTCAGTTTGATCGATTAGCTGAATATGTGGTTTGGATATCAATGGGTAGTCTATTCAGGAACAAGACATATGGGGGTTAGAGAAGTAGGTGTAGTCCATGGTGTCTGTGTGTTGAAGTCTCCAGGCATCATAAAGACCGACTCTGGTGCATAGCTTGTGTAATGATTTGTCTGCCCTAGATGGTTGAAGGGAGGACCTGGGCTGTCTGTCAATTGTAATATCCATGGGGAGGTTGAAGTCGCCACCCAGAATAATAAGGACACTGATCAATCAATCAGTCATACCATTTGTAAAGCGCACTACGTACCCGTGAGGGTCTCAAGGCGCTGGGGGTGGGGAATGCTGCTACTGCTCGAAAAGCCAGGTCTTGAGGAGTCTTCTGAAGGTTAGCAGGTCTTGGGTCTGCCGTAGGTGGGTGTGGAGGAAGTTCCTGGTCTTTGTGGCGAAGTGGAATAATGATCTGCCGCTGGAGGTCGCTCTTTGGATACGGGCGAGGGCAAGGTCAGTAGAGCGGAGCTGGCGGGTAGGGGTGTGGAAGCTGAGTCGTCTGTTGAGGTACGCTGGTCCGGTGTTGTGAAGTGCCTTGTGTGCATGGGTGAGGAGCTTGAAGGTTATCCTCTTGTTGATGGGGACCCAGTGCAGGTCTATCAGGTGGGGTGTGATGAGGCTGCGGCGAGGGATGTCGAGGATCAGGTGTGCAGAGGCATATTGGATGCGGTGTAGCTGTTTCAGGAGTTTGGCAGAGGCTCCTGCGTAGAGGGCATTTCCGTCATCTAATCTGCTGCTGACGAGGGCCTGGGTGACGGTTCTTCTCGTTTCGGTGGGTATCCACTTGTAGATCCTGCGGAGCATTCGGAGGGTGTTGAAGCAGGAGGAAGAGACGGTGTTGACCTACTTGGTCATGGATAGGGTGGAGTCGAGGATGACCCCTAGGTTGCGTGCATGGTCGGTGGGTGTTGGGGCTTCTCCCAGTGCTGTCGGCCACCAGGAGTCGTCCCAGGCCGAAGGGGTGGATCCTAGGATGAGGACCTCCGTCCGAGTTCAGCTTCAGTTGGCTGTTCCTCATCCATTCAGCGACGGCTTTCATTCCTTCATGGAGGTTGGTTTTGGCGGTGTGGGGTTCTTTGGTGAGGGAGAGGATCAGCTGAGTGTCATCGGCATAGGAGATGACGTTGAGGTTGTGCAGTCGGGCGACGTGGGCGAGAGGTGCTATTTAGATGTTGAACAGCGTTGGGCTGAGGGATGAGCCCTGGGGTACGCCGCAGATGATCTTGGTGGCTTTGGAGCGGAAGTGGGGAAGGCGGATGCTCTGTGTTCTGCCGGAGAGGAAGGAGGTGGTCCAGTCCAGGGCATTCTCTTGGATCCAGGCGTCGTGGAGGCGTGTTCATAGTGGGTGGTGGCAGACCATGTCAAAAGCGGCTGACAGGTCCAGAAGGATAAGGGCCGCTGTTTCTCCGTTGTCTAGCAGGGTCCTGATGTCATCGGTGGCGGCGATGAGGGCAGTTTTGGTGCTGTGGTTGCTGTGGAACCCGGACTGGAAAGGGTCCAGGATGCTGTTCTCCTCGAGGTAGCGGGTCAGTTGTTTGTGGATGGTCTTCTAAATGACCTTCACCGGGAAGGGAGCAGGGAGATGGGCCGGAAGTTCTTGAGTTCCTTGGGGTCCGCCTTGGGTTTCTTGAGTAAGGCGTTGATCTCGGAGTGCTTCCAGCTCTCTGGGAAGGTTGCTGTCTCAAAGGAGATGTAGATGACTTTCCGGAGATAGGGTGCAATGGCTGTGCTGGCTTTGTTGAAGATATGGTGTGGCATGGGTCTGACGGAGATCCGGAGTGAATGGTGCTCATGATCATGATGGTATCATCATCGTTAATATTTGTCCAGGAGAGCAGGCAGTTGGTGCGGATGGTGTTCGTGGGGCGGGGGTCTCGGTGGTTGTCGGGGCGGTCGTGGATGTTTGCGATCTTGAGGTGAAAGAAGGTGGCCAGCGAGTCGCACAGGTCTTGCGAAGGTGAGACACCGTTGGTGTTTGAGCTGGGAATGGAGAGTTCCTTCTAAGCATGGGCGGAAAATCCGTTACGCTCGCGGATTTTGCGGATTTTCGGGAAATCCGCAATCCGCGAGATTTGCGGATTTCCCGCAAAATCCGCAAATTCGCACGCAGCGGATTTTTTTGGCGGCGCGCGGCGTTGGTGATACAATTTTTGCGGCGCGCGGCGTTTATCATCGTTTGCCGAGTTGTTTTTTTCGATAGTTTGCGAGTGCTGCGCCATTTTGGATCTTGCTGTGTGATCCCGCGGGAATTGGCGAGCGCGATTACGTCATCGCGGCTTGCCAGCGATAGTTTGTCAACGCGAGTACGGCGGGATCACGTCTCGCGGTACTTCGCAATTGCGAGATTTGAGATGCGGCGAGCGAAAATATAAATTTGCAATTCTGCACAAGAAATCCACCAGCAAGCAGCATAAACCTTCTAGAAATGATGATTTTTATGTGAATAACTCCTTAGTTTGACATTTGCCTGCACTTTTTTAGCGAGGAGTCCATTTTGGGGAGGGGGGCAGGGGGGTGGGAGGAAGGAAGTGCCCCATAGTCTTCAACTTCCTGTTCCTGTTCAGCAGGCTCCTCCCAGTGCTTTGTCCATCTCCTGGTCACTTTTCATTTGGATGTGGACCTGGAAGGATTACTTTTTGTGGATGCTGCTGGATCTTTGGATTTGAGGCCTTTTTGACTTTCTTTGGATCACTGTTGGATTAGAAATTTTACAAGTAAGTTTGTTTGGGGCATTACAGTTGCTGCAACTAAAATTTTGGGATTTTCGATTTTTGGGCTGTTTTGGGGCCTTTTGCCCAGGGGTACTCAGTGGTGGGTGGACTGATTCTTTCTGTGGGTTGTCTTGAACTTAAACATCATGGAGGCCATAGATGAATTGGGATTGTGCTGATTTTTCTGTGTTTTTCGATTTTTTTTTGTTGTAAAATTTTGTGTTTTTCGATTTTTGACCTGTTGTTGGGGCCTTGACCAGGGGTAGTGAGTGGTGCATGGGCCTAGTCTTTCTGTGGGCTGTCTTGAATTTAAACATCATGGAGGGCATGGATGGAATGGGATTGTGCAGATTTTTCAGTGATTTTCGTTTTTTGGGCCTGTACTTGTGGCCTTTTCACCAGGGGTATTTGAGTCTAGCATGGGCCTAGTCTTTCTGTGGGCTGTCTTGAATTTAAACATCATGGAGGCCATGGATGGAATGGGATTGTGCTGATTTTGCAGTGTTTTTCGATTTTTGGGGGTGTTCATGGGGAGGGACATGCCATGTGGCTGGTGGCCATTTTGAGTGCAGCTACAGGCACTGGCCATGTGCTGGCAGGCAAGTGGCCATTTTGAATGCAGGCTTTGTTGTTAGGCCTCCAACCATTTTGCCTACTTTTCAACCTTTATTTATGCCCAGGGGTAGTGAGTCTTGCATGGGCCTAGTATTTCTGTGGGTTGTCTTGAATTTAAACATCATGGAGGCCATGGATGGAATGGGATTGTGCAGATTTTTCAGTGATTTTCGTTTTTTGGGCCTGTACTTGTGGCCTTTTCACCAGGGGTATTTGAGTCTAGCATGGGCCTAGTCTTTCTGTGGGCTGTCTTGAATTTAAACATCATGGAGGCCATGGATGGAATGGGATTGTGCTGATTTTGCAGTGTTTTTCGATTTTTGGGGGTGTTCATGGGGAGGGACATGCCATGTGGCTGGTAGCCATTTTGAGTGCAGCTACAGGCACTGGCCATGTGCTGGCAGGCAAGTGGCCATTTTGAATGCAGGCTTTGTTGTTAGGCCTCCAACCATTTTGCCTACTTTTCAACCTTTATTTATGCCCAGGGGTAGTGAGTCTTGCATGGGCCTAGTCTTTCTGTGGGTTGTCTTGAATTTAAACATCATGGAGGCCATGGATTGAATGGGATTGTGCTGATTTTGCAGTGTTTTTCGATTTTTGGGGGTGTTCATGGGGAGGGACATGCCATGTGGCTGGTGGCCATTTTGAGTGCAGCTACAGGCACTGGCCATGTGCTGGCAGGCAAGTGGCCATTTTGAATGCAGGCTTTGTTGTTAGGCCTCCAACCATTTTGCCTACTTTTCAACCTTTATTTATGCCCAGGGGTAGTGAGTCTTGCATGGGCCTAGTATTTCTGTGGGTTGTCTTGAATTTAAACATCATGGAGGCCATGGATTGAATGGGATTGTGCTGATTTTGCAGTGTTTTTCGATTTTTGGGCCTGTACTTGTGGCCTTTTCACCAGGGGTATTTGAGTCTAGCATGGGCCTAGTCTTTCTGTGGGCTGTCTTGAATTTAAACATCATGGAGGCCATGGATGGAATGGGATTGTGCTGATTTTGCAGTGTTTTTCGATTTTTGGGCCTGTACTTGTGGCCTTTTCACCAGGGGTATTTGAGTCTAGCATGGGCCTAGTCTTTCTGTGGGCTGTCTTGAATTTAAACATCATGGAGGCCATGGATGGAATGGGATTGTGCTGATTTTGCAGTGTTTTTCGATTTTTGGGGGTGTTCATGGGGAGGGACATGCCATGTGGCTGGTGGCCATTTTGAGTGCAGCTACAGGCACTGGCCATGTGCTGGCAGGCAAGTGGCCATTTTGAATGCAGGCTTTGTTGTTAGGCCTCCAACCATTTTGCCTACTTTTCAACCTTTATTTATGCCCAGGGGTAGTGAGTCTTGCATGAGCCTAGTATTTCTGTGGGTTGTCTTGAATTTAAACATCATGGAGGCCATGGATTGAATGGGATTGTGCTGATTTTGCAGTGTTTTTCGATTTTTGGGGGTGTTCATGGGGAGGGACATGCCATGTGGCTGGTGGCCATTTTGAGTGCAGCTACAGGCACTGGCCATGTGCTGGCAGGCAAGTGGCCATTTTGAATGCAGGCTTTGTTGTTAGGCCTCCAACCATTTTGCCTACTTTTCAACCTTTATTTATGCCCAGGGGTAGTGAGTCTTGCATGGGCCTAGTATTTCTGTGGGTTGTCTTGAATTTAAACATCATGGAGGCCATGGATTGAATGGGATTGTGCTGATTTTGCAGTGTTTTTCGATTTTTGGGCCTGTACTTGTGGCCTTTTCACCAGGGGTATTTGAGTCTAGCATGGGCCTAGTCTTTCTGTGGGCTGTCTTGAATTTAAACATCATGGAGGCCATGGATGGAATGGGATTGTGCTGATTTTGCAGTGTTTTTCGATTTTTGGGGGTGTTCATGGGGAGGGACATGCCATGTGGCTGGTGGCCATTTTGAGTGCAGCTACAGGCACTGGCCATGTGCTGGCAGGCAAGTGGCCATTTTAAATGCAGGCTTTGTTGTTAGGCCTCCAACCATTTTGCCTACTTTTCAACCTTTATTTATGCCCAGGGGTAGTGAGTCTTGCATGGGCCTAGTCTTTCTGTGGGTTGTCTTGAATTTAAACATTATGGAGGGCATGGATGGATTGGGATTGTGCTGATTTTGCAGTGTTTTTCGATTTTTTGGTGCTCTATAACTGAACTGATGTTCCTCTGTCTTCCATTTTTTTAGGTGCACAAGACTCAAGAGAACCACCAGTGCCTGGAAGAAGTCCTGCAGCGGTGTGTGTGTGCAGCATAACGTCACGCGACGTCACGTCTGGCCTCAGACAACTCTACAATTCGTGCAACTGCGGCCTGCTGTCTGACCTGCTCTGAAGAAGATGGCCCCGCCCCCAAAGAAAGTTCTCCGTAGCTCCTCTAGCAAGAAAGTTGCTAGTAAGGAGCAGAAGAAGCAAGTTACCAAGGAGGCTGGTGTGCCACCCGCCACTTTTTTTGGGAGCAAAAAAAAAAGTACGCCTGCAGCAGCAGGATCTGCTGGGGACCAAGCTGGGAGCAGCACCCCTGCTCCATTGGGTTCAGTGCCTCCACCACCACGCCAACTTAAGTCAAAGCCCTTGAGTGCTTCAGAGGCAGTCAGTGTACTTCTCCAATCACCATCGACCAGTGATGTTGGCTCATCGCAAGAAAGTAGCAGCAATGTCCCTGAATCAACACAGGTTGTTGTAACTCATCTGACAAGTGTTGAACAACCACAGCCGCAACAACAACACCATGTGCAAGTACACGCCCAAGTACATGTGGAAGGAGAGGCAGCAAAAGGAGATGCGCAAGCAAAGGTGCATGGAGGTTCACAAGTGCCCACAATAGTTGTTCCTCCCGAAGTAGGGGCACATTTGGAAATCGACAATGAAGCCGAGGTATCATTGGAAGCCACTCCTCCTGATGATCATTCATTGTCTTCCACATCCCTAGCAAGGAAAAGATCAAGGGGGGTGTCTACATCTTCTTCAAGCCCACCTCCTTCTGATGCAAGTGATCTGTCTTGGGAACCACAACTGCGGTCTGACAGTGAGGCACACCATGATCTGACACCGGTACCTAAGCGTAAAAGGAAGGTCGTCCAAAAACTCAAACCTATGGAGTGTGATGAGGCTCAACAAGAAGTGACAGATACTGCTGGTGATGAAGCCTCTCACGATGACGACGAGCCAGTCATCACAAAGGTCACTGCAGCCCCACCGGGCATGCAGCAAAGAGACATTTTGACCCTATCCCGAGAAGCTGCTGAGCGTGATGATGATGTCGGCGAGGAGGCAATGGAAATGGAATCATTAGATTTGGAGTTAAGTAGTACACCAAAACCTACCGCTTCCATATTTCTTCCTCGCAAGAAGGTACCCACCTCGTCCTCGACCTCAATTCGTGGTGGTGAAAGTGCAAAACGTACTGAAGTTCGGCAATCCACATCCTCCACTTCATCTGGCATTAGCAACAGGACCACCACCACCAGTATCGCCGCCTCCTCTGCCCCCCGAAGACATTTCAAGTCTCCAGTTTGGGACTTCTTTAGTGTTTGCCCAAAAAATGAAAACATAGCCATTTGTAGCATTTGTAAGCTTCGAGTTAGTCGTGGTAAGTTGGGTTCCAACTATGGTACCGGAGGCCAGAGAGGTCATCTTAGGAGAACGCACGATGTCCAATGGTTTGCGCACCTACACACGATCAAGGAAGCCGCAATTGCACGCAATGAAAACGTTGTTTTTTCATCTGGTGATGACGAGGAGGTAGAAGACGATTCAAACACTTCACTTAAACCCAGTTCCCCTGTCAGCAGCACACCCCATGGGAGCCACACTAAGAGTGTGGGAGAGAGTGAGACATCAATGCGGAAAAGTTCATCAGCGAGCGTAACTGGGTCGAAGAGATCATCATCATCCCGTAAATCCTTGGTCCAGGGCAACATTAAAAAGATGTTGTTTACAGAAGCGCAATATGAACGCAACCACCCAATGACCCGTCTGTATAACACTAAGCTGGCTAAAATGCTAGCTCTGGACCTTCTCCCTTTTTCTTTTGTAGAAGGGGTTGGTTTTCTAGAATTAGTGACAGCGCTCTGCCCTAAATGGAAGGTTCCTAGCCGGTTCTATTTTGCACGAGTTGCGGTTCCAGCACTACATGAAGATGTTCTGAAGGTGATTGGGGCAGCTTTGCAGAAGAGTGCTGTTCACACTATACATCTGACAACAGACATGTGGACCAGTGGCGCAGGCGCTGATTACATGTGCATCACTGCACACTGGGTCTCTTTTTCAGGGGCTAAAGCAAAGCTAAACTCAGGTGTTGACACTAACATTGTTTTTAAAGGTGCTCGGAAACATGCAACACTATCCATGTTTGGTTTGGAGAAACGTCACACAGCAGAAAACATTTTGGATGTCTTTAACACAAAGGTCCTTAACTGGCTGTCCCCACTAAAACGCAAGGTTGGTTATGTTTCCACGGACAATGGCTCCAATATAGTTAAGGCCATGAGGGACGGTTACTATTTCAGAGTGCCGTGTTTGGCGCACTGTATAAACCTGGTTGTCCAAAAATTCTTGGGTAATAAAGGCAGTGCAGCGTACGGTGTATTGGACACCTGCCGAAAAATGTGCAAGCATTTCAGCCATTCTTTTAAGGCCCGGAAGCAGCTGAGGAGCCTGCTATATCAACATCAAATGCCAGTGAAAGCACTCATCCAGGAGGTGGTAACACGTTGGAACTCAACCTTCTACATGCTTGAGCGTCTGTATGAGCAGTATACGGAACTCGATCAATATTTCTTTAAAGAGGGTGCAGAGGAGCTGAGGATGGGTGGGCCGCAATGGAACATAGTTGAAAGCCTGACACGCATGCTTCGTCCTTTTGAGTTCTTCACGCGTGCAGTCAGCAAGGAGGACTCTAATTTGGGAAAAGCTATCCCATTGTTGTACATGCTGGAGGACCAACTGAAGGAGGTGTGTTCTGTGTTTAGAACAGATAAAAACCAAGACTCTTTGCTTCTGGCCGAGCAATTATTAGAGCTCCTACAAGGTGATGAACGTCTTAAAAAGATCCACTCAGAACAGCATTACATTTGTGCTACTATTCTGGATCCACGCTACAAAAAGGCGCTGGCAGGCCAAGCATTCTTTCCTTTTGATGATGAACATGTTCTAAAGTACAAACGTTGGCTAGCCTTGTCAGCCAAGAAGTTTGAAACAGAACGGCTGGAAATTGAAGGAAATGGCAGTACATCAGCAGGCCATCCCCAGTCAAAACAATCCACTTCTGCACCTGTGGCTGTGGCACAAGTGACCTCTCAGCCGTTAAAGACACCGGCAACCGGATCATCTGCACGAAAGACAACAGAAACATTGGAGGCTGAAGAGGATTGGCTAGCTCTGCGTGGGTTTGGTTCTCAAAAGGTCAGAGGCACAGCAAGAGCTAAGCAAAGTGGAGGAACCTTGGATGAGGACATTGAGTCGATGGTGAAGGACTATCTGAATGACTCAACAGAGGTCTATGTTAATTCTGACCCATTGACGTATTGGCATGGGAAAAAAGAATTGTGGCCACAGCTCACCAACCTGGCTTTAAACTACTTGTCTTGCCCACTCGCAAGCGTGTCTTCTGAACGGGTTTTCAGTGCGGCTGGTGGGATTGTAACTCCCAAACGGAGCCGCCTCTCGCCCAAAAATGTGGAGAGGTTAACAATGATCAAGATGAATCAGCACCTCATACCACCAGATTTCAGAGTACGAGAGAGCGTGCCGGATGAAGAGGAGGTGGACAGCAACATAGATGAGGGAATTTCTACTCTGTCAGGTGACACTGAGCTCACCCTGCCTGAATTTGCAGAGTATGATGACGAAGCCTTATTCTTATTCCTGGACCGTGATACCGACTTCGAGCCCTGAAAATGAGACAACGAATCAATAACTTTCTTTTTCATCCTTATTCACTTTTATTCCTGTGTGTCTGTCTTTCTTTGTTGTGCACAGTTAATATAATTCAAACTTTAATCAGATAATCACAAAAACAAGCCCATCAGCAGAACTGTCTTCACTTGTTTGCTAATTTATTTGAAGGTGCCGCAGTCTGCATTCCTCAGGTTCACAAGTTCAGAAGAACATGCTCCTCTATCCTCCTCCTCCAGACTCCTATTTCCATCAAAGCAGAGGGCTGGTTTACGCCCAATGAAGAAAGACTCAGCACTTGTGGGGGTGTTGTTCTACCTCTTTGCAGGTGAGTTGACGGGTCTGGGGCCATTGCTGGGAAGCACTAAAAGTGGTTTGGACCAAATCCGAGGCGGAAATTTCTTTGTGTTTTTGATGACTTGCTTGCCTTTGAGGTGCTCTTAGGGGGGGTTCCGTCTGTTTGCGGGTGAGTTTCGTGGTCTGGGAGCACTGCTGGGACACTCTAATCTTGATTGCATTTGCTTTTCAGGAAATCCGTCGTGCCAACCCCGACTTATGGCCTAGCTACGCAGCGCGTTTGGACCGAAGGCCCAGAAATATTGCAAGTATGAGATTTTGCTTTTGGCCTGTTTGGGGGTGTTATGCTTCTTGGCGGGTGGGTTGACGGGTCTTGGGGCATTCCTGGGAAGGTCTAATACCGGGTAGAAGTGGTTGGGACAAAATCCAGGCCGATTTTTTTTTTGGCTATTTCTGACATTTTGCTCTATGTAGCGTTTTCGGGGGCCTGTTTGGGGGGCTTCCTGGTGTTTGTGGGTGAGTTTTGTGGTCTGGGAGCACTGCTGGGACACTCTAATCTTGATTGCATTTGCTTTTCAGGAAATCCGTCGTGCCAACCCCGACTTATGGCCTAGCTACGCAGCGCGTTTGGACCGAAGGCCCAGAAATATTGCAAGTATGAGATTTTGCTTTTGGCCTGTTTGGGGGTGTTATGCTTCTTGGCGGGTGGGTTGACGGGTCTTGGGGCATTCCTGGGAAGGTCTAATACCGGGTAGAAGTGGTTGGGACAAAATCCAGACCGATTTTTTTTTTTGGGCTATTTCTGACATTTTGCTCTATGTAGCGTTTTCGGGGGCCTGTTTGGGGGGCTTCCTGGTGTTTGTGGGTGAGTTTCGTGGTCTGGGAGCACTGCTGGGACACTCTAATCTTGATTGCATTTGCTTTTCAGGAAATCCGTTGTGCCAACCCCGACTTATGGCCTAGCTACGCAGCGCGTTTGGACCGAAGGCCCAGAAATATTGCAAGTATGAGATTTTGCTTTTGGCCTGTTTGGGGGTGTTATGCTTCTTGGCGGGTGGGTTGACGGGTCTTGGGGCATTCCTGGGAAGGTCTAATACCGGGTAGAAGTGGTTGGGACAAAATCCAGGCCGATTTTTTTTTTGGCTATTTCTGACATTTTGCTCTATGTAGCGTTTTCGGGGGCCTGTTTGGGGGGCTTCCTGGTGTTTGTGGGTGAGTTTCGTGGTCTGGGAGCACTGCTGGCTATATATACTTTACTTTGCAAGAGGTTTGAAGCAAATCCATGGTGGCAGAGGGGACTTAGGGCCTAGCTGCAGAGCGCGCGCTGAATGATTTGGGAAATTTGTGAAAAATTGACTAAGTCCCCATTTTTGTACTTTTGCTCTTTGGCTGTTTGGGGGTCTTCTACTCGTTTTCTCCTGGGTTGACGGCTCTGGGGCCATTGCTGGGAAGCTCTAATACCGGATAAAAGTGTTTTGGACCATATCCCAGGCGGAATTTTTTTTGTGTTTTTGATGACTTGCTTGCCTTTGAGGTGCTCTTAGGGGGGGGTTCCGTCTGTTTGTGGGTGAGTTTCGTGGTCTGGGAGCATTGCTGGGACACTCTAATCTTGATTGCATTTGCTTTTCAGGAAATCCGTCGTGCCAACCCCGACTTATGGCCTAGCTACGCAGCGCGTTTGGACCGAAGGCCCAGAAATATTGCAAGTATGAGATTTTGCTTTTGGCCTGTTTGGGGGTGTTATGCTTCTTGGCGGGTGGGTTGACGGGTCTTGGGGCATTCCTGGGAAGGTCTAATACCGGGTAGAAGTGGTTGGGACAAAATCCAGGCCGATTTTTTTTTGGGCTATTTCTGACATTTTGCTCTATGTAGCGTTTTCGGGGGCCTGTTTGGGGGGCTTCCTGGTGTTTGTGGGTGAGTTTCGTGGTCTGGGAGCACTGCTGGCTATATATACTTTACTTTGCAAGAGGTTTGAAGCAAATCCATGGTGGCAGAGGGGACTTAGGGCCTAGCTGCAGAGCGCGCGCTGAATGATTTGGGAAATTTGTGAAAAATTGACTAAGTCCCCATTTTTGTACTTTTGCTCTTTGGCTGTTTGGGGGTCTTCTACTCGTTTTCTCCTGGGTTGACGGCTCTGGGGCCATTGCTGGGAAGCTCTAATACCGGATAAAAGTGTTTTGGACCAAATCCCAGGCGGAATTTTTTTTGTGTTTTTGATGACTTGCTTGCCTTTGAGGTGCTCTTAGGGGGGGTTCCGTCTGTTTGTGGGTGAGTTTCGTGGTCTGGGAGCATTGCTGGGACACTCTAATCTTGATTGCATTTGCTTTTCAGGAAATCCGTCGTGCCTACCCCGACTTATGGCCTAGCTACGCAGCGCGTTTGGACCGAAGGCCCAGAAATATTGCAAGTATGAGATTTTGCTTTTGGCCTGTTTGGGGGTGTTATGCTTCTTGGCGGGTGGGTTGACGGGTCTTGGGGCATTCCTGGGAAGGTCTAATACCGGGTAGAAGTGGTTGGGACAAAATCCAGGCCGATTTTTTTTTTTGGCTATTTCTGACATTTTGCTCTATGTAGCGTTTTCGGGGGCCTGTTTGGGGGGCTTCCTGGTGTTTGTGGGTGAGTTTCGTGGTCTGGGAGCACTGCTGGGACACTCTAATCTTGATTGCATTTGCTTTTCAGGAAATCCGTCGTGCCAACCCCGACTTATGGCCTAGCTACGCAGCGCGTTTGGACCGAAGGCCCAGAAATATTGCAAGTATGAGATTTTGCTTTTGGCCTGTTTGGGGGTGTTATGCTTCTTGGCGGGTGGGTTGTGACGGGTCTTGGGGCATTCGTGGGAAGGTCTAATACCGGGTAGAAGTGGTTGGGACAAAATCCGCGCGGAAAAGCCTTTAGTTTTGGCACTTTTTGTAACTTAGGGTTCGTTAGGGTCAGCCCTAGCAGCAGGATTGCATGTGTTTCGGGGTGTTCTAGATTTTTCCAACTGAGTTCTGGGGTCTTAGAGCACTCGTGAGAATGTGTAATTTTGGTTGCAAGTCATTTGAAGAAAATCCATGGTGGGAAAGGGGGGATTTGGCATAGTTAAAGAAAGCCTTTGCCACGATTCTTAACTTAGGGTTCGTTAGGGTTAGCAGTATTTCTATTGCATGTGTTTGAGTGGGGGGGATTTCGAGTCTTGGAGCGATGCTGGCTATGGCTACTTTTGCTTGGTTGCTTGCAAGTGGTTTGAATGCAATCCACGGTGGGTAATGGGTAATTAGGAAGGGGGTACTTCGGCCTACTTTTACTTTCAAAGTAAGTTTTGTCACCAGTTTTCTGCTAGGCCTCGTTTTTTGAGATTTGATTGGGGGTCTTCTACATTTTTGCGACTGGCTTTAGTAAGGGTCTGGGTGGGAGCACTGCTAGGAAGATCTAATTTTGTTCTAAAACACAGTTTACAGTACACCTAGCTTGAGGGGCAAGATCCGCTACATTAATTTGCCCATACTTATTTATCCTTCAAAAGGTGACTCAGAGTACGCACTTTCAAAAATATTGTACTGTCTACTAGGAAAATCAAATTGTGACTTTTTGCACTCCACAGCCTACATACCGTATATTTATTTATCAGTGGTGTTGTAATATTATATCACTTCCTGTTTTTCGTTGAATAATTACAGGCCGGGTTTCAGTCTCTGCAATGGGGAAAAAAGGATGGAGTCAGGCTTCACAGTAGCGAGCCACAATTCAGCATCAGGCAGGCAGTGGACAGGGTGTCTTCTGGTGACCAACATCGATGGACGAGGCGTCGGCTGCAATGGAGGAGTGTCGCTAATAGGAGGATTTTTTTTCTGCAGGCAACTTACTTACCACTTCCAACAGGACCACTACAACCACATAGATACAGTATCCCTTGCCTTTTTCTCTGACTGTGACTGCATTTCTTGTCTCTCTCTCGGCTTTTACATTGATCCCTTAACACATCACTTAGTCCACTCCACTATCACATCTGCACCACACATAGTCATTTGTAAGTGCTCCTACGTAATTCGCAAGTCGCAGCACGCCCCAGGCCGTAGAGGACTGGGATGGCCCCAATGATGAAGCATGTCACCAAGGGGCAACCCTGGTGAGTGAGGGGACACCTAGAAAAAAAGCAATTTCTCCTTTTCTATCTACTATACCTTCCAGACCAACCCCACTGAGTGTTGTTGTGAATGGATTTATAGTGACCAGCAAGGCTCTCGGGTATCTGGCTACAGAGACCTTATGTTGAATATCGTTATCAATAATTTACACATAGGCCCTTTACTGTTGCATTCTTTCTTCCACAGTTGTCGAATGTACTACTTACTTTTCACTGACATGCATGCAGTAGTGCATGCACTTTCAAAGATTGATGGATAGGTTTGTACCCAAAGAATTGTTTATGTTCAATTGTTTGTCTATGCTGTGCTTTTTTTTACAGGGTGTCTTCTGGTGACCAACATCGATGGACGAAGCGTCGGCTGCAATGGAGGAGTGCCGCTAATAGGAGGATTTTTTTTCTGCAGGCAACTTACTTACCACTTCCAACAGGACCACTACAACCACATAGATACAGTATCCCTTGCCTTTTTCTCTGACTGTGACTGCATTTCTTGGCTCTCTCTAGGCTTCTAAATTGATCCCTTAACACATCACTTAGTCCACTCCACTATCACATCTGCACCACACATAGTCATTTGTAAGTGCTCCTACGTAATTCGCAAGTCGCAGCACGCCCCAGGCCGTAGAGGACTGGGATGGCCCCAATGATGAAGCATGTCACCAAGGGGCAACCCTGGTGAGTGAGGGGACACCTAGAAAAAAAGCAATTTCTCCTTTTCTATCTACTATACCTTCTGTCAGGTTACGCAGCCCCTAAGCGCCTACCGTACTATGAAACTACATTTCCCATGAGTAGGCGGGAGACTTGCAGGAAGTTTATCTGGGGAACAGACGCGCTTCCTGTTGCGCGTTATTCTGGTTTCTGTTCTGCACCGGCATGAGAGCGGACGCTCTGCATGCTTTTCTATCGTGTCTCCTGTGGACTATCACCTTCCCCCCCCCCCCTGAGGCTCAGTGGGGAGCGCTTCCTTGTTCTGTCCTTGGCGGTAGACGGACTTCACGCGTCTTCAGGTAAAGCCGCTCTAAACTCTTCGGCCGCCCGTGCGGTCAGCTGATTACTGCCTGAACGGATTGTTAAGGGAGGTTCTGTGACTGTTTTCTAACAGAATTCTACCTTTGATGAATTCCTGTTTGGTTGAATTGTGTGTGGCGGAGCACAGTGGCGGTCTATACCACGTGTTAGCGTTCACATCGGGGATCGTTTTTGTACTATTAAAACGGAGCGCGGTAGTAAGGACAACTACGCGTCTCCGTTGTATAACTGTGTATTTCAAAGGACCTCCATAACTGGGCATGTAGTGAGGTAACTACAGGCTACCCCAGTTCTCTTTGTGTAGTGCACCGTGGGGTGTGTTGTTGGCAGAATTCAGTGGTGGTCGCAACAGCAACTACGTTTTTCTGTTTGACCTTCACCAAAGATTCTCTACTGGGTCATTACTTAGAGAGCGCAGTGTTGTAGTTCTTGCTTCCTACACACTACCGTTTCCCTCTTCCTTTTTGTTGGACCATACATCTTTGCTTTGACTATTTGGAACCCCCTTTGTACATTGAGTCCTCTACCATGTTTGTGGTATGTTGTGAGTAGTGGGTTTGATGTCTTAGTATAACGCGAGTGTGTTTGGTGCGACAGGAGTGTGTTCGTTAACTATATGTTTATGTGTTTCTTAGGCCTTCCTCACAGATTGTGGCAGAAGGGCTATAGTATTTCCTATCCAAGGTCATGTTTTCTTGGTGCTCAGGTACTTGTCTACTTCCTTGGTTATTTAGTGAGACTATATGAGAGTACCCTTGTATGTTAGGACAGCACTTCACTGATGCCTGTCTTGTCTTCTGTTACAGGTATCCTTTCCCTGCTGACCCTACCTTTACCCATCCCACATTTTTTATTTTAGTTTGTTATTTTTCTCCCCCGCCTAATGGCTCGAACACCCTGTGTTTACACTTCTGGGTGTTGGTGACATTTGGAGGTGGAACCATATTTGCATCGACTGGATCACGGGGAGTAAACCTGACACCTTCCAGACCAACCCCATTGAGTGTTGTTGTGAATGGATTTATAGTGACCAGCAAGGCTCTCGGGTATCTGGCTACAGAGACCTTATGTTGAATATCGTTATCAATAATTCCACACAGGCCCTGTACTGTCGCATTCTTTCTTCCACAGTTGTCGAATGTACTACTTACTTTTCACTGACATGCATGCAGTAGTGCATGCACTTTCAAAGACTGATGGATAGGTTTGTACCCAAAGAATTGTTTATGTTCCATTGTTTGTGTATGCTGTGCTTTTTTTTTACAGGGTGTCTTCTGGTGACCAACATCGATGGACGAAGCGTCGGCTGCAATGGAGGAGTGCCGCTAAAAGGAGGATTTTTTTTCTGCAGGCAACTTACTTACCACTTCCAACAGGACCACTACAACCACATAGATACAGTATCCCTTGCCTTTTTCTCTGACTGTGACTGCATTTCTTGGATCTCTCTCTGCTTCTAAATTGATCCCTTAACACATCACTTAGTCCACTCCACTATCACATCTGCACCACACATAGTCATTTGTAAGTGCTCCTACGTAATTCGCAAGTCGCAGCACGCCCCAGCCCGTAGAGGACTGGGATGGCCCCAATGATGAAGCATGTCACCAAGGGGCAACCCTGGTGAGTGAGGGGACACCTAGAAAAAAAGCAATTTCTCCTTTTCTATCTACTATACCTTCCAGACCAACCCCATTGAGTGTTGTTGTGAATGGATTTATAGTGACCAGCAAGGCTCTCAGGTATCTGGCTACAGAGACCTTATGTTGAATATAGTTATCAATATTTCCACCCACGCCCTGTACTGTCGCATTCTTTCTTCCACAGTTGTCGAAAGTACTACTTACTTTTAACTGACATGCATGCAGTAGTGTATGCACTTTCAAAGATTGATGGATAGGTTTGTACCCAAAGATTTGTTTATGTTCACAATTGTTCGTCCATGCTGTGCTACTTTTTCTTGTCTCCCAAAACCTTTCCCAAAAACCCCCGTACCCATCCATTTTTCAAACCCTAACCCTCTTCCCCCGGGCTGTGTGGTTTTGATTGATGTGTGACTAAATTACAGCAATAAATCCACGCACTTGCTGGGGAGGATAAGGTGATAGCAACAGGCTGGTGAAGAAATCCGAGGATATATTCTTACTCTGCTTGACAAAGACCCATGGCTAATGTCAAAGAACTTCAACCGAATTAGTTATACTTTAACATTTGTTAGGCTACAACGTGGCACTGTTCTAGTGTACTTCTGTCACCTGCTATATTCTGTATTGTACCTTTGTATTGCTCAGGAGGACAAACCAGATTTCATTTTCTTTTTTTTCATAGGCAAGCAACTGCCACTGTGTCACACCACTAGTACCACCGCTATGAGGAAATTTTATCCGCCCAGGATTGCCAACCTTATTTGCTGTTTCCCGTGGAGCCAGCCCTGGGCCTAGCCCTACTTGCAAACAGAAATTACAGGTAAGATAGGCGTTTGGTTGGAGGTAGTATAATGGAGTATTAGGAGAGACGAGAGATTTGATTGACGGTAGTACTACTAAAGTCCTAGGACTATTCAGGAAAACAAACTTACTGTTATGTTAAACCCCCACCCACCAGACTCAAAAGCAGTAAAAAACAGGTATGGTCAGATAAAGTTTCAAAAAGTATATTTTTATAGCCCTAACAAAAGAATCTCCCGCAAGACCCTCCCTAACCCCAACGATTGTCCTTCAAAAGTCCCCAAAAATCACAACTCCCAATTCCCACCCCCCAAAAGTCTCTAAAAAAGGGGCAAGGGACACTATGGCAGGGTGCTGTTGGAATTAGCAGCCAGGGCATCATGCTCCTTGCGGAGGGTGGCAAGTTCGAAGCGGAGGCCCTCCACCACGTTCTTATAATTATGGACCTCCTGCTCCAGGTAGGACAGTCTGAGGGATAAGCGGCGCCGGTGTGCCTTGCAAATCCTGTGAGGGGCAGCTGCTTTCTTTGCTGCTGGGCGGTGGTGTTTGGCTTTGGTAGCCCGGCTCCGTACCGCTGGAGCACTGCGCTGGCTGGCAGCCCGCACGGAGGAGGATGCAGCTGTCCCAGTGGACGTTGTTGTTGTTCCAGACTGCGTCTCCTCCTCCTCCAGGGCCACCAGCCGCCGATATTCAGCAACAGTGGCATCCAGCCTCCGTTGCCGGGCCATTCGAGCCAGCTCCTTCCTCCTTGATGGTGTCTTGGATTTGGAAGGAGCAACTACATGAAAAAAGAAAGACATAGTCTGTAACCAATGCTCCTTAAGATTAACACAAAATGATTGAGCAGAAAGTTGTCACAGTACAAGTAGCAAATTGAAAGCACAGTGCATAACTATTGAGGACAGTATCTATGTAACCTCCGACTTCTTCATCCTTGCTCTAACATTAGTGGGAGTTTAAGGAACAAATTCTACGAGCACTATGGACTTCTATTACAGTCGACTATGACAGTACACCACTCTTATTCTTCTTCTTCTCTCTTGTTTAGGAAAATTGGTACGTGATCTTATGCAAGCCGGCATAATGCCAGCGCAGTGAACTTGCACCCGAGAAAAACAGACGCACACCATGGTGAGTGAGACAGACTTGCGTTACTGTACCGGTCCAGTACATGCAGGTGGTGAAGCTCTTACTTTTCTATTACGGGTGGCACTGAGAATACTCTGTTAAAAGGGCTACTGCTTAATTAATTTAGCTTTCACCCTACAGTGCAAATGAGTATTAGAAAAGGAAAATGAAGAAGCTAAATTATCTGATTATCTATCACTTCACATGGGATGTATTTGATGACATATGGGATGACTTTAGGTGCTTTGCTTATTATTGAGTGAACAGTGATACCCCCACACATGAATGACGTACTACTACTAAACTAAAGTTATTAAGGGAGGTAGGGAGTGTCCACCGTAATAACTGGATATATGCTGTGCTTGCAGTTGCAATACAAACTACTGCTACTATTCATGGTAGTCTTTGGACAACGTTACAACTTCTTTTCCTTGCCTTTCCTACACTGGAACGGACGTGCGGGTGCGGTGTTACATGCTCTTCAAAGTAACACTTAGTTCATCCAGTGACCGTCTACTCTCTCTAGATTCACATATGCTATCTAAGAGTCAGATAGTACCATGAATGATCCAGGCATCCATCCATTCAAAGTATATTGCACACATACAGTTTCTGTCTCACCCACCCAGGCTGTTCTCCTTCCACCCATCCTTGCTTCATCATTCACCCAGCCATGCACCATACCATTTTCTTACCTTCCCAGCCACCTCGGGGACCAAGCAAACACATATCATTCTTCTTTGCCAGTCATCATTACATTTCTCGTGCTTCCACACTTACTTACACCCTTCTTTCGCTTTTCGTTCATCCCATCCATCAAGTTCACCTCAGATCTGATTGGGATTCTTCTCGCCAAAAACTTCACAGCTAAGTCGAAGTACATTTAGAGGAGGCTACTACCTGCTTTTTTTATAATACACCCGTGCAGAAAGCACACTCTGCAGTCTTCAATCTCAATGACTAAGGAATGTATAGCTTACCTCTGCCCGCCACCACCGTTTGAACCCTCACAGGCATGTCCTTTTCCGGCACTTGCACCGCCTCCTCCCCAGAGTTGTCCTCCTCGTCCAATGCCACCACCTCCGCGCTGGCCCCGTCTCCAGATGTTCCACCTACAAAGTACATTTAATAATGTTAGAATACACCACTCACTACTATATAATATTTGGTCTAGGAGGAAGAAAGAAATGTGAAAAAAAGTGTACAATTTAATAATTTTTGACTGTGTACTCTAGAGTAAAAATGTCCCTTTTTCCAGGGAAGGCTGTTGTCTTGCTGCACTTTTTGGCACAACTGATGAATGTTTGCTTTTTACTTTTTAACACGCACCACTTTTTCTCCTAACAGACAGAACCTTGACTTCTAAGAACACGAGCAGGATCAAGTTCAAACCAGGTGAGAGCTCGGCTCGACCACAAGAAATGTGTCCAATTAATCGTCAGCACTAAGCACTTTTCCATTTTCAGTTACACGTTCACTTTTATGACAAACTTGAATTTAATAAATGTGTTTACTTTTAATAAAGCTTTTAAACTTAAATAGACTCTGTGGTTTTTGGTCCTCCAGACTAGAGTGGATGAGCTAAAGGTTTTCGAATTTTTGCAAGCATGAGTCCGTGCCTCTGCCATCGGTGACTTTGGGAGCTAAATGACTCTGCCACACTATCTAGTCAGTAAGGAGATTGGGGGTTCAACTACAAAGTCTGTTATCACTGAGGTATGTGGAAAGTCTAACAGTTACAGCACCTATTATAATTGATAAGCTAAGCGATGCATTATTTAGTGTCCATAGTTCTGTTTGTGCAGATTTGTCCCTGCAACAGTAGTAGAATGGATTGTCCTCCTATCCAAACCAAAAGTAAAGTAGTATCTTATTATTTCTTGGTGGTGGTCATTCACCTTTTTATTGTTGGCAATGGTCAAAGCATAAACATTTAGAATACTTGAAAAGACATTATGGACAATCCCAGAGGACTACACTCAGTGCATAGAGCTATTGCTGACTAGAATGGGAGTCCAATGGAAATGCCAAATGTGCAATCTTAGTTAGCTACACAGACAGACTAATAAGAATATTCTAGTAATACCACACGGAGTCATAGTCGAGGCAGGATAAGAATTTAGATCCTGTCTACAAGAAGATCAAAGACGATTTAGAAAAAATCGAATGAGGAACGCTAGGAAAAAATAAGTACTCTATATTAAAATTAAAACTTACTGGGGCCAGCAAAGGAGCCCTCGACTGCCCGGTCCTGGCCTGCATCGACAACAGCACCCTCCTCCTCCTCCTCCTGTGTCCTCCTCTTGCCCCTGGGGGAAGCTGATGTACAACATGAAAGAAAGAAAAACAGAAAACATGGATGATATTTCTCAACCAAATCAAACATTTAAAAAAGAACTAACAAAGTAACAAAATATTTTTGCGAAATAGCAAATAGGGAACGACTCCACGGGATATATTATTGACCAATCTCATGTGGTCGACTACGTCATTACTTTAGTATTGCTTGATTTGCGGACCGTCGAATTGGAAACTACCCTATGTAACTCACTAAACAAAGTACTAAAAAGGTTTGCCTAGGATTGGCAGGCAGCAGTCCGCAGCACGCAAAGTGACAGCCAAAGTCCATCGTGATTGAAGATCAGCGACAACACTAAAGTTTCCTACTACATTCACCAGTCATTAAAATACTCAAACTATTAATCCACCACCACTATTTCTTCTTATCGCCATGTGTACAAAGGAAGGACTGGACTTGAGTCTGTAGGGGCTGATTTATAAGGCCCTTGCGGCTCTTTTGCTCCATTGTTGCGTGACTTTTGTGACGCAGCGACAGCACAAAAGAGGCGCAATGGTGCGGCGTATATTAACAACGTGACGCATCTGGGAGATGCATCACGTTGTAAAGCCCTGCGCCAATAGGGGTGTTCCGGCGCAAGGGAGGGCGTTCCTGCGCAGGAACGCATCCTAAAAGTGGCTGAGGGAAATCTACAAGATTTCAATCAGTCACTTTGAGGACAATGATGCGTGACTCAAACCCTGCGCCTGCTTGAAGCAGACGTACGGCTTGACGCAGCATTGGGGAGATAGGGCACCCCAGAGAATTGATGGAGCTGCACCATCGTTGCGACGCAACTCCAGCAATGCGCCACCTTTACGGCACAGATGCGTAACGCTTTGGTGACGTTTTGGGCCCATGGCGCGCCGCATTGTAAATACGGCGCACCATGGGTGATGGTGGCGTGACGCACAATTACTGGCGCATCCCTGCAACTTTGCAGGGATGCGCCGGTAATTAAAAATCTGAACCTTAGTGTGTAGCATTGCGCAGTTCTTTCAACTACACTCATACATAATTTCACAGGCCAATGAAATGAACACAAAATCTAAAACAAATAAGCATAGTAGCAACACTACTGAGAAGGAGAGCAGTGTACCTGAAATGCACAGAAGACTTTGAAATAAAATGTACCTACAATGTAATGAGCAGCATTATTGCTCTTGGTAAAAAACAAAAATTTGCAATATAATAACACAGCAGGAGAAAACATAGTAGTAAAGACATAGCTACTACTACTCACCAAGCCCGGGGATCTCAAGGCCAAGGAGGTCGAGCAGATCTCGCTCACGGGTCAGGACATCCGTCCAGCGGTGGGTGGCCTGGTTGTAGGTGCGCCAGACCCGAGAGTGGTGGTAAATGGCCTGGCACACCTTCTCCCACCGCTTCCGGCGCTCCCGGGCCCCGTACCCGGCACTGATCTTGCCGCCTCCCATGATGGTCCTGGGGAGGCGGCGCTGAACATAAAAAATGAGTTGGGCCACCTCCTCCGGGGTAAAGATCTCCCGTGGCATCACTAGCTCCCCCCTCAAACGCCCGCACGGGAGCCGGACACGGGGTGCGGGACCCTTCCCCTTCTCGGGATGCTTCCCGGCTCCCTTCACCATGGTCTGGGCGGAAAGGAATAAAGAAAATAGAATAGGGAAGAGGAGAAAAGAAAAGAGTTTACAAAAGTAGTTTAAAATTAACCAAAAGTAGCAGTAAACACAAAAATATAGGGCTAGAAAAATAGAGGGATAGATAATAAGTAAAATAGATTAAAAAAAACTTCAAACAAGCAAAGGATGGCAGAGATTGACAGAGGATACAAAGACCATGCCCAGAACCATAGCAATGAATGAGAAACAAGATGGCCGCGCCCGTTCACGACCGCGCGGGTAAGTTCGCGCGAGATTTTCCTTGCGAACACGCGCGAGACTGTACTGGCAAGCCGCGGACTTTGCGAGATTACACTTCGCGCCCGGAAACGGAAATACGTCAGGCAAACAAGATGGCTGCGCCCTTGAACGACCGCGAGGGTAACTACGCGTCTTGCGCTACGAGCGGCTCGCAAAAACGCACAAAACCTTGCCAACTAACACGCCGCAAAAAAAACAAATTGCATATTCGCACGAATTTGCGGCTTCCGAATCCGATCTTGCGCGTGTTCGCACCCCGCGAACCCCGCGAAATTGCAGAAAAACGAGTTTTTCAAAAGTGAAAGCACTCGGCAGGGGCAAGAGTTCAAACTCATCATTAGTAACAATTCCCGGTAGTGCTTCCTGACTGGGGCCCCTCCAGAATTCAGTTGCTAGTTGCAACAATTGTATGACCCTGCTCTGACCCTCACAGCAGGCTCATACAATAGCTACAAGTAGGCCACAAAGAAGGTCCTGGGGAAAAAAAATGCACTGCAACAGAAAGCAAAATTACAGATAAGGAAGCAGGTGCCAGACTGGAATTTTAAAACAGTGACACATTAATAAACTAACCCCAAATTAATTCATCTCAGTTGAAGCAGGGCTGGTGTGCTTGCTTTTCCCCCCCATAATCTACAGTAATGATGAACCAGAGGGTGGCATTGATGTAACAGAGGGTTGCAGTGGTGAAACAGAGGGTGCTGGGAACCTGTGATGATGAACCAGACGTAGAAACAACATAATTCGCGACCGTTGCGCGACGAAATGTAAGTTCGCAATTGCGAACTGGTACGAAACCCTCGCGAACTGGCAGAAATCCTTGCGAACACAAAAAAAAAAAAATCCGCAAATTCGCAAGAATTCGCGGATTTTGCGGATTGCGAGTTCGCAAATCCGCAAAATTCGCGAACGCGAGATTCGCAAAATTCGCCCACGATGTTGAAGAGCTCTTTGCTTTTGTGTGCATTGTTGTCTAGGCAGTCTTTTAAGGATGTCCTTTTGACGGATCTGATGAGGTGATGGTGTCTGCGGGGAGTGTTCTTGTGGGCTGCGATGATGCCCAGTGTTCGTTCACTGAGCCGGTTCTTCTCCAGTTTTTGGCAGGTTTGCTTGGAAGCCTGGAGGTCTACAGTGAACCAGCTGGCTTTCTTGCAGGTGTGACTGTTGGAGGGCTTCTTGAACATGGCGAGGGTGTTGGCCCCATTGTTGATCCACTGGTTGAGGTTGCGGGCAGCGGTGTCGGGGTCGGCGGGTGGGCTCCGGGCGAGGGTGGTGGTTAGCTGGTCTTTGGTGACTTTACTCCAGCAGCGGCGAGGCATCTGTTGGGTGCAGTGGTGCGCGTTGGGCTTCTTGAAGGTGAAGTGAATGCAGCGATGGTCGGTCCAGTGGAGTTCGGTGGTGTGGTTGAAGGAGACTTGGGGGCTTGCGGAGAAGATGGGGTCAAGAGTGTGACCGGCAGAGTGGGTGGGTGTTGTGACGAGTTGTCTGAGTGCAAGGTTGGCTAGGTTGTCGATCAGGGTGGTGGAGTCGGTGTCATTGCTGTTTTCGAGGTGGTAGTTCAGGTCACCGAGGAGGATGTAGCCGGTGGAGGCGAGGGCGTGTGTGCTGACGAAGTGGGCGATGGACTCACTGAACTGTGGTCGGGGTCCAAGGGCCTGTAGAGGAGGGTTCCTCTGAGGGTGGTGTTCGGGTCGGTGTGGATCTGGAAGTGCATGTGCTCGGCGGTGCTGAGGCTGTCGTCAGTGTTGGTCTAGACTCTGAAGGTGTTCCAGTGGACGATGGCGATTCCGCCTCCTACTCCG
Source organism: Lissotriton vulgaris (assembly GCF_964263255.1). Classification (NCBI taxonomy): domain Eukaryota; kingdom Metazoa; phylum Chordata; class Amphibia; order Caudata; family Salamandridae; genus Lissotriton; species Lissotriton vulgaris. Next base: position 110,523,371 of record NC_141686.1, read on the forward strand.
CTGGTGCGGTCCCTGTGGGTGATCTTGTAGCCTTCCAGGACGGCTATGGCAATGTCAGGTGCAGAGGCGGGGTTCAGCCAGGTCTCCGTCAGGAAGGCGATTCTGGGGAGGTTGAGTCGAGTAGGTCCCAGAGTTCAACGGCGTGTTTGTGGGCAGAGTGGGTGTTGAGGAGGATGCATCTGAGGTAGTTGGGTTTTTTCCTGGTCGGCGGCTTGGTGGGCGGATGCTGGTGAAGCTGCAGTTCCGGCAGGTGAAAGGTCCGTGGGTGTGCTTCGGGCGGCCAGGGCGCAGGTGTGTGATCATCCGGTGTTTAGTACGTGGAGGGTGCTGGCATCGTAGTGGTGTCGGGCGCCGTGGCGGTTGCGGGGGCCAGGGGTTCTGATGCTGGTCATGGTCCAGGCACAGATGGGCACAGAAGGGCTTGCCTTAAGCGCCAGCGGTGCGCCCGTTGCATGCTCCCTCCATATAAGGGGAGTTGGGAGGGAGGAGCAGCTGGGAAGCAGGAGCGGGGTGGCGAATGGGTGAGCAGGGACGCAGCGGCGGGAAGAGCGGGATAAGAGAAGGGTGACGGATGGTGGGGAACACAGAAGGCAAGCACAGCACAGAAACAAGCAGGGGGAAAGAATGAAATAAGGCAATCAGCAACAAGACAAGTACAAAATAAATTAGGCAATCAGCAACAAGACAAGTACAGTCAAAGCAGTCCAAAGCAGTACAGCAGAGTGAGAAAGCACCAGTACAACCTGAGGCAGTACCGCGGTTTGGGGAGCGACCTGCCTGACAGGAATTTTGCTCAGGGGAATTGTTAGAGAAACCCAGATCTCAGGATCATCCGTATTCCGGCCGTATACATTGAGTACATGGAAATGCCTTGAGCTTTTTGTGAAATTCGTTAGGACCCATCTTCCATTATTACCAATCACACATGATTCAGTTGACAGGCCTGAGTTCTTGCATATTAAAGTGGCCACCCCGCCTTTCTTACTTTCACTGGTCGAGTCAATTACGTCAGCAATCCAACTCTTTTTAAAGCTCACAAGCCCACCTTGGGCCATTTTTAGGTCTCGTAGCGAAAACAGCGCGTAAGCGCTGTGTCTCGCCAGAGATCTTTTGTTGCTGACTCTGCTTCCCAGGAGACAGCACCTAGCCGGGCGCATCTCGCAAAAGGCGATCGGCGCAGGCCACGCGCACGCGAACGCGCTCGCCGTGTCTGTCTCCTGGGAAGCGCATACATACACAGGCACACTTCCCCCTGCACGCATGCGCACACACAGACACACACACACACGAGCGCACATACACGCACGCACACATACAGAGACCCCCGTCGCGCGCACACACACACACACGCCTGCACACACAAGCGCACCGCCCCCCGTCCCACTTACCGCCAGTCTGGTATTCTGTAGGCTCCGCGGGGCTCCGCCCGAGGGAGAGCCCCGCGTCACCGTGAATTATGTCCGCCTTCCAGCGCGTGGAAGATCCGGGGCCAATGGACTCCGAGAACGAGGCTGACGTCACAGCACCCCTCCCCGCCCCCTCCGCCGCCGCCGCCGCCGGACGACGCAGACTGCCATTTGAGCCGTGAAACCCCTTGTTACATGCATTAGCAAAAGTTCTCCCGCTTTGTTGCAAACTGCTTTGGGTGTTGCAACATTGTACAGCCTTCTTCCATCAACCTCACTTCAGGACACCAAGGGTTGTGGGGGGATTCACTGAAGGAACTCTTAAAACGCCACACACAGGCGCATGAAAGGGACCTCGGTTACTTTAGACAGGTCTCTACGCAGGTAGGACACTTCTTACCCCATGAGCCTCCATCATTCCTTATCCGCGATATCTAAAACCTGCCTGCTGCAGCTACGTCCCTCTTCAAACCTACAGGTGGAGCGTTGCCTACATCGCATTACACGAGCTTACCTGCACATCCCCGGGGAAGTAAACCACATGGTGAGGGGTTGTTCCCCGTAGCAGCAGCAACTCGTTGGTCCTGTGGGGGTTAGAGCCCGGCACAGCCGGCAGTCTGATGGCGGGGAGCGTGCTTATAGTTCGGCACTGCAGCACCCGCACAGCACAGCAGAGCACTGCTCGCACTGGGCTTAAACGCAGGGCAAAGGTGCACCATCGGCCAAGGGGCGTGGCTTTACATTGCCACACCAAACGCCGACGGAACGCGCATTTGCACAGGTCCAGCCATAGCAAACACGCGCCAACGACTCTTCTCATTACTTCTGAAAGATCGATCCGCATCTGAGCCAATGACACAAAAAATGGACTGTAAGGCCAAACCCCTTTAGAATGAGAATGTTGAAAGAGACGAGGGACACAGGATATAGACGTGTTAGTATCATGGAGTATGTGAAGTATAGTGTAAGCCACAGTACTCTCCCCCGATACATGGAAAGCAATTTGGTGGGGAGCTGGTCTGGATCTTGGAGGTACAGTAGGCGGTAAAGTAGTTCCCCCATTTATATAGCGAATGCACGCATTGCGGCGTTTTGCTGAAGTCGTTTGCTCATATCATGGAGCAGCATAAGTATTTTTTTTTCCAGTACCGCGTTCCAATTTCAGCTGAAATCGTGTTACGAAGTACTGATACGCGTGTGGATTTATTGCATGTTTGCCCCAGGGAAGGCGAGCTTTCATGCAAATAGCCAATTTGTATTAACAGAAGCAGACACTATGGTCGGTTGTTTTATAACTTTCCATCCTTTCATTCATTACCATATTTAAGAGAACTTCGAAATGCACGACTTCAGGATGTGTGCTGTACAAAAACTTATCATGTGTTTGATTAATGTATTATAGCAACCCCTGTCATTCAAAGGGTTTACATAACCACATCTTCTCACCTGTCCTGCTTACAACAATCGACCCCTCTCGCCAGCCCTGCTTCTAACCACCTTATCTTGCCTGCTCTGCTTATAATCGGCCCCTCTCCTCTGCCCTGCTTACATCCACCCCCCTTCCCTGTGAATTGAATTGAATTGAATTGAAAAATAATTTGTAATGCGCAGGACAATAACCCGAAGGTATCAAGGCGCCTAGCAAAAGGTCAAGAAGGACCAGAAAAGGAGACATTAAGACCTTAGACATATGCTTGCTTAAAGAGAAGGGTTTTTAAGGCAGTGCGAAAGTTCTGTAGGGACGGGAGGGATCTCAGATCCAAAGGAAGTTCATTCCACCACTTAGGAGCAAGGGTGGAAAAGGCTCTGCCGCCCCACCTGGCTTTTCGTACACGGGGGGCTGCTAGAAGCAGTTTCCCAGAGGAACGCAGGTTTCTTCGGGGGGCATAGTGGGAGATAATGGATCCAATTCCAGTGTCGCTCTTTTTAGCGATGGCTCTGTAGGTCATACACAGGACCTTAAACCGGATACGCTGTTCTACCGGTAGCCAGTGCAGTGTTTTCCTGGCTGCAGTGGCTGAAGAGCGTCTGGGGATGTCCAGTACAAATCTGGCTATGGCGTTTTGGACTACCTGCAGGCGCTGCAGCTGTCCTTTATTAAGTCCAGCATACAGCGCATTGCAATAGTCCAAACGCGAGCCGATGAGAGCAACAGCTATTTGTTTTCTTGCCTGGAAAGACAGATATTTCCTGACCCTACGGAGAGTATGAATCAGGCCCCAACAGGTGGAAACAGTTCTGCTCACCTGGCTGCCTAGGTCAAGGGCAGGATCTATTATCACCCCAAGATTTTTAGCAGAGGATGTGGGGGAAGGGCAAGTACCAAGGGAGTCAGGCCACTAGTTGGCTGACCAGATGTTTTCTTTTCCCCCAAACACCATCACCTCCGTTTTCTCCCCATTCAGTTTCAGAGAGTTCTGAACCATCCACTTACCGACCGCCTCCATGCAAGATCTGAATTTGGAGGCGATTAGTTCATCTGAATGGGGAAGAGAGACGAGGATTTGAGTGTCGTCTGCGTACGAGACTACCCCCATCCCGAAAGATCTTATTAATTTGGCCAGTGGGGTAACATAGATATTAAAGAGGGTCGGGCTGTGTACAACATCCGGCCCCTCTCCTCTGCTTCCAACCACCTCATCTCCCCTGCTTCCAACCATCTCATCTCCCCTGCTTCCAACCACCTCCTCTCCCCTGCCTTCAACAATGGACCTCTCTTCGCTACTCTGCTTACAACCACCACCTCTCACTTGCCCTGCTTACAAACGGCATCACTCAGGGGCACCACAACATCACTATACGCTACCAAAATGCTTATAAGTACAACAGTAACTTGCAATATTATTATAATATAATATTATTGCCAACATTGCTTAATATTTTGCAACAGCTATCATCTTGCAAATCATCTTTATACACCAATACAGACTTTGCTAAAAATTTAATGCAACACATTGTCATATACAATGGCAATAACTCAAACTTTAATGCTGCGAGACCTATTGCATTGCAAATGCTTGTTGTCTCTTGCAATAGGATTACGTCCGGTATCAATTTAAAGAGGTAGTTTTAATTTTTTTTCCTTTTGATTTGGTGGTTAAAACCCTTGACTTTAAAGGATATAATTTTTAAATTTCTGTAAAGTGGGGAGTTAGACATAATGAAGCGATGCACTCATGGCTATCTGAGTGCAAGGATAAGCTACAGGATAACGAGCACTTGAAAGTGGATGAAAACAGGGTAGAGAATATGGTGCAGTTCACAAGTAACCGGGAAATATATAAATCTGAATGCTGTATCAGCGGGGTGAATATGAACACATGTGTTAGCAATGTACCTACAGCTAAAGGAGGAAAAAATGAAAAAGAAAAAACATGGGAGAGGAAGGAACTCCAATACAAACACCCTCAACCCCCCTCCCATTCCACCCCACCCACCAGCCCCAAATGTTGTATAAGAGGGAGATGACAGCAGGTGAGAGCCGCAAGTGATGGCAATAATAAACAGCAAACGAGTATTCAGCTTGTGGAATCATGCGAATACAGATGTACGTTGTTACGACGGGTGGTATTACCACGCGTACCGTTACAACGCGTATTTTACAACGCAAGTCGTTACCACGACTTGCGCTGTGGGGGTGCGGACTTAGGATTAGTTTAATTTACTATTCCAACACCAGCCTACGTACAGTAGGGAAGGTGTTGGAATAGTAAATCTACTATTCCTTGTCCTTTAGCGCCCTTCAGCGCAAGTCGTGGTTACGACTTGCGTTCTAAAATACGCGTTGTAACGGTACTGCGGGGTAACATCCGCGTCGTAAAGGATGTTCCCCTGCGAATACAGTATATGGAATCATGCGAATGGAAGAGAAGAGTGGGTTGCAGCATTAAGCAATAAGGGAGGGCAACACACTCTAAATGTCACGTGGTAACATCAGTATTGATACTGTTTCTCAGGGACCAAAACAGCAGACCCTAGGGATCTGCAAACAGTGTAGTGGAAAAAGTCAACTGGACTGTGGCAGTATGGTACGGTACAGAATGATACAGGCTTATAAATCCAATCAGAACTACCCCCACACCTTGTTAGAGTTAGAGTAATACAACAGTGCAAACATACCATAATACAGAAGACAAAAACCTCAACTTGTGTGCTTTAAGGTCCACTAGGAAACATTTTACATAAAAAGACTAAATAGAAAAGGATATGTAACATATAGCCCCTGTACAGGATGCATCATGGCTTGGTTGAGGGAGCAAGACCAGTGTCCATCATGGTAGATCCTCTGTTGTCTAGAAACAGACAAAGGTCCTTTGGGTTAATAAAGGTGTGGCTTTTTCCCCTATCAGTAACTTTGAATTTTGCCGGACTGATGAACCAGGATTGAAGGCTTAAAGACTTGAAACTGGGTCTGATAGCAAGGAATCCTTTCCTTGTTTCCAATGTTGGTCTTGAGTAGTCTTGAGAGACGTAGATTTTGTGGCCCTTCCAGAGGATATGGTTGTTTTGCGCACGTAGTGGAGTATCATCTCAGCAAGTTGAAATCTTAGAGGATGGCATACGATCTGCCTGGTGACGTTGCTACCAGCTGACCTCATTTTGATATATGTATCTACAACAAGAGAGAAAGGGAAAGAAGGCTACTCTCCTACCCCTTAATATAAATGACTATAATCAACAAAAGAGCGCCCTAGACACTACAACCATGAAGAACCCTATTCTTCTGTGCAAACTAAGTGGAAGACCTATCTATAAAGCGAGTGGTCAGTTGGTACAAAATCATATGAAGGAAAAGGGGTAATTAATTATTTCCTAAAATAACCCTCACTCACCCTAGAGGTGACATGCTTCATCATCGGGTTTGTTCACAGGGGGGGCTGACTATCCCCTCCTGTGTGCTACCACGCCTGCAAGTGCAGCGGAGCAGGTATGTGTGAAAAGTGGTGATCAGTGAAAAAAGTGTGTATGGTTAAAAGATCACAACTGTGCCTCAACAGACTTTATCCGGGGCCAGTTGTTTCACATTAAAAATTGGTATGATCACTGGATGTTTTAATTTTTGTCCAGGGATACCAATAGGTGACTGGTCAACATGTTTCTGCTGTAAAAAGCTCAAGTCAGCTCAGCTTTCTTCAGGACCAAAATAATAAATCAAACAATCCTACGGGGTTCCAAGCACGCTAAGGCCTGCCCACACCGTTAGGAAATGAAAAGTGAGGTAAAATAACAATTTTGTACTGTTTCAGGAAATTTATCTATGGTTACCAGTCTAACCAAAAACTATTATTCATATATATGCCACCTCTATTGAAATACTCAGCGTCACCACGCTTAGGAGTCCTGTGGCGAGTATACAGGCTGCGTAACTGCTAGATCCCAGTCCTTCTTATAGGAAGCGTAACTGCTAGATCCTAGTCCTTCTCATGGAAATAATAATTGCCCAGAGGGTATTGGACCACAACCTATGTATTCCAAAACATTATCAGTCTCAGGATTAACATTCTGGCAGAAAATCAGGCGAGGGGCTCTACCATCCCCGCGTAACTCAGACTAATGGCGGTTTCCATGGTTTCATAGCAAAACATTGCAATACAATATACCGCCGTACGCAAGAGTTGAGGTCCGGAGAATAGTTTGCTACATATCACCACGGCAACCACTAGAGACCACGTGGTGCGTTCAAGTTCCGCTACGCGTGACGTCACGCACGCGCGACACGGAATTGAACTAAACGGCAGAGAAACGCGAGCACAGCGCGTTTCGGGCCTTTGGGAGCAACCGAGTAGGTGGAAAGGCGGCGAGTCTCGCGGTCTGCAGTAAGTAACCCTGCATATTTGATTGGGCTATCGAATGAAACGACAGCGTTTCCAGAGATATTTTCATTAGTTGCGCTTGGCATTTAAATGACGATAACCAGGTCGAACTGAATGGGTTTCTTTCGGATTACACAGATTCTGACAGCGAGTGAAGATCTGCTGATCCCTCTGAGCCCATGTAGCGTTTCACAAAAACAAGCATTGTAAGTTTGCCGCATTTAATGCTTTACTTTGTCATTCAATGCTGAAATCCTCTTTGCACCAGAAAATAACTATTGTTGGACTGCCACTTAAAATACTCCTTTGTCTGAAGTCTAAATCTACTGTTGATATGAAACACTTGTTAAATAGTTTTCAAAGAGAAAGCTAAGCTTGACATAAAGGGGTTTTTACCTTTTCTCTCTTTTTTCAAAAATGTAGGGAATATAGTCTTGAACCTACTTGTGGTGTGTAATAGGGTAGACACCACTAATATCCCCATCTGAAAAATTGAAGGGTAGAATTAATAGTCAATATCTGAATTAACGTGAATAAGTTCATACAAGTAGAGTAATGGTCATGTAAGTTTGAAGGAGATATATATAGAATAAGATTGAATATGTCATTTTTGTTCACAGATACAACGCCTGATGACTAACAGGAGTTGGATGGGTAAACCGTGAGTTATCCTGAGGACAGTACAAAATTGTTATTTTACCTCACTTTTCATTTCCTAACGGTGTGGGCAGGCCTTAGCGTGCTTGGACCCCCGTAGGATTGTTTGATTTATTATTTTGGTCCTGAAGAAAGCTGAGCTGACTTGAGCTTTTTACAGCAGAAACATGTTGACCAGTCACCTATTGGTATCCCTGGACAAAAATTAAAACATCCAGTGATCATACCAATTTTTAATGTGAAACAACTGGCCCCGAATAAAGTCTGTTGAGGCACAGTTGTGATCTTTTAACCATACACACTTTTTTCACTGATCACCACTTTTCACACATACCTGCTCCGCTGCACTTGCAGGCGTGGTAGCACACAGGAGGGGATAGTCAGCCCCCCCTGTGAACAAACCCGATGATGAAGCATGTCACCTCTAGGGTGAGTGAGGGTTCTTTTAGGAAATAATTAATTTCCCCTTTTCCTTCATATGATTTTGTACCAACTGACCACTCGCTTTATAGATAGGTCTTCCACTTAGTTTGCACAGAAGAATAGGGTTCTTCATGGTGTAGTGTCTAGGGCGCTCTTTTGTTGATTATACTCATTTTGATATACACATACCAAATTTTGATATACGAATAGCTAGCTCACTTTGATATACGCATGGCTCACTTTTATATATGGGTACCTCATTTTGATATACGTATACCTCCATTTGATATACGCATACCTCATTTTTGATATACGCGGATCTCACTTTGAAATATGCATATCTCACTTTGATATACATATGCCTCTTTTTAGGCATCAACTTCATTCTAAGGTTGAGACCGACTCCCAGCTCTAAACAGTGCACTAAGGCTCTTAGCTTACAATCTCACTGCAGGCTAGGGGAGGGGCGGAGAACTGGTGCTTTTTAGTATGTAATCCTTAAATGGAATTAGCCTTCAAATCACACAATAGCTTGCTCTTTCTCTCTCTTCTCACTCCCTTTCTCTCTCTTTCGCATCCACTTTTTCCTTTTGCTGATCTCCCTCTCCCTTTCTCCCTCTCCTTTTTGTTTAAGGCACAGTCCCTCCCTTATCCTCCTATCTCCAGAGACATAGAACACATACAACAAATGAAACCAGGAAAGTACCTTTTAAAAAATTGGATAAGCAAATATAAACCTTGACCAAACCCTGGGTCAACATTTTTCCAACGTGATTCATGCAACCGCAAAACGGGTGGACTGCAAACTGTACAACTTGTATAGTAAGTGCAGCTACACGCAGGCTGCAAAGAGTGCACTAATTGTACCACAAGTTTAGTGTAGCTAAACACACAGAGTGCAGACACTTTACTATTTGTGTCATGTTCTTGGTACAAGCATAGTAGACTGCTACATGTGAAGACTTTGTTCCATTGGGCCGGTGTGTCATCCCATTCCCATCCCATTATGTTGTCGAGAGCACCAACACTCCTTCTAGCCGGACCTAACAAACTTTCATCACATCCAAGATGCCACCTGGGAATGGCTAAGTAGAAACCATGAGTATTTTCTAAAGGCATGGGTACTGCCTACTGTAGAAATGCTTCTAATGAACAAGGAAAGAAGTGGGAGAGACATCACAGTTGCACCCTGAGAAAAACTATACAGTCTTTACAAGAGTTCAGCTACACCTGCTAGGCAGAATGAAACCAAAAATGTTTAGTAGGAGTCACAAGCTCTTCTCATGCTACCAAAGGCGAACAAGCAGCAATCGGGACAGCCCTAGTCAGAACATGGGACAGAACTCACACAGGCAGGCACTCTCTTGACACGTGAAGATGAGAGATGAAGTGTATGGTAAGTTGCTGTCCTCAGCCTGTTCCGTCTTACTTTTCTGTCCTCACACCTCCATGCAAGATGAATATTTTTCCTAGACTCTAGGGCCCTTTTCTACTTTACATATGGAGGCATTCTCCTGAACTTCTAGAATTTCCCCCCAGACAACTTCCACTTTCATTATAAATTGTGATGTATATGTGTGTGTATATATATATTCACTGAAAAAAACATAGGTTTCACACGTTATAGTTAGGAATTAGCATTTAACCCCTTCAGTGCTGATGACAAAGCCAGCTCGTCATGGGTGTTACCTGCCCTGCGCTTATGACGGGCTGGCTTTGTCATGAACAATGGTAAATCTGCAAATCCAGCATGCAGCGGGAAAACCCATAGCACCCAAGGTGTTAAAAAACCTTAGAAATTCACTGAAAAAACATATGTTTCACACATGTTATAGTTATCTGGACATTATAACTCGCGTGCCCGCAACGCACTGCTGATGACGTCACATCTAACATCACTCATGACATGGTCAGTGACATCACTCATGACATCACTGATGACAGCTCCTGAACAAGAGGGCGTGCCGGTACTCGGTGCTTGCAACCCCGAGATAAACATCACAGCCAAACCACTTTTCCCAAGACAGAAGGGGCCGACACATGCTCGGTGAGGGACTTTAATTTGCCAGTTCCATCTGCGCACAACATGAATATTTACAGCAGCGAAACGCTGGGCAGACGCGTTTCAGGCATTCGCCTTTCATCAGTGTCGGTTTCACTTCCGCGCTGAAATCACACCTGGGGGCCTGATTAAATACTCGGTAGTCCACTCCCATCGGAGTTAGTTGTTACGCCCACTCCCCTTGGTTGTGGAAGGCGCAGGTCCCTGATCTTGTCCCCTCCGGGTTTTGCAGAAGCCGCTGCGGGAACCTATATACAGTGATTAGACTCCCGAACACCATGTGGTGCCCCACCTTACTAGCCACGGACACAAGACTCATAGGACAGTTTCTTGGGAGGCTAAGATGGTAAGTCTCTTAAGCACACACCTTTTCCAAATTCATGTGGGTACCTCTCTCCCCAACAGTAATTACGATCACAGTGGATGTTCTTTCCTTCCAGGTGGGTGTCGTGCTGTATTTTCAATACTTCACCTCCAATTTTCACTAGCTCTCGAGAAGCTCCTGAACGAGAGGGCGTGCCGGTACTCGGTGCTTGCAACCCCAAGATAAACATCACAGCCAAACCACTTCTCCCAAGACAGAAGGGGCCGACCCATGCTCGGTGAGGTAAAGGGACTTTAATTTGCCAGTTCCATCTGCGCACAACATGAATATTTACAGCAGCGAAACGCTGGGCAGACGCGTTTCAGGCATTCGCCTTTCATCAGTGCCGGTTTCACTTCCGCGCTGAAATCACACCTGGGGGCCTGATTAAATACTCGGTAGTCCACTCCCATCGGAGTTAGTTGTTACGCCCACTCCCCTTGGTTGTGGAAGGCGCAGGTCCCTGATCTTGTCCCCTCCGGGTTTTGCAGAAGCCGCTGCGGGAACCTACATACAGTGATTAGACTCCCGAACACCATGTGGTGCCCCACCTTACTAGCCACGGACACAAGACTCGTAGGAAAGTTTCTTGGGAGGCTAAGATGGTAAGTCTCTTAAGCACACACCTTTTCCCAATCCATGTGGGTACCTCTCTCCCCAACAGTAATTACGATCACAGTGGATGTTCTTTCCTTCCAGGTGGGCGTCGCGCTGTATTTTCAATACTTCACCTCCAATTTTCACAAGCTCTCGAGAAGCTCCTGAACGAGAGGGCATGCCGGTACTCGGTGCTTGCAACCCCGAGATAAACATCACAGCCAAACCACTTCTCCCAAGACAGAAGGGGCCGACACATGCTCGGTGAGGTAAAAGGACTTCAATTTGCAAGTTCTATCTAATCACAACATGAATATTTACAGCAGCGAAACGCTGGGCAGACGCGTTTCAGGCATTCGCCTTTCATCAGTGCTGGTTTCACTTCCGCGCTGAAATCACACCTGGGGGCCTGTTTAAATACTCGGTAGTCCACTCCCATCGGAGTTAGTTGTTACGCCCACTCCTCTTGGTTGTGGAAGGCGCAGGTCCCTGATACTGTCCCCTCTGGGTTTTGCAGAAGCCGCTGCGGGAACCTACATACAGTGATTAGACTCCCGAACACCATGTGGTGCCCCACCTTACTAGCCACGGACACAAAACTCGTAGGACAGTTTCTTGGGAGGCATAGATGGTAAGTCTCTTAAGCACACACCTTTTCCCAATATATATATACACAGGAAAACTAAACAGCCACTTCCCTTACAAAGAAGTACAAAGTTTGCATGTCTGCAGCCTTTCTTATTTTTCACCTTATTCATCTTCTGCTCAATCAACACATCATCCACACATACACACACCTACTTGCTCCCTTTCTTCGCTGGGGTTATCAATCATTCTTCTTTAATTCAAATTCAAAGTGCAGGCCTTTTATCGACACTTTTTATTATAACAACTAACCCGGCCGAAGGCACTATGAAATTTGCACACTTGCTCCCTTTCTTGGCTGCACTTATCAATTATTACTCAACCCACAACATGCGACTTAGGTTACCTCAGTTAAGGTAGATAACAAGAGCACTCTTCCGTTACAGTCTTACACCAGTCCAAAACAAGCACTAAATAAAGACAACTGCAACTTTCAAATGTTTATTTCTAACACCGTAATCTCATGCCCAGTACCTTAGATAATACAAGCAAACATATTATCAGAAACAAAGTTGTCAGCATTGTTACAATTCCATAAAATACAAAGGGAGAAAGCATCCTATAATATAAAAGGGAAACAGATTCAAAATATACCTACATTTCGCCCTCCCTACTTAGCAAGTTAGTTTATAAGTACAGAAGATCTCATACGACTACATAGGCAGACCCATACCTCTGTTACTCAGCAGTAGTGGATCACATTGAGTTCTACACAAACTGTCAAGATACCAATGTTCACCAACTGTATGTAATCATGCCTGCACAGTGCATTACTAAACGCGCCAGTATCAGAGATGCCACAGCTGCATATGTCTTATGGCTCGAACGTGCGAAGATCATTCCGAATAACACACACAGTATCCAAGATAACCTTGATGTTTCATGCTCTCACTATACACACTAAAGTAGCAAGGCAGTATACAAATGCAGTATCTCAAATTATTCTCATATGAAGCAAAATACTCACCCTTCTCTAAACAATATTGCAAGTGCGTGATGTGTGCAAAGCAGAGCAGGAAAACAAAAATGGCGTTTAAGCTTCTAATAAACCCATGCTAACTTAACATGGTGTAAGTGCAAGGCTCAGCCAACGACACCTTTCCTTGACCAAAGCACATAATATAAACGTGGGCAAATTACGAACACAGAGTCCAAGCCTAAAAAGCAGAGTCAAGTTCAATTTTGCAAAAAAAATTATTCGATCTTTGATAAAAAGCAGTAACTAAATAATAAAGAATATATAGAAAAATCAAAGAGTCTAAATCCAACAGCGTATAAGCACAGTATGTAGCAACAGCCTCCAAGAGGAAGTCATTGTTCTCATCTGAAAACATTTCATCCATCCAATTCAATAGTGGGAATGAACATACATGTTCCTCAACGACTGGAGCCTCTATCACCATCGGAGGAAAACTCGGGTCATCTTCAATGTAACTGCGTGCCAAGAGGTCATGCGCCGCTGCAAAAACATTCCAACGTCCCATTATTCCATGTATTGCTGCTAAGGTCATAATCCCACCGCCAGAACAGAGCAAGTCATGAACTACTAAGGGGCCCATCAGCTGGTCATAATCCGCGTTGGGAGACACCGTACTGCAGAGACACAAATCCAGGGCCCAGTCGAAATCACAGCTCAGGCAATGGAAGACAGGCTGAACGCATGTGAAAAAGGAGAATCGAAACGATAATCCATAAGCTGCACTCAATGTTCCTAGAGGCAGTGCTCAGTAATAATTAAGCATTCGGTTGCGGACCAGCAACAACCGGGACATATTGTCGTCTGCTGCAAGATGTGCATCCATATTTAAGTAAACAAATTAATACAAGCACACCGGCAACTAATGTGAGCATTAAGGACAATTCACCAAAGATGCTGGAAAAAATCGAATGAAAAACACAGACAAGACACCAAATATAGTTTCTACAGAAGTCACAAGGCTATTGCTTATAACTTTAAAAAAGTAAGCTAACCCCCTCCTCGAGGACGCATTAAAGATAGCCTAAATTAACTCCCTAAAATTCCGGGGCACGTCTATATTTAATAAAGCATGCACTTCTGTGCGGGTGTTTGCTACATGAAGGACAAATGCTTCTCTAGCAGATGCAAGAGCGACCTCTTTTTGAGACAATAGCGCTCTTCTACGGCTCATTTGGTTGACTCTGCTTTCAAGGTCGGAAATGACGGTCAGATAGAAACATCTAGCTTCCCATGCAGAGGAGTAAACACAACTTTTTTATAGCAAACCACACGCTCAGTTACCGTAATCATTAAAGCGCATGCCTGCTAACATCGCACAACAATCTGCATTATTTAAAAGTAAATAACTTCAGTTTTCCAGTAAACTGAACGTTGTTATGATAGCAGGTGTCCGAGTGCCTTTCAAAACTCAGGCCAAATTATTCGCATCTTGCTTACAAGAGCAATGCAATCGTAGGTGTCAACAAAGTAAGGAGTGATCTGGTGCTATTGAGCAATCCTCACCATTCTGACAAACTTCTTTTCCCTCCCTCAAGCACCTATATATAAATGGTAATAACCAACCTTCATGGAGATAAGCTCTCCCTAAAAATCAATTCTGCCTATAGCATAGTAATTCATACAAACCTCAAACTTAAACAGGCTAAAAAGTAACGTTAAGATACTGTGGATAAGCCACACAGCTGAATCGGATTTCCATTGAGTGACCACTTCTAACCATTCTCACAGCGCGCCTTGTGCTCTGATTTGACAGTGAGAGAGTGATCGCACCATAGTTTGTACTGCTAATCATTCTCAGCATACGCTACGAATACGCTTCAAGGTTACGCGTCGCATCAAAGCTTACGTATGATGTCACGTACTGGGCCCCGTACGCGAAAGACGCAAATATTTTTAATTGTTTAAAAACATATATATATGTATTTAATGAACATACTCATAGAATAAATTATGTAGGATACGTATGAAAATAGTTTTTTTAAACTTTCAACATTCATATATTACTTTTAAAAGCAATTACACAAATCGCGCTGGAGCGTCATACGAACCCACATCGTAAGCGTACGCAAAGCCATGAGACTTTAAACTAAGAGATTTCATTGGTTCATAACACTTCCTATTCCAACTCTTTGAAAGTTCTGGCCCATTTTAATCATTGTACTTTCACTTTCTAAGAAGAAGCATCTCTTCTGAGAATATTGTCAAATAGAAGGAAAATTACCATAATAACCACACAGACACAGAGATAAGAATATGAGGATTTAATGTCCCATTGCTAGACTCGCGGCAACTCCAGTGCCCGCCTATGTTCCCAGAATGCAGTGGCCGCACGCTCTGGTAAACTAGAGTGCGTCGCAACACGAATGTTTAAGGAGCTACAAAGGGACCCCATCCCCCCGGACTCAAAAAATAACATTTGGGACCGTGTGGGGAACCCCAATACCCCCCACGGTCCCAGCCAGCTCCCCGGGTTGTTCGAAAGCCGGCATTGCTTTGTCAGAGAGACCAGTATATATGCTCCTCTCTCTAACAAAAAGCAACCTGCTTTCCTACTTAAAAAAGACAGCATATTAACTTGCTATCTCTTTCAAATAGGAAAGCGGTTTGCTGTACTAAAGTGGGAGCCACGACGCTCCCGCCCTACCATAGCAAACAGCAGAGTCCCGGGGGTAGGCACCCCGGGACACTGCAGAAGCCGGCCCTGGGAGGTGTCGGACCCCAGGGCCATCAAGAGCTCCAGGAGGGAGGCCGCGCGGCCCCCTCCCAACATTAAAAAACCCTGAAAGATGGTGGTCCCCACAGCTGGGGCGTCCATGCCCTCATGGACCCCCCAATGTTAAATATTACTGCCCCAGGAAGGTGGCGGTCCCCGGAGCATGTGGGGGTGGGCCGTGAACCCCCCGCATACTTCAAAATAAAACCCCGGGGGTGGCGTTCCCCAGGGCTCAGGGGACCTTTCAACACTCCATTATAGAAAAAAACTTGCCCCCGAGATTTGCCCCCCCCACCCGGAGCTAATCAAGAATAAAACGAAATTCTAGTTTTTTTTTACTTTCCCACCGCATACGAGTACGATACGCGTAACCTGCGGTTTAAATTTTTTTGGGGGGGCCCTAAAGATCCAGGTGCGACTTCCTCAGCAGGCCTAGAGGGTCAACATTTTTCTACCCTGCCCCCTTTCCTTATTTTTCAACTTTCTTTTACTGTTTTCTTGTGACTCGCTGCTACTGAGGCACAAGATGGCCGCCAACACTTCCTGGTTTTGAGAGTTGACAGCCAATCAGCATACAGCTTGCGCTCGTAAGTGAACGGATCTCCGTCCGCGTATAGAACTCTGTCTCTAGATATCGCTAAGACTTTACTTGTAATTTTCTCAGAAACTATTGAACGGATTTACACCATTTAACAAAAAGCACAATCTGCGAACCGAACTCTACCTCTCTGACAAATTTGGTGTAATTCTGTTCAGCCGTTCGGGCTGTAGGCCTGGCTAAAGGCCCCCATGGAAAATTGCATTGGGAAAACACGTTTTGGGACCCCCCTTTTTTCTCGCCCCCCACTTGACCAATCACCCCCAAACTTTCAGGGACGGAGCGGAACCGAGCAGGCCATTTTCTTAGAGAAATTCGCGAAGATTCGTCCTCCGGCGCCAAAGTTATTACAAATAGAATGTTGTGGATTTCCTATGGAAAGTAGGTACTACTATAACTACCTACTGGCGACCGCTGGTAGGTAATATACATACACACATATATATATTTATACAAAGTGATCCTCAGGCCATGTGAGAGCGCTCAGCAGTGTGTGCTCCACCCAGGGGTCGGATCCTGACCCAGGAATATATGAATATATATATATATATATATATATATATATATATATATATTCACTGAAAAAACCATAGGTTTCACACCAGTTATAGTTAGGAATTAGCATTTAAAAAACCTATTAAATTCACTGACAAAACCATAGATTTCACACCATTTATAGTTAGCTGGAAATTTTACTGACATAAAACCATTGAAATTCCCACGTTATAGTTAGTTGGACTCACTATAACTTGCGCGCCTGTAATGCACTGCTGATGACGTCACATATTACATCACTCATGACATGGTCAGTGACATCACTCATGACATCACTGATGACACCATCCAGTGAATGTGTGTCTTTCTGAAAAATAAATTTGTTTTATATATGTATTTGTAAAGGTCGATGGAAGAATAAATGTTTAAATAAGTGTGTAAATGGATGTTTTTTTTAAAAAAAATTGGTTGGGTAACTGGCTTATTACGTGTATCTTAGTGAATACATATATTAGCGAGTATTGTTTAAATATTTAAATGTTTGTATCAGTGTTTCTCTTTGTGTATAAGTGGCTGCAGGGGTTGGTGACTGACTCACTGTTTGTATGTGTTTTGAAGACAGCATATGTGCAGGACTGTATGGGTGGATGAGTGTGTATATGTGTGTGTTAGTGAGTGAATGACTGTCTCACTAGTGTCTTCATTAGTAACGACATATGTTTTAATCTAGTATATGTGAGTATTGATGTATATAAGTGAGTATAGTATATATAGTGAGAGATTGTAGGAGTTCCTGTTTAAATAAGTATGTGTTTCTATAAGTGATTGTTTAAGAGAGTAAGTATGGGTAAGTTTCCTTAGAAGTAAGGTGGTAGTGTGTGTATAAATGTATATGCAAATAAATGGATGTTCAATAGTTTATTTGCATGTGTGAGTATGTGTGTGAGTAACTTTTGGATGACTGCTGATGTGTAACAGGATGTATAGGTGTATCACTACATATGATGAGTGAGTATATATATGAGTGACTATATAGAACTGTTGGTGAATGAGTGGATGTGTATATAGATGGTGGAATTACTGAATTGGTTGTTGTTACTGGTTTGGGTATCTCCATTTTTTTGAAAATGTTTGTTTCTATTTTTGAATATGTGTTTCAAGCGTTACATTACACTGAAATTAGGTCTGTCACTCTGTCACAAGGATGGTGTCATCAGTGATGTCATGAGTGATGTCACTGACCATGTCATGAGTGATGTAATATGTGACGTCATCAGCAGTGCATTACAGGCGCGCAAGTTATAGTGAGTCCAACTAACTATAACGTGGGAATTTCAATGGTTTTATGTCAGTAAAATTTCCAGCTAACTATAAATGGTGTGAAATCTATGGTTTTGTCAGTGAATTTAATAGGTTTTTTAAATGCTAATTCCTAACTATAACTGGTGTGAAACCTATGGTTTTTTCAGTGAATTTCAAAGGTTTTTTAAATGCTAATTCCTAACTATAACTGGTGTGAAACCTATGGTTTTTTCAGTGAATTTCAAAGGTTTTTTTAATGCTAATTCCTAACTATATAAGACCTGAAAGCCCACCAGGAATCTCCAGTATGCGCCAGGGGACTGCATTGCAGAGAGGTGTAATGAAGCCACAACCCTTTTTACACCTCTCTGCAACGCAGCCCCCGTGCATGTTTGAAGAGGGGGAACTAATTCCCCTTGCATACTGGGGGCCCCTGGGGGCCAATTAGCCCACCTGGAACCTCCAGTATGCGCCAGGGGCTGCATTGCAGAGGTGTAATGAGACTATGCCCCTTGTTACACCTCTCTGCAACGCAGCCCACTGCCGCGTTTGCAGAGGGGGAACTAATTCCCCTTGCATACTGGGGGTCCCTGGGGTCAACTGGTCCACCAGGAGCCTCCAGTATGCGCGAGGGAGCTGCATTGCAGAGAAGTGTAATGAGGCGACACCCTTGTTACACCTCTCTGCAATGCAGGCCACTGGCGCGTTTGTAGAGGGGGGACTAATTCCCCTTGCATACTGGGGGTCCCTGGATCATATCTGCCCAAACACCGATATTCCGAACGATTGTAAATTACTTTTCTTGAGAAACATTTGGATTTGGATTATCATGTCCTATACTTTGGAATTTTTGAAAGACTGACTTTGAGGATGCTATAAATTACTCAAGTCTGCCCGAATTGTGTGGGTAAAATTGATACCTAGTCACTTTGAATAAGAATATACTTATGTCTCGTCTAACATTTGGAAGAAATATCTAGTTATATGACAACTGGATACCGACATAACTTGAAGGAAATAAGAACGCCCTGAAGAAGTTCTGTTGTACAGAACGAAACCTTTCGGCTGGCTGTGGTACATAAACTTAAGGAAAATAAAAGCATTTGAATATACACCAAGATTCAGCGCTTCAATAAGTACTCTAAGTGATATGATTTGATTGGACTCATTGTGAAAGTGGTGCTGTGCCAAACTTTGGAATATTCTCCACTACTCTCTACTACTTACTCTCTCCTACTCCACTACTCTCAAATACTCACTGTCTACTACTCATTCTCTACTACTCTACTACTCTCTACTACTCTCTCTCTACTACTCACTCCCTACTACTCGCTACTCACTACTCCCTACTACTCACTATCTACTACTCTCTACTACTCACTCTCTACTACTCTCTCTCTACTACTCACTCTTTACTACTCACTACTACTCTCTACTACTCACTCTCTACTTCTCACTCTCTACTACTGTCTACTACTCACTCTCTACTACTCTCTCTCTACTAGTCTCTACTACTCACTCTACTACTCACTCTCTACTACTCACTACTATTCTCTCTGCTACTCATTCTCTACTACTCTCTACTACTCACTCTCTACTACTCACTCTCTACTACTCACTCTTTACTACTCTCTACTACTCACTTTCTACTGCTCTCTACTACTCACTCTACTACTTACTCTCTACTACTGTCTACTACTCACTCTCTACTACTCACTCTCTACTACTCTCTACTACTCACTCTACTATTCACTCTACTACTCTCTACTACTCACTCTCTGCTACTCTCTCTACTGCTCTCTACTACTCTCTACTACTCACTCTCTACTCTCTATTACTCACTCTCTACTCTCTACCTCTCTACCTCTCTCTTCTTCTCTCTCTACTAATCTCTACCTCTCCCTCTCTACCTCTCTACCTCTACACCTCTACCTCTCTACCTCTCTCTACACGCACACATATACACATATATGCATATATATATATGCATATGCATTTATATATATATGTATGTGTATGTATAAAAAAAAACAACAAAACATTTTTTTTTTTTAAACAGCTACTTTTAAAACTGTCATTCTTTTTCCCCATGGTACGCTCCCCGGTACGCTTACCGGTGCGCGTACCGGGCGCTCACCCCGCGAAAATCAAATTTTTTTTATATTTTTTTTTGCTCCGCGGGGCCCTTTTATGGCCCCCACATCAAACCTAGGGGGTCAAGGGGGGTCTACTCTGCCCCCTTATGGTCATTTCCCTCTTTGTTTTGGCCACCTCTCGTGTCTCGATCCTACCGAGACACAAGATGGCGGCCGCTCTGGACTGTTTAGAATGTTTACAGACACCCCAGAGCCAATCAGCTTTCTGCGCGCAAGTCGCGGTAAGCGCCCGGTGCGCGTACCGGTGCGCGTACCGGAGCGCGGCTATAGATATATATATTTTTTTGAACCTTAATTACTCAAAATCCACTGGAGCACATATCTTGAGACATAGCAAAGGCACATCGGGCTACCAGTCCCTACAATTTTGCCAAGTTTGGTGGAAATCCATTCAGCCGTTCGGGCTAAAAGTGAAATCGACCGCCCTATGGAAATTAACATGGGGAAAACGCGTTTTGGGACCCCCCTTTTATCTCGGCCCCCGCTTGACGAATCCCCCCCAAACTTTCAGGGAAGGACCGGAACGCCGCGAGGCCATTTTGAGGAAATTTTCAGGCAGATTCGTCAACCGGCGCCAAAGTTATTCCAAATAGAATTTTCAGATTTAACATTGAAAAAAATCCTAACTATAACTACCTACTGGCGACCGCCAGTAGGTAATATATATATATATATATATATATATATATATATATATATATATATATATATATATATATATATATATATATATATATATATACACAAAACATCATTTACATTATATTGTATTTGTCTCACGATGTAAATGTATAGGCATTTATATAGCACACTACTTACCCGGAGGGTCCCAAGGCGCTTCGACCGCTGCGAAACCCTTCCTGGCTTCCCTGAGAGATGGTCCACTAATGGGTATCTCCAGCATGAGACCAGGCATCCCCAGCAGTCTGGTGGGGCCTTTAGTGAGGATGAGGCAAGCTAATGCCCAGAGTTGCCGAGTGTGATCACTGATCAGAGTGGGCACCGAGGCGAGAGAATTATCGAGTCCGCTGACCCTGGTCCAGAAACCTGCCACGCCGGGAATCGAACCCTGGTCCCGGGCCGTCCTCTGCTCTCGGGTCTGCCGCCTCTAACCAGTGAGCCACACTACCTCACTAATAATGATTATGTGATAATGTGTTGCATTGCTAAACACTTATAAGATCCAAAAGGCGAGACCTATTGGCTATGCCAATATTTATTTTTCGTGTGCTTTGTGATCACCTGACACAGCGGCGAAAGGCAGACAGTGGCAATGTCTGCTTGTGAACCGTCTGTAGCGGTAATAACGAAGGGCACTTAACAGCGCTTTTATACTGAACTGGATAAAAAAAATGTTAAACTGAATTTGTGAATTTGCACTATTGTGAAGCTGTAACACTGTCTTTTTTTAAACATTACCGAATAAATTGTGCCTTATTATGTAGGGGGTACTCACGGCTTGCTAATCACGCACAATACACCTGATTTGATTGTGTTTTCCCAGGGGCGGCTCTAGGGTCAAGGTGGCCCTGGGCAGGGAGCGTAGGTAGGGGGCCCCGGAAGAGGGGGTCTGGGTGGGGCAGAGCGCGGGGGCCAGTAAAGAGTGGGGGGGGGGGTCAGGGTGTTTAGAAGTGGAACTGAGCCGGAGGCCGCCAAATCCCTGCCAGGGGCCGCCACACAAATATTTATCCATCCTCAGAGGATAAATATATTAAGGATATATATTGGTGTGGTGGCCCCTGGGGTTTGGTGGCCCTGTGCAGGTGCGCAGCTTGCACATGCCTAAGGCCGGCCCTGGTTTTCCCGCCCCGGTTCATCACGGCATATCAGTGCCGACTGAACGGAGGGCAAGGAAAGTAGGCGAGGTACTTCCGGTCTCCTGGGCTAGACGGCAGTCAGCTGTCTGGTGTGGAGGGGGGAGGAAACTATTTAAACCGCCTGCATGGACGCGCAGCGGGTGCGCCAATGTTGCACCAGGGGCAAGCCCGGGACCTTGGGCCAGAACCTCTGCCCGTTTTTTCCCATTTCACACATACACCGCAGAGCAATTATGCATGATATGCCCTCCCATCCAAGATCTATGTAAACATAGTATACAGATGGGTTCTTGCACACATAATTACAGCCACTGTTCCTATACAATGGCAGGCAACAAGGGACAAACTAACAAGGATCAGGAATTTAAAATGATACTGGTCAATTTTAGATCCCTCAAAAAGCATAAACACAAGCTCCACGATCATCTGACTGATAACCAACAAGATATCATGTTTCTGACTGAAACATGGCTGAACAAAGATTCTGCTCCAGAAATCCTGGAGACCCTCCCTCTGAATTATGGGATTGTCAGACTTGATCATCAAGCGAACTGGGGGTGGGAGGAGGTAGCTATTATCCATAAGCTAACAGTACAATGCTCACTTTAAGCGTTGACCATTGAAGCCAGTGAGGCAGACTTCTTTACTATCATGGCGAATACTAATTATGTCATGAAAGGTTTTTTAATTTATGGACCACCAGGCCCTATTGCACAGTTTGCATCTAGCCTCAGAGAACGAATAATACAACCAGCACTGCAGTACTCCGGAAGCTGAGATCGGCCCGGGACCAGGGTTCAATTCCCAACGCGGCAGGGTCTTGGGTCAATGTCCGCGGACTCGATAATTCTCGCCTCGGCGCCTACTCTAACCCTGGGCTCCACTTTGCAAATCTGGGCAATAGCCTGCTTAATCTTCACAATGGCCCCTTCAACGCCGGGGATGCCTGGTCTCACCTTGGGGGTGCCCAGGAGGGACCATCTCACAGGGAAAGCCAGGACGGGTTCCCCAGCGGTATACAGCGCCAGGACACTCCGAGATGGGGTAACAGTGCGCTTTACAAGTATACTTCATTTATATTTACATTTACATAGGAGACATGAATTTACACGTTGATGCTATTAATAATACTGCAGCACAAGAGCTCTGTCAGGAGTTGGGTGCGTTACAGCTGGTGCTGCAATCCTCCCTCCCAACTCACCAACATGGCCACCTATTAGATCCAATTTTTGCCAAATGGGGGAGCTAACGGTTGAAAATCCTATTGCAGTCCCATGGACAGACCATTAATGGAGAAGTGTGGCTCAATGGTTAGAGTGGCAGACCCTGATGCAGAAGTCTGGCCTGGGACCAGGGTTCAATTCCCGCCTCGGCGGTTCTTGGGCTCAATTTCCTCGAACCTGATCATTCTCGCCTCGGTGCCTATTCTAATCATGAGTGCAACTCTGAGCAATAGCTTGCTTAATCTCCATAACGGCCCCAACAATGCTAGGATGCCTGGCTTCACCTTGGGGGTGTCCAGGAGTAGGCACCTCACAGGGAAAAGGCCAGGAAGGGATCCTCAGCGGTATTCGTACAAGCGTTGAGATGCCTCCGGGTAGTCGTGCGCTATACAAGTGCGTAATTATCATTTATTATCATTTTATTATCATTATATGATCCATTTTAGCACCAGGATTCCCAACACCCCTTTCCTGCCTAAGGCAAGGGTAGGGAGACTGCAAAGGAAATGGGCTGGATTCTCAGCAGCTAACTTTAATCACGCCCTCCAGCAGGGCGGTCCACCGGGTGGGAGTGATGCAGAATCCGCCTGCATCTTGATGGGCGACAGGATAACTGAGGCGCAAGACAGAGTGGCCCCATGGGCCCCGTGTGCACCGAGAAGACAGTCAAACTCTGCCCCTTGGTTCAACAAAGAACTCAGAGCAGTTAAGTCATCATTTAAGAGCTTGGAAAGAAGCTGGAGAGGAGACTTTTCAGATCAAAGGAGGACCACTTATAAGACCAGCCTTAAACACTACCACGCGCTCATTAGGAAAACCAGGGCTGCGTATTATAACATGAAGATAGAGCAAGCCGAAAACTCCTCTAGAGAGTTATTTATGGTTTTTAGTGAGCTATCATCATTAGCCAGAACCATGGCTCCTAGTAGCGACTCAGTGGAGTATTGTAACCGGATTGCAGACTTCTTCTTTGAGAAGGTGGAAAAGATCTATAACACCTTCCCGGAGGAGGCACGCAATGGGAGATTGAAGGGGGTGGGAATATGTATCATGGAGGAAACACTCCGCCTCTCCAGTTTTAACCTCCCCTCCTGTGACGATCTCAAAAAGACGGCCTTGGGCATTAAGTCTGGCCCACCAAGGGACCCTACGACTCCTAAAATGCTGAGGGAGAGTATGGAGGTACTTAGACCCTATATTGGACACCTCTTAAAACTCTCCTTTGATTCAGGGGTGGTCCTACAAAAGTAGAAAGAACCGGTGGTTATCCCTAGAAAAAAAATCAGTGTGCAAGTGCGAGCCAGCTGGAGAACCTTCGACCAGTCTCGCTTCTGCCTTATTTTGCTAAAATAGCAGAAAAAGTGGTCAATACTCAACTGACTATGCACATTGACCAGCACGGCCTACTCCATACAACTCAATCGGGCTTTTGGGCCATATACTCCACGGAGTCAGCACTACTTCTGTGTACAGAAACCATACGTAGGCACATAGATGAAGGGCAGATGGTGGCATTGGTCGTGTTGGACCCCAGTGCCGCTTTCAACACTGTCGCCCATCCAATACTCCTACAGCACCTTAAGGAAGGAGGGCTGGATAATCTGGCCTTGCAGTGGTTGAGATCTTTTCTACAGGATAGAAGTTTTTAAGTGTCCCAATGACCACACTACTCCAAGACCATTAAGCTGGCTCAAGGGGTTTCCCAGGTTTCTATACTCAGCCCTACTCTTTTTAATCTCTATATTGCCGCTCTGGCAGACATCATTGGGAAATACGGTATTAGTGTTGTGTCATATGCGGAAGACACGCAACTAGGAGTGACTCAATCCCACATAGAGGCAGCCACCACCTTCACCTTCTGTTTACAGGAGCTAGCAGCCCGGATGTCGAGCAACTGACTAAAATTGAACGGCAGTAAGACGGAAGCCCTGATTGTACCACTAAGCACTGGAACCCCACCCCCAAGCTCTCCGGACGGAACCATCAGAAAACTCCTTCCTGAAAAAACTCAAAACATGGCTCTTTCAGCTATAGGACAAGCGTCACGCGATCATTTGCCGCCACAGAGAGGTCCGAGTAGTCTGCAGCGCGGGGACACACTAGCTAGTGTAACCAAGCGCTTTACAAGCTCACTTATTATTTATTATTTTCAGTAGATTGTGGCTGTTTAAGTTGGAATTGACTGAATACGGCCCCTCTGAAGAGTTGGGACTTCCGCAGCGCCGCAGGGGCCTTCATTATAACCCTGCATTCATAGCTACCATTGGCCCTGAAGGACTGATAGAGCCTCTCCACCTTCCCACCCATGATTAATGAAATTACACCTAGCAGTGCCTGATCAGTCACAGGCTGTCGAGTATGAATGTCGGTGTTTTGCATCTTGTTTCCATTGTGTGTACATGTGGTGAGAAAGGAGAATCCCTCTACTAGGCATAACATTAATATGTTACTAAGGGAGACATTGCCTCTGATGCCTCTGAAAGAGCTACATTAATATTAATTCCAGATTTCTGAAAGGTCCATGTTGTTTGTTGAGTAAAACGAGAGAAGCAACCAGCCTATCATTTGTTAGCCCCAGAAGGCTTCAATTTATATTACCAAACAACCCAGTCTCAGACTATTTTTCAGGCAAACGGCTGGTTTATCAAGCTTCACATCTGTGACCAACGAGGGAGTCAGCTAGGCACCGTCACAATCTGTTTATGTAGGAGGGTGAGGGCTATACTACGTAAAGATAGAATCTGTGCATGTATGGTTCTAAAGTTTTCTAAGTCCAAGTGTGATCAAACCATCCACTCCATGTGTTTTCATGGCATTTTGGGATTTTAGTCCTGGGCTATAATGTGATAAACAGGACTACAAGTACCGGAAGTCAAAGCAGGCAATTGGAGACAGTGAGTTTCTGGTGCATAGACCTCAAAAATCGTGAGACTCTGTGAATCTTGACTGATAGTTTTTTTTTTAACAAAATGTTATTGTTTACAGAACAAATCCTTTCAGTTGGCATCCATTCTTATACAATAAACTCAATTTCTGTGCAGAACAACTTTAAGCTAACATTCCCCCACTCCTCCTGTTTCCTCCCTCACCTTCCCTGGCGTGTCCCGGCGGGTATTACTACTAAGTAGGCGACAGCATATCGACATGTCACCTTGCAATCTTTCGTTTTTTAGTTCAGCCATATTTTATTGTACATTTTCCAAAACAAACAGGGAAACATGGACAGTAATAAGGTACCCATGCCTTATTACGAAAAGCCCTGGGTGTAGAAATGTGAACGGGTGGACTGTTACATATGACAAAGCCCAGGAAACATGTACAATTAAGAGCAGAGTAACCTATGGTATATGCACCAACCCATGTAAATGACTGGTTGGGGAAAAAATTGATTAATAAGAAAAAGATAAAGAAACAGAAAAGCTAATAGGTGTAGAATCAGGTGATATGTGTAGGAAGGCGGAACCTAAGGAGGCTTTAGAATATGTAGGTGTAGATGTGGATTGAGGAGTATATTCTCATCACGCCAGGAATCAAGTCTGTTGCTGTGTCTGATGATTGAACATCTAGGGAGAGTAGCGACTTGAGAGGGCAAGTGACTGGTGTCAGGGATTTTAGGGAGTGGTTACCCCGTTAGGACTTCACGGTAGTTTAGAGGTAGCAAAATAATTGTGGAGAGAGTCCCAAATAGAGGTGTTGTGCACTATCCACAGGGAGTTTTGCCGGGAGGTGTTATCTGTACCTCTTAGGAAGGAGACCCAGTTTAGCCAAGAGCAAAAAGAGGTGGCCGCAGTGTTCTTCTAGTTAGATAGAACTGTTTTACAGGCAGCAGTACGAAGAATGTCAATTAAGAGGCTATCTTTAAGTGAACTGATACTTGGGTCAAGGAATCCTTTGATTAGGATTAGGGAGTTCCGTTCTAGATGGACCCTACAGATGGAGTGAATAAAGTGAAATACAGAGTCCCAGAATGGTGAAACCTCGCTGCAGTGAAAGAGGAGGTGGGGAAGATCTTCAGTCAGGTCATTACAGTTCCAGCAAGCTGGATTATCTCTGAGGGAGAGTTTATGAAGACGAGCCCGAGTCCAGAAGGTCCTG
Organism: Lissotriton vulgaris; assembly: GCF_964263255.1. Taxonomy (NCBI): domain Eukaryota; kingdom Metazoa; phylum Chordata; class Amphibia; order Caudata; family Salamandridae; genus Lissotriton; species Lissotriton vulgaris. The sequence goes on from NC_141686.1 coordinate 110,550,716, forward strand.
TGTAGTAGCCAGAATTTCGTCTGTGGAAGGACTGAAGAGTTATTTTTATGAGACTACTGACTTCCATATTAGGTGCCAGGACTCCAACGAAACCGACTCTGTGGGGTCCCACTTTGTTTGGAGTTTTGAGGGCAGGATAGCAGACTTAGGTTTTAGTAGGTGATAGAACTTGGAGGCCTGGTGACCTTATTTATTAAAGGTTAGGATGGTTTTGACAAGAGATGGGTCTTTAGTTTGGGGTTTTAGCTTAGATAGACTGACTTTAAGCTTCAGGAAATTGTTCTGTAAGTTAAAGCGGCATTATAGTTCCCTAATGGACAGTGGTGATTGTGGGGGCCCTCGATCCTTCAAGAAGGGATTGCCCATAGATGCCCAGTGCGGCCACCAGGGAGAAGAGCTCTGAATTCTAATTTTGGTGTTGTTCCATAGAGAGGATATATTCGAGTTGGAGATCGAGGTTTCCAAAATTCTATCAATTTTTAAGAGGGCTCTTCAAGGCCACTCGGTGACTTTTAGGTAGTTTTTTGACGGGTGGATGGCGGGAGGTGTGCTTTATCTGGAGTTATATCACACACAAGCCACACATTAGTATAGGCAGGTGCAGTGGTTCCATCCCTGAATGGAGATGGTGGGTGTAATGAAATGGGGGTTGCAATTCTTGGGTCTCCTGCTGTAGCGTATCTGATTCTTCTTATTTTTTGTCTTTATTCTCACAGGTGACACTGCACATTTGCTTTCCTATATGTAACTTATTGTTGTAATCAAGTGACTAGACAATTATGTGATTGTAAGCAACTGGCTGGTAGTTTGTATTGTTTGTTATTCTATGCAAAATGGCAATAAAGATTTTTTTTTTAAAAAGAAGACATTTAAGAGGGCTCTTTTGGTGTTGTTGAAGATATATTTACCAGTGGCGGGGGTTTGGGGATGCTTGTTAAGAGAGAAATCGGCTGAAACTTGCTAGGAATTTCCCTCTCAATCGATAGCCATGTGGGGGTGTAGTCCGGAGATTGAGTGAACCAAAGGGACCCCTGTCTGGCCAAATTAACACCTCTGAGGTGAACCATTAGGCACAGTTTTTTTATAGAAATTATGGGTTGTTTGTTTTGCCAAATAAATTCATTTATTAATCTATCAGCCTTTTGTATGGAATCATCTGATAGAGCTAGAGGAAGCACGTTCGTGAGGTAGTAAATTATGGAGGTGATCATCATTTTGATGGTCTCAATGCAGCCTTCATCTGAGGAATTTAGGGTCCCAGCTCTCTAATAGAGCTTCAACCTTCCTCAGTGTTTGAGATTCATTATGATTAAGAGATTCAAGGATATCCGAGTTCAATTCCAGCCCCAAGTATTTAACAAACTTTGGTTGCCAGGAAAGACCTGTGGGTTAGAAGAGGGTACTGGAGCAAAGATTATTCAGAGCAAGGATTTTAGTCTTGTCTTTGTTAAGTTTGTAGTTCGAGACATGGGCATATTCTTCTGTGGTCTGGAGCAAGGGAGGGATGGACTGGGTGGCGTTTTCTGTAATAATTAAGATATCATGAGCGTAAGCCACGACTTTCACTTCAGCACTATTGAAGGAGATACCATGGATGTGGGGGTTATTTCTGATCTTATGCAGTAGAGGTTCTAGGCTCACAATGAATAGTGACGGCGAAAGGGGGCAGCCTTGTCTTGTACCTCTTTCTAATTTAAGTGATGGTGAAAGTAGACCTCCAGATCTAATTTTAGCTGACAGACCGCTATAGAGAGCCATGATCGTCTTGGTGAAGGTTCCCTTAAGTTGAATTTCTGAAAAGATTCACGTAGCAAAGTCCAAGAAACCCTATGGAATGCTTTTTCAGCATCAAGAGTAATTGCAACTGTTTTGGTGGAGGCTGTCTTGACCTTTTCAATAACGTGGCAAAGGAGACAAGTGTTTTCATTGGATAGTCTATGTTTCATGAAACCCACTTGTGAGTGACCAATCAGCTGGGGAAGAAGAGGTTCCAGCATCTTGTAGAGTATATTGGTGTAAATCTTTGCCTCTAGGTAAATTAGAGAAATTGGCCTATAATTTTTAACCTACTTCAGGTCTTTCCCCTCTTTGGGGATTACGATAATAGTGGCTTCACTAGTGTACCGGATAGAGTACCGGAGTCAGCGAAGTATTTGAAGAGGGTTAAAAGGGTCAGGTTAAGTATATGAGCAAAGGTTTTGAAAAAGGTAGTTGTGTATACATCTGGACCAAGGGCTTTATGTGATTTTTTTATTGGTCGGAGATGGTCGGGAGAGGAATGTCTCTGAGATAATCTATGCAGGAGGATGCCGTGATCATCTGGCTATAGAGATTGGTAGAACTATTTAAGAGTTTCTAGTATTTTCTGTGGTCTAGTGGGTGATGTTATCTTTGTCAGTAAGGGAGTCGATTCCCTTGTTATCCTGCTTATGTTTTAAATAGGAGGCTAGGGTTTTCACTGTCTTGTTTGCATCTCATAGTTTAAACTTTTCTATTTGTTGACCCATACTCCTGCTTTTTTGCTTAGGATTCTATTGTATTCATAATTCTTTTTGGTGACGTTTAAGAGGGTTTGGGGGTTCAAATTAGATATGTGGTATGTCTCCAATGATTTAATGTATTTTTCTAGGTTCAGAAGTTCTTCATTATGTTCTTTATTAATTTTGGATTGGATGTTAATGAGGGTCCTTCGTACCGTAGCTTTCAGAGCCTCCCAGTGGTTGGAAGGGGAGGTACCTTAGATTAAAATGTCTTTCAGGTAGTTTAGAATAGTTGTTTCAATCCCCTCCTTTGAGGACCTATTGTAGCGATATCGACACCTATCCCTTATTCACTCTTGGTTGATTCACCTTATCTTACTTGGGGTAGTTACATTAGTACCAGTGAAGGAAAGAGATATGGCCGAGTGGTCTGAAATTTGTCTAGTCAATGTGTCAGTTTGATCGATTAGCTGAATATGTGGTTTGGATATCAATGGGTAGTCTATTCAGGAACAAGACATATGGGGGTTAGAGAAGTAGGTGTAGTCCATGGTGTCTGTGTGTTGAAGTCTCCAGGCATCATAAAGACCGACTCTGGTGCATAGCTTGTGTAATGATTTGTCTGCCCTAGATGGTTGAAGGGAGGACCTGGGCTGTCTGTCAATTGTAATATCCATGGGGAGGTTGAAGTCGCCACCCAGAATAATAAGGACACTGATCAATCAATCAGTCACACCATTTGTAAAGCGCACTACTTACCCGTGAGGGTCTCAAGGCGCTGGGGGTGGGGAATGCTGCTACTGCCAGAAAAGCCAGGTCTTGAGGAGTCTTCTGAAGGTTAGCAGGTCTTGGGTCTGCCGTAGGTGGGTGTGGAGGAAGTTCCTGGTCTTTGTGGCGAAGTGGAATAATGATCTGCCGCTGGAGGTCGCTCTTTGGATACGGGGGAGGGCAAGGTCAGCAGAGCGGAGCTGGCGGGTAGGGGTGTGGAAGCTGAGTCGTCTGTTGAGGTACGCTGGTCCGGTGTTGTGAAGTGCCTTGTGTGCATGGGTGAGGAGCTTGAAGGTTATCCTCTTGTTGATGGGGACCCAGTGCAGGTCTATCAGGTGGGGTGTGATGAGGCTGCGGCGAGGGATGTCGAGGATCAGGTGTGCAGAGGCGTATTGGATGCGGTGTAGCTGTTTCAGGAGTTTGGCAGAGGCTCCTGCGTAGAGGGCATTTCCGTCATCTAATCTGCTGCTGACGAGGGCCTGGGTGACGGTTCTTCTCGTTTCGGTGGGTATCCACTTGTAGATCCTGCGGAGCATTTGGAGGGTGTTGAAGCAGGAGGAAGAGACTGTGTTGACCTACTTGGTCATGGATAGGGTGGAGTCGAGGATGACCCCTAGGTTGCGTGCATGGTCGGTGGGTGTTGGGGCTTCTCCCAGTGCTGTCGGCCACCAGGAGTCGTCCCAGGCCGAAGGGGTGGATCCTAGGATGAGGACCTCCGTCCGAGTTCAGCTTCAGTTGGCTGTTCCTCATCTATTCAGCGACGGCTTTCATTCCTTCATGGAGGTTGGTTTTGGCGGTGTGGGGTTCTTTGGTGAGGGAGAGGATCAGCTGAGTGTCATCGGCATAGGAGATGACGTTGAGGTCGTGCAGTCGGGCGACGTGGGCGAGAGGTGCTATTTAGATGTTGAACAGCGTTGGGCTGAGGGATGAGCCCTGGGGTACGCCGCAGATGATCTTGGTGGCTTCGGAGCAGAAGTGGGGAAGGCGGATGCTCTGTGTTCTGCCGGAGAGGAAGGAGGTGGTCCAGTCCAGGGCATTCTCTTGGATCCAGGCGTCGTGGAGGCGTGTTCATAGTGGGTGGTGGCAGACCATGTCAAAGGCGGCTGACAGGTCCAGAAGGATAAGGGCCGCTGTTTCTCCGTTGTCTAGCAGGGTCCTGATGTCATCGGTGGCGGCGATGAGGGCAGTTTTGGTGCTGTGGTTGCTGTGGAACCCGGACTGGAAAGGGTCCAGGATCCTGTTCTCCTCGAGGTAGCGGGTCAGTTGTTTGTGGATGGTCTTCTAAATGACCTTCACCGGGAAGGGAGCAGGGAGATGGGCCGGAAGTTCTTGAGGTCCGCCTTGGGTTTCTTGAGTAAGGCGTTGATCTCGGAGTGCTTCCAGCTCTCTGGGAAGGTTGCTGTCTCAAAGGAGATGTAGATGACTTTCCGGAGATAGGGTGCAATGGCTGTGCTGGCTTTGTTGAAGATATGGTGTGGCATGGGTCTGACGGAGATCCGGAGTGAATGGTGCTTATGATCATGATGGTGTCATCATCGTTAATATTTGTCCAGGAGAGCAGGCAGTTGGTGCGGATGGTGTTCGTGGGGCGGGGGTCTCGGTGGTTGTCGGGGCGGTCGTGGCGTTGAAGCTGTCGTGGATGTTTGCGATCTTGAGGTGAAAGAAGGTGGCCAGCGAGTCGCACAGGTCTTGCGAAGGTGAGACACCGTTGGTGTTTGAGCTGGGAATGGAGAGTTCCTTCACGATGTTGAAGAGCTCTTTGCTGTTGTGTGCATTGTTGTCTAGGCGGTCTTTTAAGGATGTCCTTTTGACGGATCTGATGAGGTGATGGTGTCTGCGGGGAGTGTTCTTGTGGGCTGCGATGATGCCCAGTGTTCGTTCACTGAGCCGGTTCTTCTCCAGTTTTTGGCAGGATTGCTTGGAAGCCTGGAGGTCTACAGTGAACCAGCTGGCTTTCTTGCAGGTGTGACTGTTGGAGGGCTTCTTGAACATGGCGAGGGTGTTGGCCCCATCGTTGATCCACTGGTTGAGGTTGCGGGCAGCGGTGTCGGGGTCGGCGGGTGGGCTCCGGGCGAGGGTGGTGGTTAGCTGGTCTTTGGTGACTTTACTCCAGCAGCGGCGAGGCATCTGTTGGGTGCAGTGGTGCGCGTTGGGCTTCTTGAAGGTGAAGTGAATGCAGCGATGGTCGGTCCAGTGGAGTTCGTGGTGTGGTTGAAGGAGACGTGGGGGCTTGCGGAGAAGATGGGGTCAAGAGTGTGACCGGCAGAGTGGGTGGGTGTTGTGACGAGTTGTCTGAGTGCAAGGTTGGCTAGGTTGTCGATCAGGGTGGTGGAGTCGGTGTCATTGCTGTTTTCGAGGTGGTAGTTCAGGTCACCGAGGAGGATGTAGTCGGTGGAGGCGAGGGCGTGTGTGCTGACGAAGTGGGCGATGGACTCACTGAACTGTGGTCGGGGTCCAAGGGCCTGTAGAGGAGGGTTCCTCTGAGGGTGGTGTTCGGGTCGGTGTGGATCTGGAAGTGCATGTGCTCGGCGGTGCTGAGGCTGTCGTCAGTGTTGGTCTAGACTCTGAAGGTGTTCCAGTGGACGATGGCGATTCCGCCTCCTACTCCGCTGGTGCGGTCCCTGTGGGTGATCTTGTAGCCTTCCAGGACGGCTATGGCGATGTCAGGTGCAGAGGCGGGGTTCAGCCAGGTCTCCGTCAGGAAGGCGATTCTGGGGAGGTTGAGTCGAGTAGGTCCCAGAGTTCAACGGCGTGTTTGTGGGCAGAGTGGGTGTTGAGGAGGATGCATCTGAGGTAGTTGGGTAGCTGCAAATTTAGCGGCACCGACAACTTCTCCGCTACGACCACACCACAGATTCCCGACCCCAACCACCTAGAATGCATCCTTCTCAACACCCGATCAGTCCACAGGCACGCCATTGACCTTTGGAACCTACTTGACACCATCTCTCCTGACGTCGCCTTCCTAACGGAAACATGGATGAACGCTTCCTCCGCCCCTGACATCGCCATCGCTATCCCTGATGACTATAAGATCACACGCAAGGACCGCACCGACCATACAGGAGGTGGAATCGCTATCGTCCATAAGAAAACAATCCGCATCTCAACCAGCTCTGACGTCAACCTCGCCAACTCTGAACACCTTCACTTCCAGATCCACATCGACCCCAAGACCACACTCAGAGGCACCCTCCTCTACAGACCACCTGGACCCCGCGCAAAATTCAGTGAAGACATCACGGACTTCATCACTCCACACGCGCTCCCCTCCAAAGACTACATCCTTCTGGGAGACCTCAACTTCCACCTTGAAAAGATCAACGACCGCAACACCGCCACCCTCTTGGACAACCTCGCCAACCTCGGACTTAAACAACTGGTCACTTCCCCCACCCACATCGCAGGTCACACTCTCGACCCCATCTTCACCTCCAGCAACCATGTCTCCTTCAGCCACACTACGGATCTCCTCTGGACTGACCACAGCTGCGTTCACTTCATCTACAACAAGCCGAAACCCATCAACCGCCCCCAACCAACTCTGCAAAGAAACTGGAACAAAATCACCACAGAGCAGATCTCCACATCACTCCTTCAATCCTCCCCAGCCCTCTCTTCTAACGCCAACGAAGCCGCCTCCAACCTCACCGTTTGGTTATCCAACACCGCCGACACCTTAGCACCACTGAAAAAACGTCAACACAAACTTGGCTTCAAGAAGGCCTCATGGTTCAACGACGACCTCAAGAAATCCAAGAAACTGTGCCGCTCCCTTGAAAAGGCCTGGAAAAAAGACCCATCCACCAGCAACAAGGACGCCTTCAAAAGAGCCATCCGTACTCACCACCAACTGATCCGAAAAGCCAAGAAAACAGCATTCAAAGATCGACTTGACAACAACGCCCATAACAGCAAGGAACTTTTCAACATCGTCAAGGAATTTTCCAACCCCTCGGCCAACTCCAACGACATCACCCCCTCTCAAACCCTCTGCGATTCCCTAGCCTCTTTTTTCCACAACAAGATTGCTGACATCCACAACAGCTTTGACAACCAACCCGGAAGGCAACCCACCCCACCATCAGCTGACCATCCTCCCCCCGTTAACACCCTTAACGCCTGGAACCCAATCTCCACTGAGGACACCATCCGCCTGATGAATTCCATCCACTCTGGATCCCCCACAGACCCATGCCCCCACCACATCTTCAACAAAGCAGACTCCGTCATAGCTCCGCACCTCCGAGACGTCATCAACTGCTCCTTCAACTCCGCTACCTTCCCAGAAGACTGGAAACACGCTGAACTCACCGCCCTTCTGAAAAAACCAACAGCAGACCCCACCGAACTCAAAAACTACCGCCCCATCTCCCTTCTTCCATTCCCGGCCAAAGTCATCGAGAAAGCTGTCAACAACCAGCTCTCCACCTTCCTCGAAGCCAACAAATCACTCGACCCCTCACAATCTGGCTTCCGAGCCAAACACAGCACTGAGACCGCCCTCATCGCAGCAACAGACGACATTCGAACTCTACTGGACAATGGAGACACAGTCGCCCTCATCCTCCTCGACCTCTCTGCAGCCTTCGACACAGTCTGCCACAGCACCCTCTTACAACGCCTCAGAAACATCGGAATCCAAGGAAAGGCACTGGAATGGATCACCTCGTTCCTCACCGGAAGAACCCAGAGAGTCCGCCTCCCACCATTCAAGTCCGAGGCCTCTGAAATCATCTGCGGCGTACCACAAGGATCCTCACTCAGTCCCACCCTCTTCAACGTATACATGAGCCCCCTCGCGGCCATCGCTCTCCAACACAACCTCAACATCATCTCTTACGCGGATGACACTCAACTGATCCTATCTCTCACCAAGGACCCCAGCACCGCCAAAACTAACCTACACGAAGGAATGAAAGAAGTCGCCGAATGGATGAAACAAAGCCGTCTGAAACTGAACTCAGACAAAACAGAAGTCCTCATCTTAGGTAAATCCCCCTCTGCATGGGACGACTCCTGGTGGCCGGAAGCCCTCGGAAATGCACCCATCCCGACAGACCACGCACGGAACCTTGGCGTCATCCTGGATTCTTCACTCTCAATGAACAGACAAGTCAGCGCCGTATCCTCTTCCTGCTTTAACATTCTTCGCATGCTCAGAAAAACATTTCGCTGGATCCCCTCCGAAACAAGGAAAACAGTCACCCACGCTCTAGTCACGAGCCGACTGGACTACGGAAACACCCTCTACGCAGGTACCACCGCTAAACTCCAGAAGAAACTACAACGAATCCAAAACGCTTCAGCCAGGCTCATATTAGACATCCCACGCAACGAACACATCTCTGGTCACCTTAAAGACCTCCACTGGCTACCCGTCAATAAGAGGATTACTTTCCGACTGCTTACCCACGCACACAAATCACTCTACGACATCGGACCAGATTGCCTCAACTTTCGACTGTCCTTCTACACCCCCTCCCGCCAACTGCGCTCTTCCAGCCAAGCCTTCGCCAATGTACCTCGCATCAACAAAACCACCATGGGAGGCAGATCCTTCTCATACCTGGCTGCCAAAACATGGAACTCACTCCCCGCCTACCTTCGCCTCACCCAGAATCACCTAGCGTTCAGAAAGCAGCTCAAAACGTGGATATTTGACAAATAATCCACCTCCCCTTCCTAAGCGCCTTGAAACCCTCTGGGTATGTAGTGCGCTATATAAGTGTTATGACTTGACTTGACTTGACTTCCTGGTCGGCGGCTTGGTGGGCGGATGCTGGTGAAGCTGCAGTTCCGGCAGGTGAAAGGTCCGTGGGTGTGCTTCAGGCGGTAAGGGCGCAGGTGTGTGATCATCCGGTGTTTAGTACGTGGAGGGTGCTGGCATCGTAGTGGTGTCGGGCGCCGTGGCGGTTGCGGGGGCCAGGGGTTCTGGTGCTGGGTATGGTCCAGGCACAGATGGGCACAGAAGGGCTTGCCTTAAGCGCCAGCGGTGCGCCCGTTGCATGCTCCCTCCATATAAGGGGAGTTGGGAGGGAGGAGCAGCTGGGAAGCAGGAGCGGGGTGCCGAATGGGTGAGCAGGGACGCAGCGGCGGGAAGAGCGGGATAAGAGAAGGGTGACGGATGGTGGGGGACACAGAAGGCAAGCACAGCACAGAAACAAGCGGGGGGAAAGAATGAAATAAGGCAATCAGCAACAAGACAAGTACAAAATAAATTAGGCAATCAGCAACAAGACAAGTACAGTCAAAGCAGTCCAAAGCAGTACAGCAGAGTGAGAAAGCACCAGTACAACCTGAGGCAGTACCGCGGTTTGGGAAGCGACCTGCCTGACAGGAATTTTGCTCAGGGGAATTGTTAGAGAAACCCAGATCTCAGGATCATCCGTATTCCGGCCGTATACATTGAGTACATGGAAATGCCTTGAGCTTTTTGTGAAATTCGTTAGGACCCATCTTCCATTATTACCAATCACACATGATTCGGTTGACAGGCCTGAGTTCTTGCATATTAAAGTGGCCACCCCGCCTTTCTTACTTTCACTGGTCGAGTCAATTACGTCAGCAATCCAACTCTTTTTAAAGGTCACAAGCCCACCTTGGGCCATTTTTAGGTCTCGTAGCGAAAACAGCGCGTAAGCGCTGTGTCTCGCCAGAGATCTTTTGTTGCTGACTCTGCTTCCCAGGAGACAGCACCTGGCCGGGCGCATCTCGCAAAAGGCGATCGGCGCAGGCCACGCGCACGCGAACGCGCTCGCCGTGCCTGTCTCCTGGGAAGCGCATACATACACAGGCACACTTCCCCCTGCACGCATGCGCACACACAGACACACACACACACGAGCGCACATACACGCACGCACACATACAGAGACCCCCGTCGCGCGCACACACACACGCTCGCACACACAAGCGCACCGCCCCCGTCCCACTTACCGCCAGTCTGGTATTCTGTAGGCTCCGCGGGGCTCCGCCCGAGGGAAAGCCCCGCGTCACCGTGAATTATGTCCGCCTTCCAGCGCGTGGAAGATCCGGGGCCAATGGACTCCAAGAACGAGGCTGACGTCACAGCACCCCTCCCCGCCCCCTCCGCCGCCGCCGCCGCCGGACGACGCAGACTGCCATTTGAGCGGTGAAACCCCTTGTTACATGCATTAGCAAAAGTTCTCCCGCTTTGTTGCAAACTGCTTTGGGTGTTGCAACATTGTACAGCCTTCTTCCACCAACCTCACTTCAGGACACCAAGGGTTGTGGGGGGATTCACTGAAGGAACTCTTAAAACGCCACACACAGGCGCATGAAAGGGACCTCGGTTACTTTAGACAGGTCTCTACGCAGGTAGGACACTTCTTACCCCATGAGCCTCCATCATTCCTTATCCGCGATATCTAAAACCTGCCTGCTGTAGCTACGTCCCTCTTCAAACCTACAGGTGGAGCGTTGCCTACATCGCATTACACGAGCTTACCTGCACATCCCCGGGGAAGTAAACCACATGGTGAGGGGTTGTTCCCCGTAGCAGCAGCAACTCGTTGGTCCTGTGGGGGTTAGAGCCCGGCACAGCCGGCAGTCTGATGGCGGGGAGCGTGCTTATAGTTCGGCACTGCAGCACCCGCACAGCACAGCAGAGCACTGCTCGCACTGGGCTTAAACGCAGGGCAAAGGTGCACCATCGGCCAAGGGGCGTGGCTTTACATTGCCACACCAAACGCCGACGGAACGCGCATTGACACAGGTCCAGCTAAGGCAAACACGCGCCAACGACTCTTCTCATTACTTCTGAAAGATCGATCCGCATCTGAGCCAATGACACAAAAAATGGACTGTAAGGCCAAACCCCTTTAGAATGAGAATGTTGAAAGAGACGAGGGACACGGGCTATAGACGTGTTAGTATCATGGAGTATGTGAAGTATAGTGTAAGCCACCGTACTCTCCCCCGATACATGGAAAGCAATTTGGTGGGGAGCTGGTCTGGATCTTGGAGGTACAGTAGGCGGTAAAGTAGTTCCCCCATTTATATAGCGAATGCACGCATTGCGGCGTTTTGCTGAAGTCATTTGCTCATATCATGGAGCAGCATAAGTATTTTTTTTTCCAGTACCGCGTTCCAATTTCAGCTGAAATCGTGTTACGAAGTACTGATACGCGTGTGGATTTATTGCATGTTTGCCCCAGGGAAGGCGAGCTTTCATGCAAATGGCCAATTTGTATTAACAGAAGCAGACACTATGGTCGGTTGTTTTATAACTTTCCATCCTTTCATTCATTACCATATTTAAGAGAACTTCGAAATGCACGACTTCAGGATGTGTGCTGTACAAAAACTTATCATGTGTTTGATTAATGTATTATAGCAACCCCTGTCATCCAAAGGGTTTACATAACCACATCTTCTCACCTGTCCTGCTTACAACAATCGACCCCTCTCGCCAGCCCTGCTTCTAACCACCTTATCTTGCCTGCTCTGCTTATAAACGGCCCCTCTCCTCTGCCCTGCTTATATCCACCCCCCCTTCCCTGTGTACAACATTCGGCCCCTCTCCTCTGCTTCCAACCACCTCATCTCCCCTGCTTCCAACCACCTCATCTCCCCTGCTTCCAACCACCTCCTCTCCCCTGCCTTCAACAATGGACCTCTCTTCGCTACTCTGCTCACAACCACCACCTCTCACTTGCCCTGCTTACAAACGGCATCACTCAGGGGCACCACAACATCACTATACGCTACCAAAATGCTTATAAGTACAACAGTAACTTGCAATATTATTATAATATAATATTATTGCCAACATTGCTTAATATTTTGCAACAGCTATCATCTTGCAAATCATCTTTATACACCAATACAGACTTTGCTAAAAATTTAATGCAACACATTGTCATATACAATGGCAATAACTCAAACTTTAATGCTGCGAGACCTATTGCATTGCAAATGCTTGTTGTCTCTTGCAATAGGATTACGTCCGGTATCAATTTAAAGAGGTAGTTTTAAATTTTTTTCCTTTTGATTTGGTGGTTAAAACCCTTGACTTTAAAGGATATAATTTTTAAATTTCTGTAAAGTGGGGAGTTAGACATAATGAAGCGATGCACTCATGGCTATCTGAGTGCAAGGATAAGCTACAGGATAACGAGCACTTGAAAGTGGATGAAAACAGGGTAGAGAATATGGTGCAGTTCACAAGTAACCGGGAAATATATAAATCTGGATGCTGTATCAGCGGGGTGAATATGAACACATGTGTTAGCAATGTACCTACAGCTAAAGGAGGAACAAATGAAAAAGAAAAAACATGGGAGAGGAAGGAACTCCAATACAAACACCCTCAACCCCCCTCCCATTCCACCCCGCCCACCAGCCCCAAATGTTGTATAAGAGGGAGATGACAGCAGATGAGAGCCGCAAGTGATGGCAATAATAAACAGCAAACGAGTATTCAGCTTGTGGAATGATGCGAATACAGATGTACGTTGTTACGACGAGTGGTATTACCACGCGTACCGTTACAACGCGTATTTTACAACGCAAGTCGTTACCACGACTTGCGCTGTAGGGGTGCGGACTTAGGAATAGTTTAATTTACTATTCCAACACCAGCCTACGTACAGTAGGGAAGGTGTTGGAATAGTAAATCTACTATTCCTTGTCCTTTAGCGCCCTTCAGCGCAAGTCGTGGTTACGACTTGCGTTCTAAAATACGCGTTGTAACGGTACTGCGGGGTAACATCCGCGTCGTAAAGGATGTTCCCCTGCGATTACAGTACATGGAATCATGCGAATGGAAGAGAAGAGTGGGTTGCAGCATTAAGCAATAAGGGAGGGCAACACACTCTAAATGTCACGTGGTAACATCAGTATTGATACTGTTTCTCAGGGACCAAAACAGCAGACCCAAGGGATCTGCAAACAGTGTAGTGGAAAAAGTCAACTGGACTGTGGCAGTATGGTACGGTACAGAATGATACAGGCTTATAAATCCAATCAGAACTACCCCCACACCTTGTTAGAGTTAGAGTAATACAGCAGTGCAAAAATACCATAATACAGAAGACAAAAACCTCAACTTGTGTGCTTTAAGGTCCACTAGGAAACATTTTACATAAAAAGACTAAATAGAAAAGGATATGTAACATATAGCCCCTGTACAGGATGCATCATGGCTTGGTTGAGGGAGCAAGACCAGTGTCCATCATGGTAGATCCTCTGTTGTCTAGAAACAGACAAAGGTCCTTTGGGTTAATAAAGGTGTGGCTTTTTCCCCTATCAGTAACTTTGAATTTTGCCGGACTGATGAACCAGGATTGAAGGCTTAAAGACTTGAAACTGGGTCTGATAGCAAGGAATCCTTTCCTTGTTTCCAATGTTGGTCTTGAGTAGTCTTGAGAGACGTAGATTTTGTGGCCCTTCCAGAGGATATGGTTGTTTTGCGCACGTAGTGGAGTATCATCTCAGCAAGTTGAAATCTTAGAGGATGGCATACGATCTGCCTGGTGACGTTGCTACCAGCTGACCTCATTTTGATATACACATACCAAATTTTGATATACGAATAGCTAGCTCACTTTGATATACGCATGGCTCACTTTTATATATGGGTACCTCATTTTGATATACGTATACCTCCATTTGATATACGCATACCTCATTTTTGATATACGCGGATCTCACTTTGAAATATGCATATCTCACTTTGATATACATATGCCTCTTTTTAGGCATCATCTTCATTCTAAGGTTGAGACCGACTCCCAGCTCTAAACATTGCACTAAGGCTCTTAGCTTACAATCTCACTGCAGGCTAGGGGAGGGGCGGAGAACTGGTGCTTTTTAGTATGTAATCCTTAAATGGAATTAGCCTTCAAATCACACAATAGCTTGCTCTTTCTCTCTCTTCTCACTCCCTTTCTCTCTCTTTCGCATCCACTTTTTCCTTTTGCTGATCTCCCTCTCCCTTTCTCCCTCTCCTTTTTGTTTAAGGCACAGTCCCTCCCTTATCCTCCTTTCTCCAGAGACATAGAACACATATAACAAACAAAACCAGGAAAGTACCTTTTAAAAAACTTGGATAAGCAAATATAAACCTTGACCAAACCCTGGGTCAACATTTTTCCAACGTGATTCATGCAACCGCAAAACGGGTGGACTGCAAACTGTACAACTTGTATAGTAAGTGCAGCTACACGCAGGCTGCAAAGAGTTCACTAATTGTACCACAAGTTTAGTGTAGCTAAACACACAGAGTGCAGACACTTTACTATTTGTGTCATGTTCTTGGTACAAGCATAGTAGACTGCTACATGTGAAGACTTTGTTCCATTGGGCCGGTGTGTCATCCCATTCCCATCCCATTATGTTGTCGAGAGCACCAACACTCCTTCTAGCCGGACCTAACAAACTTTCATCACATCCAAGATGCCACCTGGGAATGGCTAAGTAGAAACCATGAGTATTTTCTAAAGGCATGGGTACTGCCTACTGTAGAAATGCTTCTAATGAACAAGGAAAGAAGTGGGAGAGACATCACAGTTGCACCCTGAGAAAAACTATACAGTCTTTACAAGAGTTCAGCTACACCTGTTAGGCAGAATGAAGCCAAAAATGTTTAGTAGGAGTCACAAGCTCTTCTCATGCTACCAAAGGCGAACACGCACCAATCGGGACAGCCCTAGTCAGAACATGGGACAGAACTCACACAGGCAGGCACTCTCTTGACACGTGAGGATGAGAGATGAAGTGTATGGTAAGTTGCTGTCCTCAGCCTGCTCCGTCTTACTTTTCTGTCCTCACACCTCCATGCAAGATGAATATTTTTCCTAGACTCTAGGGCCCTTTTCTACTTTACATATGGAGGCATTCTCCTGAACTTCTAGAATTTCCTCCCAGACAACTTCCACTTTCATTATAAGTTGTGATGTATATATGTGTGTGTGTGTATATATATATATATTCACTGAAAAAAACATAGGTTTCACACACGTTATAGTTAGGAATTAGCATTTAAAAAACCTTAGAAATTCACTGAAAAAACATATGTTTCACACATGTTATAGTTGTGGACATTATAACTCGCGTGCCCGCAACGCACTGCTGATGACGTCACATCTAACATCACTCATGACATGGTCAGTGACATCACTCATGACATCACTGATGACAGCTCCTGAACAAGAGGGCGTGCCGGTACTTGGTGCTTGCAACTCCGAGATAAACATCACAGCCAAACCACTTCTCCCAAGACAGAAGGGGCCGACACATGCTCGGTGAGGTAAAGGGACTTTAATTTGCCAGTTCCATCTGCGCACAACATACTGACCTGCCGCCACCGCCGAGTGTCATTTCAGGCCACAAAAAGAACTCGCCAGAGCTGACGCCCAAGCCGCCACCGCCCAGAGTCTAAACCGGGCATTGGTAACCGCCCCGCCGCTCCGGGAGGACTACAACTCCCGGCAGGCCTCGCGGCGGCGCGTGGAAGTGACGCGGAACGCACCAGCAGAGCGCAGACACCGGCATAAAGGGAGGAGGAGACCCGCGTCGCGGGACGCGAGCGGGACGCCCGGGGGCGAAGCCCGGGCAAAGGGCGGGCCCTCTACGGCCCTCATCGGCAGGAGGAGGCAGGGGCTGGGCCAGAAACCCTGCATAAGGCTCACGAGTCATCCTACTGTCCAAGTAAGACTGTATTGTTTGTGATACATAATTCCCTGTGTGTTTGAGGAGTCCTTGCTCTTCGTTATAATCATCAGTATGTCTAAAAAGGGAGCTGCACCACCAGCTAACACAATGGAAAACTACATGGTGCAAACAGTGAAAAAAATTAACCTACAGAGGAGAGAATCCCTGGGTCTGAGTCAGTCACCTGACCTACACTGTTTGTCCCCTTCTCTAACCCCCTCACCTGATGACTTAGTTCCCCTGCAGACTCTTCCTGATGCCTGTTCTAATTGCCCCACCACGCAGGAATCAGGCACCTTAAATGATAATATGTTGTCTGGACCTGAGGTTCTCATTGTGGAGCATGGAAATAATTCTGACAGTGATTTGGATCAGGAAAATCGTGTTGACCCTACAGATGAAGATATTTCTATCTCTGAACAAACTTCCCGGTTAGACACTGCGAAAACCAAAAACCCACCGAAACGGGGGGGACTAAGATCTGGGACCAGGAGGAAGAGGATACACACTCCAAAAGTTAACCTGAAGGAAGTTGGAGGGGGAAGTGTTAAGTCTAATGACAGCCATGATGAGGACCTGTTTGACAGAATTGCTGACTTAATAGATAGTAAAATCAAATCCATTGTTAAACCATTACTCACTAAAATTGATAAATTACAATCTGAGGTCAAAAAGCTGGGAGGGCAGTTGAATAAACTAACAGAGGGTGTTGATAATGTCACGATGTTGGTAACAAACCTGGACAATAATATTGGAGAAGTTGATGATCAGGAGGGGGAGAATACAGATGATGTATTAAATAACCCGCCACCTCAGTTTCCAGACCCAAAAACTAATGGAACCAATAATAATAGAGGGGACGGTCATTTAACGGTTGAGATACCCACTGCACAAGCTCAGCCAACTGACCCTCTTCAATTTATAGTCGAAGCCTCACCTGTTGTTTTAGTACTGGCAAATGTACCACCCTTAGAAGCCGGTACTGAAGAATCCCCTTCCTCTCTGTCTAATAAAGCCTTGCAGTGGCTCACAACTAACATGAGGTTAGCCCCAGGGGGGGGGGTCAACAGCTGGCTCAAGAGATTAAAACTGCTAAAAGGGTTTCATGGCTAGGAAACCGCCCCAAAAAATTTAAGGGGGATTGTGTGGCAGTAAGCTTCTCACACTCTGGTGTGTTGCCAAACATCCTCATTAATTTACTCCCACCCCAACGCAGCCAGGGTTCTGTTGTACCATTAACTTTGAAGTTCTTTTATGGAGAGCAACAGAACGTCACCTACCCCAAGACACCAGCCTTTGGATGGGATATTAATTCTGATCTAAACAATAGATGGGGCCGTGAACAACACCGGAATATTGTAAATCAATCCGCTCCCTTAGTATATCAGAATCCTTTTGCTCAACCCCTCTTATTGTCCAATCGATTTGCACCTCTATCCTTTTTGGACCATAATGACTGACTTTTGTCAGAACATCCTAAACAAACAGAGAATAGTGTGCCAGCACTCAGTATGCTTACTTGGAACATAGCAGGTATTAGGACCAAAGTAGGTAATGCAACATGGACACATTTTATAACTAAGTATGATATCATTGCTTTGCAGGAAACCTGGGACACAAATAATAGTTTCTCTCTTGATGGCTACAGTTATTTTTGTATTCCTGCCGTGGCTAGCACAGTAGGAAGAGCGAAGGGAGGACTGTTAAGCCTCTTTAAACTAGACATCAAAGGTAGCCTTAAGAAATGTGACTCAGGATCTGAGCAATGTCTTATTGTTGAATTGTCTCGTGTGGAATCTCCCAATATTTTGTTTATTAATTTTTATAATTCCAACGCTGTCGACTGTATTTCATATAGTCTAGGTAGATTGGATTATTTTCTGTCAGTCTATAGTGAAGATGTTAATGCATTTGAAATCATCTTTTTGGGTGACTTTAATATACACCCTTGTTCACTTATGTGTGTTTGCGATGACTCAGAATCCCCTCCTAATTGTGCACTGGTCCATCTTGAACATAACAAACAGGGGGGTTGTTTAGAGAACTTCCTTGCAAGATGGAACTTATACGAATCCAGCTGTGGGGAGCGGGGGGTTAGGGCCCCTACTTTTAAGGGAACAGACAATGGCTCTATTATTGATTACATTTTCATTTCTGCATGTTTTTTACTCAAGGTTTTAATGTATAGAACTGTGGTCTCCGCTTTCAGTGATCATAACCCAGTTTCCTTGGACCTAGTAGCCTCTGAGCTTTTAGGGCGTAATTATGGTCCTTGTTATGAAGAAAGAAAGCTCAAAGTTAAGGATCAGGGACGGAGATTGAAATGGGATAGCATAATCCCAGAACCCTTTGTACAAGAGGTTCTTTCTGAGGCTGAGGAGGAGGTCGGAGTGTGTTTATCCAGTGTATCTAATGATGGGGAGGTGATCCTTGCATTTAGTAGCATATGTAGTAAGATAAATGGCAGGCTTTCTGTGACTAGCAAACCCAAGTTGAAACCTCTTAAAAGATGGTTTGATCACAGTTGCTCAAAAGCACATTCTGCATTGCTCAATGCTTTAAAAACCGTACCGAAAGATCGTGATCTCATCAGTAATAGTAGAGCACTATACAAAAAGGCCATTGCAGAAAGGAAAAAACAGCTTAAAGATGAAGCCTGGATACAACTCACTGATCCAGCCATACTAAAAAATAGTGGAGAATTCTGGAGGATTGTCAACCAACCCCTACTCACTGGGGAGGATAATTCCCCCCTAGAAACTAACATCCCTGATGAGGGTTGGATCAAACACTTCAGAGACATCTATTCAGATCACAATAACGCGGAAACTAGGGAACAGGATGTGAATATTATTCCAATAGGGAACCACTTGCACTTTGAAGTCAAGGAAGTATTATCCGCAATAGATTGTACTCTGAAAAAAAAGGCACCGGGACCAGATGGTGTTCCTGCTGATGCCTTTAAATGCTTCCCTAACTTCTGGTCAAGATTGCTTTGCAGGGTCTTTAATGCCTTAAACCGTGATAATATTCCCAAGTCATGGAAAACATCAATAATTATTCCTGTTTTTAAAAAAGGAAATAGGCAGGATCCTGCATGTTATAGACCAATTTCACTGATAGATTCTTCAGTCAAGATTCTAGGGAGAGTCGATTCGATTCGATATGTCTTTATTTCGAATTAAAAATTCATAAAAGACAGGAATACAGTCATACACAATATAAAAGAAAAAAAAAAAAAAAGACACTCCAGCAATATAATATTATACACACAACATTCCTAAAAATGGAAAAAATTATTTAGACATATGTATATAAAAACAGATGGGACAATGATAATTTGCACAAAAGTTAATTCCACTAAGAACAATACAGGGTGCTATTTACAAGTTAATAAAAGGACATTCAGCATACAGGGATACCCAATTTCTTAGAACGGATCAGCCAGGCCCATCGTAAAAATTTTGCAACACCTACCACTACAGTTTCTGATCTGATAACACGAAGTTTGTGGAGTGCGTCTCGAAAGCCACCACAGTTCAGAGACAAGCAGATCGGCCTTAACCACTTACTTCTTGGTGCACGGTAGGCAGGGCAACCAAAGAAGAAGTGGCCAACACTTTCCTCCTGGTCTGCACACCAATGGCATTTGTTTCCTGTAGACATATCCCATTTTGCTGTAAAAGAATTGATGGGCAGGGTGCCAATTCGGAACTGGTGGTATAGTTTGCGATCTGGTACTCTTGTGATAAGGTCCCAATACTGTTCTAATGAGGGAACAGCCTTAAACACTAAAAAGGAGCCAGTTATGTTAGCATCCGGGGATTGGTTTACAAGAATAGATTTTCTCCAAGCCCAAAAGAGTGCCTTAAACTCAAGTTTAGAGGGAAAAGTTGCCCCCCCCGGGTTGGACCAAAGCTCCGGGAGACCCATCAATTTCAATACATTTTTAACTACACAAAACCATTGTATTTTGTTTGCCCCCCACATGAGTTTTACCTCCTCCAACTCTTGGATAAACAGGCCAAGCTCAGGAGAGGTCCAGATGCGGCGCCAAAAGGCCACCACCCGATACAGGGCCATCTCGTCGATTGGTCTGCAGCCAAGATCCAATAATAGAGGTTTAGTTGGGGTGGACTGGGGGAGACTAACCAGATTCCGTAGGAACCTGTTCTGCGCAGTTGACAGACTGGAGAGATTCTTATGACCCCAAACTTCTGCTCCGTAAAGGGTTGCGGGGATGACTTTCACCTCAAGAATTTTTAACACAGGGCTAACACACCTAGTAAGGGAGTTCTTCTGTTCATGAAGCAAACAACCAGCCAACCTATTAAGCTTAAGTTTGGACGTTTCCACTTGGGGGTTCCAGCTAAGTTGGTGGTCTAGGGTAACACCAAGATATGTCATAACCCTAACTTGCTCGATATGAATTCCGTTTAAAGAAACGGTACACTTAGGGGGAGATTTCTTGCAAAAGACCATAAATTTTGTTTTTTCCACGTTTATTTGCAAGTCGTTCTTGCAACAAAACTCGGAAAATCTGTTCAGAGCTACCTGAAGCCCGGCTCTAGTTTTAGAAAGCAGGAGGGTGTCGTCTGCAAAGATCAACATGGGGTACTTACGACCACCCAGCATGGGAGCATCCGACTGTGTGTTGATAAAGTATTGTGTGACCTGATTAATGAATAAGAGAAACAACGTGGGGGCCAGGACACAGCCTTGACGCACCCCACGTTGTACAGGGAATTGCTTGGTCACCTGCCCCTGACTGCCCCACCTAACCTGGGCATAATTGTCCTCATGGAGTCGCTGGACTAGGATCAGGAGCTCGGGCGGAAATCCCATGTGGTTAAGGGCCTCCCACAACTTCTTCCTTGGCACCAAGTCGAAAGCCGACTTGAGGTCAACGAAAGCAGCATATAACGTACCACCACCCAACAAAACCACCTTCCAAAAGAGTAATGTAAACCGGAAGACTTGGTCAACTGTGCTCGTCCCAAACCTGAAACCCGCCTGCATAGGGGAAAGTATATTATTTGAATCGATCCAATCCAGAATTCTTGTTAGAATCATTCTTGACACAATTTTCTGGACTGAATCGATCAAACTGATGGGCCGATAGTTGTTAGGGAGGGAACGGTCACCCTTCTTGTAGACTGGCAGAATTTCTGCACCCTTCCATGAGGGAGGAATCTCGGCCCCTGCAGCTATGTTATTTGCCAGTAAGGTTATATATGGGATCCAAAGGTCAGGTTTGAGTTTAAAAACATCAGCAGGAATAGCGTCAATGCCAGGAGCTTTGCCCGGCTGAACTGACTCGAGAGCGAGTGCAGTATCAGATTCCAAAAATATAAGTCTGTCTCCAGTATGAGGGGGTTGGCACATCGGTGTAGTTTCCATCGAAGGAGCTGCCGCTATGTTTGGGTCATTAAACTGTGCGGAGTAGAATTCCACCCACAGTTGGGCGGAGACATGATTTACTGGAACCTGGGCTGCAGGGTCCTTTCTCCGCCTTATAATAAACCAAAAATCCGTAAGATTAGGGGAGTTGCATGCACCTAAGAGATCGAGCCAGAATGAGTCATCCCATTCACGCTTGGCAGCCTGAATGGTACGCTTATAACATTGCCTTGTCGTTCTTATGGCATCGGAGTTCCGGGCCTTCACAGCAGCTAATAAGCTGCTGTGCGCGTCTCTACACTTCTTATTGTACCATTTTTTGTGAACTCTAGTTTTAGCAGGCCTAAATGGTTTCGTGAGAAGGTTTTTAAGGGTCGAAAAACACTCCTCATGAAGGTTGGTGATTATGGGGTCCGCTGTACCAGCTAAAGATAACAAAGCCATCCTACTCCACGCGTCCCTTACCTCTTCCTCTATCTTTGAGGTAAGTACGGGGTCCTCCAGAACTCTAGACCATTGTACACGGCGCCTATTGTGGCACAGAATAACATCAGATGTTAGGATATTAGTCCTCCTAGCTGGTGCCCCCATGCCTGGGACCAAAATCCCAAGTGAGAGGGGATTATGGTCGCTCTCCGGGCGGGGCTCTATCGCCATGTCTTGTACAATGGACCAGCACTCGATTTTAATCAAAATATAGTCGATACGGCTTGAGCACAAGCCGTTATCGAAGGTGTTGGACCCAAGGCAATCGGATCGTGTACGACCATTGACCGCCCGTAGGCCCCATTCTAAACAAAAGCCCAGCCAATGAATAGCTGCCTCAGTACCCTTAACACCCTTTGCAATAGTAAGCGGGGGGATTGCCCAAGCAGTGTCCTCCTCAGACCCCACATCCTCAGCCAGGGAGGAGATGGGCTCAATGGAGGTATTTAAGTCTCCCGCCACAATTACAATCTGGTCGGACCCGAAGTTCTTAAATAAATGGTCGAGATCGTCCAAGACGTCTTGTTTTTTCCCACCCTGACAGCCACGGGCATAGACATCAACTAAAATAATATCTGGGGTTTTGGGTTTACACAGGCTAATACATAGGAGATCAGCACTCGCCACCGGTATTTCCCTACCATGGAAACCCAAATTATTTTTTAACCAAATAGTAAGACCACCAGAGGCCCTACCCTTGGGGCTCTTAATTGCGGGTTTTGAAAAATTTAAATAACCCAATTTATACAATGGGACGGTTGACCAGGTTTCCTGGAAGATGACGATATCATATGAATCAATGAAGTTGGCCCAATCGTCATTCTCCAGACGTCCCCTAAGCCCAGCAATATTCCAAGAGATGACTCTTAAAGGGCAATCTGCAGTTAGTACACATGGTAACTGTACCACGCTCTGTGCTTCATCCATTGCCAAGACAGGAGTGTGTGCTGAATCTAAAACTGTGCCCAGATTGTTAGGCGACGAACGGCCGACAAGAAAAGGACTTGGGGATGGAGGACTCCGTCGGGGAGATGAAATCTTAGGGGGAGATATATCTCCAGACCACCCAAGTCAGTCCACCTCCTCCAAGCAGCCGAACCTATTAGAGGTTGAAAACCCTTGCCACCAGTTTGGTTGGTTCTGACCAACAAAACTATAAGTTGGACGACTAGAATTCCTAGCGGTGGTCCATAAACCCTCACTCACTGGTTGATGTCTGGGGGGGTAGAAAAAAGTGAGGGGCCTCACTACTATTGTGGATTTGGCCTCAAAGGATGGCCGTGCACATAGTTGCTGAGCTGTGTGGGGATCAGAAAAAGAAACCACCACACAGTCTCCAGCAATAGACTTATGGGTGCGGCCGATCCAAGGAACTCTCTGAACCATAAGTACACTGCTTCTTTGCTGGTCGGGGAGCGGTTTGTTGGAATTCAGCCAGAAAATGACTTTATTTTTTAATGAAAGATCGTTTTCCTGGGATTGTTGATCCAACTCTGGGACACCGGCTAATATAACAACGTACGGCCCTGCTTCAGGCGGGAGGTCAATGAATCCTCCTCTAAAGTTGTTACGACTGGCCTGGCGTGGTGGGTTACGCTTAGGGGGCGGCCTGAGGGGATGGTTGACTGGCACCCTGGAGTCAGTGTTCGGCCTGTGAGCTGGTTTGTACGGAAGAGGGGGTTTAGGTGCTACAAGGCTAGGGGTAGGTACAATAGTTTTAGCAATGATGGTACGAGGTTTTGGGATGGGTTTGGATATTGGCAAAATCTCGGGAACGATTGGTACTGATTGTAAAGGAGTTTGGGCGGGTTCTGTAGCTAAGGGCTGGGGAGTAGGTTCAGTTGCACATAAAAGCTTAGCATCCATTTCCTTGAGGCTCAGGCTAGCCAGGGTGACAATGGTCCTATCCATTTCAAGGAGGTTATTCTCTATACGAGAAAGCCTTAGTTCTAGGGGGGAGAGTAACTGCTTAAGCGTATCCCATACTAGGTGCAGGAATTCACTATCACCCTCCCTGTCAGACACCGGGCCAGTCACCCGACCCTCCAGAATATTTGTACTGTCTTGACTGGGAGAGATGATAAGAACATCATCTACCACCGAACTATGTGTTTCCATAGTAGCTTCCCCATTAAGAGCACTTGGAGACGGTTGGGGAGTAACATCCTTCACCCCAAGAGATCCCATGGCCCGCCTGTTATTAAAGAATTTTAATCTTGCTATTCTGGCTTTTTTCTTTGCGTGCAAAGTTCTCGCAAGGCATTTCTTTTTGTATGCTGCCGCTTTCTTATCTCTACAAAGACTTGCTACTTGGGATGCTTTAGAAAAAGGGCGGGAAGTTGCGATGCTAAAAAGGGGAGCATGGCCAGTATTTAAATGAACTGTGTTGGGTTGGGAGATTGGAGGGGAATGTAAGGGAATGATGGGAGGAACAGGATGCATCACTGCCGTTGCTAATAACGGCCGTGGAGCGATTGAACGGTCAGGGGTACGGGCAGATGCAATATTTCCCAGAGATGATTTTTTGGAGCTAGCAATGTGTGCTGACAACCTACGTGCAGCGTCAAGTTCTAACGAGACCTTGTGCTGCATTTTACTGATTTCCTCGTCAATAGCCAAATTGGTTTTGACTAGGAAATCTTCTATGGACCTGTTGGGATTGCTAGCTGCCATGAGGGTCTTGCTCCGACTACCCCGTGAACACATATTACAGAATACAGGTCAATAAATTAATTAATATACACACCACAATAAAACTATAAGATGTGCCACACAGAGGTAAACCCAGAAACAAATAAAAATTAAGGGAGGGTGGCCCAGCCCAGCCCTCTTAGACCTCGAACGGCCTCTAACGGCCCAGTCTTTGTCCTGTCTTCGTCCGGGCTGCGTCCCGCGCTGCGGGAGTGCCAAAGCTATATATAGGGGGGGCGTGGCAGCAGGGAGAGCGGACCGGAAGCTGTAGAAAGGTCTCGCAGGGGCTCCTGGGCAATGGAGTCCCCTGCACGCTCGCAGCCCCGCTGACCGCACTCACCCAGAAGCCTGCAGCCCCTCAACAAAGTTCCGATGGGCAGGTAGGCGAAGCGGCACCCGCGAAGCGGGTGCGGCGAGGTGTGGCGCCTTGTCCTCTGATAGCCGCTGGATAGCGCGGTCGAACCCAAGAATGCCTCCAATAATCCTCTGTCTGGAAAAGCGTCCCGCCAAAGGTAAGGGTGAGAAGAGTTTTAAAGTGCAGGGGGCGGGGGGCGGCAGCAGGGAGAGCGGACCGGAAGCTGTAGAAAGGTCTCGCAGGGGCTCCTGGGCAATGGAGTCCCCTGCACGCTCGCAGCCCCGCTGACCGCACTCACCCAGAAGCCTGCAGCCCCTCAACAAAGTTCCGATGGGCAGGTAGGCGAAGCGGCACCCGCGAAGCGGGTGCGGCGAGGTGTGGCGCCTTGTCCTCTGATAGCCGCTGGATAGCGCGGTCGAACCCAAGAATGCCTCCAATAATCCTCTGTCTGGAAAAGCGTCCCGCCAAAGGTAAGGGTGAGAAGAGTTTTAAAGTGCAGGGGGCGGGGGGCGGCAGCAGGGAGAGCGGACCGGAAGCTGTAGAAAGGTCTCGCAGGGGCTCCTGGGCAATGGAGTCCCCTGCACGCTCGCAGCCCCGCTGACCGCACTCACCCAGAAGCCTGCAGCCCCTCAACAAAGTTCCGATGGGCAGGTAGGCGAAGCGGCACCCGCGAAGCGGGTGCGGCGAGGTGTGGCGCCTTGTCCTCTGATAGCCGCTGGATAGCGCGGTCGAACCCAAGAATGCCTCCAATAATCCTCTGTCTGGAAAAGCGTCTAGGGAGAGTCATATTAGTCAAATTGAACGAATGGGCTACTGAGAATAATATCTTCACTAACGTGCAATACGGGTTTAGACCTAGAAGAAGAACCCTGGATCAATGCCCTAATCTCCACTTGCTGATCGAGAAATACACCAGGGCCAAGGATGGGTCCATGTACCTTGGTTTCATGGACCTCTCCTCTGCGTTTGATATGGTCAACAGAACCAAGCTCTGGTTAAAATTACTTGACATGGGCCTGGATAGGTCCATAGTTAATTTATTGGCTGACCTACACTCTGGCCTTACTGCTAAAATTAGAGTTTCCTCGAATGGAAGGTGTACAGATGTCTTTGCTTCCGAAAAGGGAGTCAGACAGGGATGTATACTGGCACCACTGTTGTTCACGTTATATGTGAACGCCTTGGAGCCTGCCCTTAGGGGCGTTACAAGCGACATCCCGCGTGCAGGGGAACAGGGGATACCAGTTCTCCTTTACGCTGATGATGCGGTTCTTCTTGCACGTACCGGGGTGGGGCTTCAATGACTCCTGGATGCCTTTGAATCCTTTATGGGCTCACTTGACCGGAAAATAAATGTGAAAAAATCGCAGGTTATGCTTATGGGCAGGGCCTCTAGGAGACCTTTTCATAAAATCTTTCTCTGTGGGCAGGAAAAGCTTGCTCGCGTCTCCTCCTTTCCCTACCTGGGGATCACCTTTGACGAGAAAGGTAGCTGGGGTCCTCATGTTAAAAGCAGAGCAACCATGTTGGCTAGGACATCTGCAGCCCTTCATGGGTTTTCTAAAAAACTGGGGGGTAGGCCATTTGCAGCTGTTAGTAAAATATACAAGGCCAAATGTATTTCAGTTGCATCATATGGTGGCTCATTGTGGGGATATAGGGGAGTGGAACCCATACAGACAGTGGAAAACACATTTTTTAGATCTGTTCTGGGCGTCCCTCAGTCAACCCCGTCCTACACCGTCCATATGGAATTGGGGGAAGGCTACATCTCAGACCTGATTAGAATAGCACCTTTAGTTGCCTGGCTGAGGATGTGGCTTAACACAGAAATTCCCCTAAATCATATCATAATGAGGGACTGTTTGACCCTAGATAATGTGTACAGGATTAGGTGGTTGATGTATATTAAGGAAAGTTTTTTGAGGTTGGGGAGGCCTGAGCTTTATACTGTTACTGACTCGGCGAGGTGTGGCGCCTTGTCCTCTGATAGCCGCTGGATAGCGCGGTCGAACCCAAGAATGCCTCCAATAATCCTCTGTCTGGAAAAGCGTCTAGGGAGAGTCATATTAGTCAAATTGAACGAATGGGCTACTGAGAATAATATCTTCACTAACGTGCAATACGGGTTTAGACCTAGAAGAAGTACCCTGGATCAATGCCCTAATCTCCACTTGCTGATCGAGAAATACACCAGGGCCAAGGATGGGTCCATGTACCTTGGTTTCATGGACCTCTCCTCTGCGTTTGATATGGTCAACAGAACCAAGCTCTGGTTAAAATTACTTGACATGGGCCTGGATAGGTCCATAGTTAATTTATTGGCTGACCTACACTCTGGCCTTACTGCTAAAATTAGAGTTTCCTCGAATGGAAGGTGTACAGATGTCTTTGCTTCCGAAAAGGGAGTCAGACAGGGATGTATACTGGCACCACTGTTGTTCACGTTATATGTGAACGCCTTGGAGCCTGCCCTTAGGGGCGTTACAAGCGACATCCCGCGTGCAGGGGAACAGGGGATACCAGTTCTCCTTTACGCTGATGATGCGGTTCTTCTTGCACGTACCGGGGTGGGGCTTCAATGACTCCTGGATGCCTTTGAATCCTTTATGGGCTCACTTGACCGGAAAATAAATGTGAAAAAATCGCAGGTTATGCTTATGGGCAGGGCCTCTAGGAGACCTTTTCATAAAATCTTTCTCTGTGGGCAGGAAAAGCTTGCTCGCGTCTCCTCCTTTCCCTACCTGGGGATCACCTTTGACGAGAAAGGTAGCTGGGGTCCTCATGTTAAAAGCAGAGCAACCATGTTGGCTAGGACATCTGCAGCCCTTCATGGGTTTTCTAAAAAACTGGGGGGTAGGCCATTTGCAGCTGTTAGTAAAATATACAAGGCCAAATGTATTTCAGTTGCATCATATGGTGGCTCATTGTGGGGATATAGGGGAGTGGAACCCATACAGACAGTGGAAAACACATTTTTTAGATCTGTTCTGGGCGTCCCTCAGTCAACCCCGTCCTACACCGTCCATATGGAATTGGGGGAAGGCTACATCTCAGACCTGATTAGAATAGCACCTTTAGTTGCCTGGCTGAGGATGTGGCTTAACACAGAAATTCCCCTAAATCATATCATAATGAGGGACTGTTTGACCCTAGATAATGTGTACAGGATTAGGTGGTTGATGTATATTAAGGAAAGTTTTTTGAGGTTGGGGAGGCCTGAGCTTTATACTGTTACTGACTCTATAACATCTAAAGATATTGTTTACACCAAACTTGCTATGAAGGAGCTCCTATCCCTGGAGAGGGAAGAAACTGAGCTGAAAAAACCCTGTGTCAGGGCCAGTTTATTGTTGGCTATACCTAATGGTCCTGACAGTTACCTTAACGTGGTGACCCATCCCTACCACAGGTTTATTTTAACTCGTTTCCATTTTAATCTGATACATTTTAATTTGGGCTTTTATCCTGTATGGAGTACCCCAGAAAAGGCACCACCCTGTTCCTGCGATCATTTCTCTGAGCAAAGTACCATGCATTTTATAATGTTCTGTAGCCATTACAATGAAGCTCGGAGATTGTTTCTTGTACCTATACTCAAGGAAGCAGGATTAATTTTAGTTAGACCTGCTCTTATCTATTTACAACTGTTACAAACTCCCAGGATTATGTTTCACGTGGCTAGCTTTCTGGTGAGAGCTATTAGAAGCAGGAACGTAAGATTTAAAAATGTGTCTACCTCCCTTTTTAGTATAGACCAGCACTCTAGTTAGTCTGTTTGTTTGTGATCTTTGGGTTCAGTAGCCCTTCCAAGCACTGTAACAGGGTCAGTAGTTGCTAGTTTTGAATATCTTGCTGGGGACCTCCTTAGAATTTTTAAGCCTTTTTAAGTTTTCTTTGCACTTTAGCACTTTGCACTTTAGCACTTTGCACTTTGTATTACTCATGCCGATATAAAATTGTAACATGACGTATGATGATTTTTAACTTGTTAATCTTAATTGTTTTTAATTGCTCTCAATGTATGTGTTGTTTGTATCAATGTATTATATATTTGCCATTGTCTTTGTATGATATTAAGTTATCGCAATAAAGTATTTTGACTGACTGACTGACTGAACATGAATATTTACAGCAGCAAAATGCTGTGCAGACGCGTTTCAGGCATTCGCCTTTCATCAGTGCCGGTTTCACTACCGCGCTGAAATCACACCTGGGGGCCTGATTAAATACTCGGTAGTCCACTCCCATCGGAGTTAGTTGTTACGCCCACTCCCCTTGGTTGTGGAAGGCGCAGGTCCCTGATCCTGTCCCCTCCGGGTTTTGCAGAAGCCGCTGCAGGAACCTACATACAGTGATTAGACTCCCGAACACCTTGTGGTGCCCCACCCTACTAGCCATGGACACAAAACTCGTAGGACAGTTTCTTGGGAGGCATAGATGGTAAGTCTCTTAAGCACACACCTTTTCCCAATCCATGTGGGTACCTCTCTCCCCAACAGTAATTACGAACACAGTGGATGTTCTTTCCTGCCAGGGGGGCATCGCGCTGTATTTTCAATACTTCACCTCCAATTTTCACAAGCTGTCGCGAAGCCCCTGAACAAGAGGGCGTGCCGGTACTCGGTGCTTTCAACCCTGAGATAAACTTCACAGCCAAACAACTTCTCCCAAGACAGAAGGGGCCGACACATGCTCGGTGAGGTAAAGGGACTTCAATTTGCCAGTTCTATCTGCGCACAACATGAATATTTACAGCAGCGAAACGCTGGGGAGACGCGTTTCAGGCATTCGCCTTTCATCAGTGCCGGTTTCACTTCTGTGCTGAAATCACACCTGGGGGCCTGATTAAATACTCGGTAGTCCACTCCCATCAGAGTTAGTTGTTACGCCCACTCCCCTTGGTTGTGGAAGGCGCAGGTCCCTGATCCTGTCCCCTCCGGGTTTTGCAGAAGCCGCTGCGGGAACCTACATACAGTGATTAGACTCCCTGAAGTAGTGTGGCTCACTGGTTAGAGGCGGCAGACCCGAGAGCAGAGGACGGCCCGGGACCAGGGTTCGATTCCCGGCGCGGCAGGTTTCTGGACCAGGGTCAGCGGACTCGATAATTCTCTTGCCTTGGTGCCCACTCTGATCAGCGATCACACTCGGCAACTCTGGGCATTAGCTTGCCTCATCTTCACTAACGGCCCCACCAGACTGCCGGGGATGCCTGGTCTCACCCTGGAGATACCCATTAAGGGACCATCTCTCAGGGAAGCCAGGAAGGGTTTCGCAGCGGTCGAAGCGCCTTGGGACCCTACGGGTAAGTAGTGCGCTATATAAATGCCTATACATTTACATTTACATTTACATTTACTCCCGAACACCATGTGGTGCCCCACCTTACTAGCCACGGACACAAAACTCGTAGGACAGTTTCTTGGGAGGCATAGATGGTAAGTCTCTTAAGCACACACATTTTCCCAATATATATATACACAGGAAAACTAAACAGCCACTTCCCTTACAAAGAAGTACAAAGTTTGCATGTCTGCAGCCTTTCTTATTTTTTACCTTATTCATCTTCTGCTCAATCAACACATCATCCACACATACACACACCTACTTGCTCCCTTTCTTCTCTGGGGTTATCAATCATTCTTCTTTAATTCAAATTCAAAGTGCAGGCCTTTTATCAACACTTTTTATTATAATACCTAACCCGGCCGAAGGCACTATGAAATTTGCACACTTGCTCCCTTTCTTGGCTGCACTTATCAATTATTACTCAACCCACAACATGCGACTTAGGTTACCTCAGTTAAGGTAGATAACAAGAGCACTCTTTCGTTACAGTCTTACACCAGTCCAAAACAAGCACTAAATAAAGACAACTGCAACTTTCAAATGTTTATTTCTAACACCGTAATCTCATGCCCAGTACCTTAGATAATACAAGCAAACATATTATCAGAAACAAAGTTGTCAGCATTGTTACAATTCCATAAAATACAAAGGGAGAAAGCATCCTATAATATAAAAGGGAAACAGATTCAAAATATACCTACATTTCACCCTCCCTACTTAGCAGGTTAGTTTATAAGTACAGAAGATCTCATACGACTACATAGGCAGACCCATACCTCTGTTACTCAGCATCACATTGAGTTCTACACAAACTGTCAAGATACCAATGTTCACCAACTGTATGTTATCATGCCTGCACAGTGCATTACTAAACGTGCCAGTATCAGAGATGCCACAGCTGCATATG
Organism: Lissotriton vulgaris; assembly: GCF_964263255.1. Classification (NCBI taxonomy): domain Eukaryota; kingdom Metazoa; phylum Chordata; class Amphibia; order Caudata; family Salamandridae; genus Lissotriton; species Lissotriton vulgaris. The sequence continues at coordinate 110,581,830 of NC_141686.1, forward strand.
TCTTATGGCTCGAACGTGCGAAGATCATTCCGAATAACATACACAGTATCCAAGATAACCTTGATTTTTCGTGCTCTCACTATACACACTAAAGTAGCGAGGCAGTATACAAATGCAGTATATCAAATTATTCTCATATGAAGCACAATACTCACCCTTCTCTAAACAATATTGCAAGTGCGTGTTGTGTGCAAAGCAGAGCAGGAAAACCAAAATGGCGTTTAAGATTCTAATAAACCGCAGAGACAGATATCCAGGGCCCAGTCGAAATCACAGCTCAGGCAATGGAAGACAGGCTGAACGCATGTGAAAAAGGAGAATCGAAACGATAATCCATAAGCTGCACTCAATGTTGCCAGAGGCAGTGCTCAGTAATAATTAAGCATTCGGTTGCGGACCAGCAACAACCGGGACATATTGTCGTCTGCTGCAAGATGTGCATCCATATTTAAGTAAATAAATTAATACAAGCACACCGGCAACTAATGTGAGCATTAAGGACAATCCACCAAAGATGCTGGAAAAAATCGAATGAAAAACACAGACAAGACACCAAATATAGTTTCTACAGAAGTCACAAGGCTATTGCTTATAACTTTAAAAAAGTAAGCTAACCCCCTACTCGAGGACGCATTAAAGATAGTCTAAATTAACTCCCTAAAATTCCGGGGCATGTCTATATTTAATAAAGCATGCACTTCTTTGCGGGTGTTTGCTACATAAAGGACAAATGTTTCTCTAGCAGATGCAAGAGCGACCTCTTTTTGAGACAATAGCGCTCCTCTACGGCTCATTTGGTTGACTCTGCTTTCAAGGTCGGAAATGACGGTCAGATAGAAACATCTAGCTTCCCATGCAGAGGAGTAAACACAACTTTTTTATAGCAAACCACACGCTCAGTTACCGTAATCATTAAAGCGATGCCTGCTAACATCGCACAACAATCTGCATTATTTAAAAGTAAATAACTTCAGTTTTCCTTAACCCCTTCGCTGCTAGGCCTTTTCCCCTCCTGTGCTAAGGCTTTTTTTGGCGTTTTGGGGTAGTGCGCGCTTAGGCCCTTGTAACTTTTTGACCACATAAGGTATCCACGCCAAATTTGCGTCCTTTTCTTCCAACATCATGTGGATTCTAAAGGCACCCAGGGTTTGTGGATTCCCTTGGTGCCCTATAGTGATTTTTTTTGTTTTTTTCAGAAAAATGGGAAAAACGGGCTGCAAATGAAAGCCTCTGGGTTTTTCCCTGAAAATGTTATCAAAAAAGGGTTTGTGGGGCTGAAATCTCCATTTTCTCAGCTTTTAGGGAATGACATTCTTTTGTCAGAGAACTGACATTTTTCACACAGTTTTGGCATTTTTCTGGGACATAGCCTATTTTTGCTATTTTTAGAGCTTTCCACCTCCTTCCAGTTAATGGTAGAAATGAGTTTGAAAGCAATAATGGATCCTGGAAAGCTGTGCATTTTCGAAAAGTAGACAATATTCTGAATTCAGAAAGGGGTCATTTGTCTAAATCCATGAAGGTTTCTTTATAGAAACTAACAGTTAAATATTGGAATAATTGAAAATTTGTTGAAAAAAACAGCCTTTTGTCTCAACGTTTTCACCTATAACTTTTTCTAATTTTGACAGCTCTTGGAAAGCAATATACCGTTACATCTGTTAGACCTTCCTGGTTGTGGGGATATATAGGACTTGTAGTTTCACCTAGAACCCGACGAACCCAGATCCGAAAACTGAGCAGCAACTTGCAATGGTATTTTTTCATTTACTGGGTATAGAGCACTTTGTCTTGGAAAATGTATACATGGAAAAATCTGTATGAAAGACACCTATGTATTTCTGAATTGGGTATAAATTATAGAGTTCAGAAACAGTATATAATTGCACATTTTCAAAATTGGGAATACTCATACTAGCATGAGATTTATTGGTCATTTTTCAAAAAGATTATTTGTTTTACACAATGTCTTTCATTGAAAGGGAGAAATGCATGAAAGCTCAATTGGTAATAACAGTTGATTTACAAATCTGAATTACCCCAAGTCTCCCAATAAAAACGGTACCTCACTTGTGTGGGTCAGCCTTGTGCCTGCGACAGGAAACGGCGCAAAATGCAACGTGGTCGCACCTAAATTTTGCAGTTACAAATTGACCCTTTTTTGGCAAAGTGCCTACCTGTAGTTTTTGCACCCTAGCTCTGCCGGCACCTAGGGAAACCTAGCAAACCTATACATTTTTGAAAAGTAGACACCCAGGGAAATTCAGGATGGGGTGACTCGACAGCCTACCACCAGGTTTTGTTACCCAGAATCCCTTGCAAATCTAAGAATTTGACAAAAAAAACACCTTTTCCTCACATTTCTGTGGTGGAAAGTTCTGGAATCTGCGTGGATCAACATATTTCCACCCACCCAGCGTTCCCCCATGTCTCCCGAAAAAAATGGTACCTCACTTGCGTGGGTAAGCCTAGTGGCTTCTACACGAAACAGCGCAAAACGCAACATGGTCGCACCTCAATTTCCCAGTTAAATCTTGCGCTCTTTGGACAAAGAGACTACCTTTTGTTTTTGAGCCCTAGCTCTGCCAGCACCTAGGGAAACCTAGCAAACCTATACATTTTTGAAAACTAGACACCTAGGGGAATTGAGGAAGGGGTGACTCGACTGACTACCACCAGGTTTTGTTACCCATAATTCCTTGCAAAGCTAAGAATTTGACAAAACAAACACATTTTCCTCACATTTCTGTGGTGGAAAGTTCTGGAATCTGCGTGGATCAACAATTTTCCACCCACCCAGCGTTCCCCCAGGTCTCCCAAAAAAATGGTACCTCACTTGCGTTGTTAGGCATAGTGGCTGCGACATAAAACAGCGCAAAACGCAAAGTGGTCGCACCTCAATTTCCCAGTGAAATTTTGCGCTTTTTGGACAAAGAGACTACCTTTTGTTTTTACGCCCTAGCTCTGCCAGCACCTAGGGAAACCTAGCAAACCTATACAGTTTTGAAAACTAGACACCTAGGGAAATTCAGGATGGGGTGACTCGTCTGCCTACCCCCAGGTTTTGTTACCCAGAATACCTTGCAAAGCTAAGATTTTGACAAAAACAACACATTTTCCTCATATTTCTGTGGTGAAAAGTTCGGGAATCTGCGTGGATCAACAAATTTCCACCCACCCAGCGTTCCCCCAGGTCTCCTGAAAGAAATGGTACCTCACTTGCGTGGGTAGGCATAGTGGCTGCGACATGAAACAGCGCAAAATGCAACATGGTCGCACCTCAATTTCCCAGTGAAATCTTGCACTTTTTGGACAAAACGACTACCTTTTGTTTTTGCGCCCTAGCTCTGCCAGCACCCAGGGAAACCTAGCAAACCTATACATTGTTGAAAACTAGACACCCAGGGGAATTCAGGATGGGGTGACTCGTCTGCCTACCCCCAGGTTTTGTTACCCAGAATCCCTTGCAAAGCTAAGATTTTGACAAAAAAAACACATTTTCCTCACATTTCTGTGGTGGAAAGTTCTGGAATCTGCGTGGATCGAGAAATTTCCACCCACCCAGCGTTCCCCCAAGTCTCCCAAAAAAATGGTACCTCACTTGTGTGGGTAGGCATAGTGGCTGCGACATGAAACAGCGCAAAACGCAACGTGGTCGCACCTCAATTTCCCTGTGAAATCTTGCACTTTTTGGACAAAAAGACTACCTTTTGTTTTTGCGCCCTAGCTCTGCCAGCACCTAGGGAAACCTAGCAAACCTATACATTTTTAAAAACTAGACACCCAGGGGAATTCAGGATGGGGTGACTCGTCTGCCTACCCCCAGGTTTTGTTACCCAGGATCCCTTGCAAAGCTAAGATTTTGACAAAAAAAACACATTTTCCTCACATTTCTGTGGTGGAAAGTTCTGGAATCTGCGTGGATCAACAAATTTCCACCCACCCAGCGTTCCCCCAGGTCTCCCGAAAAAAATGGTATCTCACTTGCGTGGGTAGGCATAGTGGCTGCAACATGAAACAGCGCAAAACGCAACGGGTTCGCACCTCAATTTCCCAGTGAAATTTTGCGCTTTTTGGACAAAGAGACTACCTTTTGTTTTTGCGCCCTAGCTCTGCCAGCACCTAGAGAAACCTAGCAAACCTATACATTTATGAAAACTAGACACCCAGGGGAATTCAGGATGGGGTGACTCCTCTGCCTACCCCCAGGTTTTGTTACCCAGAATCCCTTGCAAATCTAAGATTTTGACAAAAAAAACACATTTTCCTCATATTTCTGTGGTGGAAAGTTCTGGAATCTGCGTGGATCAACAGATTTCCACCCACCCAGCGTTCCCCCAGGTCTTCCGAAAAAAATGGTACCTCACTTGCATGGGTAGGCCTAGTGGCTGCTACACGAAACAGCGCAAAACGCAACGTGGTCGCACCTCAATTTCCCAGTGAAATCTTGCGCTCTTTGGGCAAAGAGACTACCTTTTGTTTTTGAGCCCTAGCTCTGCCAGCACATAGGGAAACCTAGCAAACCTATACATTTTTGAAAACTAGACACCCAGGGGAATTCAGGATGGGGTGACTCGACTGACTACCACCAGGTTTTGTTACCCATAATCCCTTGCAAAGCTAAGAATTTGACAAAAAAAACACATTTTCCTCACATTTCTGTGGTGGAAAGTTCTGGAATCTGCGTGGATCAACAATTTTCCACCCACCCAGTGTTTCCCCAGGTCTCCCGAAAAAAATGGTACCTCACTTGCGTTGTTAGGCATAGTGGCTGCGACATAAAACAGCGCAAAACGCAACGTGGTAGCACCTCAATTTCCCAGTGAAATTTTGCGCTTTTTGGACAAAGAGACTACCTTTTGTTTTTACGCCCTAGCTCTGCCAGCATCTAGGGAAACCTAGCAAACCTATACATTTTTGAAAACTAGACACCCAGGGTAATTCAGGATGGGGTGACTCGTCTGCCTACCCCCAGGTTTTGTTACCCAGAATACCTTGCAAAACTAAGATTTTGACAAAAACAACACATTTTGCTCACATTTCTGTAGTGGAAAGTTCTGCAATCTGCGTGGATCAACAAATTTCCACCCACCCAGCGTTCCCCCAGGTCTCCTGAAAAAAATGGTACCTCACTTGCGTGGGTAGGCATAGTGGCTACGACATGAAACAGCGCAAAACACAACGTGGTCGCACCTCAATTTCCCAGTGAAATCTTGCACTTTTTGGACAAAAAGACTACCTTTTGTTTTTGCGCCCTAGCTCTACCAGCACCTAGGGAAACCTAGCAAACCTGTACATTTATAAAAACTAGACACCCAGGGGAATTCAGGATGGGGTGACTCGTCTGCCTACCCCCAGGTTTTGTTACCCAGAATCCCTTGCAAAGCTAAGATGTTGACAAAAAAAAACACATTTTCCTCACATTTCTGTGGTGGAAAGTTCTGGAATCTGCGTGGATCAACAAATTTCCACCCACCCAGCGTTCCCCCAGGTCTCCTGAAAAAAATGGTACCTCACTTGCGTGGGTAGGCATAGTGGCTGCGACATGAAACAGCGCAAAACGCAACATGGTCGCACCTCAATTTCCCAGTGAAATCTTGCACTTTTTGGACAAAAAGACTACCTGTTGTTTTTGCGCCATAGCTCTGCCAGCACCTAGGGAAACCTAGCAAACCTATACGTTTTTAAAAACTAGACACCCAGGGAAATTCAGGATGGGGTGACTCGTCTGCCTACCCCCAGGTTTTGTTACCCAGGATCCCTTGCAAAGCTAAGATTTTGACAAAAAAAACACATTTTCCTCACATTTCTGTGGTGGAAAGTTCTGGAATCTGCGTGGATCAACAAATTTCCACCCACCCAGCGTTCCCCCAGGTCTCCCGAAAAAAATGGTACCTCACTTGCGTGGTTAGGCATAGTGGCTGCAACATGAAACAGCGCAAAACGCAACGGGTTCACACCTCAATTTCCCAGTGAAATTTTGCGCTTTTTGGACAAAGAGACTACCTTTTGTTTTTGCGTCCTAGCTCTGCCAGCACCTAGAGAAACCTAGCAAACCTATACATTTTTGAAAACTAGACACCCAGGGGAATTCAGGATGGGGTGACTCCTCTGCCTACCCCCAGGTTTTGTTACCCAGAATCCCTTGCAAATCTAAGATTTTTACAAAAAAAACACATTTTCCTCATATTTCTGTGGTGGAAAGTTCTGGAATCTGCGTGGATCAACAAATTTCCACCCACCCAGCGTTCCCCCAGGTCTTCCGAGAAAAATGGTACCTCACTTGCATGGGTAGGCCTAGTGGCTGCTACACGAAACAGCGCAAAACGCAACGTGGTCGCACCTCAATTTTCCAGTGAAATCTTGCGCTCTTTGGGCAAAGAGACTACCTTTTGTTTTTGAGCCCTAGCTCTGCCAGCACATAGGGAAACCTAGCAAACCTATACATTTTTGAAAACTAGACACCCAGGGGAATTCAGGATGGGGTGACTCGACTGACTACCACCAGGTTTTGTTACCCATAATCCCTTGCAAAGCTAAGAATTTGACAAAAAAAACACATTTTCCTCACATTTCTGTGGTGGAAAGTTCTGGAATCTGCGTGGATCAACAATTTTCCACCCACCCAGTGTTTCCCGAGGTCTCCCAAAAAAAATGGTACCTCACTTGTGTTGTTAGGCATAGTGGCTGCGACATAAAACAGCGCAAAACGCAACGTGGTAGCACCTCAATTTCCCAGTGAAATTTTGCGCTTTTTGGACAAAGAGACTACCTTTTGTTTTTACGCCCTAGCTCTACCAGCATCTAGGGAAATCTAGCAAACCTATACATTTTTGAAAACTAGACACCCAGGGGAATTCAGGATGGGGTGACTCGTCTGCCTACCCCCAGGTTTTGTTACCCAGAATACCTTGCAAAACTAAGATTTTGACAAAAACAACACATTTTCCTCACATTTCTGTAGTGGAAAGTTCTGCAATCTGCGTGGATCAACAAATTTCCACCCACCCAGCATTCCCCCAGGTCTCCTGAAAAAAATGGTACCTCACTTGCGTGGGTAGGCATAGTGGCTACGACATGAAACAGCGCAAAACGCAACGTGGTCGCACCTCAATTTCCCAGTGAAATCTTGCACTTTTTGGACAAAAAGACTACCTTTTGTTTTTGCGCCCTAGCTCTACCAGCACCTAGGGAAACCTAGCAAACCTGTACATTTTTGAAAACTAGACACCCAGGGGAATTCAGGATGGGGTGACTCGTCTGCCTAACCCCAGGTTTTGTTACCCAGAATCCATTGCAAAAATGGTATTGAATGTCAATACCACCAGCTTTTGCAAGAGGGGTTACCTAGGTTTTTGGCCCTGTGCGAGACGGCCATCTAGGGAAACCTACCAAACCCACACATTTCTGAAAAGTAGACACCCGGGGGCTTCCAAGGAGGTATGGCTTGCGTGGATCCTCCAACGTTCCTTTACCCAGAATCCCTTGCAAACCTCAATTTTTGCTGAAAAAATCAGTTTTTTCACACTTTTTTTGTGTGGGAAAGCGTGGCGTCACTGGGCTCACACAAATTTCCTCCCACCCAGCATTCCCCCAGGTCTCCCGATAAAAATGGTACCTCACTTGCGTGGGTAGGCATAGTGGCTGCAACAGGAAACGGTCCAAATCGTACGGTGGAGAATTAAGTTTTCAATTTGAAAGCGTGTGATTCAAGGAAATTGTGACAGACAATTTCAAGTTTGCAGGAGATTGTGGATAAAAATCAACAATAGAATTCACCAGAAAGACATGACCATATACTTCCATGGTTTAACAATAATATCTAAATTTAGTAAGTTATTTATAGCTATAATGTACACCGTAACAGAGTTACTCAAAAGTCAAACATTCAAGCACGGCTAACTATTCCTCAAAGACACACACATACAGGTTGGATTTGGCACGAGGGCGAGTGATGGTTCAGTACATAAAATTTTATTAACAAGATATTTCAAAAAATGAAATGCTCTGTCAATAAATAAATGCATAAAAACCGAAAAGTGGGGGGAGGAGCCAAGATGGCGACCTGATCGGACGCTCCGATTCCCGGCTCCGCTAGCCTGTACATCCTGCACAGTCATCCTGCCTCCTATCCTGACTTTCACCGTAGCGGAGGAATGGTGAGACCGTGCTGAACCCACTCGTGCTCTTTCGAGGTCCGTGCGCACCTAATTGGGGGAGATATCGTCGTGCTGCCTGACTGACTGCTGTGGCCCGGGCTCTGGGACCCGTTCAGCTCCTCTCAGTCGGCGGACGCCGGACCGGGACCAGGCTGCTGACTCCGAGGTGTGTTGCTGCGAACGTCCACACCGTTGTCACAGGGGGAACCTGCCGAAATCCTGAACACTCGACTGCCTCACTCCGTGAGAACAACTCGTCGTGAAGACGTGTACCCGCCGCGGACAACCCTCCTGAGTGGCACGGTGATTGAATCCAAACGCTCCGTTTGAAGGATTGCCCCCGTGTTTGCCTCCGCCTAGCGACGGTGTGGTGATGACATCCCCCGTGAGGCGGCTTAGGGCTGAGTGCCGGTGCCTTCAGCGACGCCCCGGATTACGGTCACTAGGTACCGGGCTTGTTTCTTCCCCTGTATACACATCCTGAAGAGGGAGACATGGCGGCTGCCTTCCTCGAGACGGCGAGTGCTGTCTCGCATTGCTTTACCACCTTGCCTTATACCGAGCTGGGGGCTGCACTATGTGTACCATCCTCTGAAGCTACACTAGAGTCCCTGCAACCGACGCTGACGAACAAGTCTATCCTGGACGCCCTTACCGAGCTCCGCCGGGACTTGCATGCCCTCTCCGGTGTGCTGGGTGCTCAACTTGACGATATCCTTCTCTTAGGTCGGAAGAGACCGGCCACTTCTCAACACTACACTGGATTGCCTCTGTCTGATTCTGTGGGGGACACCGAGCTGCGGAGTGAGTGTGGGGAGGTGGTGACTCTCCCTGTTTGCCACGAAGCTTGCGATCTGCCGCATACCAGCTACAATGGCGCTACATTGTTTCCCCCATTGTTGAGATCTGAGACTGTGTCTACGGAGAGGTTAGTGTTTCAATTTTTGCCTTTGCTGACATCGGCCCCTTCTGCACCTGCAGCCTTGCAGACAATTTTCTCCAGGCGATGGATTGGATGTCGATTTGTGTGGCTGGGGGTGACTATCCGGGGCACTTGTGGCTCGACGAGAAGCTGGAGGCGCCCATTTTGTTTCTGCCTTCCCTTTCTTCATCGGAGGTGGCCATTTTGTTCTTCGGCTTTGTCCGGACCGGACCTCCCCCGGAGGCCATGTTTGCGGAGACGGCCACGCACGGGCCAGGGCTGAAAGTACTCTTGTCAGTTCTTGATGTAGACTGCACTGCGGTGACCTGACTCGGAATGTTTCTACGGCGTTCTCATTGGATCTGTATGCACCTGATGTACCAAACTGCCTGTGACATATTGGTTTTCTTTCCCCTTGACTATGTTCTCCTGGACTGTCTAACTTTGCGCTGATTTTCCCTGCCTGGCTGATGTAGACCTGTACTGTGACGCACTCCTGAACCTCTCTTTGTCTTGGTGGGGGCGGGCCTTCTTCATGAACCTCATTTGGGGAAGTATCCAAGGTCGGGCTAGGGCTAGGTTCCTCTTTTTAATTTTATCGGTTGCTTGGCTGGTTAGAACGGGATTAGGACTGGCATGCACCTGATTGAGTCATGCACGGCGTATTGTCTTCCCCAATTGTCTCTGCATTACTGTTATTTCTGCACTGCTGCGAACTGTGTGGGGGTAGAGCTTTTGTCTGGGGGGCTGGGAACGTTTGAAATTGCTCCTCCTCCCGCCTCACTTGTATTTTGTGAGAGTTGTAGATTAGGGCGGCCTTTTCTCACTCTCTATATCTAAGAGTTACCTTTTTATTTCTTCTTATCTCTTCCCTTTCTTCTCTTTCTTTCTTGTACTGCATTTCGGGTTCTTTAATGGGCGACAGGCACATTGTCGGGGGGGGGTAGGCCGTAGCCTCCGCATTGGTGTAGGGTGGGGGGGTAGATTTATTTTTCCTTATTTAGTTTCTATGGGCCTTTTTCTCAACTTTCTGCGCTGTCTCGTCCTATTTTCTGTTCTGGGTCTGCGACATGGGTTAGTAGGGAGTGGGTGGCGCTGGGGGTGGTACGAGAATGATTCCTGTTGTTACGTTTGCTTCTACACTGCATTGCCACTCTGACGGGGTGCTTAATGTTACTGCTGCTATTATTTATGCTGCCTACTCATGTTGAGAGACTACTGTACGGACTCAGTTCTCCTTGCATCTATTCTTCATTGATTTATATTTGATCGTAAAAACTTTAAAATTTAACCTTCAAAGCTCCTCCTCCTTGGCGACATGATCTCTTCCAGTGTAACTGTTATTAAACGTTGCTATACCACCTGATGCCGCTGGGGGACCGAATTGCTAGCACTTGTGCTCAAAAGTGTCGTGGCCGGCCTGATGGTTGTAGGCCCGTATTTGTTTTCCTGCTACGTGCACAATAAAGGTTTTCAAAAATTTAAAAAAAAAAAAAACCGAAAAGTGACTCGCAACTCGTGAGCTGTAAAGCCACGACAAGGCACCAACCGTTTTACAGGCCATTCACGCACCTTTCATACCTGATACAAACCAGACCATTGACACCATCCCGAAGGAACAGCAACACATTACAACAATCACAATAAGGGACAAGGTACACCCTACTTCAGAAAGAGATAAAAGACAAACATTACTGCACAGCCATCTAATCCGCAAGCACACATACATTCTGGTTGGATTTGGCACGAGGGTGAGTGATGATTCAGTACATACAATTGTATTCGCAAGTAATTTCAAAAAAGTTAAATACACTGCGTATAATTGAAAGTATGATAAACTGAACCACTGACTCACAGCTCGTGAGCTGTAAAGCCACGTCAAGGCACCAACCTCTTTACAGGCCATTCATACACCTTTCGTACGTGTGACACATACAAAACATTCACACCGCCAGCCGCAGACCCATCACATTTCAACACTCACACCAGCAGACAGCGCCATTCAAGGGCCCATCACTTTCACACGCCCACATTTCTGACATTGCAACAACACAAAATTATGGACTGCGTGGAGTGTCACTCAACTAGCAGTGTGTGTAGTGACCAACAGAAAGTAACTACTCACACACCGCCAGCCGAGCGCCAGTCCACCGACACCACCATCCAAGCACCAGACCATGCACACCGCCAGCCAAACACCACTCAGCGCACACCGACAGCCAAGTACCACTCCACACACACCACCAGCCAAGCACCACTCCACGCACACCGCAAGCCAAGCACCACTCCACACACACCACCAGCCAAGCACCACTCCATGCACAGACAGCTAAGTACCACTCCACGCACACCACCAGCCAAGCGCCACCCCACACACACCACCAGCCAAGCGCCACTCCACGCACACCATCCAGCCAAGCGCCAATCCACACACACCGCCAGCCAAGCACCACTCTGTGCACGGACAGCCAAGAACCACTCCACGCACACCATCCAAAAAAGCGCCACTCCACGCACACCGCAAGCCAAGCACCACTCCACATACACCGCCAGCCAAGCACCACTCCATGCACAGACAGCCAAGTACCACTCCACGCACACCACCAGCCAAGCGCCACTCCACACACACCACCAGCCAAGCGCCACTCCACACACACCGCCAGCCAAGCGCCACTCCGTGCACAGACAGCCAAGTACCTCTCCACGCACACCATCCAGCCAAGCGCCACTCCACACACACCGTCAGCCAAGCTCCAGCCCAGGCACACCACCAGCCAAGCACTAATCCCAACACACCACCAGGCAAGCACAAGACCACACACACCGCCAACCAAACAACAGACAACGCACACCGCCAGCCAGGCACCAAGTCCACAGACACCGCCAGCCAAGCACCAGTCCACAGACACCGCCAGTCAAGCGCCAAACCGTGCACACCGTCAGACAATGGACACTACACGCAAACCAACATCATACTTTAGTTTTTTAAAAACACAAATAAAAAACAGAAACAAATTGCAAATTGATACAAATCTACTAACACAACAACTAAATCTAAATACACTACACAAATGACAACTTTGAAACGGAACAATCAGTTTTAAAGAATAGAGACCAGCCTATTCACTTTACCACTCATGGATGCTCCCAAAACTTCTTTTGTGTGTGATACATTCTAAAACAAGCAGGCACACACAGCCCAGGGTTAGAAGGACAGTCGGGGCAGTACATACGAACCTCCTTCCGCAAACCTCTTCGCCAACAGACTCTGCATCTCCGACTGGGAAAGTCTTTTGAGGTTGTAGGAGGAATTTGATCAGGAAAGTGGCGATCTTTCAATCTGGCAACATCCTCCACCACTCCAACTCTAGGAACACTTGCCTGTTCCACTAAAACAAGGCTGCCTACTACAGACTCCTGAAACTTCACAAAAGTCATCTTTGACTGAGGACAAGATTGCTGGAACACAACAAAAGCATTAAAGGTTGCCAAGTGGAAAAGATGGATAGCCAACTTCTTGTACCAAATGTAAGACTTACGAAGAGCAGCATACGGTTCCAACCTCTGATCTACTCTGTAAACACCACCCATGTGCCTATTATAGTCCATAATGCACACAGGTTTGTGCACTTCTGCAACCTGACCCCAAATAGTCAACGCTTCAGTGCTTTCATCATGTATGGAAGTCAACATGTAGACATCTCTCCTGTCTGAAAACTTCACAGCTAAAAGCTCCTCACAACGCAATGCACTGCACTGTCCCCGAGCAAGCTTTTTACAAACAAGTTCTTTTGGAAAACCTTTACGGTTACAGCGGATTGTGCCACAAGCAACAGTGTCCACTTTGGCCAATTCCCTGAACAACCGCACACCAGTGTAGAAGTTATCTACATATAAATGATGGCCTTTGTTAAAAAATCCTCTACCAAGTTCCCACACAATTTTCTCAGTCACTCCAAAAGTGGACGGACAACCAGGGGGGTTAATCCTGGATTCCTTACCGGTGTACACCCTGAAATTAGAGACATATCCAGTCTCACTGTCACACAGCATATAAAGCTTACTTCCATAGCGTGCCCTCTTACTAGGAATGTATTGCCTAAATACCAAGCGGCCCTTGAACAACACCAAAGACTCATCCACTGCAATTTCTCTCCCAGGATAAAAGATCTCAGAAAATCGATCAACAAAATGATCAAGGACAGGCCGAATCTTGAAAAGACGGTCACAATCAGGGTGATCTCGTGGCAAAGCATCACCATTGTCAACAAAATGCATCATCCGAAGCAGAAGCAAATACCTATCACGACTCATGACTGCCGGAAATATAGCTGTTGCCATCAAGGGACTAGTAGACCAATATGAAGCCAATGATGGTTTCCTAAGCAAGCCCATCAAAAAAGTTAAACCTAAAAACATTTTCATCTCCTCCAAATTTGTGGGAGTCCACCGGTTAGCTCGAGCATGGGGTTTAAGGATGGCACTGTTCTCCCTCAAAAACTGTTCTGCATACAAATTAGTCTGCTCTACGATCTCTGCCAAAAACACATCATCCATGAACAACTTGAAAAAATCAATTGGCAAAAAGTTTTCAGTGTTCACCCTACACCCTGGAACACCAGTAAATTCAGGCAATGCCGGCTGCACCATGCCTGGGGCAACCCAGAGGTCAGAACTTTCATCGACAAGTCTCCCAGCCTCAGGCTGCCGCCCAGCTGCCTCTTGTCGTCCCACTACACCAACTGGAAGTCTAGGCTCCCAGGCTGCCGCCCAGCTGCCTCCCGCCGCACTACACCAACGTGAAGTCTAGCAGCCCCACGCTGCACCACAGATGCCTCTTGCCGCACTATCGGCACATCAATGTCCTCCTCTACCACAGGCACTTCATCCACACCAAAAATAGCTTCATCAGCACTCAGGGTATCTTCATCATCAGACGATGCCATGCGCAGAGAAAACTCACTACCAGAATCTTCACCTCCCATCTCTGCCTCAGAATCAGAGTCACTCTCAGCACCATGGTCAGAGGAAGAATCAAAAAGCATTCCAACAACTTGCTGAGCGGTAATCCGGCGGCTAGCCATTATCCTTACAAATAAAGGAGTCTGCACAAACAACTCAACAACCCCAACACTGTGCAAAGTAAGTTAAAAAATGGAAGCCTTTATCACAAATATCTATATTTAGAAAAAATATACAATTCACTTACAAGAGACAACTACACTCACCAGCACCTACTCTACAAAGACACAGCAAAGAGGCAACGATATCCCACTAGAAAGAAGAAAAAAAAAACTTACATCTACAGAAGGACACATCAAAAACAAATGCAAAACATGTTTTACAATCACAACAAAAAGAAACCAAACATACTCGTATTACTACACACTTTGCAAAAAAAAACAATTAAATTACAATTGAACAAAAAAGAGGTCTCTTACCAAACACATGCAACTACAGAAACAGCAGAACAACAGAACCACCAGTAACGGAACCGCACACTGCAACAATCTAAAGAGAAAAAAAAACAATACACATTAGAAGAAACAAAAACAACACACATTACAACAGGCTATGTCACAGGGTATGTCACAAATGGGGTGTCTGTCCCCAAGGGGGGAAGATTATAAATCATTATAAACGTGGGCCCCCTGGAAGCAACCCTACGGAGGGCAGAGAGGCCAAATAAAGACACGGCAGAACATACTTTTGAAAACAAATGGGCTCAAGGAAGCAAGCCAAGGGGTCGCTCCCTATAATAAAAAAAACCTGGAGTCTAGTGAGCTTTTCTATCCCCCCCTGGGTCTAGAAACGGTAAAAAAATACAGCCGATCTGCCCCCAGGGGTGGCAGAACAGTCTACAATATTTATAATGCCCCCTGGAAGCGACCCTTGCCCAAGGGGTCGCTTCCTTTATAAATATAATCCAATCCCTGGTGTCTAGTGGGCTTTTCTGCCCCCCCTGGGTCCAGATGCGGCCCAAAAAACGGCAGATCTGCCCCCAGAGGGGGCAGAAAAGTATAAAAAAAAATTAGGGCCACTAGGAAGCGACCCTTCCCCAAGGGGTCGCTTCCTTTTCAAATGCAAACAAATCCCTGGTGACTAGTGGGCTTTTCTGCCTCCACTGGAGGCAGATCGGCCAAAAAACGGCCGATCTGCCACAGGGGGGGCAGAAAAGTCTGAAAAAATATTTTATCCCCCTAAGGAAGCGACCCTTGCCCAAGGGGTCGCTTCCTTTATAAATATAATCCAATCCCTGGTGTCTAGTGGGCTTTTCCGCCCCCCCTGGGTCCAGATGCGGACCAAAAAACAGCCAATCTGCCCCCAGGGGGGGGCAGAAAAGTCTATAAAAAATTAGGGCCACTAGGAAGCGACCCTTCCCCAAGGGGTCGCTTCCTTTTCAAATCCAACAAATCCCTGGTGACTAGTGGGCTTTTCTGCCCCCCCCCCCCCGGGTGCAGATCGGCCAAAAAAACGTCCGATCTGCCCCAGGGGGGGCAGAAAAGTCTGAAAACTATTACATCCCCCTAAGGAAGCGACCCTTGCCCAAGGGGTCGCTTCCTTTATAAATATAAATCAATCCCTGGTGTCTAGTGGGCTTTTCTGCCCCCCCTGGGTCCAGATGCGGCCCAAAAAACGGCCGATCTTCCCCCAGGGGGGGCAGAAAAGTCTAAAAAAAAATAAGGGCCACGAGGAAGCGACCCTTCCCCAAGGGGTCGCTTCCTTTATACATTAAATGCATTCCCTGGTGTTTAGTGGGCTTTTCTGCCCCCCCCTGGGTGCAGATCGGCCAAAAAAAACGGCCGATCTGCCCCAGGGAGGGGGGGGGGCAGAAAAGTCTGAAAAATATTTTGGCCCAAAAAGGAAGCGACCCTTGCCCAAGGGGTCGCTTCCTACACACAATTGCGGCAAAACAAACAGTCCCTGGTGTCTAGTGGGGCATTCCTGGTGCACGATCGCGACGCTGTGCGCGATCGTGCACCAGGAATGCCCTGCATTGGGACATCAGGGGAGAGGAAACACAGTTTCCTCCCCCCCGATGCCTCAAGGCACCGAAAACAGGCCCCCCGCCCCACCGGAGCACCAAACACTGACCTGACTGCTGGACGCGCTGGAAACAAATGGCTTCCAGCGCGTCCAGCGCTTCCTGATGACGTCGGCGCGCGCTGTGCGCGCTGACGTCACCAGGAAGCGTGGGGGGGCCAGGGGGTGGCAGCGGAAAGTCTTCCGCTGCCACCCCTGCTGAAATTACCAGGATCGATGCCCCAGGGGGGGAGCGCCAGCGCTCCCCCCTAGGGCTGTACTGATGACGGAGCGGTTCCGTCATCAGCACAGCCCAACCGATGCTGATGACGGAACCGCTCCGTCATCAGCATCGAAGGGGTTAAACTGAACGTTGTTATGATAGCAGGTGTCGGAGTGCCTTTAAAACTCATGCCAAATTATTCGCATCTTGATTACAAGAGCCATGCAATCGCAGGTGTCCACAAAGTAAGGAGTGATCTGGTGCTATTGAGCAATCCTCGCCATTCTGACAAACTTCTTTTCCCTCCCTCAAGCACCTATATATAAATGGTAATAACCAACCTTCATGGAGATAAGCGCTCCCTAAAAATCCATTCTGCCTATAGCATAGTAATTCATACAAACCTCAAACTTAAACAGGCTAAAAAGTAATGTTATGATACCGTGGATAAGCCACACAGCTGAATCGGATTCCCATTGAGTGACCACTTCTAACCATTCTCACAGCGCGCCTTGTGCTCTGATTTGACAGTGAGAGAGTGATCGCACCATAGTTTGTACTGCTAATCATTCTCAGCATACGCTACGAATACGCTTCAAGGTTACGCGTCGCATCAAAGCTTATGTATGATGTCACGTACTGGGTCCCGTACGCGAAAGACGCAAATATTTGTAATTGTTTAAAAACATATATATATGTATTTAATGAACATACTGATAGAATACATTATGTGGATACGTATGAAAATAGTTTTTTTAAACTTTCAACATTCATATATTACTTTTAAAAGCAATTACACAAATCGCGCTGGAGCGTCATACGAACCCACATCGTAAGCGGACGCAAAGCCATGAGACTTTAAACTAAGAGATTTCATTGGTTCATAACACTTCCTATTCCAACTGTTGAAAGTTCTGTCCCATTTTAATAATTGTACTTTCACTTTCTAAGAAGAAGCATCTCCTCTGAGAATATTGTCAAATAGAAGGAAAATTACCATAATAGCCACACAGACACAGAGATAAGAATAT
This sequence comes from Lissotriton vulgaris, assembly GCF_964263255.1. Classification (NCBI taxonomy): domain Eukaryota; kingdom Metazoa; phylum Chordata; class Amphibia; order Caudata; family Salamandridae; genus Lissotriton; species Lissotriton vulgaris. The sequence continues at coordinate 110,599,188 of NC_141686.1, forward strand.
GAGGATTAAATGTCCCATTGCTAGACTCGCGGCAACTCCAGTGCCCGCCTATGTTCCCAGAATGCAGTGGCCGCACGCTCTGGTAAACTAGAGCACGTCGCAACACGAATGTTTAAGGAGCTACAAAGAGACCCCATCCCCCGGGACTCAAAAAATAACATTTGGGACCGTGTGGGGAACCCCAATACCCCCCACGGTCCCAGCCAGCTCCCCGCGTTGTTCGAAAGCCGGCATTGCTTTGTCAGAGAGACCAGTATATATGCTCCTCTCTCTAACAAAAAGCAACCTGCTTTCCTACTTAAAAAAGACAGCATATTAACTTGCTATCTCTTTCAAATAGGAAAGCGGATTGCTGTACTAAAGTGGGAGCCGCGACGCTCCCGCCCTACCATAGCAAACAGCAGAGTCCCGGGGGTAGGCACCCCGGGACACTGCAGCAGCCGGCCCTGGGAGGTGTCGGACCCCAGGGCCATCAAGAGCTCCAGGAGGGAGGCCGCGCGGCCCCCTCCCAACATTAAAAAACCCCGAAAGATGGTGGTCCCCACAGCTGGGGCGTCCGTGCCCTCATGGACCCCCCAATGTTAAATATTACTGCCCCAGGAAGGTGGCAGTCCCCGGAGCATGTGGGGGTGGGCCGTGAACCCCCCGCATACTTCAAAATGAAACCCCGGGGGTGGAGTTCCCCGGGGCTCGGGGGACCTTTCAACACTCCATTATAGAAAAAAACTTGCCCCCGAGATTTGCCCCCCCACCCGGAGCTAATCAAGAATAAAACGGACTTCTAGTTTTTTTTTAACTTTCCCACCGCATACGAGTACGATACACGTAACCTGCGGTTTCAATTTTTTTGGAGGGGGCCTAAAGATCCATGTGCGACCCCCTCAGCAGGCCTAGAGGGTCAACATTTTCTACCCTGCCCCCTTTCCTTATTTTTCAACTTTCTTTTACTGTTTTCTTGTGACTCGCTGCTACTGAGGCACAAGATGGCCGCCAACACTTCCTGGTTTTGAGAGTTGACAGCCAATCAGCATACAGCTTGCGCTCGTAAGTGAACGGATCTCCGTCCGCGTATAGAACTCTGTCTCTAGATATCGCTAAGATTTTACTTGTAATTTTCTCAGAAACTATTGAACGGATTTACTCCATTTAACAAAAAGCACAATCTGCGAACCGAACTCTACCTCTCTGCCAAATTTGGTGTAATTCCGTTCAGCCGTTCGGGCTGTAGGCCTGGCTAAAGGCCCCTATGGAAAATTGCATTGGGAAAACACGTTTTGGGACCCCCCTTTTTTTCTCGGCCCCCACTTGACCAATCACCCCCAAACTTTCAGGGACGGAGCGGAACCGAGCAGGCCATTTTCTTAGAGAAATTCGCGAAGATTCGTCCTCCGGCGCCAAAGTTATTCCAAATAGAATGTTGTGGATTTCCTATGGAAAGTAGGTACTACTATAACTACCTACTGGCGACCGCCGGTAGGTAATATACATACACACACACATATATATATATATATCTATATATATATATATATATATAACATCATTTACATTATATTGTATTTGTCTCACGATAATGTGTTGCATTGCTAAACACTTATAAGATCCAAAAGGCGAGACCTATTGGCTATGCCAATGTTTATTTTTCGTGTGCTTTGTGATCATCTGACACAGCGGTGAAAGGCAGACAGTGGCAATGTCTGCTTGTGAACCGTCTGTAACGGTAATAACGAAGGGCACTTAGCAGCGCTTTTATACTGAACTGGATAAAAAAAATGTTAAACTGAATTTGTGAATTTGCACTATTGTGAAGCTGAAACACTGTCTTTTTTTAAACATTACCGAATAAATTGTGCCTTATTATGTAGGGGGTACTCACGGCTTGCTAATCATGCACAATACACCTGATTTGATTGTGTTTTCCCGCCCCGGTTCATCACGGCATATCAGTGCCGACTGAACGGAGGGCAAGGAAAGTAGGCGAGGTACTTCCGGTCTCCTGGGCTAAACGGCAGTCAGCTGTCTGGTGTGGAGGGGGGAGGAAACTATTTAAACCGCCTGCATGGACGCGCAGCGGTTGCGCCAATGTTGCGCCAGGGGCAAGCCCGGGACCTGGGGCCAGAACCTCTGCCCGTTTTTTCCCATCTCACACATACACCGCAGAGCAATTATGCATGATATGCCCTCCCATCCAAGATCTATGTAAACATAGTATACAGATGTGTTCTTGCACACATAATTACAGCCACCGTTCCTATACAATGGCAGGCAACAAGGGACAAACTAACAAGGATCAGGAATTTAAAATGATACTGGTCAATTTTAGATCCCTCAAAAAGCATAAACACAAGCTCCACGATCATCTGACTGATAACCAACGAGATATCATGTTTCTGACTGAAACATGGCTGAACAAAGATTCTGCTCCAGAAATCCTAGAGATCCTCCCTCTGAACTATGGGATTGTCAGACTTGATCATCAAGCGAACTGGGGGTGGGAGGGGGTAGCTATTATCCATAAGCTAACAGTACAATGCTCACTTTAAGCGTTGACCATTGAAGCCAGTGAGGCAGGCTTCTTTACTATCATGGCGAATACTAATGATGTCATGAAAGATTTTTTAATTTATGGGCCACCAGGCCCTATTGCACAGTTTGCATCTAGCCTCAGAGAACGAATAATACAACCAGCACTGCAGTACTCCGGAAGATGAGATCGGCCCGGGACCAGGGTTCAATTCCCAACGCGGCAGGGTCTTGGGTCAATGTCCGCGGACTCGATAATTCTCACCTCGGCGCCTACTCTAACCCTGGGCTCCACTCTGCAACTCTGGGCAATAGCTTGCTTAATCTTCACAATGGCCCCTTCAACGCCGGGGATGCCTGGTCTCACCTTGGGGGTGCCCAGGAGGGACCATCTCACAGGGAAAGCCAGGACGGGTTCCCCAGCGGTATACAGCGCCAGGACACTCTGAGATGGGGTAACAGTGCGCTTTACAAGTATACTTCATTTATATTTACATTTACATAGGAGACATGAATTTACACGTTGATGCTATTAATAATACTGCAGCACAAGAGCTCTGTCAGGAGTTGGGTGCGTTACAGCTAGTGCTGCAATCCTCCCTCCCAACTCACCAACATGGCCACCTATTAGATCCAATTTTTGCCAAATGGGGGAGCTAACGGTTGAAAATCCTATCGCAGTCCCATGGACAGACCATTCATGGAGAAGTGTGGCTCAATGGTTAGAGTGGCAGACCCTGATGCAGAAGTCTGGCCTGGGACCAGGGTTCAATTCCCGCCTCGGCGGTTCTTGGGCTCAATTTCCTCGAACCTGATCATTCTCGCCTCAGTGCCTATTCTAATCATGAGTGCAACTCTGAGCAATAGCTTGCTTAATCTCCACAACGGCCCCAACAATGCTAGGATGCCTGGCTTCACCTTGGGGGTGCCCAGGAGTGGGCACCTCACAGGGAAAAGGCCAGGAAGGGATCCTCAGCGGTATTCGTACAAGCGTTGAGATGCATCCGGGTAGTCGTGCGCTATACAAGTGCGTAATTATCATTTTATTATCATTATATGATCCATTTTAGCACCAGGATTCCCAACACCCCTTTCCTGCCTAAGGCAAGGGTAGGGAGACTGCAAAGGAAATGGGCTGGATTCTCAGCAGCTAACTTTAATCACGCCCTCCAGCAGGGCGGTCCACCGGGTGGGAGTGATGCAGAATCCACCTGCATCTTGATGGGCGACAGGATAACTGAGGCGCAAGACAGAGTGGCCCCATGGGCCCCGTGTGCACCGAGAAGACAGTCAAACTCTGCCCCTTGGTTCAACAAAGAAGAGCTTGGAAAGAAGCTGGAGAGGAGACTTTTCAGATCAAAGGAGGACCACTTATAAGACCAGCCTTAAACACTACCACGCGCTCATTAGGAAAACCAGGGCTGCGTATTATAACATGAAGATAGAGCAAGCCGAAAACTCCTCTAGAGAGTTATTTATGGTTTTTAGTGAGCTATCATCATTAGCCAGAACCATGGCTCCTAGTAGCGACTCAGTGGAGTATTGTAACCGGATTGCAGACTTCTTCTTTGAGAAGGTGGAAAAGATCTATAACACCTTCCCGGAGGAGGCACACAATGGGAGATTGGAGGGGGTGGGAATATGTATCATGGAGGAAACACTCCGCCTCTCCAGTTTTAACCTCCCCTCCTGTGACAATCTCAAAAAGACGGCCTTGGGCATTAAGTCTGGCCCACCAAGGGACCCTACGACTCCTAAAATGCTGAGGGAGAGTATGGAGGTACTTACACCCTATATTGGACACCTCTTAAAACTCTCCTTTGATTCAGGGGTGGTCCTAAAAAGTAGACAGAACCGGTGGTTATCCCTAGAAAAAAAAGCAGTGTGCAAGTGCGAGCCAGCTGGAGAACCTTCGACCAGTCTCGCTTCTGCCTTATTTTGCTAAAATACTCAACTGACTATGCACATTGACCAGCACGGCCTACTCCATACAACTCAATCGGGCTTTTGGGCCATGTACTCCACGGAGTCAGCACTACTTCTGTGTACAGAAACCATACGCAGGCAAGTGTAACCAAGCGCTTTACAAGCTCACTTATTATTTATTATTTTCAGTAGATTGTGGCTGTTTAAGTTGGAATTGACTGAATACGGCCCCTCTGAAGAGTTGGGACTTCCGCAGCGCCGCAGGGGCCTTCATTATAAGCCTGCATTCATAGCTACCATTGGCCCTGAAGGACTGATAGAGTCTCTCCACCTTCCCACCCTTGCTTAATGAAATTACACCTAGCAGTGCCTGATCAGTCACAGGCTGTCGAGTATGAATGTCAGTGTTTTGCATCTTGTTTCCATTGTGTGTACATGTGGTGAGGAAGGAGAATCCCTCTACTAGGCATAACATTAATATGTTACTAAGGGAGACATTGCCTGTGATGCCTCTGAAAGAGCTACATTAATATTAATAGAGGGAACCAGAGGAAATTCCAGATTTCTGAAAGGTCCATGTTGTTTGTTGAGTAAAACGAGAGAAGCAACCAGCCTATCATTTGTTAGCACCAGAAGGCTTCAATTTATATTATCAAACAACCCAGTCTCAGACTATTTTTCAGGCAAACGGCTGGTTTATCAAGCTTCACATCTGTGACCAACGAGGGAGTCAGCTAGGCACCGTCACAATCTGTTTATGTAGGAGGGTGAGGGCTATACTACGTAAAGATAGAATCTGTGCATGTATGGTTCTAAAGTTTTCTAAGTCCAAGTGTGATCAAACCATCCACTCCATGTGTTTTCATGGCATTTTGGGATTTTAGTCCTGGGCTATAATGTGATAAACAGGACCACAAGTACCGGAAGTCAAAGCAGGCAATTGGAGACAGTGAGTTTCTGGTGCATAGACCTCAGAAATCGTGAGACTCTGTGAATCTTGACTGATAGTTTTTTTTAAACAAAATGTTATTGTTTACAGAACAAATCCTTTCAGTTGGCATCCATTCTTATACAATAAACTCAATTTCTGTGCAGAACAACTTTAAGTTAACATTCCCCCACTCCTCCTGTTTCCTCCCTCACCTTCCCTGGCGTGTCCCGGCGGGTATTACTACTAAGTAGGCGACAGCATATCGACATGTCACCTTGCAATCTTTAGTTTTTTAGTTCAGCCATATTTTATTGTACATTTTCCAAAACAAACAGGGAAACATGGACAGTAATAAGGTACCCATGCCTTATTACGAAAAGCCCTGGGTGTAGAAATGTGAACGGGTGGACTGTTACATATGACAAAGCCCAGGAAACATGTACAATTAAGAGCAGAGTAACCTATGGTATATGCACCAACCCATGTAAATGACTGGTTGGGGAAAAAATTGATTAATAAGAAAAAGATAAAGAAACAGAAAAGCTAAAAGGTGTAGAATCAGGTGATATGTGTAGGAAGGCGGAACCTAAGGAGGCTTTAGAATATGTAGGTGTAGATGTGGATTGAGGAGTATATTCTCATCACGCCAGGAATCAAGTCTGTTGCTGTGTCTGATGATTGAACATCTAGGGAGAGTAGCGACTTGAGAGGGCAAGTGACTGGTGTCAGGGATTTTAGGGAGTGGTTACCCCGTTAGGACTTCACGGTGGTTTAGAGGTAGCAAAATAATTGTGGCGAGAGTCTCAAATAGAGGTGTTGCGCACTATCCACAGGGAGTTTTGCCGGGAGGTGTTATCTGTACCTCTTAGGAAGGAGACCCAGTTTAGCCAAGAGCAAAAAGAGGTGGCCGCAGTGTTCTTCCAGTTAGATAGAACTGTTTTACAGGCAGCAGTAAGAAGAATGTCAATTAAGAGGCTATCTTTACGTGAACTGATACTTGGGTCAAGGAAACCTTTGATTAGGATTAGGAAGTTCCGTTCTAGATGGACCCTACAGATGGAGTGAATAAAGTGAAATACAGAGTCCCAGAATGGTGAAACCTCGCTGCAGTGAAAGAGGAGGTGGGGAAGATCTTCAGTCAGGTCATTACAGTTCCAGCAAGCTGGATTATCTCTGAGGGAGAGTTTATGAAGACAAGCCCGAGTCCAGAAGGTCCTGTGTAGTAGCCAGAATTTCGTCTGTGGAAGGACTGAAGAGTTTTTTTTATGAGACTACTGACTTCCATATTAGGTGCCAGGACTCCAACGAAACCGACTCTGTGGGGTCCCACTTTGTTTGGAGTTTTGAGGGCAGGATAGCAGACTTAGGTTTTAGTAGGTGATAGAACTTGGAGGCCTGGTGACCTTATTTATTAAAGGTTAGGGTGGTTTTGACAAGAGATGGGTCTTTAGTTTGGGGTTTTAGCTTAGATAGACTGACTTTAAGCTTCAGCAAATTGTTCTGTAAGTTAAAGTGGCATTATAGTTCCCTAATGTACAGTGGGGATTGTGAGGGCCCTCGATCCTTCAAGAAGGGATTGCCCATAGATGCCCAGTGCGGCCACCAGGGAGAAGAGCTCTGAATTCTAATTTTGGTGTTGTTCCATAGAGAGGATATATTCGAGTTGGAGATCGAGGTTTCCAAAATTCTATCAATTTTTAAGAGGGCTCTTCAAGGCCACTCGGTGACTTTTAGGTAGTTTTTTGACGGGTGGATGGCGGGAGGTGCGCTTTATCTGGAGTTATATCACACACAAGCCACACATTAGTATAGGCAGGTGCAGTGGTTCCATCCCTGAATGGAGATGGTGGGTGTAATGAAATGGGGGTTGCAATTCTAGGGTCTCCTGCTGTAGCGTATCTGATTCTTCTTATTTTTTGTCTTTATTCTCACAGGTGACACTGCACATTTGCTTTCCTATATGTGACTTATTGTTGTAATCAAGTGACTAGACAATTATGTGATTGTAAGCAACTGGCTGGTATTTTGTATTGTTTGTTATTCTATGCAAAATGGCAATAAAGATTTTTTTTTTAAAAAGAAGACATTTAAGAGGGCTCTTTTGGTGTTGTTGAAGATGTATTTACCAGTGGCGGGGGTTTGGGGATGCTTGTTAAGAGAGAAATCGGCTGAAACTTGCTAGGAATTTCCCTCTCAATCGATAGCCATGTGGGGGTGTAGTCCGGAGATTGAGTGAACCAAAGGGACCCCTGTCTGGCCAAATTAACACCTCTGAGGTGAACCGTTAGGCACAGTTTTTTTATAGAAATTATGGGTTGTTTGTTTTGCCAAATAAATTCATTTATTAATCTATCAGCCTTTTGTATGGAATCATCTGATAGAGCTAGAGGAAGCACGTTCGTGAGGTAGTAAATTATGGAGGTGATCATCATTTTGATGGTCTCAATGCAGCCTTCATCTGAGGAATTTAGGGTCCCAGCTCTCTAATAGAGCTTCAGCCTTCCTCAGTGTTTGAGATTCATTATGATTAAGAGATTCAAGGATATCCGAGTTCAATTCCAGCCCCAAGTATTTAACAAACTTTGGTTGCCAGGAAAGACCTGTGGGTTAGAAGAGGGTACTGGAGCAAAGATTATTCAGAGCAAGGATTTTAGGCTTGTCTTTGTTAAGTTTGTAGTTCGAGACATGGGCATATTCTTCTGTGGTCTGGAGCAAGGGAGGGATGGACTGGGTGGCGTTTTCTGTAATAATTAGGATATCATGAGCGTAAGCCACGACTTTCACTTCAGCACTATTGAAGGAGATACCATGGATGTGGGGGTTATTTCTGATTTTATGCAGTAGAGGTTCTAGGCTCACAATGAATAGTGACGGCGAAAGGGGGCAGCCTTGTCTTGTACCTCTTTCTAATTTAAGTGATGGTGAAAGTAGACCTCCAGATCTAATTTTAGCTGACAGACCGCTATAGAGAGCCATGATCATCTTGGTGAAGGTTCCCTTAAGTTGAATTTCTGAAAAGATTCACGTAGCAAAGTCCAAGAAACCCTATGGAATGCTTTTTCAGCATCAAGAGTAATTGCAACTGTTTTGGTGGAGGCTGTCCTGACCTTTTCAATAACGTGGCAAAGGAGACAAGTGTTTTCATTGGATAGTCTATGTTTCATGAAACCCACTTGTGAGTGACCAATCAGCCGGGGGAGAAGAGGTTCCAGCATCTTGTAGAGTATATTGGTGTAAATCTTTGCCTCTAGGTAAATTAGAGAAATTGGCCTATAATTTTTAACCTACTTCAGGTCTTTCCCCTCTTTGGGGATTACGATAATAGTGGCTTCACTAGTGTACCGGATAGAGTACCGGAGTCAGCGAAGTATTTGAAGAGGGTTAAAAGGGTCAGGTTAAGTATATGAGCAAAGGTTTTGAAAAAGGTAGTTGTGTATACATCTGGACCAAGGGCTTTATGTGATTTTTTTATTGGTCGGAGATGGTCGAGAGAGGAATGTCTCTGAGATAATCTATGCAGGAGGATGCCGTGATCATCTGGCTATAGAGATTGGTAGAACTATTTAAGAGTTTCTAGTATTTTCTGTGGTCTAGTGGGTGATGTTATCTTTGTCAGTAAGGGAGTCGATTCCCTTGTTATCCTGCTTATGTTTTAAATAGGAGGCTAGGGTTTTCACTGTCTTGTTTGCATCTCATAGTTTAAACTTTTCTATTTGTTGACCCATAATCCTGCTTTTTTGCTTAGGATTCTATTGTATTCATAATTCTTTTTGGTGACGTTTAAGAGGGTTTGGGGGTTCAAATTAGATATGTGGTCTGTCTCCAATGATTTAATGTATTTTTTTTAGGTTCAGAAGTTCTTCATTATGTTCTTTATTAATTTTGGATTGGATGTTAATGAGGGTCCTTCGTACCGTAGCTTTCAGAGCCTCCCAGTGGTTGGAAGGGGAGGTACCTTAGATTAAAATGTCTTTCAGGTAGTTTAGAATAGTTGTTTCAATCCCCTCCTTTGAGGACCTATTGTAGCGATATCAACACCTATCCCTTATTCACTCTTGGTTGATTCACCTTATCTTATTTGGGGTAGTTACATTAGTACCAGTGAAGGAAAGAGATATGGCTGAGTGGTCTGAAATTTGTCTAGTCAATGTGTCAGTTTGATCGATTAGCTGAATATGTGGTTTGGATATCAATGGGTAGTCTATTCAGGAACAAGACATATGGGGGTTAGAGAAGTAGGTGTAGTCCATGGTGTCTGTGTGTTGAAGTCTCCAGGCATCATAAAGACCGACTCTGGTGCATAGCTTGTGTAATGATTTGTCTGCCCTAGATGGTTGAAGGGAGGACCTGGGCTGTCTGTCAATTGTAATATCCATGGGGAGGTTGAAGTCGCCACCCAGAATAATAAGGACACTGATCAATCAATCAGTCATACCATTTGTAAAGCGCACTACTTACCCGTGAGGGTCTCAAGGCGCTGGGGTTGGGGAATGCTGCTACTGCTCGAAAAGCCAGGTCTTGAGGAGTCTTCTGAAGGTTAGCAGGTCTTGGGTCTGCCGTAGGTGGGTGTGGAGGAAGTTCCTGGTCTTTGTGGCGAAGTGGAATAATGATCTGCCGCTGGAGGTCGCTCTTTGGATACGGGGGAGGGCAAGGTCAGCAGAGCGGAGCTGGCGGGTAGGGGTGTGGAAGCTGAGTCGTCTGTTGAGGTACGCTGGTCCGGTGTTGTGAAGTGCCTTGTGTGCATGGGTGAGGAGCTTGAAGGTTATCCTCTTGTTGATGGGGACCCAGTGCAGGTCTATCAGGTGGGGTGTGATGAGGCTGCGGCGAGGGATGTCGAGGATCAGGTGTGCAGAGGCGTATTGGATGCGGTGTAGCTGTTTCAGGAGTTTGGCAGAGGCTCCTGCGTAGAGGGCATTTCCGTCATCTAATCTGCTGCTGACGAGGGCCTGGGTGACGGTTCTTCTCGTTTCGGTGGGTATCCACTTGTAGATCCTGCGGAGCATTCGGAGGGTGTTAAAGCAGGAGGAAGAGACGGTGTTGACCTACTTGGTCATGGGTAGGGTGGAGTCGAGGATGACCCCTAGGTTGCGTGCATGGTCGGTGGGTGTTGGGGCTTCTCCCAGTGCTGTCGGCCACCAGGAGTCGTCCCAGGCCGAAGGGGTGGATCCTAGGATGAGGACCTCCGTCCGAGTTCAGCTTCAGTTGGCTGTTCCTCATCCATTCAGCGACGGCTTTCATTCCTTCATGGAGGTTGGTTTTGGCGGTGTGGGGTTCTTTGGTGAGGGAGAGGATCAGCTGAGTGTCATCGGCATAGGAGATGACGTTGAGGTCGTGCAGTCGGGCGACGTGGGCGAGAGGTGCTAATTAGATGTTGAACAGCGTTGGGCTGAGGGATGAGCCCTGCGGTACGCCGCAGATGATCTTGGTGGCTTCGGAGCGGAAGTGGGGAAGGCGGATGCTCTGTGTTCTGCCGGAGAGGAAGGAGGTGGTCCAGTCCAGGGCATTCTCTTGGATCCAGGCGTCGTGGAGGCGTGTTCATAGTGGGTGGTGGCAGACCATGTCAAAGGCGGCTGACAGGTCCAGAAGGATAAGGGCCGCTGTTTCTCCGTTGTCTAGCAGGGTCCTGATGTCATCGGTGGCGGCGATGAGGGCAGTTTTGGTGCTGTGGTTGCTGTGGAACCCGGACTGGAAAGGGTCTAGGATGCTGTTCTCCTCGAGGTAGCGGGTCAGTTGTTTGTGGATGGTCTTCTAAATGACCTTCACCGGGAAGGGAGCAGGGAGATGGGCCGGAAGTTCTTGAGGTCCGCCTTGGGTTTCTTGAGTAAGGCGTTGATCTCGGAGTGCTTCCAGCTCTCTGGGAAGGTTGCTGTCTCAAAGGAGATGTAGATGACTTTCCGGAGATAGGGTGCAATGGCTGTGCTGGCTTTGTTGAAGATATGGTGTGGCATGGGTCTGACGGAGATCCGGAGTGAATGGTGCTTATGATCATGATGGTGTCATCATCGTTAATATTTGTCCAGGAGAGCAGGCAGTTGGTGCGGATGGTGTTCGTGGGGCGGGGGTCTCGGTGGTTGTCGGGGCGGTCGTGGCGTTGAAGCTGTCGTGGATGTTTGCGATCTTGAGGTGAAAGAAGGTGGCCAGCGAGTCGCACAGGTCTTGCGAAGGTGAGACACCGTTGGTGTTTGAGCTGGGAATGGAGAGTTCCTTCACGATGTTGAAGAGCTCTTTGCTGTTGTGTGCATTGTTGTCTAGGCGGTCTTTTAAGGATGTCCTTTTGACGGATCTGATGAGGTGATGGTGTCTGCGGGGAATGTTCTTGTGGGCTGCGATGATGTCCAGTGTTCGTTCACTGAGCCGGTTCTTCTCCAGTTTTTGGCAGGTTTGCTTGGAAGCCTGGAGGTCTACAGTGAACCAGCTGGCTTTCTTGCAGGTGTGACTGTTGGAGGGCTTCTTGAACATGGCGAGGGTGTTGGCCCCATCGTTGATCCACTGGTTGAGGTTGCGGGCAGCGGTGTCGGGGTCGGCGGGTGGGCTCCGGGCGAGGGTGGTGGTTAGCTGGTCTTTGGTGACTTTACTCCAGCAGCGGCGAGGCATCTGTTGGGTGCAGTGGTGCGCGTTGGGCTTCTTGAAGGTGAAGTGAATGCAGCGATGGTCGGGCCAGTGGAGTTCGGTGGTGTGGTTGAAGGAGACGTGGGGGCTTGCGGAGAAGATGGGGTCAAGAGTGTGACCGGCAGAGTGGGTGGGTGTTGTGACGAGTTGTCTGAGTGCAAGGTTGGCTAGGTTGTCGATCAGGGTGGTGGAGTCGGTGTCATTGCTGTTTTCGAGGTGGTAGTTCAGGTCACCGAGGAGGATGTAGTCGGTGGAGGCGAGGGCGTGTGTGCTGACGAAGTGGGCGATGGACTCACTGAACTGTGGTCGGGGTCCAAGGGCCTGTAGAGGAGGGTTCCTCTGAGGGTGGTGTTCGGGTCGGTGTGGATCTGGAAGTGCATGTGCTCGGCGGTGCTGAGGCTGTCGTCAGTGTTGGTCTAGACTCTGAAGGTGTTCCAGTGGACGATGGCGATTCCGCCTCCTACTCCGCTGGTGCGGTCCCTGTGGGTGATCTTGTAGCCTTCCAGGACGGCTATGGCGATGTCAGGTGCAGAGGCGGGGTTCAGCCAGGTCTCCGTCAGGAAGGCGATTCTGGGGAGGTTGAGTCGAGTAGGTCCCAGAGTTCAACGGCGTGTTTGTGGGCAGAGTGGGTGTTGAGGAGGATGCATCTGAGGTAGTTGGGTTTTTTCCTGGTCGGCGGCTTGGTGGGCGGATGCTGGTGAAGCTGCAGTTCCGGCAGGTGAAAGGTCCGTGGGTGTGCTTCGGGCGGCCAGGGCGCAGGTGTGTGATCATCCGGTGTTTAGTACGTGGAGGGTGCTGGCATCGTAGTGGTGTCGGGCGCCGTGGTGGTTGCAGGGGCCAGGGGTTCTGGTGCTGGGCATGGTCCAGGCACAGATGGGCACAGAAGGGCTTGCCTTAAGCGCCAGCGGTGCGCCCGTTGCATGCTCCCTCCATATAAGGGGAGTTGGGAGGGAGGAGCAGCTGGGAAGCAGGAGCGGGGTGGCGAATGGGTGAGCAGGGACGCAGCGGCGGGAAGAGCGGGATAAGAGAAGGGTGACGGATGGTGGGGAACACAGAAGGCAAGCACAGCACAGAAACAAGCGGGGGGAAAGAATGAAATAAGGCAATCAGCAACAAGACAAGTACAAAATAAATTAGGCAATCAGCAACAAGACAAGTACAGTCAAAGCAGTCCAAAGCAGTACAGCAGAGTGAGAAAGCACCAGTACAACCTGAGGCAGTACCGCGGTTTGGGGAGCGACCTGCCTGACAGGAATTTTGCTCAGGGGAATTGTTAGAGAAACCCAGATCTCAGGATCATCCGTATTCCGGCCGTATACATTGAGTACATGGAAATGCCTTGAGCTTTTTGTGAAATTCGTTAGGACCCATCTTCCATTATTACCAATCACACATGATTCGGTTGACAGGCCTGAGTTCTTGCATATTAAAGTGGCCACCCCGCCTTTCTTACTTTCACTGGTCGAGTCAATTACGTCAGCAATCCAACTCTTTTTAAAGCTCACAAGCCCACCTTGGGCCATTTTTAGGTCTCGTAGCGAAAACAGCGCGTAAGCGCTGTGTCTCGCCAGAGATCTTTTGTTGCTGACTCTGCTTCCCAGGAGACAGCACCTGGCCGGGCGCATCTCGCAAAAGGCGATCGGCGCAGGCCACGCGCACGCGAACGCGCTCGCCGTGTCTGTCTCCTGGGAAGCGCATACATACACAGGCACACTTCCCCCTGCACGCATGCGCACACACAGACACACACACACACGAGCGTACATACACGCACGCACACATACAGAGACCCCCGTCGGCGCACACACACACACACGCCTGCACACACAAGCGCACCGCCCCCCGTCCCACTTACCGCCAGTCTGGTATTCTGTAGGCTCCGCGGGGCTCTGCCCGAGGGAGAGCCCCGCGTCACCGTGAATTATGTCCGCCTTCCAGCGCGTGGAAGATCCGGGGCCAATGGACTCCGAGAACGAGGCTGACGTCACAGCACCCTCCCCGCCCCCTCCGCCGCCGCCGCCGCCGGACGACGCAGACTGCCATTTGAGCCGTGAAACCCCTTGTTACATGCATTAGCAAAAGTTCTCCCGCTTTGTTGCAAACTGCTTTGGGTGTTGCAACATTGTACAGCCTTCTTCCATCAACCTCACTTCAGGACACCAAGGGTTGTGGGGGGATTCACTGAAGGAACTCTTAAAACGCCACACACAGGCGCATGAAAGGGACCTCGGTTACTTTAGACAGGTCTCTACGCAGGTAGGACACTTCTTACCCCATGAGCCTCCATCATTCCTTATCCGCGATATCTAAAACCTGCCTGCTGCAGCTACGTCCCTCTTCAAACCTACAGGTGGAGCGTTGCCTACATCGCATTACACGAGCTTACCTGCACATCCCCGGGGAAGTAAACCACATGGTGAGGGGTTGTTCCCCGTAGCAGCAGCAACTCGTTGGTCCTGTGGGGGTTAGAGCCCGGCACAGCCGACAGTCTGATGGCGGGGAGCGTGCTTATAGTTCGGCACTGCAGCACCCGCACAGCACAGCAGAGCACTGCTCGCACTGGGCTTAAACGCAGGGCAAAGGTGCACCATCGGCCAAGGGGCGTGGCTTTACATTGCCACACCAAACGCCGACGGAGCGCGCATTTGCACATGTCCAGCCATAGCAAACACGCGCCAACGACTCTTCTCATTACTTCTGAAAGATCGATCCGCATCTGAGCCAATGACACAAAAAATGGACTGTAAGGCCAAACCCCTTTAGAATGAGAATGTTGAAAGAGACGAGGGACACGGGATATAGACGTGTTAGTATCATGGAGTATGTGAAGTATAGTGTAAGCCACCGTACTCTCTCCCGATACATGGAAAGCAATTTGGTGGGGAGCTGGTCTGGATCTTGGAGGTACAGTAGGCGGTAAAGTAGTTCCCCCATTTATATAGCGAATGCACGCATTGCGGCGTTTTGCTGAAGTCGTTTGCTCATATCATGGAGCAGCATAAGTATTTTTTTTTCCAGTACCGCGTTCCAATTTCAGCTGAAATCGTGTTACGAAGTACTGATACGCGTGTGGATTTATTGCATGTTTGCCCCAGGGAAGGCGAGCTTTCATGCAAATAGCCAATTTGTATTAACAGAAACAGACACTATGGTCGGTTGTTTTATAACTTTCCATCCTTTCATTCATTACCATATTTAAGAGAACTTCGAAATGCACGACTTCGGGATGTGTGCTGTACAAAAACTTATCATGTGTTTGATTAATGTATTATAGCAACCCCTGTCATCCAAAGGGTTTACATAACCACATCTTCTCACCTGTCCTGCTTACAACAATCGACCCCTCCCGCCTGACAAGGTTACAAGCTCTCTTACCTGTAGATGGCTTGTAGGTGATTTCGCAGAGACGTTATGGACCCACTTCCCCAAATTCTAGGCAACACCTAGTGACTGTATTATCACACTGAGGTAATTAGATAGAAATCAGGGAGGTAGGCCGGATCGTGGACGCTACCTGCTTCCTAGATTGTCGACCTGCGAAGCAATAAGGAGATCTTTTGTAAATACTGTTTTCTAGCGCTGTATATTATCCCTATCTAGTTTTCTAGGTTTTCACTGTGCTCTTAGAAGAGTCCTACCTGCGACTGGGTAAGATGTGGCGTCGCGTCCGTGTTGTCGTCGTGAAGGGGGTAGTCTGGGCGAGATCAATGATGATGTTGAAGATTGGCTGAACAGGGTTATTTTCTGTAAACAATTATTTAAAGAGAAATGATGAGTTACTGTTTTACTATATTGTTTGCATTACTCAGCGCTTCCCCTTAATCTACTTTCACTTACTTAGTATTCTCACCACGCCGTTCCTCGCCTTCACTCCCTAGTATTCACATTTATAAAACAAGAAAACAAATTGGCATACAGCAATAACATTTACACTTTTCACTTTGATACTTCTCAAAGTCTCTAATTCTTTCGTTCAGAAGTTCTTATAACTTGCTCTTTTCTTTAAAAGTTTCCTCTGGTTTCAAAGGGTTAAATTCTTTCCAAGTGAGTCTTTTTGGATCTGTAATTTGCTGGTAGCTTGCTTGCGTCGGGCGCCAATTAAATCAAACAAAAAGAAAACTGCAACTTAGCTTAATAATGTTCTTTCTTCTTTGTAGGCTGTGCACGCGAAGGATGCAGACCTTCGGAATCCCAAGATGAAATCCGACGTCCACGGAGTTCCAGCTGGTTCAGGAGACACCTCTGGAGGGCGGCGAAGGCAGAAGGCAAAGCGCCGGTTTACTCTGGGTGTGGCCTTTTATAGAGGGGCCACACCCAGCCACACCCAAGGAAGGCTGGCGCATCGCGCGCCAAATGCGTGCGTGTGTTTTTGAACGTGCCGTTTTTTCAGCGTGCACGCTGAACCGGCATCTCCGTTCAGTTTCTGACTTGTCTCCCGCTTTGACCTCAAGCCAAATAGTCTTTCTCTGATTTCTTACCTGCAGCTCACAGGCCATTTGTACTTCTTTGCTCGGCAATGATTTCCAACAAACCTTTGGCAAAACAAATAAAGCTTGAACATTCATAGTAGCAATAAAAGCACAACACAGAGTCACAGTACACAATTACATATTAACACAACTCAGGCGTGCTGGTTGCACGGGACAGGGGTGGGTTTCTATGAGTGGGAAACTACGCCTGCATGTATGTGCATGTAAGGCTAATAGGGGCTGGGAATCATGACAGTACTCCCCTCTCAAGATCCCTCCCAAAATTCGTGGAACAGGTTTCGGCTTATTTGGATAACGAAGATGAAAATTTCTGATCAAACGAGCAGAATTTTGGACGTTAGAAAGGGGTTCCCATGTCCGTTCTTCAGGAACATAACCTTTCCAATGAAGTAAGTAAAACAGTTTCCCTCGGACTCTCTTTGCATCTACAATTTTTTGAACTTCAAATTCAGGGACACCATCAATCAGAATGGGTGGTGGATTCTTTTTAAATCTTGTCATTGGGTTACAAGGTTTGATCAATGATACATGAAACACCGAATGAAACTTATACCTACTGGGTAAGGTAAGTTTAATACTGACAGGATTTATTATCTTTTCCACCACAAACGGGCCAATGTATTTGGGACGCAGCTTTTTACAAATAGTCATTCTCAAATTCTTTGTGGATAACCAAACTTTATCTCCGATTGAATAGTTTGGAGATGGTTTTCTATGTAAGTCTGCTGACTCCTTTTGACTTTCTTTAGCTTGAGCCAAGTGATATTGAGCCTGCTTCTGAATTTGAGCCAATCTAGTAATATGTTCCTCTAATGACGGTATGACTGAAGGAATACATATCTTTTCTGGGAGATTTTTAGGGTGGAAACCATAAGTACAAAAGAAGGGTGACAGACTGGTGGAGGAATTGTCTAAGTTATTGAAAGCGAATTCTAAAACCCACAAAATATCTGACCACTCTCTTTCGTCTTCAGCCAAAGCACATCTAAGAAACTGTTCTATGGTTTGATTCGTTCTTTCAGTTAAACCATCCGTCTGAGGTTGGTAACCTGAGGACATGCGAATATCCATGTTCAAAGTTTCTCCTAAATTTCGCCAGAAGTGAGAGACAAATTGCGGACCTCTGTCAGAGATAATTACTGAGGGGATTCCATGCAACCTAATTATTTCTTTAGAGAAGATTTGGGTCAATTCTCTTGCAGAAGGGATTTTCTTTAGCGGGATAAAATGAGCCATTCGAGAGAAATGGTCTACCACAGTCAGAATAGTGTTATACCCCTCTTTGGTCTCAGGAAGTTCCACAGTAAAGTCCAGCGATATTGTGTGCCAAGGCTGAGGCGAAATCGGGAGGGGAAGTAGAAGTCCACTAGGTGATTGATGTTGTGTTTTGTGTTGAATGCAAACTACACAAGTTTCGATATACTCTTTTACGTCATTCAACAAGGTAGGCCACCAAAACTTTCTTTTGATTAACTGACTAGTTTTAGCAACTCCTGGATGTGCACACGTAAGTGGATCATGATGTAATTGTATCACTTTTTTCTGCAGTTCCTGTGTTGGTACAACAATTTGTTCATTCAAACACATTAAACCTTCTCTAATTTGCATTAACGGATACAGTATTTTCCATTCTTGAAAAGTCTTTTCCTGCACTTTTAGTTTAATGTCTTCTACTACATCAGTAACCACCACTCCCACCTTGAAACAAGTCTATGGTAATACAGGTTGAATTTCTTTAAGCGAACTTTCCTTCTCCTCGACAGTCCCCAAACGTGACAAAGCATCAGCCTTTAGGTTTTCCCTTCCGGGACGGTAAGTAATGACAAAATTATAGTCGTTAAAGAACATTGTCCACCTTAACTGTCTAGGAGTGAGAGCTTTCACTGAGCGTAAAAACTGTAAATTTCTGTGGTCTGTATAAATTGTTATTGGATGTCTTGCCCCTAACAGGTAATGACGCCATTCTTCGAAAACTGCTTTTATGGCTAACAATTCCTTGTCAGCTATGGCATAATTATGTTCCGTAGGAGTTAGTTTCCTTGAGTAGTATGCGATTGGATGCATTTGACCAGTTTCTTTGTGTCTTTGAGACAAAATGCCTCCAATGGCAAACTGTGAGGCATCCGCCTCCACAATGAATGGATTGGAAGGATCAGGGTGCATTAACACAGGTGCTGAAGTGAAATGATTCTTTAAATTTTGAAAGGCTTCTTCAGCATCACTATTCCAATCAAATTTTGTGTTTTTTCTCAACAACCTAGTGATTGGAGTTACCAAATTGCGAAAAATTACATATAAAGCGTCTATAAAAGTTAGCAAACCCCAAGAAACTTTGTACCTGTTTAACTGAAGAAGGGCTGGTCCAATCTACAACTGCCTGGATTTTCTTAGGATCCATCTCAATACCATCTGGGCTCAGGACATATCCTAAGAAGTCCACTTTGGTGGTGTGGAAGACACTCTTTTCCAGCTTAATGTACAAGGAGTTGTCAAGTAGTTTTCGAAGGATAGCTCTTACTTGTTGTACATGTTCTATGGTGTTCTTTGAATAGATGAGAATGTCATCTATGTACACAATGCAACAGATATCCAGGAATTCTCTCAAAACCTCGTTAATAAAAAACTGAAAAGCTGCCGGAGCATTGGAGAGTCCGAATGGCATGACCTGGTACTCGTATAAACCAAATTTAGTACGAAATGCCGTTTTCCATTCGTCTCCATTGCGAACTCTAACCAAATGATAAGCTCCTCGCAAATCTAATTTAGTGTATATCGTGGCATCCTTTAATTGGTCCAAAAGTGTTGGAATCAACGGAAGAGGATATCTGTTTTTGATGGTAACATTGTTTAAGGCTCTATAGTCGATGCACGTTCTCAACTCACCTCCCTTTTTTGGAATAAAAAAGAGGGGGGAGGAAACTGGTGATTTCGAATGTCGGATAAAACCATTGGCCAGGTATTCATCTAAGTACTCTCTTAGGTGCTCGTTTTCTTTCTCGGTGAGAGCATAGATTCTACTACAAGGTAGTGTAGCCCCTGGCACCAAATCTATTCTACAGTCGAAATCCCGGTGAGGGGGTAGAGTATTTGCCTTTTTTTTGTCGAACACATCGTGAAGGTCAGAATATTCTTGTGGAATTCCTTCCAGCAGAAGTATGCTCTTAGAAGTCAAGGGAAAATTATTTCCAATGATCGTCACTTGGGAATCTGGTGTAGTCAGACAAGAAGATGTACAATGATCTGAATCAAATAACAGAGTTCTCTCCACCCAATCTATTTTAGGATTATGCTTGACTAACCAAGGTATACCTAAAATTAAGCGGAATTGAGGGGCATCTATGACGTCAAAAGTTATGTCTTCCTTGTGTTTATTTAGACAGGTCATTAACAGAGTTTCAGTGTGAAATTGGATCAGTCCCGATGATAACTCCTTACCATCGACTGCTTTGACCACTTCTGGGTGTTCCTTGGCCTTAGTTTTAAACTCTAGTCTCTTCAAGAACATAGTGTCTATGAAATTGCCTGTGGCTCCTGAGTCTATCAAGGCATCTACAGTCCATACCTTCCCCTTCTCTGTTCCTGATTGCAAAGTAATAGTTATGCTAAGATGATGGGAGGCTATCTCTGGGGTGATTGAGGCCAAGCTAGTTAACTCACTCGACAATCTGACCTCCTGATTAGTCGAGCCTGTTAGTTTTCCGACTGCTGAACCAAGGCTACCTCAGAGTTCTTACCTTTAGGTTTATTTGGGCGAACTGGACATTCCTTGACGAAATGACCGGATTTGCCGCAATATAAACACTGATTCAATTTCCTTCTCTTGTCCTTCTCTTCCTTACTCAAGGGCCCTTTAATTGTGCCTATTTGCATAGGTTCTATTCCAGTGTCCAACTTTGACGAGCTTTCAGGTTTAGTACTATTGTATCTTTCTTTAAAGGAGAAGACCTTAATTTCAGATTTACCTCTTTCTCCTCTGCGTTCTAAAAGTCGATGATTTAGCTTAACCACTAAGTCAATGAAATCTTCAATGGTATCAGGTGGGTCTAAAATTTGCGTAACCATGTCTTTTAGCTCATCCCTAAGCCCTTTATAGAAAAGGGAAACTCTTTTTTCTTCAGGCCAGCGAGCCTCAATAACCAGTCTGTTGAATTGGGAAATATAATGTAATAGATCCGAAGACCCTTGTTTAAGATGGAGTAACTCATGGTCTGCGGACTGGACAAAAACATGCTTGGCAAATAATTTTTTCATTGTGTTCTTAAAAAGTCTAAGATTATATAGGATTGGATCATCACGCTCTACAATCGGCACAGACCAAAGGGCTGCATCCCCTCCTAGGTATGACAGAATAAAGGCTACCTTAGAAGAGTCATCTGGGAAGGCTGTTGGCTTGGCAATAAAATGTAGATGACATTGATTTAAGAAAATCGAAAACTTGTTACTATCTCCCAAAAAGCGTTCGGGAGGTGCTAAAGGTACTGTCACAGGAGTCACTACCTGAATCTGAGTTGGAGTAGAGGAAGAACTAGGACCAGAGTGCAAGGTTTGAAACCCTGGCTGAAAAGTAGCTGGTTTCAGTACAGGTCTTTGTGCTGAGGGAAGGCTCCACTGACTTGCACCAGATTGCATATTACTCTGAATGTCAGTGACATCCCTACGAAGGGCGGCGTTTTCGGCTTGAATAGCCGTTAACAAGGCTGTTATGTCTTGCAAAGAACTTGTGATAGAAGGATCCATAACGTCTGGGCGAAATTATCTTCGTGGGCTTTGCCTTCTGACAAGGTTACAAGCTCTCTTACCTGTAGATGGCTTGTAGGTGATTTCGCAGAGACGTTATGGACCCACTTCCCCAAATTCTAGGCAACACCTAGTGACTGTATTATCACACTGAGGTAATTAGATAGAAATCAGGGAGGTAGTCCGGATCGTGGACGCTACCTGCTTCCTAGATTGTCGACCTGCGAAGCAATAAGGAGATCTTTTGTAAATACTGTTTTCTAGCGCTGTATATTATCCCTATCTAGTTTTCTAGGTTTTCACTGTGCTCTTAGAAGAGTCCTACCTGCGACTGGGTAAGATGTGGCGTCGCGTCCGTGTTGTCGTCGTGAAGGGGGTAGTCTGGGCGAGATCAATGATGATGTTGAAGATTGGCTGAACAGGGTTATTTTCTGTAAACAATTATTTAAAGAGAAATGATGAGTTACTGTTTTACTATATTGTTTGCATTACTCAGCGCTTCCCCTTAATCTACTTTCACTTACTTAGTATTCTCACCACGCCGTTCCTCGCCTTCACTCCCTAGTATTCACATTTATAAAACAAGAAAACAAATTGGCATACAGCAATAACATTTACACTTTTCACTTTGATACTTCTCAAAGTCTCTAATTCTTTCTTTCAGAAGTTCTTATAACTTGCTCTTTTCTTTAAAAGTTTCCTCTGGTTTCAAAGGGTTAAATTCTTTCCAAGTGAGTCTTTTTGGATCTGTAATTTGCTAGTAGCTTGCTTGCGTCGGGCGCCAATTAAATCAAACAAAAAGAAAACTGCAACTTAGCTTAATAATGTTCTTTCTTCTTTGTAGGCTGTGCACGCGAAGGATGCAGACCTTCGGAATCCCAAGATGAAATCCGACGTCCACGGAGTTCCAGCTGGTTCAGGAGACACCTCTGGAGGGCGGCGAAGGCAGAAGGCAAAGCGCCGGTTTACTCTGGGTGTGGCCTTTTATAGAGGGGCCACACCCAGCCACACCCAAGGAAGGCTGGCGCATCGCGCGCCAAATGCGTGCGTGTGTTTTTGAACGTGCCGTTTTTTCAGCGTGCACGCTGAACCGGCATCTCCGTTCAGTTTCTGACTTGTCTCCCGCTTTGACCTCAAGCCAAATAGTCTTTCTCTGATTTCTTACCTGCAGCTCACAGGCCATTTGTACTTCTTTGCTCGGCAATGATTTCCAACAAACCTTTGGCAAAACAAATAAAGCTTGAACATTCATAGTAGCAATAAAAGCACAACACAGAGTCACAGTACACAATTACATATTAACACAACTCAGGCGTGCTGGTTGCACGGGACAGGGGTGGGTTTCTATGAGTGGGAAACTACGCCTGCATGTATGTGCATGTAAGGCTAATAGGGGCTGGGAATCATGACACCGCCAGCCCTGCTTCTAACCACCTTATCTTGCCTGCTCTGCTTATAATCGGCCCCTCTCCTCTGCCCTGCTTACATCCACCCCCCCTTCCCTGTGTACAACATCCGGCCCCTCTCCTCTGCTTCCAACCACCTCATCTCCCCTGCTTCCAACCACCTCATCTCCCCTGCTTCCAACCACCTCCTCTCCCCTGCCTTCAACAATGGACCTCTCTTCGCTACTCTGCTTACAACCACCACCTCTCACTTGCCCTGCTTACAAACGGCATCACTCAGGGGCACCACAACATCACTATACGCTACCAAAATGCTTATAAGTACAACAGTAACTTGCAATATTATTATAATATAATATTATTGCCAACATTGCTTAATATTTTGCAACAGCTATCATCTTGCAAATCATCTTTATACACCAATACAGACTTTGCTAAAAATTTAATGCAACACATTGTCATATACAATGGCAATAACTCAAACTTTAATGCTGCGAGACCTATTGCATTGCAAATGCTTGTTGTCTCTTGCAATAGGATTACGTCCGGTATCAATTTAAATAGGTAGTTTTAAATTTTTTTCCTTTTGATTTGGTGGTTAAAACCCTTGACTTTAAAGGAAATAATATTTAAATTTCTGTAAAGTGGGGAGTTAGACATAATGAAGCGATGCACTCATGGCTATCTGAGTGCAAGGATAAGCTACAGGATAACGAGCACTTGAAAGTGGATGAAAACAGGGTAGAGAATATGGTGCAGTTCACAAGTAACCGGGAAATATATAAATCTGGATGCTGTATCAGCGGGGTGAATATGAACACATGTGTTAGCAATGTACCTACAGCTAAAGGAGGAAAAAATGAAAAAGAAAAAACATGGGAGAGGAAGGAACTCCAATACAAACACCCTCAACCCCCCTCCCATTCCACCCCACCCACCAGCCCCAAATGTTGTATAAGAGGGAGATGACAGCAGGTGAGAGCCGCAAGTGATGGCAATAATAAACAGCAAACGAGTATTCAGCTTGTGGAATCATGCGAATACAGATGTACGTTGTTACGACGAGTGGTATTACCACGCGTACCGTTACAACGCGTATTTTACAACGCAAGTCGTTACCACGACTTGCGCTGTAGGGGTGCGGACTTAGGAATAGTTTAATTTACTATTCCAACACCAGCCTACGTACAGTAGGGAAGGTGTTGGAATAGTAAATCTACTATTCCTTGTCCTTTAGCGCCCTTCAGCGCAAGTCGTGGTTACGACTTGCGTTCTAAAATACGTGTTGTAACGGTACTGCGGGGTAACATCCGCATCGTAAAGGATGTTCCCCTGCGAATACAGTACATGGAATCATGCGAATGGAAGAGAAGAGTGGGTTGCAGCATTAAGCAATAAGGGAGGGCAACACACTCTAAATGTCACGTGGTAACATCAGTATTGATACTGTTTCTCAGGGACCAAAACAGCAGACCCAAGGGATCTGCAAACAGTGTAGTGGAAAAAGTCAACTGGACTGTGGCAGTATGGTACGGTACAGAATGATACAGGCTTATAAATCCAATCAGAACTACCCCCACACCTTGTTAGAGTTAGAGTAATACAGCAGTGCAAAAATACCATAATACAGAAGACAAAAACCTCAACTTGTGTGCTTTAAGGTCCACTAGGAAACATTTTACATAAAAAGACTAAATAGAAAAGGATATGTAACATATAGCCCCTGTACAGGATGCATCATGGCTTGGTTGAGGGAGCAAGACCAGTGTCCATCATGGTAGATCCTCTGTTGTCTAGAAACAGACAAAGGTCCTTTGGGTTAATAAAGGTGTGGCTTTTTCCCCTATCAGTAACTTTGAATTTTGCCGGACTGATGAACCAGGATTGAAGGCTTAAAGACTTGAAACTGGGTCTGATAGCAAGGAATCCTTTCCTTGTTTCCAATGTTGGTCTTGAGTAGTCTTGAGAGACGTAGATTTTGTGGCCCTTCCAGAGGATATGGTTGTTTTGCGCACGTAGTGGAGTATCATCTCAGCAAGTTGAAATCTTAGAGGATGGCATACGATCTGCCTGGTGACGTTGCTACCAGCTGACCTCATTTTGATATATGTATCTACAACAAGAGAGAAAGGGAAAGAAGGCTACTCTCCTACCCCTTAATATGAATGACTATAATCAACAAAAGAGCGCCCTAGACACTACAACCATGAAGAACCCTATTCTTCTATGCAAACTAAGTGGAAGACCTATCTATAAAGCGAGTGGTCAGTTGGTACAAAATCATATGAAGGAAAAGGGGAAATTAATTATTTCCTAAAAGAACCCTCATTCACCCTAGAGGTGACATGCTTCATCATCGGGTTTGTTCACAGGGGGGGGCTGACTATCCCCTCCTGTGTGCTACCACGCCTGCAAGTGCAGCGGAGCAGGTATGTGTGAAAAGTGGTGATCAGTGAAAAAAGTGTGTATGGTTAAAAGATCACAACTGTGCCTCAACAGACTTTATTCGGGCCAGTTGTTTCACATTAAAAATTGGTATGATCACTGGATGTTTTAATTTTTGTCCAGGGATACCAATAGGTGACTGGTCAACATGTTTCTGCTGTAAAAAGCTCAAGTCAGCTCAGCTTTCTTCAGGACCAAAATAATAAATCAAACAATCCTACGGGGGTCCAAGCACGCTAAGGCCTGCCCACACCGTTAGGAAATGAAAAGTGAGGTAAAATAACAATTTTGTACTGTCCTCAGGATAACACACGGTTTACCCATCCAACTCCTGTTAGTCATCAGGCGTTGTATCTGTGAACAAAAATGACATATTCAATCTTATTCTATATATATCTCCTTCAAACTTACATGACCATTACTCTACTTGTATGAACTTATTCACGTTAATTCAGATATTGACTATTAATTCTACCCTTCAATTTTTCAGATGGGGATATTAGTGGTGTCTACCCTATTACACACCACAAGTAGGTTCAAGACTATATTCCCTACATTTTTGAAAAAAAAGAGAAAAGGTAAAAACCCCTTTATGTCAAGCTTAGCTTTCTCTTTGAAAACTATTTAACAAGTGTTTCATATCAACAGTAGATTTAGACTTCAGACAAAGGAGTATTTTAAGTGGCAGTCCAACAATAGTTATTTTCTGGTGCAAAGAGGATTTCAGCATTGAGTGACAAAGTAAAGCATTAAATGCGGCAAACTTACAATGCTTGTTTTTGTGAAACGCTACATGGGCTCAGAGGGATCAGCAGATCTTCACTCGCTGTCAGAATCTGTGTAATCCGAAAGAAACCCATTCAGTTCGACCTGGTTATCGTCATTTAAATGCCAAGCGCAACTAATGAAAATATCTCTGGAAACGCTGTCGTTTCATTCGATAGCCCAATCAAATATGCAGGTTTACTTACTGCAGACCGCGAGACTCGCCGCCTTTCCACCTACTCGGTTGCTCCCAAAGGCCCGAAACGCGCTGTGCTCGCGTTTCTCTGCCGTTTAGTTCAATTCCGTGTCGCGCGTGCGTGACGTCACGCGTAGCGGAACGTGAACGCACCACGTGGTCTCTAGTGGTTGCCGTGGTGATATGTAGCAAACTATTCTCCGGACCTCAACTCTTCCGTACGGCGGTATATTGTATTGCAATGTTTTGCTATGAAACCATGGAAACCGCCATTAGTCTGAGTTACGCGGGGATGGTAGAGCCCCTCGCCTGATTTTCTGCCAGAATGTTAATCCTGAGACTGATAATGTTTTGGAATACATAGGTTGTGGACCAATACCCTCTGGGCAATTATTATTTCCATGAGAAGGACTAGGATCTAGCAGTTACGCTTCCTATAAGAAGGACTGGGATCTAGCAGTTATGCAGCCTGTATACTCGCCACAGGACTCCTAAGCGTGGTGACGCTGAGTATTTCAATAGAGGTGGCATATATATGAATAATAGTTTTTGGTTAGACTGGTAACCATAGATAACATATCTATGGTTACCAGTCTAACCAAAAACTATTATTCATATAAAACCCATTCAGTTCGACCTGGTTATCGTCATTTAAATGCCAAGCGCAACTAATGAAAATATCTCTGGAAACGCTGTCGTTTCATTCGATAGCCCAATCAAATATGCAGGTTTACTTACTGCAGACCGCGAGACTCGCCGCCTTTCCACCTACTCGGTTGCTCCCAAAGGCCCGAAACGCGCTGTGCTCGCGTTTCTCTGCCGTTTAGTTCAATTCCGTGTCGCGCGTGCGTGACGTCACGCGTAGCGGAACGTGAACGCATCACGTGGTCTCTAGTGGTTGCCGTGGTGATATGTAGCAAACTATTCTCCGGACCTCAACTCTTCCGTACGGCGGTATATTGTATTGCAATGTTTTGCTATGAAACCATGGAAACCGCCATTAGTCTGAGTTACGCGGGGATGGTAGAGCCCCTCGCCTGATTTTCTGCCAGAATGTTAATCCTGAGACTGATAATGTTTTGGAATACATAGGTTGTGGACCAATACCCTCTGGGCAATTATTATTTCCATGAGAAGGACTAGGATCTAGCAGTTACGCTTCCTATAAGAAGGACTGGGATCTAGCAGTTATGCAGCCTGTATACTCGCCACAGGATTCCTAAGCGTGGTGACGCTGAGTATTTCAATAGAGGTGGCATATACATAGGTTGTGGACCAATACCCTCTGGGCAATTATTATTTCCATGAGAAGGACTAGGATCTAGCAGTTACACTTCCTATAAGAAGGACTGGGATCTAGCAGTTATGCAGCCTGTATACTCGCCACAGGACTCCTAAGCGTGGTGACGCTGAGTATTTCAATAGAGGTGGCATATATATGAATAATAGTTTTTGGTTAGACTGGTAACCATAGATAACTATGTATATTAAGGAAAGTTTTTTGAGGTTGGGGAGGCCTGAGCTTTATACTGTTACTGACTCTATAACATCTAAAGATATTGTTTACACCAAACTTGCTATGAAGGAGCTCCTATCCCTGGAGAGGGAAGAAACTGAGCTGAAAAAACCCTGTGTCAGGGCCAGTTTATTGTTGGCTATACCTAATGGTCCTGACAGTTACCTTAATGTGGTGACCCATCCCTACCACAGGTTTATTTTAACTCGTTTCCGTTTTAATCTGATACATTTTAATTTGGGCTTTTATCCTGTATGGAGTACCCCAGAAAAGGCACCACCCTGTTCCTGCGATCATTTCTCTGAGCAAAGTACCATGCATTTTATAATGTTCTGTAGCCATTACAATGAAGCTCGGAGATTGTTTCTTGTACCTATACTCAAGGAAGCAGGATTCATTTTAGTTAGACCTGCTCTTATCTATTTACAACTGTTACAAACTCCCAGGATTATGTTTCACGTGGCTAGCTTCCTGGTGAGAGCTATTAGAAGCAGGAACATAAGATTTAAAAATGTGTCTACCTCCCTTTGTAGTATAGACCAGCACTCTAGTTAGTCTGTTTGTTTGTGATCTTTGGGTTCAGTATCCCTAGAAAGCACTGTAACAGGGTCAGTAGTTGCTAGTTTTGAATATCTTGCTGGGGACCTCCTTAGAATTTTTAAGCCTTTTTAAGTTTTCTTTGCACTTTAGCACTTTGCACTTTGTATTACTCATGCTGATATAAAATTGTAACATGACGTATGATGATTTTTAACTTGTTAATCTTAATTGTTTTTAATTGCTCTCAATGTATGTGTTGTTTGTATCAATGTATTATATATTTGCCATTGTCTTTGTATGATATTAAGTTATCGCAATAAAGTATTTTGACTGACTGACTGACTGAACATGAATATTTACAGCAGCAAAATGCTGTGCAGACGCGTTTCAGGCATTCGCCTTTCATCAGTGCCGGTTTCACTTCCGCGCTGAAATCACACCTGGGGGCCTGATTAAATACTCGGTAGTCCACTCCCATCGGAGTTAGTTGTTACGCCCACTCCCCTTGGTTGTGGAAGGCGCAGGTCCCTGATCCTGTCCCCTCCGGGTTTTGCAGAAGCCGCTGCAGGAACCTACATACAGTGATTAGACTCCCGAACACCTTGTGGTGCCCCACCCTACTAGCCATGGACACAAAACTCGTAGGACAGTTTCTTGGGAGGCATAGATGGTAAGTCTCTTAAGCACACACCTTTTCCCAATCCATGTGGGTACCTCTCTCCCCAACAGTAATTACGAACACAGTGGATGTTCTTTCCTGCCAGGGGGGCATCGCGCTGTATTGTCAATACTTCACCTCCAATTTTCACAAGCTGTCGCGAAGCCCCTGAACAAGAGGGCGTGCCGGTACTCGGTGCTTTCAACCCTGAGATAAACTTCACAGCCAAACAACTTCTCCCAAGACAGAAGGGGCCGACACATGCTCGGTGAGGTAAAGGGACTTCAATTTGCCAGTTCTATCTGCGCACAACATGAATATTTACAGCAGCGAAACGCTGGGGAGACGCGTTTCAGGCATTCGCCTTTCATCAGTGCCGGTTTCACTTCCGCGCTAAAATCACACCTGGGGGCCTGATTAAATACTCGGTAGTCCACTCCCATCAGAGTTAGTTGTTACGCCCACTCCCCTTGGTTGTGGAAGGCGCAGGTCCCTGATCCTGTCCCCTCCGGGTTTTGCAGAAGCCGCTGCGGGAACCTACATACAGTGATTAGACTCCCGAACACCATGTGGTGCCCCACCTTACTAGCCACGGACACAAAACTCGTAGGACAGTTTCTTGGGAGGCATAGATGGTAAGTCTCTTAAGCACACACATTTTCCCAATATATATATACACAGGAAAACTAAACAGCCACTTCCCTTACAAAGAAGTACAAAGTTTGCATGTCTGCAGCCTTTCTTATTTTTTACCTTATTCATCTTCTGCTCAATCAACACATCATCCACACATACACACACCTACTTGCTCCCTTTCTTCTCTGGGGTTATCAATCATTCTTCTTTAATTCAAATTCAAAGTGCAGGCCTTTTATCAACACTTTTTATTATAATACCTAACCCGGCCGAAGGCACTATGAAATTTGCACACTTGCTCCCTTTCTTGGCTGCACTTATCAATTATTACTCAACCCACAACATGCGACTTAGGTTACCTCAGTTAAGGTAGATAACAAGAGCACTTTTTCGTTACAGTCTTACACCAGTCCAAAACAAGCACTAAATAAAGACAACTGCAACTTTCAAATGTTTATTTCTAACACCGTAATCTCATGCCCAGTACCTTAGATAATACAAGCAAACATATTATCAGAAACAAAGTTGTCAGCATTGTTACAATTCCATAAAATACAAAGGGAGAAAGCATCCTATAATATAAAAGGGAAACAGATTCAAAATATACCTACATTTCACCCTCCCTACTTAGCAGGTTAGTTTATAAGTACAGAAGATCTCATACGACTACATAGGCAGACCCATACCTCTATTACTCAGCATCACATTGAGTTCTACACAAACTGTCAAGATACCAATGTTCACCAACTGTATGTTATCATGCCTGCACAGTGCATTACTAAACGTGCCAGTATCAGAGATGCCACAGCTGCATATGTCTTATGGCTCGAACGTGCGAAGATCATTCCGAATAACATACACAGTATCCAAGATAACCTTGATGTTTCATGCTCTCACTATACACACTAAAGTAGCGAGGCAGTATACAAATGCAGTATATCAAATTATTCTCATATGAAGCACAATACTCACCCTTCTCTAAACAATATTGCAAGTGCGTGTTGTGTGCAAAGCAGAGCAGGAAAACAAAAATGGCGTTTAAGATTCTAATAAACCGCAGAGACAGAAATCCAGGGCCCAGTCGAAATCACAGGTCAGTCTATGGAAGACAGGCTGAACGCATGTGAAAAAGGAGAATCGAAACGATAATCCATAAGCTGCACTCAATGTTGCCAGAGGCAGTGCTCAGTAATAATTAAGCATTCGGTTGCGGACCAGCAACAACCGGGACATATTGTCGTCTGCTGCAAGATGTGCATCCATATTTAAGTAAATAAATTAATACAAGCACACCGGCAACTAATGTGAGCATTAAGGACAATCCACCAAAGATGCTGGAAAAAATCGAATGAAAAACACAGACAAGACACCAAATATAGTTTCTACAGAAGTCACAAGGCTATTGCTTATAACTTTAAAAAAGTAAGCTAACCCCCTACTCGAGGACGCATTAAAGATATTCTAAATTAACTCCCTAAAATTCCGGGGCACGTCTATATTTAATAAAGCATGCACTTCTTTGCGGGTGTTTGCTACATAAAGGACAAATGTTTCTCTAGCAGATGCAAGAGCGACCTCTTTTTGAGACAATAGCGCTCCTCTACGGCTCATTTGGTTGACTCTGCTTTCAAGGTCGGAAATGACGGTCAGATAAAAACATCTAGCTTCCCATGCAGAGGAGTAAACACAACTTTTTTATAGCAAACCACACGCTCAGTTACCGTAATCATTAAAGCGATGCCTGCTAACATCGCACAACAATCTGCATTATTTAAAAGTAAATAACTTCAGTTTTCCTTAACCCCTTCGCTGCTAGGCCTTTTCCCCTCCTGTGCTAAGGCTTTTTTTGGCGTTTTGGGGTAGTGCGCGCTTAGGCCCTTGTAACTTTTTGACCACATAAGGTATCCACGCCAAATTTGCGTCCTTTTCTTCCAACATCATGTGGATTCTAAAGGCACCCAGGGTTTGTGGATTCCCTTGGTGCCCTATAGTGATTTTTTTGTTTTTTTCAGAAAAATGGGAAAAACGGGCTGCAAATGAAAGCCTCTGGGTTTTTCCCTGAAAATGTTATCAAAAAAGGGTTTGTGGGGCTGAAATTTCCATTTTCTCAGCTTTTAGGGAATGACAGTCTTTTGTCAGAGAACTGACATTTTTCACACAGTTTTGGCATTTTTCTGGGACATAGCCTATTTTTGCTATTTTTAGAGCTTTCCACCTCCTTCCAGTTAATGGTAGAAATGAGTTTGAAAGCAATAATGGATCCTGGAAAGCTGTGCATTTTCGAAAAGTAGACAATATTCTGAATTCAGAAAGGGGTCATTTGTCTAAATCCATGAAGGTTTCTTTATAGAAACTAACAGTTAAATATTGGAATAATTGAAAATTTGTTGAAAAAAACAGCCTTTTGTCTCAACGTTTTCACCTATAACTTTTTCTAATTATGACAGCTCTTGGAAAGCAATATACTGTTACATCTGTTAGACCTTCCTGGATGTGGGGATATATAGGACTTGTAGTTTCACCTAGAACCCGACGAACCCAGATCCGAAAACTGAGCAGCAACTTGCAATGGTATTTTTTCATTTACTGGGTATAGAGCACTTTGTCTTGGAAAATGTATACATGGAAAAATCTGTATGAAAGACACCTATGTATTTCTGAATTGGGTATAAATTATAGAGTTCAGAAACAGTATATAATTGCACATTTTCAAAATTGGGAATACTCATACTAGCATGAGATTTATTGGTCATTTTTCAAAAAGATTATTTGTTTTACACAATGTCTTTCATTGAAAGGGAGAAATGCATGAAAGCTCAATTGGTAATAACAGTTGATTTACAAATCTGAATTACCCGAAGTCTCCCAATAAAAACGGTACCTCACTTGTGTGGGTCGGCCTTGTGCCTGCGACAGCAAACGGCGCAAAATGCAACGTGGTCGCACCTAAATTTTGCAGTTACAAATTGACCCTTTTTTGGCAAAGTGCCTACCTGTAGTTTTTGCACCCTAGCTCTGCCGGCACCTAGGGAAACCTAGCAAACCTATACATTTTTGAAAAGTAGACACCCAGGGACATTCAGGATGGGGTGACTCAACTGCCTACCACCAGGTTTTGTTACCCAGAATCCCTTGCAAAGCTAAGAATTTGACAAAAAAAACACCTTTTCCTCACATTTCTGTGGTGGAAAGTTCTGGAATCTGCGTGGATCAACATATTTCCACCCACCCAGCGTTCTCCCATGTCTCCCAAAAAAAATGGTACCTCACTTGCGTGGGTAAGCCTAGTGGCTTCTACACGAAACAGCGCAAAACGCAACGTGGTCGCACCTCAATTTCCCAGTTAAATCTTGCGCTCTTTGGACAAAGAGACTACCTTTTGTTTTTGAGCCCTAGCTCTGCCAGCACCTAGGTAAACCTAGCAAACCTATACATTTTTGAAAACTAGACACCTAGGGGAATTGAGGAAGGGGTGACTCGACTGACTACCACCAGGTTTTGTTACCCATAATTCCTTGCAAAGCTAAGAATTTGACAAAACAAACACATTTTCCTCACATTTCTGTGGTGGAAAAATCTGGAATCTGCGTGGATCAACAATTTTCCACCCACCCAGCGTTCCCCCAGGTCTCCAAAAAAAAATGGTACCTCACTTGCGTTGTTAGGCATAGTGGCTGCGACATAAAACAGCGCAAAACGCAACGTGGTCGCACCTCAATTTCCCAGTGAAATTTTGCGCTTTTTGGACAAAGAGACTACCTTTTGTTTTTACGCCCTAGCTCTGCCAGCACCTAGGGAAACCTAGCAAACCTATACAGTTTTGAAAACTAAACACCTAGGGAAATTCAGGATGGGGTGACTCGTCTGCCTACCCCCAGGTTTTGTTACCCAGAATACCTTGCAAAGCTAAGATTTTGACAAAAACAACACATTTTCCTCATATTTCTGTGGTGGAAGTTCTGGAATCTGCGTGGATCAACAAATTTCCACCCACCCAGCGTTCCCCCAGGTCTCCTGAAAGAAATGGTACCTCACTTGCGTGGGTAGGCATAGTGGATGCGACATGAAACAGCGCAAAACGCAACATGGTCGCACCTCAATTTCCCAGTGAAATCTTGCACTTTTTGGACAAAACGACTACCTTTTGTTTTTGCGGCCTAGCTCTGCCAGCACCCAGGGAAACCTAGCAAACCTATACATTGTTGAAAACTAGACACCCAGGGGAATTCAGGATGGGGTGACTCGTCTGCCTACCCCCAGGTTTTGTTACCCAGAATCCCTTGCAAAGCTAAGATTTTGACAAAAAAAACACATTTTCCTCACATTTCTGTGGTGGAAAGTTCTGGAATCTGCGTGGATCGAGAAATTTCCACCCACCCAGCGTTCCCCCAGGTCTCCCAAAAAAATGGTACCTCACTTGTGTGGGTAGGCATAGTGGCTGCGACATGAAACAGCGCAAAACGCAACGTGGTCGCACCTCAATTTCCCAGTGAAATCTTGCACTTTTTGAACAAAAAGACTACCTTTTGTTTTTGCGCCCTAGCTCTGCCAGCACCTAGGGAAACCTAGAAAACCTATACATTTTTGAAAACTAGACACCCAGGGGAATTCAGGATGGGGTGACTCGTCTGCCTACCCCCAGGTTTTGTTACCCAGAATCCCTTGCAAAGCTAAGATTTTGACAAAAAAAACACATTTTCCTCACATTTCTGTGGTGGAAAGTTCTGGAATATGCGTGGATCAACAAATTTCTACCCACCCAGCGTTCCCCCAGGTCTCCCGAAAAAAATGGTACCTCACTTGCGTGGGTTGGCATAGTGGCTGCAACATGAAACAGCGCAAAACGCAACGGGTTCGCACCTCAATTTCCCAGTGAAATTTTGCGCTTTTTGGACAAAGAGACTACCTTTTGTTTTTGCGCCCTAGCTCTGCCAGCACCTAGAGAAACCTAGCAAACTTATACATTTTTGAAAACTAGACACCCAGGGGAATTCAGGATGGGGTGACTCCTCTGCCTACCCCCAGGTTTTGTTACCCAGAATCCCTTGCAAATCTAAGATTTTGACAAAAAAAACACATTTTCCTCATATTTCTGTGGTGGAAAGTTCTGGAATCTGCGTGGATCAACACATTTCCACTCACCCAGCGTTCCCCCAGGTCTTCCGAAAAAAATGGTACCTCACTTGCATGGGTAAGCCTAGTGGCTGCTACACGAAACAGCGCAATACGCAACGTGGTCGCACCTCAATTTCCCAGTGAAATCTTGCGCTCTTTGGGCAAAGAGACTACCTTTTGTTTTTGAGCCCTAGCTCTGCCAGCACATAGGGAAACCTAGCAAACCTATACATTTTTGAAAACTAGACACCCTGGGGAATTCAGGATGGGGTGACTCGACTGACTACCACCAGGTTTTGTTACCCATAATCCCTTGCAAAGCTAAGAATTTGACAAAAAAAACACATTTTCCTCACATTTCTGTGGTGGAAAGTTATGGAATCTGCGTGGATCAACAATTTTCCACCCACCCAGCGTTCCCCCAGGTCTCCCGAAAAAAATGGTACCTCACTTGCATTGTTAGGCATAGTGGCTGCGACATAAAACAGCGCAAAACGCAACGTGGTAGCACCTCAATTTCCCAGTGAAATTTTGCGCTTTTTGGACAAAGAGACTACCTTTTGTTTTTACGCCCTAGCTCTGCCAGCATCTAGGGAAACCTAGCAAACCTATACATTTTTGAAAACTAGACACCCAGGGGAATTCAGGATGGGGTGACTCGTCTGCCTACCCCCAGGTTTTGTTACCCAGAATACCTTGCAAAACTAAGATTTTGACAAAAACAACACATTTTCCTCACATTTCTGTAGTGGAAAGTTCTGCAATCTGCGTGGATCAACAAATTTCCACCCACCCAGCGTTCCCCCAGGTCTCCTGAAAAAAATGGTACCTCACTTGCGTGGGTAGGCATAGTGGCTACGACATGAAACAGCGCAAAACGCAACGTGGTCGCACCTCAATTTCCCAGTGAAATCTTGCACTTTTTGGACAAAAAGACTACCTTTTGTTTTTGCGCCCTAGCTCTACCAGCACCTAGGGAAACCTAGCAAACCTGTACATTTTTGAAAACTAGACACCCAGGGGAATTCAGGATGGGGTGACTTGTCTGCCTACCCCCAGGTTTTGTTACCCAGAATCCCTTGCAAAGCTAAGATGTTGACAAAAAAAACACATTTTCCTC
The DNA here is from genome assembly GCF_964263255.1 of Lissotriton vulgaris. NCBI lineage: Eukaryota > Metazoa > Chordata > Amphibia > Caudata > Salamandridae > Lissotriton > Lissotriton vulgaris. Next base: position 110,634,801 of record NC_141686.1, read on the forward strand.
ACATTTCTGTGGTGGAAAGTTCTGGAATCTGCGTGGATCAACAAATTTCCACCCACCCAGCGTTTCCCCAGGTCTCCCAAAAAAAATGGTACCTCACTTGCGTGGGTAGGCATAGTGGCTGCGACATGAAACAGCGCAAAACGCAACATGGTCGCACCTCAATTTCCCAGTGAAATCTTGCACTTTTTGGACAAAAAGACTACCTGTTGTTTTTGCGCCATAGCTCTGCCAGCACCCAGGGAAACCTAGCAAACCTATACATTTTTGAAAACTAGACACCCAGGGAAATTCAGGATGGGGTGACTCGTCTGCCTAACCCCAGGTTTTGTTACCCAGAATCCATTGCAAAAATGGTATTGAATGTCAATACCACCAGCTTTTGCAAGAGGGGTTACCTGGGTTTTTGGCCCTGTGCGAGACGGCCATCTAGGGAAACCTACCAAACCCACACATTTCTGAAAAGTAGACACCCGGGGGCTTCCAAGGAGGTATGGCTTGCGTGGATCCTCCAACGTTCCTTTACCCAGAATCCCTTGCAAACCTCAATTTGTGCTGAAAAAATCTTTTTTTTTCACACTTTTTTGTGTGGGAAAGCGTGGCGTCACTGGGCTCACACAAATTTCCTCCCACCCAGCATTCCCCCAGGTCTCCCGATAAAAATGGTACCTCACTTGCGTGGGTAGGCATAGTGGCTGCAACAGGAAACGGTCCAAATCGTACGGTGGAGAATTAAGTTTTCAATTTGAAAGCGTGTGATTCAAGGAAATTGTGACAGACAATTTCAAGTTTGCAGGAGATTGTGGATAAAAATCAACAATAGAATTCACCAGAAAGATATGACCATATACTTCCATGGTTTAACAATAATATCTAAATTTAGTAAGTTATTTATAGCTATAATGTACACCGTAACAGAGTTACTCAAAAGTCAAACATTTAAGCACGGCTAACTATTCCTCAAAGACACACACATACAGGTTGGATTTGGCACGAGGGCGAGTGATGGTTCAGTACATAAAATATTATTAACAAGATATTTCAAAAAATTAAATGCTCTGTCAATAAATAAATGCATAAAAACCGAACCAATGACTCGCAACTCGTGAGCTGTAAAGCCACGACAAGGCACCAACCGTTTTACAGGCCATTCACGCACCTTTCATACCTGATACAAACCAGACCATTGACACCATCCCGAAGGAACAGCAACACATTACAACAATCACAATAAGGGACAAGGTACACCCTACTTCAGAAAGAGATAAAAGACAAACATTACTGCACAGCCATCTAATCCGCAAGCACACATACATTCTGGTTGGATTTGGCACGAGGGTGAGTGATGATTCAGTACATACAATTGTATTCGCAAGTAATTTCAAAAAAATTAAATACACTGCGCATAATTGAAAGTATGATATACTGAACCACTGACTCACAGCTCGTGAGCTGTAAAGCCACGTCAAGGCACCAACCTCTTTACAGGCCATTCATACACCTTTCGTACGTGTGACACATACAAAACATTCACACCGCCAGCCGCAGACCCATCACATTTCAACACTCACACCAGCAGACAGCGCCATTCAAGGGCCCATCACTTTCACACGCCCACATTTCTGACATTGCAACAACACAAAATTATGGACTGCGTGGAGTGTCACTCAACTAGCAGTGTGTGTAGTGACCAACAGAAAGTAACTACTCACACACCGCCAGCCGAGCGCCAGTCCACCGACACCACCATCCAAGCACCAGACCATGCACACCGCCAGCCAAACACCACTCAGCGCACACCGACAGCCAAGTACCACTCCACACACACCACCAGCCAAGCACCACTCCACGCACACCGCAAGCCAAGCCCCACTCCACACACACCACCAGCCAAGCACCACTCCATGCACAGACAGCCAAGTACCACTCCACGCACACCACCAGCCAAGCGCCACCCCACACACACCACCAGCCAAGCGCCACTCCACGCACACCATCCAGCCAAGCGCCAATCCACACACACCGCCAGCCAAGCACCACTCTGTGCACGGACAGCCAAGAACCACTCCACGCACACCATCCAAAAAAGCGCCACTCCACGCACACCGCAAGCCAAGCACCACTCCACATACACCGCCAGCCAAGCACCACTCCATGCACAGACAGCCAAGTACCACTCCACGCACACCACCAGCCAAGCGCCACTCCACACACACCACCAGCCAAGCGCCACTCCACACACACCGCCAGCCAAGCGCCACTCCGTGCACAGACAGCCAAGTACCTCTCCACGCACACCATCCAGCCAAGCGCCACTCCACACACACCGCCAGCCAAGCTCCAGCCCAGGCACACCAACAGCCAAGCACCAATCCCAACACACCACCAGGCAAGCACAAGACCACGCACACCGCCAACCAAACAACAGACAACGCACATCGCCAGCCAGGCACCAAGTCCACAGACACCGCCAGCCAAGCACCAGTCCACAGACACCGCCAGCCAAGCGCCAAACCATGCACACCGTCAGACAATGGACACTACACGCAAACCAACATCATACTTTAGTTTTTTTAAAACACAAATAAAAAACAGAAACAAATTGCAAATTGATACAAATCTACTAACACAACAACTAAATCTAAATACACTACACAAATGACAACTTTGAAACGGAACAATCAGTTTTAAAGAATAGAGACCAGCCTATTCACTTTACCACTCATGGATGCTCCCAAAACTTCTTTTGTGTGTGATACATTCTAAAACAAGCAGGCACACACAGCCCAGGGTTAGAAGGACAGTCGGGGCAGTACATACGAACCTCCTTCCGCAAACCTCTTCGCCAACAGACTCTGCATCTCCGACTGGGAAAGTCTTTTGAGGTTGTAGGAGGAATTTGATCAGGAAAGTGGCGATCTTTCAATCTGGCAACATCCTCCACCACTCCAACTCTAGGAACACTTGCCTGTTCCACTAAAACAAGGCTGCCTACTACAGACTCCTGAAACTTCACAAAAGTCATCTTTGACTGAGGACAAGATTGCTGGAACACAACAAAAGCATTAAAGGTTGCCAAGTGGAAAAGATGGATAGCCAACTTCTTGTACCAAATGTAAGACTTACGAAGAGCAGCATATGGTTCCAACCTCTGATCTACTCTGTAAACACCACCCATGTGCCTATTATAGTCCATAAACGATTTAGAAAAGGGGGTGGTGATGAACAGAGTGTCTGAGTTAAACAGACCACTCTTACCCAGTCCAAAGATCAGGGCTTGATCCATCACCGTTATTTATCTCACTGCCCCATCCCAGCTCAGAACCTGGCTATATGCAAATCAGTCTGTCCCTGGCCCAGTGCATCATGGGAACAGGGCAGACTAAACTACCAAGCCAATTCTTCACCAGAAAGGAGACAAGCTACCGGGGACCGGTTTCTGGCATTTCAGCCTTCTTCGGCCCGGCTTGCTTGAATCCTGATGGAGCAGTGAGAAAGGGACTCATGTCTGAGTATACCCTGCCACACCTATAGTGGCCGAAAACGATTTAGAAAAGGGGGTGGTGATGAACAGAGTGTCTGAGTTAAACAGACCACTCTTACCCAGTCCAAAGATCAGGGCTTGATCCATCACCGTTATTTATCTCACTGCCCCATCCCAGCTCAGAACCTGGCTATATGCAAATCAGTCTGTCCCTGGCCCAGTGCATCATGGGAACAGGGCAGACTAAACTACCAAGCCAATTCTTCACCAGAAAGGAGACAAGCTACCGGGGACCGGTTTCTGGCATTTCAGCCTTCTTCGGCCCGGCTTGCTTGAATCTTGATGGAGCAGTGAGAAAGGGACTCATGTCTGAGTATACCCTGCCACACCTATAGTGGCCAAAAACGATTTAGAAAAGGGGGTGGTGATGAACAGAGTGTCTGAGTTAAACAGACCACTCTTACCCAGTCCAAAGATCAGGGCTTGATCCATCACCGTTATTTATCTCACTGCCCCATCCCAGCTCAGAACCTGGCTATATGCAAATCAGTCTGTCCCTGGCCCAGTGCATCATGGGAACAGGGCAGACTAAACTACCAAGCCAATTCTTCACCAGAAAGGAGACAAGCTACCGGGGACCGGTTTCTGGCATTTCAGCCTTCTTCGGCCCGGCTTGCTTGAATCCTGATGGAGCAGTGAGAAAGGGACTCACGTCTGAGTATACCCTGCCACACCTATAGTGGCCAAAAACGATTTAGAAAAGGGGGTGGTGATGAACAGAGTGTCTGAGTTAAACAGACCACTCTTACCCAGTCCAAAGATCAGGGCTTGATCCATCACCGTTATTTATCTCACTGCCCCATCCCAGCTCAGAACCTGGCTATATGCAAATCAGTCTGTCCCTGGCCCAGTGCATCATGGGAACAGGGCAGACTAAACTACCAAGCCAATTCTTCACCAGAAAGGAGACAAGCTACCGGGGACCGGTTTCTGGCATTTCAGCCTTCTTCGGCCCGGCTTGCTTGAATCCTGATGGAGCTTGCTCATTGCACCATCAGGATTCAAGCAAACCGGGCCGAAGACGGCTGTAATGCCAGAAACCGGTCCCCGGGAGCTTGTTTCCTTCCCAGTGTAAGAATTGGCTTTTGTAGTTTGGTTTGCCCTGTTCCCATCATGCACTGGGACAGGAACAGACTAATTTGCATACAGCCAGGTTCTGAAACTGGGATGGTGCAGTGAGCTAAAAAACGGTGGTGGATCTAGCCCTGATCTCTTGACTGGGTGAGAGCTTTCTGCTTAATTCAGAGACTCTGTCCCTCACCACCCCTTGTTGTAAATATTTTTGTCCACCCCAAGCGTGGAAGGGTATTCTCAGATGTGAGACCCTTGCTCATTGCACCATCAGGATTCAAGCAAACCGGGCCGAAGACGGCTGTAATGCCAGAAACCGGTCCCCGGGAGCTTGTTTCCTTCCCAGTGTAAGAATTGGCTTTTGTAGTTTGGTTTGCCCTGTTCCCATCATGCACTGGGACAGGAACAGACTAATTTGCATACAGCCAGGTTCTGAAACTGGGATGGTGCAGTGAGCTAAAAAACGGTGTTGGATTTAGCCCTGATCTCTTGACTGGGTGAGAGCTTTCTGCTTAATTCAGAGACTTTGTCCCTCACCACCCCTTGTTGTAAATATTTTTGTCCACCCCAAGCGTGGAAGGGTATTCTCAGATGTGAGACCCTTGCTCATTGCACCATCAGGATTCAAGCAAACCGGGCCGAAGACGGCTGTAATGCCAGAAACCGGTCCCCGGGAGCTTGTTTCCTTCCCAGTGTAAGAATTGGCTTTTGTAGTTTGGTTTGCCCTGTTCCCATCATGCACTGGGACAGGAACAGACTAATTTGCATACAGCCAGGTTCTGAAACTGGGATGGTGCAGTGAGCTAAAAAACGGTGTTGGATCTAGCCCTGATCTCTTGACTGGGTGAGAGCTTTCTGCTTAATTCAGAGACTCTGTCCCTCACCACCCCTTGTTGTAAATATTTTTGTCCACCCCAAGCGTGGAAGGGTATTCTCAGATGTGAGACCCTTGCTCATTGCACCATCAGGATTCAAGCAAACCGGGCCGAAGACGGCTGTAATGCCAGAAACCGGTCCCCGGGAGCTTGTTTCCTTCCCAGTGTAAGAATTGGCTTTTGTAGTTTGGTTTGCCCTGTTCCCATCATGCACTGGGACAGGAACAGACTAATTTGCATACAGCCAGGTTCTGAAACTGGGATGGTGCAGTGAGCTAAAAAACGGTGTTGGATCTAGCCCTGATCTCTTGACTGGGTGAGAGCTTTCTGCTTAATTCAGAGACTCTGTCCCTCACCACCCCTTGTTGTAAATATTTTTGTCCACCCCAAGCGTGGAAGGGTATTCTCAGATGTGAGACCCTTGCTCATTGCACCATCAGGATTCAAGCAAACCGGGCCGAAGACGGCTGTAATGCCAGAAACCGGTCCCCGGGAGCTTGTTTCCTTCCCAGTGTAAGAATTGGCTTTTGTAGTTTGGTTTGCCCTGTTCCCATCATGCACTGGGACAGGAACAGACTAATTTGCATACAGCCAGGTTCTGAAACTGGGATGGTGCAGTGAGCTAAAAAACGGTGTTGGATCTAGCCCTGATCTCTTGACTGGGTGAGAGCTTTCTGCTTAATTCAGAGACTCTGTCCCTCACCACCCCTTGTTGTAAATATTATAGTCCATAATGCACACAGGTTTGTGCACTTCTGCAACCTGACCCCAAATAGTCAACGCTTCAGTGCTTTCATCATGTATGGAAGTCAACATGTAGACATCTCTCCTGTCTGAAAACTTCACAGCTAAAAGCTCCTCACAACGCAATGCACTGCACTGTCCCCGAGCAAGCTTTTTACAAACAAGTTCTTTTGGAAAACCTTTATGGTTACAGCGGATTGTGCCACAAGCAACAGTGTCCACTTTGGCCAATTCCCTGAACAACCGCACACCAGTGTAGAAGTTATCTACATATAAATGATGGCCTTTGTTAAAAAATCCTCTACCAAGTTCCCACACAATTTTCTCAGTCACTCCAAAAGTGGACGGACAACCAGGGGGGTTAATCCTGGATTCCTTACCGGTGTACACCCTGAAATTAGAGACATATCCAGTCTCACTGTCACACAGCATATAAAGCTTACTTCCATAGCGTGCCCTCTTACTAGGAATGTATTGCCTAAATACCAAGCGGCCCTTGAACAACACCAAAGACTCATCCACTGCAATTTCTCTCCCAGGATAAAAGATCTCAGAAAATCGATCAACAAAATGATCAAGGACAGGCCGAATCTTGAAAAGACGGTCACAATCAGGGTGATCTCATGGCAAAGCATCACCATTGTCAACAAAATGCATCATCCGAAGCAGAAGCAAATACCTATCACGACTCATGACTGCCGGAAATATAGCTGTTGCCATCAAGGGACTAGTAGACCAATATGAAGCCAATGATGGTTTCCTAAGCAAGCCCATCAAAAAAGTTAAACCTAAAAACATTTTCATCTCCTCCAAATTTGTGGGAGTCCACCGGTTAGCTCGAGCATGGGGCTTAAGGATGGCACTGTTCTCCCTCAAAAACTGTTCTGCATACAAATTAGTCTGCTCTACGATCTCTGCCAAAAACACATCATCCATGAACAACTTGAAAAAATCAATTGGCAAAAAGTTTTCAGTGTTCACCCTACACCCTGGAACACCAGTAAATTCAGGCAATGCCGGCTGCACCATGCCTGGGGCAACCCAGAGGTCAGAACTTTCATCGACAAGTCTCCCAGCCTCAGGCTGCCGCCCAGCTGCCTCTTGTCGTCCCACTACACCAACTGGAAGTCTAGGCGCGCCAGGCTGCCGCCCAGCTGCCTCCCGCCGCACTACACCAACGTGAAGTCTAGCAGCCCCACGCTGCACCACAGATGCCTCTTGCCGCACTATCGGCACATCAATGTCCTCCTCTACCACAGGCACTTCATCCACACCAAAAATAGCTTCATCAGCACTCAGGGTATCTTCATCATCAGACGATGCCATGCGCAGAGAAAACTCACTACCAGAATCTTCACCTCCCATCTCTGCCTCAGAATCAGAGTCACTCTCAGCACCATGGTCAGAGGAAGAATCAAAAAGCATTCCAACAACTTGCTGAGCAGTAATCCGGCGGCTAGCCATTATCCTTACAAATAAAGGAGTCTGCACAAACAACTCAACAACCCCAACACTGTGCAAAGTAAGTTAAAAAATGGAAGCCTTTATCACAAATATCTATATTTAGAAAAAATATACAATTCACTTACAAGAGACAACTACACTCACCAGCACCTACTCTACAAAGACACAGCAAAGAGGCAACGATATCCCACTAGAAAGAAGAAAAAAAAACCTTACATCTACAGAAGGACACATCAAAAACAAATGCAAAACATGTTTTACAATCACAACAAAAAGAAACCAAACATACTCGTATTACTACATACTTTGCAAAAAAAAACAATTAAATTACAATTGAACAAAAAAGAGGTCTCTTACCAAACACATGCAACTACAGAAACAGCAGAACAACAGAACCACCAGTAACGGAACCGCACACTGCAACAATCTAAAGAGAAAAAAAAACAATACACATTAGAAGAAACAAAAACAACACACATTACAACAGGCTATGTCACAGGGTATGTCACAAATGGGGTGTCTGTCCCCAAGGGGGGAAGATTATAAATCATTATAAACGTGGGCCCCCTGGAAGCAACCCTACGGAGGGCAGATAGGCCAAATAAAGACACGGCAGATCATACTTTTGAAAACAAATGGGCTCAAGGAAGCAAGCCAAGGGGTCGCTCCCTATAATAAAAAAAACCCTGGAGTCTAGTGAGCTTTTCTATCCCCCCCCTAGGTCTAGAAACGGTAAAAAAATACAGCCGATCTGCCCCCAGGGGGGCAGAACAGTTTACAATATTTATAATGCCCCCTGGAAGCGACCCTTGCCCAAGGGGTCGCTTCCTTTATAAATATAATCCAATCCCTGGTGTCTAGTGGGCTTTTCCGCCCCCCCCTGGGTCCAGATGCGGCCCAAAAAACGGCCAATCTGCCCCCAGGGGGGGCAGAAAAGTCTATAAAAAAATTAGGGCCACTAGGAAGCGACCCTTCGCCAAGGGGTCGCTTCCTTTTCAAATCCAAACAAATCCCTGGTGACTAGTGGGCTTTTCTGCCCCCCCCGGGTGCAGATCGGCCAAAAAAACGGCCGATCTGCCCCGGGGGGGCAGAAAAGTCTGAAAACTATTACATCCCCCTAAGGAAGCGACCCTTGCCCAAGGGGTCGCTTCCTTTATAAATATAAATCAATCCCTGGTGTCTAGTGGGCTTTTCTGCCCCCCCTGGGTCCAGATGCGGCCCAAAAAACGGCCGATCTTCCCCCAGGGGGGGCAGAAAAGTCTAAAAAAAAATAAGGGCCACGAGGAAGCGACCCTTCCCCAAGGGGTCGCTTCCTTTATACATTAAATGCATTCCCTGGTGTCTAGTGGGCTTTTCTGCCCCCCCTGGGTGCAGATCGGCCAAAAAAAACGGCCGATCTGCCCCAGGGGGGGGGGGGCAGAAAAGTCTGAAAAATATTTTGGCCCAAAAAGGAAGCGACCCTTGCCCAAGGGGTCGCTTCCTACACACAATTGCGGCAAAACAAACAGTCCCTGGTGTCTAGTGGGGCATTCCTGGTGCACGATCGTGATGCTGTGCGCGATCGTGCACCAGGAATGCCCTGCATTGGGACATCAGGGGAGAGGAAACACAGTTTCCTTCCCCCCGATGCCTCAAGGCACCGAAAACAGGCCCCCCCGCTCCACCGGAGCACCAAACACTGACCTGACTGCTGGACGCGCTGGAAACAAATGGCTTCCAGCGCGCCCAGCGCTTCCTGATGACGTCGGCGCGCGCTGTGCGCGCTGACGTCACCAGGAAGCGTGGGGGGGCCAGGGGGTGGCAGCGGAAAGTCTTCCGCTGCCCACCCCTGCTGACATTACCAGGATCGATGCCCCAGGGGGGGAGCGCCAGCGCTCCCCCCTAGGGCTGTACTGATGACGGAGCGGTTCCGTCATCAGCACAGCCCAACCGATGCTGATGACGGAACCGCTCCGTCATCAGCATCGAAGGGGTTAAACTGAACGTTGTTATGATAGCAGGTGTCGGAGTGCCTTTAAAACTCATGCCAAATTATTCGCATCTTGATTACAAGAGCCATGCAATCGCAGGTGTCCACAAAGTAAGGAGTGATCTGGTGCTATTGAGCAATCCTCGCCATTCTGACAAACTTCTTTTCCCTCCCTCAAGCACCTATATATAAATGGTAATAACCAACCTTCATGGAGATAAGCGCTCCCTAAAAATCCATTCTGCCTATAGCATAGTAATTCATACAAACCTCAAACTTAAACAGGCTAAAAAGTAACGTTATGATACCGTGGATAAGCCACACAGCTGAATCGGATTCCCATTGAGTGACCACTTCTAACCATTCTCACAGCGCGCCTTGTGCTCTGATTTGACAGTGAGAGAGTGATCGCACCATAGTTTGTACTGCTAATCATTCTCAGCATACGCTACGAATACGCTTCAAGGTTACGCGTCGCATCAAAGCTTATGTATGATGTCACGTATTGGGTCCCGTACGCGAAAGACGCAAATATTTGTAATTGTTTAAAAACATATATATATGTATTTAATGAACATACTCATAGAATACATTATGTGGATACGTATGAAAATAGTTTTTTTAAACTTTCAACATTCATATATTACTTTTAAAAGCAATTACACAAATCGCGCTGGAGCGTCATACGAACCCACATCGTAAGCGGACGCAAAGCCATGAGACTTTAAACTAAGAGATTTCATTGGTTCATAACACTTCCTATTCCAACTGTTGAAAGTTCTGTCCCATTTTAATCATTGTACTTTCACTTTCTAAGAAGAAGCATCTCTTCTGAGAATATTGTCAAATAGAAGGAAAATTACCATAATAGCCACACAGACACAGAGATAAGAATATGAGGATTAAATGTCCCATTGCTAGACTCGCTGCAACTCCAGTGCCCGCCTATGTTCCCAGAATGCAGTGGCCGCACGCTCTGGTAAACTAGAGCACGTCGCAACACGAATGTTTAAGGAGCTACAAAGAGACCCCATCCCCCGGGACTCAAAAAATAACATTTGGGACCGTGTGGGGAACCCCAATACCCCCCACGGTCCCAGCCAGCTCCCCGCGTTGTTCGAAAGCCGGCATTGCTTTGTCAGAGAGACCAGTATATATGCTCCTCTCTCTAACAAAAAGCAACCTGCTTTCCTACTTAAAAAAGACAGCATATTAACTTGCTATCTCTTTCAAATAGGAAAGCGGATTGCTGTACTAAAGTGGGAGCCGCGACGCTCCCGCCCTACCATAGCAAACAGCAGAGTCCCGGGGGTAGGCACCCCGGGACACTGCAGCAGCTGGCCCTGGGAGGTGTCGGACCCCAGGGCCATCAAGAGCTCCAGGAGGGAGGCCGCGCGGCCCCCTCCCAACATTAAAAAACCCCGAAAGATGGTGGTCCCCACAGCTGGGGCGTCCGTGCCCTCATGGACCCCCCAATGTTAAATATTACTGCCCCAGGAAGGTGGCAGTCCCCGGAGCATGTGGGGGTGGGCCGTGAACCCCCCGCATACTTCAAAATGAAACCCCGGGGGTGGTGTTCCCCGGGGCTCGGGGGACCTTTCAACACTCCATTATAGAAAAAAACTTGCCCCCGAGATTTGCCCCCCCACCCGGAGCTAATCAAGAATAAAACGGACTTCTAGTTTTTTTTTAACTTTCCCACCGCATACGAGTACGATACACGTAACCTGCGGTTTAAATTTTTTTGGGGGGGGGGCCTAAAGATCCATGTGCGACCCCCTCAGCAGGCCTAGAGGGTCAACATTTTCTACCCTGCCCCCTTTCCTTATTTTTCAACTTTCTTTTACTGTTTTCTTGTGACTCACTGCTACTGAGGCACAAGATGGCCGCCAACACTTCCTGGTTTTGAGAGTTGACAGCCAATCAGCATACAGCTTGCGCTCGTAAGTGAACGGATCTCCGTCCGCGTATAGAACTCTGTCTCTAGATATCGCTAAGATTTTACTTGTAATTTTCTCAGAAACTATTGAACGGATTTACTCCATTTAACAAAAAGCACAATCTGCGAACCGAACTCTACCTCTCTGCCAAATTTGGTGTAATTCCGTTCAGCCGTTCGGGCTGTAGGCCTGGCTAAAGGCCCCTATGGAAAATTGCATTGGGAAAACACGTTTTGGGACCCCCCTTTTTTTCTCGGCCCCCACTTGACCAATCGCCCCCAAACTTTCAGGGACGGAGCGGAACCGAGCAGGCCATTTTCTTAGAGAAATTCGCGAAGATTCGTCCTCCGGCGCCAAAGTTATTCCAAATAGAATGTTGTGGATTTCCTATGGAAAGTAGGTACTACTATAACTACCTACTGGCGACCGCCGGTGGGTAATATACATACACACACACATATATATATATATATATATATATATATATATATATATATATATATATATATATATATATATATATATATATATATATATATATATATATATATATATATATATATATATATGTACCATAAACTTGCTCAGATTTAAGGTCGCACTCCGTTGCAGTGATAAAACAACCATTTATTTAAAGGTATGCCGCTTCTCCCCAGTGTCCGTGATTTTCAGGCCTTACGCGTTTCGAAGGTATCGTCCTTCTCTTCAGAGGCCACCCATGCAGCCAGCCGTTTTCTCGACACTGCACACCCTGCTGCCTAATTAAAACTGCTCTGATGAGCCCTCAATGTGCTCGTCATTTCACTTTTTTTTCTGAACTGCAGTTTGGGTAATGTAGTTCCTGTCGTTTTCCATCCCTCCATTGGGTTGCTGGCTGCACGAACTTTTCCAGTAAATTGTTTTTTACCCTCCAATGGGTCTTAGGAGAGATTGTGCATACCGCTGTTATAACTGTATCTGCAGCGCCATTATCGAAGGGGTTCAGTTACCCCCCGCCGGGTCCTCATTACTTTTAAGGCTGGTGCGTGTCCTCCACGGCCGAAGCCGCCGTGATTAAATGTACCATAAACTTGCTCAGATTTAAGGTCGCACTCCGTTGCAGTGATAAAACAACCATTTATTTAAAGGTATGCCGCTTCTCCCCAGTGTCCGTGATTTTCAGGCCTTACGCGTTTCGAAGGTATCGTCCTTCTCTTCAGAGGCCACCCATGCAGCCAGCCGTTTTCTCGACACTGCACACCCTGCTGCCTAATTAAAACTGCTCTGATGAGCCCTCAATGTGCTCGTCATTTCACTTTTTTTTCTGAACTGCAGTTTGGGTAATGTAGTTCCTGTCGTTTTCCATCCCTCCATTGGGTTGCTGGCTGCACGAACTTTTCCAGTAAATTGTTTTTTACCCTCCAATGGGTCTTAGGAGAGATTGTGCATACCGCTGTTATAACTGTATCTGCAGCGCCATTATCGAAGGGGTTCAGTTACCCCCCGCCGGGTCCTCATTACTTTTAAGGCTGGTGCGTGTCCTCCACGGCCGAAGCCGCCGTGATTAAATGTACCATAAACTTGCTCAGATTTAAGGTCGCACTCCGTTGCAGTGATAAAACAACCATTTATTTAAAGGTATGCCGCTTCTCCCCAGTGTCCGTGATTTTCAGGCCTTACGCGTTTCGAAGGTATCGTCCTTCTCTTCAGAGGCCACCCATGCAGCCAGCCGTTTTCTCGACACTGCACACCCTGCTGCCTAATTAAAACTGCTCTGATGAGCCCTTAATGTGCTCGTCATTTCACTTTTTTTTCTGAACTGCAGTTTGGGTAATGTAGTTCCTGTCGTTTTCCATCCCTCCATTGGGTTGCTGGCTGCACGAACTTTTCCAGTAAATTGTTTTTTACCCTCCAATGGGTCTTAGGAGAGATTGTGCATACCGCTGTTATAACTGTATCTGCAGCGCCATTATCGAAGGGGTTCAGTTACCCCCCGCCGGGTCCTCATTACTTTTAAGGCTGGTGCGTGTCCTCCACGGCCGAAGCCGCCGTGATTAAATGTACCATAAACTTGCTCAGATTTAAGGTCGCACTCCGTTGCAGTGATAAAACAACCATTTATTTAAAGGTATGCCGCTTCTCCCCAGTGTCCGTGATTTTTAGGCCTTACGCGTTTCGAAGGTATCGTCCTTCTCTTCAGAGGGCACCCATGCAGCCAGCCGTTTTCTCGACACTGCACACCCTGCTGCCTAATTAAAACTGCTCTGATGAGCCCTCAATGTGCTCGTCATTTCACTTTTTTTTCTGAACTGCAGTTTGGGTAATGTAGTTCCTGTCGTTTTCCATCCCTCCATTGGGTTGCTGGCTGCACGAACTTTTCCAGTAAATTGTTTTTTACCCTCCAATGGGTCTTAGGAGAGATTGTGCATACCGCTGTTATAACTGTATCTGCAGCGCCATTATCGAAGGGGTTCAGTTACCCCCCGCCGGGTCCTCATTACTTTTAAGGCTGGTGCGTGTCCTCCACGGCCGAAGCCGCCGTGATTAAATGTACCATAAACTTGCTCAGATTTAAGGTCGCACTCCGTTGCAGTGATAAAACAACCATTTATTTAAAGGTATGCCGCTTCTCCCCAGTGTCCGTGATTTTCAGGCCTTACGCGTTTCGAAAGTATCGTCCTTCTCTTCAGAGGCCACCCATGCAGCCAGCCGTTTTCTCGACACTGCACACCAGTAAATTATGGAGGTGATCATCATTTTGATGGTCTCAATGCAGCCTTCATCTGAGGAATTTAGGGTCCCAGCTCTCTAATAGAGCTTCAACCTTCCTCAGTGTTTGAGATTCATTATGATTAAGAGATTCAAGGATATCCAAGTTCAATTCCAGTCCCAAGTATTTAACAAACTTTGGTTGCCAGGAAAGACCTGTGGGTTAGAAGAGGGTACTGGAGCAAAGATTATTCAGAGCAAGGATTTTAGTCTTGTCTTTGTTAAGTTTGTAGTTCGAGACATGGGCATATTCTTCTGTGGTCTGGAGCAAGGGAGGGATAGACTGGGTGGCGTTTTCTGTAATAATTAGGATATCATGAGCGTAAGCCACGACTTTCACTTCAGCACTATTGAAGGAGATACCATGGATGTGGGGGTTATTTCTGATTTTTTGCAGTAGAGGTTCTAGGCTCACAATGAATAGTGACGGCGAAAGGGGGCAGCCTTGTCTTGTACCTCTTTCTAATTTAAGTGATGGTGAAAGTAGACCTCCAGATCTAATTTTAGCTGACAGACCGCTATAGAGAGCCATGATCGTCTTGATGAAGGTTCCCTTAAGTTGAATTTCTGAAAAGATTCACTTAGCAAAGTCCAAGAAACCCTATGGAATGCTTTTTCAGCATCAAGAGTAATTGCAACTGTTTTCGTGGAGGCTGTCTTGACCTTTTCAATAACGTGGCAAAGGAGACAAGTGTTTTCATTGGATAGTCTATGTTTCATGAAACCCACTTGTGAGTGACCAATCAGCCGGGGGAGAAGAGGTTCCAGCATCTTGGTGAGTATATTGGTGTAAATCTTTGCCTCTAGGTAAATTAGAGAAATTGGCCTATAATGTTTAACCTACTTCAGGTCTTTCCCCTCTTTGGGGATTACGATAATAGTGGCTTCACTAGTGTACCGGATAGAGTACCGGAGTCAGCAAAGTATTTGAAGAGGGTTAAAAGGGTCAGGTTAAGTATATGAGCAAAGGTTTTGAAAAAGGTAGTTGTGTATACATCTGGACCAAGGGCTTTATGTGATTTTTTTATTGGTCGGAGATGGTCGGGAGAGGAATGTCTCTGAGATAATCTATGCAGGAGGATGCCGTGATCATCTGGCTATAGAGATTGGTAGAACTATTTAAGAGTTTCTAGTATTTTCTGTGGTCTAGTGGGTGATGTTATCTTTGTCAGTAAGGGAGTCGATTCCCTTGTTATCCTGCTTATGTTTTAAATAGGAGGCTAGGGTTTTCACTGTCTTGTTTGCATCTCATAGTTTAAACTTTTCTATTTGTTGACCCATACTCCTGCTTTTTTGCTTAGGATTCTATTGTATTCATAATTCTTTTTGGTGACGTTTAAGAGGGTTTGGGGGTTCAAATTAGATATGTGGTCTGTCTCCAATGATTTAATGTATTTTTCTAGGTTCAGAAGTTTTTCATTATGTTCTTTATTAATTTTGGATTGGATGTTAATGAGGGTCCTTCGTACCGTAGCTTTCAGAGCCTCCCAGTGGTTGGAAGGGGAGGTACCTTAGATTAAAATGTCTTTCAGGTAGTTTAGAATAGTTGTTTCAATCCCCTCCTTTGAGGACCTATTGTAGCGATATCGACACCTATCCCTTATTCACTCTTGGTTGATTCACCTTATCTTACTTGGGGTAGTTACATTAGTACCAGTGAAGGAAAGAGATATGGCCGAGTGGTCTGAAATTTGTCTAGTTAATGTGTCAGTTTGATCGATTAGCTGAATATGTGGTTTGGATATCAATGGGTAGTCTATTCAGGAACAAGACATATGGGGGTTAGAGAAGTAGGTGTAGTCCATGGTGTCTGTGTGTTGAAGTCTCCAGGCATCATAAAGACCGACTCTGGTGCATAGCTTGTGTAATGATTTGTCTGCCCTAGATGGTTGAAGGGAGGACCTGGGCTGTCTGTCAATTGTAATATCCATGGGGAGGTTGAAGTCGCCACCCAGAATAATAAGGACACTGATCAATCAATCAGTCATACCATTTGTAAAGCGCACTACGTAGACGTGAGGGTCTCAAGGCGCTGGGGGTGGGGAATGCTGCTACTGCTCGAAAAGCCAGGTCTTGAGGAGTCTTCTGAAGGTTAGCAGGTCTTGGGTCTGCCGTAGGTGGGTGTGGAGGAAGTTCCTGGTCTTTGTGGCGAAGTGGAATAATGATCTGCTGCTGGAGGTCGCTCTTTGGATACGGGGGAGGGCAAGGTCAGCAGAGCGGAGCTGGCGGGTAGGGGTGTGGAAGCTGAGTCGTCTGTTGAGGTACACTGGTCCGGTGTTGTGAAGTGCCTTGTGTGCATGGGTGAGGAGCTTGAAGGTTATCCTCTTGTTGATGGGGACCCAGTGCAGGTCTATCAGGTGGGGTGTGATGAGGCTGCGGCGAGGGATGTCGAGGATCAGGTGTGCAGAGGCGTATTGGATGCGGTGTAGCTGTATCAGGAGTTTGGCAGAGGCTCCTGCGTAGAGGGCATTTCCGTCATCTAATCTGCTGCTGACGAGGGCCTGGGTGACGGTTCTTCTCGTTTCGGTGGGTATCCACTTGTAGATCCTGCGGAGCATTCGGAGGGTGTTGAAGCAGGAGGAAGAGACGGTGTTGACCTACTTGGTCATGGATAGGGTGGAGTCGAGGATGACCCCTAGGTTGCATGCATGGTCGGTGGGTGTTGGGGCTTCTCCCAGTGCTGTCGGCCACCAGGAGTCGTCCCAGGCCGAAGGGGTGGATCCTAGGATGAGGACCTCCATCCGAGTTCAGCTTCAGTTGGCTGTTCCTCATCCATTCAGCGACGGCTTTCATTCCTTCATGGAGGTTGGTTTTGGCGGTGTGGGGTTCTTTGGTGAGGGAGAGGATCAGCTGAGTGTCATCGGCATAGGAGATGACGTTGAGGTCGTGCAGTCGGGCGACGTGGGCGAGAGGTGCTATTTAGATGTTGAACAGCGTTGGGCTGAGGGAGGAGCCCTGGGGTACGCCGCAGATGATCTTGGTGGCTTCGGAGCGGAAGTGGGGAAGGCGGATGCTCTGTGTTCTGCCGGAGAGGAAGGAGGTGGTCCAGTCCAGGGCATTCTCTTGGATCCAGGCGTCGTGGAGGCGTGTTCATAGTGGGTGGTGGCAGACCATGTCAAAGGCGGCTGACAGGTCCAGAAGGATAAGGGCCGCTGTTTCTCCGTTGTCTAGCAGGGTCCTGATGTCATCGGTGGCGGCGATGAGGGCAGTTTTGGTGCTGTGGTTGCTGTGGAACCCGGACTGGAAAGGGTCCAGGATGCTGTTCTCCTCGAGGTAGCGGGTCAGTTGTTTGTGGATGGTCTTCTAAATGACCTTCACCGGGAAGGGAGCAGGGAGATGGGCCGGAAGTTCTTGAGTTCTTTGGGGTCCGCCTTGGGTTTCTTGAGTAAGGCGTTGATCTCGGAGTGCTTCCAGCTCTCTGGGAAGGTTGCTGTCTCAAAGGAGATGTAGATGACTTTCCGGAGATAGGGTGCAATGGCTGTGCTGGCTTTGTTGAAGATATGGTGTGGCATGGGTCTGACGGAGATCCGGAGTGAATGGTGCTCATGATCATGATGGTGTCATCATCGTTAATATTTGTCCAGGAGAGCAGGCAGTTGGTGCGGATGGTGTTCGTGGGGCGGGGGTCTCGGTGGTTGTCGGGGCGGTCGTGGCGTTGAAGCTGTCGTGGATGTTTGCGATCTTGAGGTGAAAGAAGGTGGCCAGCGAGTCGCACAGGTCTTGCGAAGGTGAGACACCGTTGGTGTTTGAGCTGGGAATGGAGAGTTCCTTCACGATGTTGAAGAGCTCTTTGCTGTTGTGTGCATTGTTGTCTAGGCGGTCTTTTAAGGATGTCCTTTTGACGGATCTGATGAGGTGATGGTGTCTGCGGGGAGTGTTCTTGTGGGCTGCGATGATGCCCAGTGTTCGTTCACTGAGCCGGTTCTTCTCCAGTTTTTGGCAGGTTTGCTTGGAAGCCTGGAGGTCTACAGTGAACCAGCTGGCTTTCTTGCAGGTGTGACTGATGGAGGGCTTCTTGAACATGGCGAGGGTGTTGGCCCCATCGTTGATCCACTGGTTGAGGTTGCGGGCAGCGGTGTCGGGTCGGCGGGTGGGCTCCGGGCGAGGGTGGTGGTTAGCTGGTCTTTGGTGACTTTACTCCAGCAGCGGCGAGGCATCTGTTGGGTGCAGTGGTGCGCGTTGGGCTTCTTGAAGGTGAAGTGAATGCAGCGATGGTCGGTCCAGTGGAGTTCGGTGGTGTGGTTGAAGGAGACGTGGGGGCTTGCGGAGAAGATGGGGTCAAGAGTGTGACCGGCAGAGTGGGTGGGTGTTGTGTTGAGTTGTCTGAGTGCAAGGTTGGCTAGGTTGTCGATCAGGGTGGTGGAGTCGGTGTCATTGCTGTTTTCGAGGTGGTAGTTCAGGTCACCGAGGAGGATGTAGTCGGTGGAGGCGAGGGCGTGTGTGCTGACGAAGTGGGCGATGGACTCACTGAACTGTGGTCGGGGTCCAAGGGCCTGTAGAGGAGGGTTCCTCTGAGGGTGGTGTTCGGGTCGGTGTGGATCTGGAAGTGCATGTGCTCGGCGGTGCTGAGGCTGTCACCAGTGTTGGTCTAGACTCTGAAGGTGTTCCAGTGGACGATGGCGATTCCGCCTCCTACTCCGCTGGTGCGGTCCCTGTGGGTGATCTTGTAGCCTTCCAGGACGGCTATGGCGATGTCAGGTGCAGAGGCGGGGTTCAGCCAGGTCTCCGTCAGGAAGGCGATTCTGGGGAGGTTGAGTCGAGTAGGTCCCAGAGTTCAACGGCGTGTTTGTGGGCAGAGTGGGTGTTGAGGAGGATGCATCTGAGGTAGTTGGGTTTTTTCCTGGTTGGCGGCTTGGAGGGCGGATGCTGGTGAAGCTGCAGTTCCGGCAGGTGAAAGGTCCGTGGGTGTGCTTCGGGCGGCCAGGGCGCAGGTGTGTGATCATCCGGTGTTTAGTACGTGGAGGGTGCTGGCATCGTAGTGGTGTCGGGCGCCGTGGCGGTTGCGGGGGCCAGGGGTTCTGGTGCTGGGCATGGTCCAGGCACAGATGGGCACAGAAGGGCTTGCCTTAAGCGCCAGCGATGCGCCCGTTGCATGCTCCATCCATATAAGGGGAGTTGGGAGGGAGGAGCAGCTGGGAAGCAGGAGCGGGGTGGCGAATGGGTGAGCAGGGACGCAGCGGCGGGAAGAGCGGGATAAGAGAAGGGTGACGGATGGTGGGGGACACAGAAGGCAAGCACAACACAGAAACAAGCGGGGGGAAAGAATGAAATAAGGCAATCAGCAACAAGACAAGTACAAAATAAATTAGGCAATCAGCAACAAGACAAGTACAGTCAAAGCAGTCCAAAGCAGTACAGCAGAGTGAGAAAGCACCAGTACAACCTGAGGCAGTACCGCGGTTTGGGGAGCGACCTGCCTGACAGGAATTTTGCTCAGGGGAATTGTTAGAGAAACCCAGATCTCAAGATCATCCGTAGTCCGGCCGTATACATTGAGTACATGGAAATGCCTTGAGCTTTTTGTGAAATTCGTTAGGACCCATCTTCCATTATTACCAATCACACATGATTCGGTTGACAGGCCTGAGTTCTTGCATATTAAAGTGGCCACCCCGCCTTTCTTACTTTCACTGGTCGAGTCAATTACGTCGGCAATCCAACTCTTTTTAAAGCTCACAAGCCCACCTTGGGCCATTTTTAGGTCTCGTAGCGAAAACAGCGCGTAAGCGCTGTGTCTCGCCAGAGATCTTTTTTTGCTGACTCTGCTTCCCAGGAGACAGCACCTGGCCGGGCGCATCTCGCAAAAGGCGATCGGCGCAGGCCACGCGCACGCGAACGCGCTCGCTGTGTCTGTCTCCTGGGAAGCGCATACATACACAGGCACACTTCCCCCTGCACGCATGCGCACACACAGACACACACACACACGAGCGCACATACACGTACGCACACATACAGAGACCCCCGTCGCGCGCACACACACACACACGCTCGCACACACAAGCGCACCGCCCCCCATCCCACTTACCGCCAGTCTGGTATTCTGTAGGCTCCGCGGGGCTCCGCCCGAGGGAGAGCCTCGCGTCACTGTGAATTATGTCCGCCTTCCAGCGCGTGGAAGATCCGGGGCCAATGGACTCCGAGAACGAGGCTGACGTCACAGCACCCCTCCCCGCCCCCTTCGCCGCCGTCGCCGCCGGACGACGCAGACTGCCATTTGAGCCGTGAAACCCCTTGTTACATGCATTAGCAAAAGTTCTCCCGCTTTGTTGCAAACTGCTTTGGGTGTTGCAACATTGTACAGCCTTCTTCCATCAACCTCACTTCAGGACACCAAGGGTTGTGGGGGGATTCACTGAAGGAACTCTTAAAACGCCACACACAGGCGCATAAAAGGGACCTCGGTTACTTTAGACAGGTCTCTACGCAGGTAGGACACTTCTTACCCCATGAGCCTCCATCATTCCTTATCCGCGATATCTAAAACCTACCTGCTGCAGCTACGTCCCTCTTCAAACCTACAGGTGGAGCGTTGCCTACATCGCATTACACGAGCTTACCTGCACATCCCCGGGGAAGTAAACCACATGGTGAGGGGTTGTTCCCCGTAGCAGCAGCAACTCGTTGGTCCTGTGGGGGTTAGAGCCCGGCACAGCCGGCAGTCTGATGGCGGGGAGCGTGCTTATAGTTCGGCACTGCAGCACCCGCACAGCACAGCAGAGCACTGCTCGCACTGGGCTTAAACGCAGGGCAAAGGTGCACCATCGGCCAAGGGGCGTGGCTTTACATTGCCACACCAAACGCCGACGGAACGCGCATTTGCACAGGTCCAGCCATAGCAAACACGCGCCAACGACTCTTTTCATTACTTCTGAAAGATCGATCCGCATCTGAGCCAATGACACAAAAAATGGACTGTAAGGCCAAACCCCTTTAGAATGAGAATGTTGAAAGAGACGAGGGACACGGGATATAGACATGTTAGTATCATGGAGTATGTGAAGTATAGTGTAAGCCACCGTACTCTCCCCCGATACATGGAAAGCAATTTGGTGGGGAGCTGGTCTGGATCTTGGAGGTACAGTAGGCGGTAAAGTAGTTCCCCCATTTATATAGCGAATGCACGCATTGCGGCGTTTTGCTGAAGTCGTTTGCTCATATCATGGAGCAGCATAAGTATTTTTTTTTCCAGTACCGCGTTCCAATTTCAGCTGAAATCGTGTTACGAAGTACTGATACGCGTGTGGATTTATTGCATGTTTGCCCCAGGGAAGGCGAGCTTTCATGCAAATGGCCAATTTGTATTAACAGAAGCAGACACTATGGTCGGTTGTTTTATAACTTTCCATCCTTTCATTCATTACCATATTTAAGAGAACTTCGAAATGCACGACTTCAGGATGTGTGCTGTACAAAAACTTATCATGTGTTTGATTAATGTATTATAGCAACCCCTGTCATCCAAAGGGTTTACATAACCACATCTTCTCACCTGTCCTGCTTACAACAATCGACCCCTCTCGCCAGGCCTGCTTCTAACCACCTTATCTTGCCTGCTCTGCTTATAATCGGCCCCTCTCCTCTGCCCTGCTTACATCCACCCCCCCTTCCCTGTTTACAACATCCGGCCCCTCTCCTCTGCTTCCAACCACCTCATCTCCCCTGCTTCCAACCACCTCATCTCCCCTGCTTCCAACCACCTCCTCTCCCCTGCCTTCAACAATGGACCTCTCTTCGCTACTCTGCTTACAACCACCACCTCTCACTTGCCCTGCTTACAAACGGCATCACTCAGGGGCACCACAACATCACTATACGCTACCAAAATGCTTATAAGTACAACAGTAACTTGCAATATTATTATAATTTAATATTATTGCCAACATTGCTTAATATTTTGCAACAGCTATCATCTTGCAAATCATCTTTATACACCAATACAGACTTTGCTAAAAAATGTAATGCAACACATTGTCATATACAATGGCAATAACTCAAACTTTAATGCTGCGAGACCTATTGCATTGCAAATGCTTGTTGTCTCTTGCAATAGGATTACGTCCGGTATCAATTTAAAGAGGTAGTTTTAAATTTTTTTCCTTTTGATTTGGTGGTTAAAACCCTTGACTTTAAAGGATATAATTTTTAAATTTCTGTAAAGTGGGGAGTTAGACATAATGAAGCGATGCACTCATGGCTATCTGAGTGCAAGGATAAGCTACAGGATAACGAGCACTTGAAAGTGGATGAAAACAGGGTAGAGAATATGGTGCAGTTCACAAGTAACCGGGAAATATATAAATCTGGATGCTGTATCAGCGGGGTGAATATGAACACATGTGTTAGCAATGTACCTACAGCTAAAGGAGGAAAAAATGAAAAAGAAAAAACATGGGAGAGGAAGGAACTCCAATACAAACACCCTCAACCCCCCTCCAATCCCACCCCACCCACCAGCCCCAAATGTTGTATAAGAGGGAGATGACAGCAGGTGAGAGCCGCAAGTGATGGCAATAATAAACAGCAAACGAGTATTCAGCTTGTGGAATCATGCGAATACAGATGTACGTTGTTACGACGAGTGGTATTACCACGTGTACCGTTACAAAGCGTATTTTACAACGCAAGTCGTTACCACGACTTGCGCTGTAGGGGTGCGGACTTAGGAATAGTTTAATTTACTATTCCAACACCAGCCTACGTACAGTAGGGAAGGTGTTGGAATAGTAAATCTACTATTCCTTGTCCTTTAGCGCCCTTCAGCGCAAGTCGTGGTTACGACTTGCGTTCTAAAATACGCGTTGTAACGGTACTGTGGGGTAACATCCGCGTCGTAAAGGATGTTCCCCTGCGAATACAGTACATGGAATCATGCCAATGGAAGAGAAGAGTGGGTTGCAGCATTAAGCGATAAGGGAGGGCAACACACTCTAAATGTCACGTGGTAACATCAGTATTGATACTGTTTCTCAGGGACCAAAACAGCAGACCCAAGGGATCTGCAAACAGTGTAGTGGAAAAAGTCAACTGGACTGTGGCAGTATGGTACGGTACAGAATGATACAGGCTTATAAATCCAATCAGAACTACCCCCACACCTTGTTAGAGTTAGAGTAATACAGCAGTGCAAAAATACCATAATACAGAAGACAAAAACCTCAACTTGTGTGCTTTAAGGTCCACTAGGAAACATTTTACATAAAAAGACTAAATAGAAAAGGATATGTAACATATAGCCCCTGTACAGGATGCATCATGGCTTGGTTGAGGGAGCAAGACCAGTGTCCATCATGGTAGATCCTCTGTTGTCTAGAAACAGACAAAGGTCCTTTGGGTTAATAAAGGTGTGGCTTTTTCCCCTATCAGTAACTTTGAATTTTGCCGGACTGATGAACCAGGATTGAAGGCTTAAACACTTGAAACTGGGTCTGATAGCAAGGAATCCTTTCCTTGTTTCCAATGTTGGTCTTGAGTAGTCTTGAGAGACGTAGATTTTGTGGCCCTTCCAGAGGATATGGTTGTTTTGCGCACGTAGTGGAGTATCATCTCAGCAAGTTGAAATCTTAGAGGATGGCATACGATCTGCCTGGTGACGTTGCTACCAGCAGACCTCATTTTGATATACACATACCAAATTTTGATATACGAATAGCTAGCTCACTTTGATATACACATGGCTCACTTTTATATATGGGTACCTCATTTTGATATACGTATACCTCCATTTGATATACGCATACCTCACTTTGAAATATGCATATCTCACTTTGATATACATATGCCTCTTTTTAGGCATCATCTTCATTCTAAGGTTGAGACCGACTCCCAGCTCTAAACATTGCACTAAGGCTCTTAGCTTACAATCTCACTGCAGACTAGGGGAGGGGCGGAGAACTGGTGCTTTTTAGTATGTAATCCTTAAATGGAATTAGCCTTCAAATTACACAATAGCTTGCTCTTTCTCTCTCTTCTCACTCCCTTTCTCTCTCTTTCGCATCCACTTTTTCCTTTTGCTGATCTCCCTCTCCCTTTCTCCCTCTCCTTTTTGTTTAAGGCACAGTCCCTCCCTTATCCTCCTTTCTCCAGAGACTTAGAACACATACAACAAACGAAACCAGGAAAGTACCTTTTAAAAAACTTGGATAAGCAAATATAAACCTTGACCAAACCCTGGGTCAACATTTTTCCAACGTGATTCATGCAACAGCAAAACGGGTGGACTGCAAACTGTACAACTTGTATAGTAAGTGCAGCTACACGCAGGCTGCAAAGAGTGCACTAATTGTACCACAAGTTTAGTGTAGCTAAACACACAGAGTGCAGACACTTTACTATTTGTGTCATGTTCTTGGTACAAGCATAGTAGACTGCTACATGTGAAGACTTTGTTCCATTGGGCCGGTGTGTCATCCCATTCCCATCCCATTATGTTGTCGAGAGCACCAACACTCCTTCTAGCGGGACCTAACAAACTTTCATCACATCCAAGATGCCACCTGGGAATGGCTAAGTAGAAACCATGAGTATTTTCTAAAGGCATGGGTACTGCCTACTGTAGAAATGCTTCTAATAAACAAGGAAAGAAGTGGGAGAGACATCACAGTTGCACCCTGAGAAAAACTATACAGTCTTTACAAGAGTTCAGATGCACCTGCTAGGCAGAATGAAACCAAAAATGTTTAGTAGGAGTCACAAGCTCTTCTCATGCTACCAAAGGCGACCAAGCACCAATCGGGACAGCCCTAGTCATAACATGGGACAGAACTCACACAGGCAGGCACTCTCTTGACACGTGAGGATGAGAGATGAAGTGTATGGTAAGTTGCTGTCCTCAGCCTGCTCCGTCTTACTTTTCTGTCCTCACACCTCCATGCAAGATGAATATTTTTCCTAGACTCTAGGGCCCTTTTCTACTTTACATATGGAGGCATTCTCCTGAACTTCTAGAATTTCCTCCCAGACAACTTCCACTTTCATTATAAGTTGTGATGTATATATGTGTGTGTGTGTATATATATATATATTCACTGAAAAAAACATAGGTTTCACACACGTTATAGTTAGGAATTAGCATTTAAAAAACCTTAGAAATTCACTGAAAAAACATATGTTTCACACATGTTATAGTTGTGGACATTATAACTCGCGTGCCCGCAAAGCACTGCTGATGACGTCACTTCTAACATCACTCATGACATGGTCAGTGACATCACTCATGACATCACTGATGACAGCTCCTGAACAAGAGGGCGTGCCGGTACTTGGTGCTTGCAACTCCGAGATAAACATCACAGCCAAACCACTTCTCCCAAGACAGAAGGGGCCGACACATGCTCGGTGAGGTAAAGGGACTTTAATTTGCCAGTTCCATCTGCGCACAACATACTTACCTGCCGCCACCGCCGAGAGTCATTTCAGGCCACAAAAAGAACTCGCCAGAGCTGACGCCCAAGCCGCCACCGCCCAGAGTCTAAACCGGGCATTGGTAACCGCGCCGCCGCTCCGGGAGGACTACAACTCCCGGCAGGCCTCGCGGCGGCGTGTGGAGGTGACGCGGAACGCGCCAGCAGAACGCAGACACCGGCATAAAGGGAGGAGGAGACCCGCGTCGCGGGACGCGAGCGGGACGCCCGGGGCGAAGCCCGGGCAAAGGGCGGGCCCTCTACGGCCCTCATCGGCAGGAGGAGGCAGGGGCTGGGCCAGAAACCCTGCATAAGGCTCACGAGTCATCTTACTGTCCAAGTAAGACTGTATTGTTTGTGATACATAATTCCCTGTGTGTTTGAGGAGTCCTTGCTCTTCGTTATAATCATCAGTATGTCTAAAAAGGGAGCTGCACCACCAGCTAACACAATGGAAAACTACATGGTGCAAACAGTGAAAAAAATTAACCTACAGAGGAGAGAATCCCTGGGTCTGAGTCAGTCACCTGACCTACACTGTTTGTCCCCTTCTCTAACCCCCTCACCTGATGACTTAGTTCCCCTGCAGACTCTTCCTGATGCCTGTTCTAATTGCCCCACCACGCAGGAATCAGGCACCTTAAATGATAATATGTTGTCTGGACCTGAGGTTCTCATTGTGGAGCATGGAAATAATTCTGACAGTGATTTGGATCAGGAAAATCGTGTTGACCCTACAGATGAAGATATTTCTATCTCTGAACAAACTTCCCGGTTAGACACTGCGAAAACCAAAAACCCGCCGAAACGGGGGGGACTAAGATCTGGGACCAGGAGGAAGAGGATAAACACTCCAAAAGTTAACCTGAAGGAAGTTGGAGGGGGAAGTGTTAAGTCTAATGACAGCCATGATGAGGACCTGTTTGACAGAATTGCTGACTTAATAGATAGTAAAATCAAATCCATTGTTAAACCATTACTCACTAAAATTGATAAATTACAATCTGAGGTCAAAAAGCTGGGAGGGCAGTTGAATAAACTAACAGAGGGTGTTGATAATGTCACGATGTTGGTAACAAACCTGGACAATAATATTGGAGAAGTTGATGATCAGGAGGGGGAGAATACAGATGATGTATTAAATAACCCGCCACCTCAGTTTCCAGACCCAAAAACGAATGGAACCAATAATAATAGGGGGACGGTCATTTAACGGTTGAGATACCCACTGCACAAGCTCAGCCAACTGACCCTCTTCAATTTATAGTCGAAGCCTCACCTGTTGTTTTAGTACTGGCAAATGTACCACCCTTAGAAGCCGGTACGGAAGAATCCCCTTCCTCTCTGTCTAATAAAGCCTTGCAGTGGCTCACAACTAACATGAGGTTAGCCCCAGGGGGGGGGGTCAACAGCTGGCTCAAGAGATTAAAACTGCTAAAAGGGTTTCATGGCTAGGAAACCGCCCCAAAAAATTTAAGGGGGATTGTGTGGCAGTAAGCTTCTCACACTCTGGTTTGTTGCCAAACATCCTCATTAATTTACTCCCACCCCAACGCAGGCAGATTTCTGTTGTACCATTAACTTTGAAGTTCTTTTATGGAGAGCAACAGAACGTCACCTACCCCAAGACACCAGCCTTTGGATGGGATATTAATTCTGATCTAAACAATAGATGGGGCCGTGAACAACACCGGAATATTGTAAATCAATCCGCTCCCTTAGTATATCAGAATCCTTTTGCTCAACCCCTCTTATTGTCCAATCGATTTGCACCTCTATCCTTTTTGGACCATAATGACTGACTTTTGTCAGAACATCCTAAACAAACAGAGAATAGTGTGCCAGCACTCAGTATGCTTACTTGGAACATAGCAGGTATTAGGACCAAAGTAGGTAATGCAACATGGACAACTTTTATAACTAAGTATGATATCATTGCTTTGCAGGAAACCTGGGACACAAATAATAGTTTCTCTCTTGACGGCTATAGTTATTTTTGTATTCCTGCCGTGGCTAGCACAGTAGGAAGAGCGAAGGGAGGACTGTTAAGCCTCTTTAAACTGGACATCAAAGGTAGCC
Organism: Lissotriton vulgaris; assembly: GCF_964263255.1. NCBI lineage: Eukaryota > Metazoa > Chordata > Amphibia > Caudata > Salamandridae > Lissotriton > Lissotriton vulgaris. The sequence continues at coordinate 110,662,634 of NC_141686.1, forward strand.
TTAAGAAATGTGACTCAGGATCTGAGCAATGTCTTATTGTTGAATTGTCTCGTGTGGAATCTCCCAATATTTTGTTTATTAATTTTTATAATTCCAACGCTGTCGACTGTACTTCATATAGTCTAGGTAGATTGGATTATTTTCTGTCAGTCTATAGTGAAGATGTTAATGCATTTGAAATCATCTTTTTGGGTGACTTTAATATACACCCTTGTTCACTTATGTGTGTTTGCGATGACTCAGAATCCCCTCCTAATTGTGCACTGGTCCATCTTGAACATAACAAACAGGGGGGTTGTTTAGAGAACTTCCTTGCAAGATGGAACTTATACGAATCCAGCTGTGGGGAGGGGGGGGGTTAGGGCCCCTACTTTTAAGGGAACAGACAATGGCTCTATTATTGATTACATTTTCATTTCTGCATGTTTTTTACTCAAGGTTTTAATGTATAGAACTGTGGTCTCCGCTTTCAGTGATCATAACCCAGTTTCCTTGGACCTAGTAGCCTCTGAGCTTTTAGGGCGTAATTATGGTCCTTGTTATGAAGAAAGAAAGCTCAAAGTTAAGGATCAGGGACGGAGATTGAAATGGGATAGCATAATCCCAGAACCCTTTGTACAAGAGGTTCTTTCTGAGGCTGAGGAGGAGGTGGGAGTGTGTTTATCCAGTGTATCTAATGATGGGGAGGTGATCCTTGCATTTAGTAGCATATGTAGTAAGATAAATGGCAGGCTTTCTGTGACTAGCAAACCCAAGTTGAAACCTCTTAAAAGATGGTTTGATCACAGTTGCTCAAAAGCACATTCTGCATTGCTCAATGCTTTAAAAACCGTACCGAAAGATCGTGATCTCATCAGTAATAGTAGAGCACTATACAAAAAGGCCATTGCAGAAATGAAAAAACAGCCTAAAGATGAAGCCTGGATACAACTCACTGATCCAGCCATACTAAAAAATAGTGGAGAATTCTGGAGGATTGTCAACCAACCCCTACTCACTGGGGAGGATAATTCCCCCCTAGAAACTAACATCCCTGACGAGGGTTGGATCAAACACTTCAGAGACATCTATTCAGATCACAATAACGCCGAAACTAGGGAACAAGATGTGAATATTATTCCAATAGGGAACCACTTGCACTTTGAAGTCAAGGAAGTATTATCCGCAATAGATTGTACTCTGAAAAAAAAGGCACCGGGACCAGATGGTGTTCCTGCTGATGCCTTTAAATGCTTCCCTAACTTCTGGTCAAGATTGCTTTGCAGGGTCTTTAATGCCTTAAACCGTGATAACATTCCCAAGTCATGGAAAACATCAATAATTATTCCTGTTTTTAAAAAAGGAAATAGGCAGGATCCTGCATGTTATAGACCAATTTCACTGATAGATTCTTCAGTCAAGATTCTAGGGAGAGTCATATTAGTCAAATTGAACGAATGGGCTACTGAGAATAATATCTTGACTAACGTGCAATATGGGTTTAGACCTAGAAGAAGTACCCTGGATCAATGCCTTAATCTCCACTTGCTGATCGAGAAATACACCAGGGCCAAGGATGGGTCCATGTACCTTGGTTTCATGGACCTCTCCTCTGCGTTTGATATGGTCAACAGAACCAAGCTCTGGTTAAAATTACTTGACATGGGCCTGGATAGGTCCATAGTTAATTTATTGGCTGACCTACACTCTGGCCTTACTGATAAAATTAGAGTTTCCTCGAATGGAAGGTGTACAGATGTCTTTGCTTCCGAAAAGGGAGTCAGACAGGGATGTATACTGGCACCACTGTTGTTCACGTTATATGTGAACGCCTTGGAGCCTGCCCTTAGGGGCGTTACAAGCGACATCCCGCGTGCAGGGGAACAGGGGATACCAGTTCTCCTTTACGCTGATGACGCGGTTCTTCTTGCACGTACCGGGGTGGGGCTTCAACAACTCCTGGATGCCTTTGAATCCTTTATGGGCTCACTTGACCGGAAAATAAATGTGAAAAAATCGCAGGTTATGCTTATGGGCAGGGCCTCTAGGAGACCTTTTCATAAAATCTTTCTCTGTGGGCAGGAAAAGCTTGCTCGCGTCTCCTCCTTTCCCTACCTGGGGATCACCTTTGACGAGAAAGGTAGCTGGGGTCCTCATGTTAAAAGCAGAGCAACCATGTTGGCTAGGACATCTGCAGCCCTTCATGGGTTTTCTAAAAAACTGGGGGGTAGGCCATTTGCAGCTGTTAGTAAAATATACAAGGCCAAATGTATTTCAGTTGCATCATATGGTGGCTCATTGTGGGGATATAGGGGAGTGGAACCCATACAGACAGTGGAAAACAAATTTTTTAGATCTGTTCTGGGCGTCCCTCAGTCAACCCCGTCCTACACCGTCCATATGGAATTGGGGGAAGGCTACATCTCAGACCTGATTAGAATAGCACCTTTAGTTGCCTGGCTGAGGATGTGGCTTAACACAGAAATTCCCCTAAATCATATCATAATGAGGGACTGTTTGACCCTAGATAATGTGTACAGGATTAGGTGGTTGATGTATATTAAGGAAAGTTTTTTGAGGTTGGGGAGGGCTGAGCTTTATACTGTTACTGACTCTATAACATCTAAAGATATTGTTTACACCAAACTTGCTATGAAGGAGCTCCTATCCCTGGAGAGGGAAGAAACTGAGCTGAAAAAACCCTGTGTCAGGGCCAGTTTATTGTTGGCTATACCTAATGGTCCTGACAGTTACCTTAACGTGGTGACCCATCCCTACCACAGGTTTATTTTAGCTCGTTTCCGTTTTAATCTGATACATTTTAATTTGGGCTTTTATCCTGTATGGAGTACCCCAGAAAAGGCACCACCCTGTTCCTGCGATCATTTCTCTGAGCAAAGTACCATGCATTTTATAATGTTCTGTAGCCATTACAATGAAGCTCGGAGATTGTTTCTTGTACCTATACTCAAGGAAGCAGGATTCATTTTAGTTAGACCTGCTCTTATCTATTTACAACTGTTACAAACTCCCAGGATTATGTTTCACGTGGCTAGCTTCCTGGTGAGAGCTATTAGAAGCAGGAACATAAGATTTAAAAATGTGTCTACCTCCCTTTGTAGTATAGACCAGCACTCTAGTTAGTCTGTTTGTTTGTGATCTTTGGGTTCAGTATCCCTAGAAAGCACTGTAACAGGGTCAGTAGTTGCTAGTTTTGAATATCTTGCTGGGGACCTCCTTAGAAGTTTTGAGCCTTTTTAAGTTTTCTTTGCACTTTAGCACTTTGCACTTTAGCACTTTGCACTTTGTATTACTCATGCTGATATAAAATTGTAACATGACGTATGATGATTTTTAACTTGTTAATCTTAATTGTTTTTAATTGCTCTCAATGTATGTGTTGTTTGTATCAATGTATTATATATTTGCCATTGTCTTTGTATGATATTAAGTTATCGCAATAAAGTATTTTGACTGACTGACTGACTGAACATGAATATTTACAGCAGCAAAATGCTGTGCAGACGCGTTTCAGGCATTCGCCTTTCATCAGTGCCGGTTTCACTTCCGTGCTGAAATCACACCTGGGGGCCTGATTAAATACTCGGTAGTCCACTCCCATCGGAGTTAGTTGTTACGCCCACTCCCCTTGGTTGTGGAAGGCGCAGGTCCCTGATCCTGTCCCCTCCGGGTTTTGCAGAAGCCGCTGCAGGAACCTACATACAGTGATTAGACTCCCGAACACCTTGTGGTGCCCCACCCTACTAGCCATGGACACAAAACTCGTAGGACAGTTTCTTGGGAGGCATAGATGGTAAGTCTCTTAAGCACACACCTTTTCCCAATCCATGTGGGTACCTCTCTCCCCAACAGTAATTACGAACACAGTGGATGTTCTTTCCTGCCAGGGGGGCATCGCGCTGTATTTTCAATACTTCACCTCCAATTTTCACAAGCTGTCGCGAAGCCCCTGAACAAGAGGGCGTGCCGGTACTCGGTGCTTTCAACCCTGAGATAAACTTCACAGCCAAACAACTTCTCCCAAGACAGAAGGGGCCGACACATGCTCGGTGAGGTAAAGGGACTTCAATTTGGCAGTTCTATTTGCGCACAACATGAATATTTACAGCAGCGAAACGCTGGGGAGACGCGTTTCAGGCATTCGCCTTTCATCAGTGCCGGTTTCACTTCCGCGCTGAAATCACACCTGGGGGCCTGATTAAATACTCAGTAGTCCACTCCCATCGGAGTTAGTTGTTACGCCCACTCCCCTTGGTTGTGGAAGGCGCAGGTCCCTGATCCTGTCCCCTCCGGGTTTTGCAGAAGCTGCTGCGGGAACCTACATACAGTGATTAGACTCCTGAACACCATGTGGTGCCCCACCTTACTAGCCACGGACACAAAACTCGTAGGACAGTTTCTTGGGAGGCATAGATGGTAAGTCTCTTAAGCACACACGTTTTCCCAATATATATATACACAGGAAAACTAAACAGCCACTTCCCTTACAAAGAAGTACAAAGTTTGCATGTCTGCAGCCTTTCTTATTTTTTACCTTATTCATCTTCTGCTCAATCAACACATCATCCACACATACACACACCTACTTGCTCCCTTTCTTCTCTGGGGTTATCAATCATTCTTCTTTAATTCAAATTCAAAGTGCAGGCCTTTTATCAACACTTTTTATTATAATACCTAACCCGGCCGAAGGCACTATGAAATTTGCACACTTGCTCCCTTTCTTGGCTGCACTTATCAATTATTACTCAACCCACAACATGCGACTTAGGTTACCTCAGTTAAGGTAGATAACAAGAGCACTCTTTCGTTACAGTCTTACACCAGTCCAAAACAAGCACTAAATAAAGACAACTGCAACTTTCAAATGTTTATTTCTAACACCGTAATCTCATGCCCAGTACCTTAGATAATACAAGCAAACATATTATCAGAAACAAAGTTGTCAGCATTGTTACAATTCCATAAAATACAAAGGGAGAAAGCATCCTATAATATAAAAGGGAAACAGATTCAAAATATACCTACATTTCACCCTCCCTACTTAGCAGGTTAGTTTATAAGTACAGAAGATCTCATACGACTACATAGGCAGACCCATACCTCTGTTACTCAGCATCACATTGAGTTCTACACAAACTGTCAAGATACCAATGTTCACCAACTGTATGTTATCATGCCTGCACAGTGCATTACTAAACGTGCCAGTATCAGAGATGCCACAGCTGCATATGTCTTATGGCTCGAACGTGCGAAGATCATTCCGAATAACATACACAGTATCCAAGATAACCTTGATGTTTCATGCTCTCACTATACACACTAAAGTAGCGAGGCAGTATACAAATGCAGTATATCAAATTATTCTCATATGAAGCACAATACTCACCCTTCTCTAAACAATATTGCAAGTGCGTGTTGTGTGCAAAGCAGAGCAGGAAAACAAAAATGGCGTTTAAGATTCTAATAAACCGCAGAGACAGAAATCCAGGGCCCAGTCGAAATCACAGCTCAGGCAATGGAAGACAGGCTGAACGAATGTGAAAAAGGAGAATCGAAACGATAATCCATAAGCTGCACTCAATGTTGCCAGAGGCAGTGCTCAGTAATAATTAAGCATTCGGTTGCGGACCAGCAACAACCGGGACATATTGTCGTCTGCTGCAAGATGTGCATCCATATTTAAGCAAATAAATTAATACAAGCACACCGGCAACTAATGTGAGCATTAAGGACAATCCACCAAAGATGCTGGAAAAAATCGAATGAAAAACACAGACAAGACACCAAATATAGTTTCTACAGAAGTCACAAGGCTATTGCTTATAACTTTAAAAAAGTAAGCTAACCCCCTACTCGAGGACGCATTAAAGATAGTCTAAATTAACTCCCTAAAATTCCGGGGCACGTCTATATTTAATAAAGCATGCACTTCTTTGCGGGTGTTTGCTACATAAAGGACAAATGTTTCTCTACCAGATGCAAGAGCGACCTCTTTTTGAGACAATAGCGCTCCTCTACGGCTCATTTGGTTGACTCTGCTTTCAAGGTCGGAAATGACGGTCAGATAGAAACATCTAGCTTCCCATGCAGAGGAGTAAACACAACTTTTTTATAGCAAACCACACGCTCAGTTACCGTAATCATTAAAGCGATGCCTGCTAACATCGCACAACAATCTACATTATTTAAAAGTAAATAACTTCAGTTTTCCTTAACCCCTTCGCTGCTAGGCCTTTTCCCCTCCTGTGCTAAGGCTTTTTTTGGCATTTTGGGGTAGTGCGCGCTTAGGCCCTTGTAACTTTTTGACCACATAAGGTATCCACGCCAAATTTGCGTCCTTTTCTTCCAACATCATGTGGATTCTAAAGGCACCCAGGGTTTGTGGATTCCCTTGGAGGGGTCCCAGAAATTAACCGAAATATAGTGATTTTTTTGTTTTTTTCAGAAAAATGGGAAAAACGGGCTGCAAATGAAAGCCTCTGGGTTTTTCCCTGAAAATGTTATCAAAAAAGGGTTTGTGGGGCTGAAATCTACATTTTCTCAGCTTTTAGGGAATGACAGTCTTTTGTCAGAGAACTGACATTTATCACACAGTTTTGGCATTTTTCTGGGACATAGCCTATTTTTGCTATTTTTAGAGCTTTCCACCTCCTTCCAGTTAATGGTAGAAATGAGTTTGAAAGCAATAATGGATCCTGGAAAGCTGTGCATTTTCGAAAAGTAGACAATATTCTGAATTCAGAAAAGGGTCATTTGTCTAAATCCATGAAGGTTTCTTTATAGAAACTAACAGTTAAATATTGGGATAATTGAAAATTTGTTGAAAAAAACAGCCTTTTGTCTCAACGTTTTCACCTATAACTTTTTCTAATTTTGACAGCTCTTGGAAAGCAATATACCGTTACATCTGTTAGACCTTCCTGGTTGTGGGGATATATAGGACTTGTAGTTTCACCTAGAACCCGACGAACCCAGATCCGAAAACTGAGCAGCAACTTGCAATGGTATTTTTTCATTTACTGGGTATAGAGCACTTTGTCTTGGAAAATGTATACATGGAAAAATCTGTATGAAAGACACCTATGTATTTCTGAATTGGGTATAAATTATAGAGTTCAGAAACAGTATATAATTGCACATTTTCAAAATTGGGAATACTCATACTAGCATGAGATTTATTGGTCATTTTTCAAAAAGATTATTTGTTTTACACAATGTCTTTCATTGAAAGGGAGAAATGCATGAAAGCTCAATTGGTAATAACAGTTGATTTACAAATCTGAATTACCCCAAGTCTCCCGATAAAAACGGTACCTCACTTGTGTGGGTCGGCCTTGTGCCTGCGACAGGAAACGGCGCAAAATGCAACGTGGTCGCACCTAAATTTTGCAGTTACAAATTGACCCTTTTTTGGCAAAGTGCCTACCTGTAGTTTTTGCACCCTAGCTCTGCCGGCACCTAGGGAAACCTAGCAAACCTATACATTTTTGAAAAGTAGACACCCAGGGAAATTCAGGATGGGGTGACTCGACTGCCTACCACCAGGTTTTGTTACCCAGAATCCCTTGCAAAGCTAAGAATTTGACAAAAAAAACACCTTTTCCTCATATTTCTGTGGTGGAAAGTTCTGGAATCTGCGTGGATCAACATATTTCCACCCACCCAGCGTTTCCCCATGTCTCCCGAAAAAAATGGTACCTCACTTGCGTGGGTAAGCCTAGTGGCTTCTACACGAAACAGCGCAAAACGCAACGTGGTCGCACCTCAATTTCCCAGTTAAATCTTGCGCTCTTTGGACAAAGAGATTTTGTTTTTGAGCCCTAGCTCTGCCAGCACCTAGGGAAACCTAGCAAACCTATACATTTTTGAAAACTAGACACGTAGGGGAATTGAGGAAGGGGTGACTCGTCTGCCTACACCCAGGTTTGGTACCCAGAATACCTTGCAAAGCTAAGATTTTGACAAAAACAACACATTTTCCTCATATTTCTGTGGTGGAAAGTTCTGGAATCTGCGTGGATCAACAAATTTCCACCCACCCAGTGTTCCCCCAGGTCTCCTGAAAGAAATGGTACCTCACTTGCGTGGGTAGGCATAGTGGCTGCGACATGAAACAGCGCAAAACGCAACATGGTCGCACCTCAATTTCCCAGTGAAATCTTGCACTTTTTGGACAAAACGACTACCTTTTGTTTTTGCGCCCTAGCTCTGCCAGCACCCAGGGAAACCTAGCAAACCTATACATTGTTGAAAACTAGACACCCAGGGGAATTCAGGATGGGGTGACTCGTCTGCCTACCCCCAGGTTTTGTTACCCAGAATCCCTTGCAAAGCTAAGATTTTAACAAAAAAAACAAATTTTCCGCACATTTCTGTGGTGGAAAGTTCTGGAATCTGCGTGGATCGAGAAATTTCCACCCACCCAGCGTTCCCCCAGGTCTCCCAAAAAAATGGTACCTCACTTGTGTGGGTAGGCATAGTGGCTGCGACATGAAACAGCGCAAAACGCAACGTGGTCGCACCTCAATTTCCCAGTGAAATCTTGCACTTTTTGGACAAAAAGACTACCTTTTGTTTTTGCGCCCTAGCTCTGCCAGCACCTAGGGAAACCTAGCAAACCTATACATTTTTAAAAACTAGACACCCAGGGGAATTTAGGATGGGGTGACTCGTCTGCCTACCCCCAGGTTTTGTTACCCAGAATCCCTTGCAAAGCTAAGATTTTGACAAAAAAACACATTTTCCTCACATTTCTGTGGTGGAAAGTTCTGGAATCTACGTGGATCAACAAATTTCCACCCACCCAGCGTTCCCCCAGGTCTCCCGAAAAAAATGGTACCTCACTTGCGTGGGTAGGCATAGTGGCTGCAACATGAAACAGCGCAAAACGCAACGGGTTCGCACCTCAATTTCCCAGTGAAATTTTGCGCTTTTTGGACAAAGAGACTACCTTTTGTTTTTGCGCCCTAGCTCTGCCAGCACCTAGAGAAACCTAGCAAATCTATACATTTTTTAAAACTAGACACCCAGGGGAATTCAGGATGGGGGGACTCCTCTGCCTACCCCCAGGTTTTGTTACCCAGAATCCCTTGCACATCTAAGATTTTGACAAAAAAAACACATTTTCCTCATATTTCTGTGGTGGAAAGTTCTGGAATCTGCGTGGATCAACAAATTTCCACCCACCCAGCTTTCCCCCAGGTCTCCCGAAAAAAATGGTACCTCACTTGCATGGGTAGGCCTAGTGGCTGCTACACGAAACAGCGCAAAACGCAACGTGGTCGCACCTCAATTTCCCAGTGAAATCTTGCGCTCTTTGGACAAAGAGACTACCTTTTGTTTTTACGCCCTAGCTCTGCCAGCATCTAGGGAAACCTAGCAAACCTATACATTTTTGAAAACTAGACACCCAGGGGAATTCAGGATGGGGTGACTTGTCTGCCTACCCCCAGGTTTTGTTACCCAGAATCCCTTGCAAAGCTAAGATGTTGACAAAAAAACACATTTTCCTCACATTTCTGTGGTGGAAAGTTCTGGAATCTGCGTGGATCAACAAATTTCCACCCACCCAGCGTTTCCCCAGGTCTCCCGAAAAAAATGGTACCTCACTTGCGTGGGTAGGCATAGTGGCTGCGACATGAAACAGCGCAAAACGCAACATGGTCGCACCTCAATTTCCCAGTGAAATCTTGCACTTTTTGGACAAAAAGACTACCTGTTGTTTTTGCGCCATAGCTCTGCCAGCACCCAGGGAAACCTAGCAAACCTATACATTTTTGAAAACTAGACACCCAGGGAAATTCAGGATGGGGTGACTCGTCTGCCTAACCCCAGATTTTGTTACCCAGAATCCATTGCAAAAATGGTATTGAATGCCAATACCACCAGCTTTTGCAAGAGGGGTTACCTGGGTTTTTGGCCATGTGCGAGATGGCCATCTAGGGAAACCTACCAAACCCACACATTTCTGAAAAGTAGACACCCGGGGGCTTCCAAGGAGGTATGGCTTGCGTGGATCCTCCAACGTTCCTTTACCCAGAATCCCTTGCAAACCTCAATTTTTGCTGAAAAAATCAGTTTTTTCACACTTTTTTTGTGTGGGAAAGAGTGGCGTCACTGGGCTCATACAAATTTCCTCCCACCCAGCATTCCCCCAAGTCTCCCGATAAAAATGGTACCTCACTTGCGTGGGTAGGCATAGTGGCTGCAACAGGAAACGGTCCAAATCGTACGGTGGAGAATTAAGTTTTCAATTTGAAAGCGTGTGATTCAAGGAAATTGTGACAGACAATTTCACGTTTGCAGGAGATTGTGGATAAAAATCAACAATACAATTCACCAGAAAGACATGACCATATACTTCCATGGTTTAACAATAATATCTAAATTTAGTAAGTTATTTATAGCTATAATGTACACCGTAACAGAGTTACTCAAAAGTCAAACATTTAAGCACGGCTAACTATTCCTCAAAGACACACACATACAGGTTGGATTTGGCACGAGGGCGAGTGATGGTTCAGTACATAAAATATTATTAACAAGATATTTCAAAAAATTAAATGCTCTGTCAATAAATAAATGCATAAAAACCGAACCAATGACTCGCAACTCGTGAGCTGTAAAGCCACGACAAGGCACCAACCGTTTTACAGGCCATTCACGCACCTTTCATACCTGATACAAACCAGACCATTGACACCATCCCGAAGGAACAGCAACACATTATTACAATCACAATAAGGGACAAGGTACACCCTACTTCAGAAAGAGATAAAAGACAAACATTACTGCACAGCCATCTAATCCGCAAGCACACATACATTCTGGTTGGATTTGGCACGAGGGTGAGTGATGATTCAGTACATACAATTGTATTCGCAAGTAATTTCAAAAAAATGAAATACACTGCGTATAATTGAAAGTATGATAAACTGAACCACTGACTCACAGCTCGTGAGCTGTAAAGCCACGTCAAGGCACCAACCTCTTTACAGGCCATTCATACACCTTTCGTACGTGTGACACATACAAAACATTCACACCGCCAGCCGCAGACCCATCACATTTCAACACTCACACCAGCAGACAGCGCCATTCAAGGGCCCATCACTTTCACACGCCCACATTTCTGACATTGCAACAACACAAAATTATGGACTGCGTGGAGTGTCACTCAACTAGCAGTGTGTGTAGTGACCAACAGAAAGTAACTACTCAAACACCGCCAGCCGAGCGCCAGTCCACCGACACCACCATCCAAGCACCAGACCATGCACACCACCAGCCAAACACCACTCAGCGCACACCGACAGTCAAGTACCACTCCACACACACCACCAGCCAAGCACCACTCCACGCACACCGCAAGCCAAGCACCACTCCACACACACCACCAGCCAAGCACCACTCCATGCACAGACAGCCAAGTACCACTCCATGCACACCACCAGCCAAGCGCCACCCCACACACACCACCAGCCAAGCGCCACTCCACGCACACCATCCAGCCAAGCGCCAATCCACACACACCGCCAGCCAAGCACCACTCCGTGCACGGACAGCCAAGAACCACTCCACGCACACCATCCAAAAAAGCGCCACTCCACGCACACCACAAGCCAAGCACCACTCCACATACACCGCCAGCCAAGCACCACTCCATGCACAGACAGCCAAGTACCTCTCCACGCACACCACCAGCCAAGCGCCACTCCACATACACCACCAGCCAAGCGCCACTCCACACACACCGCCAGCCAAGCGCCACTCCGTGCACAGACAGCCAAGTACCTCTCCACGCACACCATCCAGCCAAGCGCCACTCCACACACACCGCCAGCCAAGCTCCAGCCCAGGCACACCACCAGCCAAGCACCAATCCCAACACACCACCAGGTAAGCACAAGACCACGCACACCGCCAACCAAACAACAGACAACGCACACCCCCAGCCAGGCACCAAGTCCACAGACACCGCCAGCCAAGCACCAGTCCACAGACACCGCCAGCCAAGAGCCAAACCATGCACACCGTCAGACAATGGACACTACACGCAAACCAACATCATACTTTAGTTTTTTTAAAACACAAATAAAAAACAGAAACAAATTGCAAATTGATACAAATCTACTAACACAACAACTAAATCTAAATACACTACACAAATGACAACTTTGAAACGGAACAATCAGTTTTAAAGAATAGAGACCAGCCTATTCACTTTACCACTCATGGATGCTCCCAAAACTTCTTTTGTGTGTGATACATTCTAAAACAAGCAGGCACACACAGCCCAGGGTTAGAAGGACAGTCGGGGCAGTACATACGAACCTCCTTCCGCAAACCTCTTCGCCAACAGACTCTGCATCTCCGACTGGGAAAGTCTTTTGAGGTTGTAGGAGGAATTTGATCAGGAAAGTGGCGATCTTTCAATCTGGCAACATCCTCCACCACTCCAACTCTAGGAACACTTGCCTGTTCCACTAAAACAAGGCTGCCTACTACAGACTCCTGAAACTTCACAAAAGTCATCTTTAACTGAGGACAAGATAGCTGGAACACAACAAAAGCATTAAAGGTTGCCAAGTGGAAAAGATGGATAGCCAACTTCTTGTACCAAATGTAAGACTTACGAAGAGCAGCATACGGTTCCAACCTCTGATCTAATCTGTAAACACCACCCATGTGCCTATTATAGTCCATAATGCACACAGGTTTGTGCACTTCTGCAACCTGACCCCAAATAGTCAACGCTTCAGTGCTTTCATCATGTATGGAAGTCAACATGTAGACATCTCTCCTGTCTGAAAACTTCACAGCTAAAAGCTCCTCACAACGCAATGCACTGCACTGTCCCCGAGCAAGCTTTTTACAAACAAGTTCTTTTGGAAAACCTTTACGGTTACAGTGGATTGTGCCACAAGCAACAGTGTCCACTTTGGCCAATTCCCTGAACAACCGCACACCAGTGTAGAAGTTATCTACATATAAATGATGGCCTTTGTTAAAACATCCTCTACCAAGTTCCCACACAATTTTCTCAGTCACTCCAAAAGTGGACGGACAACCAGGGGGGTTAATCCTGGATTCCTTACCGGTGTACACCCTGAAATTAGAGACATATCCAGTCTCACTGTCACACAGCATATAAAGCTTACTTCCATAGCGTGCCCTCTTACTAGGAATGTATTGCCTAAATACCAAGCGGCCCTTGAACAACACCAAAGACTCATCCACTGCAATTTCTCTCCCAGGATAAAAGATCTCAGAAAATCGATCAACAAAATGATCAAGGACAGGCCGAATCTTGAAAAGACGGTCACAATCAGGGTGATCTCGTGGCAAAGCATCACCATTGTCAACAAAATGCATCATCCGAAGCAGAAGCAAATACCTATCACGACTCATGACTGCCGGAAATATAGCTGTTGCCATCAAGGGACTAGTAGACCAATATGAAGCCAATGATGGTTTCCTAAGCAAGCCCATCAAAAAAGTTAAACCTAAAAACATTTTCATCTCCTCCAAAGTTGTGGGAGTCCACCGGTTAGCTCGAGCATGGGGCTTAAGGATGGCACTGTTCTCCCTCAAAAACTGTTCTGCATACAAATTAGTCTGCTCTACGATCTCTGCCAAAAACACATCATCCATGAACAACTTGAAAAAATCAATTGGCAAAAAGTTTTCAGTGTTCACCCTACACCCTGGAACACCAGTAAATTCAGGCAATGCCGGCTGCACCATGCCTGGGGCAACCCAGAGGTCAGAACTTTCATCGACAAGTCTCCCAGCCTCAGGCTGCCGCCCAGCTGCCTCTTGTCGTCCCACTACACCAACTGGAAGTCTAGGCGCCCCAGGCTGCCGCCCAGCTGCCTCCCGCCGCACTACACCAACGTGAAGTCTAGCAGCCCCACGCTGCACCACAGATGCCTCTTGCCGCACTATCGGCACATCAATGTCCTCCTCTACCACAGGCACTTCATCCACACCAAAAATAGCTTCATCAGCACTCAGGGTATCTTCATCATCAGACGATGCCATGCGCAGAGAAAACTCACTACCAGAATCTTCACCTCCCATCTCTGCCTCAGAATCAGAGTCACTCTCAGCACCATGGTCAGAGGAAGAATCAAAAAGCATTCCAACAACTTGCTGAGCGGTAATCCGGCGGCTAGCCATTATCCTTACAAATAAAGGAGTCTGCACAAACAACTCAACAACCCCAACACTGTGCAAAGTAAGTTAAAAAATGGAAGCCTTTATCACAAATATCTATATTTAGAAAAAATATACAATTCACTTACAAGAGACAACTACACTCACCAGCACCTACTCTACAAAGACACAGCAAAGAGGCAACGATTTCCCACTAGAAAGAAGAAAAAAAAACTTACATCTACAGAAGGACACATCAAAAACAAATGCAAAACATGTTTTACAATCACAACAAAAAGAAACCAAACATACTCGTATTACTACACACTTTGCAAAAAAAAACAATTAAATTACAATTGAACAAAAAAGAGGTCTCTTACCAAACACATGCAACTACAGAAACAGCAGAACAACAGAACCACCAGTAACGGAAACCGCACACTGCAACAATCTAAAGAGAAAAAAAAACAATACACATTAGTCGAAACAAAAACAACACACATTACAACAGGCTATGTCACAGGGTATGTCACAAATGGGGTGTCTGTCCCCAAGGGGGGAAGATTATAAATCATTATAAACGTGGGCCCCCTGGAAGCAACCCTACGGAGGGCAGAGAGGCCAAATAAAGACACGGCAGAACATACTTTTGAAAACAAATGGGCTCAAGGAAGCAAGCCAAGGGGTCGCTCCCTATAATAAAAAAAACCCTGGAGTCTAGTGAGCTTTTCTATCCCCCCCCTGGGTCTAGAAACGGTGAAAAAATACAGCCGATCTGCCCCCAGGGGGGGCAGAACAGTCTACAATATTTATAATGCCCCCTGGAAGCGACCCTTGCCCAAGGGGTTGCTTCCTTTATAAATATAATCCAATCCCTGGTGTCTAGTGGGCTTTTCTGCCCCCCCCGGGTCCAGATGCGGCCCAAAAAACGGCCGATCTGCCCCCAGAGGGGGCAGAAAAGTATAAAAAAAAATTAGGGCCACTAGGAAGCGACCCTTCCCCAAGGGGTCGCTTCCTTTTCAAATGCAAACAAATCCCTGGTGACTAGTGGGCTTTTCTGCCCCCCACTGGGGGCAGATCGGCCAAAAAACGGGCGATCTGCCACAGGGGGGGCAGAAAAGTCTGAAAAAATATTTCATCCCCCTAAGGAAGCGACCCTTGCCCAAGGGGTCGCTTCCTTTATAAATATAATCCAATCCCTGGTGTCTAGTGGGCTTTTCCGCCCCGCCTGGGTCCAGATGCGGCCCAAAAAACGGCCAATCTGCCCCCAGGGGGGGCAGAAAAGTCTATAAAAAAATTAGGGCCACTAGGAAGCGACCCTTCCCCAAGGGGTCGCTTCCTTTTCAAATCCAAACAAATCCCTGGTGACTAGTGGGCTTTTCTGCCCCCCCCCCCCCGGTGCAGATCGGCCAAAAAAACGGCCGATCTGCCCCAGGGGGGGCTGAAAAGTCTGAAAACTATTACATCCCCCTAAGGAAGCGACCCTTGCCCAAGGGGTCACTTCCTTTATAAATATAAATCAATCCCTGGTGTCTAGTGGGCTTTTCTGCTCCCCCTGGGTCCAGATGCGGCCCAAAAAACGGCCGATCTGCCCCCAGGGGGGGCAGAAAAGTCCAAAAAAAAATAAGGGCCACGAGGAAGCGACCCTTCCCCAAGGGGTCGCTTCCTTTATACATTAAATGCATTCCCTGGTGTCTAGTGGGCTTTTCTGCCCCCCCTGGGTGCAGATCGGCCAAAAAAACGGCCGATCTGCCCCAGGGGGGGGGTGGGGGGGGGGGGCGGAAAAGTCTGAAAAATATTTTGGCCCAAAAAGGAAGCGACCCTTGCCCAAGGGGTCGCTTCCTACACACAATTGCGGCAAAACAAACAGTCCCTGGTGTCTAGTGGGGCATTCCTGGTGCACGATCGCGACGCTGTGCGCGATCGTGCACCAGGAATGCCCTGCATTGGGACATCAGGGGAGAGGAAACACAGTTTCCTCCCCCCCGATGCCTCAAGGCACCGAAAACAGGCCCCCCCGCCCCACCGGAGCACCAAACACTGACCTGACTGCTGGACGCGCTGGAAACAAATGGCTTCCAGCCCGTCCAGCGCTTCCTGATGACGTCCGGGCGCGCTGTGCGCGCTGACGTCACCAGGAAGCGTGGGGGGGCCAGGGGGTGGCAGCGGAAAGTCTTCCGCTGCCACCCCTGCTGAAATTACCAGGATCGATGCCCCAGGGGGGGAGCGCCAGCGCTCCCCCCTAGGGCTGTACTGATGACGGAGCGGTTCCGTCATCAGCACAGCCCAACCGATGCTGATGACGGAACCGCTCCATCATCAGCATCGAAGGGGTTAAACTGAACGTTGTTATGATAGCAGGTGTCGGAGTGCCTTTAAAACTCATGCCAAATTATTCGCATCTTGATTACAAGAGCCATGCAATCGCAGGTGTCCACAAAGTAAGGAGTGATCTGGTGCTATTGAGCAATCCTCGCCATTCTGACAAACTTCTTTTCCCTCCCTCAAGCACCTATATATAAATGGTAATAACCAACCTTCATGGAGATAAGAGCTGCCTAAAAATCCATTCTGCCTATAGCATAGTAATTCATACAAACCTCAAACTTAAACAGGCTAAAAAGTAACGTTATGATACCGTGGATAAGCCACACAGCTGAATCGGATTCCCATTGAGTGACCACTTCTAACCATTCTCACAGCGCGCCTTGTGCTCTGATTTGACAGTGAGAGAGGGATCGCACCATAGTTTGTACTGCTAATCATTCTCAGCATACGCTACAAATACGCTTCAAGGTTACGCGTCGCATCAAAGCTTATGTATGATGTCACGTACTGGGCCCCGTACGCGAAAGACGCAAATATTTGTAATTGTTTAAAAACATATATATATGTATTTAATGAACATACTCATAGAATACATTATGTGGATACGTATGAAAATAGTTTTTTTAAACTTTCAACATTCATATATTACTTTTAAAAGCAAATACACAAATTGCGCTGGAGCGTCATACGAACCCACATCGTAAGCGGACGCAAAGCCATGAGACTTTAAACTAAGAGATTTCATTGGTTCATAACACTTCCTATTCCAACTGTTGAAAGTTCTGTCCCATTTTAATCATTGTACTTTCACTTTCTAAGAAGAAGCATCTCCTCTGAGAATATTGTCAAATAGAAGGAAAATTACCATAATAACCACACAGACACAGAGATAAGAATATGAGGATTAAATGTCCCATTGCTAGACTCGCGGCAACTCCAGTGCCCGCCTATGTTCCCAGAATGCAGTGGCCGCACGCTCTGGTAAACTAGAGCACGTCGCAACACAATGTTTAAGGAGCTACAAAGAGACCCCATCCCCCGGGACTCGAAAAATAACATTTGGGACCGTGTGGGGAACCCCAATACCCCCCACGGTCCCAGCCAGCTCCCCGCATTGTTCGAAAGCCGGCATTGCTTTGTCAGAGAGACCAGTATATATGCTCCTCTCTCTAACAAAAACAACCTGCTTTCCTACTTAAAAAAGACAGCATATTAACTTGCTATCTCTTTCAAATAGGAAAGCGGATTGCTGTACTAAAGTGGGAGCCGCGACGCTCCCGCCCTACCATAGCAAACAGCAGAGTCCCGGGGGTAGGCACCCCGGGACACTGCAGCAGCCGGCCCTGGGAGGTGTCGGACCCCAGGGCCATCAAGAGCTCCAGGAGGGAGGCCGCGCAGCCCCCTCCCAACATTAAAAAACCCCGAAAGATGGTGGTCCCCACAGCTGGGGCGTCCGTGCCCTCATGGACCCCCCAATGTTAAATATTACTGCCCCAGGAAGGTGGCAGTCCCCGGAGCATGTGGGGGTGGGCCGTGAACCCCCCGCATACTTCAAAATGAAACCCCGGGGGTGGCGTTCCCCGGGGCTCGGGGGACCTTTCAACACTCCATTATAGAAAAAAACTTGCCCCCGAGATTTGCCCCCCCACCCGGAGCTAATCAAGAATAAAACGGACTTCTCGTTTTTTTTTTACTTTCCCACCGCATACGAGTACGATACATGTAACCTGCGGTTTAAATTTTTTGGGGGGGGGCCTAAAGATCCATGTGCGACCCCCTCAGCAGGCCTAGAGGGTCAACATTTTCTACCCTGCCCCCTTTCCTTATTTTTCAACTTTCTTTTACTGTTTTCTTGTGACTCGCTGCTACTGAGGCACAAGATGGCCGCCAACACTTCCTGGTTTTGAGAGTTGACAGCCAATCAGCATACAGCTTGCGCTCGTAAGTGAACGGATCTCCGTCCGCGTATAGAACTCTGTCTCTAGATATCGCTAAGATTTTACTTGTAATTTTCTCAGAAACTATTGAACGGATTTACTCCATTTAACAAAAAGCACAATCTGCGAACCGAACTCTACCTCTCTGCCAAATTTGGTGTAATTCCGTTCAGCCGTTCGGGCTGTAGGCCTGGCTAAAGGCCCCTATGGAAAATTGCATTGGGAAAACACGTTTTGGGACCCCCCTTTTTTTCTCGGCCCCCACTTGACCAATCACCGCCAAACTTTCAGGGATGGAGCGGAACCGAGCAGGCCATTTTCTTAGAGAAATTCGCGAAGATTCGTCCTCCGGCGCCAAAGTTATTCCAAATAGAATGTTGTGGATTTCCTATGGAAAGTAGGTACTACTATAACTACCTACTGGCGACCGCCGGTAGGTAATATACATACACACACATATATATATATATATATATATATATATATATATATATATATATATATATATATATATATATATATGTATATATATATATATATATATATAACATCATTTACATTATATTGTATTTGTCTCACGATAATGTGTTGCATTGCTGAACACTTATAAGATCCAAAAGGCGAGACCTATTGGCTATGCCAATGTTTATTTTTCGTGTGCTTTGTGATCATCTGACACAGCGGTGAAAGGCAGACAGTGGCAATGTCTGCTTGTGAACCGTCTGTAACGGTAATAACGAAGGGCACTTAGCAGCGCTTTTATACTGAACTGGATAAAAAAAATGTTAAACTGAATTTGTGAATTTGCACTATTGTGAAGCTGAAACACTGTCTTTTTTTAAACATTACCGAATAAATTGTGCCTTATTATGTAGGGGGTACTCACGGCTTGCTAATCATGCACAATACACCTGATTTGATTGTGTTTTCCCGCCCCGGTTCATCACGGCATATCAGTGCAGACTGAACGGAGGGCAAGGAAAGTAGGCGAGGTACTTCCGGTCTCCTGGGCTAGACGGCAGTCAGCTGTCTGGTGTGGAGGGGGGAGGAAACTATTTAAACCGCCTGCATGGACGCGCAGCGGTTGCGCCAATGTTGCGCCAGGGGCAAGCCCGGGACCTGGGGCCAGAACCTCTGCCCGTTTTTTCCCATCTCACACATACACCGCAGAGCAATTATGCATGATATGCCCTCCCATCCAAGATCTATGTAAACATAGTATACAGATGGGTTCTTGCACACATAATTACAGCCACTGTTCCTATACAATGGCAGGCAACAAGGGACAAACTAACAAGGATCAGGAATTTAAAATGATACTGGTCAATTTTAGATCCCTCAAAAAGCATAAACACAAGCTCCACGATCATCTGACTGATAACCAACGAGATATCATGTTTCTGACTGAAACATGGCTGAACAAAGATTCTGCTCCAGAAATCCTGGAGACCCTCCCTCTGAACTATGGGATTGTCAGACTTGATCATCAAGCGAACGGGGGTGGGAGGGGGTAGCTATTATCCATAAGCTAACAGTACAATGCTCACTTTAAGCGTTGACCATTGAAGCCAGTGAGGCAGGCTTCTTTACTATCATGGCGAATACTAATTATGTCATGAAAGGTTTTTTAATTTATGGACCACCAGGCCCTATTGCACAGTTTGCATCTAGCCTCAGAGAACGAATAATACAACCAGCACTGCAGTACTCCGGAAGATGAGATCGGCCCGGGACCAGGGTTCAATTCCCAACGCGGCAGGGTCTTGGGTCAATGTCCGCGGACTCGATAATTCTCGCCTCGGCGCCTACTCTAACCCTGGGCTCCACTCTGCAACTCTGGGCAATAGCTTGCTTAATCTTCACAATGGCCCCTTCAACGCCGGGGATGCCTGGTCTCACCTTGGGGGTGCCCAGGAGGGACCATCTCACAGGGAAAGCCAGGACGGGTTCCCCAGCGGTATACAGCGCCAGGACACTCCGAGATGGGGTAACAGTGCGCTTTACAAGTATACTTCATTTATATTTACATTTACATAGGAGACATGAATTTACACATTGATGCTATTAATAATACTGCAGCACAAGAGCTCTGCCAGGAGTAGGGTGCGTTACAGCTAGTGCTGCAATCCTCCCTCCCAACTCACCAACATGGCCACCTATTAGATCCAATTTTTGCCAAATGGGGGAGCTAACGGTTGAAAATCCTATTGCAGTCCCATGGACAGACCATTCATGGAGAAGTGTGGCTCAATGGTTAGAGTGGCAGACCCTGATGCAGAAGTCTGGCCTGGGACCAGGGTTCAATTCCCGTCTCGGCGGTTCTTGGGCTCAATTTCCTCGAACCTGATCATTCTCACCTCGGCGCCTATTCTAATCATGAGTACAACTCTGAGCAATAGCTTGCTTAATCTACACAACGGCCCCAACAATGCTAGGATGCCTGGCTTCACCTTGGGGGTGTCCAGGAGTGGGCACCTCACAGGGAAAAGGCCAGGAAGGGTTCCTCAGCGGTATTCGTACAAGCGTTGAGATGCCTCCGGGTAGTCGTGCGCTATACAAGTGCGTAATTATCATTTATTATCATTTTATTATCATTATATGATCCATTTTAGCACCAGGATTCCCAACACCCCTTTCCTGCCTAAGGCAAGGGTAGGGAGACTGCAAAGGAAATGGGCTGGATTCTCAGCAGCTAACTTTAATCACGCCCTCCAGCAGGGCGGTCCACCGGGTGGGAGTGATGCAGAATCCGCCTGCATCTTGATGGGCGACAGGATAACTGAGGCGCAAGACAGAGTGGCCCCATGGGCCCCGTGTGCACCGAGAAGACAGTCAAACTCCGCCCCTTGGTTCAACAAAGAAGAGCTTGGAAAGAAGCTGGAGAGGAGACTTTTCAGATCAAAGGAGGACCACTTATAAGACCAGCCTTAAACACTACCACGCGCTCATTAGGAAAACCAGGGCTGCGTATTATAACATGAAGATAGAGCAAGCCGAAAACTCCTCTAGAGAGTTATTTATGGTTTTTAGTGAGCTATCATCATTAGCCAGAACCATGGCTCCTAGTAGCGACCCAGTGGAGTATTGTAACCGGATTGCAGACTTCTTCTTTGAGAAGGTGGAAAAGATCTATAACACCTTCCCGGAGGAGGCACACAATGGGAGATTGAAGGGGGTGGGAATATGTATCATGGAGGAAACACTCCGCCTCTCCAGTTTTAACCTCCCCTCCTGTGACGATCTCAAAAATACGGCCTTGGGCATTAGGTCTGGCCCACCAAGGGACCCTACGACTCCTAAAATGCTGAGGGAGAGTATGGAGGTACTTACACCCTATATTGGACACCTCTTAAAACTCTCCTTTGATTCAGGGGTGGTCCTACAAAAGTAGAAAGAACCGGTGGTTATCCCTAGAAAAAAAGCAGTGTGCAAGTGCGAGCCAGCTGGAGAACCTTCGACCAGTCTCGCTTCTGCCTTATTTTGCTAAAATAGCAGAAAAAGTGGTCAATACTCAACTGACTATGCACATTGACCAGCACGGCCTACTCCATACAACTCAATCGGGCTTTTGGGCCATGTACTCCACGGAGTCAGCACTACTTCTGTGTACAGAAACCATACGCAGGCACATAGATGAAGGGCAGATGGTGGCATTGGTGGTGTTGGACCTCAGTGCCGCTTTCGACACCGTCGCCCATCCAATACTCCTACAGCACCTTAAGGAAGGAGGGCTGGATAATCTGGCCTTGCAGTGGTTGAGATCTTTTCTACAGGATAGAAGTTTTTAAGTGTCCCAATGACCACACTACTCCAAGAGCATTAAGCTGGCTCAAGGGGTTTCCCAGGTTTCTATACTCAGCCCTACTCTTTTTAATCTCTATATTGCCCCTCTGGCAGACATCATTGGGAAATACGGTATTAGTGTTGTGTCATATGCGGAAGACACGCAACTAGGAGTGACTCAATCCCACATAGAGGCAGCCACCACCTTCACCTTCTGTTTACAGGAGCTAACAGCCCGGATGTCGAGCAACTGACTAAAATTGAACGGCAGTAAGACGGAAGTCCTGATTGTACCACTAAGCACTGGAACCCCACCCCCAAGCTCTCCGGACGGAACCATCAGAAAACTCCTTCCTGAAAAAACTCAAAACATGGCTCTTTCAGCTATAGGACAAGCGTCACACGATCATTTGCCGCCACAGAGAGGTCCGAGTAGCCTGCAGCGCGGGGACACACTAGCTGGTGTAACCAAGCGCTTTACAAGCTCACTTATTATTTATTATTTTCAGTAGATTGTGGCTGTTTAAGTTGGAATTGACTGAATACGGCCTCTCTGAAGAGTTGGGACTTCCGCAGCGCCGCAGGGGCCTTCATTATAACCCTGCATTCATAGCTACCATTGGCCCTGAAGGACTGATAGAGCCTCTCCACCTTCCCACCCTTGATTAATGAAATTACACCTAGCAGTGCCTGATCAGTCACAGGCTGTCGAGTATGAATGTCAGTGTTTTGCATCTTGTTTCCATTGTGTGTACATGTGGTGAGAAAGGAGAATCCCTCTACTAGGCATAACATTAATATGTTACTAAGGGAGACATTGCCTCTGATGCCTCTGAAAGAGCTACATTAATATTAATTCCAGATTTCTGAAAGGTCCATGTTGTTTGTTGAGTAAAACGAGAGAAGCAACCAGCCTATCATTTGTTAGCCCCAGAAGGCTTCAATTTATATTACCAAACAACCCAGTCTCAGACTATTTTTCAGGCAAACGGCTGGTTTATCAAGCTTCACATCTGTGACCAACGAGGGAGTCAGCTAGGCACCGTCACAATCTGTTTATGTAGGAGGGTGAGGGCTATACTACGTAAAGATAGAATCTGTGCATGTATGGTTCTAAAGTTTTCTAAGTCCAAGTGTGATCAAACCATCTACTCCATGTGTTTTCATGGCATTTTGGGATTTTAGTCCTGGGCTATAATGTGATAAACAGGACTACAAGTACCGGAAGTCAAAGCAGGCAATTGGAGACAGTGAGTTTCTGGTGCATAGACCTCAGAAATCGTGAGACTCTGTGAATCTTGACTGATAGTTTTTTTTTAAACAAAATGTTATTGTTTACAGAACAAATCCTTTCAGTTGGCATCCATTCTTATACAATAAACTCAATTTCTGTGCAGAACATCTTTAAGCTAACATTCCCCCACTCCTCCTGTTTCCTCCCTCACCTTCCCTGGCGTGTCCCGGCGGGTATTACTACTAAGTAGGCGACAGCATATCGACATGTCACCTTGCAATCTTTAGTTTTTTAGTTCAGCCATATTTTATTGTACATTTTCCAAAACAAACAGGGAAACATGGACAGTAATAAGGTACCCATGCCTTATTACGAAAAGCCCTGGGTGTAGAAATGTGAACGGGTGGACTGTTACATATGACAAAGCCCAGGAAACATGTACAATTAAGAGCAGAGTAACCTATGGTATATGCACCAACCCATGTAAATGACTGGTTGGGGAAAAAATTGATTAATAAGAAAAAGATAAAGAAACAGAAAAGCTAATAGGTGTAGAATCAGGTGATATGTGTAGGAAGGCGGAACTTAAGGAGGCTTTAGAATATGTAGGTGTAGATATGGATTGAGGAGTTGTGGAGTGTGGGGGTGGGCGGGCCGGAATAACAGGCGTGGAGGCCGGATGTAGTGTGCTATGATTAGCAAGAGTTTTATTGGTTTCACAGGGGTCAAGCCCTTCAGCACTGTTGTACAGTATAGTCCAAGAGGGTGGGGTTGTGGTTCCTAGGAAGGAGGGTCCGATGATGGGGAAACAGGCAGGTCTTCCACTGCTAGGTTGGTGTCCTCCTTCCTGGTTGCAGGCGTTGGTGTGTCCCTCGGAGATAAAGGAAAGAGACACAGGGCGGTTAGTTCCAATGGTCACGGAACTTGGTCGACTGACACCAGCACCAGGGAGTGTGAGGTTTAGGAATTGACCGTGAGGGAGGGCGGTAGGGCAGGGGAAGAAGGGAAAGAAAAGACGGAAATCAGGTACAGAGTGCAGTTGGTAAAAAGGGGGGGGGGGTTGCGGGGAACGTATTCTACAGTGTCGGGGTGATTCTAATTTACAGTGAGGGTGCACGGGAGTTCTTTACAATATTCACACTATTTACACTAACTACACGGGGAGGGGGAAACACGGAGAAAAGGTAACAATGTACTCACGTGCCCCGCCGTAACTCTCATCCGAGTTACGGCCGCTTTCCAGCCACCTCCTGAGGACGCCACCAATCCTCGCACCAAACGTCTTCTTCTTCTTCCTTCTCTCGCCTCGTCCTTTCTCCTTCACTCTCCGCTGCCGGTCCTTCGCGTGCCGCTAACTCCTGCCACGAGTTCACCGCTGGGAACCTCTCCACTTCTGAGTCGCCGGCTTTTCTATCGTCCGATCGGGTTCCTGAGGAAAGACTTCCGGGGTCAGGCGGGGTCACTTCCGGTCCTTTAGTAGCCGTTGTACTTCCGGGGTCAAGCAAGGACGCTTCCGGTCCGCTGTGTTCCGGTGGTGCTGTCGGCGCCTGTAGGGAAGCAGAGAGAGGTGTAGCCCGTTTTGGCTGAGGTTTAGTGATGCCGCCCGTATGAGAGACACTACGGTACCGCTGCGCCCTGGAGGTAAGGGGCGCCCCTTCACATCCCCTTTCCCTAGGATTGTTTCTTGTAGGGGTTGGGGAAGGTGGATACCGGGAGAGGTAGTCTGCATTGCCCTGTTCTCGCCCTTTTCGGTGTAGTGTCCGGAAGCGGAAGGGTTGGAGAGAGAGAAACCACCTGAGTACTCGATCGTTGTTACCCCTGTTCCGTGCCATCCATTCCAGAGGGGCGTGATCGGTATACAGAATGAATTCCCGCCCCTCTAGGTAATACCGGAGGCTTTCTACCGCCCACTTAATGGCGAGTGCCTCCTTCTCAACCACTGAATAGTTAGTCTCTCGGGGAAACAACTTCCTACTAAGGTATAGGATACGTTTTTCTTCTCCCTCTGGGTCTTTTTGGGACAGCACAGCCCTCAAACCCTGGTCAGATGCGTCTGTTTGTAGTATGAAGGGCTGGGTATAATCCGGACTCATCAGTACTGGCTCAGAGGTTAGGGAATGTTTGAGCAGGTGAAAGGCCTGCAACAATAAGGGGGTGGGTTGCTTGAGGATCTCCTCCGTTTTCGTTGTTTTCTTCAGGAGATCTGTCAGGGGGGCGGCAGTATGGGAGAAGTTGGGTATAAACCTCCGGTAGTATCCCAACATACCCAGGAAGGCACGGAGATCTTTACGGGTCTGGGGAAAAGGTATGGCTTGGATGGTCCTGACCTTGCTGTCCTGTGGACGGATGTGCCCCTCACCCAGCAAGTACCCTAGATACTTCACGCTCTGCGCTGCTAAAGTAGTCTTGGAGGGGTTAATGGTGAAGCCGAAGGCACCTAGGGATGAGACAACCGACCGGACATGAGTAAGATGTTGTTCCCAGGTATCACTATAGATGACTATGTCATCTAGGTAAGCGCCTGAGTAGAGGGAGTGGGGTTGTAGGACCTGATTCATGGCCCTTTGAAATGTTGCTGGGGCTCCATGAAGCCCGAAGGGCATTACTTTGAACTGAAACAGGCCCTCTGGGGTGGAAAAGGCGGTCTTGTGTTTGTCCTCTGCCCTTAAGGGGATCTGCCAATAACCCTTGCAGAGGTCAAGGGTACTTATATATTTAGCCCTGCCGATTCGTTCGACCATCTCGTCTACACGAGGAAGGGGATATGAGTCGAAGGCTGAGATCTTGTTCACCTCCCTAAAATCAATACAAAATCTAGTGGAGCCATCGGGTTTAGGGACTAAAATGATGGGAGAATTCCAGCTACTGCAGGAGGGTTCTATGATGCCCATTTTTAACATTTGATTGGTTTCCTCTTTTATGACAGCTCTGCGGGCTTCCGGGACACGGTATGGTCGCTGTCTGACTATTCTCCCGGGTTCCGTGTGGATGGCATGTTCTACTACAGTAGTGTGTCCCGGTAAGGATGAAAACACTGTTTGTACTGATGACAAGGACTGGCAAAGGTCCTGTTTCTTGCACTCCGATAATTCTGTATCAAAGCAGCATTCAAACGGGAGGGGGCTACCACCAGACAAGACGGGACGGGGCCCCTCCCATTTCTTTAGGAGGTTGATATGATATATTTGGGTGGATCCCCGGTTGACGTCCGTTTGGACTTCATATGTGACTGGAGTCACTTGTCTTGTGACGGTGAATGGACCCTGCCATTGTCCTAGCAACTTATGGTCCGAGGAAGGAATAAGCAACAGTACTTGATCGCCGGGAACAAAGGACCGGGGTTTGGTTCCCTTGTCGTATTGCTGCTTTTGAGTGGTTTGGGCAGCAAGTAGGTTCTGTCTCACGATCTCCCGGATTTCCCCTAAGTGAGTTTTCAGGTTGTTGACGTATTCGGGAAGAGGACGGGTCCGATCGGGCTCTGCTTCCCAGGCCTCACGAGCCATGTCCAACAGAGTCCGGGGGGCCCGACCATACAGCAGTTCGTATGGCGAATATCCCGTGCTGCTTTGTGCTTTGCAGCGGATGGCAAAAAGGGCCAAAGGAAGCATCTCCTCCCACCTTCTGCTCTCGAGACCCAAAAGTTTTTTCAAGGTGGTTTTTAGAGTGGCATTATAGCGTTCCACCAAGCCGTCCGTCTGGGGGTGGTAGGCGGAAGTTCTTATTTGTTTAATACCCAGATTAGAACAGACTTGGCGCATCAGAGAGGAGACAAAGGGTGTGCCTTGATCGGTCAGTATTTCACGTGGAAAACCCACCCTAGAGAAAATGGAAATAAGAGCTTTGGCAATGTTCTGGGTGGTTGGTTGTCGGAGGGGCACAGCTTCTGGGAATCGCGTGGCGTAGTCCACCAACACTAGTGCATACCTACAACCGCTCTTGGAGGGTAACAGGGGGCCTATAATGTCCATACCAACCCTTGTAAAGGGGATATCGATCAGAGGGAGGGGCTGGAGGGGTGCTCTCGGTGGTCGGTACCGGCTGGTCTTTTGGCACACCGGGCATTCCCGACAGTAACGTTTGATCTGAGCATACACGCCTGGCCAATAGAATTTCTCCAAAATCGCCTCTCCAGTCTTTTCATCGCTAAAATGCCCTCCCAATAGATGGCTGTGAGCCAGAAACAACACCTTATCACGAAACAGCCCCGGGATGACCAATTGTGCATTAGCCTGGGTTCCTCCCTTCCGATACAGGAGTCCGTTCCTTATGAAGAAGTAAGGACCTACTTGTAAGGGGTCCTCATTGGGCAGCGCACGTCCCCAGGCATCCTGTAGTACTGGATCCTCTTGCTGTGTTGCGCGGAATTCCCGGTCAGCTTCCCACGGATGATTGTCGACTTGTGAGGGGTAAACGAGGGCGAATTCCTTTTTTTCTCTTTTCTTTTGGGCTTTTGTCTTCAAGGGTTTGGTAACCTTCTCCGGAGCTGGGGAATCACGTGAGAACGGGGCCTCAGCCCACCATTTCTTCAGGGAGTCTGTGGTGTCCTGTAGGAGATAGGGAAGACCACTATAGTCGCTCCCTAGAATAGCCTGTTCGGGTAGGTTGGGCACCAAACCGACTGTCAGTAGGCTTCCTTTATCGGTAGGGTGTTGCACACATACTTGTGCTGTCGGGTAACATTTTGTGTCTCCGTGTACACATTTGATGGCCACGGACCCTGTCACAGGTCCTACTGAGTGGGGTAGTTCTTGGGGACGCAGAACACTATGGCGACACCCTGTATCTGCAAGCGCCATTATTCTGTGTCCGTCGATCTGTACTGGGCAACGGAAGGGTGGAGGGGTTGATTCCGTAGTGAGACACACGTAGTTCCTGGTCAGCCCGATCTCCATGGGTTCCTCCTTCTTGGGGCATATGCGAGCTATGTGGCCGTATCCACCACATTGATAACATTGTGGTCCTGGGTGGGGTGGTCTCGGCATGACTGGATAGGGCATCAAGGGGACTGGTTCTGGTTTCCGGACCACCGGGGTTGGTCTTGGTGGTCGGAGATGGCTGCCATGGGGAATGCGGGTAGGGTGTTCCTCCTTCACATGCTGGGATTCCTGAGCTCGATTGTAGGCACTGGCTATTTCTACGGCACTGTCGAGAGTCAACCGGGCATGTTGGCGCACCCATTTCTGCGTGGCGGGGTGTAGGGATGCTAAGTACTGTTCAAGGTATATCTTGGCCATTATGTCTGCCTTGCTGGATGTCTCAGGTTTGAGCCATCGGTTGGCCAAGTCTTGTATACGAAATGACAAGGCCCGGGGATTCTCTTGGGGTCCCTCCTTGGCCTGACGGAGCCGAACCCTGTATGTTTCATCATCTATCCCCAGACGTTCCAATATGCACTTTTTGATATCAGCATAGGGGGTTTGTCCCTGTATGTTAGCTTGCTGATATGCTGCTTGCAGTTCTCCTGTTAGTAGGGGGCCGAGATAATGACCCCAACGGTCCTCTGGCCAGGCAGCGGCCTGAGCCAGGCGTTCAAAATTGGTGAAGAAAAAGTCAGGATCTTCGCCAGCCACATATTTTTGCAGGACTACTGAGGGAAGAGAGGCCATGGGTTTTTGTTGTCCCATGACAGTAGTTAACTTCTCGAGGGCTTGGTCCTGGGCCGTGCCCTGCCCTTTCAGGACGTCGTGCAGTTGTCCCCGGTCGTCTTCTGCGGTCTTGAGGAACCGCTCCATCAGCTTTCCGAGAAGTTCCTGTCCTTCCGCCAACTGTTTGACTGCGGCCTCCATGCTTCCTGGCGATCCCACTTCTGACACCACTTGTGGAGTGTGGGGTTGGGTGGGCCGGAATAACAGGCGTGGAGGCCGGATGTAGTGTGCTATGATTAGCAAGAGTTTTATTGGTTTCACAGAGGTCAAGCCCTTCAGCACTGTTGTACAGTATAGTCCAAGAGGGTGGGGTTGTGGTTCCTAGCGAGGAGGGTCCGATGATGGGGAAACAGGCAGGTCTTCCACTGCTAGGTTGGTGTCCTCCTTCCTGGTTGCAGGCGTTGGTGTGTCCCTCGGAGATAAAGGAAAGAGACACAGGGCGGTTAGTTCCAATGGTCACGGAACTTGGTCGACTGACACCAGCACCAGGGAGTGTGAGGTTTAGGAATTGACCGTGAGGGAGGGCGGTAGGGCAGGGGAAGAAGGGAAAGAAAAGACGGAAATCAGGTACAGAGTGCAGTTGGGGGGGGGGGGTTGTGCGGAACGTATTCTACAGTGTCGGGGTGATTCTAATTTACAGTGAGGGTGCACGGGAGTTCTTTACAATATTCACACTATTTACACTAACTACACGGGGAGGTGGAAACACGGAGAAAAGGTAACAATGTACTCACGTGCCCCGCCGTAACTCTCATCCGAGTTACGGCCGCATTCCAGCCACCTCCTGAGGACGCCACCAATCCTCGCACCAAACGTCTTCTTCTTCTTCCTTCTCTCGCCTCGTCCTTTCTCCTTCACTCTCCGCTGCCGGTCCTTCGCGTGCCGCTAACTCCTGCCACGAGTTCACCGCTGGGAACCTCTCCACTTCTGAGTCGCCGGCTTTTCTATCGTCCGATCGGGTTCCTGAGGAAAGACTTCCGGGGTCAGGCGGGGTCACTTCAGGTCCTTTAGTAGCCGTTGTACTTCCGGGGTCAAGCAAGGACGCTTCCGGTCCGCTGTGTTCCGGTGGTGCTGTCGGCGCCTGTAGGGAAGCAGAGTGAGGTGTAGCCCGTTTTGGCTGAGGTTTAGTGATGCCACCCGTATGAGAGACACTACGGTATCGCTGCGCCCTGGAGGTAAGGGGCGCCCCTTCACAGGAGTATATTCTCATCACGCCAGGAATCAAGTCTGTTGCTGTGTCTGATGATTGAACATCTAGGGAGAGTAGCGACTTGAGAGGGCAAGTGACTGGTGTCAGGGATTTTAGGGAGTGGTTACCCCGTTAGGACTTCACGGTAGTTTAGAGGTAGCAAAATAATTGTGGAGAGAGTCCCAAATAGAGGTGTTGCGCACTATCCACAGGGAGTTTTGCCGGGAGGTGTTATCTGTACCTCTTAGGAAGGAGACCCAGTTTAGCCAAGAGCAAAAAGAGGTGGCCGCAGTGTTCTTCTAGTTAGATAGAACTGTTTTACAGGCAGCAGTAAGAAGAATGTCAATTAAGAGGCTATCTTTACGTGAACTGATACTTGGGTCAAGGAAACCTTTGATTAGGATTAGGAAGATCCGTTCTAGATGGACCCTACAGATGGAGTGAATAAAGTGAAATACAGAGTCCCAGAATGGTGAAACCTCGCTGCAGTGAAAGAGGAGGTGGGGAAGATCTTCAGTCAGGTCATTACAGTTCCAGCAAGCTGGATTATCTCTGAGGGAGAGTTTATGAAGACGAGCCAGAGTCCAGAAGGTCCTGTGTAGTAGCCAGAATTTCGTCTGTGGAAGGACTGAAGAGTTTTTTTTATGAGACTACTGACTTCCATATTAGGTGCCAGGACTCCAACGAAACCGACTCTGTGGGGGTCCCACTTTGTTTGGAGTTTTGAGGGCAGGATAGCAGACTTAGGTTTTAGTAGGTGATAGAACTTGGAGGCCTGGTGACCTTATTTATTAAAGGTTAGGATGGTTTTGACAAGAGATGGGTCTTTAGTTTGGGGTTTTAGCTTAGATAGACTGACTTTAAGCCTCAGGAAATTGTTCTGTAAGTTAAAGTGGCATTATAGTTCCCTAATGGACAGTGGGAATTGTGAGGGCCCTCGATCCTTCAAGAAGTGATTGCCCATAGATGCCCAGTGCGGCCACCAGGGAGAAGAGCTCTGAATTCTAATTTTGGTGTTGTTCCATAGAGAGGATATATTCGAGTTGGAGATCGAGGTTTCCAAAATTCTATCAATTTTTAAGAGGGCTCTTCAAGGCCACTCGGTGATTTTTAGGTAGTTTTTTGACGGGTGGATGGCGGGAGGTGTGCTTTATCTGGAGTTATATCACACACAAGCCACACATTAGTATAGGCAGGTGCAGTGGTTCCATCCCTGAATGGAGATGGTGGGTGTAATGAAATGGGGGTTGCAATTCTAGGGTCTCCTGCTGTAGCGTATCTGATTCTTCTTATTTTTTGTCTTTATTCTCACAGGTGACACTGCACATTTGCTTTCCTATATGTAACTTATTGTTGTAATCAAGTGACTAGACAATTATGTGATTGTAAGCAACTGGCTGGTAGTTTGTATTGTTTGTTATTCTATGCAAAATGGCAATAAAGATTTTTTTTTTAAAAAGAAGACATTTAAGAGGGCTCTTTTGGTGTTGTTGAAGATATATTTACCAGTGGCGGGGGTTTGGGGATGCTTGTTAAGAGAGAAATCGGAAGAAACTTGCTAGGAATTTCCCTCTCAATCGATAGCCATGTGGGGGTGTAGTCCGGAGATTGAGTGAACCAAAGGGACCCCTGTCTGGCCAAATTAACACCTCTGAGGTGAACCGTTAGGCACAGTTTTTTTATAGAAATTATGGGTTGTTTGTTTTGCCAAATAAATTCATTTATTAGTCTATCAGCCTTTTGTATGGAATCATCTGATAGAGCTAGAGGAAGCACGAGCAGGAGGAACATGGCCGGCTGCGGGGAGCTCCGGTCTGTTTATGGGTTCCCCCACTTAATGTGGCGCAAAGACGGCAGCTAAGCGGTGAGCAGATATGTGAAACTTCCCTTATGGCCTTATCAGCCTCATATTAATGTTTTTCCTCGTTCCTACCTTCCTTTTTAGGTCGAGCAGACCTACCCTCAATGCGTGAGCATTGACGGTGTCTGCTTCAGACCTAATGTTACCTGTATTTAGGAATGTGGACAGCAATGTGCCACGCGCTTTTCCTTTCCAGATTTCACCGCGGGAGCGCGCCTCTCAGACGCGCTTGCGCAGACACGTACACACAGCCCCTGCTTTCGCTTGGCTTGCATGCAAACACGGCGCACACACACACAGCCAGCCCCCACCCCCTGCACTCACACAGGCGCGCGCACACATACACACGCTGCCGCCCCCCTGCACACACACATACAGACACGCACACACAGACACACACGAGCACCCATGCACGCACCCATACATACAGAGAACCCACCCCCGCCGTCGCATACACACACGCTCCCCCCCTGCTCCCCCCCCCAATACTTACCGGCAATCTGGTGTTCAGTAGCCTCTCCCTCGGGCATTGGAGCCCCGCGTCACCACTGCTACTCGGGCCAGGAACTCTGTGGGCGCTGATTCGCGCTGATTCGCGCACAAGACGGAAGTCCCGCCCCCCACGCTTAGTTTCGTTTTCCTGAGTGCGTGCGCACATCTTATCACTTGTTATTAACACTTGGCCATTTTCACACACTGCCTATACGTTCCCTTAGCATGTGTTCGCGGCTATTTTATGACCTTTACAGACCGCTATCTGATCTACAACCTGTACTTAAAGTGAAGCCTTTACCCATTGCTAAACATATCGGCCGTTCATCTACACCGCGCAGAAGTTTTGGATTACCTTCCGTCTGACCATTTGCACCGGGTAAGTTGCTTTACAAACTATGATACATTTCATTTCCAAGAATCGTTGTCTTATATCACCGATATTGGGATATTGCTGCACCTTTCACAAAAAAAGGAAATGCTAACACCTTAAGGCATGCCATCATTACAGCATGGCAGGGAGGCAGCGATCGAGTCGCGCTCCTCGTGAACAGGTCATGACATTTGAATGCGGCGATTTCTTTATTTTTTTCGACGCGCTTTTTCAGCACTTGGAGACATTGGAATGTAGGGGGAATTATCAGGAGATAGCCGCGCAGCAACTAGTAAAGTTAAGCATACACTGCTTTTTTGTTAATGTTCACAGGCGTACATACCTAAAGCGTACCTACAGTTTTCCAGGATTTTTTTATAATTAACATAGATGAGCGTATTGCAGAATTACAATAAGCCGCGTGCTCATTAATGGAGACAGTGAGAGGCACATTTCCTTTTTTTTTACCACAGCGCAATACAGACTTGCAGTACGCTTTTAATTATAGTATGTTATTTATTTAAGTTTACTCCTTCTGTACGTTTAACTTTTGTTTTCACACAGCGCATTCCAGGAACCTTTACATTTTTTTAATGACAGCGCATTTATGACTTACAATGGGCCTTGTGCTCAATAATGGACACACTCACGAAGCACGTTCAGATATTTTGTACCACAGCGTATTTCACATTTATAATAGGCCGCGTGCTTCATCGTGTCATGTTATTTTATTGACTCCTTTGTAAAGCCGCATATGCTGCACTTATCTGCCCCACCCGCAGTTTCACAAAGCAGACATAGAAGTCTAAATAGATATTTCATTTACTGTTATTTCATTACGGTACTTTGCGATACCGGGGCAATGAGGGCATATAGATCAAGCATGTACACACATTCAGGAAGCGCCTTTTCTATTTCAAGTAATACTGTTTGGTTCTAGCATGTCACTTTTAATTTAACCGTTGCGCATCTACAAACTTTGTTAGGTATCAGGAGGCCAATATTTACAGCTACAAATAATGGCATCGACCTCAAACCTACCACTCTATACACAGTAAAGCAATCCCCAATGCAACAAAGGTCTGCAGAGTCTCCTGTTGCTTGTCCTACTACAATTTATAGCCGTGTGCTCAATAATGGAGACACTCACGAGGCACGTTTAAATGTTTTGTAGCACAGCGCATTTCACATTTATAATAGGCCGCGTGCTTCATCGTATCCTGTTCTTTAATTTACTCCTTTGTAAATCTGCGCATGCTGCACTTATCTGCCCCCACCCG
Organism: Lissotriton vulgaris; assembly: GCF_964263255.1. Lineage (NCBI taxonomy): Eukaryota > Metazoa > Chordata > Amphibia > Caudata > Salamandridae > Lissotriton > Lissotriton vulgaris. The sequence continues at coordinate 110,696,916 of NC_141686.1, forward strand.
CAGTTTCCCAAATCGGAGACATAAGGTTGAATACATATTTCAGTTTCTGTTACTTCATTACGGTACTTTGCGATACCGGGGCAATGAGGGCATATCTATCAAGCTTGTACACACATTGAGGAAGCGCATCACCATCACTGAACGCCACAGCATCACTCGGCGCCACCACAACATCAACCTACTGGTGCAACCATTCAACAACAACTGGTTCAAATATGTTCTCTCAATGTTTCAAGCTTTATTACAAATGTCACAGAAAGATGTTAATATTTCACTTCCGGGGGAGGAGCTTCGCGGGCAAGCAAGATGGCCGCGTAAGCTCGGAGCTCCGCAGACCCTCCGACCCTCCGCACATATCCTGGAAGAAATCCTGATCCACGGTGGTGGATTCCAATTGGCGAATGGTCACAGACGTGGGATCCGCTTTCCGTTTCTAAATCGGACATTTCTTGGCAAAGTTATGTCGAGTTGAACTTTGTGCCAGGGATGCGCCATTGTCCCGGAGGTGGCCGATGATCGAGACGACAAGGTGCATGATTGATATGCGGAGTAAGCGTCTTCTGTTCCTGCTGGCGGAGTGCACGTAGCCGCGGAGTTGCCTATTGCTGACTTGGCCCTCGGGGAAGCTACGCTCCGTGCCCGCTCGAGTGCCTACAGTTCATCGCCATATGGCCCTTTGTTCTCTCCGGACCCAACATGGCTGGCAGGGGTGATCCCGACAGGACGGCGAACCGGGCTAGCAGGAAGACGGTCCAACCCCAGACAAATAAGATCGATCGGTACGCCCAGCAAAGGACCTCGCCCTCTGTTGTCGCTCAGTCTAAGGATTCCTTGCGCACGAGCTCACCCGAGGGGTCGGAGCCCACTCTTCGCGACATCATGGGGGCTATCACGAGCATCAGGACTGAGATGCATAAGCAGCACGAGGTCCTGACACACAAGGTGGACACCCTGGCTATCGATCTCAACTTGATCAGGGCCGACCTGGGCAAAACGAATGATCGAGTGAAATCTCTTGATATCAAGACCTCCAGCCTCACGACCGATGTCTCAGACCTGCAAGCGGAGGTCCGTACCTTGAGGTCGGTTAATGACCTATTCTCGAGGCGGCTGGAGGATTTCGAGGGACGTGCCAGGTGGCAGAATGTGCGCATCATTGGGGTGCCGGAGGGTGCGGAGGAAGCGGCTGTCGACCTCTTTGTTGAGGACTCGGTAAAGACCCATCTCGCTCCAGCAGGTCTCAGTCACTTTTTCTCGGTGGAGCGGGCCCACAGAATACCTGGTGGCCCTCCGAAGACGGGCGTCGCACCGAGACCCATCATCGCCCGTTTATTCAATTTCCGAGATCGGGATGTGATTCTCCAGGCCTCGAGGCGACATGGGCCTCTTAAGTTCCAGAACGCTGATGTGAACTTCTACCCGGGCTTCACCAGGGCTGTTCAGAGACAGCGCCAAAGCTTTGCGGGGGTAAAACGGTGCCTCAGGGACTTGGGGCTGAAGTACTCTATGCTGTTCCCCGCTAAACTGCGCGTTGAACGCGATGGCCGAGCCCTGTTTTTTGATATGCCTGAGTCTGCGAGTGACTGGCTGGACACTTTGCCGCACCGTCGAGAAGAACAGGAGGAACATTCTGAAGGCGCCTCTGGTGGCCCTGATCTTCAGGAATAGTGCTTCTCACACTGCCTTTATCGGTTGGTGGCCCGTTGACTGTGACTGATAATGCCAAGCTGTTGCACCTTTATTTGGAATATCCTATTCTCACATGGAGGGTGGCAGGGGGGACTGCGGGGGTTCCTTACTCCTCTAGGGTCTTCTTTGTAGCTTAGTTTATGGGGCGACAGGCACACTGCTGGTTGGGGGGGCTTTTTAGTCTGCTGCAGGGGTGCAGGGTGGGGGGTGGTGTTGGGGATGATTTTGTGTGTTTTCTTTGTTTCTTTCTCTTTCCCTTTAGGCAATGGGTCATGTGCTCTGTTTTGTTTCATTTGTCGATGAGGCCTCTAGGGGCTGGTGAGGACTTGGGACACGATGATGGGGGATAGGAAACTGCAAGTTCTTTGTTGGAATGTCAATGGCTTGGGTGATCGTATTAAAAGAGGGGTGGTATTGCAACTGCTTAAAAGACACATGCCTGATATTGTTCTCTTGCAGGAGACACACTTGGTGGGGAATACGTGTAGAGCGCTCAACAGGAAGGGTTTCAAAATGGTGGCTCATTCAGGGTTCTCTTCGGGGTCCCGGGGGGCGGGTGTTATGGTGCGCACGTCCCTCCCTTTTGAGATTGACTCCACTATTGTTGACGAGAGGGGGCGGTACGCAGCCGTTGCAGGGCGTTGGGAAGGGCGTGTCTTGACATTGATTTCGGTTTATGTTCCTCCGGGTTTGCAAAATAACACCTTCCAGGACCTTGGTAGCGCCATTTTGAATCTGCCAGCAGGATTGCTCATTGTGGGGGGTGACTTTAATTCTGTTTGCTCCGGAGCCTTGGACAGACATCCGCCTAGAGACCTCCGTAGTTCGCAAATGTGGTTGCCCACTTTCCTTGACACTATGGGGTTGGTCGACTGCTGGAGACTCCTACACCCCACCCAGAGCCAATATTCATTTCATTCTGGCGCTCACGGTAGTCTCTCCAGGATCGATTACGTCCTTGCCTTGGCAGCCCATGCACCGGCGATCTCTGAGGCCCGCTTCTTGGCAAGGGGTATCTCGGACCATTCCCCGCTGTGGGTCTCCTTCGACTTTAACATTGTTGTAACGGAGCGACCGGTGGTGGTCAATCCGTGGTACTTCCGCAACCCCAAGACTCGTGGTCTCCTGGCCAAGGCTATTGAACTCTACTTCACAGAGAATATGGGGTCGGTTACATCAGCTGCCACTTTGTGGGAGGCTTTTAAAACGGTCTTGCGGGGTGAGGCATTTTCTCTTATAGCGGAAGCCCGTAGGAACAGAGATGCCGACATGGTGCGTATCGAGGCGGAGATCAGGGAGCTAGACTCCCGATTGGAGGCGGGCCCTGAGCCCGACCTGTTACATACTCTCTCCCTTAAACAATCGGAGTATCGAGACCTTGCCACCGACGCTGCTCTCGTCTTGGGCAGGGAACAGCAGGGTCGGATTTACGACGTTGGTGACAAGGCGGGCAAGTTGCTGGCCTGGCTTGATAAGAAAGAGAGGGCCAGCCGCGTCGTCCCGGAGATACTTGGAGAAGACGGAGTGTTGGTCACTGACCCGAGCGCCATCGCTGAGTCCTTTTCGGATTACTTTCGGGGCGTTTATTCCTCTGTCTCAGACCGGTCTGAGGCCGACTCGGGCGCTTTCCTATCGGGTATCGATATCCCGTGCCTGTCGGAGGCAGATCGAGACGACCTAGACAGGGATATATCTGTGGACGAGGTTGCACTTGCAATTCATTCCTTGAGATCTGGCAAGGCGCCTGACCCTAACGGTATTCCGGTAGAGCTATACAAGATCAAACCGGATGTGGTTTCCCCGCATTTGCGGAATATATTCCTGGAGGCACGGGAGGCTGGCATACTTCCCCCTGACGAGAGGTTGGCCACCATTGTGGTTATCCATAAGGAAGGGAAGCCAAGAGACTTGTGCCGATCGTATCGCCCCATCTCTCTTTTGAACGCGGAGCCTAAGATTCTAGCCAAAATGCTCGCCAACCGTCTGATCGGCGTCATCGGTGACTTAGTGCACCCGGACCAGTCGGGCTTTATTCCACACCGCAACACTGCTCTTAACCTGCGTCGACTTCACGGTGCCCTGGCCAGGGCCCACACGCTTGAGGAGCCGGCTGTACTGGCGTCGTTGGATGCCACAATGGCTTTCGACTCCCTCGAGTGGAGTTACCTGTGGGCAGTGTTGGCGAAGCTCGGTTTTGGCCCGGAATTTGTGGGGTGGGTCAAACTTCTGTACGCCGGACCGTTGGCTAACGTAGCTGTCAACGGTCGAGTTTCCGCACCCATTGTTCTTCAGAGGGGCACCAGGCAGGGCTGTCCTTTGTCGCCCCTCCTGTTTGCACTCGCGCTTGAACCGCTGGCGGCCTGGTTACGCAGCCACCCCGACCTACATGGTATCAGGTGGGCCCCTGACTTCGAGGACCGAGTGTCACTGTACGCAGATGATATTCTTTTGTACCTCACTTCCCCCTGCAAATCCCTTATTGTGGCCTGTGACGTAGTGCGATTTTTCGGTCAGTACTCCGGTCTAGTTATTAACTGGTCCAAGTCATATTTGTACGTCTTGAAAGGGGGAACGCCTCGCCTTCCGAGGGGTTGTGGCATACAGGTGGCGAGCCAGGGCTTTAAATATTTGGGGATCTACATCTCCACGAACTCCAAGGCGCGCTATGAGCACAATTTGCTTCCCCCTCTTCTCTGCCTCCGGCGTGATGTGGAGGGGTGGCGAAGACTTCCGTTCTCCCTGCTTGGGCGCGCGGCGTTGTTCAAAATGATGTCCTTGCCCAGGTTCCTTTACGCCCTACAAAATACCCAAGACCCGGTCCCAGCCCGTTACTTCGGTGAGATCGAGAACCTACAACGCGCCCTACTTTGGGATGGCCGCCCTCGCATTGCTATCACGAAGCTCACGCTACCGTGGTACGATGGGGGGATAGCATTGCCTGATGTGCGGAGGTATTACTGGGCCTCCCAGTTAGCAGCTATTAATCAGTTTTTACGTTCCAGCAGACAACCCGGGCTATGCCATGGATCGATGGCTGCTGAGCGGAGGGAAGTATCACAGGGCACTCTACTCGAGATCTCTTGACAGGCGGCTGTCTGGTCCAACGAAAACCGCGGTCCATATTTGGAGGGCGATTACTAAGGCGCAGGGATGGAAGGATAGATTAACGAAGGCGACCCCACTGTACGATTCGGACATCCTGGGTAACTTATGGCATACCAAGGGCTTCGATAAGTGGGACCTAATTGGCATCTCCAGGGTGGAGGACGTGTTGCTGCGTGGCGAGATTAAAACTTTCGCCCAGTTGCAGGCAGAGTTTCAGATGGGTGAAACGGAATTCTTCCGGTATGCTCAGTTGAGACATGCATTGCTCTCCGCCAAGCCGGAGGGGGAGGTGATTCCCGACAGTTCTCCTTTGGAAGATAGGGTGCTGGACGGCCATATGCCTGACAGTGCCATTTCATTGACATACAAGAAACTCATCAACGTCCGTACAGACCTCCTCCTGGGTGTGAGGGACCAGTGGGTGCGAGATGGGATAGAGATTGATGACGAGGATTGGCAGAGTGCGGTGCCCTCCCCTAAGGAGGTCGCTATCTCCTCCCGTCTTCGGCTGGTGCAGCTCAAAATCTTGCACAGAGTTTATGTCACTATCCCAGACTTGTGCACATGGGTTACTCTGTCGATGGCCTTTGTAGGCGCGGCTGTGGCGCCCTTGCCACTTTCATGCACATTTTATGGGAATGTCCTGCAATAGCTTCCTACTGGCGACGTGTGCACTCGATTGTGAGCGAGGTGACTGGGGTGGGTGTGCATGTGGAAGCCAGGAGATGCCTTTTGAACATTTGGGGTCCGACAGATCACACCGTGGTTCAGACTCGATGGGTGACCCTTGGTAATATGGTTGCGAAACGGGACATCGCACAGATGTGGGGAGCTACAACGGCTCCGAAGGTTGTGCAGTGGAAGGCCAATATGGATTGGTGTATGTTCCGAGAAAAGACTGTATATGTTGCCAGGGGTAAACCTAAAAAGTGGCAGAAAATGTGGGGGGCCTGGAACGAATACAGAGGGGACATTTGCGTACCTCCGGACTCCGCTCCGCAGGAGGAACACTTATCACCGTAGCCTGCGACTCCAACTGTATATTTTTATGTTGTCATCCTGTGTTCTCCTCCCTCCGCATTCCTAGTATTCTATTTTACTGACATAACTGTGTTCACTGTGCCCTCCTGGCCCCCTCACTACGCCTCACTGCACTCTACATTCCATTGCCTCTCTCTTTGCGCCAGTTTCTGCGCTTTCTTTCCCTTTTCTCCCCCTTTTCTATTCTAGTTAAACAAAAATTTGAAAATCAACCTTCATTCGTTCTGATGTACAGACTCTTGCACTTTGGTTCTTTTACTCCATTCTGCTGCCTCGCCTCCGGGATGTAAGGCTGAATAGCTGTGTGCATTGTTTTTCAATAAAGGTTTTAAAAAAAATTTCAAAAAAAATATATATTTCACTTCTGTTCTTGGATTTTCGTCACAATAAAATACACTGAACATAATCTTCACAAAATTTATTTACAAAAGTTTAAGCTATTGCTATTGTAAATTACAATAACTTTTATTTAAGTATTAATTATTTAAAAGCCATTGTTATTTGTAATAGCAATACATCAAAGTCACGTAAATACAACACATATTGCATTACAAATGCTATAGGTGTCACATTTGCGAAAGTTATAACTATTGGCATTGTAAATGTCAAAGCTATTAATTTAGCTATTTTAAAAACCAACACAGAAATAAAAAAAATTGCCATTTACAATACCAATAGCTCTAAATTTCCTAATTCGAGACCTATTGCATTGCAAATGCTTGTTTCCGTTTTTGCCGTTACGGCGACCGAGTGTGCCCGGCGCTAGGATCCTGTGGAAGTCTTCCTCTCAATGGGAGTGGCGTTTGTCCCGGAGTCTGTGGAGGTGAGAGTGAGAGTGAAGGTGGAGGTGGTGAGTGGTGTCGGCGTTGGAGGGGCGCTGGAGTATCGACGAGGATGTCGTGCAAGTGTATGGCAAAGGATGAGGTCGACGCTCGCTAGAATCAGTCTCTATTCCCCTCCCAGCCATAACTACAATTTTCTACGGAAGGTCGGGGGAGAGCTGGGTTGCATGCCACAGACTGAAGGAAGCGCCGTGTTTACCAGCGATACGGTTGCAGATGAAAGTTTGGTGGGCAATAAATATTTAGGTGGTTACCCCCGCCCAACCAGTTCAGCTCAGGGGGATGGACTTAGTCAAACAATCAGCCCCAAACCCATTGCAATCGGTCTGTCCCAAGGAAATAGAGGTACCCCAACCGTTAGACCCTGAAGCTGATAAAGAAGTGGCGTAGGTGAATGCACCTTCAGCATCATTCACTAGGAACAGATACCAACTACGGTCCAATTTTGATCTGAAAAAAACAGGACTTTCCCTTTTGAACGCCTCGGTGGGACCGGAGGTAGTCGCTCTCACCCCTAGGGGGAGAAGGAAAGAGAAAAGGGAGAAAAATCCAAGAGTAGCAGGGAAGTTAAAAAAACGAGGGTTGCCAAAACCCTGTTTTCCTCAACCAAAACCTACTCCTTCTTTAACATCGTATTTTAAAATCATGGAGAAGATGGCTGACCCTAAGGGGAGTAAGGGGGTAAATCCCCCCCCTCACCTCTACCACTCCCCCTGCAAAACAACTGGTAACTCCGGGTATTGCACCCAAATCTGTACTCAGTTCAATACCCTTACAAAATAGATATACTGATTTAACGTGTGATCCAGAAATAGAGGAACAGACTCTGCCAGAAAAGGAAATAACAACTTATCAAAGCCCTCCACCAACAGGGCATGATCTATCCGCTTCCACGGATGCTGAAGTAGCTGAGAATAGTGGTGGCAGCCGCCAGGAAAGAGTGTTAGTCGATTCAGATGGAATCCTCTCGCAGGTGGAGTCACTCTTACACAATCTGAGAGGGGATCTTCTATCTAAATTTGAAATCTTGGAAGCAAATCAAAAAGCATACATGAGAAATGCTCCAATCTAGAGGCTAAACTATATGAGGTCTGTAAACAGACCACGGTATTGGAAGAGGAAGTAACCTTGCTCTCAGGGGCTTCACAAAGACATGAGAAGGGTTTAGAGACTCTTAGAGCCCAGAACAGAACCCTCCAGATGGACATTGAGAGACTAGAGATCCAGTCTAGAAGAAATAACTTGACATTTTTAAAGATTCCCGAGGGGGCAGAAAATGGGGACGTTAAGTCGCTGATATGCAAACTCCTTAGAGAGGGAGTCTTGAAAGATAGACCCGACATAGATCTAGAATCCGAAATTCAGAGAGCTCACAGGGACAATTTTAGATTACACACTGAGAGGAAAACCCCCAGGAAGATCTTGGTGAATTTCCACACCTACACAATAAAGGAGCTAATCTTGGGGAGAGCATTGTCAGACACTACACTTCGAATAGATTCAGCTAAATACCCTATTCGTTCAGATGTGGGGAAAGCTACGGCACAAAGACAGTGAGAGCTATGGAGTAGAATGCCGGAATTGAGAAGTATGGGCGCAAAGGTCCAGATGAAATTTCCAGCATTCTTAAAAGTAGTTTGGAAAAACAAAACACATAATTTTCCATCACCTCAAGAAGTTGACACATTTTAATGAGAGAGAACTCCCAGCAGAGTACCTTTCCCTAAGCCTCTCATAATGATACACTTTTGACCTTGCTAAGGGAAATTTATAGTAGAAATGTAGAATTAATGAAGAACTAAAGTTGTGAATGTTGACAATGTTGTCTTTTTTTTTCTAGCACTCATCGTCTTTCTTTTTTCGTAACATATAGTGTAAAAAAAAGGGGAAAAATATATGAGGGGGCACAGAAAGGGGAAGAAAAAAAATATATAAAGTTTTAGGAAATAAAAAAGGGGAAAAAAGGGCTTATAAGAGAAGGGAGAAATACAATAAAAAATAAATATATATATAAGTACTAGAGATTATATTCAGTTGCCTACTGTCCTTACAGAAGGGGGAGACCCTGATCAGACACCGGATGCCCCCCAACAGGCGACAAGATCGCCAAAGTAGGTACGGGGGGGGGTTCCTCATGAGAGGTGGGCAGTTAGTTGGGTGGCAGGGGAAAAAAGAGAAAAAAAAAATCCTCATATACTAATGAAGAGAAACAGAGCTTTTGAATGGGGGCTGAGCAGTGGTCTATCCGAAGAAAGGTTGACATGGCCAATACGACCTGTAAAATTAAAATTATTAGTTGGAATTTGAATGGCTTGAGGGACATAAGAAAGATGCAGAGGGTGAATGAATATCTATATAATTCTGGAGCCCATGTTTGCCTTCTTGAGGAGACCCACCTAGAAATGCGAGAGTGTAAGTTAGCGTTCGGAAAACGTGGGTGGGTTCAAAATATTGTTCAGATCAAAGTGGCAGTACAAGGGGAGTGGCAATTGTGATTAGAGCAATTGTTGGGATTAGGCTGGTGAAGTCCGAGACAGATCATTCCGGGAGATGGCTGGTGGCGTCATTAACGCTGGATCATACTCTCTTTACTTGCGCAGTTTATTATGGGCCCAACCAAGATGCTCCGGGATCTCTTATGAGACTAAAACCTAGTCTAGATGAGAACCCTGGTCCTATTATATTAGGGGGCGAATTTAATCTGATTTTTGTTGAAAAATTGGATCGTACGTCCAGGGTCAGATTTACACCCCCTCAAAGATCCCGAATGGAGCTCAAGAATATCACGAAAGATCTTAACCTTATAGATATCTGGAGGGCTAAAAACGGTGCAAAAAGGGATTATTCCTTTTATAGTCGAAGATATGGACATCATTCCAGAATCAACTTCTTTCTTTTAGATAAATTGCTCTTTTCGGCGGTAGAACATATTTCATACATCCCGGCCATACTGTCCGATCACTTGACTGTAGAACTCATAATTCTCCTTAAACAGAAGGAACAGCAGAGGAGGTGGACTCTAGACAGAGCCCTGTTGCTCAAAGAGGGGGTGAGGTTGGACTTAGTGATACAAACAGAGGAGTTCTTTAGGCAAAATAAAGACTCAACGAGCCAACAGATGATATGGGAGGCATTTAAGTCCTTTATTAGAGGCTCTTTGAGTACCCTGATGATTAGAAGAAACAAACAGCTGAGGGAAAAGAAGGAAGAGAGTCTCCTGAAGCTCAAATTAAAAGAACAGGAGCTTCAGAGGGCATCAGCAGACCAGTCAGATACTAAACTCCGCCTGCAAGGAGAGCTGGACGGTCTGCGGGCAGAGCATCAAGCTAGCATAGACAAGGTCTTAAAAGATAGATGGGATGCCAGCAAGCTTCAGAATTTTTCGTATGGAGAGAAATCCGACCGTCTGCTCGCATGGAAAGCTCGAGCAGATAAGACCAGAAATCAGATCAATAGCCTATCCCTTTCTGGTTCAGGCGAAATTACCTATGCGAGATCTATATAAAGCTAACACCTGTAACTCCACACAGAGTGTGGAAGGCTGGTTGAGCAGGATACAGCTCCCGAATCTATCTGATGACGATAGAACTTTCCTTACTTCTGACATTCGAGAAGGCGAGGTGAGAATTCAGATTATGAAAATGGCCAAAGGGAAAGCTGCTGGTCCAGATGGGCTCCCTGTGGAGCTGTACAGGATAGTCTTAGACCAAATAATATCTTTTTTGACATCACTGTTTAACGAAGTTCTCCAGTGTGGGGCGCAGGCCCCAATTTCTTGGTCAGAAGCCACCGTTACTTTAATTCTGAAGCCAAACAAAGATCGATCAAAAATCGAGTCGTACAGACCGATCTCATTATTGAATTCAGATTATAAGGTATTTGCGGGGGTGTTGGTGGCGAGACTGGCCAGAGTAGTAAAAACCATTGTCCACTGTGATCAGAAGGGTTTCATTCCAGATAGACAACTCAATGAGCTAACATTTCAAGTCATCGGTGCAATTGATGTTGCTATCGACAGGAAGCTCCCTCTGACCTTGGTAGCGGTCGATGCCGCAAAGGCATTTGACCAAGTAGATTGGTTATATCTGTGGAAAGCACTGGCGGTTTTTGGATTCCCAAATATGTTTATAACAGCCATAAAGTCTCTTTATAGTTCCCCACGCGTAAAAATCCTAATCAATGGGTCTCTTACAGATTGGATACCCATTGCTCGCGAAACCAGACAGGGCTGCCCTTTGTCGCCTCTTTTGTTTAATTTATACATAGAGCCTTTTGTTTGTTTGCTTAGGTCTAACCCATTAATCAAGCCCTTTAAAATCTCCAACTTGGAATTAAAATCTGCGGTATACGCGGATGACTTGCTCATGTTTACCTCAAATCCAGCTGAAGCCCTACCAAGATTAATAGAAACAGCTGAAGCCTTTGGAGAGATCTCAGGATACACTATCAATAAAGACAAAACTGAGATCATGGAGTGGAACCAAGAAGTAGGGACATTAGGAGCACAGTCTAGAATGAGATATCTGGGGGTGCACTTGGCCAAAAAGATTGAGGAAATAACGGAAATCAATCTAGACAGAGTTTCAAAGGACGTCTGCGCCCTTCTGCAGAGATGGTCATCCCTCCCTTTAAACATCTTTGGGAGAGTGAACCTAATCAAGATGATCATCCTCCCTAAAATAACGTTTTTATTTAACTCTATCCCTCTATCTTTTAACACACCAGCAATTAATATACTACAAGGGAAATTAGGATCTTTCATCTGGAATTAAAAATCTCCAAGAATCTCCTGGAAAAAGCTTAGGAGGAGTTTAAAAACAGGAGGCCTTGCTTTTCCAGATTTATTTGTATATTGCCACACATTTCATCTCAAAAACTTCAGACTATTGGCCAATAAAATAGATCTATCCTCCCTAGGCATACTCTTTAAAGCATTATTGCAAGACGTTTCACAGGGACAAGACTTCTTCCTCTTTAAATTCGGGGACCCGAACTTTTTTAAAAAGTGAGACTCAAGAACCTGGGGGCAGCACAAAGAAAATGGGTATATTTATTTATTTATTTTCTTATATAGCGCAGGATTTGATCCCCAAGGGGATATCTCCGCGCTTGCGCCTGGGTGCAAATGCTGGACTGATAGTAGAGATGTAGAGCTACCAGTGAACTATGAGGTCGAATAAAGATGGGTTTTAAGGCCCTTCCTAAAGGATTGAAAATTTAAATTGGTTTTTAAGGCAAGTGGAAGTGAATTCCAGAGAATGGGGCCTTTGTGGGAGAGGGCACGTCCTCCCTGTCTCACTCTCTTAATCCTGGGGACCTGAAGCAGTTGCTGATTGCTAGAGCGGAGAGAGCGTCCGGGACTATAAGGGATGAACTTGTCTGTTAAGTATTTGGGGCCTATGCCAAAGAGGAATTTGTGGATGATGCAACAGATTTTATATTTAACCCGCTGCCGAACCGGCAGCCAATGAAGGCTATCCAGAAGCGGGCGGGAAGGGGTTCTGGGCTGGGCATTGAGTACCAGTCTTGCTGCGGTGTTCTGGACCACTTGCAGACGATTAAGTTGTTCCTCATTGGCCGAGATGAGCAGGCCATTGCAGTAGTCCAATCTACTGATCACCAACGTCTGGACCACCGCAGGAGTCTGATGGTGTGGAAACATAGACCAGCAACTTGATTGACATGTTCTTTGAGCACCGGTGCCTGATCCAAACGCACTCCAAGATTTTTAACGGTACGTTTTGGACTTGGCACTGGCCCGAGATCTAGAGGCCACCATTCTGAGGACCACAGAAGCGGGGCCTCTCCGAATAACATCACCTCTGTTTTGCCTACATTGCATTGAAGGCAGTTTGCAGCCATCCAGTTAGAACCGCCCTCATACCATCCGCAAAAGATTTCCTTATTTCTAGAGTAAGGGACTGGAAAGGAAACAAGAGCTGGGTATCGTCAGCGAAGGACACCGGGGTGAACCCATATTCTCTCACAATGTCAGCCAGGGGTGCCACATACACATTGAATAGTGTAGGGCTTAGACATGAGCCTTGTTGCACTCCTTTGGTGAGCTCCCTAGAGATGGATTGATGGGAGCCCAGTCTGACACCTTGTGAGAGGCCTGTGAGAAAACTCTCTACCCAGGACAGTGCCACACCCCCTATGCCCACCTCCCGTAGGCGGCCGAGAAGAATCTCATGTGACACCGTGTCGAAGGCCGCAGACAAATCTAACAGCACCAGAATCATTGAGCCCCCTCCATCTAGTGTCATCCTGATAGTATCGGTCACTGAGAGGAGGGCAGATTCGGTGCTGTGATTGGGTCTGAATCCCGATTGCGAGGGGTCCAGACCGCCCGCTGTCTCGATGTAATTTGACAAACAGGTGTTCACATGCTTCTCGGCCATCTTGCTAAAGTATGGCAAAAGGGAGATGGGTCGGAGGTTGGAAAGATCCGTCCATGGGTGTGCCGTGTTTTTACGAATAGGGTTCACCACCGCTCTCTTCCATTCCATAGGTACCTGCCCTTCCTTGAGTGAAAGATTTAATACAGATGTGACCACAGGTCCAATCAAAGTACTCAAGGGGGCAATCAATTTGGCAGGTAGAAAATCATCCGGGGACCCAGATTTTATGTGACTGATAAGATTGAAGAAGTCAGTATCATTAATCGGTGGAAAGATGGTAAGTGAATGGTTCCCAAGTGTGGATGATTTAGGTGGACTAGGAGAGCTGTTCATATTACTGGAGGCTATCATGATTTTATCATAGATCGTATTGATTTTATTTTCAAAAAACAGGGAGATGTCATCACAAAGGGGCTGTGAAAAGTCATCCGAACTTTCGCAGGCCATCGGTTTTACGAAGGTCTGTAGTATTTTGTAAAGCTCTTTAGTGGAGTTGCCTGCTTCATCGAGTTGCTGGATAAGACTGTTCTTCCTAGCCAGCCTTATGTTTTTGTAATAATTCGATTGAGCCTCTTTATATGCCCTTTTATTCTCCTCTGTTTGGGTTTTCCTCCCCTTCTTCTCTATTTTTCTAAAACCTTGTTTCTCTACTCTAAGTGCTTCGTTATACCATATTTCTTGCTTAGAGGTGGGATGTTGTTTATGCAGTTTTAGCGGTGCAAGAGTGTCTACTGCCATTGTGAGAGAATCAATAAGTTTGGAGAGGGCCGAATCCACGTTATCTGTCTCAGTGAAGATTGGTTTCTTCCATACTATCTCTAGCTCTTCTACTGTTATTTTATGCCATTGTCGTCTCCAGATGGGTGGGATCGGTGGCTTAAGGGAGGGTTTAGAGACACCCAATAAGGAAAATTCCACTAGATAGTGGTCAGACCAGCTTATCTGGGTTGCAGGATAGCATCGTATGTCAGGGCAGTTAGAGAAGAGTATGTCCAGTGTATGGCCTCCTTTATGTGTGGGGCCCTTGTTATACATTTCAAGGCCTAAGGTGGAGAGATCTGCTAAAAAAGTTGAGGTCTCTGGGTGTGAGGGAATATCGACATGAACATTAAAATCACCCAAGAGGATAAAGTTTTCTTTAGCTTTAAAATGAGGTGCTAGTGCTTCCACCAGGGATAGGGTGAAACCCGAAAGGGGTCCAGGTGGGCGATACACTAGGGCACCTTTCCAAAAGGTTTTAGTATCAGAGCTTATTTTAAAAATCATTGTTTCCATAGATAAACAATGGAATTGCTCCAGTATAACAACCTTCAACTCTTCCTTGTGGAGGATACATATCCCATACTATACAGCACAGGCCCCGATCTGGGATTCACCTGGGACACCGGCCTGTCTGGATGATCAACTGTCTCGGCCCCTGAGGTTGGCAGGGTTAGAACATTGGGGAGATCTTCAGGAAGGCATTCAGCTTTTAAGTTGGGAGGCTCTCTCCAATTTGACTGGGGGAACACTTACTAGATTCAAATATTACCAGCTGTCCGGATGGTGGTCGACCAGATCTTGGAACTCCAACGATCCCAACCCGAAGTTTGATCTAGTAACTAGCAGTGGCAGGTGGAAAAAACAAATTTCACACTGGTATTCAGCTTTATTAGACACTGAGAGTGTTACGGAACCTGAGCTCCAAAAACTCTGGGTCAATGTCTTAAACCTGAACAATGGAAATGTTAAAGATCTGTGGATTGACTCTTTTACCATCTTGCAGGCGGTGGTTAAGCCTGCCACCTTAAAAAGGAATCATCTTTATACCAGGTACAGGGCCTATATAACCCCAAAGAACTTGCAAAATTTTCCAACCTAGACTACCATTGCCCGAGATGTAGGCACCCAGCTGCTGATGACACACATATGTTCGCCGACTGCCCAGGGATAAAAGATTATTGGGTCAAGACCCAGGACTTTTTGGAAGATGTCCTTCAAGTACCCCTGGAAATCACCACAAAAACTATCTTTTCTGGGCTGGGTTCTGATTATAATGTACATGAACCCTCCACGAGATTTATTTTTTATGTTATGCTTCTTTCAAGGCGGGAGATATGTAGAGCCTGGAAGGATCTAATTCCCCCTACTTTTTCCAACTGTCTAAAGCATATTATCATTACAAGTAAATCTGACATGACAAGTGATCCCACAAGCTATGTAAAAATCTGGGCGGCCCTTGTGGCCTGGCAAGACAGGTGAATAGTATTCCTATGATTTATCTGGAGCCCTGTCAGTTCCCTTGCCTTCAAAGTAACACGGGGCCCAACTACGGTGTGAAATGGAGTGGATTGGGAAAACAGTGGCCACTTGAGGGATCAGGCTTATTACTCTGTTATTGGTCTACGATATCAGGGCTGGATCAGGATGACCAATCACTGAGAGGCAGCCAGTTTCCAATCAAGACTTCCAATAATGGTACATGAGGAAAACCAAAAAAAAAAAAAAAAAGAGCTAGAGGAAGCACGTTCGTGAGGTAGTAAATTATGGAGGTGATCATAATTTTGATGGTCTCAATGCAGCCTTCATCTGAGGAATTTAGGGTCTAATAGAGCTTCAACCTTCCTCAGTGTTTGAGATTCATTATGATTAAGAGATTCAAGGATATCCGAGTTCAATTCCAGCCCCAAGTATTTAACAAACTTTGGTTCCCAGGAAAGACCTGTGGGTTAGAAGAGGGTACTGGAGCAAAGATTATTCAGAGCAAGGATTTTAGGCTTGTCTTTGTTAAGTTTGTAGTTCGAGACATGGGCATATTCTTCTGTGGTCTGGAGCAAGGGAGGGATGGACTGGGTGGCGTTTTCTGTAATAATTAAGATATCATCAGCGTAAGCCCCGACTTTCACTTTAGCACTATTGAAGGAGATACCATGGATGTGGGGGTTATTTCTGATCTTATGCAGTAGAGGTTCTAGGCTCACAATGAATAGTGACGGCGAAAGGGGGCAGCCTTGTCTTGTACCTCTTTCTAATTTAAGTGATGGTGAAAGTAGACCTCCAGATCTAATTTTAGCTGACAGACCGCTATAGAGAGCCATGATCGTCTTGATGAAGGTTCCCTTAAGTTGAATTTCTGAAAAGATTCACGTAGCAAAGTCCAAGAAACCCTATGGAATGCTTTTTCAGCATCGAGAGTAATTGCAACTGTTTTGGTGGAGGCTGTCTTGACCTTTTCAATAACGTGGCAAAGGAGACAGGTGTTTTCATTGGATAGTCTATGTTTCATGAAACCCACTTGTGAGTGCCCAATCAGCCGGGGGAGAAGAGGTTCCAGCATCTTGTAGAGTATATTGGTGTAAATCTTTCCCTCTAGGTAAATTAGAGAAATTGGCCTATAATTTTTAACCTACTTCAGGTCTTTCCCTTCTTTAGGGATTACGATAATAGTGGTTTTACTAGTGTCCGGGATACAGTACCGGAGTCAGCGAAGTATTTGAAGAGGGTTAAAAGGGTCAGGTTAAGTATATGAGCAAAGGTTTTGAAAAAGGTAGTTGTGTATACATCTGGACCAAGGACTTTGTGTGATTTTTTTATTGGTCGGAGATGGTCGGGAGAGGAATGTCTCTGAGATAATCTATGCAGGAGGATGCCGTGATCATCTGTCTATAGAGATTGGTAGAACTATTTAAGAGTTTCTAGTATTTTCTGTGGTCTAGTATGGGTGATGTTATCTTTGTCAGTAAGGGAGTCGATTCCCTTGTTATCCTGCTTATGTTTTAAATAGGAGGCTGGGGTTTTCACTGTCTTGTTTCCATCTCATAGTTTAAACTTTTCTATTTGTTGACCCATACTCCTGCTCTTTTGCTTAGGATTCTATTGTATTCATAATTCTTTTTGGTGACGTTTAAGAGGGTTTGGGGGTTCAAATTAGATATGTGGTCTGTCTCCAATGAATTATGTATTTTTCTAGGTTCAGAAGTTCTTCATTATGTTCTTTATTAATTTTGGATTGGATGTTAATGAGGGTCCTTCGTACCGTAGCTTTCAGAGCCTCCCAGTGGTTGGAAGGGGAGGTACCCTAGATTAAATTGTCTTTCAGGTAGTTTAGAACAGCGGCGTCACTAGGGGGGTGCGGGGGGTGCGGACCGCACCGGGTGTCACCCCATCATGGGGTGACACCAATCTGGTTACACTGCTGGATCGCTGTGTAACAAAAACACATCTCTGCACTGCAGTGCAGCCTCAAATCTGTTCGGTTCTGCTTCTTTATAATAATGCAAGCACGGTGTGCAGTACACGCACCTTCTAGTTGCAAATTAAAATACTGCAGTCAGTGCAGACAGTGCACGTCGCCACGCACACACGCACCTCCTCCTATAAAAGTGGTGATGTGCCCGGCGTACCCAGTTTGTGGGTCCCAGGGCCGTCAATCTTTAGCGCTAGTCCAATGACGGCCCTGGGACAGCCCCCGCACGCTGTGCTCTCTCTCTGACGCGTCGTGGCGGTAGCGCGCCAGCACCACGTCGTCGTGGAGAGACAGTCTTGGCAGGGAGTGCGTGCGCAGCAGCGCTGCTATAAATTGTCACCTCTGTGTTTGATATTGCGCGCTGGCCGTCGTCTCCCCTTCATCCGGTATTGGGTCTGGAGGCCACGGTGAGAAATATTTATATTATGAACTTTACTTTCAGAAATGTGGCACACAACAATCAGATCGCATCTGCTGCTCTGAGCAATCCCACCAGCACTTTTTGGATAAGAGCACTTTATTACACTAGAATGTCAGCACAGCCTATGTTTTCACCCGGTAATGCTCTCTGCATTTGCTCTGATATTTGAAAAATAGGGAGACCTGAGAATTTCAGGGTGTCCTTTCAATATGTGCTGGTGACCTCGGTGTCAGGCATTAAAGGGGGACAGTTCCCTCTAGCCAGTTACCGGTACCTTTTAAGAATCGCACAAGCACTTTTTCATACTAGATCATTTGGGTTCTTACACTTTCACAACGAAATGTCAATAAAGTTCACTGTGATGAATCTTCCAGTGAATGCACAATGAACTGATTTGAGACTTCACTACTCCTTAACCTATTTGAAAATAATGTGTGCTTCTCATGTGGGAGAGTTCAATATTATATAACAAGGTTGCAGGTATTTTTTATACATAACTACTTGCACAAGCACCTTACCACACTAGTCCAGGCATTTAGCAATGTTGCCACCTGTCAAGGATTCCACATTCAATCTGTGTTTGGACACACAGTGAGTCTTTAGCACCTGTGATTGTTTCTTAAGTATTATGCAGTATGGCTGGATGACTCCCATAAGTGAATTTTACGTATCTATAACACACTGCACAACCTTTTTTTTCTTGATTTCAGATAAATTGGACTCTAGCACCAACAATTTCCTGTATTTCAGACCTAGCAAAATTAATTGCGATGTATATATTTGTGAGTCTCCCTTGAATTGACTGTGATTTTATCATTTGTAAATCTGAGAATACAACATGTGTTCATCATGCTTGACAGCCTTTTTAGACATAATTTTCAGCATTGCTAACCTCTCTGCACAGGCACTTTACTGCCATTAGTTTAAGCATCGCATCTGTAACCTGTTATAACAATAGGCCCGTCTTTTTTATATTCATGACGTGTGTCCTGGGCTGCACCGAGTTAATAATCCTTGCTTTTTCCTGGTGCAGGACATAGCTGGTCAAAAGTGCACATTTTTTTTTTTTTAGTAGTAAATACATTTATTACGGCATACATGGCATAAAAGTGTTCAATTCTTCGTCAACAATACAAAAATAAAAGCACATGTAAATTGAAAAGGTAACAATGCATGACCTGATTCTACAATTACACAACATTAAAAACATATCCTAAGGTTCCGTTTTTAATTTAATAACAAAAGGACTGACGATACAGGGGTTGCTCTGGATTAAATAATGCCTTTTCCAAAGGGATTGATGTAGAAAAACAGTTTTCTTTATTATCTTTATTAGACAGCATCATTGTGTGCCAAAATACAAGGACAACGCATTCAGATCATCAGCGCTGGGTGCATTTCGAAGCAATTACAGCAGATGCCAGCTTTATTTGAACTCTTGACCACCACACAATGTGTCCACCACACAAGGCTCTGTCTGGCATGCATTGCCCACCCTGCCAATCTGCCTGTCCTTTTCTGGCAGATCCCTTTGTTGACCATCTGAGATCAGAATAACTGCTGTGCAAAACATAGAGAGTATCCTGACTTTCAAATGTCCCCTCGATTGCTATTTTTCTGGATAGTGTTATGTGTGAATCACACAGTTAACTGCATCTAGCCCCGAATTTACATCAGATTTGTGGTTGAGTACTTTAGTAAATACAAAAAGTAACGAAAGGCAGCGCAAAGTGCTGCCTTACGCTACTTTATGTCTTGTAGGCATTACATGGGTGTAGCATGGGTGTTCGCTTGCATCCACCCGTGTATTTTGACACAAACCCTGATTTACAAAGACTTTGCGGCAAAATGGTTTGCCTACCCAACAGACGTAACGAGCAGAAATATCTTTTTCTCCTTGTTAATTGCTCTTTCCATGTATAGATTGTTTTTGTGTAGGAAGGTTTCCTTTCCTACGCAAGGACAATCCTGCCTGTAACACAGGCACACTTATTCTATGGGCAAAGGTGCCTGCAGTGAAGTTAGGCAGCTCACAGTGAGCCAGAGCAAGAAGAGAGCATAAATGCTGTATATCTTTGTAAATATGGAGATATTTTGATTCCTTCCTTTCAGGCAGAACGGCACAGCAAGTTCTGTTGCTGCGCCACGTTGCATAAAAAAAAAGTAAATGCGTCCTTAACTGTTTTCCAAAGTATGCCTGAGTTGCCACATTGGAAAAGTTCCTGCTCTGAGTTAATGTACATAATATCACGCTAAAATGACGTACCTCCGCATATCAATGATTGTAATCAGTTTTTCAAATGGATGCTGGTGACTGGTCCCCTTGCCAGTGCTCAATGTTTGTAATGTCCGTCGGGGTCACCTTTGTGGTAGGGACAGACTGTCTACTATTCTGTGCATGACCTAAGCACCGTCGATGTGAGGTTCACAAGCTTCTTGTGTTTTTCTTGCTATGTGCATGCGTCAGCGGCAAGTGGAGATTTTAGGTGGGACAAAACAAAGAACATGTCTGGAAGCAACTACCCAAATCTTATAAATATACTTGTCCAAGATGAAGGAGCAAAGCCTGATAGATGAGGACGCTCGTCGAGGACACCATCGGTACTGCTCTAGCAAAAAATTCACTTTTCCTGGAAATCCAAAAGAAAGGGAACTCAGGCCAATTATTCACAGGCTCAATGTACAAGAGTAGTAGGATTCCTGCACCAGTTTGCCAGATGTGGACGTACTGTGCAGTCACGAGTTAGACCCAGTAGCGGCTTGCACAGGTATGAGCAGGGGGGTGTGGTGGTGTTAGCGGACAGAAGTAATATTACATCTTATTCTTTTATTTTACAGAGTTTTATATAGTGCAAACTTGACCCGAATCGGATATCATACAGAGTTTTATATAGCGCAAACTTGACCCGAATCGGGCATCCGAGTGCTTTACATAGCACCAGTTGCATTACATGAAGACACATTCATTTTTTGTTAGGCACGGGGAGATTAAGTTATTTGCGTAGAATCACAGGATGTTCAGCGTCATTGCCGAGACTCGAGCCCATGCGGTAAGTCATGAGGGGGTGACACCATGAGTTACCCGCACCGGGTGACACCAACCCTAGTGACGCCACTGGTTTAGAATAGTTGTTTCAATCCCCTCCTTTGAGGACCTATTGTAGCGATATCGACACCTATCCCTTATTCACTCTTGGTTGATTCACCTTATCTTACTTGGGGTAGTTACATTAGTACCAGTGAAGGAAAGAGATATGGCCGAGTGGTCTGAAATTTGTCTAGTCAATATGTCACTTTGATCGATTAGCTGAATATGTGGTTTGGATATCAATGGGTAGTCTATTCAGGAACAAGACATATGGGGGTTAGAGAAGTAGGTGTAGTCCCTGGTGTCTGGGTGTTGAAGTCTCCAGGCATCATAAAGACCGACTCTGGTGCATAGCTTGTGTAATGATTTGTCTGCCCTAGATGGTTGGAGGGAGGACCTGGGCTGTCTGTCAATTGTAATATCCATGCGGAGGTTGAAGTCGCCACCAGTCATACCATTTGTAAAGCGCACTACTTACCCGTGAGGGTCTCAAGGCGCTGGGGGTGGGGAATGCTGCTACTGCTTGAAAAGCCAGGTCTTGAGGAGTATTCTGAAGGTTAGCAGGTCTTGGGTCTGCCGTAGGTGGGTGTGCATAGTGTTCCTGGTCTTGGTGGCGAAGTGGAAGAATGATCTGCCAATGGAGGTCGCTCTTCGGATACAGGGACTGTGGCAAGGGCAAGGTCAGCAGAGCGGAGCTGGCGGGTAGGGGCGTGGAAGCTGAGTCATCTGTTGAGGTACGCTGGTCCGGTGTTGTGGAGTGCCTTGTGTGCATGGGTGAGGAGCTTGAAGGTTATCCTCTTGTTGACGGGGAGCAAGTGCAGGTCTATCAGGTGGGGTGTGATGAGGCTGCGGCGAGGGATGTCGAGGATCAGGTATGCAGAGGCGTATTGGATGCGTTGTAGCTGTTTCAGGAGTTTGGCAGAGGGTCCTGAGTAGAGGGCGTTTCTGTTGTCTAATCTGCTGCTGACGAGGGCCTGGGTGACTGTTCTTCTCGTTTCGGTGGGTATCCACTTGTAGATCCTGCGGAGCATTCGGAGGGTGTTGAAGCAGGAGGAAGAGACCGTGTTGACCTACTTGGTCATGGATAGGGTGGAGTCGAGGATGACCCCTAGGTTGCATGCATGTCGGTGGGTGTTGGGGCTTCTCCCAGTGCTGTCGGCCACCAGGAGTCGTACAAGGCCGAAGGATCCTAGGATGAGGACCTCCATCCGAGTTCAGCTTCAGTTGGCTGTTCCTTATCCATTCAGCGACGGCTTTCATTCCTTCATGGAGGTTGGTTTTGGCGGTGTGGGGTTCTTTGGTGAGGGAGAGGATCAGCTGAGTTTCATCGGCATAGGAGATGACGTTGAGGTCGTGCAGTCGGGCGAAGTGGGCGAGTGGTGCTATGTAGATGTTGAACAGCGTTGGGCTGAGGGATGAGCCCTGGGGTACGCCGCAGATGATCTCGGTGGCTTCGGAGCGGAAGTGGGGAAGGCGGACGCTTTGTGTTCTGCCGGAGAGGAAGGAGGTGGTCCAGTCCAGGGCATTCTCTTAGATCCAGGCGTCGTGGAGGCTTGTTCATAGTGTGTGGGGACAGACTGTGTCAAAGGAGGCTGACAGGTCCAGAAGGATGAGGGCCGCTGTTTCTCCGTTGTCTAGCAGGGTCCTGATGTCATCGGTGGCGTGGATGAGGGCAGTTTCGGTGCTGTGGTTGCTGTGGAATCCGGACTGGGAAGGGTCCAGGATGCTGTTCTCCTCGAGGTAGCGGGTCAGTTGTTTGTGGATGGTCTTCTAAATGACCTTCACCGGGAAGGGAGCAGGGAGATGAGCTCCTTGGGGTCCGCCTTGGGTTTCTTGAGTAAGACGTTGATCTCGGAGTGCTTCCAGCTCTCTGGGAAGGTTGCTGTCTCAAAGAAGATGTAGAAGACTTTCCGGAGATAGGGTGCAATGGCTGTGCTGGCTTTGTTGAAGATATGGTGTGGCATGGGTCTGACGGAGATCCGGAGTGAATGGTGCTCATGATCTTGATGGTGTCATCGTCGTTAATATTTGTCCAGGAGAGCAGGCAGTTGGTGCGGATGGTGTTCATGGGGCGGGGGTCTCGGTGGTTGTCGGGGCAGTCGTGGCGTTGAAGCTGTCGAGGATGTTTGCGATCTTGCGGTGGAAGAAGGTGGCCAGCGAGTCGCACAGGTCTTGCGACGGTGGGACACCGTTGGTGTTTGAGCTGGGGTTGGAGAGTTCCTTCACGATGTTGAAGAGCTCTTTGCTGTTGTGTGCATTGTTGTCTAGGCGGTCTTTTAAGGATGTCCTTTTGGCGGATCTGATGAGGTGATGGTGTCTGCGGGTAGTGTTCTTGTGGGCTGCGATGGTGCCCGGTGTTCGTTCACTGAGCCGGTTCCTCTCCAGTTTTCGGCAGGTTTGCTTGGAAGCCTGGAGGTCTTCAGTGAACCAGCTGGCTTTCTTGCAAGTGTGACTGTTGGAGGGCTTCTTGAAAATGGCGAGGGTGTTGGCGCAGTCGTTGATCCACTGGTTGAGGTTGCGGGAGGCAGTGTCGGGGTCGGCGGGTGGGCCCCGGGCGAGGGTGGTGGTTAGCTGGTCTTTGGTGACTTTACTCCAGTAGCGGCGAGGCATCTGTTGGGTGCAGTGGTGCGCGTTGGGCTTCTTGAAGGTGAAGTGAATGCAGCGATGGTCGGTCCAGTGGAGTTCGGTGGTGTGGTTTAAGGAGACGTGGGGGCTTGCGGAGAAGATGGGGTCAAGAGTGTGACCGGCAGAGTGGATGGGTGTTGTGAAGAGTTGTCTGAGTGCAAGGTTGGCTAGGTTGTCGATCAGGGTGGTGGAGTTGGTGTCATTGCTGTTAACGAGGTGGTAGTTCAGGTCACCGAGGAAGATGTAGTCTGTGGAGGCGAGGGTGTGTGTGCTGACGAAGTGGGACGGAGTCGCTGAACTGTGGTCGGGGTCCGGGGGCCTATAGAGGAGGGTTCCTCTGAGGGTGGTGTTGTGGTCGGTGTGGATCTGGAAGTGCATGTGCTCGGCGGTGCTGAGGCGGTCGTCAGTGTTGGTCTAGACTCTGAAGGTGTTCCTGTGGACGATGGCGATTCCGCCTCCTACTCTGTTGGTGCGGTCCCTGTGGGTGATCTTGTAGCCTTCCAGGATGGCTATGGCGATGTCAGGTGCCGAGGCGGGGTTCAGCCAGGTCTCCGTCAGGAAGGCGATTCTGGGGAGGTTGAGTCGAGTAGGTCCCAGAGTTCAACGGCGTGTTTGCGGGCAGAGCGGGTGTTGAGGAGGATGCATCTGAGGTAGTTGGGTTTTTTCCTGGTCGGCGGCTTGGTGGGCGGATGCTGGTGAAGCTGCAGTTCCGGCAGGTGAAAGGTCCATGGGTGTGCTTCGGACGGCCGGGGAGCAGGTGTGTGATCATCCGGTGTTTAGTGCGTGGAGGGGGCTGGCATCGTAGCGGTGTCGGGCGCCGTGGCGGTTGCGGGGGCCAGGGGTTCTGGTGCTGGGCATGGTCCAGGCACAGATGGAGATGGGCACAGAAGGGCTTGCCTTAAGCGCCAGCGGCGCGCCCGTTGCATGTTCCCTCCATGTAAGGGGAGTTGGGAGGGAGGAGCAGCTGGGAGGCGGGAGCAGGGTGGCGAATGGATGAGCAGGGACGCAGTGGTGGGAAAAGCGGGAAAAGAGAAGGGTGACAGACGGTGGGGGACACAGAAGGCAAGCACAGCACAGAAACAAGCGGGGGGAAAGAATGAAATAAGGCAATCAGCAACAAGACACGTACAAAATAAATTAGGTAATCAGCAACAAGACAAGTACAGTCAAAGCAGTCCAAAGCAGTACAGCAGAGTGAGAAAGCACCAGTACAACCTGAGGCAGTACCGCGGTTTGGGGAGCGACCTGCCTGACAGGAATTGTGCTCAGGGGAATTGTTAGAGAAACCCAGATCTCAGGATCATCCATATTCCGGCCGTATGCATTGAGTACATGGAAATGCCTTGAGCTTTTTGTGAAATTCGTTAGGACCCATCTTCCATTATTACCAATCACACATGATTCGGTTGACAGGCCCGAGTTCTTGCATATTAAAGTCGCCACCCGCCTTTCTTACTTTCACTGGTCGAGTCAATTACTGCAGCGATCCAACTCTTTTTAAAGCTCACGAGCCCACCGTGGGCCATTTTTGTCTCTTGCAATAGGATTACGTCCGGTATCAATTTAAAGAGGTAGTTTAAAAAAAAAATCCTTTTGATTTGGTGGTTAAAACCCTTGACATTTAAGGATATAATTTTTACATTTCTGTCAAGTGGGGAGTTAGACATAGTGAAGCGATGCACTCATGGCTATCTGAGTTCAGGGATAAGCTACAGGATAATTAAGGATTAGTCGAGGCCAGGTGGTGTTAAATATAGTTGCAATATAGCAACGTGTGATAACGAGCCCTTGAAAGTGGATGAAAACAGGGTAGAGAATATGGTGCAGTTCACAAGTAACCGGGAAATATATAAATCTGGATGCTGTATCAGCGGGGTGAATATGTACACATGTGTTAGCAATGTACCTTCAGCTAAAGGAGGAAAAAATGAAAAAGAAAAAACATGGGAGAGGAAGGAACTCCAGTACAAACACCCTCAACCCCCTGTAACGACCGGATTTTCGGACCAGATAGAATCAGCTCACCAAGACACCACTAACCCAGCCGAAACGTAACCACCTCCCTCCTCAGGACCTACTTACAAAAGGCACCTGGGTACCTACCTAAGGATGGGGAATTAGCAATATACAAGCTTGGATTTTCTAAAACACCACACTCATACCTTATAGTCTTGCGGCAACATAGGCCCAGACTAGACTACCCTGAGGCAGTTCCGATTACTTACCATTACACACTGATCACAGTCAGTGCTCGCGCAAGCCACAATCTTGTGGGTATAGGCACTGTATCCCCCCCAGTGCTCTCACTATTTCATACATACACAAGCCACAATCCTGTGGGTATACACATTGACCGCAGTCAATGCTCTCATTAACGCCACTTTCCCTAGCAACGATCTCATTACACACCGTATCCTTCCGGTGCTCTCGCAAGCCACAATCTTGTGGGTATACACATTGACCACAGTCAATGCTCTCATTAACGGCGCTACACAACGACGATCACTTTCCTATGAATACCTTCAGTTCTCTCTCTTTCTATATTGGGAAATTTCTCTATCTACTAGGAATACAATATTATAGATTATGTGATAGATAGACAGGCCGATCCTCTCACACAAGAATGGCCAAATCACACTGTGTAAAGGTTATTTCCCATTTCGAGTGCTCCTCTACTCCCTTGCTCAGTTACCATTTACCTGGACGGGAGACGCATCCGTTCACATAACAGCATCTGACTAGAAGAAAGGTTAACTTTATCATAAGAAAGTAACAATTACACACTAGTTCACTAAGAACTGGGGTATCTTTATTCAATAATAATAACAACAACAATATAATACTGCAATATAACATATAGCCTGAAAAGCAAAAGAAAAGATTAGAATGTGTGTGCACACTAATAAGAAAGGGTCGACATCACCTTATGAGTACGAAGTCTGGACTCAGTGGTCATCTGGGTTCCCTTCTCGTCTGTGCCTTGGCTCGTCTTAGGATCACCCCTGCAGTCACGGATACACGTCTGCACCGCTATGCTCTGTCTCCTCTGCTCCCCTCCAAGTCACCGGAACCTTCCTCTTATTCTCTGTCTCGTCTGCTGCACTCTCGCTGTTCTGCGTTACTCCTCTCTCCTCTTAATCACGGACTATCTTCACCTTCCAACTTCGATCTTATAAATCAGTTTCTGCCGCTCTAGTATTCGTTCGCTCCACTAACTGCTTCACTCTGCATGCTCTGATCTTAGTATCAAAGCTCAACAGCTGCTCCAGCTAAAATAACTTTAATCTTTCTAAGAGAGTATTAGCCTTCGGTCTTTTTCAGACTTCAAAATGGCGACTGTCTGCCTTAAGTTGATTAACTGCAATAATGCTAACGACTAGCTGCCGCCTACTAACTGACAAACTGACTGCTGAACTCTTCGTGCTTTCGCTAATATGGAACCTTGTTCATGCATGGAAAGTTACGGCCAGTAACCTGCCGCCCACCAAATTCTTGTACCACCCCGTGCCAAGGACACGTTCTCAGCCGGCCGGCCTGATGTTATGTGTCAGGTTCCGCTGTGATGTATCCCCAGGATTGTACCGATGCTATAAAGGGGCCCACCTCTAGATCATCCCAAGTCTGACAGTATAGTACACAGACTGTTAAGGAGATCAAGTGGGGGAAAATAGAAGGTCCGGAGGGGAACTGCTGGGCTGCTGGAACCGGAACTCTGAAATATACAAAGCACGGAATAAGTGGTGTTGGGTTACCAGATTGGACCACAATTAACTATGTTACTCAATCCTCACCTGTATACTCATTCAGGAGTGCTGAGATATAAGAGGTAAGGTAATGGATAATTCCTCATCCCCAAAGGACACTGTAATGAGAAATAACAACCTCTAAGTATTGAGTTACCCCCACCACACAGTATCTCTTCTTGGTATGTTTTAACCAGAATATACACCTACCCCTGAAGGGAGAAGTAATACCCAAACGATCCTCTGGAAACCGAAGATCACCAATGCGAAACCTCTAGACTCCTTAAGTAATGTTTGTGTATGCAATAGCTTGTGCATTCCTTCATGCACAAAGTAGAGACTATAGGTGTATAAAACACTGTCACCTAAGTGTCACTAATTCATTAGATTCCCTCCACAAAGTATTGGAAAAAAAGAAAGTTCGAACAAACAAAAAATATCAGCAGCCCAGGAAACAAAAGGAAGATCCACTAGTAAGATTATTTTCTCCACCATAAGGATCCACAATAGTCAAAAGGAGAAATCTGGTAAGTAGTCACTACTAGCGTTCAATACTATCACAGATTCCCAAAGTAATATTTCAATAGGGTGCAGGGAACATGAACAGGACGCCTGAACCCTGAACTCAGTAAGCACCACCTTGAATCAAGAAACAAAACGACCTGAAAACAGATGGCGAACGATGTAGGCGCTTCCTAAGCCCCAGCCAATAATCCACCGGACTCCCGACTCACATACTCTCGATGTAAGCCCCACTCGTACCTGTAGCCAGGCGCTTCCTAAGCCTCTGCCAAGATCTCCAAATGGAAGCGTTCTTACGCTTGGGACCGAAGAACCCAGACAATCCAGAAAGGCGCTTCCTAAGCCTCTGCCAAGTAATCCAACGTGATATGGAAATCACCGATCCTCCAAACACGAACTCCTCTCCACAAGAACAAATAATCGGCAGCGCGTTCTGCCTGAATACACGCTAAACGCTAAATGCTTTGTAGTTTCCAGTCCCCTGAGTGCGTATTTGGGCAGTCAGTGTTTACCAGCGGTCGGGGAAACGTGACAGTACACCCCCCTCTCCGACACTCACTGACTGCCACCAGGCTTGCCTGGATGCTGACGGTGAAACAAACGCACCAGTCTCGGAGCATGCACAGCTGCAACCGGCTCCCATGAATCCTCCTCTGGACCATACCCCTTCCAGGATATCAAGTACTGTAATTTGCCTCTCACTCTTCTAGCATCCAGAATCCTACGCACCTCGTACTCAACATCTTGTTGTACCCTCACAGGCATAGAGGTTTTTGTGCGAGGACTTTTGGCAGGTTTCAGAAGAGACACGTGGAAAACCGGATGGATCCGGAAATGTGTTGGAAGATGCAATTTCACAGCCACTGGGTTTATATGCTTGATCACTTTATATGGACCTATAAACCTCGGATTGAAAACACTGTATCTGCGAAAACGAATGTTTCGAGTGGATAGCCACACCCAATCCCCTCTTTTGTACTCAGGACAATCTTTACGATGTTTATCTGCCTGCATCTTATACCTTCTTTTAGCTTTCTCCAGGTTATTCCGTGCTTGTATTACGGTATTTCGGATAGTAACCAATCGGGAATGCAATGTAGGGATGTTTACAGTAACAGAGGGCAAACTCAAAGGGGCAAACCTGGGGTGAAACCCGTAGGTGCAATAGAAAGGAGTGTATTGAGTGGAGGTATGAATTGCATCATTGTACGCCACTTCAGCGGCCCACTGCAAATCAACCCATGCGTCAGTGGTGGTGTCAACAAAACATCTCAGGTATTGCTTGAGCATTTGATTCAACCTTTCGGTCTGACCGTCAGTTTGGGGGTGAAAGCTTGTAGAAAGAGAGGACGATATACACAGTTTCTCACACCATGTCTTCCAAAATTTCGCTGTAAATTGTGCCCCCCTATCAGACACTATGGAACGAGGAAGCCCATGTAACCTGACTATATGTTGGAGCAAAAGCTGAGCTAGCTGACCTGCGTTTGGTACTTGTTTACATGAAATGAAATGCCCCATCTTGGTTAAATAATCCACTACCACGATGATGACTGTCATACCTTGATCTTTAGGCAACCCCACCACAAAGTCGACTGAGAACCTCTCCCAGGGACTAGATGGAGTAGGCATGACTTGCAAGAGCCCCTGGTTAGGACGATGATCACTCTTGGCTTGTGAACAGATGGAACAGTTTTTTACCCATGCAAACACGTCTGGACGAATGGTAGGCCACCAGAATTTCCTCAACATCTTTTCCAAAGTCTTTTGTCCACCAGTATGGCCTGCACAGGGAAGGTTGTGGCACCATTCGAATGCCTTTTTACGTAGACTCAGGGTGGGTAGAAGCAATTGTTGGCCTTTCATGGGTAACCCTTGTTTCAGTTTCCACTCCGGATGCATTCGGATCCAAGTTTTCCATTCGAAGGTCTGAATCCCTCTCTTGGTTTTCTGGAGGAAGTCTTCCAGACGTATCACTCCCACTATTTTCTGTGGTTCGATGATGCTCTTCTCAGGTGGCATCGTTACAATGGGGTTATTTTCCTGGCGGGTCAGAGCATCCGCCTTCCTGTTTTCGCTTCCTGGACGGAAGGTGACGATAAAATGAAATTCTGCAAAAAATAGCATCCATCTGAGTTGTCTGGGAGTAAGATGTCTGGCTGCCCTTAAAAACTGTAAATTGCGATGGTCCGTATACACAGTGATTTGATGAGATGCTCCCATTAACCAGTGTCTCCATTCAGCAAACGCATCCTTAATTGCCAACAATTCTTTTTCAGCTATTGTGTAGTTTTGTTCAGCTGCATTTAATTTGCGTGACATAAAGGCTATGGGATGGAGATGTCCGGTGCTCTCATTTCTTTGGGATAACACTGCCCCTATGGCCATCTCGGATGCATCTGCTTCTACCACAAACGGATTTTCAGGGTTTGCATGTGTGAGTACTGGGGCGGTGACAAAAGCTTCTTTCAATAAATCAAACGCCTTTTGTTCAGCAGCACTCCACACAAAAGGGATGTTCTTTCTCGTCAATCTTGTGAGTGGGGTAACCATCTCTGAAAAGTGCGATATAAATCTTCTGTAAAAATGTGCAAATCCTAGAAGACTTTGAATATCTTTCACACTCTTTGGTCTAGGCCAATCCACAATCGCTTGCACCTTTCTCTCCGCCATGACTTGACCTGATGGAGTGAGCATGACTCCCAAAAACTCCACAGTGGTGACGTGAAATTCGCATTTTGTCAGCTTACAATACAAATGATTCTGTTGTAAGGCTTGAAGAACTCGACATACATGACCCTGGTGTTCTAACTCAGTGTCGGAATAAATCAGGATGTCATCTATGTATACAACAACAAAGATGTCCAAAAATTCGCGTAGCACTTCATTAAAAAAAAACTGAAAAGAGGCAGGGGCATTGCAGAGCCCAAAGGGCATTACGAGGTATTCAAAAAGCCCATACCGTGTCTTGAAGGCCGTCTTCCATTCGTCGCCTTCTCTCATCCGAACCAAATGGTATGCGCCCCTTAGATCCAATTTAGTATAGATTTGTGCCGAGCGGACTTGCTCCAACAGAACTGGAATTAAAGGCAACGGGTATTGATTCCGGATGGTAACAGCATTTAATGCTCTGAAGTCGATGCAGCAACGCAGCTCTCCATTCGCCTTTGGAATAAAAAAAAGCGGAGAGGCCGCTGGGGACCTAGAAGGCCGAATGAATCCTAGCTGTAGTAGCTTATCCAAATATTCTTTGAGTTGCGTCGTTTCCGGTTGAGAGAGAGCATATATTCGACCACAAGGAATCACAGCTCCGGGTACCAAATCTATTCGACAGTCGTATTCTCTATGTGGTGGTAACACCTCAGCCTTACTTTCACTGAATACTTCCACAAACTTCCGATAACAGCTTGGCAACACTACTTCCTTTTCAGCAGCGGTATTGAGGGCATGCATGGTCGCAAGGATGGTAGATGGACAGGGATTCTCCACATTACAATGTTCATGACAAAAGTCGGATTGCAACTCCAGAGACTGCTCAGCCCACTGTACTGTGGGTTCGAGTTTTTTCAACCAGGGGAGTCCCAATATCACCCCATAACATGGAGCATGAATGAGATTAAACGAAAGATATTCTTTATGGTATCCTCCATACCAAAGCTCATACTCAGGAGTGTGTTGATTTATTGGTCCTGATTCCAATTCATGTCCGTCTACTGCAAACACCACTTCTGGAACCTGTTTCGTTATAGGTGTTACTCCCAATCTACGCGCCTCTTCTTTATCCATAAAACAGCCCGTGGCTCCTGAATCCACCATGGCTCTGATGCGTTTCGGGGTTTGATCAATCCATAACTCCATTTCCAAAAAGAACAATTTATTTCCAACTGTATCTTCACCTTTCACAGAAGGGATATATTGTTTGCTTGAGTCACTCCCTTCTGGTATACTCAAGCACTGGAGTTTTCCGACCCTTTTTCAACGGAAGAAGCAGCCACTTGACTAGGACGAAACCGACCTCCTTTAGGTTTTACAGGGCATTCACGCAAGAAATGTCCTTTCTTCCCGCAATAAAGACACAATCCATGTTTGCGACGA
Organism: Lissotriton vulgaris; assembly: GCF_964263255.1. Classification (NCBI taxonomy): domain Eukaryota; kingdom Metazoa; phylum Chordata; class Amphibia; order Caudata; family Salamandridae; genus Lissotriton; species Lissotriton vulgaris. The sequence continues at coordinate 110,728,713 of NC_141686.1, forward strand.
TGTTCTCTTTCACTGAGCGTCAACGGAGAGCAGACCGCTCCTATTTCCATCGGCTCTGTTTTTCCCTCCGATTTTACTCCGCCAGTCTGTTTCTCACCAACGAACAGTGGTCTGTCTTTTCTGCCATGTTCTCCTTTACGTTCCCTTAAACGATGGTCCAGCTTCAATGCCAATTCGATCAGAGCGGCACAGGTTGTGGGTTGGGGATCGACCTGGGCTATGACATCCTTTAAGTTCTCAGTGAGTCCTTGATAAAACAGAACGGTTTGTTTTGCTTCAGGCCACTCTGTTTCTGCTACGAGCCGTCTAAAATGGTTCAGGTAAGTAACTAAATCAGACGATCCTTGCTTCAGTACAAGCAATTCCTTGTCTGCTGAGAATGTTTCAGCTCTCCTGTTGAATGTTTTTTCAAACTCTACTTTAAACAAATCCCAGTCATACAGTATGGGATCATTACTTTTTACGATAGGGACTGCCCACTGTGCTGCCTCTCCCCCCAAGTATGAAATCAAAAAGGAAACCCTAGACTGATTGGTCAAGAAAAATTTGGGTTTACAAGTGAAATGTAACATCACTTGTGTCATAAACACTTGCACCTTTTTTTCTGTCACCTAGAAATCTTTCTGGAGGGGCAAAAGGGACTGGAGAAGGCATTTCTACCACCACTGATGCGGGTTGAGGAGCTCCTACATCAAAAGGATTACGCTGCAATGCGTCAACCCTTACTTGTAATGCTGCCGTTTCTTGACGTGAGGCCGCAAGTTCAGCCTGTACCAGGCCTAAAGCTGCCAGCACGTCATCCAAGGAGGCCATCCTTTATCGCTACAACCGGGGGGATACAAATACTTGGGCCGATTATTCTGTCAGGTTCCGCTGTGATGTATCCCCAGGATTGTACCGATGCTATAAAGGGGCCCACCTCTAGATCATCCCAAGTCTGACAGTATAGTACACAGACTGTTAAGGAGATCAAGCGGGGGAAAATAGAAGGTCCGGAGGGGAACTGCTGGGCTGCTGGAACCGGAACTCTGAAATATACAAAGCACGGAATAAGTGGTGTTGGGTTACCAGATTGGACCACAACTAACTATGTTACTCTTTCCTCACCTGTATACTCATTCAGGAGTGCTGAGATTTAAGAGGTAAGGTAATGGATAATTCCTCATCCCCAAAGGACACTGTAATGAGAAATAACAACCTCTAAGTATCGAGTTACCCCCACCACACAGTATCTCTTCTTGGTATGTTTTAACCAGAATATACACCTATCCCTGAAGGGAGAAGTAATACCCAAACGATCCTCTGGAAACCGAAGATCACCAATGCGAAACCTCTAGACTCCTTAAGTAATGTTTGTGTATGCAATAGCTTGTGCATTCCTTCATGCACAAAGTAGAGACTATAGGTGTATAAAACACTGTCACCTAAGTGTCACTAATTCATTAGATTCCCTCCACAAAGTATTGGAAAAAAAGAAAGTTCGAACAAACAAAAAATATCAGCAGCCCAGGAAACAAAAGGAAGATCCACTAGTAAGATTCTTTTCTTCACCATAAGGATCCACAATAGTCAAAAGGAGACATCTGGTAAGTAGTCACTACTAGCCTTCAATACTATCACAGATTCCCAAAGTAATATTTCAATAGGGTGCAGGGAACATGAACAGGACGCCTGAACCCTGAACTCAGTAAGCACCACCTTGAATCAAGAAACAAAACGACCTGAAAACAGATGGCGAACGATGTAGGCGCTTCCTAAGCCCCAGCCAATAATCCACCGGACTCCCGACTCACATACTGCTGCATGGGTGGGGGCTGGTTTTGGGCCCCTGGGGGCCGTTTTTGTTACAGTGCCGTTTTAGCAGCATAGCTGCAAAATCGGCCCTGTAACAAAATCGGCTGAAAACCGGCCCCGGCAAAGAGCTCGGCGGCACCCACAACCCCCCGGGAGGGGATGGGGGCAGCCGAGCACTTTGCCAGGGCCGGTTTTGGTTCCCAGTCCGGCCCTGACCCTATGTTAAGTTTGTCTGTACTGGACCATAGCTACAAGGGCGTTGAGCTCAGGGGAACTTTATGAAGATTTAATTTGCACAATCTTTCCAAAGTACAATAAGTAAGAACAGGATGCCTGAAGTGGTCGAGGCAGTGGACAGTTGTATCCTTTCCTGGGGCCCAGTACATTTTCATACATGATTTCTCTGGTCTGATTTTTAAACTTTGATTTGATAGATGCTCTTTAGTTCAAAGTAATTTAGGGAATGCCTTAGTTAACTTTAGATAATGCTTGTAATGATTGGGCAGCAAGGAGAGCACACTTGTTTCAGATTTTTGTTGTTGCATCACTTCACTTTAAGTCATCATTTAACGCCTTGTGTTCGTCGGACGGCTCCCGCCTGTCCAAGCACCCACAGGGGAAGTGCTGCCACTCTTCCTGTTGCACCTACCAGGGATGGCAGCGGAAGCCCTTCCACTATCCCCGTACCCCCACCTTCAAGTCATCTAATGACGTCAGCATGCCAATGTCATTAGAGGCTACCGGATGCACTGGAAGCCATTTGCTAGTAGCGCGTCGAGGGAGAGAGAGGTACGTTTTTCCCTGGGGTTAGAGAGGGTTTCAACCAAGGAGGCATGAGGGAAAGGATTTTCCTTTTCTCCGATGTCTCTTTGGAGCATTCCTGCTGCACATCATGCATGGATTTGGGCCCAGATCTTTGGACTGGGGTGAGTGTGTGACATTGATCCACATTCGGTCCATCACCTGTTGTGTTTGCATATTCCGCCCTAAGTGCGCTGGGGATGCCCAGACGTGGGTCCCAGGCACTCCACACCACTGGAGTCAAGCTAGCCGGGCTGATGAGAGGTGTTACCTCGAAACCGGTCCGGTCCTCAGATGCTTGATTCCGTTCTGGGAAGGACATGGCTTTTGTAGTTCGGACTGGACTGTTCCCATGGGGCACAGGGTCAGAGCTGATTTGCATATCGCCATTGTCTAACCCAGGGTGGTGTGGAGTGCAAAAAAACGATGGATTTGGGCCCAGATCTTTGGACTGGGGTGAGTGTGTGACATTGATCCACATTCGGTCCATCACCTGTTGTGTTTGCATATTCCGCCCTAAGTGCGCTGGGGATGCCCAGACGTGGGTCCCAGGCACTCCACACCACTGGAGTCAAGCTAGCCGGGCTGATGAGAGGTGTTACCTCGAAACCGGTCCGGTCCTCGGATGCTTGATTCCGTTCTGGGAAGGACATGGCTTTTGTAGTTCGGACTGGACTGTTCCCATGGGGCACAGGGTCAGAGCTGATTTGCATATCGCCATTGTCTAACCCAGGGTGGTGTGGAGTGCAAAAAAACGATGGATTTGGGGCCAGATCTTTGGACTGGGGTGAGTGTGTGACATTGATCCACAATCGGTCCATCACCTGTTGTGTTTGCACATCATGCATGGGGCGCGATCGTGCAGCAGGAATCCCCACTAGACACCAGGAGTTCATTTTCGTTTATGGATCAATTTCATTGTGAGGGGAGCAGCCCTTTGGGGACCATTTTGTTGTGGCGTTTCTGTCCCCTCTTGGGGGCAGATCAACCCTTGGGGGCAGATCGGTTTGTGTTTTCTTTTCTGTAGCTACTAGGCCACCTGGGATGTTGGAGAGTGACCCCTTGGGCAAGGATCACTCCCCTTGATTGGGGAAATTATTTTGGCCATTTCTTCTCCCTTGGGGGCAGATCGGCCTGATGTTTTCAGGCCCACCTGCTCCAGCAGAAGCCACTAGACACCAGGGATCTTCTTTTACAATAATTTTGGCGATGTTGGGGAGTGGCCCCTTTTGCAAGGGTCACTCCCCTTTGTGGGGTAACTAATTTAGCAATTTCTGCCCCCTTGGGGGCGGGTAGGCCTTATGTTTTCAGGCCCATCTGTCCAGTATACACCAGGGCTCTTCTTTTACATAAATGTTGGCGATGCTGTGGAGTAGCCACTTGGGCAAGGGTCACTCCTCTTTATTGGGGTAATTATTTTGCCCGTTTCTGCCCCCCGTGGGGGAGAGCTGACTTATGTCTTCAGGCCCATCTGCCCGGGCAGAAGCCACTAAACACCAGGGATTTCCTTCTAGAACAATTTCGGCGATGTTGGGGAGTGGACTATTGTGCAAGAGTTTCTGCCCATTATTGGGGTGTCTTTTTGTGGCTGTGTCTTTCCCCCTTGGGGGAAGATTGGCTTTATGCTTTTAGGCCCAGTTGCCCTCAAGGCAGGCAGAAGCTCCTAGACACCAGGGATGTTGGTTTCACTATGTTGTTGGTTTTGGGGAGAGGCCCATTTTGAGGGTGAATGTTTTGGCTTTATTTTTAGGCCCAGCTGTCCCCCTCCCCCCCCCCCCCCCCCCCCCAGCTTGGCTGGTAGCTTGTGTGTGGACTGGGGCATTACTTGCATATGTGATTGTAATGTTTTATTTCTCCTTTTCATTCTAGTTCAAAGCTTTTGATTCCTGTTTGCGGTTTCGACTCTCGTTCATCTGCAGTTTGCCTAGTATCATGGGTTTGGTAAGAAAAACATTTTTGTTGTGTTTACTCCAAATGAGTTTTATTGTCATGCATGAATGAAGTGTTTGGAAGTGGTGTCATATTAGCATCATATTTAGTCTATGTTTTGGCATGAAATTCCTTTTGGATTTGTGCATGATGTGTATTGCGTTGTCTTATGTGTAATTTTCTTTTCTTTTTCTTTTTTAGTGGGATATTGTTGGTCCTTGCTGTGTCTGTGCGGTGGTAGTGAGTTTAACTGTTTCTGGAAATGGGTGGTATTGGTTTGGAGTATATAGGTCTTTGTGATAAAGCCACATTTTTTTTATTACTTATTTTAAAAAGTGTTTGTTGTTGTTGACTTGTTTGAAAAGTTACCTTTATTAGTAAGGATTATGGCTAGCTGCAGAATTACTGCTCAGCAGGTGGCTGGTATCCTTTTTGAATCTTCCTCTGACCATGATTATGAGACAGTGCATCTGAGGCAGAGGAGGAAGTGCAACATTATAGCAGTGAGTTTTCTGTCCACGAGGAATCATCTGAAGCTACTCTCAGTGCGGATAAAGTGCCTGTTTTAGAAGAGGACACTGATGTGTCGATGGTGCAGCAATAGGCATTTAGAATGCCGCCTGGGGCTGCAAGGCTTCCCGTTGGAAGTGATGGACTCTGGATTGATCCAAATATGATGCAGCTGGTATTGCCTGCCTATGCGGGATGTAGAGTGAATTGTGATTTCTTTTTTGCCCATAAAGTTTTTTCAGTTGTTTATGGATGATGTATTTTTGGCTGGTATTGTTGAGCAGAGTAGTTTGTATGCTGAACTGTATTTGAGGGACAACAGTGCCAGACTTAGGCACCGCTCTAGAGGTTCCTGGTGCACTCCCACACATCTGGATGAAATGAAGAAGTTTTTGGGTTTAACTTTTTTGATGGGCTTGATAAGGAAACCATCCCTGTCTATAGATTTGTCTACCAGTCGCTTGATGGAAACATCCATATTTTCTGAAATTATGAGTTGTGATTGGTATTTACTTTTGCTTTGGATGCTGCATTTTGTTGATAACGCTTTGGCGTTGCTACAAGATCAACCTTACTGTGAGCGTCTTTTTAAGTTACAACCTTAATCACTTTGTAGATCGATTTTCAGAGATCCATAATCCAGGGAAAGAAATAGCTGTTGATGAGTCTTTTGTCCTGGATGTATATGTTGTCTGAGAGTAGGACAGGATATGTCTATAATTTCCTGGTGTACACTGGTAGTGATTCCACTATTGACCCCCCTGGTTGCCTGTCCACTTTAGGAGGTTCAGAGAAAATTGTGTGGGACCTTGGTAGATGACTTATTAACATAGGTAACCATTTGTACATAGATAATTTCTACACTGATGTGTAATTGTTTAAGGAATGGTTCAAAGTCGACAATCTAACAGTAAAGGTTACCCAAAAGAGCTTGCTTGCAAAAATCTTCAGAGCGGGCAGTGCTTTATATAGTGATCAACTGCTAGCTGTAAAAATTTGTGGTCAGGAGGGATGTCTGCATGCTGACTACCATCTATGATAAAAGTACTTCACCTGTGACTGTATTTGGTCAAGTTGCTGAAGTGCGCAAACCTGTGTGCATTGTCAGCAACAATAAGCACCAGGGTGGTGTAGATAGAATAAATCAGAGGTTGGAACCTTATGCTGCTGTTCGTAAGGCTTACATTTGGTATAAGCAATTGGTCATCCATCTCTTCAACTTAGGAACTTTTAATGCTTTTGTTGTGTTCAAAAGGAGTGTTCTCCAATGTCAATGATGACTTTTTTATTCATTTCAGAAGTCTGTGATAGCCAGCCTTGTTGTAGTGAAACAGGCAAGTGTTCCTAGAGTTGGAGTGGTGGAGGATGTGGTTAGAATGAAAGAATGCCACTTTCCCAAATTAATTCCTCCCATGCCCAAAAAAACAATCCCTGTAAGAGATGTAAAGTCTGTTTGCGAAGAGGTATGCGAAAGGAGAGTCATATGCACTGTGCTGATTGTACTTCTTATCCTGAGCTGTGTCTGCCCACATGTTTCAGCTGGAATCACACCCAAAAGAGTTGTTGGGAGCAACTGTGAGTCTAATAGTGAACAGCCTGGTCTGTATTGTTTTATACTTGTAGTTCTGTTTCACGGTTGGCATTAGAATGATGTACTTAGTTACCGGTGTTGTGTTTGTAGTTATAGTTTATTATCTATTTCCAATGGGCTGGTGTTTTTTTGTTTCTAAAAATAAATTCTTGACAGTGTGCATGGATTTGCGTTTGGCATGGCGGTGTTCATGGACTAGCACTTGGCTGGCGGTGTGCGTGGACTGAAGCTTGGTTGGCGGTGTGCCTGGACTGGCATTTGGCTGGAGCAGTGCATGGCCTGGTGCTTGGCTGGTGTTGTGCGTGGATTGGCTTTTGGCTGACGGTGTAAGTGGACTTGCCCTTGGCTGGCGGTGTGCATAGACTGGCCTTTGGCTGGCAGTGTGTGTGGACTGGGGCTTGGCTGGCGGTGTGGTCGGACTGGCTTTTGGTTGGTGGTGTGCATGGAGGGGGCTTGGCTGGTGGTGTGCATGGACCGGGGCTTTGCTGGTGGTGTGCGCGGACTGGCGTATGGCTAGCGGTGTGTGAGTAGCAACTTTCTGCTGGTAATTATACACACTGCTAGCAAGTGCCACTGCACACACCACATCAACCTCCAGCCACTAGGCCTATACATTCAAGTGAGGTGCCATTTTTATCGGGAGACTTTGGGAAATGCGGGGTGGGTGTACGTTTTTGGATCCACGCATATTCCAGAACTTTCCATCACAGAAATGTGAGGAAAATGTGTTTTTCTTTTTACAAAGTTTGAGGTTTGCAAGGGATTCTAGGTAAGAGAACCTGGCGAGAGCCACACAAGTCACCTCGTCCTGGACTACCAATTGTGTCTAGTTTTCAAAAATGCATGGGTTTGCTAGGTTTCCCAAGGTGCCAGTTGAGCTAGGGTGCACAATCCACAACTAGGAACATTGCAAAAAAAGGGTCAATTTTCACTGGAAAAATGTGATGTGTTCACTTTGCGTTTTGGCCCGTTTCCTGTCGCGGGCACTAGGCCTACCCACACAAGTGAGATAGCATTTTTATCTTGAGACTTAGTGGAATATAGAATAGTAAAACAAGTGTTATTACCAATTGAGTTTCTTTACATTTCTGCCTTCCAAATGTAAGACAATTTTGTAAAAAAATAAGTCATTCTGAAAAATGATCTCCAATTCACACGCTTGTATAGTTACCCACAATTTTGGAAATGTGCAAATAACCACTGCTTCTAAACATTATATTTTGTTCCCATTTCAGAAAGATATAAGTTTCCTTGTACCTATTTTTCACTCTTTATATTTTACTAAAGGACCTGCTATATACTCGGTACAGAATGAAAAACCATTGCAAGGCGCAGCTCAGTTACTGGCTCTGGGTTCCTCGGGTACTTTGTGAACCTGCAAGTCCTATATATCCCCACAACCAAAAGAGTCTAGCGGATGTAAATGCATATTGCTTTTAAAAAATCGTCATACTTAAAAGAAGTTACAAGTGAAAACATTAGCACAAATGGCACTTTTTTTCAACTCCATTTCAATATTTGTTACTTTCAACTGTTAGTTTCTATAACAAAACCTTGACGGATCTACACAAAAGACCCCTTGCTGAATTCGGAATTGTGTCTACCTTTCAGAAATGTATAGTTGTCCATTCTTGCTTTCATACCCATTTCTACCACTAATTGGAAGGAGGTTGAAAGCACCAAAAAATTGCAAAAACAGGCTATGACCTAGTAAAATGCCAAACCAGTGTAAAAAAGTTTGGTTTTCTGACAAAAGTCTGCCTGTCCCTGAAAGTTGTGAAGATGGTGATTCCAGCACCACAAACCCTTTGTTGATGCCATTTGCAGGGAAAAAAAGACAGATGCTTTCTTTTGCAGCACTTTTTTCCCATTTTAAAAAAAAGTGTAGCTGTATTTTGACTTATTTCTGGGTCCCCTCCAGGAGAATCCACAAACCCTGGGTACTTTTAGAATCCTCAGGGTGCTGGGAAAAAGGGCGCAAATTTGACGTGGATACCTTTTGTGGGCACGAAGGTTCAAGGGCCCAAGCATGACCTACTCCAAATAGATTTAAAAAAAGGATTAGCACAAGGAGGGGTCAAAAGGCCTATCAGTGAAGGGGTTAAAGTGCTTGCAGGAATTAGTATAGCACCTGTTATAGCAGATTTGTTACTCCGAGGATGGAGCTATGACGGATTTGTAACCAGGTACAGTAACACACAGTCAATATGCACTCCTTGAGTCTGAAGCAAACTATCTTAAACTACTTAAATGCTAAGAGAAAAACCTGGCTACTGGGTTTATTAGGAGCTCAAAGTACTCTGCTTCTTCTTAGTTATTTTTTTGTTCCCAAAAAAGGGGGTGAGCTGAGAAAATGTATAGATCATACTACCCTTGATAGAATGATGTTAAAGAACCATTCTCCTTTTGCCAATATTATCTGGTCTGTCAGATCAATCTGATACGCAAAAATATTCAAGAAGTTGGATCTCAAATCAGGTTTTCATCTAGTCAAATGAAAAAAGGATGATGAATGGAAAAAGCATTTTGTACTAAGTGTGCGTGGTTTGTATACCAATGTCATACATTTCAGAATCTGTTAAGCTCCTGCAGTATTTCAGAATTTTATTGATGAAGTATTGAGACTATTCTTAGATACGTTCTAATTTGTCTAGTTAGATAACGTCTTCATTTATCAAGGATCTTTAGAAGCTCGTGTCCTGCATGTTAAGGCTTTTCTACAAAGACTGAGAGATCAATACCATTTTGCTAAAATGGAGAAGTGTTTTATCCACACTACTACTGTAGAGTTGTTAGGATACATAATTACATCTTAGGGCATTCTTGTGACAAAAAATAAATAGGCAGCAATAGTTCAGTGGTCCTCACAACCTTCAGCTAGGATATTCACGGTTGTTTGGGAGTTTTCTCATTTGTATAGGAGCTTCATTCATCAGTTTTTAGAAATCATCACTCATTAAGATGCTGTTACAAAAGGGAGCAGTTTTTGTGTGGTCAAAGGAGGCTGACCAAGTCTTCTGTTTCTCGAATGAGTGTTTTCTAGTGTATTTATCAGGCAACATCCTGATGTGGAATGTCCTCTCTAGAGACTGATGAAGAGATGCTCTGTCTTAGAGAAATCTAAAAACTATACAAGTTCACCAAGTAAATTATTTTTCAAAAATATTTTTGGCTGCATAGTTAAGTTATAGAATCACAGATATGGAACTCCTGGCCATTTAAAAGACTTTTTGAGTTAAGGAGACACTAATTAATGGGAGTCTAATATAATATAATAAAGAGAGAGCCCAAACCTTTGAGGCGGGTAATCTCAGGAACCACAGCACCAATCACAACACCCAATACAGCGTTGGAAAGGGCAGTTACAGCAGAAGGACATAGGCTATGCAGATGCCCACCATATACATTTAAAAGGTAAAAGAACCGTGCCAGCAAAGTAGTCCCTTGTGGGCGTGTCTGCGTTGTCCTGTGGGCGTGTGCTGGGGGCGTATGGTACGTGCCGCCCTTCATGCCATGTCTCATATCATGTGCTAATCCCACCCTGCTCCCTTTAAATACCCCTGCACCCCATAATCATAACCCACCCTTACTCCTTAAAATACCCCAACACCCTTAAACACTAACCCATCTTAACCCTATAAATATACCCTGTACCCCAAAACCCAAACCTATCCCTAAACCCTAAAAATAACCCTGTACCCAAAACCCAAACTTAGCCCTGAACCCTATAAATACCCCTGTACCTCAAAACCCAAACCTACCCCTGAACCCTAAAAATACCCCTGTACCCCTAAACCCAAACCTAGCCCTGAACCCTAAAAATACCACTGTACCCCAAAACCCAAACCTACCCCTGAACCCTAAAATACCCCTGTACCCCACAACCCAAACCTAGCCCTGAACCCTAAAATACCCCTGTACCCCAAAATCCAAACCTACCCCTGAACCCTAAAAATACCCCTGTACCCCAAAACCCAAACCTACCCCTGAACCCTAAAAATACCATTGTACCCCAAAACCCAAACCTACCCCTGAACCCTAAAAATACCCCTGTACCCCAAAACCCATACCTATCCCTAAACCCTAAAACTACCCCTGTACCCCATAACCCAAAACTATATCTGAACCGTTAAAATACCCAAACACCCCAAAACATATACCTCAGTACCCCAAAACATATACCCCTATACCCATACTTACCTCATACAAACATTAAAAAAAACATGCTTTTACCATTCATGCATTTACAACAAATTTCGTTGTAAATGTATGCGTGGTAAAAGCATATCAAATATAATGTCATGCGTTATAATGGCATTGTGGAGTCATGGTACTTTCGTAATGATATTATGCGGAGTGATGGTATGCGGAAAGAAAGTTGCGTAATAATGGGTGTTTAACCTCCCCCGGTAAGTACATTGGTGGCACGGCGGCCCACATCTCCAGCAATATACTCATGTTTTTTCACCACCCATTTGAAAATTGCACAGGTCTCTTTCATTGATGGCCGGTACCGACATACACTTTTAGACACACCTCCCGCCACAAGTTCTAGAATTTCGAACTTTAGAGCTGGGGAGCTACGTTCGAATCTCGGCATCAGCTCAACATCCTGTGATTCCAGGCAAATCGCTTTGTCTCCTCGTGCCTACCACAAATGAATGTGTTCTTCTGTAATGTAAATTGTGCTCATGCCATGTTGTCGAGTTCGCGCTATATAATATTGCAAGTAAAAATAAAGTAGGGAAACTCGAGTTCACATACTACTGAACACGCACTCTTAAGTGCATCAGCAGTGCACTGTGAATCAGAGCGTTTCACAGGCTTGTCACAGATAAGAAATGCTATCAAAACGAAATCCTACAAATCAATTTACTACTGGCCGGCAGCAATTCATACCCAGACAACGTCGGGACGGGCTGCTAGTACTCTATATAAATGTTTAATGTCAGAAATCTGCCACTGCACTCACTCCAAGGGTACCTCAGATGGACTTTGTTCTTTTCCAAGTATGATTTTGTGATAAATTATAGATCAGATCCTAATAATTGTAAATGTGACTCTGTCACAACCAAATCAATGTGAAAGTAAAAGTCAATTGGCAGAGGATCCACCATTGATTTTGACCCCTAAGATTGTGAATGATCTTTATATTGCTTTAATTATTGTAGAATATTTTCTGACAAAATAACACGTAGGAAGGCAATTTGTAGATAAAGGGACTTGGTTAAAAGAACACAAATATAGGCATGAAAGAGATGAATTGTATCAAGACCAATCTTTACATTTCTCATCCCTTCAGTTAAAACAACAGACTATGAATTGGCTTTGTGAGTAAACTGTTGCTGGGCATCCTGGTTACTAGTTGTGCTGTTTGCTTACTCTCTTATTATAACTTGTTGATTTATTTGATAAGAAAAATAGGTAGTGTTCCTGGCCTTGCTGATGTGCTATAATACCCCTCACCTTCTTAAAAATGATCATGTTTTAGAGATGGAGAGAGCATTTTTTATGACTGCTCGATATGTGCTTCAGCACTCGCTGGCTGGTTTAGTGCAATGAGGAGCTCGACAGCATCTGCTCAGGCCTGGATGCATGCTGGTGCTGTATGTGCCCTTCTGTAGTCTGCAGCAATCTTCAGCCTGAGTCCCGCAAGGAAATATACTTGCAGACACCCATTGACTGTGGACAACATGAAGTGAGACTGCAGCAGGGAAATCTGGTGTTTTGAGAGGAGGTTATACCCAGTCTCTGACAATATACAGCAGTACATTGCAATCACTATTCTCTGAGAATGAAGTGTGAAATGTCATAGGTGCATACAAGAGGTATGTGTGATGCTGAAGACATTTAAAGAACACCCTCAGTGCCTCTCAACAGCCAGCTCCAATTTCTGCATTCACATTTTAAAGACAGGGTTTTGAATATTGGGATTCCTTTTACTTTCTGCAAAGTATTGACAACCAATTTAAAAAACTCCCTCGGGTAGACACACATCCATGTGATTTACATTTCACGAAGGGAAGCACTGAAGAGAAATAGAGTAGGGGGAAATTCTGAGTTGAAGGAGTTGCAGTAGATGTATAGTCAGAGAGGGTAAGCTGGAGTGCTGAAGAAAAGAGGGTGAGCTTCAAGGAAAGGAAGGGAGAAGTAAACTTTCAAGTGAGAGTAGATGGGAGAGATATAAGTACATCTCCCTAGCAAACTGCGAACCTAAAATATGTGCTAGGGGTCTCAGAATAACTTATACTTTACATTCTGCATCTGTTATTAGGTCAAATAACATCTGCTTGCATAAATACAATTGGAACAAAAATACTGGCATGCGAAGGAAGGAGTTAAGATCTGCACAATGTGAATAATTAGTGCAACACTGATAAAGTAACATGGTATGTAGACAGAATATCGAGTTGGAAATGTCGACTTACACAAATATCGAGTTGGAAATATTGTGGCACAGAAATATAGACAGCAAGAATATCGTGGTCAAGAATATCAAATTTAGGTCCGAAATAATTGAATAAAATATCGATTTTTTTAAATTCGTGTTATGTATTTTAGTTTATATGTTAAGTGTATGTGATGTATTTTTTTTGTATAAGTATTGTTTAAAAACATTAAAGCGGGGCAGGCTGTCTCTGGAATTCTGCCTCAACCCACTTGGGTATTAATGTTTTTAATTTTCACTGCCTTGCAGGATAGACCCAATGGGGAACATCCTCTGCACTACAGGAACCAGAATGCCATGAAGGCAACGCCCACTGGGGCGGGACCCTGGAATTTAAAAACTGTGCAGCGATACTGTTTTGCAAATTGGCAGTTTGGGATCCATTGATGAAGGGAAAAGGCATTCCCGAAACGCGTCTGACACACAAACTTACTTGATGTCAGTTTCCTGCGAATTTTGCCTGCTTGCAAGTTTGCCCAATAAATTCATGCAAATCAACAATCTGCTTGAGGCCTTACTCCTTGGGGCTACCTGTGATGTTGGATGTATAACGGCTGTTGCCCAGCCGCGGAGTAAGGTCCACCGCGTAGCGGGTCTGTGCTGTCCCCACGTGGAGCCGGCAACAACGGAAAGCAGGCATGCTGGCTCCGTAGCAGGATGGAGCTAGGATGATGCTTGTTTTGGACTACTGTAAAGCGGGGCAGGCTGTCGCTGAAATTCTGCCTCAACCCACTTGGGTATTAATGTTTTTAATTTTCACTGCCTTGCAGGACAGAACCACTGGGGAACACCCTCTGCACTACAGGAACCAGAATGCCGTGAAGGCAACGCCCACTGGGGCGGGACCCTGGAATTCAAAAACTGTGCAGCGATACTGTTTTGCAAATTGGCAGTTTGGGAGCCATTGATGAAGGGAAAAGACGTTCCCGAAACGGGTCTGGCACACAAACCTACTTGATGTCAGTTTCCTGCGGTTTTCCCTGCTTGCAAGTTTGCCCAATAAATTCATGCGAATCAACCATCTGCTTGAGGCCTTACTCCTTGGGGCTACCTGAGATGTTGGATATATATATATATATTTATTTATATATATATATTTTTTTTGATGACCCCCACCTTTTACCACATACCAAAATTGCATAAAAACAATAAAAGACCACCTGGGAGACGGATAGTCTCCTCGATGGGAAGTCTTTTGGAAAATACTTCAAATTTGGTAAATGAAGCACTTTGTCCTTTTGTCTTTGATCTAGTATCCTGTATCAAGGATAGTACTGATTTTATCAAACAGATAGCGAATACAGGCTGGGAAGATACATACCTACTGGTAACTCTTGACATTACCAGCCTGTATACAAGCATAAATCATGGTCAGGTTGTGGCGGCTGTCAAATCCTTCTTAAAAACAAGACCACTTAGATATACAGAGCATAATCAGATGATCTTACAATTTCTTTCATTCTGTTTAAAAAACAAAATGTTCTACTTTGATGAACAACTTTACATCCAGAGGCAGGGTACCGCGATGGCCATGTGCTTCGCCCCCAGCTACGCAAATTTATTTGTGGGCTGGTGAGAGAAGTACATGGCCTGGGCGGGTACCAATGAGGCGTGGTCTCAGGAAATAGGAATCTGGACCCGCTTTTTGATGATATATTCTTCACCTGGACAGGGGATAGACAAGAGCTAGAGGAATATATGGACAATTTAAACAGGCATGATGTGCACCTCCACTTTACCAGTACTATCAGTGATCGAGAAGTACCATATCGGGATTTACTAGTGTACGCAGATGGTCGAACTTCAAAAACAAAACTGTTACGTAAACCAACAGCGGGGAATACAACTTTACATTTTTCAAGTCAACATCCCTGTTGTTTAGTGAATAGCATTCCCTATGGGGAGTGTCTTCGTCTGAAGAGGAACAGAACCACTGATAAAGATTATCAAGGAGCCAGAACTGAATCAATGACCCGGTTTAAACAAAGGGGGTACCCAAAGCAGATCTTAAAAACAGCAGTGACAAGGACAGATTAATGTAGGAGCGAAGATCTTTTAAATAAACCTCCAAAGGGATAGAGCGAGGGCACAACTAGGTTGATCTTAACTATCTCCTCGGACTCAGGGCATATATGTAAGATTTTAAACAAACATTGGAAGTTATTACAGACGGATGTAACCATAGGTAAGAAAATTAGTAAGCGACCAAGCATTACCTATAGAAAGAATGTCTCACTTAAGGATTTACTGGTACACAGTCATTTCATTAAACGGGAGGCAACCCAGCACAAAATCAAAGGCTCCTATCCATGTTTAAAATGCAAGGCATGTAAAAACAGTGCCACAGTGAAAACATACAGAATCCCAGGGAAGGAGCAAGCTAAAGTTGTCACCAAGTTATTAAACTGCAATTCAGACTACACAGTCTATTGTCTCGTATGCCCGTGCAATCTACGGTACGTGGGAAGCACGTTACACCAGACAAAGAAAAGGATCTTGGAGCACATGCATGCTATACCCAAGAAGGATAACAGCTACCTCGTGGCCCGGCATTTTGCGGAAATGCATAAAAGCAATAGCAATTTACTGAGATTCTTCTGCCTCGATCGAGTACCACCACTGAGAAGAGGGAGTGACAGGATAAGGACTCTAAGACAGTTAGAATCCAGGTACATAATAGAACTCTGTACCCTGACACCGAGTGGTTTGAACTGTGAGGAAGAACTATGGATACATGTGGGCTAAACCAAACACACACTGGGGCCAAGGAGAATGATGAAATGTTGATAAGGTAAAGGTCATCTATATCTGAGAAACTTTTGTGATTAGAAGGATTGAAATTGTCTGTTTTCCTCTAAGAAAAGATCAAATGAAGAAAGATAATAATTGATTTAGAGGTTAACAGTTGAGAAAAAAACAATTTTTAACACTGTAAATAGTGAAGTTTAGATGGATGAATTATTTTTGTGAACAAGTGGTAGACCTATCTGCTTCATCTGGGACCAGAACCGGAAAGATGCTATGTAGTGCTCATGAACAGCTAGTTTTTAATCTTTCTTGCAGAAAATCAAGGATGATTTTTTGCATGAAAACATCAGAAAAAACTTTTGGATTTGTAAATAGAACAATTGTGAAGTCGAGATGTTGTGACATTGCCTATTCAGGGCTGCATGCAGGACAGTGTGAAATAAAATGAATTAACACTGCAAGTCTGAAAGGTTTTACATAGCCCATACAGGGCAAAAATGATACCACATGAATTTAAGTAATTTGTTTAACAAAACTTTAATAAATGTAAATATGAAATGGTATAGGATAAATGACCATCTACACCAGCTTAAGATGGCCGCTGTAGAAACCTACTAGACATACTAAGAGAGATACAATGTAGTCCTCTTTCTGTCACAATGGAATGATCATACAGACGAAATGATGTATATAAATTTATAAAAAACATTGTTTTGCTGTGACATTGACGAAGGCCAGCACGGCCAAAATGTGTTTGTCTGCCGAGGGAGCGTAATAAAGCAAATCTGAAATCACGGAGGAGTGTGCGCCACGCTTTTTTGTAGAAAAAGTGCATTTGAAGTAATATATATATATATATATATATATTCTGCTCCAAAGGTGTCCCTCAGTTCAAGCAGCACTCCAGTCACCACTCTGCTTGAAAGCAACTTTATTGGTACGGAGAGAACGTCAGTTGGCAATCTAACAGCTGAATTTTCGGTAGCCTGACGCGTTTCGAAGTGTTTCTTCCTCAGAGGCTGGCGATTTCAGGTGAGTGCAGGGCGGGCTCTGCTCCCGTATTTAGTGTATATGACACGCCCATGGATTGGGCCGCTCGGTGAGCTGGGAGTTAGAGTCCTTATTTCAGTCCGTGGATGGCTGTACTCACAATGTCTGTTCATAAACCCGCATTGGGCTCCAGCCGACGCTTTCATCCTAAATCCATTTCATGGCGCTCCACATGTGAAACTCCCGTTTGCCGAGTTCCGTGGCCCCCCGCCGAAGGGGTGGTGCAAGCTTAGGCGGTAGGACAACCGCCTTGTTATATTCTGCTCCAAAGGTGTCCCTCAGTTCAAGCAGCACTCCAGTCACCACTCTGCTTGAAAGCAACTTTATTGGTACGGAGAGAACGTCAGTTGGCAATCTAACAGCTGAATTTTCGGTAGCCTGACGCGTTTCGAAGTGTTTCTTCCTCAGAGGCTGGCGATTTCAGGTGAGTGCAGGGCGGGCTCTGCTCCCGTATTTAGTGTATATGACACGCCCATGGATTGGGCCGCTCGGTGAGCTGGGAGTTAGAGTCCTTATTTCAGTCCGTGGATGGCTGTACTCACAATGTCTGTTCATAAACCCGCATTGGGCTCCAGCCGACGCTTTCATCCTAAATCCATTTCATGGCGCTCCACATGTGAAACTCCCGTTTGCCGAGTTCCGTGGCCCCCCGCCGAAGGGGTGGTGCAAGCTTAGGCGGTAGGACAACCGCCTTGTTATATTCTGCTCCAAAGGTGTCCCTCAGTTCAAGCAGCACTCCAGTCACCACTCTGCTTGAAAGCAACTTTATTGGTACGGAGAGAACGTCAGTTGGCAATCTAACAGCTGAATTTTCGGTAGCCTGACGCGTTTCGAAGTGTTTCTTCCTCAGAGGCTGGCGATTTCAGGTGAGTGCAGGGCGGGCTCTGCTCCCGTATTTAGTGTATATGACACGCCCATGGATTGGGCCGCTCGGTGAGCTGGGAGTTAGAGTCCTTATTTCAGTCCGTGGATGGCTGTACTCACAATGTCTGTTCATAAACCCGCATTGGGCTCCAGCCGACGCTTTCATCCTAAATCCATTTCATGGCGCTCCACATGTGAAACTCCCGTTTGCCGAGTTCCGTGGCCCCCCGCCGAAGGGGTGGTGCAAGCTTAGGCGGTAGGACAACCGCCTTGTTATATTCTGCTCCAAAGGTGTCCCTCAGTTCAAGCAGCACTCCAGTCACCACTCTGCTTGAAAGCAACTTTATTGGTACGGAGAGAACGTCAGTTGGCAATCTAACAGCTGAATTTTCGGTAGCCTGACGCGTTTCGAAGTGTTTCTTCCTCAGAGGCTGGCGATTTCAGGTGAGTGCAGGGCGGGCTCTGCTCCCGTATTTAGTGTATATGACACGCCCATGGATTGGGCCGCTCGGTGAGCTGGGAGTTAGAGTCCTTATTTCAGTCCGTGGATGGCTGTACTCACAATGTCTGTTCATAAACCCGCATTGGGCTCCAGCCGACGCTTTCATCCTAAATCCATTTCATGGCGCTCCACATGTGAAACTCCCGTTTGCCGAGTTCCGTGGCCCCCCGCCGAAGGGGTGGTGCAAGCTTAGGCGGTAGGACAACCGCCTTGTTATATTCTGCTCCAAAGGTGTCCCTCAGTTCAAGCAGCACTCCAGTCACCACTCTGCTTGAAAGCAACTTTATTGGTACGGAGAGAACGTCAGTTGGCAATCTAACAGCTGAATTTTCGGTAGCCTGACGCGTTTCGAAGTGTTTCTTCCTCAGAGGCTGGCGATTTCAGGTGAGTGCAGGGCGGGCTCTGCTCCCGTATTTAGTGTATATGACACGCCCATGGATTGGGCCGCTCGGTGAGCTGGGAGTTAGAGTCCTTATTTCAGTCCGTGGATGGCTGTACTCACAATGTCTGTTCATAAACCCGCATTGGGCTCCAGCCGACGCTTTCATCCTAAATCCATTTCATGGCGCTCCACATGTGAAACTCCCGTTTGCCGAGTTCCGTGGCCCCCCGCCGAAGGGGTGGTGCAAGCTTAGGCGGTAGGACAACCGCCTTGTTATATTCTGCTCCAAAGGTGTCCCTCAGTTCAAGCAGCACTCCAGACACCACTCTGCTTGAAAGCAACTTTATTGGTACGGAGAGAACGTCAGTTGGCAATCTAACAGCTGAATTTTCGGTAGCCTGACGCGTTTTGAAGTGTTTCTTCCTCAGAGGCTGGCGATTTCAGGTGAGTGCAGGGCGGGCTCTGCTCCCGTATTTAGTGTATATGACACGCCCATGGATTGGGCCGCTCGGTGAGCTGGGAGTTAGAGTCCTTATTTCAGTCCGTGGATGGCTGTACTCACAGTGTCTGTTCATAAACCCGCATTGGGCTCCAGCCGACGCTTTCATCCTAAATCCATTTCATGGCGCTCCACATGTGAAACTCCCGTTTGCCGAGTTCCGTGGCCCCCCGCCGAAGGGGTGGTGCAAGCTTAGGCGGTAGGACAACCGCCTTGTTATATTCTGCTCCAAAGGTGTCCCTCAGTTCAAGCAGCACTCCAGACACCACTCTGCTTGAAAGCAACTTTATTGGTACGGAGAGAACGTCAGTTGGCAATCTAACAGCTGGGGAGCGGAGGAGGCGACTGGTGTTCGTCAAAGAACCCCCCAGGGGGCACGAGGACTAGCTGGGACAGGACTTACCCCCGCGAGACACGAAGAAATGGCCAGGTATGGTGCATTCTGGGTCCTGTAGGCACCGCACTACATGTAGCTTGCAGGAAGTGTCACACGATTGGTACTTACCTAAAGGGGTGGAGTCACGTGTCCAGAAGCAGGAGGAGGCAAGGACATTTAAAGTTGAGCAGAAGCCTCACCGTGCTCAGACCCATGGCGCTGAGGAAGGCGGTTTTCAAGCTGAAATGCATTCGCCACTGTGGGTGTTGTAACGAATAAAGGAAGCCTTCACTTTTTCCCCTGTGTGGCCTCTCTTCTTCCGTTGGAGGAGTTCTGTTGGACATTTTCAGCGCGTGTGCCAGAAGTCGCGCTTTGAGAGGCCCCCGCAGCTTGTAGTTGGCCCTGGCTACGCTGGTCTTCGCATCTGCGAAATTCTGTTGTCCCTGGTAAGGGAAAGACCGGGGCCCACCACCGAACCTGGGAGGAGCGTTGGCGGAGTAGCAATCGTTCTGATTGCACTGTGGGCGTGGATGATCCCACTTTGCCCCCGTCTATGGTGATTCCTGGATTCTGGAGGTGGCTGCGGACTGGGGAGCGGAGGAGGCGACTGGTGTTCGTCAAAGAACCCCCCAGGGGGCACGAGGACTAGCTGGGACAGGACTTACCCCCGCGAGACACGAAGAAATGGCCAGGTATGGTGCATTCTGGGTCCTGTAGGCACTGCACTACATGTAGCTTGCAGGAAGTGTCACACGATTGGTACTTACCTAAAGGGGTGGAGTCACGTGTCCAAAAGCAGGAGGAGGCAAGGACATTTAAAGTTGAGCAGAAGCCTCACCGTGCTCAGACCCATGGCGCTGAGGAAGGCGGTTTTCAAGCCGAAATGCATTCGCCACTGTGGGTGTTGTAACGAATAAAGGAAGCCTTCACTTTTTCCCCTGTGTGGCCTCTCTTCTTCCGTTGGAGGAGTTCTGTTGGATATATATATATATATATATATATATATATATTTATATATATATATATATATGTATACATACATTTTTATACCATTTTAAAATTATATAACAAATTAAAATGTATAGTTTATTAATTGTTTTAAAGCAAATATATATATTTGATAATTTCGGCTGGCTACGGTCGAGGAGGGAGACCCGCCGCCGCTGTTGGCGGAACCGTGCAGGCGACAGTCTGTTGCTTGCAAATGCGGTGAGAAGAGCAGATCTGGCGCCGTTCAGGTTGGTGCTACCTGCGGACACTGTTTCATGTTTGAAAAGCAAGGCACGCAGTGAAGGGAACAGTGCTTCGAATTCACTTGAATTTTATTTTTGGATTATGGAGGGAATGTAAAGCCGCCCCACTTGGGAAACAGTTGTTGTTGCACTACAATGACCAGGTGTCCCTGCGAGACTGCGCCCGCTGCGGCAGGTATTTAGAACTGCATTGAAGTGCGCCACGAAAATAGTGCTTTCAGAAACTCCGCCACATCGGCCACTGAAGAAGGGATTTGGTTTGTCCTGAAACGCGTATGGCCACTAAGAAACTTTCTGAGAACTGAACCCTTTCATTGTTTGCTGCAAGACATGAAATAAACCAAAGTGTAAGATTACTTCGAGTGGCTTCCTCCAAATGTGCTCACCTGTTTGATTTGATATATATATATATATATATATATATATATAAATTATATGTGTGTTTAACTTTTTTAATTACGTTTATATTTGTTACATTGTATATTAAATCGACTTTATTTTTAATTACTTTTATTATTGAATATATATATATATATATATATATATATATATATATATATATATATATATATATGTCCAAAGGTCGCAGTATACTCCGCCTTCTGCAGAACAACGAAGGAAGCGAGACCAACAAAGTAGGTGCAGTTTCTTAGAGTGGTTTATTCAGTGCCAAAATTAAAGCCTGCAACATCGCCATGACGCGTTTCACCTCGAGAGAGGCTTGCTCACATAAAGTGTCATGAACACAAACGAGGGTTTTAAAGTGCAAGTACATAATTAATTACACCTGTGCAAATTGCATTTTTTTCAAAAAGTCATAGAAAGTGAAGACATACTTCATTCATTCAGGTCTAGATAAAGGGCATAGTGCCCGAGGGGTTCCAATGTGCAAAAAACCCAATGGTTGAGTATAGTCACTGTTCCTGTGATATTTTATATAAATATAAATAGATTTCATTCTATATACATATATACATGATTACAAAAATATAAATCTTAATTAAACTATAAATAAGTCTTATTTCATATATATACACACATGGTTAAGAAATATTAAACCACAATTGGTAAACTCAATGACTATACCTTCATATATATACACAAAGATGATTCAGTATATGTAGCACATATAGTTTAAGGAACCCTCATTTATCATTACTGAGCGCATCCGCCTTCACTTGTAGAAAGATATTGTGCCCAAGTGGGCATATATAAAGCAATCTCACAAAGTGATCATAATGAAAATGTGCACTTTTTAGAACAACCTCTTTTAGTTACTGCAGAGCAAAAAAGTGTTTGTAAAGTGAATTTAGTATTTATACTAGTGATTTAAAAACATGCTACAGTTAACAGCAGGTAGCAGAGTCAGATAAGAGCACGAAAAGAATCAGTATAGGGGGGATTTACTATTTACATCCAGAAAAGTACTTGGGGGAAAGAATATGTTATGTTCAACTAGAGGCAAGTATAAAGGTCCTCGCTATTGTTAAGACCCCCCGGGCTCTTGGTGTTGAATTCAAGAATGAATCTGGTTTCCAGGAGGCGCAATTTTGCGTCCCGGTTACCCCCTCTCTTCAGAGGCAACACTGTGTCGACCAGGAAGTACTGTAGGCTACTGGGATCACTTCCATGCATGGCCTCAAAGTGTCTAGCCACTGGATAGGCCTGATCCCTCCCAGAAGTTGCCCTTAAGTGTTGTAATATGCGCTTGTGTGCAGGTGGACGTGTGCTTCCAACATATTGCAATCCACAAGGGCATTGCAAGACATAGACAACGTATTCTGTCTTGCAAGTTAATCTTTTGATAATGAAGGGTTTATCTGAGAAGGGACGCTGGACCTGGGTTTTGTTGATTCCGTGGCGACACGCCTTACAGGTAAGACACTTTTTGAAGCCAGTGATGTTATCCATCCAGGACTTGGTGGGTTCTAGCATGTTACTGACTAGGGCACTAGCAAGGCTAGGAGATTTGCGAAACGTTATGCTTGGTTTGTCTGGTACCAGGTCCCCTATGACAGGGTCACCCTTGACCAGATTCCAGTTCTTGTTCAGAATCTTTCTAATCTGGGAGTGCTGGTTACTATAGGTCACAATGGCTCTAGATGTAATACGCTCATTGTTATCCCCCTCCGCACTAGATTTTGTTTTTGGCATGAGTGCATCCTCCCTCGAGATATTCCTGGTACGCCTAATAGCTCCTTCTATCAGAATACTACTATACCCTCTTTGCAGGAATCTCGCTTTACTGGCTTGCTGTGCCAGATCACATTCCAAATTGGAACTGCAAATTCTCCGCAATCTTAGCATCTCCCCGTAGGGGATGCTGCGGATCAGGTGTTGGGGATGCTGACTGCTGGCGTGTAGGACCGTATTGCCAGCAGTCGCCTTTCTATGCAGTCTAGTTTGCAGAGTTCCCTCCCTGACATATACCTCCACATCTAGGAAAGTAACCTTTTCCTTGTCAATGTGTGATGTGAATTTCAAGTTCAGATTATTTACATTCAATAGGTTTGCAAACTCAGTAGCCTCATCATGTGTTCCCCTCCAAATGAAAAACAGGTCATCAATATACCTTAGGTAGAGCACAACCTTGTGTCGCATTGTTTCCATGTGCTCACCCATCAGGACTTGCTCCTCCCAAAGCCCCATATGGAGGCAAGCAAAGCTTGGGGAGAAGCAAGCCCCCATGGCCACGCCCCTCATTTGCTGGTATATTTGGTTATTAAAAACAAAGAAATTTTGTTCCAAACAGATCTTTAACATACCAACAATCATTTTGTTATGCTGTATGCATTCAATCGGGCGTTTACCAAGGTAGTGTTCAACAGCCTTAATACCATCACGATGTCGGATTGATGTATACAAAGAAGATACATCCATGGTAATAAGCAGGAGTTCATCATCCCAGGTAATTGAGGCCAGTTTGCACAAAAAGTCAGTTGTGTCCTTAACATAAGAACCCAAGTTCTTTACCCACTCCTGTAGAAAGTAGTCTATATAACGAGAAATACATTCCGTAGAGCTGTCTATGGCCGATATTATAGGCCTGCCAGGGGGCACAAGGGGATCCTTGTGCACCTTTGGTAGAAGGTAGAAGCTGGGGATGACTGGATGGTCCTTCTTTAAGTATTTAAATTCATCAAATGAGATGAGACCACTGCTATGCCATGCCATTAGCTTTGAGTTCTGGTCAGCCCACGCAGCTTTTACAATTTATAAATTGCTCTTTTTGTAGCAGTCAATATCGCCCAATTGGAGTTCTGCCTCCTTGATGTACTCCTCCCGCTTCCAAAGGACAATATTGCCGCCCTTGTCGGCAGGCTTAACTATGACTTTGTCGTCGTTTTTCAGTTTTTTAACCAGATTGTAATAGCATGCGTTTTTTCTATTGATGACATTCTCTTTGTTATTGGAGGCAGTGTAAAGTTTTTTCAAATCACCAATGACGAGCTTGTGGTACACGTCCAGATTGTCGTGAATAGATACTGGGAGGAAAGTGGATTTAGGCTTGAATGGAGTTGTACTGACGCCCCTGCCGTCGATTTCATCAGTTGGCGCTGGGGCTCCCACACTTTCGCATTGCAATTCCCATATCTCTTGCATTTCCATGCCTTCACTAGCTGTTAGTATCGACGGGCTGGTTGGCAGAGTCGTTTTAGATTTTTTGTAAGGGTGTTGTCGATGGAATTTGTTGAGCTTCAGTTTTCTCACATATCTGAAAACATCCATACGGGTATCAACGTAATTGAAGTCTCTGGGGGGACAATATGATAGTCCCAAAGACAGAATGGAGGTTTCCTTAGTGGTTAAAACTGTGTCAGTGAGGTTAATTACTGAGGGGGCGCCGCTGTTTGTCCTCTTTTCCTGTTCCATCTCCCCCTGTTTGATTTCTTTTCTCCTCCTGGTTTTGTTACATTTCCTGCGTTCTGCCCGCTTCCTGTTTGCCCTCTGTTTCCTTGTGGGGCCTTTGGCTGTGAGCTTGAGCGCAGAGTGTCCCTTCTGTTCTCGCACAGGCAGCTCACCTCCTGTGCTGGGGTAAGCTTTGTAAACCCCAATCCTTGTACCTGGGCTCTAGAGGTACCTTCCTCTGCCTCACTTTCAGCTGCTGAACTCAGGTCCGCGGAGGAGATAGAAACGGACGTTGTTTCCCTTGCCTTACGTCCTGTATTGCCAAATTTAGCCTTAATTCCATCGAATTTGCGTGCAAATGTGAAGATGTGTCCATTCACATAATCAAGCCTATCTCTTTCAAATTTAAAAGCCTTACGCTTTTTGATGATATCCTCTTCCTTCGCCAGTCGGGTTTCCATTTCTTCCCTCATTTTCTTCATTTCATCGTTAACATAATTTTTGGCCAGCTCTGCCTCTATTTCCTCAATTTCCGTTTGAAGCTTCAATCTGTCACTTTTGGCATATTTGACAAGGATTCTCATTAGCCTTGCCGATGACTCCAGGTTGGCAGTAGCCCACTCCTCGAGCATGTGTGGGTCCGGGTTGTCATAGCTCGGGGCTAATGTAATTCGAAGACCCCTAGGGACCCGCCCAACCTCCAGGTACCTCGTGAGGGATTTATTCTCCCACCACTTGGCCTGCTCCTTCTTCGAAAGTTTTTCCAGCTTACGGAAAGTGTCTCTAATGGTGGGATTAGTTTTCGTTCCCTCCGGTTGCTGATTGGATGTTAGAGAGTCTCCCCCTGCCGGGCTCTCAAAGACTGACTCCGCAGCCTGCTCCCTGTTCCGCAACACCGCGGCGGACATTGCAATTTGTGGCAAGTCGATGTTAGGCACTTAAACTAAGAAACACAGCTAGTGACGCACGCTGTATAATATCAACGCGCACTCCACACGGCACACTTTCCGCTGCAACTGTTGCCGCTGTCTTACCCGGAAATGGGCTGCCAAACACCACGGTTTTCCTCCGGTGTCGATGGCTCCACTTTTCCTCGGCAGACGTGTGCTTGTCTCGCAGGGGCGTACACAGCTTCCTCCTACCGGAGTGCCAGAGAACGGTTCCGGGTCACAGAACCACTGCTTCCTGTTTATACGTTTATATTTGTTACATTGTATATTAAATCGACTTTATTTTTAATTACTTTTATTATTGAATATATTTTTATATATATATATATATATATATATATATATATATATATATATATATATATATATATATATATATATATATATATATATATATATATAAATCGACATTTTGTACAACTATATTTGTGACATCGAAATTGATATTTTTCAACTTACCTGTTTAAGTATAGGGAGTAGATATTTTTGCATACTATATTTTGTCATCAATATTTTTATTTCTATATTTTTTACATCGATATTCTGTCAGTGAACCCAGCCATGTACTGTACCTAGGATGAATAAGCGCCTCGTATTCTCAATGCAATCGGCCATGTATGATGAATAAGCGCCTTGTATTCTCATAAACAGTACGAAGCGCTCATACAAATGCTGCAAACAATACTACAACACATATTTTGTTCAGGATTCCTCCAGTTCTAGACAGAGACCCGAGATGCTAGGTAACTTGTATGAATGCAATCTTCCGAGGGCTATAGATGAAGTCTTGTGCTGACCGTGCTCCATCCAAGAAATCAAGACAAAAAGACCATCCTTCTTTCCAGCAGATGGGGCTGCTGATGGCTCTGTTGTTGTGTAGATCTCAGAAATGGTATTGGATTGTTATAAAGAAAGCAGGTAAGGAGACCTCTTAGATGCATAAAGGCAGGAGCTTTGATGAAAATGAGCCCAGAATAAACGCGTCCTGAAGAATTGTCTGCTCATATATTCACATGTGTAATATTGAAGCTTTCGTTTGGGTACTGCATTCATAGTAGAAAGAGAATAACTTAATACAGAACAGTTGAAATACCAGAAGCCATTGCAGTACACCAAACAAACTAAAAGGTAGGAAGCCATCTTCCCTGGGAGGCTGTTTGTGGGTGGGAGGCCTGCACTACAACTCACACCATGCACCCTTGTCCCCCAATACAGCAAGATGGAGCTCTCAATACCACCCAGTTGCACGTGGCATCCAATGGATCACTACAAACAAACTAACAGGTAGGTAGACATATTATTCTGTCTTGTGCCACTACTGAGCACGATGTAAGCCTCCACCATGTACACACAGATGTGTCACACAACAAAGCCAAATGTGAAAACATAACAGGTAAGTATCCAGTACGTGCACCTAGCCATTTGTATAAAGAAAATGGTGCCATATGACAACACCAGCCCTCTCATTAAACAAATATTTATTTATTTGTTGGTTTTATAAAGCGTGACAGCTACCCGCAAGGGTTTCCCGGCGCTTGAGAGGCAAAAAGCACCTAAGCACAGGTAAAGATAGTTCATTGGTTAAAGAGCCAGGTTTTGACAGCTCAACGGAAACAAGCATGGCATTTCTCCACACGGATGTCCAAAGGGAGCGTGTTCCAGAGTCTGGGCCCTAAATTGGCAAAAGAGCTCCCACCAACTCTGGAAAGTCTGTACTTAGGAACAGAAAATAAATTTTGCGTGGAAGAGCGGAGAGAGCGCAAAGGAGTATAGGTCTTAACAAGAGCCTGTAAGTACGAAGGGGTAACCCCAGGCTTGATCTTATGCATGTAGCTCAATGCCTTGAACTTCACACGGCTCTCGACTCTGAGCCAGTGGAGCTCGCGAAGGAGTTCAGAGATATGGTCGGTTTTCTGGCAACCGCAAAGAAGACGTGCGGAGGCATTTTGGACCAATTGAAGACGTCGTGTTACTGCCTTGGTAGACCCCAGGTACAGTATGTTACCGTAATCCAACCTGGAGGTCACCAAGGCGTTCAAGGCGGATTTCCGGGTTTCAAGTGGCAGCATCCAAAAGATTTTTCTCAGCCAACGCAGGATGGTAAAACAGGTAGCTGCTACCTTATTAGCTTGACTTTTCATGGATAAACCATTATCAATGATCACACCTAAATTGCGCACATGCTCTGACGAGGAAGGAAGTGATCCCATTCCAGCTTGCCAATGCCTGGTGCTCCAGAGATCAGGTTTATTCCCAAGGCCCAAAACCTCGGTCTTGCCACCATTAAGCTTGAGTAGATTGAGGTTCATCCATTCAGATGTTTCACTGAGGCCGGCCTGCAAAGGGGAGATCAAAGCAGGGTCCACTTGGGAAAGAGAGAAGACGATTTGAGAATCATCAGCGTAGGTGTACAGTATCAGTCCGGAACGTTGCGCAATGAATGCCAGAGGGGTAACATAAAGATTAAAAAGAAGGGGACTAAGGATCGAACCCTGGGGCACACCATAAGGTGAAGAATAAGTTTTAGATGTGGAAGAGTGTGAGAAAATTTGAAAAGTCCGGTCCGTCAGGAAAGATGTAAGCCAATCCAGGGCCTTACCACCGATACCAATGGTCGCCAGAGATCTAAGAAGTATATCCTGGTACACAGTGTTGAATGCTGCACTGAGATCAAGTAATATCAGTGCAACTGTGTCACCACGATCCAACAGAAAGCGAAGGAGAGTTGTCTCGGTGGAAAATCCAGGACGAAAACCGGACTGCGAGGAGTGTAACAAATTATTAGTAGCCACAAACTGGGACAAGTGCTGGTGAATGTGCCGTTCTAAAATTTTGGAGAAAGCTAGCAACAGAGAAATAGGGCGGATATTGGAAAGAACCTTAGGATCTGCAGTAGGCTTTTTCAGCAGAGGGGTAACCATGGCATGCTTCCAAGACCCAGGGACCACAGCAGTGCTGAGTGACTGGTTAAGTATAGTGCAAATCATAGAAAGCTGCGGGTATATAATAAGCGCAAAATAGGGACAGGCAGAGGATCACTAGGAGAGCCCGATTTGACTTTACACAAAATTTCACGAAGGGTAGAGGGGTGAAGATCAGGCCAGAACGTAAGTGAGGCAGAAGAGTGTCAAAGAAAGGGTAGAATCCTCAAGGTTGCGGGATGCGGTGACAGTGATCTTACTCTCTCTTTGGGTGGTAATATCCTGATATATGTTATCAATTTTTAGAGATGAAAAACTGAGCAAGTTCAACACTTGCTATTCGACAAAGGCGGAAGCTTGGCTGTGGTCTCAGAGCCAGCAAGATTTTTAACTACGTTAAAAAGTACTTTCGATTTGTTCAGATATTACTTGAGAGGCAAAGTTAGCTCTAGTCAAGGCGCAGGCTTTGTGATAGCGTTTCAGCTCATTTTTGTACATCAGTCCTGCCGAAATGGAGTAATCCCTGCTCCAGATGCGTTCCAGTTTTTTACATCGAGATTTATCTCTTTTTAAGGTCTCATTATACCAGGGGGCAGGTGTTTTGTGAAGTTTCACCTTCTTGGAGACAGAGGGCAGGCAAGTATTCACAGGGCCAGGATGGCGGTATATCAATAGGCCCGTAAGGGTGATCTTGGGATGAAGAGCTAGCTTAAAACATGCTGCCTCACAGTTGCCTAACGTGACGGGGTCAAGATGGCATTGAAACGTATCCCTAAATATAATTGCGATACCACCCCCAATTTTCTTAGCGCGATCAATTCTAACCATAGCATAACTGGCCAGTAAAGCTTCCGCTATATCAGGACCAGAGCTTTCATGCAACCACGTTTCGGTAAGAAATAGTGCATCAGGCATGTCATCAGTAAGAAGATCAAAAATCTCGCGTTTATGCTTTTGCAAAGAACGACAATTCAAACTAATGAATGAGAAATGGGAAATCCCTGAAATAAAGGCCCGGCGAGCAAAACGATTGCACAGCTGCGGGACATCCAGAGAAAAGGTGCAACGAGGGCAAACTTGGGGAAATTGATCCAACATGTTAAATGCGGTAACAGTTTGTTCTGGTCTGGGTCTCAATGCATGCAGAAGCTCAGCGCCATAAATGAGCCTAGGCAACGTAGTTTGACCAGGGATTATAGACCCTGGACCCGTGTGGGCGCGGACGGGCACGCCTTTGGCGCGCCTTCGACGCGCCCACTCGCTGCGCGGACGGGAAATGCCGGACATATATACCGAAACAGGAAAAGGGCGGGAGGGTCAAATGGACTAGACCGCAACCCAGTACCTCTAGCAATATGGCGGCTTACCCCCCCGAGTGACCCGCGGCAGCTCCTAATCGGCTGAGCGGGAGGCCACAGTTGACACACAGTGCAAGGTAAATGCAATTCGAGCAAGTGAGCAGCTAAATATCAATTTTTAAAAGATTTAAAAGAAAGTAACTTGTTGTCCTGCTTTCCCGGCTTTCCGCCTCAGGAAAGTATAAAAGTGCAAGTGCCTAACAGCGCAAGATAGAAGCAGCGCGGTTTAAATACCTGAGAGGGCGGGAAGGTCAAATGGACTAGACCGCAACCCAGTACCTCTAGCAATATGGCGGCTTACCCCCCGAGTGACCCGCGGCAGCTCCTAATCAGCTGCGCGGGAGGCCACAGATGACACAGAGTGCAAGGTAAATGCAATTCGAGCAAGTGAGCAGCTAAATATGAATTTTTAAAAGATTTAAAAGAAAGTAACTCATTGTCCTGCTTTCCCGGCTTTCCGCCTCAGGAAAGTACAAAAGTGCAAGTGCCTAACCGATATGCACACCGATCCTATTGCCCCTCACAGTGTGCACACAGCTAAGCATAGGAAACTGTCACAGCAACCAAAGTGTGAGACACCACTGCCCTTGTAGAAGAAATTCTGTGCACAATCATGCACAGCACCGATTGACATGTGCAGTGCCATGGGGCCAGAGCAACAAGGAACATTAGAAAAATAAGAACGCATGGTTGGTGGTACAAATCCAGATATGCACATGACAAGTCAAAAGGTATGCAGGAGATGAAAATGGCCAGTCCATGCCCAAAAGTGACGTCTGCCAGGTCAGACAAATCAAAAAAGAGTCCTCACTGAAATAATATGTTGCGCTAGTCCCTAGATGTCAACATGTTCCTGTATGCACATATTATGCATGTGGTACATGGTATGAATTGACACCTTACACCTTGGACATGTAAGGCATGTACCACAGCATCATGTCAGGAGACACAGTAGTGCACATGCAATACGTGATGACCAGTGAACTGTGTAGTGTACAAACATTGAATGACACGCAGCTAACACAAAGCTTGGGGAGTGCACTACAATGACCATTTCCCATCTGACCCAAAGGTGACCAGGAACTTACTGCAGAGGACAACGCCAGCACCCTGCAGAGCCAGTCTCCCCCCCTGGAACTACGACTCTCGGATGGTGACTCCCAGGAGTCCTTGGACGAGGAGCCCAAAGCCGTGCCATCTGGTGTTCCCGGGCGCCACAGGTCCCAGGACCCCATCGTCACCCCACCACATCTGCGGCAATAACAACATCTCTGCAGACCCCTGCTGTTATGGCTGGTGCCTCCTCCACCACCACTACCGGAGCTGCCTGCAACACTCTCCCTGTCCCACAGGATGACAGCCCGATACCACCGACTGAGGAGGGTAGGGAGAGGATGCGGGTGCTGACAGTGGAGAGGCATGAGATCCGTGGCAGCAGGGCTGGTGGGAGGGGCAGGGTCATACAGAGACGAGCAGAGCCTGGGACCGAATCCCTGGATCACATCAACAGAGTCCTTGGGGCATATGAATAGGCCCAGGGACGAACAGGCCGGTCAGAAGAAGATTCCCGCGAGCTCCTCCTTTTGATGAGGTCCATGGACACCCACATGGGAAAACTTGTGGACCTCATGGGCCAGTTAGTTCCTTGGACTCCTTGGGAGTATCTGTTGGCAAAGCACCTGCCAAACGCCAGTCACGTAGCCAGCCATGATGGCAACCCTCTTCCCCACTGCATTGACTTTTTGGACTGTCCTTCCCCATACTGCCTTGTGAATGGCAACTGTCTGTTGGACTGGGTCACCACATCCATGTGTTGACTACTCGATTAGCTCATGTACCACAACTGTCAACTCACTGACTCACCAATCACCTTATTGTGAATATTCACCCCCTATCACATGACCCCATTGTAA
Organism: Lissotriton vulgaris; assembly: GCF_964263255.1. NCBI lineage: Eukaryota > Metazoa > Chordata > Amphibia > Caudata > Salamandridae > Lissotriton > Lissotriton vulgaris. The sequence continues at coordinate 110,760,451 of NC_141686.1, forward strand.
ATAAACACGCCTTACATACACATGTTGTTGTGTCTGCTCTGTGATTAGTCCAGGATGTACAGTCTTCCCCATGATTAAAATGTACCAGGAGTTTGGAGTGTATGTAGGCAACATTCACTAGTCTGGGTGTGGCATCACAGACATCATACAACACTTCACCACAAGAGAATACCACATGCACACATCACAATGGTCAACATACACAACCTGTAAATGCTCCTAAATGAGCTGTCTCAGAAACATTGTCAGCCAGCACTGAGTCTACAACCGGCTGCTGTCACAAATCCCACATACACCTTCACACCAACAGCAACATCAGCAGACAATGGGTATGTTGTACATTGTCACACACCTTCAAGTGAAGTAGCGGATGATGAGCTGTTGACGCAGGTCAACACCTTCCTCCTCTTCACTGTCCTCATCACTGGACACAGATTGGTTTACAGGCGGGGGCCTTGGGTCCTCATCATCATCCAGGATCAGGAGTAGCTCCTTACGAATGGCTAGGTTGTGGAGAATGTAGCATGCCACAACAATCTGACACACCTTCCTGGGCGAGTACATCAGTGCACCTCCGGTCTTGTCCAGGCAGCGGAAACGTGACTTCAGCAGACCAAAAGTACGCTCCACCACACAACGTCTCCTCCCATGGGTATCATTGTAGCGGGCGTGAGCTGGTGTCCTGGGATTCCTCAGTGGGCTCAGCAACCAGGGACGGTTGGGATACGCAGTCACCTAGGTGTGACAAACACAGATAAACATTGCTATGTCGCTGAGGCAGAGGACCACAGGTCACACACCCACCATGCCATATGACTAGGCATACTCACCTACAATCGATGCACAGTCGGGAAGCAGATTATCCATCAGCTGGGGTACAATGCTGTTACGCAGGATGTAGGAGTCAATGGCTGAACTTGGGAATTTGGCACTCACGTGTGAGATGATCATATCTGCCTGGCACACCACTTGCACATGATTGGAGTGGTAATGTTTACGATTCCTTTAGATGTGCTCAGGTGCCTGTGGTGGCACAAGCCCAATATGGGTGCAATCAATGGCACCAACTATATGGGGGATGTGTCCGAGGGGATAGAAATCTCCCTTCACAGCTGCCAATTCAGGCTTCCTGGGGAAATGGATGTATCTGTCCTTGTAGATCATCAGGGTGGACAGTAGATCACACAGCCCTATGCTGAACATAGGTTGTGACATCTCATCTGAGCTGGACACTGTGTGCTGGAAAGATCCAGTAGCAAGAAAATGCAGGGCCGCCATCACCTTATACGTTGGGGTGAAAGCTGTTGGATATGTCCTGTGAGGCTGCAGGTGGGGCTCCAACATATCACAGAGTTTTTTAGGGTGGCTCTATTCAGGCGGCATTTCCGGATGATCGCCTCACCCTCCATGTCTTCCAGCACTGTCAAGTGACAAAGCAGATTAGTTCTCCTCCTAGGTGAGATGAAAGTGGACACATGTCAATGCAACACATCATGAGATGGGCACAGCATCTCACGTTCTGGATGACACAACGCCAACAATGACTGACATAAAAATAGAGTTATAGACCAGCTCACATGTAGGGACACCTTAAACTACACAAATGGCACACTTGTTAACTTACAGAAAGCAAGTACCTCAAACACCACCTCGGTCAATGTGATTGCACATAGGGATATGGCCACATTTACCGTGGCCACGCCTGGGTGTATAGCATCCAGCAAATGTGTAACAAATCTACCCCATTGTTTCCTACCTAGCTGCTGTACCTGACACACCTTCATGCGTCCTTTCAACCTGGCACACATCAACAACACAATGACCACAGTCTGAGCAGAAATGACGAGTGTGTGCATGACCAGACATAGGAGGACATGCAAATAATAACATCATTCACTGAGACAAACATTGCTGTGATTGTCACTGCACCTCAACACATTGACAAGGGTACACATTGTAGAGTAGGACCATCAATATCACAAGTGACATGTGAGGGAGTACATGCAAATCTACCAAATCACATACACATACATGGCATGTGTAGTCACCAGTGGAGTAAATGAAACATTGGCATTGTGTGCACAATGAGGTGCCATTGACCATGTGGCCACTGTGCACTGTTTATGTTTGCCAGATAGCCATTGTAATTGTATGGTACCAAAATCGCGGACTGGGTGCAGGTGTTATGCATTTTCCCTACCTGTACTCACTAAGGTAATTTTATTACTGTGCATTCCCATTGCATTATGAGTCATGTTTTTCATGTATCGTCTGCATTGGGGTAGTCTAGGGAAGCCCATAGGAGGGAACGGAAGTGCGCCCGATCTGAGTGTGCCTTCTTCAATGCGTCCATTGCCTGCACTCAGATTTGGGATGCTTAGACATCTGAAATCAATGTGCACCATTCGTTGGCCACCAAAGTACAACATTGTTGGTGGCATGGGGTCATGGCCATTGTGGAATGTCAGGTTGTAGTCTGTGTGTTTGTTGTCCACTGCTGATCCATCCAGATCTGTCAGTGGCAACAAGTGGTGTGCCACCATCATCGCACTAGGTGTGCTCAGATCTATTTGTGAGTCTGGATGGACGGAGAAACTAGCAGGGTGTTGTGTTGTCATCACATGGCTCACTTATGCCTGAATTCCACGTTTCCAGACACTGTTTGAGTCAATATAGTGAGTTTGCACAATGTAGATTGAGTCATCTTTTGTGATGCTTTGCTTGCATATGTGTTTTCAGTTGCTGCCACTGAACTGACCCTACATCTCTCTCTCTCATGCAGCATCTCTTGCGGTAGCGGGGGAACAGGAGACGGATGCCAGTGTGGGTGAGACAAGCACAGGAGCTGCACAGGAGCAGCACAGGAGCCCAGTGAGACAGATGTCACCAGTGCCTCGGAGTGGGACAGGAGACTACTGGAGGAATCCCAGCCTGAGACGCAAAGATCCACATCATCTGATGCCAGCGGTGATGCATCCATGTTGGCAGGCACAGGGAATGGGGACTCTGCATCATCTTCCACCACACAGCAGCCAGTGCCCACCCTCCCAGCAGCTTCCTCTGGTGCTGCCTGTGTTCACACCTGTAAGAGTGGAAGAGTGTCCTTCACCCCGGGCACCGCTGCCCCTGCCCCTGTCCCCCCTGCTGCCATCAGTGCTAAGTCTGTGAACCTTTTGCACCAGCTGTGTGTAGGCCGGACAGCTCTCCTCAATGCCTTCATTGACCAATACAAAAAATTGGCACAGGTGGTTGCTTTCATGGAGGGCATACATTCAGACGTGGGTGGGCTGCACCGGACTATCCTGTCTTTGTCCTCCACAGTGTCGGCAGCCCTTCAACTGGCACATACTCAGAATCCAGCTCCCATCCCTTTGTCCTCCCCCTGGCAGTGGCCACGTCTGATGATAGTGACCACCCTCCACAGACCTCAAAGTCATGATACAGCACACGAAGCACACAGCATCAGCAGCCCAAGCAGTCCAGGCCGCAGACACCATCCCCACAGAAGACTAAAGCCACCCCAGAGTGCAAAGACAAAAGCCCATCAGACGACACCAGGGATGGAGGGGCAAAGGCAAAGCCAGGTGAAGGATTCTGGTGGATCCAGTACGTCCCCAGAGGGAGTGGCAGCGTCTGCACCTGATGCAGCTTTGGTGGAGAGTGTGTCTGTTGTGTCCGCCCCACTGCCCACTCCTACCAAGACAGTGAGGCCATTTAGACTCCCCACAAAGTAGAAAGGCAGCCCTTCACAATCTCCCAGCCACACTGTGTCTCATATCAGCATGACTCCACCTCCACGTGCCACTACACCACCTGGTCCAAGCAGCTCTCCAGCTTGCCAAGCCACTGTTAGCCCTTCCTCAGCTGGGCCGCTCTCTCCCCGGTCAAGCGCTCCAATTATCCCCGACACACAGCCAGCTCCCAGTCCGCCTGACAGCCAAGTCTGAGTGGTAGTCAGCCTCACACACCTGTCTCTCATACAGGTGGGCCTGTACTGCACATTGTTACCCCCTGACTGTGTTGCTGAACATGGAAAGGTACAGTCACACACATCCCCTGTGCAGCTTCTCATGGACATACTCTGTACCCTGGACTGGCCACTGGCCTTGCTGTTCTGGCCTTGCCTGTGCAGCTTCTCATGGACATACTCTGCACTTTGCCCTGCCCACTGGCCTTGTCATTTACTGCTGTTCTGGCCTTGCCTGTGCAGCTTCTCATTGACATACTCTGCACTTTGTCCTGCCCACTGGCCTTGACATTCACTGCGGTTCTGGCCATGCCTGTGCAGCTTCTCATGCACATACTCTGCACGTTGCCCTGCCCAGTGGCCTAGTCATTCACTGCTGTTCTGGCCTTGCCTGTGCAGCTTCTCATGCGCTGACTCTGCACTTTGCCCTGCCCACTGGCCTTGTCATTCTCTACTGTTTTGCCCTTACCTGTGCAGCTTCTCATGGACATACTCTGCACTTTGTTTCGCTCAAGTTGGGAGACAATGCTTCCTGCCATAAGGGACCACACTGCTTCCTATATGCAATGGTATCTTTTATACGAAAAGAGACAAATCACACAGGGAATTAGCCAGTTAACAGTGCCTGTGCATTTATCTTAGTTGATGCTTCATACGCTGATTAATTGTGTCATTCAAACAGTTATGGAGAAATAAGGTCCACACTCGGGCCGGAGATTCCGGCCCAGTGATGGAGATTCCGGCTCGGTGGAGGAGATTCCTGCTCGGTGGTGGAGATTCCGGCCTGGTGGTGGAGATTCCGGCCCGGTGGTGGAGATCAGGCCATTGGTGGAGATTCCAACTGGTGGTGAAATCCGCCACCGGCTGGAATCTCCACCACCGGGCCGGAATCTCCACCACTGGACCGGAATCTCCGCCTGAGTGTGGACATAAAGGGCCCGATTCACAGAATGAACTTAAGACTCAATCCTAATCTTACTACTATTTTGGTATTCACAGAATGCACTTACTACTTTTGGCATTCACAGAATGAACTTACTACTTTTGGTATTCACAGAAGTTAGGATTTTTTCTTAAGTCTGTCTTAAGTCAGTCTTAAGTCTGTCTTAAGTTTGTCTTAAGACAAACTTAAGACAAAATCCTAACTTCTGTGAATACCAAAAGTAGTAAGTTCATTCTGTGAATGCCAAAAGTAGTAAGTTTAGGATTCTATCTTAAGTTAGTTCTGTGAATCGGGCCCAAAGTTAGTATGAGTAAGTGCATTCTGTGAATACCAAAGTGAGTAAGTACCTTCTGTGAATACCAAAATGGTAATACAGTTAGGATTTTGTAGTAAGTTAGTTCTGTGATCGGGCCCAATGCGTGGTATTGGCATGCGTTAGAAAATGCAAATTTGCGGTATAAATATGCGTGCAACAAACGTGTGGCAAAGGCATACGATGCATTTTCCCACTTTGTACCGTCGTACAAACCCCCCCCCCCCCCCCTCCTCAATCCCAACTGCAGTCTCCATATGGAAAAGTATAGGGACAATTAATAACATGTATTCAACTTGAAAGCATTAAAATATTTTTATTTTAAATATTAATGGAAAATCATTGTAAATGTAGAAAAAAATAGCACTATCAACCTAATTTTGAAATAAGTCTTTCATTGAAATATTTGAAATTCCATAAAAAAAATTTATTAGGTTTAAATTAAAACAAATCCTACCTAAAGTAAGAGAAATATTATTTTTATAATGCATCAATAATTATTAAAAGTGATCAAAAGAAATACATTAGAAGTGATTTAATTAAATAAAAATTGGTACATCATTTTTTTAATTTCAAAAGGTTATTAAAATGTAAATAATAATTAATCCATATGTACTATTTTAGACATGTTTTAACATTACATTAATTTATATTTTTAACTACTTTAAATAACTTAATGTTGTTTAACATTATTTGCTATTTTAAGTCTCTAATGCCATTATTTTGTAGGAGATGGTGTTGTGGTACCAGTGGTTGGCCATGTGTGGTGAAGGACCTACATCGTTTCTGAGTTGGAGTACTTTGCTCTTGTTTTGTATTCCTTTTGACTGTAGAAAATTTAGAAGTGCAGCTTATGAATAGCAATGGGCTTACTCCTTTGTGGGTAGGTGCACGTCCCTCCCTAAACCTATCCCTTCCCCTCTTTAAACTTCTCCTTACTCCTCATTAAACCCCTCCTTACTCCTCCCTAAACCCTTCCCGTTTAGTAGTAAGTATGCTTTTCTTTTTTTTCACCCACTTCTCCAGTCCCAACTACATTTGCTACAAAACTAACAAAAGGTAAACTTATATGTGAGAGGATCACCCTATATAAAAGATAGGAGAGATGTGGGTAATGATATACTCTTGTAGGTTTGTGAGCAGCATTTTGTAGTACTTTAGCAGTACTATTCTAGTACTACTAAATATACTACAAAATGCAGTTTGAGAATAGGCCTAGAGTATATAGGAAGGTAACATGCAGGAAATAACATTTCTGGTCCCTGAATGTGCACTTCTATGTCTATGTCTATGGCTCCTACACCTATTTTAAGGGTATTGTTGTATTCCGAACCACAAACTCCATAAGAAAGCCAGAGCATGTATTTTTTTTTAGAACAGATTTGATAGATTTTTTAAACATAGATACGGCTCTAAGGGCCGATATACAAAAAGGGAAGGCGTAAACATAAATAAATACCTGCACATTCAGCCTCATCTACCCCCACCTACACCCCAGCAATAGGATACACAACAAGTTTAGGAATCAGATCATACATGCTACTCCCTCCCAACTCCATCTCAGCCCATTAACATTCGAATTTCAGCAGTCAACATTTGCTGCAGAGAACAGATAGGTTCTAACTCAATGCCCCTGTAATCCGCCCATGCCTGCCATATCTTGGAGTGCTTCTGCGGACAGCCTTGTACACCGTTACAGCCAAGCCCATACATGGGTTCATCCCTCTTTTCCCGCCGCCAAGGATGGGGGGCCATGGCCTCCACTCTCTCGCCAGACTCAGACCCAGAAATAATAGTGACAGCTTGAATCTATTACCATCCAGTGTGTCCGTGATGTGAAGGAGAGTAAGATTAGGGTCCATCAGAATTGACCAAGACAAGACGCTGCCCAGGAAGGACATTACCCTGTGCCATAACCAGTCCAATGCATGGCGGCTCCATACAGTACATAAGAACGTGTCATCATCTGCGTTACAATGAAGACACGTAGAGAAGGCAATCAACCCCATCCGCCACAGTGGATGGCATGTGAAATATATCCTATTCAGATATTGAAGCTGGATAAGCCTAAGTCTGGCAGAAATGGCCGCCATCCTAGGTGTGTCTGGGTGATTGGAAATAAGCGACTTTTAGATCTTTGCAATCTTATGATCTCTCAAGTCTCCCATGAAAAGTATACCCCCTAGTGGATTGCATTCAGGGAGATCAGACAGGGACACTGACAACACATAAGCATTATGTTGAAATTGCATTCTTAAATGACTCCTATGGGCTGGATGTACTTTTTCTTACCGAGACGTGGACTCGAGCAGACAGCGATGTAGAACTTGGACAGGCCTGCCCTCCGGGTTATAAAATCGTGCACTGCCCTAGGCTGGGGAATAGAGGTGGAGGGATAGGATTCATCTTTAGAGACACCTTGGCCTTCTCCCAGTTTGAGGTAAAGGCGGTCCAAGGATTCGAACTTATGGGCTTCTCACTTAAAAGACACAAAGGTGTTTTGCAATCTGGATTGCTATGCTATAGACCCCCGGGTAATGCATTATCCAAAATACCAGATCTGATTGATTTAATCTATGATATTTTCAATTCTCATGTCAGATTACTTATTTTGGGGGACTTCAATCTGTGGCCTAATGGGCCTTCGGATACAGCCTACAGAGAATTGTGCCAGGCCTGCAGCAACCTTCAGTTGCAACAGCTGATACTCTCTCAGACTCATTCGAAGGGTCGTGCCCTAGACCTGGTTTTTGCGGAAACCACTCAGGTGGTGATCAGGGATATAGCCATCCAATGCTGGATGGACCATGCTTTAGTCCATTTCTCCCTCTACCTGTCCATCAAGTTCGGACCCCACCAAAGTTAGTAGGCAATGGTTCAAACTTCTGAACAACCCTGGCTCTTTTGCTTCCCGGAGGTTTTAATTTGAAGGAGAATGTGGAGGCGAGCTATTCCAGCTTGTGCCAGCAAATCACCAACTCACTGGACACGCTGGTCCCTCTACGGAAATCCAGAGTCAGACGCAGGCCTGCCATGCCATGGTATTCGAACAGCCTTCTCCAATTAAAACTCCGGTGCAAAAAGGCAGAAAGGGTATGGAGGAAGTCTTATTCTGAGGCTGCTAAATCCCTTTACAAACAAGCACTGCTGGACTATAAAGCCCAGATTAAGTGCGCTAAAGCAAAATACTATGAGGATATGCAGTTGCAGGCATCCAACAAATCGCAGACCCTGTTTAAAATAGTTAATGACCTTTCCAGGCCGACCTGCGCGGCTAATAATATCCCAGCCTCACAGTCTCTCTGTGACTCCCTGGCAACTGCATTCGAGGACAAAATTGCCAACATCCTGAGTGGTCTTTCTAACGCAGGCACTCCTCGTCCACAGTCTTCAGTTGCCTCTGCACTGTCTCTCGCTTCAGATGAGCCAGAAGAACAGGCAGGTCACCGGCAGCTGGAGAGTTTTACTCTCCCTGCGTTCGATGAGTTCTGCGCTTTAGCAAATGGTGTGTCTTCGGACTCTCCTCTTGATCCATTACCCCACAAACTTTGGAAATCTTTTCAGGAGGAACTCTTTCGCCCCTTATATTCCATCTGCCACCAATCCTTTAGTACTGCCACGGTCCCAGAATGCTGGAAGTTGGCAGTGCTCTCCCCTCTCCTAAAAAAAACCACTCTTGACCCCACCTGTCTGGCAAACTATCGGCCAATCTCGTTGCTTCCTTTCCCGGTTAAGATCATGGAAAAGCTTGTGACCCGATCTCTGTCCAGCTTTCTGGAAAGTAACATCTGTCTGGATGTGGCCCAGTTCGGCTTCCGGCCGGCCCACGGTACGGAGTCGGCGCTGGTGGTCTTGTTGGATGCTCTCCGCTCGCGAGTCAACAATGGTCGGGCAGCCTTTTTAGTGCTGCTCGACATGTCGGCAGTGTTCGACACGGTCAGCCACTCCATTCTTGTCAACAGGCTGGAGGAGATCGGGGTAGCAGGACTGGCACGGGATTGGTTAACCTCCTATCTCCAGAACAGACACCAGGTGGTGGCTCTACCACCTTTTAGATCAGGCATCAGGAGAGTAGGGCAGGGTGTCCCCCAAGGGTCAGCGATCAGTCCCATTTTATTTAATTTGTACCTCCGCCCCTTGATCAGTCTGATCAAGTCTTTCGGCATCTCGGTGATTAATTATGCCGACGACACCCAGCTCATTTTCTCCCTTGAAGGAGAAGATGCCGTGTCCACTGAGACTTTCCACCGATGTATGACCGCCACTGCCGACTGGTTGAAAAACAACTCTCTCCAGTTTAATAGCTCAAAGACCGAGGTACTCCACTGTTCATTGGACCGTACCCCGCGTCCTTTACCGGCAGACCTTTGGCCTTCTTCCTCCTTGGGCACAGTGGTGGCGGCGGACTCTGCTCGCAACCTCGGAGTCATGTTTGGCCCTAATATACAGTTGGATGTTTTTGTCAACAAAACCATCTCTACCTGTATGATGTTACTCCGTACTTTACGGAAAATTCTTCCCTGCTTCCAGCTCAGGCTAGGCCAGAGGTGGTGCGTGGTATTATCCTTAGTAGGATTGATTATTGCAATGCACTGCTTCTAGGGCCCCCGGTACTTTGATTAACAAGCTGCAGCGTATTCAAAACATGGCTGCGAAGCTCGCTCTCTCTAGGCCGCGCGCAGCTTCTTCCTCCCTTGCGCTTAAAGACCTTCATTGGTTGCCAGTTCAGCAGCGAATCTACTTCAAGGCTTCCTGCCTGGTCTTTAAGGCTTTGCATGACCAAGGTCCAGTCATGCTACAGAACCTTTTTTCGTGGTACCATGCAGCGAGACCATTGCGCCCCTCCTCGGCATATCTTGTGGCGGTTCCGAGAATCCATAGGCTACGGATGGGGGGGCCGCTCCTTTGGATATGTAGCTGCCAAGCTCTGGAACTCCCTTCCCTTGTCCTTGAGGAGCTTGAGAGTTTTTCTATCCTTTAAGAAGGATCTAAAAACCTACCTCTTCCCCAGAACAGTGTAAAGGTGTGATTGCGTATTTGGTTCAGTAGAGTCTAAAGCGCCAGGATACCCTCTGGGTGACAGTTTCGCGCTTTCCAAATGTGCAATACATACATACATACATACATTCATGTTTGCTTGCCTACATTGGCAAGGCACAGTTTTCCCACTGATGATCTGCGAGCATCTTCATTGTGGCTTAAGATATATGCAAGAACCAATCATATATCAATGAAATAATTGAATAAAGATGTTTTTATCTGTTGAGCGTTAGATGAGGTGGTTCTACAGCACGCATAGAACCATGAGACTGTAAATCTGCAAGCAAGTTCTTTATAGTGTTCTTATCCCAGTCATTGGTGAATGATCCTAGTGACAAGATGTCATCTGGATTCAGACAGAAGGCGTGTGATGCTTTTTTAGTCTCTGCAGAAGCCAGAATTAGATTTTTCAAGTTCTCTCAATGGACACCATCTTGCAGCAGTTTAGCTATCAGGTTACCTCGATACTCATTAAACACACTTCTAGTGACACTGCATGGTCCTTCCACCTTACTCAGCTTCCTTCCTGCATGGGCAGGCTCCTCGTTGTCTGAAACATACTAGCCCTTCACCATCCTTACTAAAATCACATCAGGCTTCCGGCCTGAGAATGAATGCCCAGAGATACCCATGTGGTGGCTATGCCCAGCGTCGCTTGATAACGCTTACTATAGGGAGTTTCTGAAAAAAGCCATCAACGGGTACTTTGAACTTGGTGGCGTGGCTTAGGAGCCGATGTGGATGGTTGCGTGAGCTGAGAGCTCCACACCAACCCAGACAATTCTCCTGTTTGGGAGCCGGTATTGCCCCCTAAAATGTATCGGTGGCATGCCGCGCTGCCCTGGAGGTGACCGCGACAGTTTCTGGCTGAACAGACAGGTCTGCTGAGAACCGGAGGACTGGACGGAGCAAGACCTCGCCTGGTTAAAATGGCGCCGGGTGAGGCTGTGAAGAGCTGAACAACAGCGGTGTGCGACGAGGAAGCTGCCAAGACGGCGTAGCAGGCACGGCCCGTGCAGGGCGTTATACCGGGGCAGTGACGTCAGGCGGGGGAGGGTCAGGATGGGGGTTGTAAAATGCAGGATATGGACCATTACAGGTAAGTACCGAAAAAAAAAAAATGTGTTGCCCGCGCTGCATCACATTTGGCGATGCAGCCCAGGTAACGAAATTCGTTTTATTTATGTATTACGGTACTTACCTGTAATGGTACATATCCAGCATTTTACAACCCCCCACCCTGACCCTCCCCGCCCCGGTATAACGCCCTGCACGGGCCGTGTCTGCAGCGGAGTGGAGGATCGGGCCGCAGAGCACCGGGCGACCAGCGGAGCAGGTCCAAGACCGGACCCGGGACTTTGATTGAGGCTGCGATCCTGGGGCGGCTGCTACCGAAGGACCGTACAGAGCCCCCCCCCCCCTTTTCCTCCCGATGGCGGGCGATGTGACCGGAGCAGCCGCGGCGGAGATAGAGGGATAGGGTGGAGCTTAAGTGCGCACAGTAAGGAGGCAGACAGTGCACAGAGCTCCCCCCCCTCCCTCCCGGTGGTGAGCAGGGTGACCGGAGTGGCTGCAGCGGAGATGGGGGGACAGAGCAGAGCTTCAGCACGCATAATAAGGAGGCAAACCAGGGGTCTCGTGGTAGGGACCTCGCCTACCTGGAGCTGGGGACAGAGGGGAAGGCAAGTTAGTTGCTGTGCAACTAGAGCCGCCATTTTGGGACTCACAAGGAGCGGCTTGACTGGGGACTGAGCATCTCTTGGCGCATTTGCCGCCTGGGGGCAGAGGCGAGGTCAGTGGCAGCATGGTCCTCAGGAGTGCGGACTGCGGAGGAAGGGGCCAGATGCTGGAAGGTCTAGAGGAGACCACTAATATAAGAGACGGTGGAGCTAGCTAGAACTAATACCAGTGATGACTGCAAGTGGGTGCAGCAGTGAGACGAGGCAGAGAGACAGTGGGGCACCGATGGGACCGTCTGGATCTGGCACGTGAGCTACCCTTTGGCGGTGGGGGAGTGCAGACAGATTCCACCCCTGGTAGCCCGGTGGTAGCAGCTTGCCCCTGATGGAACAAGTGTGCAAAACATCCAGTGTGGCAACTAGAGCGGAACGAGGAGGCTGAAATCTGCAGGATAAGGACAGCGAACAGGGGTTGGGGCTCCGTAGGACGGCGTACGACTGGACAGCACAGTGTGCGCAGTTAAGGCTCTTAACCAGGAGCATCAGTCTTGAGGTGGGGCTGCTGCGCCCATTCATCCAGGAACCAGCATATAGAAACGTGGATTCGGGAGAGCAACCGCCTTGATAATCAGAGGAATAGTTGGGTGCATCACTGTGTAGAACCACGGCCAGCGAAGAGAAGCCAGGGGAGTGTACTACAAGACCTGGGAACCAAGTGATGGCCATACTGTACCGGGGTTGGAAGTGATGACACCCCGTAACAGTGAACACCGCGCAGAATCTCCGGCGAGAGCGGAGGACAAGGGGGGAAACGGAAGACCGCCAGGGGAAAGCCACGGGGCAAGCAGGAAAGTGCACCCCCGGAGCAGGAGGATGAAGCAGCGGATCATTGGAAGACAGAGGCGTTAGAGTCACAACCGGAGGGGATGATGCAGAAACAAGTGGAGGTGATACTTAAGGCCATCACAGACACCAGAGACGCCCTCCAGCAGGATAAAGCATAGGTGTCGTGGGGCTGGGCCTCCTCCGGGCAGACCATGCAAAACTGGCAGACCGGGTGAAACAAACGGAAGCCACTTTGGGAGTTCTGGATCTCGCACAGAAGGCACTTGAGACACAGATGGGTGAAGTGCATCGTCGCTTACAGACTCTGGAGAAGAGAGCTGAGGATGCTGAAGGGCAGAACAGAAGGAACAATGTGCGGGTGGTAGGGCTACCCAAAGGAGTGGAAGGGGCCAGTATGCTGGAATACTTGGAGGCCTGGTTGAGGACAGAAGTTGCCTCAGAGGGCTTGTCCCCTTTCTATACCTTGGAGAGGGCGAATAGGGTGCCGGCACGTCCGTTGACCCCTGGGCGGCCACCCAGACCGGTGGTGGCACGTTTGCTTCACTACAAAGACAGACACCTGCTTCTCAATAGGGTGCGAACTGCGGGCCACTTCAAGGTAAACAATAGTAGTGTGACATTGTTTCCTGACTATACATTCGAAGTGCAGCATCAGTGGGCCACCTTCTTGGAAGTCAAAAAAGCATTCCGTGCGGAAGGATTACAATACTCACCGATGTTTCTGGTGCGATTGAGAGTGGCCATGGACGGTAAAACCTTTTTCTTCAGTACTCCTGAGGAAGCGTGGGACTCACTGGGATCCTACAGAGCGGGACAGGGAGAAGCTGGTCATGGCCAAAAGGCTGCCAGGAGGGCATCTCGCCCTCCCGGCCACGGTGCTCTAGAAGACGGCGGATCGGATCCCAGAGGCCAACGGTATCTCAGACGGAGAAGGAAAGGTCGGCGGCGTTTCAATCAGTGACGAAGATATCTCAAGAACAGAGACTGGAATTGAGGGAGGTGACAGAATCTGAGAAGGGATCGGCAGGGAAGGATTCTGAGGAATCGTATTCGGCGAGTGACACTATGCCTCATGTCACACCAGGAATTGCTGATGAGGTCGCGGATGCATAGTACAGTAAGACTTTTCCAAGGACTGGAGGGTGCTTTTGTTTACTGACAATCCATTTCTGCTTTGGGGGGAACGGGGAGAGGATGTCGGGGTGTGGGTGGGGGAGCTGGGAGGGAGACCTAGGGGTGGGGCTCCCTTAAACTGGGGTGCTACAGCAGAAGATGTGGCCTTAGTGGGAGTGGGGTACGGCGCGAGATGATTGAAATATTCTGACTCAGATTAAACAGGCCTTAGACACCTCCCCCACTTTTGTATTTAGAGGATTCCTGGCAGCTACCGGAGAGACAATTTAGTTGTAAGTTTGGATGGATGCTGATTTGTTAGGACCTGTTCTGGGGTGGGGTTGTTGGGGAATTTTGCAAATGTTGTTTGGGCACGTAGGGGCTACCGGTGTGTCCAAGGAGAGGGTACAGAGGTTCCAAAGAGTAGTGGTCCAATATGGGGATAATGCTTGACTTCAAATGCCTCATATGGAATGTGAGGGGGATGCACACAATGAGGAAGCACCACAGGGTACATGCTTATTTGTTGCGGACGGGAGTGCATATAGCCTTCTTACAGGAGGGCCATATTAACCTAGTGGAGGGCAATGCATTGCAGCAAAGATGGCGGGGTCAGGTATATTGCACAACATATTCAGCTTTTGCTAGGGGAACACTGATATGGATTAGAGCAGGGGTGCCCTTCTAGATGACCTGCCAATTAGCTGACCCCAAAGGGAGGTTTGTGGTAGTGGGGGGGCAAATGAACGGTTTGGATGTAACGTTGTGCAGCATATACGCCCCTAATGTTGATCAGATGGCCTTTTTCAGTCATCTGTTGGGGAAACTGGCACCTTACTTGACTGGCCCTGTGATATTGGGAGGGGACTTCATTCAATAACTGATGTTACTATGGATAGGTTGAATCCGCCGCTACCAGAGGCCCCTATACAGAGAATATCTAAAGCTAGAAGGGAGTGGCAGCATGGATTGGGGCTTGTAGACACGTGGCAAATGCACCATTTAGAAGACCGTGGCTACTCTTTCTTCTCTGCATTATACTCAATCAATCAATCAATCATTTGTAAAGCGCACTACATACCCGCGAGGGTCTCAAGGCACTGGGGACGGGGGGGTGCTACTGATCGAACAGCCAGGTCTTGAGTATCCTCCTGAAGGTCAGCAGGTCTTAGGTCTGTCGTAGGCTCAGTGGGAGGGTGTTCCATGTCTTGGCAGCAAGGTGGGAGAAGGATCTCCCGCCGGTGGTTGTTCTTCAGATGCGTGGGACGGTGGCGAGTGAGAGGTTGGCCGAGCGTAGCTAATGGTTGGGGATGTAGAAGGAGTGCCGTCTGTTAAGGTAGGCTGGGCCGGTCTTGTGGAGTGCTTTGTGCGCATGTATGCGGAGCTTGAAGGATATCCTCTTGTTGACGGGGAGCCAGTGCAGGTTTCTCAAGAGGGGGGTGATGTGGCCGTGTCATGGTACGTCAAGGATCGGTCGTGCCGAGGTGTTTTGGATGCGTTGTAGTCGTTTGATGAGCTTGGTCGGGGGTCCCGCTTAGAGAGCGTTTCCGTAGTCGAGTCTGCTGCTGACGAGGGCCTGGGTGACTGTCTTTCTTGTATCTGTCGGGATCCATCTGTAGATCTTGCGGACCATGCGGAGGGTGTTGAAGCAGGAGGAGGAGACAGCATTGACTTGCTTGGTCATTGAGTGTGTTGAGGATGATTCCCAGGTTGCGTGCGTGGTTGGTGGGTGTCGGGGCTGTCCCCAGTGCCGTCGGCCACAAGGAGTTGTCCCAGGCTGAAGGGTTGGAGCCGAGGATGAGGACCTCTGTCTTGTCCGAGTTCAGCTTCAGATGGCTGATCTTCATCCAGTCGGTGACGGCCTTCATTCCTTCGTGGAGGTTGGCTTTGGCTGTGATGGGTCCTTGGTGAGGGAGAGGATCAGTTGAGTGTCGTCGGCTTAGGAGAATATGTTGAGGTAGTGCTGTCGGGCGACGTGTGCGAGTGGGGCCATGTAAATGTTGAACAGTGTCGGGCTGAGGGAGGATCCCTGAGGTATTCTTGGAGGCTTTGGAACCAAATGGGGGAGGCGGACGCTCTGGGTTCTGCCGGAGAGGAAGGAGGTGGTCCATTACAGAGCATTGACTCGGATCCCTGCGGCATGGAGGCGTGCGTGTTGAGTGCAGTGGCAGACGATGTCCAAGGCGGTGGAGAGGTCTAGGAGGATGAATGCTGCAGTCTCACCGTTGTCCAGCAGGGTCCTAATGTCATCGGTGGCGGCGATGAGGGCAGTCTCGGTGCTGTGGTTGCTGCGGCACCCTGACTGGGAAGGGTCCAGGATTCTGTTTTTTTAAAGGTATCGGGTTAAATGTCTGTTGACGTTTTTCTCGATGACCTTGGCCAGGAAGGGGAGCAGAGAGATTGGACGGAAGTTCTTGAGGTCTCTTGGGTCTGCCTTAGGATTTTGGAGTAGGGCGTTGATCTCTGCGTGTTTCCAGCTCTCTGGCAAGGTCACGGTCTCGAGGGAGAGATTGATGACGTGCAGGTGGGGTGCGATGGAGCTGCTTGCTTTGTTGAAGACGTGGTACGTGAATGGGTCTGACGGAGAGCCAGAGTGGATTGTGTTCATGGTCTTGATGGTGTCATCGAGGCTCACGCTGGCCCAGGCTAGCAGGGGGTCATGGTCGATAGTGTGCGGAGGGTCTGTTGTGTACTTGTCTGTTGGGGCTGACTGGGTGTTGAAGCTGTTGTGGATGTATGCTATCTTGCGGTGGAAGAAGGTGGCGAGGGAGTCGCACAGGGCTTGGAGTTGGGGTTTGAGAGTTCCTTCACGATGTTGAAGAGCTCCTTGCTATTGTGTGCATTGCTGTCGATGCAGTCTTTGAAGGAGCTCCTCTTGACCGCCCTGATGAGGTGGTGGTGGTTGCTGATGATGCCCTTGTGTGCTGCGTGGCCGGAGTTTGTTCACTGTGCCATTCCTTCTCTAGTTTCCGGCAGGCTTGCTTGGAGGCAAGGAGTTCTGGGGTAAACCAGCTGTCCCTCTTGCTGGTGTCTCTATGGGGGGTTTCTTCAGTGAGGCGAGGGTGTTGGCGCAGACCTCGATCCAGCGAGGCTGTGGGCAGCGTCGTCGGTGTTGGAGGGTTCGTAGGTATGTTGAGAGCGAGGTTTGCATGTAGTTGGTCTTCGGTGATTTTGCTCCAGCAGCGGCGGGGGATCTGTTGGGTGCGGTGGTGTGTGGTGGTTTTTTTAATGCGAAGTGGATGCAGCGGTGGTCAGTCCAGAGGAGTTTGGTGGTGTGGCTGACGGAGATGTGCGGGCTTGAGGAGAAGACAGGGTCAAGCGTGTGGCCGGCAGAGTGGGTGGGCGTTGTGTCGAATAGCTTCCGTCCAAGGTTGGCGAGGTTATCGATCAGGGTTGTGGAGTTGTTGTCGTTGTTGTTCTCAAAGTGAAAGTTCAGGTCTCCGAGGAGGATGTAATTGGTGGAGTCAGGGCATGCGTGCTGATGAAGTCGGCTATGGAGTCGCTGAACTGGGGAAGGGGTCCAGGGGGTCAGTAGACGAGGGTCCCTCTGAGAGTGGAGTTAGGGTCTGTGTGGATCTGGAAGTGCACGTGTTCAGTGGTGCTGAGCACGACACCTGTGCTAGTCGAAACCCTGATTCTGTTCTTGTGGACGATGGCAATTCCTCCTCCGACTCCTTTGGTGCGGTCTCTGCGGGTGATCTTGTAGCTGTCTGGGAAGGCTATGGTGATGCTGGGTGCGGACGAGTCGTTCAACCAGGTATCTGTCAGGAAGGCAACGTCCGGGGATGTTGTGTTGAGCAGGTTCCAGAGCTCGACGACGTGTTTACGTGCGGAGCGGGTGTTCAGTAGTATGCATCGGAGGTGGTTGGGGTCTTTCTTGGCGGGTGGTTCGTCGGCTCTGAGGCTGGTGTAGCTGCAGTTCTGGCAGGTGAAGAGACCCTGTTTGCGTTTCGGGGCGGCCTTGAAGCAGGTGTGGGTCCGTCCGGAGTTGAGAGCGTGCAGAGTGCATGCGTCGTAGTGGCGGCGGTCATCGTGGTGGGTGCAGGGGCCAGGGGTTCTGGAGCTAGGCGTGGCCCAGGCGTATATGGGCAGGTGAGAGGGAGGAGCAGCTGGGAGGCGGGAGGCGTGGGCAGCGAGTGGGCAGTCAGGGGAGCGAGGCCGCAGGGGACGCAGCGGCAGGGGCGGTGAGGGACGATGAAGGGAACAGAAGGCAAAAGGGCACAAAAAATGAGGGAAAACGAGTGTCACAGAAGGCAAGAGGGCACAGAAATACAGGGAAAAAATGAGTGGCACAGAAGGCAAAAAGGGCACAGAAATACAGGAAAAACGGGTGTCACAGAAGGCAAGAGGGCACAGAAATGCAGGGGAAAAAAACGAGTGCACAGAAGGCAAAAAGGGCACAAGAATACAGGGGCAGCTGAGAAACCGAAGGCAAAAACAGGCAGAGAGGCACGGGGCAGCGAGGGGAACAGAAGGGAAAACCTGGCTGAGAGACACGGGGGCAGCGAGGGGTACAGAAGGAAAAACCGGGCAGAGACACGGGGGCAGCTAGGGGTACATAAGGAAAAACCGGGCTGAGAGACACGCGGATAGCGAGGGAAACAGAGGGAGGAAAACGGGCATGGACCATGAACAGGCAGCGGGGGAAGACAGAACAACAGCAGTCACAGACACAACAATGAAATACAGGCAATACAAAAAAAACAATAAAGCGGAAGATGAACAAACCTACGGCCTACCACTGGCCACCAGGGATAAGGCGCAGGTGGAACCCTGCGGGTGGTGGAGGGCCTCGAACTTCCTCAGCAGTGTCAGCTGGGGCAGGGACACACAGGCAGTGCTGTGCAGAGGGGGCGACCTACCTAGTGGGGTCAAGGGTCGCACTCCTCACCGTACAGCGGCCGGCCTATATGGGGATGTGGGTGGGAGGAGCAGACACTAACTGCACGTGCGCTTAGATGCTATATTGTGCACACCGGACGTACATGCAAAAGTACTCCAGAGTGAATATTTGGCGAGAACAATATCGGATCATAATCCGTCAGGGGCGTAGCTAGTGGGGGGCGGTCTGCCCCAGGCGGCAGTATTTTGGAGACGGCGCTTCCTGACTGGCAGCAGTTAAACTTGTGGCAGGTGAGGCCGGCAAATGTTGGCAGCGCTGCTCGGCGGTCAATTGGAAATAAATGACCCCGCGACCCAAACCACGGACCCGACGGCCGCTGAAGAACAGCACTGTGTGTGCAGCTGAGCTGTTGAATGTTCCTGCTGCTGAGCCTAAGTAAGGGAGTCTTGGCCGGGCGGCTGGCCCACGTTTCTTTGCAAGTATCAATGAGTCGACAGTGCAAGACTCAGCGTTGTATTTTTAATCAAATTTGCTTTTAACTTTAAGTGCCTCTGGCGCGCGGGCAGCGGCCCGTTGGTTATTGTAGTTTTGTCACTGATGCTAGTGTTGGCGGGCAGCTGTGACTTTCAAGTGTGTACCTCATTCATTGCCGGTAGGGTGACCAACTGGCATTGGTGCAAATTCAGGACGGTGAGTGTAAAAATTCAGGACAAAGGGTCAAAATTCAGGACACAAATTCAGGACAGGAGTTCAAAATTCAGGACAAAACTTCAGGACAATTGGATAAGTTTAACAGACACATCAGAGGTCGCGCAATAGTATATGAGCAAGCCCAGCCATATCCAAACATATTCAACCATTTGCAGACCTATCCATCATGTATCCTTCCATCTATAATTTCACTCATCCATCCACCCTGTCACCCTATCCATCTGTACACTCATCCATCCACTCTTCTACCCATCCATCCATTCATTCACTCATCCATCCAGCCATTTACCCTTTCACCCATCCAGGCATCCTTTCACTTACTATCCATCCACTCAGTCACTCATCCATCCTCCCTTTCTCTCTCCATCGACCCTTTCACTTAGCAATCCTTCCTTCCATCCATCCATCCATCCATCCACCCTCCCACCCATCTACTCATCCACTCATGAATCCATTCATTGACCCTATCACTCATCCATCCTTTCTCTCATCCATTTATCCTTTCACTCCTTCACTCATCTATTCATCCTTTTGGCCATCTACCTTCCTTTTCACTCACTCACTCATCCATCCTTACATCCACCCTTTCGCTCATCTGTCCATCCATTCACCCTACACTTATCAGTTCATCAATCCATCCATCATTTCACTCATGCATCCACCCTTTTACCCATCCAGCTACCCTTCCACCCATACATCCAGCTATTTACCTTTTCTCTCTTCCATCCTTCCACTCACTCATCTATCATCCATCCTCTCATTATCCATGTATTCAATCTTTCATTCATCCATTCACCCTTTCACTAATTCATCCAGCCAACCAGCCAACCAGCCATCCCTGCACTTGCTCACTCGCCCACCTTTTTCATATTAATTTTGAGCTGAGCCTTTTTGAGAAGAGGCCCATCAAGAACTTCACCCTCGCTGCAGGAGCCATTCCAGGACTTGGACAGAAGCCACCCAGGGCAGAGACAGGATCCAACACAGGGGGGGACAGGAGCCATCACAGGTCGGGGCGGGGGGGACAGGAGCCATCACTGGGGGTGGGGGGCAGGAGCCATCACAGGAGGGGGAACAGGATCCACCAGGGTGGGCACAGGGGTGGGCATGCAGTATTCTAGTATCATCTTGGTCTCTTCCAGGGTGGAGTAGGGCTCCTCACCCCTTCCTGGACAAGACAACGAGAAGACATACTCTCTATCCAAAATGTTAGTTTTGCCCCCCCACACACTGATGTACAGTACTTAAAGGAGATAGTCCAAGAGAACTGATTTAACAGATTGTCCTCCATACTTTGTTAATCAGTGTGGGTGCGATTGTGCCATTTCTTTATTTTCTTACATTATAGACTGCATGTTTGAAGAACTGAGGTTTGCTTACAATCTAGTGACAGTAATTACAATCTGTGAAGAGAACCACGTGCTGCCTCGGTGTAATCAGGGCCAGTTCTAGGATGTTTGGGGCCAGTGGCGGCTGGTGACATTTGAAAGTGGTGAGGCATAACTATATTGTCCTAATGCACCGCAGTGAGCGAGCGTAGCGAGCAAGCCGGAACAACTTACGGAGGGTTCGGGGGAGAACATTTTGAAAAAAGAGTGGACAAATGGTGCATTTTCAAGCAAATTTGAGAAAGCAGGAAGGTTAATAAAGCAATTGTGAAAGTGCAGTTATTACCTTAATAAAGAGATGTCATATAACATAGGTAGCTGCTTATTCAGTATGTGTGCCTTTGCTCTCCCTGTGTCCTTACATATCACTCCTCTGTGCCTTTGCTCTCCCTGTGTCCTTACATATCACTCATCTGTATCTTTGCTCCCCCTGTGCCCTTACAAATCACTCCTGTGTGTCTTTCCTTTGTCCGTGTCCTTACATATCACTACTGTTTATTTTCCTCTTCTTGTGCCCTTGCATATCACTCCTGTCTGTCTCTGCTCTCACAGACCCCACTAGCTGGACACAGCAAGAACAATTGTCACAGTTAGAATACAATTTACACCAGGGAGTCTAAAATCGGAGCAGTACATTTCATACATAAATGGTATTATTGCTGCTGGTAATAATCTTTTACATCACACATAACAACAAATAGCATTGTATCTTGGTGCTTCATCGTCATACCTGATATACACAATGGTCTAAAACGATGACGGCAGAGCCGGGGAACCAACGTTCAGCCTTCACCTCCCCGGGTGATAAGAACTGTGTGATCTTGGACATGCCACTTCGTTTTGCGCCCTTTCTTTAAATTTCCTCCTCACCAGAAAAACTCGACCCTTTAATTAGTAATAGCTTCGCCACTGCTTTAATAACTTTATTAAAAGCACGGGTTGTGACTGGAATTTTAAATGAGCAACAGTTGAAAGATCAGGCACTGGAGGGAAAGGCCTGGGACATGGGATCCCCTTTTCCCTAGGATTGGCATCTCCGACTGCAAACAAGACAGCGCTTGGAGGACTATGTGGCCATGCTCTAGGCGCTCTAAATATGGCATGAACACACAGAGCGTTCAAAACATCATCTATAGCAACTCAGCCAATTGTCAACTGAAGTGTGTGGAAGTTGGAAGGCTCAGATTTGCACTCCTGAGCTATAAGGTACGGAAGGTTCAATCGGCAAGTGTTCAACTCACTGAGTCATTCATTGTACCACTGCACACTGAATTGGTTTTTGGCACTTTATAATAAGGATTGATACTTGTCAAAAATAACCACTTTAACCAACATTAAAACAATAAAAGTTTCAGTTGCCTTACAGGTTTTGCAGAGGGTGCATACCTCATACAGCTACTTTAACACTTTTGTAACGCGTGATCTGCCGGTTATACATGCATCTCTGAACACATGCAACAACTCACTGAGCAATGTTACCGATAATTCAAATAAGTGACCTACAACTTACATGCAACATTCTGCAGTAGTTTCTTTTGACCCTCTAAGTTATTTTATAATTCAAACCTATGATCAGAGTGAACACAGACCTCTCCAGCAAGTGCATTAACCACCTGAGCTGTATTAACCACCTAAGCTGTATTACTGGCATATCATGCGACTTGCCTGATGCCGAGAGATGCCTGCAGCAGGTGCCTTAAACCCTCTAAGGAATCTTAAATTGTGGTTTTGGAAAATTAAGGCAGGCCAGGCAGAACAGTTTTACTATCACATTTTTCTCAATGTCAAATTATTTTGTGGACAGTGTTTGTAAAATGAATCTATACGTACTGCCAGACCAAAGGCGGACTGTCACTGTGTCACCTGCTCTTTTCCTCCTTGCAGTGCTCTCTATGGTGAGTCACTCGCCCCATTTCAGCCGCCACCCCCTCCCTTGCCTCAGTTCCAGCCCTGCTGGCAATTGACTGACTCAGCCCCATCCTGACTACAGCAAAAGGGGATTGCCTGAGATGTGATCAGACCAATTTGCAAGCTGCTACTTTATTTTACCGCTGCTCACTGATTAGTGGAAATCTTAGAAGTAATGACGCGTATGGCTTAATATTATCACCTCAGAGAAATTTTCTTTGCCACGTTATTACTTGGGGCCCTGGGCAGAAATGGAATGTGTGAAGCCCCTCTAAATCGCGGAGACATGGCGCATTCAGGGCTGTTTGCATCTGAATAGATGCCCCTGCTCCTGAAGTTGCAGCCCCCCCCCTCTCTGTCACCTTTTAACAGCTCATCAAGGGCTGGAGGTGTGAGGATTGCCACCCCGCTGTGCCTCTCCAATGCTGCTGGGTATGTGAGCTTTTGTGCTGCCTCGGAGTCTGTGACACCCGACCTCAGCATCGGAGTCAAGAAGAGAGGTGGGTGGAAGCTGCGCCAGCTTCAGGGAGTTGCGACCGGTGCCGGTTAAAATTACGGACAAATGGCGTCCGTTAAAAGATCCTTCACGGACAACGGACAGACGGCCGAAATTACGGACTGTCCGTGAAATTTACGGACGGTTGGTCACCCTAATTGCCGGGTACATGCTCTTTAATTACCGCATCTAATTTGCACAGACGATCGGGACTAGTTTACACTGAGCAGTCCCTTTCACCACAGCAATTACTGCACTGCAGGACGACACGTGGTGTTTAACAGCGCCAGAGAGAGCCCTGGGATTACTCTGCTGTGTGTCTCACGGCCGGCCGCCAGAAACTGAATCACCAGCCAGGTAACGCATTTTCTACTAGTTTTAAGTAAGTTGCAGTTAGGGGGTGAGTGCTCAATAATAAAGGTGCCATTGCTACGGCAAGGCAGCATGAAAAACACTTCTGAGCGAAAACAGATCCTGTTTGGGGATCGCTGGCATCTATCTGCCCAGGCACACCCTTTAACTGTGGCCCGATATTGAAGCCCGTGCCCCCTCAGTTCCCGTGCAAGCCAACCACAGAGCTTCAGCCCCAAGACACACCTCAAAAGGAACTAAGCGGTGAAGCGCCCGCCTAGTAGATACACTCCCCAAGCACTTTACTAGCAACAGTCAGGCGAGTCATTCACACATTCTCAGCCTACAGGCGCTGTGTAGCATTTGTTTAACAATAAGGTCGCAATGCCAGTTAGTTTAAATCTGCATAGGAATGTTTCTTCAAATTATAGTTTGCACAAAGGATGAATTATAGAGAGGCCCTACCTAACCAGCAAAGTGTTGCAAAGCCACACCAATGTCATTGGTGCGTGAATAGATGGCTGGCAAAGTGAATGAATATATGGGTGGATGGCAGATTGGATGAATGGCAAAGTAAATAGATGGATGCATGGCAACATGAATGGATTAAAGGCAAAGTGACTGAATGCATGATTGGATAGCAGAGTGGATGGATTGATGAATGAATAGCGGGATGGATGGCAGAGTGGATAAATGGATGGATGGATGAGCTGATGGATGTAAGAATGGATGGATGGCAGAGGGGATGAGTGGGTGGTTGAATAGCAGAGTGGATGGATTCATGGATGAATGAATGGCAGAGTGGATGGGTGGTTGGATAGGTAGAGTTGATGAATAGATGGGTGGCAGAGTGGATGGATGGTGAATGAGTGGCAGAGTGGATGGCAGAGAGGGTGAATGACAGATTGGATTGATGGAAGAATGGAAGAGAGGATAGGAGGATGGATGGATGGCAGAGTAGGCTGATGGATGGCCGAGTGGATGAATGGAAGAGTTAATGAATTGATGAAAGGATGGCAGTTGTTCGATGAATGGCAGAGGTGATGGTAAGATAACAGAGTGGAGGATGTATGGCAAAGAGAATGGATGGCAGAGTGAATGGATCGATGGGTGGCAGAGTGGATGGTTGTTTTTTAGACTATATGGATGGGCAGATGGATGGCATAATAGATGAATGGCAGATTGGATGGATGGATGTATGGATGGAAAGAATGGGGAAATATTGAATGATGGAGGAAAGAATGAATGGATGACAGAATCTAAAGGTGAAATAGTGGATGACAGTAGGGGGATGGAAGGGAGAAAGAATGAATAGATAGATGCATGGATGTAAGAGACAAGAAAGCTGTTCTATTGCAGGTTCATCTCATTTGCTTTGCTTGCTTGGAGGCATCAGCACTTTAATTCAAAGTAGAGACTACTTTAATTTTCTGCAGAAGCAATTGTTAGGACCAATTAATGTCAATCCCTGCCACCTATAAGTCGGCACGTTTTGTCCCTGGCTACTGCTCATATTTTCTCTATATTTTCATTATCAGTGTTGGTGGTACTATGATTTTTTTAAGAAACACTGCAGTGTGCATGTCAGGCCACCAGTGTCTGCTTTAGATCACCAGCTTCCCCTGAAGCTGACAGGAGGGTGACTGAGTGGGCTGAGGCAGACCCTGAAAGTACTGGAATATTTCATCATCGCTCCTATAGAACCAATGTTTTTTTTGTTGCTTTAAAATGCACTATTTAACCCCCTTTTTTAAACCCTTTTGAAGGTGAAAAACCCTAGCAGACATAATAGGCCTGTTGCATACCTGACTAAAATGGTGATGCTGTCAAGATCACTGTACTGTTTCTCAAACTTACCAATTCGCAGATCCAAGAACCTCTTCCACATGATGGATGCCATGCTAGGGGATCTAATTGAAAGAGTAGCACTTTGCCTTCCAAATTGAAACTACCCACGGATCAAGGAGGCCTGGGAGCCCTGCACTTCAAGCACTGCTATCTCGCACTGCAACTTCAGTGGCCTTCTCGAGAATGAATGTGTCTAGTGTGGCCTATGTGACATTGGTTTCATGCATAAGGACCTGAGGGGTGTTTCTTAAATGACATGCATGGAGTGGAGTAAAAAGGAGATAGCTATAGCTTTGCTTATGTTTCTAAATACTGTTGTTGTTTGGTGGAGTGTGGGTGTAGAGTGTGATCTATGTGGGAGTTGTTTTGGTGTTGTGCTTGATGTCTAGCGGGTGGTTTTACAGCTGTGGTCTTGTAGTAGCAGTTAAGTATGGAGTGGTGTTAAGAGGAGAAAGGGATAGATTTACTTATGCGTTTAGCTACTATTTTAGTGCTAGTGGGCCTTCATCAACTGAGACTTGACCTTCGAGGTTTGCTCCATGCTTACGCCGCAGCTTCACGCCCTTTCTTATGCAGTGGAGTAGAGAGTGGCGTCGTAACTTAAACCCTGCCAATCCACCCCTGCTGCTCGCCGTAATTTTTCCCCAGATACTCCCGTTCCCGCGGCTACCTGCCATGGGCGGCAATCTGGGGGATAGCTCCGGGAGCCAGAAGCTCTAGCTACGTCACTGTAATCCGTTATTGCTAACGATTGGCTGGGGTCAGGAGAGACCAGCGATACCAATGTGGCGCTTGCGACCAGAGATGCTGGAGGACAATGTCTTCCGTACAGACGTAGAAATGGGAATTGCACAATATTTTACCGAAAATGAGGGGACGGCGATGGAGTGGGACGCTTTTAAGGTGGCAATGAGAGATATGTGCATTGCCAAAATGGCGGGGGTACGGAAGACATTACTACATGACGTGGAATTGGCAGAACACCGACTGAGTGGGGTGGTAAGGGTGCAGCCTGAGAACCCAGAGGTGCAGGAAGAACTATCAGGGGCCAGGGAGGAGGCGGCAACCCAGATCGAGAGATTGCACTGTTATGATCATAGAGCCTACTTAGCAAGGGTGCATGCAGAGCGGGACAAGGCGAGCGCGCTGCTGGCTTGACTAGCCAATCCGGCGCCCCGGGGTACACACATACTGGCGTTGAACTCATCGTTGGGAACTTCGGTTTATACCCAAAGAGGGATCAATAGATTGTTTTTAGAGTATTATGATGACTTGTATAGGAGTAGGTTGAGGAACACTGATGACGCCCTAGAGGAATTTTTGGCTGATATAATGTTTCCACAGCCGGAGGAGGAGCAGGCAGATTTACTGGGGAAGGACATCACATTGGGGGAAATACGAGGTGCCATTAAACATATGGTGCGCAATAAAACACCAGGTACAGATGGCCTACCTATCGAGTTTTACTCAAGTTATATTGATCTACTAGCTCCAGAATTGTTGATGGTTTATAAAGAGGCGCAGGGATTGCATTTGCGCTTCAGTACTGGGCTGAAAGATACAGTACTGGCTTCTCTCCTGATCACAGGTGAGTATTTTCGAGTTCGGACTTTGGCAGATTTTATAGGAATATTTTCAGTTTTCAAAACTTGGTACTTAGAACATTTTCGAGTAAAAATGGGTCAATGTTATCCAATGGCAGGTAAATGAATTACCGGTTTCCAGGTGAGTACTTGGTTGGTGAAGTTAGGGTTCTGGCCATAGACTCAGGGGTCCCCCAGGGTCAGGTGAGTACAGTTAGTTCAGTCCCAGTGACTCAGGGGCGGCCGGGTGCAGAGGTAGGTAGGCCCAATGTTATCCAAAGATAGAAAGGGAGCCTTCGGTTGGTGACTGCTGGCTAGCAGGCCACGCGGCTATGGGAGCTGGGCTCCTGGTCACTTGCTCAAGGCAAGGGGGGAAGTAGGATGGGAGAAAGAGGTCACAGCCAGCGGCACTCGGGCGGCTTGCTGCAGGGTGCTTTTGAGCCGTCAGGCGCTCAATGTTATCCAATGAGGATCTTGAAAAAGGAACAAAGGCAGCAGGCTCGGGGACAGTGACTCTCCAGGGGTGACCAGCACTTCGAGAGGTAAGTTGGGATGATGGAGCACAGGTAAGTACCCCAAATGGAGGCACAGAGGGCCGCGGGGTGCCGGGCACAGGGGTGTCTTTGGGGGTCGGAAAAGCTTACCCTCGGCTGGTCGCGGTTAGGTTGGCCCCTGGTTCTGAGTCTGCAGGCGTCGGCTGGTTCGTCGAGGAGGGTCTTTGGGCACTGGACTTCGGGTCCCAGTCACCGGGGGGACGTCCTCGTGGTCTTGGTTCGGGTTGGTCCGGCCCGGGCTCGGCTCCTGCAGAGTGGGCTGGTCCGGAGCTTCCTGGTGAGCACCAGGTGGGTTGTTGCAGCAGAGCTTCTGCTGATGGCAGTCCCAATCTTCGAGAGGGTCAAGACAGGCAGGTCCCCTGGGTGTCCCACTGTTGCTGTCCGCGGAGGTCTGTGGTAAATATTTAATTACCGTCCTAATTTCTATGCAGGTAAGTACTAAAAAATAACTCAGTCGGAAAGAAAGAGACAGAGTCCGTGGTGTTAGAGTTCTAAGGGGTTTTATTCCTTAAAAAGGAATGGTTCTGAACCGGATATCATGATCCTGACACCGCTGGGGTTCAGGAAGGGATAGAGCATACTTTATTGACAATACATAACTTTTATACTTAATGCACAGAATGGTAACCAATACAGAAGGCGTAACAGCTGAGAGAAACGAGATAAGAACACACACGTGTTAGCAATACGTAATCAGAAGGCGTGAACTAGGGCGTACACAGAGGTGTGTGCTAGAAACGTCACATGAAAGTGTCACAAGTGGGTGGGTACATAGCAGAATCTTGCAATGTCAGCAGAAATCTGGGGTCTGGATGCGCGCGCAGCTGCATGACGTGTGATTGACGTGAAGCTGGAGGGTGCAGGGGACTTGACATTTACACTAGAGGAAAGAGACAGAAGTCTGGCATGTCAGATCAACTCGTTCCTATATCATATCTGATATCTGATGTTTGGGAACCATATTATCTAGAAGGAAAGGTCTCTTGGGCAGAGGCTATCCTATACTGACTATGAATGCGTGCATATGTGCCTACGTGTCTGTGTGTAAAGCGAGGGGGCCATGGGCCTACCATGGTAACGGGAGCTATGAATTACTTGCATGGAGACAGAAAGGCCGGGCCCTTTGCTCTGCAGCTGAGGGG
This sequence comes from Lissotriton vulgaris, assembly GCF_964263255.1. NCBI lineage: Eukaryota > Metazoa > Chordata > Amphibia > Caudata > Salamandridae > Lissotriton > Lissotriton vulgaris. The sequence continues at coordinate 110,789,176 of NC_141686.1, forward strand.
TTGTTTATCTACCCTGCTAGACTGGAATGTGTTTCGGGAAGCTGAGCTTGGCTATGCTGATAACGTGAAGGTAAAATACTGTCTTTGGCAGGCAAGCAGGCCGAGCCAGGCCCCGCTCGCCTCGCAGGGAGTAGGACAGAGTTCATGGGGGCATCCCACGTTGCAGTTTCAGGAGGCAGAGATGACTTTGAAAAAGAAAAGGCTCGATGACAGAAATCGGGGCCTAGCTCACACAGAGCCAGGAATACAGAAAGTGCACCATACAAAGACGGTGGCAAGGCATACTTAGGAACGGAATATCCGACCCATTCAGGGTGGATCTGAAAGAGGACATGTTAACGTTGGACGCAAATGTATTTGCGTCTTCATAGCTGGCACAGGTGGGAAGTTACATGCACTTTAAGCTCGTACATGGAGACGGTGGGGTACACGTTAGGGAACATTCCTGACCATAAAATTTCTATTTCCTCATTCCCTCCTTGTTCCCTACGGACCCATCATGATATATCAATCTTCATTAATCCATTTATCTGTGTAGTGAGCGTCATCTGCTCATCCTTTCTCAAACGGGATTTAGAACGTTGACTTGAATGGGGAGTGCAGGATGTGGCGCACAAGCCGCAAATCGCTGGTCCACCCTGGGTACCTGAATGGCAGGGACCCCGGGACACAATCAGTCAAAGCACATCAGCAGTTCAGAAAAAAGTGGGGGCATACCAAGGCAAGAAAGATGGCACTTTCTCACACATGCGGACTTGGTCTCGGCGATACAACCTCGCTGGAAATAAGGGATTTCAGAACCACGGACCTCTATTGCGTGCCAATATGTAGTAATGGTGGCGGGACGTTTATAAGCGGTCACTTGTCTATATAGGCGACTGGTCACTGTAGGCCTGCAACCACTGCAAGAATTACAGAGAAAGTGGGAGGTGGACCTCGGGAAGGAAGTACCGGAAAAAACGTGGGCGCAGTTGATTCGGAGGGCCTGGAAAAGTACCAGGAATGCTAGATTTCAATTAATTCACTTCTTTATATTATAGGGCTTATTTAACTCCGACAAAGATTATTCGGTATTTCAGATAGATACTGCCCAGTGCCCACGCTGTAACTTAGAGGGGGCTGAGTTGCATCACATGCTGTAGAGTTGCGGACAGTTAGGAACATACTGGGAGGAGGTAGTGGAACTGCTTTGTGGAGTTATGGAGCGCCACATAGACACTGACATGGGCACCTGTATTGTTGCACTCCCCAGCACACGTCAAATTTTCAACAAGGTTTCCCTATTATGGTCAAAAACAGTTCAGAAATAGTGTTCAAACAGGTAAATAAATCTCTGAAGATTCCAAATGGTCATTCGTTGTTTTATTCCGTCATTCCCGTCTTTATAGTAGTCATAACAGCGAAAACACGTGTTTCGTCGAATTGGGGGTTCTGTCCCGCGACTTCCTCAAGGCTGTATAAATGCAAAACATATAAAGTGCCCTTGTATTTAATGTGCAAGATTGGTATCGCACATGATACATAATAACATTGTTACATGCAAGTTGTGATTTTGATCCAGGCACAATTATGAAGGTTTGAAACAAGAGATAGTATTCCGTACAAATGTTGCCATATTTATGACATAAGACCATTATAACCCGAATTCAATGGAGAGAGATGTAAACATGAATCATCGTGATTCAATAACACTAGGAACATACTGGGAGGAGGTAGTCAAACTGCTTTGTAGGTTACGAGCGCCACATAGACGCTGACATGGGCACCTGTATATTACACTGGTTTCCGCATACTCCCAAAACAAAAATCACGAGTAAGTTTCTGGATCTAGGATTACTGCTAGCTAAAAGAGAGATCACGGCCCAATGGAAATCGAGGCGAGGGCCTCGCATAGGGAGGTGGAAATCGGAGTTACTCAAATGGGCTAAGAGTGAGAGTACAGTTAGATTACAGAAACCTATACGAGCTAATAATGAGAAGGCGATGGAAGCAGCAAGGGCATGGGATGCCTTAGTAATGGCATTACAGAGGCCCGAAACTGAATCTGAGGCGGGCTCTGTTGGGGAGGCCCCAAAGGGTTCCCCCTGATTGCTCAAAGAGTTGGGATGGAAAAAATGGCTTAACACTGCGGTGCTTTAACAGATTAATATGAGATGGACCAGAAACAGTAGGTATTGTCCCCCAAATATCTTGATACAATGGCACGAAGGAAATGATTGAAATATGAGATCAGGAAGTTGGACACGCCTGAGGCAGAGGGAGGGGGAGGGTGTTAGGTTGCAATGGCTTACTGATAATTATGTGGATTGCATTACCACGACTTGGAATTAAGTAGCTGACAATCTGCTCCTCATAATGCATGAACGAGCACATAGAGAAGTGAGCAATAATATATCAATACAGTGAAGGAATATTGTTTTATTGAGAGAGTTTGTGGGGATATTAGAAATAATATTGTGATGTAAGGTATAGATGTTAATCATTGATGTATGACTGCCATGCGTTGTTTTGCAAAACATTAAAAACAGATAAAAAAAAGAGATACTTTGAACTTAATGAGGGCTCGGCTTCCTCTAGCCTAGTGGAGTGGACGGCATTCAAAGTAGTTATCTCTGGTCACTGTCTGAACCAAATGGTGGGTGCCCGGAGAGAACTAGACAGAGAGCTGTGAACCCTGGACAACTTGCTACACAAGCTGGATAATACCCTGTGGACTGACCCAGGAGCACTCGCAAGGCTTATTGAGGCAAAGGAACAGTATAAAGTTGCCCTGAGGCACGCCCCTTACTCAACTTCTGGACGGAGATGGTACGAAGCTCTCTTTTTCGGGGGCTAGTAATGCCACTTTCAGAGATTATTACATGGAGCTTTACCAATGGACAGAACTCATCCCAGCAGGGTTAGGGACCACTTTCCTTGAGCAACTCCCTACCCAAATTCTTCCTCAGGAGGCAGAGGTGACCCGGGGGTCTGGTAACAACGTTAGAGATAAGACATGCCATTAAGGATATGGCCAGGGGCAAAACCCTAGGCCTTGATGGATTTCCCGTGGAGTTGTGCTCCGCACATGCGGGACAGATGGCCCTGAAACTGTGGTTTACACTGAGTCATTAAGCTTGGAAACTCTGCTGGCATTGATGAGAGATGCAGTCGTGGTCCCACTCCCTAAAACTGAAGTTTCAGGAGCCCCCACCACGGCCTTCCACCCCACTAAAGATGGAATTCAAAATTCTTAACAATGTACTGGCCCATCAATGGCTGCAACACATTCCGGCGCTTATACACAAAGACCAAAATGTCTATATCTTGGCTTGCAATACCTCCCTCAACCTTAGGTGCTGCACAATATATTATACCACCCTGGAGTACATTCCAGAGCTGGGACCTTGGTCATGTAGGTGGATTTGAGAAATGCCTTCCACACAGTTCAGTGAGATTTCCTGGAAGAGATCATGGAGAAGTCTGGGTTGAGTGAGTAAGGGTACTCCGCTCCAATCCAACGGCGCGGGTCAAAACAGGCACCACAATATTGAATATTGAAACAGTGCAATACATAGAGGGGTACACATAACATAATAACATAACATAACACGCGTATTTGTAAAGAGCATGTATCGCCCAAGGGTATCAAGGCGCTGAATAACAGAAGTTTATTGTTACCCAGCTCAATGGTACACATCAGAGATGCCCATTGCCCCCCACTCCTGTTTGCCTTGGCCATTGAGCCACTGGTGGAGCTGCTTTGCTAAAGGGCAGAGACATAGTGGTGACAGATGTGAACACATAGTATCACTCTGTGCTGATGACCTTTTACTTTATATGACAAGTGGCACCACCGACGCAGCTTCTGGAAGAGTTTGGCGCCTTCTCTGGCCTCTGGGTCAATCGGGCTCAGACCTGTCTGTTCCCAGTGGTACGTGGGCTTCAGCTGCCACCAGAAGTCCCTCCGGGACTGACCTGGTTCCCTACAACTTTCAGGTATCTTGGTATTCAGAAGTAACAAAAGCTGAAAGACCTGCGGGCAGAAATCCCTTAAATCAAGTGTTCCCTTCTGGAGATCCCTTAAGTGCCCATTATGGCTCATGTAGCAATTTGCACAATGGTGATGCTCCAGCATTTACTCCATTATTTCATTAAATTTCCGGTTGGGGTACCGGTGTCCTGGCAATTGGATGCCCTGCTCAGGGAACTGATTTGGGTTGGGGGCTGCCACTGAGTGTCCCTTGAAATCCTCCAGTTACCGCCAGACAAGGGAGGACTTGGAGCTCCCGACTTCGAATTATGTTTATTGGCGGCACTACACCAATGGGTCACTAGATAGCTTGAAGGTGCAAATCGGGAAGTCCTATGCCTCATAGGGCTGGAACCCAATCAGGGAGCATTGTTGGCAAAGCTGTTCCAGCCAGTGGTGGCAATTCCCTAATCTGAACTCCTGTTGGCAGCAGCCCTGAAATGCTGGTGGCGGTGCATAGGGAAGATTAGAGAAATGCTCCTTTACACACATGCCCTGCCGTTGGTGGGGCTGCCTCAAGGCATTGCCCTCTCCTTCTTTATGGCAGCATAATTACCCAACTGGATTGATGACAGTCTTGTGTCAGTAGGAGATAGCTACAAAATTGGCGCCTTAATGCCCATGGAGGAGATGACGGTTCAGTGTGACTTACCCCCAGGTCAGTTTCTAACATACAACGCTCTAACAAGAGACTTTAGAGAACTTTGGGATAAGGGCACAGAAGAACCCCCAACCCACATGGTGCTCCAACTATTGGTGTCTATGGGTTTGGCCAGCACCTTGTGACGTGGTTCTACAAGGCACTGAATGGGCTGGTTCAAAAGCCCATTGTAGTTCTAAAAGTCAAGTGGGAGGGACTGATGAGACACGAAATCACAGATACGGAGTGGCGCAAAATGCTGGCATACCCACCCAAAAAGTCTCAAGGAAAACATGTCTGAAATATATACAGCTTAATTGCACACGTCTTGTTCGACACCACACAGAATTCATATCATCTATTTTGGAACCGCAAAGGTGCCCAAGATGTCTGCACGCTGATGCAGACTTTTGTCATATGACCTGGAGCTGCCCCAACTTACAGACCTTCTGGGGCAGGGTGTTGCACAGACTGAATGCCATGCTGGGTCACATGCTCACATGCTTCATAGAAACGTGCCTACTGGGGTGTTCCCCAGAGCAAACCCCCAGAAAGCGGGCATTAAGTTCCAGGACTTAGTGCTCATTCTGTCCAAGAGGTGGATAGCGATGGCCTGGAAGTCGAGAACGGGTCCTGCGACGGAGACCTGGGAGAAGGACGTCACCATGTGGGCCAGGGCAGAAGAAATGGTGTTAATAAGGGAGGATGCAAGGGGAGTGCGACGGGCCCGATAGCAGGACGATTGGTGGAGGTACTGGAGCCTGGGAGAACACAGAAGATACTGATAGACAGGGTGAACCAGCTGGAGCCAATCCAGACGACAACTCAGGGGGCATGGACGAGTATCGTAGCGGAAACTGACCATCTGCCCCAACTGCAGGTCGCCCCTCTGACGCAGATGACCAGAGATACCATGCCCCTTCCCTGGTCTCACTGAAATGTGCTCTGAACACTAGACTGCTCTCAGACCCTCGGTTCTGCCCATGTTCACCCCCACTGACCTTTTCCCCCTTTATGTATGTAGGTGGTGCACCCCCGGAGACAGTAGTTTTCAAAGTTAATTTGCTTTTTCCCTTCCCTTCTTCTTATTCCTTGTTTCACTGGTTCACAGGTTGATTGATGGGCGCACTGCAGGAGGGACCCTTGAGAGGTGGGGCTAAGATGGGGGGACCAGGCTGCATACTCCTGGAGGAAACCAGTAGCCTGTTACAGAAATGACTTGTACAGTCAAGGGACATCTGCATTGTGGCGAGCCGGGTTCCTCAATGGGTGTCTTCGAATACCCCCTGCAGAGGCCCTGCAGCTATGTGTATTATAGTTTCCAATCTTCCAGTGCACTGCCGTGGTAGGCTTGTCGGGAAGATAATGTGGGTTTGGGACTGGCGTTATACCGATTTGTTTTTGGACCTATACCATTGAAAATGCCCATAAACACAAGTTAAAAAAACAAGCATTTACAATGCAACGGTTTCGCCTTTGAAAAAGTTAGACCTATTGGCATTGTAAATGACAACATTTTTATTTATGTGTTGATTTTCAAACAGATAAATAAATGGCACTGCCATTTACAATGCCAATAGCTTAATCTCTCGCAAATGCCACACACAAACACACAGACCCACAGAGTCCCACACACATCCATACCTGCAGAGCCACACGCAGAGCCACACACACACACACACATACACAGAGCCACAGACACACACAGCCCCCCCCCCCCCGTTGGGACGCACCCTCCAGGGCCAGCATGGACGGGAAGTCCTTGCAGTTTGCATAAAATGGAAAAATGATGATGTTTCAATTTTGCTAAAAGCAGTGCAATTACCACTCTTTCACCCACCCACTGTGTTCCTCTGGCTGGAATTATGCCCGAAAAGCATATTATCGATCAGTTATCTTACAATCACTTTTCATTTGTAGGGATCGTTTTAAGCATGTTCTTATGTGAGGGTGTTGGTTATTGTGAACATCATACTTTGAAGCCTTTAATTTGCATCACAAATATTGCAGAGACCCCAGTTTCATTTGTAAAAATAAAAGTCCTAGGGCCAGAGGTCTGCCATTGCAGCTGGCATTAACCACAGCTCCTCCAAATGCCATTGTCTGTATTACTGTGGCAGCATTACTTACAGAAGCTGACATTTTGCACAATTCCAGGTCGCCCCGAGCTTTAGGAAAGGCCCCAAAGTGCTATTTCTATTTATGTTTTTATAGTACATAGCTTTGGTTTGCTAAAAAATAGAGAGACAGCGTCGCCTTGTGGTTTACTGTTCTAAATAATTGTCGGTGTTTAGAAATAAGCAACGGTGCCGATCATTGGCAAACACTGGCACTAATTAACCAATGGCAGTGGCTCAAAACACGTCAGAGGATCCTAGAGCAACCTGTTGCATCCACCGCCACCAGTCGCTACTACCTCTAGTCTAAAGGACTGCTGCTGCTGGAGCAACTCCCTGCTGCTGCCATCCCCTGCTAAATGCTACAGGTGGAGCTACCCACAGAGATCAACAGCAGTGTCATAGCGTCATAGCAATCAGACGAAGATGTGAACCCGTTACACACAAATAAATCATGCACATATCATCAACCAATAAACAACAAAAGACACAAATGAATTTGCTATTGGCTTGGAAAGTGTTTTTTAGCCATATGAAGCAGTGTGGGTGCTGTGCAGCATGTGTGAAATTTTGGAGAAAGAAATGTCATGCCACAGCCAGCACTGGCTGCATCTTATGGTTTTGTTTCTGGTGGGAAGGGAGGGGGCAAATAACAGAGCAGCACAAGCAACAATGCTATAGGGAGCATGAGGGACGAGGGCTAGTAACAAGGTAATGTAATGAGGGGCGTGGGAACGCAACAGGGTGTCTGTGGGGAAGATGGACAGGTAAGCCACAACAACAGGGGAGGGGTCGAAGTTACAAGGCAAGCAACAATAACGAACAGGGAGGCGGGAGGAGTAGGGAAAAGCAGCAACAATAGCAAAGTGGAAAGGGAGAGGGACGGGAGCAAGCAATAACAAGCATTGGAAAAAGCTAATAGGCTTTAAAAAATAAATATATATTTTGGCAGTGAGACGTGAAAGAAGGACAGGAGGAGTAAAATAATCAGAACAGAAGGACAGGTAGGGGAAATAGCATGGAGGGCAGGTGGGGGATAAGCGGAGTTGAAAAATAAAAGCACACTGGAAACCGAGGAAAGCAGTGAGGAGAAAAGTACACGACAGACAACAGGTGGACACACATGCACTCTCATGGAGTGCTTCGCAAAAAGAAAAAAAGAAAACGTGAAAAGCAGACACTGGCGCACGCTTAGAAGGAGCCAATCAGAAGGGTCCAAGGGAGGGACAATTACAGGCTGGCCCAGCTAATACATTGCGCCAGCGAACAAAAAGTAAGGAAAAGTGAATGACAAAACAAAAAGGCAGTGTTTAGCAATGGGAAAAGTGCACTTCTAGGTCCGTTTTCAGCATGTCCACAAGAAGCCAGCACACGGTCTGGTGGGCTCCGGCATAAAAAACTGTCTTTATTTTATTTATCCAGCTATGTTGCACTCAGACTTGCTTTAGTCCTCCGTGTAGGCAAGAGGTGGGAAAGCAGCTTTTACTTAACCAGAGAGAGACGGAAAGAAGCTAGAGCTACTCTGCCTCTAAGAGATGCTATTTCCATTACAGATAACAGGACCATTGCTCCAAGTGAGGCACTGGAGCACGGGTGCAGCTTAGCGATGAGTAGTTCTTTTCCACGGAGGGCCGCCTCAAGTCCCTCAGGCCGCAACACACAAGAGGATGGGGGCCCTAGGCTGGGCGCAAGTCGCTGGGGGGCAAGAACACTCAGGAGGCAGTGCCACCAGACTGCCCAGTGCAGGGGGACATCACCACAGCGGCGCCCCGTCTAGTCGCAAATACCGCCGTGGTCCGTCTGCTGTGAGAAGGTGCCCATTCAGCAGGGGCAGAGAGAACAGCCCGGGTAGATATGTTGCAGTGCGGTAGGCGCCCAGCGGATGAGGAGGGGTGTCCCACGGGTGGTGGTCGGGGAGGTTAATACTGTTGATCCCAGTTGTTGTACTCCCTGGTGGGAGCCCTGGGCAAAGCTAGTGCTGGATCTTCCGTCTCCCCTCCAGCCAAAGTGGCAGTCATCCCGGGCCACAGGGCACTCCGCCCGACCACCTCCCGCCAGCCGGCAATGAGAAATTCGGGCCCACCATGTGCAGGATCCTGAAATCAGTCCCCTCACCCCTTACACGGAGCCAGCAGCTGAGGGAAACTCCGGGATATTAATCAGGTCGCCAGCCTAGGATTGCCACTGCAGCGCTTCTCTGTCACCCCGGCCAGCCCGCACCACTATCGGGGCAGGGGGCAAGACGGGGGAGTGCAGCCAGGATAACGGAGGGGGGGGGGCGGGGAAGGAAGCCGTCTCCCGGCAGCGCCGCGCCCAGCACGGCCAGAAAGCCCAGCAGGGTTACACGCCACTCACCACACCACTCCGCAGTGGTAATAGTCAGGACAGCCATCGGTCCACTCGTTCCCCCCACTTCAGCGGCGGCATCCGGCAGAAGGTTATTCAGGCGGGGATGCGCCAAGGTCCGGTCAAGACGCCCGTTCTCCTCCGGCGTCAACAGGATAATCGGCCAATCCAGTCCCAGCGGTGTGCAGCCAGGCTCAGCCAATTAATCACGGTGCCGGGAGTCGGGAGATACGCCAGGATCTAACGCCGGGCTGCCATTTTGTTTCTTCACGGCCATATGATTCTCCAGCTGCCGCGGCCGATTTCGTGGCGCAGGCTGGACAGATCACGGCACAAGAGGATTCCCCCGCACACCATGAGGCTCCGACACCCAGTAGGAGCAAATTTGGGCCGTCAGTGTGTCCGTTAGTATACATCACGAGCATGCAGCACGGCAAAGAATACATGGGTAGAGGGAAGGGGGGGCTAGAGCGGGACTAAGGAGAGCTGCGGGCGGAGGGAAGGGGTGCACAAACAGGGAGTCAGAGGCAAGAAACAACGGCACAAACAGGGGGGCAGAGGCTTACCTCATGTCCTCGGTAGACGCTGCTCGGAAAGCACAGCGCAGGGCGGGGCGTGTTTTTCGTGCTCTCCCCTTCCCATTGGCTGGAAGGTAAAATTCCAGCCAATGGGAAGAGGAGTGGGCGGGACTTAAAAAAAGACACGGAAACGCCCCCGAATCGCGTTCCGAGGGGAAAGAATGATTGACAGCCAATCTCTTCCAATGGCTAGCCTCCATTTATGGAGCTAGCCTATGGAAGACAGAAGCAGGACGAAGCCCCATAGTGTAGGATCATTAGATTTCGCCCTGGGCGGAGCACCTGCTTCGCAGGTGCTACGGCCAGGTCGAAACCTAAAAAAAAGAAACGTTTATAGCGGTGATAGAATGGCAAATCTCCCCTATGAGCTACATTGCTTAGTTTATTTAGTCATTATTGGTCACCAGTAATACTCCTGCAAAATATCCAGTGTCACTAATGCTCCTGCATGTGATAAGCCTGAACCCTTTATGGGTTTCTTTCATTAAATTATGTCAGTTTGATGTCTACGATCCTTGGTGTAGTAACACTAGAAAGCCGCACTTGTCCCAGGAAGTAGGTGTACTTCTCCGGAAAGCCAGGAGACAGGACTTCTTTTGTGTGATGATGTGACTTCTTGAGAGTATTTCCTGGTTGATCTTGGTTTACGACCAGATAACTGATGCTACTTTGCATCCCTGCACCTGCACGACAGCTCTCGCAGTATTCGTGGCACAGTTGTCTTTAGAGTGCATTCCCTCAATCTGGTGGTCCGGTGTGTGCTGCACATCCACCAAAGGCAGTTGTCTTCTTAACCAGTCATCCATGCCCAGAGCTGTTTTGCTATTTTTGTCTTCCCTTTGTAGCCATTGCAATTCCAGTGTCGAAATGTATGTTACACCCTTGTACACAAAAGAAAGAGCCAGAAACAATCAATGTTGGGGCTGAAGCATTGGCTTTCTCTAATTACAAGCAGTATTCGTAATTCAGCAATGTGTGTGATTTAATTACATGAGGGTTTCACATGTATAAGATGTTTTTAAATTCAGAATTCCTGAACACTGCTGCTGTTGCGCAAGCAGTGGAAAATCACAGTTCTGTGCCTGTCATAGATTGTGCCAACCTGGCTGTATAGAAGGCAGTGGGATATTTACTTGATTTTACTGATTGGGTATTTGGAATTAGCTGCTGATATTGAAGGCATTCTTAATTTGTTGGCGTGGGGTCATACTGAAATTGAAAGTCTGAACTGGTCTGACTTGTGGTGTTTGGTACCCAGCGCACTTGTAAGGCTCTGCATTAGTAGCTGCCTCCAGTGACAGTATTGGCATCAACATGATCAGTTTCTTGCCTTATGAAATGGGTCTTTCTTTACTGATGGCCACCTGCACTGCTATGAATACCTTCTCTATCAAAGAAAACCACGTCTCTCCTCTGTGGTTTACATGCAATTGGTGTAGTCTGGCCTTATCTACACAGTATGTACATGAATCCTGCTTGACTGGGGACTAATCGTATTACTAAATTGAATGCATCATCCTGTGCTTGTAAATGTGCTGTTGAGGTCATGTTTTTTTCTGCAAATCCCAGTGCTCTGAGTATGTTCCTCCTTGCAGTATTTGCCATAAATGTAGCGGTGATATTAACTGATAAAGTGGTTTCACGCTCTCCACATACAATGGTATATTTGTTTGTCCAACATTCGGAAAGCCCATAATTTCTTACAACCTTTTGTAAGAACTATTGAGGGTTCCAATGTACCTCATTTCTCCAAGAACTCTGGTGCAAGTCCTTCTCCATTTACACAAAAGCTCGCATTTCAAGAAGATTACAAATATCATATCTTTGATTGCCTGAAGTTCGATATGAATCCTGCCCCTTCATAGGTGATGGTAATGTCAACTACACAAGAGACCGCACTCAACCCCTCCTGCAACAATTTCATGATGCAGCAGATAATTCCCTGGAACTAATTTTATATCCTTGAGATATTTTTGGAAATCCATGTTGTGTCCTCTGAATGTACTTGAGAATACATAGTATATGGAGTGGCTCGAGCTTCACTATGATATTTCTTGCAGTGGCTACGATGGTCCCCACGCTACACTCTTCTGCAGGACCCTTTTTCTGTAAGGCACCCACTTCTAGTCACAACCACTTTCTTCTTTTATGAGTGGTGTCCTGGTTCTCGACCTGAGTCTTTTCTGTCCTATCAACCCTGCTGATATGTCTGTTCTTTGCAGATCACTAGGAAGAGGAAGCAACCTTGGTCTTTGGTCTTTTAGTTCCACAATCCTGTGAAGACCATTGATATCTCTTCCTCCGCCCCAGACATCACCATTGCCATCCCTGAAGAATATAAGATCACACGCAAGGACCGTACCGGCCACACAGGAGGAGGAATCGCTATCGTCCATAAAAAATCAATCCACATCTCAACCAGCTCTGACGTCAATCTAGCCAACTCTGAACACCTACACTTCCAGATCCACATCGACCCCAAGACCACACTCAGAGGCACCCTCCTCTACAGACCACCAGGACCCCGCGCAAAATTCAGTGAAGACATCACGGACTTCATCACCCCACACGCGCTCCCCTCCAAAGATTACATCCTTCTGGGAGACCTCAACTTTCACCTTGAAAAGAACAACGACCGCAACACCACCACCCTCTTGGACAACCTCGCCAACCTCGGACTTAAACAACTGGTCACTTCCCCCACCCACATAGCAGGTCATACTCTCGACCCTATCTTCACCTCCAGCAATCACGTCTCTTTCAGCCACACCACGGCTCTCCTTTGGACTGACCACAGCTGCGTTCACTTTACCTACAACAAGCCTAAACTCATCAACAACCCCCAACCAACTCTGCAAAGAAACTGGAACAAAATCACCATCGACCAGATCTCCTCATCGCTCCTTCTAAACACCCCAGCCCACTCTTCTAACCCAGACCAAGCCCCCGCCAACCTCTCCCTATGGTTATCCAACAGCGCCGACATCCTAGCACCACTGAAAAAACATCAAAGCAAACCTGGCAACAAGAAGGCCTCATGGTTCAACGATGATCTTAAGAAGTCCAAGAAACTCTGCCGCTCCCTTGAAAAGGCCTGGAAAAAAGACCCAACCACTAGCACCAAGGACGCCTTCAAAAACGCCACCCGCATACACCACCAACTAATCCGAAAGGCCAAGAAAACAGCATTCAAGGATCGACTAGACAACAACGCCCACAACAGCAAGGAACTTTTCAACATCGTCAAGGAATTTACCAATCCCTCAGCCAACTCCAACGACATCACCCCCTCTCAAGCCCTCTGCGACTCCCTGGCTCTATTCTTCCACAACAAAATTGCAGACATCCACAACAGCTTCAACAACCAACCCGGAGACCAACCCACCCAACCATATGCTGAACATTCACCCCCCTTGAACACCCTCAACGACTGGAACCCAATCTCCACTGAGGACACCATCCGCCTGATGAACTCCATCCACTCAGGATCCCCCACAGACCCATGTCCTCACCACATCTTCAACAAAGCAGACTCCATCATAGCACCACACCTCCGAGACGTCATCAACTGCTCCCTCAACTCCGCCACCTTCCCGGAAAGCTGGAAACACGCTGAACTCACCGCCCTTCTGAAAAAACCCACAGCGGACCCCACCGAACTCAAAAATTACCGCCCCATCTCGCTCCTTCCTTTCCCGGCCAAAGTCATCGAGAAAGCTGTCAACAACCAGCTCGCCGCTTTCCTCGAAGCCAACAAATCCCTCGACTCCTCTCAATCTGGCTTCCGAGCAAAACACAGCACTGAGACCGACCTCATCGCAGCAACAGACGACATTCGAACTCTACTGGACAATGGAGACACAGTCGCGCTCATCCTCCTCGACCTCTCTGCAGCCTTCGACACAGTCTGCCACAGCACCCTTTTACAAGGCCTCAGTAACATCGGAATCCAAGGAAAAGCACTAGAATGGATCACCTCGTTCCTCACCGGAAGAACCCAGAGAGTCCGCCTTCCACCATTCAAGTCCGAGGCCACTGAAGTCATCTGTGGCGTACCACAAGGATCCTCACTCAGTCCCACCCTCTTCAACGTATACATGAGCCCCCTCGCGGCCATCGCCCGCCAACACAACCTCAACATCATCTCCTACGCGGATGACACTCAACTGATCCTTTCACTCACCAATGACCCTAGCACCGCCAAAACCAACCTACACGAAGGAATGAAAGAAGTTGCCGAATGGATGAAACACAGCCGCCTGAAACTGAACTCAGATAAAACAGAAGTCCTCATCTTAGGTACATCCTCCTCTGCATGGGACGACTCTTGGTGGCCGGAAGCCCTTGGAAAAGCACCCATCCCGACGGACCACGCACGGAACCTGGGCGTCATCCTGGACTCCTCACTCTCAATGACCAGACAAGTCAACGCCGTCTCATCATCCTGCTTCAAAATCCTTTGCATGCTCAAAAAAACATTTCGCTGGATTCCCACCGAAACCAGAAAAACAGTCACCCACGCTCTGGTCACGAGCCGTCTGGACTACGGAAACACCCTCTACGCAGGTACTACCGCTAAACTCCAGAAAAAACTCCAACGAATCCAAAACGCCTCAGCCAGGATCATATTAGACATCCCGCGTAACGAACACATCTCTGGTCACCTGAAAAACCTCCACTGGCTACCCGTCAATAAGAGGATCACTTTCCGACTTCTGACCCACGCACACAAGGCACTCTACGAAATCGGACCAGAATGCCTCAACTCACGACTGTCCTTCTACACCCCCCCCCGCCAACTACGATCCTCCAGCCAAGCCCTCGCCAATGTACCTCGCATCAACAAGACCACCATGGGAGGTAGATCCTTCTCATACCTGGCGGCTAAAACATGGAACTCACTTCCTACTTACCTTCGCCTTACCCAGAACGACCTAGCATTCAGAAAGCAACTTAAAACGTGGATATTTGACAAGTAATCCTCCTCCCCTCCTAAGCGCCTTGAGACCCTCTGGGTATGTAGTGCGCTATATAAATTTTTATGACTTGACTTGACTTGACATATCTCTCAGGAACCCTAGTTTCTTTCACTTCTCTCATGTGGTACTCTCCTTGTTGTTCATCCTTATTACAATACTGACATGTATTCTTTCCCATCTCCACCTTAGTTGTCTTACACTCCCACTGGGATTGCTGTGCATCCTGTTTCTTTAGCTTCATTTATTCCACTATTCAGGCAGCTCTTCCAGGCGTCATCTCCTTGTGTTTGCTTTGTCATCATACCTTTGCCTGTGTGGCTTTCTGTTACATGGGCGCATGTTAACTTCAACAGACACGTATGGAACCTCCAGTAAAGAAGACACATGTCGTTCTGGTCAAGAAGTTCATGTTGAATGATAGAGGTCAGGAGATTGAGACCCCAAGCATGCTCGGGCCAAGGGGGCAAAATGTTTCAACTTGTATTTTCCCATAGGGCTGGCCAGTAAGCCCATGCAGAAAGCGGTTATTGCTCGCAATAAGAAAGCTGTGGAGTGATGGCGTATCAGGAAGCCATTAAATGGCTCAGTAAGTTGATATGTTTCCAGGTGCAGCAGGAATTTACAGTCAGAATATTGATTTTACCCAACCATAGCCAACTCAGCCATCCAACGCTTCCACTCAGTGACAGTGGGTACAATTAGTCAGCGACCACAGCTGTGTTTACAAACACCTGAAGCACTGTATAGTAAAGAGCGTATTTTAAAAAGGCGACTATAGGGAGTTCCTCTGGGTTAGAGCAATCCTTACCACTATCCCGTAAGGAGTGAGACTCTTCTTTAAGAAGGGTAGAGAGCAGAAAGCAGAGGCTCTGCATAAAAATCCCCTCCTTATCATCTTACACAAGTATCAGAATGATAAGGTGTATTCAGCAAAAGCGAAAAGCTATTGGTATGTGGACTACCAGGGAAGTAAACCATCTGGGCAAGGCGCTTCTTGAATGCCTCAAAAATAGGTAATGGTTTGCCCATTTAACCGCATAGAACAGGTAGACGGCTCAGCAGGGATCCTCTTAATGGCTGGTTCATCAGAAGCGTTGTGACCCCAGGGTCGATCACGTCTTGTGAAATCCAAACAAGATGCTTTCGAATGTGACCGAGACAAAACTAACAGATTCAGATGTTTTGCATACATAAAGCATTAAAAATACATCTGGATGCAAGTCTTAATGTCCTTACATATGGAGGAGCGGAACCGGCAGGCTAAATAGCTGAGAAGAGTTCCTAGTTTGCATCTCTTGTCCTTATCTTGCTTCCCATACTCATTCCGATGAGAGGGATTATAGTGAGATTAGAGCTGACATCACTGCTCCTTTTATGTCATTTCTCATGATGTCACATGAGTGAGAGGCACACAGGAACTTTCAGTTATCTAGTTAGTACTTATACTGCCATTGCCTGTAGAAGACTTTAGCTGGCCAATATGGAGTTTTTGTCAGGGTGTTGTGGCCACCTGTTTGGGACATATCTAGAACCAGATGTTGTATTAGGGGGTCCCATAGGGCTTAGGAGCGGTAGGATTCACAATTTTCTGGTAGGTCACGCTAGCAACAAGTAGTGGAGTGTTCCTCTTGGGAAGAAACATTTAGCTTGCCTTTTGTATCTATGTATAGGTTCGCTTCACTATTGCTTCTGTCAAGGTGACCTCATGTGCATGGCATATGCCAACTCTGATTGGTTTGTTTGCTTTCCCTTCCCCCAGCAACTGGGTCATGCCAATTTTGCTCCAGGTCAGTTGTTAGGACATTAGTAAGATGACTGCCCCTGCAACAATAAAGTCTAGAACAAAAGGGGGTCACACAAGTGTTCGCCTCTGAGATGCAATTAGGGGATGATATGTGCCTTAGTGCTTATGTTTATTTGAAGCAACTTCTCCATTTTCATAAGTCACCTAAGCAGGCTTCAGGAAAGACGAAGGGGCAGGTTTACAAGCCCCTTGCGCCTCTTTTACGCCGCCGTTGCGTCAATTTTGTGATGCAGCGGTGGCGCAAAGCCAGCGACATGCTGCGGGGTATTTACAACGTAACGCATCTGGGAGATGCGTCACGTTGTAAAGCCCTGCGCCAGATGTAGGCGTTTCGGTGCGGGTGTGGGGGGCGTTCCGGAGGAGGAACGCCTCCTAAAAGTGGCTTAGTGAAATCTGCAAGATTTCACTCAGTCACTTTTACGGCCATGCTGCGTCAAAACCCTGCGCCTGCTTGAAGCAGGCGTAAGGATTGACGCAGCATTTTAAGGATAGGGCACCTCCGAGCCTTGCTGGAGCTGCGTTGCGCTTGCGACACAACTCCAGCAATGCGCCGCCTTTAAGGCAGCAGGTGCGTCACGCATCTGTCCATTTTTGCCCCATGGTGCGCCACATTTTAAATGCGGCGCATTCACGGTGGCGCAGCCATGACGCACAATAACTGGGGCATAACCTGCTGATATGCAGGGATGCGCCAGTTATTGTAAATCTGCCCCAATGTTTTCCTGAGCTGAGAGGGCCATGTCATACGTTTATCGCAAACTAGATTTTGGTGCTGTAATTAGAAAGCACAGATTTCAAGGACTCAGTATAAAGCCCATGGCTGCGAACCAATGATAACAAAGGTTGGGATACGTCTTACAACTTGGAGTTATGCTGGAAGCTGGCATGGGAGCTGGACCAATCGTATTTGTCCAGGAAATGTAGGCTATCCAAGGGTGGCTATTGTGTAAATGGTGGACCCAAAGCTGAGCAAACCCGCCATTTTATCCCGCTCAACATCGCGCAGATTCGCCTGGCTGAGAAAGGTGGAAAAATTGTTTGGAATAATCTGGTCATAAAACATCACAGTTGCTCCATTTATGGACGTTTACTGTATTTAATAACTTTGAAGAAGTCTCACAGTCTATTTTAGAAAGTCAATCACAATGATGAACTTTTAATTAGCGGCACACTGCTTAGGCGGCTCTTAAACACCCATTTTTTCTAAAGACATTTCCTGATTAGCAAGGCAGCACAGAAATACTCTATCATGGCATGCAAAGACAGAGGCTAGCCCAGTAGCTTAGGGTAACAGTTTGCTTTCAGGGCACCGGTAATATCTCACCTTTGAGCAATATTTGGTTAAATATAGGTGCCTCATAGGGGTGGGATGCCATCAAATGAGGTACTTCCATAGTTATGTCATGGATACACAATACCTCCTTGCTAGGGGTTCAACCGTAACATGGTAGCAGAGGTCCAGCTTGTTTGGTTAAGGGGTTGGTTAAGGGGTGGGGGAAGGTGGTTGTCAGCAGCTGCACTCAGATTCAGTTCAGCCATGCACCCCAGTACAACTTGTGATGGTAGGTAAGCTCACTCAAGGTTCTTCTAGTTTAATTACATGGTAATTGGAGACGCAGCCTAAGAAAACTGGCTAAGTAAAAAAATGCCTGCAAGCAGTGCAGGCCTTGAAGTACTGTTTCAGGGTGGCAAATGGGTGCAGGAAAGAAGATTCACTCTGGGGATAGAGCAGGGGTATGGCAGGCCACTGATAGGATGGCAATGGACACCAGGTATGGTGTTTATGCTGCCCAGTCAACATGCCAATGTAATGCACATTCTCCTTTTTATCACAAGCTAGCTAGGAGTGCATCATATTCAAATATCAATATTGGGGTAGTGCATCGTCTTACAAACCAGGGTCTTTGGTATGGCCAATAATAGAAGGCACTGGTGTGGTCAACCAGTGAGTGCTGAGCAAGCAATCAGACAGCATTATGTCATCTCTAGTAAACACTCATGCCAAAGGACAGACATGCATTTTGAGACATCACTAGATGGGTATCTTGAAGATGGACTGGTAATCCCACTACCAGAAGAGTATGTCTGCTTAGTATCAAGCTCTTCACCAGGCCATTTAAAGGCAACAAACTGGAAGGGTTCTACCCGCGTCTGAGCGGAGACCCCTTGTAGGATCAGATTTACTCACTGGTCTGATCTTATTCTTCACATTTGGAGCTGGGTGTGTGACGTGCCTACAGAATATAAGAAGCATATGCTGTGGCTGCCAGTTTGGCCAGACATCCCACAAGGCCAGCGCTAGGTTTGACAGCTTGAACGTTATTTGCTTCTTGGTTAGCTTAAGTTCAGTCCAGGGTGGGCTGGATTTGTATGGTGCACACAGCAGATGAAGTGCATTGCTGCTTCTGATGGTGACTGCTTCTAAAACTAATGCTTTGGCGGGGGAGGGCATAGGTGCCACTGACCTTCTCACCCTGTGGTCAAAAATGCCAAAGAATGGTATGTAAGTACTAGAGTGCCCTTGAATTAATTATCAAAACCCTAGAGGGGCACTGACCTGCTGGTGGTCCAAACCTTCTAGCCCTACCGCTGGTACCCATGATATTTCTTTCATCACAGGGTGCCCCAGCAGGGACGATGTGTTAAGCGGTTACTTGGTGTTTGCCTTTTTAGACTGAATGTGTCACTCCTGTCAATGTTGCCTTAACATTTAATAACCTTTCTCTGTTTCAAGTAATCCATGGTGCCCGGCCCCTGGACCTCTGCCTGACCCAAGCGGGATGTTAATTGGAAGGAAAATACTACTTACCAGTAGACATATGTTCTTGGCATGTAGAGCTGCAGATCCACACACTGTGCATGGTTCGCCATCTGGTGTTGGGCCCGGATGTTGGCACTCGTTGTTGTATTGGAAAAGTCTTTGGAAGTCACAAGATAGGAGACTCCTCCTTTGGACAATAGTGCGCATGGGCATCAACTCCATTATCAGATTGTTTTTTTCCCCAAGCAGGGAAATGATGGAGTTTTGTTAGAGAAAGAAAGAGATGCCCATGTATGTTGTATCTAAATAAGATAATAGTGGAACAGATAAAAGTAGCCAGGGAGGTGGGTGGGCGTGTGTGGTTCTGCAGCGCTACATGCTAAGAACTGATGCATACGGTAAGTAGTATTTTCCGTTCGAGACATATGAGCTGCATATTACACACTGTGCATAGATTGGATAGCAGTTGTCCTCCTTAGCGGCAATCACCAGTATCTGTTGCAGTAGTTTGAAATAGCGTGTTGAGTACAGCCTGGTCCACACTAGCTTGCTGTTTTGTTTGCACATCTACACAATAGTGCTTTGCGAATGTGTGCGGTGTAGACCATGTAGCTGCTTTGCAGATGTTATCTAAAGGAATGTTCCCTAAAAATGCCATTGAAGCCCCTATCTTTCGGGTAGAGTGGGCTTTAGGGGGATAAAGTATGTTTCACTGTGTGATAGCAAATTTGTATACATTTGACAATCCACCTTGCGATACCAGACTTTGATATGACATTGCCTTTATGTGGTGGTGAGAAGGATACGAAAAGTTGTTTTGTTTTGCAAAAAAGTTTTGTTCTGTCAATGTAACAAAGGAGTGCTCTTTTTACGTCTAGTGTATGAAGAGCTCTTTCTGCGACTGTTTGGGGTTGCGAGAAGAATACTGGCAACTCTACAGACTAATTGAGATGAAAAAGAGAAATAACCTTAGGGAGGATTTTGGATTTGTTTTGAGAACCACCCTGTTATGATGGAGTTGCAAAAATGGTTCTTGAATAGTTAGTGCCTGTAGTTCACTGACTCTTCGAAGGTAAGTAATGGCCACAAGGAAAGCGACTTTCCATGTAAGAAATTGTAGCTCACATTCATGCAGAGGTTCAAATGGAGGGCTCATTAGTCTTGTGAGAACAATGTTTAAATTCCAGACAGGTTAGGGTGGTACCCTGGGGGAATTATTCTTTTTGAGACCTTCCATAAATGCTTTGATGGCAGGTACCCTGGACAGTGATAAGTGTTGTCTATTTTGTAAGTAGGCTGCTATGGCAGCGAGGTGTAACCTAATAGATGTGTATGCTAGATTACACCTTTGAAGATGTAGTAGGTAACATATGATGTGTTGAATAGAACCATCTAAAGGATTGATGGTGTTGTTGTTACAGTACATTACAAATATTTTCCACTTGGCTGCATAGCAGGCTTTAGTGGTGGGGAGTCTAGCCTTTTTGATAACTTTCATACAGTCAGGGGGAAGGATAAGGTCCCCAAATTCTAAGACTTCTGGAGCCAGATAGCTAAGTTGAGCTGTGCCGGGTCTGGGTGTCTGATTTCTCCATGGATCTGTGTTAAGAGGCGTGGGGAGAGGTGTAGTTTTTGGTGCGGGACTACTGATAGTTTCAGCAACATTGTGTACCATGGTTATCTGGCCCATGTTGGAGCAACTAGGATGAGTGTCAGTGAGTGTTGCTGCAGTTTGCGCACCACCAGTGGAAAGAGTGGGAGAGGCGGAAAAGCGTATGCAAATCTGCCTGACCAATTCATCCATATCGCATTGCCTTTAGATAAGGGGTGTGGCTATCTGGCGGCGAAGCTTGGGCATTTTGTGTTGTGATGTGTGGCGAAGAGATCTATCTCTGGTTGCCTCCACATTTGGAAAAATGGTTGAGGAACTTGCGGATAAATTTCCCACTCGTGAACCTGTTGTGCCTGACGACTCAACAGATCCACTATGTTGTTCTGGACTCCTGGAACGTGTTGGCCTAGGAGAAAGAGGTTTTGAGGAATAGCCCATCTCCATATGCTTTGTGCTAATTGAGAGAGCTGTAGGCAGTGTGTCCCGCCTTGTTTCTGTATGTAGTACATTACTGTCATGTTGTCGGTGCGAACTAGGACAGCTTTGCGTGATACTTTTTTTGGAATGATTTTAATGCCAGAAATATGGCTAGTAACTCCAGGTGATTGATGTGGAGTAATTTTTGTTGAGGTGTACATCTGCCCTTCATAGTATGGTGTAATAGATGAGCTCCCCAGCCAGAGAGCGATGCGTCTGCTGTTAGCACAATCTGTGGAACCAGCTCTATGAACGGTCGCCCTTTGGAAAGGTTTTGGGTGTTCCACCACTGCAGAGAGTGATGCGTGCGGCCGTCTACCTACACCAGATCTGTTAGCTGACTTTGAGCTTGATTCCACTGATGTGCTAAACATTCCTGTAGAGGACGCATCTGGAGTCTTGCGTGAGGTACTATAAATATGCAAGAAGCCATCAGCCCAATCAACTGCATGAACACTTGAGCTGAAAGCGAGTGTTGGGGCTGGAATTTTGTTATGAGACTTTGTCTGCTTGCTATCCTGGGTGGACTGGGATATGCAAGTGCTTTTGAGGTGTCGATTGTAGCACCAAGATACTGTTGTATGTGGGACGATAGTAGGTGAGACTTTGTATGTTTTATGGTAAACCCTAAGTTTTGAAGTAGTTGGATTGTGGCATGTGTGTGATTTACACACTGGCGGTATGACTTGGCTTTTATGAGCCAGTCGTCTAAGTATGGGAAGACGTGAATTTGTGGTCTACTTAAGAGAGCTGCAACTACTGCCAGACATGTTGGGAAGACTCTGGGTGCTGTGGTGACTCCGAATGAGAGTACCTTGATTTGGTAATGCTGACCGTCCACTACAATCCTGAGAAATTTCCTGTGAGCGGTGTGAATGGGAATATGAAAGTAGGTGTCCTTGAGATCTAGGATGGCAAGGAAATCGCCTTGTATGATAAGAGGAAGGACCTATTGAAGTTTGACCATGTGAAAATGGTCTGATTGTATGTAAAGGTTTAGGGGTCGGAGGTCTAAGATGGGTCTCAGGGTTCCGTCCTTTTTTTAAATGAGGAAGTACAGGAAGTAAACCCCTGTTTTAGTTGATGCAGGGGAACTGGTTCTATTGCATGTTTTTGTAGAAGGGAAAGCACCTCTTGCTTTAGGAGAGATACATTGACATTGTGCACTGTCTGGGTGGTATGTTTGGGGGGATAGAGGTGAGTTCTAGACAGTAACCTGATTGAATGATTTGTCTCACCCATCTGTCCGTGGTGATGTTGTTCCAGAGAGGTAGAAATTGTATTAGTTTTCCCCCGACCAGAGTGGAATGGTCCGGGGGGAGTGTATTGTTGGTTTTGCCTCTACACTTGTTATTGCCTCTGTAGCCCTGTCTGCTGTTTGCTGTTTGCTCCACGGACCTTTGCCCTCGGATACCCGTGTGGGAGCCTCTCATTCTTTGGACGCCCACACCTCGCCGGGCCCGCTCTGCGGGTCCCGCATAGCTCCTGAAGCCTGAGGGGAACTGTTGCTTCAAGGACAAGTGCTAGCTGGGGAGTTCTGGACTGCTGCTGGGCTGCGAGCGAAGACCGGGACTACAGATCCCAGGAGTCCCCGGTCGGCCGATCATCATCACGTGGCCCGCTCTCCCTGCAAGCGCCGCCCCCAGCTCACAGGTGGGGTTAAAACTTCTCCCTTTACCCTCCTCTGTGGGACCTGTCTGCTGCTTGCTATTTGCTCCACGGACCTTTGCCCTCGGATACCCGTGTGGGAGCCTCTCATTCTTTGGACACCCACACCTCGCCGGACCCGCTCCGCGGGTCCCGCATCGCTCCTGAAGCCTGAGGGGAACTGTTGCTTCAAGGACAAGTGCTAGCTGGGGAGTTCAGGGCTGCTGCTGGGCTGCGAGCGAAGACCGGGACTACAGATCCCAGGAGTCCCTGGTCGGCCGATCATCATCACCTGGCCCGCTCTCCCTGCAAGCGCCGCCCCACTCCCGCCCTTACGTCCTAAACACCAATAAGTGACGGATAGACCCGCTGCGCGGGAGCGCCCGGGGCGAAGCCCGGGCAAAGGGCAGGCCGTCTAAGGCCGTCTAAGGACGGGCCGGGCCTTTTCTCTTTCGTGTTGGACTCAAGGACCTAGAGTATGTTATTTTAGTTATCAGTCTTGTCAGGTATTCTATCCACTTGCTTCGCTAAGGTCTAGTGTTTTGGATGTGCCTTAACTGTTTTAATTTGAAAATTGTATATATACTGTAACCCCACATGATGTCCTTACGATCAGGGAAGAATAGGCAGGTAACAGTAAGGTCAAGTAGTGGTACAGCCAAAGGAACTTTAGATGACTTTATTATACAGGCCACGGGGATACTGGACAAAAAAATTGCCCTTACAGAAAGGTGCCTGTCTTTAGACCTAGTTACGGGGAAACGTTCTTCCCTGAGAAAGATTGGCTCTGCAACCATCCCTGAAAAGAGTATAATCTCGGACCTGGAAGCCAGCCCTAACCTAGTAGTAATCCCAGACTCCCAATCAATATCTGTGGATGGCGTAGTTGATTGTCTACTAGGAGATCATGTTCCCACGAATACCACTGGGGATGGTACCCAGCACTGTAATTTGGCCGCATCAGTTTCAGGGTCGCTCCCCTCACAAACCTATGTTCAGGACCCTGATCCAGTAGCTAATAAACCTGGCAAACGTAAGAGAGGGGGGGGGGGTCATACTAAGGGAAGTAGAATTAAATTGGCAAAAACATCCGCTTCAAGAGTGTTCGCTAAACCACCCAAACAAAGGGGAACTTCGTCTGGGGAGTTTGGACAGTGGATTCATTGTTGTCAAAATAACAAAAATGAGGAGCTCTTGGTATATATAGAGAAGCTGGTAAAAAGCCTCTTGACTTCCCTCATAGAAAGAACACAAATTATCAACCTAAAATTGGATCAACTAGAGCATCTAATATCAGTTAACACACACTCGTTGGAGACTCTGGCTGACAATAGTAAACCCCCTGAGCCCTTGGGAAATCGTAATACAACAAAGAAGGGGGCCCAGAAAAATCTAAATCAAATCACACAAACCCAACCTACTGTATCTATGGCTTCCCAGGGAACCCCCGCACAAGCAGCGCCGACCAAACCTACTATTGTGGGCTCTCAGCCAAAGACTGTTACAGCTATAGCATCAACATCAAGCTCAACTGCGTCCGTTCCAGCGGTCGCACCTAGAGGTAATCCAACTAGGTATGGGCGAATTTTGCGAATCTCGCGTTCGCGAATTTTGCGGATTTGCGAACTCGCAATCCGCAAAATCCGCGAATTCCCGCGAATTTGCGGATTTTTTTTTTATGTTCGCACGGGTTTCTGCAAGTTCGCGAGGGTTTTGTACAATTTCGCAAATTGCGAAATTGTACAAAACGCGTGCGAACTTGAAGAAACCCGTGCGAACACAATGTGCCCAGTAGGGTATGTGCCTCTTGTGTGAATAAAAGGTCAGAGAAAGATCAGTTCAGCAGATGAAGAGAAAGAAGCTCGGATATTGCGCTCGTGAAAGTCAAGGATGCAAAGCCTATCCAGCATCACAGCTGATTTTCCACGGTAGATTTGGGAAGAAGGCACACCTGTCCAGCCTTGACGACGCTCACGATTGTTTTTGGGCTAATGAATGAGTCACTAAATTTGAGCATCAACTAGTTCGAGCGACCATGTGTGTGTTACTATGCAATCGCCCCGAAGGGCGGAGGGGTCCCTTGAGTGAGCTGCAGACCTGTGCCCAGCCATGCAACTATTTTACAATGGCGCCAGCAAGCTGCCCGCGCCGTTGTAAAATAGTTACAAAGTTAGCTTGCACAGGAAGCACTGAGATAAAATAAAGCAGCACCTGCTTCGTTTTATCTAGTGGTTCCTGTGCAAGCTAACTTTGTAACTATTTTACAAAGGAGCTGGCAGCTTGCTGGCACCATTGTAAAATAGTTGCATGAGTGGGGGTTCAACTTTTGAACCCGTTACGTTCGCGGATTTTTTTTTGCGGATTTTGCGGGAAATCCGCAAAATTCGCGGATTGCGGATTTCCCAAAAATCCGCAAAATCCGCGAGCGTAGCGGATTTCCCGCTCACACCTAAATCCAACTCCATTGAGCAGACCACCAGCCCCTAGTAACATAGCCCCCCTAAGTAAACCAATTTGTGTGAATATACCCCCTGACTCGGCCCCTTATATGGTAATCCTGACAGGTGTTCCGGTAGTTGCAACAAATAAATATGAATCAAGCAAGGAGCTATTAAACAAGGTAAAATTTTGGCTTAATAATAATAGGCCACTTCCACCGGCTACTGCTACAAAAATACTAAGTGTACGAAGGGTGCCCTGGGTGGGGCCAAGTAAGAAGGACTTAGAGGGAGATTGTATTCTTATCAATTTTAGGGATAATTGGGTTAAAGATATGATTTGTACTAAAGCAAGGTTTGCCAGAATGGGAGATATCCAATGTATAGGCTTAGAATACTTTTACCCAAATTTGTATCATGCTCCCCCTAACTTCTGTCACGCTGAGTCGAGAGTTCAAGGTAACAGCCATTTTGGTTGGACACAGAGTAATGCTGTTCCCCGACCTCCCCGAAATCATCCTGGTATGTGGTACCAGGGTGATGGATGCCTTATGAGGCCGCCAAGCATTAGCAATTCAATGCAAGTACCCTATAATCAACCAAGAATAAGATTCCAGGGAGAGGAATACTTAGGGTGGATGCGGAATAATATTCCCCTGAGAAACCGTTTTGACCCATTAGTGGGAATGGAGGGTTTAGACTGACCACCAGCCAGGCATAAGGAAAATGTTTTATTTGCGTCATATCTGGCTACGGGGGGAAATATGGGGGAAACGCAGAAGGATAATCCATTGGTAGTTGTCCCTGACCGCGATGCTCATTTTACTAGCCCTCCGAACATCGAGGATAATGGTAACCCAGGATGTGAGATCAAATCATCTTCTCCTGGGCAAGACTGGGTAACTCCAACAGAACCTGTGGGGAATAATCTAGGGGAACCCAGACTATGCTTAATTTCGTGGAATATCGCAGGTCTTGCGAGTAGACTGGAGGACGAAGCCTGGCTGGATTTTGTGGGTGGCCAGGATATTCTGTGCCTACAGGAGACATGGAGCCGGATGGATTGGGATATTGAGAGTTTTCAATCATTCAATGTTTTGGCGGTTCCATCAGCAGCTGGGAGGGCTAGGGGTGGAATAATGACAGCACTATCTATTAAATTGCAGAATTTGACAACCTCCAAGATAGTAGATACTCCCTGGTACCAGTTGCTCTTGTTGGAAAACCTGTTCCCTGAGCCTTTGTTGTTGATCAATTGGTACCACAATGTTTTTGATGGGAATGATATATCGATAATTCAGAGTTTAGAGGAAGCAATTTGTAAGGCGCGTAGTGAACGACCTCTACTGTTTGTTATCTGGGTTGGTGACTTTAATTGTTCAATGTGTAGATTTGGTGGTTCAAATGTGTGTGGTTTGGAGGATCTAAACAAACAGCCTTTAATGCATTTTAAGCACAAGCCCCAGGGGGACGGCTTAAATAACATCATCGTTTTAAATGACTTATGTATGGTCGAACCCTGGGCTGCCCCAACTTCATTACCAATACCAACCTTCCAGGGAACAAGAGGAGTGACGAGCACTATTGATTTTGTATTTGTGTCTAGCGGTTTTCTCCAACATGTTAATAGGCTTGAGGTAGTAGCAAATGCTGCAAGTGACCATAATCCTTTAATGCTGTCTTTGTGCATCCCTGCAAGTAGAAAATTGCCGGCTTGGGAACACCCCATAAAATATAACAAGAATCAGGGCGTCACTTTGAAGTGGGGGAAAATAGATGCGGTTGGCCTAGAGGCAGAGATCTTTAATACCTGTAAAACTGAAATTGAATCGTGTCTACTCCCAGCATCTGATCCTGAAAAGGTTATTGAGAGTTTCGAAAAACTATGTGGGCATGTGGCTGAGCACCTTAAAAAACCAGCGGGGAGAGAAACTCTAAAAGGTTTTAGATGGTTCGATTCCGTGTGCTCCGCCTCACATAAATCCCTAAGAATGGCCCTACAACAAAAACCAAGGAACAGAGAAATGATAAGAACAAGTAGAAGGGCCCATAAAGAGGCTATTGTAAAGAGGAAGCAGGATTTAAAAAACCGTGCCTAGGATGATCCAGAGAAGGCTTCTGAGTTGAAGGATAGTAGTCTCTTCTGGGAGGTATTAAACCGTCCCTTGTTTAAGAGTGATGCCAAGGAAACCATAGTGATGCAGGTCACTAGTGAATCATGGGAATCCCATTTTGGTAAAATTTTTAATCCAAAGGCTCTACTAACTGCGGAAATATTGGATAATACAGGGGATTTGGTGATTCCATCCACAGCTTTGGCCCTTAGCTCTTCGCTCACATTGGAAGAGGTTGAGGAGGCTTTAAGGAAAGGCATATTATTAAAAGCCCCAGGCCCTGATGCTGTCCCTTTGGACTTTTTTAAACACAACATTGAGGTATGGGCTCCTCTGTTGCTAAATGTGTTTAAGGCTGCTGTTGTTGGTCGCATCCCTGTGTCTTGGAGGGAGGCAGTGGTGGTGTCAATCTTTAAGAAGGGCGATAGGTGTGATCCTCGATGCTATCGCCCTATATCTCTAATAGATGCATCATGTAAAATATTGGGAAGGGTCGTTTTGGCCAGACTAGAGACATGGGCAGATTCTGTTGGCCTAATTGTGAACTCCCAGTACGGTTTCAGGAGAGGAAAGGGCACGGTTGAGCAGTGTCTGAACTTGGCATTAATCATTGGCAAGTACATGAAGGCAAGGAAGTCTACAATACAACTTGCCTTCATGGACTTGTCAAGCGCCTTTGATACTGTCTGCAGAAGCAAGCTATGGCAGATGATGAATGACATGGGTTTTGAGGAACCCCTGGTCACTCTACTTCGTAGACTACACACAGCCACAACCGTGTCCATAAGGTTTGGACCTGGAGGTGAAATGACAAATTCCATTCCATCAACTGAGGGGGTGCGCCAAGGATGTATTTTGGCACCTTTCTTGTTTTTAGTATACACAAATGGATTAGAAAAGTATTTGCTGGACCACTGTTGCGATTTCCCGAAGGTAAATGGTAAGAGCATTCCTATGCTTTCTTATGCAGATGACACTGTATTAATGACGCTCACAGGAAATAGTATGCAGGTGTGTTTAGACGCTTTTAATACATTTATGCTGGACCTTGACCTGAAGGTTAATTTGACAAAATCCTTTGTAATGGGCTGTGGTCCAAAGGGGTCGAAAACCAGGAAATTTGTAGTGAATAACCGTACCATTGAAAAGGTGGACAATTTTAATTACCTCGGAAATCTGTTCAATAATAAACTAAGTTGGGCCCCATTAATGAAGGCACGAGTTCAGAGTGCAAGTCGGTCCATAGAGGGCCTTTTCCGTTTTTGTAGTAAGCTGGGCCAAAAACCTGTTGCGCACCTCAAAACCCTCTATATATCAAAATGTTTATATGTGGCCACTGATGGGGCGGGGGTATGGGGGACTGAAAACCCCACTGTAATACAGGTGATGGAAAATAAATTCCTAAAGCGGGTTTTATCGATCCCATCCAGCTCGTCAAATAGTTTCTGCCACAGTGAAATGGGAATGACCAATGGGACTGATATTGTTCGTCTGTCGCCCCTATTATTGTGGGGCAAAATATGGTTATCCGAAGAGCTGCAGCTCACAAAAGAAATCCTTCAAGACTGTATGACCCTAGATAATGC
Organism: Lissotriton vulgaris; assembly: GCF_964263255.1. NCBI lineage: Eukaryota > Metazoa > Chordata > Amphibia > Caudata > Salamandridae > Lissotriton > Lissotriton vulgaris. The sequence goes on from NC_141686.1 coordinate 110,818,287, forward strand.
AAAGCAGATGCCTTGGTTGTCAAATGTCAGCAATATGTTTCACAAGATAGGTTTGGGTCACCTTTATGATAACCCTAAAAAAATTCAGGGGAACATAAAAGCCCGAATAAAAGCAAGTTATTGGAAATCTTTAAACACACCATGTCTGGGTGAAGTAACTGTTTATGTCAAGCCTCAGCATCAGTTTTATTTAACTTTTACAACTAATACACAATGGCGGTTCTATCTCACAAGGTTTAGGCTAGATATCCTTCATTTTTTGTATGCCTTTCCCAAACAAGGAGGATGGTGTGAGAGGCTGCCCCCTTGTCCTTGCAATAACAGAGTTAACCAAAGTACCATACATCTTGTCCTCTTCTGTTCTCTTTATCAGGAGCCAAGGATTAGATTCATTAAACCCATCCTGAAGGGGCGGCAACCATGTACTTATAAAGAAGTTTATGACTACCTGTTATCGCTATCTTCTGTTGAAGTTTGTTGTGCCATGTTAAACTTCATAAGAGTATCATTTCAGATTAGGAAACGCTATGGATAACTTAGCCATAGACCTGTATTCTGCCATGAGAATTTGTATATATGCTGTATGATGGCCTCCCAATCTACAATTATCATTGTGTGTATAATTACTTGCTAACATATTGGGGGACAAATGTGGGTCCCACTATCAATTGTTTTCTATGTTCTGACAAATGACAAATGGTTATTTAAAAATAATTTTTTATCCCCTTTTCTAAATGTATAATTATAGTGGTTCATTTTAATTGTGTACTATGTTTTTAACTTTGTACTTTTATGATTCGTTGTATGAATCGAATAAAGATTTTGAATCGAGCCTCTGTAGCCTCCTCTGTGATAACCTCTGGTAAATGATGTCTGGGTGGGACTTTTGTAGGATGTGGAGGGGTTGTCAGAGCAATAGCCTCTAGAGGTGCCCCAATAATTAGAGCGACGCAATGAACGTCTTGGAGCTTGCGATTGCAAGGCTTCCATTGATTTAGCCATGTTGGTGTCTTTTTTTGGGAAGTCTTGTCACGGTGTGCACCTAGGCCCAAAGGTGAAGGCGTTGCCGAAGTTTTTTTGAGGGTGTGTGGAGGGAGGGGGTGGGGGTCGGGGCTGACGCCACTACTTACGACCCGCTGCCCCGGAGTGATGTCTTCGATGTCGGAGTCATGGGCTTCGGAGCCACTGACACGGCCTTCTTCAACCCTTTCCTGCTCTGGTACATCGACGCCCTCCTGGAAGATGTTGTCGGGCATGGATGTCATGCTTCTTCGAGCTCGACGATCCCGAATAGTTTTCTTGGAGCAGAAAGAGGCACAAGCTGGACAGTCTCTGGCCTCGCGCTCCGGCGAAACGCAGAGGTTACACACCTCATGAAGATCTGTGTGTGGAAATTTGGATCCACATTGAGGACACTTTTTAAAAGGAGTCCTTTCCAGGAACCAGATCTAATGGCGTAGGTAGGGCTCAAGGCCTGCGTCGACGAACGTAATGAAAGACTTCGAGCTTGTAGAGATGCGCGTCTAATAGGGAACGCGATCAAAACAATACCGGAGAAAAGGGTGAGCGATTGTGCATCAAAAGTTGGATCGGTAACGGTACCACACTGGAGCGTGATAAACACATCCAAGCCCAATGGCGGAAAAAAACAATCTGATGATTGAGTCAATGCCCATGCGCACTATTGTCCAAAGGAGGAGTCACCTATCTTGTGACTTCCAAAGACTTTTCCAATATAGCAACAAGTGCAAACATCCGGGCCCAACACCATATGGTGATCTATGCACAGTGTGTGATCTGCAGCTCATATGCCTCGAACATGTGTTTCATATGTGAATGGTTATATCTGTCTCAAGATGTTCATAACGTGCAAGGATCAATATGAAGTGTTATGTTGTTGTGTTATCCTTCTCAGTATTATGTTCTTATGAAGTAAACTTTGCTACGTCCTACTCCAATTGAATTGTCTTGGGTGAGGCAAAACCATAGCACGAGTGAGCTCACTATCGCAAGACGTCCAGGATGAATAGTATGTTCAAACTAGACTATATACATATTCCAATTTCCAAAATACTGTATGTTTATATAAAAGAGTCAGAGGCAGGAAACAGGAAAAGAACAGAGGCGCAGTAAAGAAAATTAGTAGTGAACAGATCACACGAGACAGGACAGATCCTAATAATGGGAAACAACCTTCACAAGGCAGTTGTTCCATCACGTTACCTTTACAACAGGGTTGTTACAATAACCATGTCGTTACAACGCAATGCCATTAAATCACAAGTCATTAGATCGACTTGCTCTAGATGGCTCTCCAACCTAAGGAATAGTATGATTTACTATTCCAACACCTTCCCTACTGTTGCGCAGGGTGGAGTTGAAAGAGTAAAATATACTACTCCTAACTTTGGAGCGCCATCTAGTGCAAGTCGATCTAATGACTTGGGTTGTAAAGGTTTTGCGTTCTAACAATGCGTTCATTGTAACGACCGCGTTGTAATGGAAAGGGATGTAAAAGCATGCATTGTAGCATGCTATATTCTCTTTTAACAGGTGAGACAAGTAGGCCAAACACCTCATGGTAAAATGCCTGCCTTGCCACTATAAATTAATACATTGCTCCCAAAGTTGATCAATCGGTTTGAGTTGACACTTGTCACTCTCACTATAAAGGCACACATTGTGCACAATATTTGACCAAAGAGCCCCACTTGGAGTCGCAATCTATATCTGAGTAGTCTTCATCATGCATGATTCTTGTATGCGCAAAGGCCAGAGGAGAAAAAAAAGAGTCAAAATACCACAGACTTACCAAGCAGGGGTGCATGATTGAGAAGTAATGCGGGGGAAGGGGGTTGGAGGGCCATTCTGTAACACCAACTTCAAAAATACTTTGTTGTGTTCATAAAATAAAACATGTCCAAAAGAAAGACATTCCTCTTAGTACACCGTTACACTGCATCAGTATTCAATAGATGCTATTTCTCCTGGCTGTCAGCGCTTCATTCTCATGGTTGTTCTGATATTAATAGCGCTTACAGGTTCACTAATTAGCAAAACACTATTTGATAAATATATGGAAAGAAGGTACATAAGAACGTATTTCATTCCTTTATTAAGAATCATAAGTGCACTTTCATTAACATGAGTTACCCCAAAGAACTGAATAATAATGCCTTATCCCAGAGATAATAGCAAGTGAAATCATGATTGAATGTCATCAGTTCAGCACATTCCATTACTGCTTTAAACAATGCAAACTCTAGTAATATGAATTAATGAATGTATTGCACTTGTGCAGCCCCTCACAGTCCCTGCCTACTACTTTACCTATTTGAAGTAGGGATCAAACTACCAACTTTCATGTGTCTACCCCAGCTGTTGTCTGCAGGTTTACTATGAGCCCGAAAGGGTGCAGACCAGACTGTGGCTGGTGGTCACATACATGGTTCTACTCAAAACTCTAACAATGAGCTGGAGGAGCTGCTCCTGTATGATTCATGCCTGAAGTTCTAGGATAGGATCCTGAAGAATGAAGCAGAGACCGATACAGAGTGGAGTTTAGAATAATGAGTGAATTGGAAGAACACAGCTGACTTGTGATGTAAGTTATTTGTACAAGAGGAGTGGTACAGAACTGGTGAATCTCCCAATCCTCCGAGTCCTCCCTCACCACAGTGCCGAAGATCACAAATAGGATGCAATGTACTACCGAAACCTATATCTCTTATGAAGTGTATTCACCATTCATACCTAGAGACCTGGTGGATGTGGTGTGATCATTCTGGGTGTGGAGCCATCTCCAAGTTGGAACGTGCACTCGTTATTTGGGTGCTGTACTAACAAGTGGAAGGTCAACTTGTGAAAGGCACAATGTTCATAAACTGTTATCAGTTCAATAGAACTGCTGCATACAGAATTCAGTTCACAGTAGCTGAGATCTCATTTTTTGGTAAAGTCTGAGAGTATGACTATGCCTGCGGCTACACCTGGAAAGCAGCTAGACCGATAGAGTAAATTAACTTGTAGAGAGGTAAAGGCCAACACGCTGCAGATCTGCCTCTAAAAACACTCTGTAGTGAGTACATTGAAACCTGGACTACTAAAGCCCTTGAATGTAGGATTCAGTCTCCCTGATAGAGGGATCTGTTCCACCCTCCCAAGTAATCTTGGGATTACCTACAGCTATGTATTACTTTCATGAGACTACATCTTCTACATGAGAAGAGATATCCCTTTTGTTAATTCTACAATAGACAAGATGTGCTGTTTAAAAGGTTCCATTATGTGCAGTACCAATCTTACATCCAAAAGTGAGATATTTATTGACACGAGCAACAGAACTTACAACTTCTGTGGACAAAAAGCCACTGCGTTAAGTCATGGTACATTGATTTTCCACACCTATGAACTTACAGCACATCCTGGTCAAATCTAATATGCTTAAACGTTATTGTTGGTTTAAAAAACAACCTAAATGTTTTTTTATCACTTTAGAAGTGAGATTTGTGCTCCATGGACTGCAGAAAACGATGCATACCCATTTATAGGGTTCTGAGCATATGTATAATAATATTTTTTTGCCAATTTGGGCAGATTTACTAAGGAATTATGCATGCAGAAATCACAATAACATGTGCATATTATTAAATCCTGACATTTGTGTGACAGCTTGCCATAGTACAGAAGCCTTATGGGTCTGTAATGTATGTTTTGCTCCAAGTGAACTATTTATTTAGAAGTTTTCTTTCACTTGAAAGTACAAAAGGCACAGAAAGTACCAAGTATAATGACAGTCCCACCAAATGTGAGCTGCGCCATCCATATGCAATATTCCTCCGTTGTTACTCTGATCATGACAAGTGCTCGTCAAAACACCAGTAGTTTCCCTCAGAAGTTTAATGAAGAAGAAGTACTTTGGTTCTTCTCTCACTCTGAGGTAAAAAGGTTTGGAGTTTGTCGGCTTCGTTACCCAGAGACTTACCATCCTGTTTCCCTTGTTAGATGTCACCTGGTTGATACGGTTCAAACTGCCAAATCAAAAGATCTTCAATTCACTGGGCAACAACATTTTATAGGTATCTGACCACTTTTCATTAGCAGGACTTGTGGGTGGTGAAAAGGTCTGAAATTGATCTTTCTTTGTTGGAAGCCTGCAGAGAACTTTGAAAGTTGTTTTTGTATGGTTACAATCCAAAAGAATTAGGCAAAGGCTTGTACTCTTTGCAATATGTTTTTTGTGGGCTAAATTACTGGAGTTGAACTCAAATGAGAGCTTATTGAGATCAAAATATTTGCCAAGAGTTGTTTCCAGTCCGGTAGAGTTGGGACTGGATGGCATGTAAATAACAAAAAAAGGATGTAATGTTTTACCTGAGAGCCAATGGACACTGGAGCAGGAAAGAGGGAATGCCACTCTTGGGATTTTCTCCCTTAAAATAGAGGTTTACTTAGTGTTCCTAGTTCTGTTTTCTTAAATATTATCCCCGAGTTACCAAGCAGAGTCCTTCACTGTACAGGCCCTAAGAGTAAATACTGCAGCAGTACTGTTTTCATTCGAGTGTGCAGGTACTACTATATGCTATTAATAATAATGGGGTGACCCGGTGTCCCTCAGAACCTGGATATTAATATCAGAAAAAACAATTGTTTCTGTCGGGATGTATAGAATTACTTAAAGTATTGTTTTAATACTAGGGTAAATTACTTTTTATAAAGCATACATCAGTGATTCCCTAAAGTTACACATTTAATTGTGTCATAAAACAATAAGTGAATGTGGTGAACAAAGTGACATATAGTCATGAAAAATTGCGCTGTTTCATGGTTGAAAAGTCGGCGACATGCCATATATGTCCGCACAGACCTCATGATCATGATTTAATTTATATTTGGATCTAGCGGCCGATGTGCAAAAAGAGACAGGACAAAAGCTTCGTCAAACTTCTCCTCCCCAGACTCATTTATTCCACATGTATTTGTTTTGTATATAGTGTACTGTCTATATCACTTAATCACTATATGTCGCTTTTTTCACCACAGTCAATTAATGTTTTATGACACAATTGAATGTGTAACTGTGACAGCCTCTAGTATTTAATACTCATTCTGAATACATTATTGATTGTTATATCTTGGTGTGTGTTTTCTTGGTCTATAAATCTACTTCTTTTGGGAATCACTGATGTATGTTTTATAAAAAGTAATTTACCTTAGTATTAAAAGAATACTCTAAGTAATTGTATACATCCCGACAGAACCAATAGTTTTTTCTGGTATTAGTATATGATATGAGGCACAATGCCTGCAGCTGCGATTACCACGGAGAATATGTGAGATGATGCTCCAAGTCAAAAGAGACATCCCACACATTGTTCATATACGTACTAATCGTGTGCAATTATATATTTTACCTAAAAAGTGACCAGTACTTCTCATGTGCAGTTATATACTTTACCCAAAAAGTGACCAGTCATAGGAGGGTTAAACCAATTGTACAGAATCCGTGCATTTAACTTCCGTAAATGGTTGCAATCTATTTTCACACACTTAATGGGAAATAAATACCATCGCGGTCACAGCGCTGGAGTTTTTAATTTCATTCCCAAATTCAAAACCCCCTGAATATTACAAATAAAGGATCTTCAGTGACTTAGTGTCACTAGGATGTCTGCCTGAACACCTTAGTAGATATCAGGTCATGATAGTCCTCTAAACAAAAAACTTGGTGAACACTGCATTACTAAATTACATGAAGAATATTTTTTGAGGAATGCCCCATTAGACGAAAATAAGTATTTGACAATTTCTACAGAAAATTCCCCTAGCCGCAGAACTTACTTTGTAAAAAATGAAGTGCCTGGTCCAGTCTTGGAATGCCCCTGCAGCCTACACAGCCCATACCCTGCCAGCGCTGCCAATGGCAGTACCAACATAACACCAAACCATCACACTGCTACAAGTGTGACAATTCAGATTATTTCAGGCCACACAAAGCAATAATAAAGGCATGAGAGGCTAGTATCATTAATGTTCAATGTATATTGACTTAATGAACACGGTTGTTGTGCTCATCTCAAAATTAAAAGCACAGCGCCACCATGTGGTGGACTGTCACTAGAGTCAGTGCTGGTAATTGAATGCCAGTGCCGAGCACCAGAAACCACAGGCACAAATGAAGCACTGCCTGGCTCAGTAGAGAATCCCAAGTCTTGACACAAAGCAATACTCAAAAAGAGGAATCAGAAGTTTGTGTAAAAAAGAAACCGGGAAAAAAGACAAGGGACCATAAACTAAAACAGGACTAGAATTGTTTTGTTTCAATGAAAAACTTACAGCATGTTCCAACTGCCAAAGTGGTGTATGCTTTTTATTTAGAAAAATAATATTATTTGGGTTCATTAAAATCTAATTCCTGAAGTGGCACTTTCATGGACGTTACATATATATATCTTTCAAACTAGCTTGCCCTAAGCTTGCTTTGTCCTAAGGTACTGGAACCCCAGGTCTTTAAATGCTTCTCAACACTCAAGCAAGTCAAACAAAGACATTTGGTTCAGCCATGGAACTTTATGCGTCGTGTAGTTTCTACAAATAAATATGAATGTGTCAATTAAGCAGAAACTGACTACTTGCTTAAGCGTGTGGGCTTATTACCACTAAGTGAGTTTGACATTTAAGTAAACTTAAAGACAGGAATCAGAATTAGCTAAAAACAAGCTTGGAACATGTGTTACATTTGGTTGACCATGATTACAAATAATGATATGATAACCTCATATTACAACATTCTAACATCACAAAAACTACCTCAACCAACAATATAATTGCTTAAAACCATCTCAATTACTCTTAAAATCGTTTAAAAGAGGTATAATTAATTTTATGAAGCAGATGTCATAAATATATTTTATGGTATGGCATGACTACTGTAAGGTCTAGAGCGGATTTCTTCAGATAAAAACAGCCAGCAGATTCTTTAAAATTAATTTTTGTGTTTTATGTCCATCCCTGAAGAGTAGTTCACTTATATCCCTAGTGTAGTGTCGTGGGAGATAGAGATAGTGGGACCCCCCTGGTTCTTGACGGACTCTGTGGAACAGTGATATAAGTGAGTTGGTGTGGTTAAAAAAATTCATGATAGTAAGGCAGTGAACGGTTACACTCAGATGAATAAAGACGTGTCATACAGAGTTCCATGTGTGCCCTGATTATTTTCATGCTCCCAGGCTTGTTAGGATGCTACAACTGGCGACGAGATAGGAGAATACGTAAACCCCACAATCCGAAAAAGCAAGAGTGCTCTCCCGGAGAGTTTGCTATAGTCTGGCAAACTGTTCGTGTATGTCACGTGTGACTTAGTTGAAGTAGAAAAATCGACAGTTGGAGAACGTGTGGAGTGAATGGGCAACTCCTGCCAGTGCAAGGCTTTTGAAGAAGGCCTTACAAATCAACTCGTTCGTTATTGGTCAGAAATCTGCAGACAAGGCCAAGGCACGAGGTACTGCGCCGCAACCTAACACTGAGCCATCATCCACACAATACGAGAACGCTGTAGCCAGTGACAGCCAGGTGAAAAGCAAGCCAAAAGCAGATTTATTCAGGTGTCAAGAAATGCTAAAGGCAGTGGAAACCATGTATGATACAGAAGGCTGAAGTGGGTGATGAACAGGCACAGGAGACTAAACCAGACATGAGACAGGCATGCGGCTGGAGCCTAGAAATGGTATAAATAGAGCAGGTCCAAGTGGGCAGCAAACGGCACCAGAACGGGACCCGCTCTTCACAGTAGAAAGGTCCACAGGTTATGACGCTACTGCCTTCCTCAAACCTCCACCTCTATTCAATACCGCCAAATAACAGAATATTGGCGACAGGCGGACAGTCCGGATTGAGTCATTTAAGGATTTCATTGATGCACTCAAAGAAGCAAATGACAAGAAGATAATCAAGTATCTAATGAACCTAGCAGTTGAAGAAATAAAGGATGTGATAAAGAAAACACCACAAACTGATAAGGGGACGTACCATCAAATCAAAGTGGTGCTGAATACCAAGTTTAATCCAATGCCTAATCTTGATTATGAAAGGTACATTTTCAACCAGGAAACACAGAAAGCTGCTGAGGCGATGGATGAGTTTGTTGAAAGACTTTGACCGCTCATTTAGCATTGCAAGTTCAATTAATTTAATGATGAAGAAGCCATATCTCTCAGGGTCATAGATGGTTGCCTTTCCGACTCCTTCAAGCACCCAATGCTGAAGAGATGCTCAGTGTGAGTGCGTACTCATGGCTGCCAGAATGAAAGTACGAGCTCACAGACAAGTCGCTAACATGGATCTGTAACGACTCAGAATGAATCCGCGCTACAAGCGCAAAGTAAGCCGAAACACAAAATAGAAGGCCACTAAGTAATGTCTCCAAAGAAAAAGAAATTGTGTTTTTCGATGTGTATTTTCCTTCCCACATGAAGGTAAATACTGAACAGATACATCAAGTACGTCGCAATAAGAAAACAAAATAGACCCTAGAAGGTTCTGTTGTGTCTTTCCTGCAAGGCTCATTGTAATTTTTTCCTATGCTAGACTAGTTCTGTAAGTTGTAAGCCACATTTTCTTTTGCACACATCGCTAAATAAACACAATTTGTGCTCATTGTATTTTCACACAAATCCTACATATGTTTTCATGTTCGGTTCCCTGACGGGGATTTAGTCTGAACACCATGGACAAGGTCAAACAACAATGTCCCTTGTTATTGTCTCTGGTCAGGCCCTAGCACTTATACATAACACGGGAATGCAGTTGCTGTTTAGGAGCACACATGTCTTGTCATATAACTGAGTACAGGAGTTCAAAAAACACACATTGAGCCAAGGTCCTGAGGCAAGATTACTGCTTCAGCTGTGATGTAGAATGTCCATCTGTGTATGCTAAAGCACGTGGTCTGCCACTAATTCCAGGGATCTTTGATATATAGTCATTTAGCTATACTAGAAAGGGAGAGGGGTTAAGGCTAATCTGTCTTATAACATGACAAGGTTTTTTTATGGTATATGGTTTGTTAACCATGTTAACAGTATTTTTGGTATGCATTTCTTCTCTAATTGTGGCACGAATACTGCATTTTAGAGCACAATAGTTTAAATAAATATTCTAAACTTCCTTTGTGTCTCTTGTTTATCTTATTGTGGACGAGTGAGAGTGAAAGGGTGTGTCCCGTTACTGCGATCCCTGAGAGGGTGGAGAGTGTTGTGTTCTGGGGTCCCAACACACTTGTCTCTCTGGTAGAGCTAGGAGGGCAAGTGAGGCACTGTAGCTAGTCAGACTCGGGCTCATAGACACTGAGGTGGTATGGTGACTCAATCCTTACATGCCGATGTTCTATTGTCCTAAGCAGAGTTCTGTTCCTGAGCATAATCCCTGCAATAGTTCCAGAGACGTTCCACCCACAAGGCCAAGTGGCAACATCAGTTGAGGCAAACAGAAACAGAACGGCGTTGATTTTCGTCAAATTCTTAGTCTAAAAGTTTGTCATCGTCATTGTCAAGAGACAGTGAGGAAGATGGGTATGTGATATCACTGTTGACCACTAGACAACATGCACATGTAGGATTGGCTCCTTATAAGGAAGAACGCAAGTTGAAGCGAGCTCGAAAAGTGAAAGCGCACAATTCATTTGGACACTGTCCCAAAATCACACCGAGAGTGAATGGGTGCTCCATTCCTTTTATCATAAACAGTGGCGCATGGATAAACATTATGCCAGTGGAAAAGTATACTGAACTGTCTCCATTGCCCCATTTTACCCCTTTGAACACCAAAGTGCATAGATTGCTGCTTTGACGCCACTGCAAAGTCAAGGTTAATTTGTAGCAACTATAAAGCATATAAAGACAGAAGTACAAGCACTCTTCATAATATGAGTTATGTGAATGGCGTGATTATTTGCATGCTCCCAGGCTGGGGAGGACACTACAACTAGTAACCAAAAAGTGGACCAATTCCTTTTTTCTATTAATATGTTGGAGCAGCTTCCTTTTGTTAGGGCAAGAGAATATAATAATAAAGGCCCTCAAAGGTGCATTCTAGGAAGCACGTCTATAAAGGTGGTAGAGTTAATGAGGCGGGGAAACTGAATTAATATTAAAGTTGAGTTTTCCTTAATGTCGCTCATGAATTGAACTCCTGAAAAAGTTGAATATTTCATTAGACTATTATTAAAAAAGGTTTGAAAGTCTCTGACATTCTTTAAGAAGGCAGCATTTCTTTTTAACAAAGTACTGCTAAAATTATGCTGTTCAACAAGGACAGATTTGTTTCTTCTTTAGAGGATGCAACATGATGAATCCTGGCGAGTCTGGGACGTTTGTTGAGTCTGGAAGTTTCGTTGAGTCTGAGATGTTTGTTGAGTTTGGTAGTTCCATTGAGTTCGGGAGTTTTGTTGAGTCTGGTAGATCTGTTGAGTCCGATAGTTTTGTTGAGTCTGGAAGTTTTGATAAGTCCGGTAGTTCTGTTGAGTCTGGTAGCTTTGTTGAGGCTGGGAGTTTTGTACAGTCTGGAATGTTTGTGTAAAGTTTTCTGGGTAGCTCTGATAATTCTTGGTGTATTCTATTTTGTATTCCGGGTATATCTGATGCTTCTCGAAGATGACAAAAATGGACGGATCATGATCCTTGTCTACACAGCTATCATAGAAGGTGTCCTGTGTGTAAGGCCTTGGAGGGGGGCGTGTGTAGTGATCGCATCCCCTTATAAAGTCACCCACGAGCACACGTGCCAAAAACATTGACTTGCTGCTTGAGTTGGAGTCACAATAACCATCAGAGTAGGAAGCATCTCTGGCAAAGTAACTCCCTAAAAAGAGTAGAAAAAAGTATCAGCAAAGATCATCTCTATTTCATCACAATAAGAACACCCCAGAGAATTACTAGTGTAATAAAGCAAGAAGTCGACTTCTCAAATGAAGCATATTAATTAGGGGTCATTCATTCATTTTATCACAGTGTAAAGTATACTCAGATATCACATGCAATCTTTTAAAATGCCTTTGTCAAAAAAGCAATGAAAAAAAGTCAAAATATTTTATATCATATTAGGCTATTTGATACATATTACGGAGTTCATTACAGGTCAGAGAGTGCAGCAATATCTTCTCAAAGAGGAAGAACAGATGGCACTTCGGTTTGACTTAGAACATCGAAGGTCAGATGGACACATTATAACACTTGGAGAGAACATCAATGATCATTTGTGCTTTCTGAATGAAGGTTCCTCCCTATGTGTCAAGAATTAGCCTCAGATCCAGGGTTCTTCTGGAGTTAAGCCTACAGAAAAGCATCAGGCAAAGACACTACAGGGAGTTCGGACAGCCTTCTTCAAGCTGTCTAACAGAGCAGCAGTGGTGCAAACACACAGGCCTGGAAGCTCTGGAAGATGGGGAAGAGAAGATTGGGTCAGGCCTTTGCAGCTGGGGCTGCAAAGCTCGGAAACATATGGTGAGGAACTCGTTTTGCTTCTGGGCTATGACTAGCAGTTCCTGTTTAAAGAACAACAAGCATGGACAAGGTTTCTTAGCAGCAGTGGTTGTTTGCCTACCTCGGTCTAAGTTTGCACCAGTTTGGCGTTCCCACATTTGTTGTGTTTTACTGTTCCTCTGGTTCCTTGGTAGAAAGTTCTCTTTCAGACAGGGTTTTATGGCTTCTCCCTCCTTTCCCCTGCTTCCCTACAGTCCTGTACTGATCAATGTTTGAAGATCCTCCCACTCCTTGGTCTGCTTACTGAAGATTCACAGACTGAAGACTTACCTGACTGATGTTTGCTCCAATTTCGGTTCTCTGGCTGTCTGCTCCTGGCAGTGGGCTAGTAACTGTTCTTCCACTATCTGACTCTGATAAGCAGTATTCGGAGTTTTATGCCATTGAGAATTTAATAGCAATTACAGATTTAATTGAAATTGTTTTGTGCATGCCAATATAGAAATCCAAACTTCTTGTGAGTCTTTGTGAACATCCTGTGATGAAGAGCTGCCATCAAGACATTGCCTGTCTCTCTCTCTCCTTTAGAGTGGGTAACACATACAAAATATATAAACAGAGGGAGCCCCATTAAGAAAAATCACTCTATTTCTGCGCGGTGTCACAGTTTGCAGGTGATTAAGCCGGGACGTGCCTTCGGAACGATTGTGTTCTTTGGCGTCCTTCTTACCAGACACCAGTTCGAGTTTGTAATATATATAAACTTGTGAATGTTCTCCCGCATTTCAGGGGACAATCTCCACGCACAATACAGGAGAGGTACGGATCTAGTAGACCTACCTCACCCTTGGGGTACCATTATCCGAAGTACGGAGGAACCCAAAGTGGCACCGAATGCGACGGTCCTGAAGAAGACCAGAGTGACCTTACAGGCACACACAGAGCGGTGGAAATATGTTGACTCCGGCAGTGGTAGGAGGGAAGCCCTGAGGTTCCTAATTATCTCTTTGAGGCTTTTTCCCTTCCTCTTTCATCTTTTAATCCTGGTAGGGGTGTCAAGAAAAGTTTAATAAAGGTTGTGTTCTGGTTGACACCTTTAATCAGTTTTAATCACTCTTCATACTGCACTTTTCGTCGCACTTCTCGGTTGTGATCACTTGGTGTTTGCACGACTCTCACTAATTTTTGTGTTACATGTCGTCTATGTCCATTTGTCCTGACTATATGTCGTGTTAAGAGAAGTTTATTATTTTTTCCCCTCCCTTATGCTCCGCCCTGTGTGGGGATACACCAGGGCGTATTGTAAGCAGGCCCGATGATGAAGCATGTCACATACCTTGGTATGTGAGTGAGGGCAGTTTTTTCAAATAGAGTGATTTGCCTTATTGGGGCTCCCTCTGTTTATATATTTTGTATGTGTTACCCACTCTAAACACCCCCCATGTGCGTTTATTTGAGGTTCTTGGGGGTCTGGGGTGTTAGAGTATAAACTGATTTGACCCTCGCCCCGTTTTCATGTTTAAATATCTCTCTCTCCTTTACCCTTCTTTTTCCCAGCAGTAGCATTATCGTTGAGCTTGTCTCCCTTCAGGCATAGGGTACGCTGTCTTGGGGAAATAGGTAGATGTCCCTTGAATCGATGATCGACTTTGTTATGTTGCTATGTTGTTTTATGTACTATGAACCAGACTCTGCAAGACTCTGTTGGAAAAGTGTCAGACTTCCCCCACAGACTACATTGCTGCAACAGAAAATGCAAAGGTAGTTCTCGAAAAAATCGGAAACTCTAGTGTTGGCAGCTGAAAATGCTGCTCTTCGTCCACAAGATAGCTGTCCTCGCAACAGATTGAATGGGAGCGGCCTGGATAAAGGCCAACTGCTTGAACCTCAACATAGCCTAAACTGAAGTTCTGCCCTTCGGCAATCACACTGCTCTCTGGAATGAGTCCTGGTGGCTGGCGGAACTCGGATCCACCCCCACACTGACAGACCACTCCTGCAATCTTGGCATCATCCTGGACAGCAAAAGTTCCATGAAAGGCAGGTCAACGCCATTTCCGCAGCCTGCTTCCACACGCTCCATATGCTCTGCAAAGTCTTCAGATGGCTCCCCATCAGCACCAGGAAAATGGTAACGCCCACTGACTAGACTATGGCAACGCACTCTATGCAGGCACCACTTCTGAACTCATGCAAAGAATCTAGACGATCCAGAACGCAACTGCCAGACTGATCTGCAACCTGTCAAACACAAATAAACAAGGTGGAGAGGACAACGTCCTACCCCAAACTCCCTAAGCAGTCATCATCCACACAAAAGGGAGGTAGGAATGTAACTCAAACTTTTTATTTAGTTAGAGTGGCATATGCCAGGTGCGTTAAAACTGCCCTCACCCACAAATTGTGGCATGCTTCATCATAGGGCACTATGATGAAGCATGCCATATCCTCGGGGCACCAGTGGGACCATAGTCCCTACAATAGGGGCAGTGCTTTCTCAAGCACTGCTGTAGGGATTACGATAGCCCTCTTCCCTCTGCCTTTACATGGCGGTCCAACGCATTTGGACTTTGGGGATGCCTAGCAGGGCCCCTGTCCCATGGGCTTCCGCTATGGGGCTAGCGGGGCACATGTGGTGCCCCACCCAAACATCCATGCACCAAGAGCTAGGCAGCACATGGTGCGTTGCACACGGTGCATGGGTGTTTGAAAACTGTTCTTTTGCATTGTGTCTTGTGCTGCGGCCGCAGAACAAACCGCAATATAAAAGACCAGTTTTCCGACTGCCTGCATGTAATTGGGCAGGACTAACCACCGACATAAAGTAGGTCAGACAACCTGCACAATATGGCGTTCAGATGCTCAACTGACCGCCATCATGATGAGGCTCTCTGTTTCTTACTGATCAAGCAAGGCTTATTTCGGTGGAATACTCAAACTCAGAGCCGGTGGAATACATCTTTATAAAATAACTGTAACATATAATCTACAGAACTCAGAACAGGGACAAGCATTTAGGGCCCGATGTAGGTAAAAGGGATTTTCCGATTTCAAAATACCGAGGCGGTCCGAATCGGTATTCTGAAATCGGAAAACGAGATGTAGCAATAAAAAGGCGAATTAATACCGATTCGGTCGGCATCGGTAATGTGAATCGGTATGTTCCGATTCGGCACGGACCGAATCGGAAAGTACCGAATCGGCTAACACCGAATCGGAAAGTACCGAATCGGCTAACACCGAATCGGAAATAGCCGAATCGGCTAACACCGAATCGGAAATAGCCGAATCGGTAAAATCCGAATCGGCAATTATTGAATCGTAGCTATGAAAACACACCCATGGCCAAAAAGCCCATAGGAATGCATTGAAGACACCGATTCGGTAAAATCCGATTCGGATAATACCAAATCGGATTTTACCGATTCGGTAATATCCGATTCGGTAAAAGCCGATTCGGCAAAAGCCGATTCAGCCAATGAGGTGGCTCCCCCTCCCCCACCCAAACAGGGAGTGGCAACCCTGGCAGGTGCAGCTAATTAAGAAGTTTCTGGAGAGCCAGCCTGAGCTGAACACTCACAGTTAGCAGCAGTGGGAGTAGGAGGTTGTGAACTGTAGTGAAGAAGATGGCAAACCAGAGCGAGAGCCAGAAGTCCTCCCGGAAGAAGAAGCCTAAGTTCAGCACCACCGAGCTGCAGGTGTTGGTTGAGGAGGTGGTGAGGGTGCACCGCCAGCTATTTGGAAAGCTGTCCCTCAATGTGCCAGACAGCACCAAGAGGAGGATCTGGAGCGAAATCGCCCAAAAGGTGAATGCTGTGGGTGTCACCCCCAGGTCCCTGGATGAGCTCAAGAAGCGATTCTATGACATCCGCAGCATCACAAAAAGGAAGATGGCAGAGATCCAGAGGCAGGCTGGAGGCACTGGTGGAGGCAAGAACCCGGCGCCACCCCTCACAGACCTCGAGGAAATGGTCTCCACCACCATTGAGAGGGAGAGTGTTATTGGAATTGGGACCCTGGACAGCTCAGCCAGAGCTACAGCTACAGGTAAGAAGCATGCGCATCATGACACACCCTACCAGACACCTCCCCATTAGACACAATGCATAGGCAAACCCCAGCACAGTACTGTAACCAACATACAAGAGACAAGCATCATGGTACATGTAGTCAGCAGAAGTTAGCAAACTATGGCAGTGCAGAATCACAAGACAGGAAACAGTGGAACACAGTCTAAGGAGATGCAAGGACATGTGGAATGCTTTAATTGTACTGACTGTAATACATCGGCACTCAATTTACAAATGCTTCTTTGTACCTGGGGGCACCATCAGGCGGACAAAGTATGTCAACAGAGGCAGCAGCACCATCTGACACTGCACTCGCAGGGCCGAGCACCAGCCAGGCTGCCGAGGAGGAGGAGGACGTAAACACCCTAGGGCTTGGTATGGAGGGAGACCTGGTGATAGACTTTGAAGCACTGCACTCCCCACAAATGTCCAGCACACCCCCCTTGCAGTTCTCCCCAGAGAACTCCCCGACAAGGGACCTCCTTCCACCTACACCTGCTCCTGCCACAACCATGGCTTTGGCACCAGTACAACCTGTCCTGGGAGCAGGGGCTCAGGGCCCGGCCAGCACCACACCCCCACCAGTGGCACCCCAGCCCACTAAGCAGGCCGGCAGCAGCAGTACCCGGCGCCGTGCCATCACCACCACTGCTGCACCAGCACGGGAGGGCAGTGTCTTCCTGGGCCTCGAGGGAAAGATGGTCAAGATACAAAGGCAGCAGGCAAAATCCATGATGGCCTGCCAACGCCAGCTCCTGCAGCACAACCTGCAGATGGGAGAAATGGTAAAGGGATTTCAGGCCTTCGTGGAATCAAACAAGGAGGTGGCAGCAGGTTTAGGCAGGCTAACCACTGCCATAACCCAATCATGTAGCAGACAGGAGGAGCATGAGCTGGTGCGCAGGCGGGATGCCCGGGTGCTGAACCGCTGCATGAGCCGCCTTGCTGCCGCAACGGCACAACTCTGCCAGCGCAGCGCAAACATGGAGTCTAGCCTCAGTCAAAATACGGCAGAGCTCACAAGGGGAATGGCCCGCATCACGACTGCAATGGAGGCCATGATCATCTCGAACACTGCCACAAATCCTGCCCTGGACCTGGGGGATGCTGGGGACAGCAGCAGCCGCAGCAGCCCGGCCAGCGCTGCGTCTGAGCCACGCAGGAGCAGCAGGCGCTCCGCAGATGCCGCTGGTCATTCAGAGGGGGCTGAGGGACACCCCAGTGGGGCTGCCAAGCGGTCAAAGAAATAGCCTTGCAAGGGCGGGTGAGGCAACCTGGACCTTGGACTTTTGTTTTGTTTTCCATTACACCATTTTTTTGTTGCACATCAGTGCAGTAACTGTGTTGCAACAGTATTAAAAATTGTTTTTTCACAACAACCATTTAGCTGTCTTTGCATCTGTACTCACTCAGAAATAGTTTTCAGTAATCTCCTCACGTCTGTATCTGCCATCACTTGGCGTACACACCCCAGCTGGCTGTGTCAGTGGCACAGCTTCGTCGTCGTCATGGTCCTCGTAGTCAGACAACTCCACCTCAGTGCCCTTCTTCACCGCAAGGTTGTGTAACATTGCACATACAGCTATGATCTTGCAGCAGGTGATGGGGGTATACTGCCTTGCACCTCCACTCTTGTGCAGGCATCTGAATCTACTTTTCAAGATGCCAAAGGTCCGTTCGACAACATTCCTTGTGCGTATGTGGGCCCGGTTATACCTCCTTTGGCTGGGTGTGGAGGGGTTGAGGTAGGGGGTGAGTATGAATGACCGGAGGGCATATGCACTGTCGCCTGGAAGAGAAAGGGGTAACATTACACACATGCATACATGTATTCCACCTAGCTACTGTGTGTTATGGGGGTCTGATGATGTGTCTCACCTAGGAGGTATCCTTCACCAAATTCGCCAGCCATCAGCCGTGCATAGATGCCGCTCTGTTGGAAAATATAGGAGTCATGGGTACTCCCTGGAAATTTTGCTACCAGGTCTGTGATGGTGCACTTCGCATTGCAGATCACCTGCACGTTGATGGTGTGTGTAGATTTCCGATTGCGGTATATGTATTCTGTGTCCGCTGGTGGGCATATCGGAATGTGCGTGCCATCTATGCAGCCAATGATTTGGGGGAATTGTGCCATCTGGTAGAAGTCAGCTTTGGTTTGTAGCAGTTCTGCGTGGGTTGCAGGGAACGAGATGTATTGGTCCATCCTGTCTATCATGGCGTCAAGGAATGTGTGCAAGAACCTTGACAGGCTGCTCTGGGTCACTCCTCCTGCCGCTGCAACTCCACTTTGATAGCTGCCAGACGCCAGCAGGTGTAGGCTGCATAGCACCTGGACGTGTGCTGGGATGGCGTGTGCCCTTGGGGTGGGGTGGTCCAACAATGGTTTGAGGTCCCTGATGAGCTCAAGTATGGTGTCAGAGTCCAGCCTGTATCTCTGTAGGATCTCAGCCTCAGTGAGCATGAACAGGGTTATCCTCTGTCTGTAGACCTGTTCATTTCTTAGCCATTCCCTCTGTCCTTCCTGCTGTAGCCGTAGCCGCCTCGCAATGACATAAAAAGCTGCCATCCTGCAAGTTGCAATGCATTTTGGGGCTGTTTTTATGGGTTGAAGTTGGTTACCACCTGATTGTAATCCATGGTAAATACCGAGTGATTTCTACAGATTTTGAGCCGAAATCGGAGTTTCTGTGCCTCCCTACATCTCCCCATCTGTCGGAATCGGGGAATTTCCCGATCGGTGATTCTACCGATTCGGTAGGTTCTCCGATTCGGCTTATGTCCGATTCGGTTCATCTACCGATTCGGTACATGGACCGAATCGGTTAATTTCCGATTCGGTGTCCCTACCGATTCGGTACATGGACCGAATCGGTTAATTTCCGATTCGGTGTCCCTACCGATTCGGTACATGGACCGAATCGGTTAATTTCAGAATCGGTGTCACTACCGATTCGGTACGTGGACCGGATCGGTTAATTTCCGAATCGTGTCACTTACGATTCGGAACGTGGACCGAATCGGTATTTGCATCCGATTCGGTGTATTACCGATTCGTTACATATCCGATTTTCGGTATGTACGTATCGGATTCTTTCCCATTCGGTACTCATTCCGATTCGGTTTTCGCTCCGATTTTGAGTTTTTTCATTGCCCTACATCTCGATGGCTGTTTACCGATCGGTAAGGGCCAAAAATCGGGATTTTCGGCCTTTACCGATCGGTAACGGCCTACCTACATCTGGCCCCTAGACACTGAAGAGATAAGGAAACCCCAACCTACCCGGAAGAAAACCCTCATAATAACCAATGGTACAGAGGATTGAAAGACATTGACAATGAAATCCTGAGAGGTACTTGGAAGACAGTGGCCTGGATACCTTGAGGTGGACAGTCTTTATTACTAAGTTTTTACTTTGTATAACATTTAGCACACATTTTTTTACAGTGAAAAGGCAGTTGGCAAATTCTTTACAACGCAAAACTTTACCACAAGTTTAAACAGTGGGTGGTAGTGTTTCTCTTTGTGACACGATGCACCTTATTGTATATAATTATATTACTGAATATATGTTATCAGAGAGGAATGCAAGAGGGTTTAGAGGTATGGTTGAATTAATTATGTGTTAATACACTGGATTTTTTAAAAAAAATACCTTATGATTAATTTATTAACAAATTTTATAAAAAGGTCAAATTATATATTGTCAGGCTGGGATAGGAAAAAATATTAAAGAAAAAAACAGTTAAGCGTGTTAATAAAAAATACCGGAGTATTAATTTATTATGTAAAAGTCAAAACTATATTGATGCAATCTACATAAATGGAACACTGCGTTCTTCCTTCTCCTTGTGTTCCTTTCCCCTCCACCCCTCCATTTCTCTTCTTTGTCTCTCCCTTCCTTTGGAACCTTCAGGTGAATCTCACGATAGAATGTTCGTGTGAGCCACCTGAACGGACGGTTGTGGAGGATCTCACCATATAATAAACCTCTTATCTTTCATATGCTTATGGACTGATTATTTAACAATTTGGCAATGAGGATGTGGTAATGGAGGATGTCCTTTTTGGGTAGACTGAAACTCCGTTTTGGACAAGATTAGTCATCACCAAATGATTATACAAGCAGATATGACCCGAAATGGGGTACTGTTAGTAGAGATTGGAGAGAAAGTCAATGGGTTTCAATCAAGAGTCCTAACTCTAACCGCTCCAAAATATCTTTGTTTTCTAAACCTGTGAGAATAAAGCGTGTCAATCGCAACTCAGTGGTTTTAGAGTACAGACGCACACGGAGTAAGGACAATGTGGCTCGTTGTCCAGATGTGTAGTTAATTCCTTCGTCAGACGGTGGAGGGGTGGAGAATGGAACTGTGTTGGGCTCACAGAGGTCCGAGGATGTCAGAGTTCGCCGTCCTCCTAGTTGGCAAGCAGACTATAAGATGTAATGTATTCTTCATGGTTTTTACATTTTGTAATCCCTGCACACTTCTCTCTTGTTCCCTTTCAATTTTTTTTTATCTTTTTGTACAGTCAAAGAGTATCTTTTCTTATTGATAAAGCGAGATTTGTTGTAATCTACATAAATGGAACATTCCGTTCTTCCTTCTCCGTGGGTTTATTTCCCTGTCCCACTCCTTTTCCCTATGATGTCTCTCCCTTTCTTTGGAACCATCAGTTGAAGCTCATGATAGAATATTCGGGTGAGCCACCTGAACGGATGGTTGTAGAGGAGCTCCTGATATAACAAACCTCTTACCTTTTGCATGCTTATGGACTGGTTAGTTAACCAATATATTTTCAGGATGGGGTGCAGGAGGATTAGGAGCTATAGGTGGGAAAGGGTGTTAATATGCAGTTACTTAAAATATATATATATATATATTTGTTTGCCACAAAGACACAGCGGCAGCTGTGTATATGCACTCCCATCCAGCGTTATTAGAAATCCACAGAAACAGTGCGTGTGCTTCAAATCGATTTATTTATCCATAGCGTTCCAGCATGTCATCACGGCAATAACGGGTTTTGTTCCGTTATTGCCGTGATGACATGCTGGAACGCTATGGATAAATAAATCGATTTGAAGCACACGCACTGTTTCTGTGGATTTCTAATAACGCTGGATGGGAGTGCATATACACAGCTGCCGCTGTGTCTTTGTGGCAAACAATTAAGACAGGGCGACCTCCGCCCCTGGAATGCACCACAGTCGGAAGGTCCCGGTGTAAAGGGAGGAAGTGGACTGATATATATATATATATATATATATATACTAGCAGCCCGTCCTGACCTTGTCCGGGAGCAACAGGCTTCCCCGACCCCCGCCCGCCCCGACATTGTCCAGCAGACCGGGCCCCCGCCTGCCCCGACCCCCGCCTGCCCCGACATGGGTCCCCTTACCTCAGCCGCCGCTCCTCCCGCCTGTCCGCTGCTCGCACCGCCGCTGGCCTGTCCGCTGCTCCTCACGTCACCGCTCGTCCCCCGCGCCATGTCCGCTGCTCCCTTACCTCAGCCGCCACTCCTCCAGCCTGTCCGCTGCTCACACCGCCACTGGCCTGTCCGCTGCACCTCACATCACCGCTCCTCCCCGCGCCATGTCCGCCGCTCCTGGTGGCACTCCTGGACGCCTGTCCTCCCGACGCTCCAGACGTGAGCACGCACGTGGTGGCCGGCGCTACTTCAGAGGGACTACTTTTTTTTTTACTGTAAATTTTTTAATTAACGTTTTTTTAAACATTTTTATATCCTATAACAATCTACACACCGTGGCGATTCCAACGGTGTATCGGGTGTGTGGATTGGCGCTGTGGTTCCCGAGTTTACCCGCCTCAAAGGCTGAAAGTTCTTCCTTTATTATAGTAGTATATATATATATATATATATATATATATATATATATATATATATATATATATATATATATATATACCAATTTATATGTAAAGGTTAACACAACATATCGTCAGGAAGGGGTGCAGGAGGGTTAGGGGCAGTGGTTGAGTGTGATAATACTCAGCGATTTAAGAAAAGACCAGAGTATTATTTTAATACCAATTTACATGTAAAAGCTAAAACAATTCATTATCATAACGGGGTGCAGGACATTTAGAGACTATGGGTTTGTAACTGTATTAAACCTTATGCATGATCCCTGAAAAAAAATACAAGGACGGGATGCAGGAGGCATAGGGGCAGTGGGTGGGTAAGTGTGTTAATAATCAGTTATTCTTTTTTCAATACCCGAGGATTAACTTAACATACTTATTAACAATGTATAACTAGGAATTCAAACAAAAAAGAATGCAGAGGGTTTATTGGCATTAGGTAGGAAAGTATGTGAGAACTTGAATGTCAACCAAGCAAAAACAAAACATACAGAATATTTTGCACACCAAATAAATATATTTATTTTGAAATTGTTATAATTTTATTAATTTATTTAAAAAAATGAATAACAATTTTCAATCAATAAGTCTTAAAATAAATAAAAACAAAACATATCAGATGATGTTTTTCCACTGAAGTCATATTTATAAATTAACCCAGAGATGTAAAAAGAAGCATTACATTGATTTAATATAAAAACCCTTGCTGTTACCATTATGTTCTGTTATAGGGTGGGTTCTGCTGATGTTCAAAGAAAGAACTCTAAAGAAGATTGTGAATAAGCTTTATGGTCGTCTCCACTGCTCCACAATCGTCACAGCCTGCTTGCCTCACAGGAATCTACTCAGCATTCTAAGGTAATCTTCAGAACCATCAGTAGGAACATTCTAAGGTATACATGAGAGAAGGGGTGGAGAAAGGTATCAAGTGGGGAGTTTCTAAATTACAACATGTTCCCATACAGAGACTTGAAAACCTAGGTCCGTTTTCGCTTTCCATGACTATTCCTAAACGTATGTGGCTGAGCGCCTCTTTTTAGAGAAGATAGAGCACATTGGAGCAGGACAGCTGAACAGATCACAGTGCTGCACGCAGGTAGGTTTAATTTATAGTCTTTTCAAAATTCTGTACATTTACAGCAAAGAAGGAGGGAGTGAGGCTGCGTTGTGGTCTAAGTAAGTATGCGCCAACAATTATACATGTGCTGTGTCAGAAAAGGATAATGTTACTTACCCAGTAAGCATCTGTTCTTGGCATGTAGAACTGTAGATTCAGATGCTTGGCATACTATTGCCATCTAGTGTTGGGTCCGGGTGTTTGCAAGTTGTTTTTCTTCGAAGAAGTCTTTCCTAGTCATGAGGTAAGGTGACTCCTCCTAGCAGTGATAGTGCGATGGTCATCAACTCCTTTGTTAGATTGTTTTCCGCAAGAGGGTGAGAATGGAGTAAGTAAGTGTAGTATAGTAATGTCCATGCGTATAAATGTATAATGAAGAACTGTAACAACTACAGGTACTCAGGAAGGCGGGTGGGCGCATTTGTGAATCTACAGCTCTACATGCCAAGAACAGATGCTTACTAGGTAAATAACATTATCCGTTCGAGGCATGTGTGCTGTAGTTACACGTGCTTTGCATAGACTATAAAGCTGTATACTACCAAAATGGTGGCTAACCTGTAGATGTTGCAGTTGTTTGGAAAAGTTACTGCTTGGCCTACATTAGCCTGTTGGTTTGCTAACACATCTACACAATAGTGTTTGGTAAATATTTGTGGTGTAGACCATGTAACTGCTTTAGATATGTCAGCTAGAGGGATGTTACCTAAAAAGGCCACAGAAGCTCCTATTTTGCGAGTGGAATGCGCTCTAGGAGGAATAGTCAAATTCCTTTTGGTTTTAGCTTAGCATGTTTGAATGCATTTAACAATCCATCTCGCCATACCATATTTAGAGATGGGATTGCCTTTATGAGGTGGAGCAAATGCTACAAACAGTTGTTTTGCATTAGTCCTTTGTTCTATCTATGTGGTATGATAGCACAAGTTACTTTCCTTCGGTAACGATATATCTCTAAGAAACATTTGTAGTGATAGATTCCTTACCTTAGAATTAACCCCAGGTGTCAGACTGGATCCGGAAAGTTTTTCGTCAGCAGTACCCCTGCGCGTCTGTAGGCGTTGTCATGCGGCTCCACGAGCGTTGTTGGCGTCTTCATCGACGAGATGATGTCGCTGGAGTTACTTCGACGCACCCACATGCGCTGAAGTCAGTTCTGCACACAACTTTCCGTGCCAGGAACGCAGAGCCATGCAAGAAACTGACCACTGGTGCCTTGAAAGGCGGGCACTGAAAGGGATGGTCTTAACCCTAGAAATAAGTTTGCAGAATGAGGATGATGGGTGGGGCAGTAAGGAATCTATCACTCCTAATGTTTCTTACAGATATATTGTTACTGAAGGTAAGTAACTAGCGCATCTGAAAGAAACACTTAGTGATAGATTCCTTACCTTAGAATAGTTACCCCAGCAATACCAACCCCGGTGGTGGGTCTGCAAACCAAGATCACACCCGAAAGTCCTGTAGAACAGAACGGCAAAAGAAGCTGTCTCTCCGGACTTGGCTGTACAGGCAGTAGTGCTTGGTAAACGTGTGCAGCGAGGCCCACGTAGCTGCCTGACAGATGTCATGCAAGGGAACTCCCCGTCCCAAAGCAGTAGTGGCAGCCATCGCCCTGGTAGAATGGGTGCGCAACCCCACTGGAGGTTCCTTTTTAGCCAAAGAGTAGCATGCTTTGATGCCCAGAACGACTCACCAAGAGATGGGTTGCTTGTGCACGGCCCGACCTTTTCTGGCGCCCATGTAGTCAACAAAGAGCTGTTCATCCACCCGAAACTGTTATGTGCGGTTCAGATAGAATGAGAGCGCACGTTTTGGGTCCAGATGGCGGAGCCTCTCTTCCTCTTTAGAGGGATGCAGAGGCGGAAAGAAGATGGGCAAAGTGATGGTCTGCCCGATGTGAAAGGCAGTGACAACCTTCGGCAGAAAAGAAGGAGGAGTCCTTAGAACAACCTTGTCCAGATGGACAGAGAGAAAAGGCGGTTTAGAAGAAAGAGCCTGGAGCTCCCTCACTCTTCTGGCAGAGGTGATGGCCACCAGGAATGCAGTTTTCAAAGTAAGAAGACGAAGTGGACACTTGTGAAGTGGCTCAAAAGGAGCTCACATCAAAATAGTTAGAACCAGGTTCAAGTCCCACTGAGGCATTATGAAGGGAACAGGAGGGAAAAGATGAGTAATGACCTTTAAGAATCTATTTACAACAGGGGACTTGAAAAGAGAAGGCTGATAAGGAAGCCGTAAAAAGGCTGAAATGACCCTTGCAGGGCCAAGGAAATCAGAAATAGAAGGACCTCTGAAAGAGGGGCAGAAAGGGGATCAACAACCTTTGCTGTGCACCATGCCACAAACGTATTCCACCTGCTGGTGAATACCGTCTTAGTGGAGGGACGCCTGGCTGCCAAGATTACATCACAAACTTCGGGAGGCAGGTCAAAAGACCTCAAATGCCGCCACTCAATCTCCACGCAAGGAGGTGGAGGCTGGTCAGGTTCGGGTGGAGGACCGTCCCCTGAGGTGCTGCGGCAGAAGATCCTCCCGAAGAGGCAGTCGGATCAGGGGATCGATAGCCATGCTGAGTAGCTCGGGATACCATACTCTTTGAGACCAGTTCGGAGCCACAAGGATGACTTGGGCCCGGTCACGCTTGATCTTCTTCAGCACTCTGGGTAGAAGTGGTATAGGCGGAAAGGCGTGTAGTAGACCGCAACTCCACTCGAGACGAAGAACGTCGTCTAGCGAGTGCCGCCTTGGAAATTCCAACGCTTGAAACTGATGACTATACGTGTTCTCTTCAGTGGCAAATGGATCTAACCAAGGCTCTCCCCACTGCTGAAAGAGTCCTTGCACCCTGTCCGAATGCAGACGCCATTCATGATCCATCATGCATCGGCGGCTGAGTTTGTCCGCCCTGGCATTCAGAGTACCTGCCAGGTGTTGAACCACCAGAAAAATGCCCTGATGTTCCAGCCATGTCCAGAGGCGCAGAGAATCCTAACATAGGGTCCACAACCCCACCCCGCCCTGTTTGTTTCAGTACCACATGGTGGTGTCCTTGAACACCTGCAATACTCTGCCCCGGAGAGAGGGAAGGAATGCCTTCAGTGCAAGTCAGATCGCCCGAAGCTCCATAAGGTTGATGTGGAGCCCAGACTCCGCCAGAGATCAGAGGCCTCTCCGATGTGGCCGCCCCATCCCAGAATTGACACGTCCGTTATAACTGTGTGTTCCGGTTGGGGAAGGGAGAGGGATCTGCCATTGACCCAATTGCGATTCGTGAGCCACCACTGCAATTGCTGTGCAGTGCCCTCCGAGATCTGGACGTGATCGGACAGATTGCCCTGATGCTGTGCCGGCTGGAACTTCAGGCCCTACTCCAGAGCCTGCATATGCCATCTGGCATGATCCACTAGCAGGATGCAGGAGCCCATCAGGCCCAGCAGCCGGATGGTCATCCTGACCGAAACCCGGGATAGAGGCTGAACGATCGTAATCACAGCCTGAATATCCCGGACTCGCTGTTCAGGAGGATAAACCCAAAACTGCGCTGAGTCCAGATCCGCTTCGATGAAGAGGAGCTTCTGCAAGGGAATCAGGTGCAACTAGGCACGTTGATGGAGAACCCCAGCAAATGCAGGAGTTTGGCCGTGGTCTGGAGGTGGGAGACGACTGCCTGGGGGGAGAACCGCCTTCAACAACCAGTCGTCGAGATAGGGGAAGACTGGAACCCCTGATCTGGGCAGATGAGCTGCGACCACCGCCATCACTTTCCTGAACCCCGGAGTGGCACTGGTAAGGCTGAAGTGGAGCACGGTAAACTGAAAGTGCTCGTAGCCTACTGTGAACAGAAAGTAACGCCGGTGGGCCGGCAGGACGGGGATGTGGAAATATGCGACCTGCAAGTCCAACGCTACCATCTAGTCTGCAGGGTCGAGGGCAGACAAAACCTGAGCTAGCGTCAATATTGCAAATGCTACTTACCAGTATGCATCTGTTCTTGGCATGTAGGGCTGCTGACATTCATATCTGTGCAT
This sequence comes from Lissotriton vulgaris, assembly GCF_964263255.1. Lineage (NCBI taxonomy): Eukaryota > Metazoa > Chordata > Amphibia > Caudata > Salamandridae > Lissotriton > Lissotriton vulgaris. Next base: position 110,845,870 of record NC_141686.1, read on the forward strand.
AGACCGCCACCTAGTGTTGGGTCCGGATGATTGCACATTGTTGTCCTGGAAGAGTCTTCGAAGTATCACGAGATAGGTGGCTCCTCCCCTGGACTACAGTGCGCATGGGCATCGCCTCCATCCCCAGATTGTTTTTAGCCATTGGCAGAGATGGAGTGAAGAATGTGAGTGATGACCATGCTATGAGCATATGTGTTTGTATGAATAAATACTGCAGCTGCTACAGGCGCCGGGGAGGAGGGCGGGCGATATGAATGTCAGCAGCCCTACATGCCAAGAACAGATGCATACTGGTAAGTAGCATTTGCAGTTCGAGGCATGTGGGCTGCTGAATTCATATCTGTGCATAGAATACATAGCAGTCCCTCCATTAACGGCGGCCGCCCGTGCCACCTGCAGCAGTCTGAAAAAGCGTTTTTAGAACAGCCTGACCAACAGCTGTCTGCTGTTTGGAATGCACGTCTACACAGTAGTGCTTAGTGCTTAGTGAAAGTATGTGTGGTAGACCATGTGGCTGCTCTACAGATATCTTCTAAGGGAATGTTACCCAGGAAAGCCATAGAGGCCCCTAACTTCCTAGTGGAGTGGGCCCTCGGTGGGATAGTGAGAGTGCGCTTAGCTTTAGCGTAGCAGATCTGAATGCACTTTACTATCCATCTAGCAATCCCCGCTTTGGAGATAGCGTTTCCCTTGTGTTGTGTGGCAAAAGCAACAAAAAGCTGTTTGGTTTTGCGGAAATCTTTAGTCCTGTCCACATAGTACATCAAGGCCCTTTTCACATCAAGGGTGTGGAGCATGCGCTCCGCCAGCGTCTCTGGGTTTTGGAAAAACACCGGCAATTCAATTGTTTGGTTTATGTGGAATTGTGAGACCACTTTGGGTAAGAATTTAGGGTTAGTGCGGAGCACCACCCTGTTAGCATGTACTTGGAAAAATGGTTCTTGGATGGTGAGTGCCTGCAACTCACTAACCCTCCGTAGCGATGTAATTGCTACTAAGAAAGCCACCTTCCAAGTCAGAAACTGAAGCTCACAAGAGTGCAGTGGCTCAAAAGGAGGACCCATCAGCCTTGTAAGAACCACGTTGAGGTTCCATTCCGGAGCTGGTGGAGTCCTTGGTGGAATGACCCTTTTGAGTCCTTCCAGAAAGGCCTTGATAGCAGGGACCTTAAAGAGTGACAGGTGCTGTCTATTCTGGAGGTATGCTGCCATAGCAGACAGGTGAATGCGGATGGAAGAGTACGCTAGATTACATCGATACAGGTGAAAAAGGTAACAGATGATGTTTTGAATGGAAGCATCTAGCGGGTCAATGTCGTGGTTCACACAGTAGACGACAAACCTCTTCCATTTAGCCGCATAACAAGCTCTAGTAGTGGGCTTCCTTGCCTCCCGAATGATGTCCATGCAATCGGGAGGAAGATTGAGGTAGCCAAACTCTAGGACTTCAGGAGCCAGATCGCCAGGTTGAGCTGTTGCGGATCTGGGTGCTGAATGTCACCATGGCTCTGCGTCAGAAGGCTGGGAGTGAGATGAAGCCTTTGATGATCAACACGACCTTGTTGCACAGATGTACTTTGAACGCCTTTAAGGCCATGAAGATTGCCATCAGTTCCAACACATTGATGTGCATCTTCCTCTGCTGTAGTGTCCATAGTCCCTGCACAGTGTAATGGAGTACATGCGCTCCCCATCCCTGGAGAGAGGCGTCCGTCGTCAGGATAATCTGTGGGACAGGCTCTTGGAATGGTCGGCCTTTGCAAAGGTTTTGTGGATTCCACCAATGCAGAGAGTTGTATGCCCGACCGCTCACCAACACTAGGTCTGTCAGTTGCCCATGAGCCTGAGTCCACTGACGTGCTAGGCACTCCTGAAGCGGACGCATATGTAGTCTCGCGTGCGGGACAATGGAGATGCAGGAGGCCATCATGCCTATCAACTGCATGAACACCTTCGCTGGAAGCGAGTGTTGGGGTCTGAACCGTTGGATCAGCGCCTGGATACTGGCGATTCTCACTGAATTTGGCTGCGCAGTGGCCGCCAGAGTGTTGATTGTCGCGCCCAGATACTGTCGCACGTGGGCGGGCTGGAGATGGGACTTGGGGTAGTTCAGTGAGAAACCCCGATCGTGCAGGAGATGAATGGTGCGTGACACTTGGTGTACGCACTGTTGTTCCGTCCTTGCCTGAATGAGCCAGTCGTCCAGGTAAGGAAAGACGTGGACGTTTTGGCGACGGAGATGCGCCGCCACAGTCACTAGGCACTTCGTAAATACCCTTGGTGCCGTGGTGACCCCGAACGGCAGGACCTTGAACTGGTAATGCTGGTCTAAGATCGTGAATCTGAGATACTTCCTGTGGGAAGGATGTAGGGGGATATGAAAATAGGCATCTTTCAGATGCAGTGTAGCCAGAAAATCCCCCTGCTGAAGCAGGGGAAGCACTTGCTGCAACGTGAGCGTATGGAAGTGCTCCGAGAGTATGTACCAGTTTAGGGGCCTGAGGTCCAGGATAGGCCTGAGGGATCCGTCCTTCTTGGGAATCAGGAAATAGAGGGAGTAAACCCCTGTTCCCCGCTCTCGCAATGGAACGAGCTCTATTGCCCCTTTTTGCAGCATAACTAGAACTTCCTGCTGCAACAAGGTCAAATGCTCGCCTGACATAGGACGGCTTCTTGGGGGTATGTCTGGTGGAATGGAAGTAAGCTCTAGACAGTACCCGTACTGGATAAGGGACCTCACCCACCTGTCCGTGGTGATGTTCTTCCACGCCGGCAGGAACTGCTGAAGTCTCCCCCCAACCGGTGTTGCATGGTCGGGGGGCAGTGACAAGACGTCACTGCTTGTTGGTGGTGGTGGACCTGGAGCCATTGTTTCCACGTCCCCTGCCTTTGATATTATTGCCTCTGTAACCACCTCTACCCTTGTTGTTATACGAGGGCTGGGTGTTACCCTTGTAGTATTGTGTGGACTGGGATGCCTGTCCCCGGGAGGTGCCTTTTGAATTTGAACGGCGAAAGGAACCACCCCGAAACTGCTGACTCTGTAAAGCCCCCATTGACTTTGCAGTTTCGGTATCCTTTTTCATTTTTTCTAGGGAGGCATCCACCTCAGGGCCAAACAGATGGTCAGGATTCACTGTTTGACTCAAAATGGTGGTTCGGATGTCGGGCTTGAACCCTGAAATTCTAAGCCAGGCATGACGTCTAAGTAACACACTTGTATTGATGGCTCTGGAGGCTGTATCTGCCACGTCTAGAGCACATTTGATGGATGCATTTGTAATGAGTTTACCCTCCTGAATGAGCATCTCTCCTGCCTCCTTGTATTGGTCAGGCAAGTGTTGCAGAATGGCCTCTAATGTGTCATAATGGGCCCTATCATAACGTGCAAGCAGGGCTTGGGTGTTAGATATTCTCCAGATGTTAGCTGCCTGCGCAGCAATGCGTTTGCCCGAGGCCTCAAAGATCTTGGACTCTTTGTCTGGGGGAGGAGCGTCACCAGTAGTCTGAGAATTCGCCCTCTTCCGAGCGTTGGAAACAACCAAGGAGTCCAATGGCAAGTGTCCCTTGATATAAGTGGGATCCGTGGGTGCTGCCTTATATTTCCTGTCGATGCGAGGGTTGACCACCCGCGCCCGGGTGGGCTCTTTGAAAACCTCCGGTGCATGTTTAAGCACCCCTTTAAGCATCGGTAGCGTTTTGACTTGCTTTTCGGCTACCGAGAAGGTGTCGAATAAGAAGTCCGCATCCACGGGGTCCGAGTGCAGCTCGACATCGTGGTTCGCCGCAGCTCTCTCTATCAAAGCATTGAAGGCCGCCGAGTCCTCTGTCGGGGACGTCTTGGCGGCGAAAAGTTGAGTGTCCTGACCCGACTGCGGGTCTTCTGTGTCGCCTCCTGCGGCCCAAGGCACATGCTCCTCCTCCGGATCCGAGTACGCAGGATAGGTGTACTCGGCATCTTCCTCGTCCGCATCGGCCGCGGGGGAATGCGTCGGCGAGTGTTCCAAGGCCTGTGGGGACACAGGTTCCACCAGAGCCGAAGAGTCCGCAGAGTACTTTTTGTTCTTGAGCGGGATCTTAAAAGGTTCCAACGCCGGCTCCGACGTGATCTTTCGTTTGAGGAGCGACAGTTTCCCGGTGTTGGCGTCGATGATGACCTCACGACGTTCTTCTACCGCAAGCGGTTGGAGCCGAAGCTTCGACACCACCAAGGCAGCTTTCGGCGTTAACACCTCCCCTGAATGTCCGCCCTGTTTCGGCGCGAAGGCCTTCGGCGCCGACTTGGGTGGAAGGGTGAAACGAATAGGCGTTTGCTCTTTAGTAGGCTTAGGCGTGAGCGTAGGCACTACAGTGTCCTGAGCGGGAACCACCGTGGGCTTTCGGATCCGCTGCAAGGATTCCCCCACTTTCTTCGTAAAGGTTGCAGAGGGTTGCACCTGCTCGAGCGACCCCTCATCTTCGAGAGCCTGATCGCCGGTAGGCTTCTTCTTCGGGGCCGACGCCCCATGCCTAGGCGCGTCGTCGCCCTGACGCTTCTTCGAAACCGTCTTCGGGTCCCCGACCCCTTTCGGCGCCGACGCGGTCGCGTCGGAGGCCTTCGCCTTCGGCGTCGACCCCGAGGGCTTCGGGTCGGCCATCTTGGCGTGGCTCTTCAAGTCGGCCATTTTGGTTTTCTTGGAAGTTGACGCCTCCAGAACCTTCTTTACCAACGCAACTTTTAGTTTTGGTTTCGCATCCGAGGGTGCGTGACCAGTTGGTTTCACTTTTGTTTTCTTCAACGTAAGTGATGGCTTAGAAATGTCCGTGACCGGGCCCGGAGGCGGGGACGTAGGACTGATAGGTAGATCTTGGGTAAGGCCCGAAGGCGATCCCTCGACCTGGGCCGTATGAAGGGGAATAACCCCTGAGTCTGATTGGGGATGCTCCTCCTCTGAGCTATCTCCCATCGTGGCACAAGCCTGATCGTCGTCCCCTACCTCGTCGGAGACTTCGTCAAAGTCCGCCTCACCCGCGTCGTAGTTTTCCTCCTCGGACGCGGGGCCAGAGTCCGACTCTCGCACGTCGTCTTCTCCCTCGACAGATTCCTGGAAAATGTCATCTGGTGGGGGCGCCGAAGCCGACAATTGAGCCTGGAGCCGATTGGCCCGGCGAATCTTTAAAGTCTTCTTGCTTCGGAACTTCGAACACGCCATGCAGGTGTCTTCGCGGTGATCCGGCGACAAGCAGGTATTGCACACAGGGTGCACGTCGAGGTGTGAATATTTGGAGTGACACAGCGGACACTTTTTGAATGGAGTCCGCTCCATAGCAAAGGGTGTACTGTAGGCCCGTCCGCGCCGAAGGCACGTGGAAGGGCAGCAAGAGATAGGAGCTGAGAGTCAGAAAGAAACCCGTACGCAACTATACCGACGCCCAGCCTAAAGACCTTTTGGTCTCGAGTAGAAGTTGAACAACTATCGGTTCCGACAGAGGGAACCGAAACACATCCGAACCCAATGGCGGAAAAAAACAATCTGGGGATGGAGGCGATGCCCATGCGCACTGTAGTCCAGGGGAGGAGCCACCTATCTCGTGATACTTCGAAGACTCTTCCAGGACAACAATGTGCAATCATCCGGACCCAACACTAGGTGGCGGTCTATGCACAGATATGAATTCAGCAGCCCACATGCCTCGAACCTTGAACTTCTCCTTCTGAAGGAAGCGGTTGACATTCCTGAGGTCCAAGATAAGACACAGACCCTTGTCCTTCTTGGGGACCAGAAAGTAATGGGAATAGCAATCACGACCTACTTCTGACCCAGGAACGCGCTTGATGGCCCCCTTGGCCAAGAGAGCTGTGACTTCCTGCTAAAGAAGTGCAAGATGGTCCCCCGACATGTGGTGGTACTCAGGTGGCATGGCTGGAGGGGTAGTCTCGAAAGGGAGGGAGTAGCCCCTTCAGACAATTTGCAGCACTCACCTGTCCGAGGTGACGTTGTGCCAGTGGGGGAGATGATGGCGGATTCTGCCGCCCACTGGTGTTTGATGGGCCTGAAAGTTTAGACTAGGAAGGCTTGGAAGTGGATGCTGCGGGGGTGGAGGTGGACTGACCCGCCCGCTGGCCCCCAGAACCACCTCGGTGGTTCCCACATCCACGGCCGCACTGAGGTTATTGCTGTGCAGGCCTGTGGCTCTGAAAGGAACATGTTGGGGCACCCTTTCCATGGCCACAAAAGGAACGGACGGCGGAGGAGGCCTAGTGGCTGACAGGCCCAAGGACTTGGTCGTAGCCTGTGAGTCCTCAAAGCACTCCAATGCACTATCCGCATTGTTGCCAAAAAGGTGAATGCCATCGAAGGGCATGTCCATCAAGGTGTTCTGGACATCCCCCGATAAGCCAGTAGTGCTCCCCATGGCATGGCTCCGAAGAACCACCGTCGTGGAAATCACCCTGCCCAACGAGTCAGCCGTATCAAGCCCACAACGAATGGTGAACTTAGATGCGTCTCTCCCAGTTGCAATAGCTTGGGAGAGTACTGCCTGGGCCTCCTCCAGGCAGTTGGGCAGCACCTGCGCAACCGTGTCCTACACAGAGTGGGAGTAATGTCCCAAGAGGCATGTGGTGTTCACTGACCGCAGCCCTAAGCTGGCAGAAGAAAACAGCTTCTTGCCAAGCTGCGCCAGCTTCTTGGATTCCTATCCAAAGGTGCGGAAGGGAATGTGCTTTGGGACGTGGAGGCTTACACAACCTAGCTCTCAGGGTGCAGTGTTGGGAGAGGAAGAGGGGGTAGACTGGAGCCGGGCGATGGCGTTGGGCCACGTTCCCATGCACAGGAGCGCCTGTGTTGGGCCTGGACCAAGAGCCCAAAAGAACGCCAGAGAGTGCATCAATAAAAGGCAGCAAGGGCTTCGAAGAGTTTGCCGCTGGTTGAGGCACTTCAGTCAGGAGGTTAGTCCTGACGGCCACTGTAGGGGGTTTGAGATGGAGGGCCTCGGCAGCCCTACACAACACAAATCCTCTGCCCAGTCCGGTTCATCACTGCACTATTGTGCGAGAGGGTCCTCAGACCCCTCCCAGTCCTCCCCTTCCTCTGAATTCTGTGAAACAGGCTGAAAATAAGGAGGACGGACGTAGGGGTAGAAAGTCCCCATTGCGTCAGAATCGGCGTCGATGGACGCCGTTCCGGCGCCGCATCCAGTTCAGGGCTTAAACCGGGAACGACGTGGGTGGTGGTACATGACGACATCAGAGGTGGTGCCGGAGGTGGGGTCGACACCGGTGGAGGTGTTATCAGGTCAACCGGTGTCGCCCGGGATCAGAGTCCGGATCCAGGGGGGTCCTGGGGCGCCGGGGCCAAAGCCCATGGCGGCGCCGTAGTTGAAGCCACTGGCGTCAGTAGCGTAGGACCCTCAGTCGGGCCGGCGGGGCCCAAAGGCGCATCAGCGGGGCCAGACGGCCCAAAGAGTCGGGTCATGGAAGCAAAACACTCTTGCACCTGTGTAGGAGTTGCCAATGGACCCGGGAAGGGCAGGTAGGCCGGCGGCGAAGTCACAGGCTCTTCTGGAGCCGCGGGGGTGGCACCACCTGCACCCTCAGGCGCATCGCGCGACTGGCGAGGGGAAGTCGCAGAGTGATGGAGCTTCTTCGACTTCTTCTTGGAATGCTTTGACTTACCTAACCCAGAGTGCGAAGACTTAGATCCAGAGGAATGATGGTGACGGCTTCGCGACCGATGCCTCGACCTCCCACGGGACCGGGACCTTGAGCGGCGTGGAGCCGACTGCCAGACTTCCAGCAACTTTCGGGACCGCTTCCGCAAAGTTTTTTGCCGCCATGACCCGGTAGTCGGGGCACGACTTGGAGTCATGTTCACGACCCCAGCAGTAGACACTCACGTGGTGCGGGTGCGTCACCGACATCATGCGGTGACAGTCCCCACAGTTCTTGAAACCGGGCATCCCTACTACACCAGGAGTCGATCGAAAAATGAAGTAAAAGACTTCGAAAAGGGAAACATCACTTACAACGCATTTATTACAATGCACTACCATTACAACGCAAACCATTACAACGAATTGCGCTGGGGGGCGCTCTAGGATAGGGAATATATTTAATTTACTATCCAACACCTTCCCTACTATCCACGGGGACTGGAGTTGGAATAGTACATTAAATAAATCACTATCCAGCGCTTAAAAGCACTATGCGTTGTAGTAGTATGCGATGTAAAAACCGCGTTGTAACAGCAGGCGTTGTAATAGCCTGCGTTGTAATGACACCAATCCCTTCGAAAAACCTCAGTCAAAAAGTGACAGGGGTATGTGCTCTTCCCGGATCTGCGCTTGCTACCACGGAAAAAACAGATGTCAGTGCGAGTGGGCGCGTCTAAGTAGCTCCAGCGTCGTCATCTCGGCGACGACAACACCAACGACGCTCATGGAGCCGCACAATGATACCTACCGATGTGCAGGGGTACTGCTGACGAAAAACTTGCCGGATCCAGTCTGACACCTGGGGGTAATTCTAAGGTAAGGAATCTATCACTACGTGTTTCTTTCAGATAAGCTCTTTCAACGTCAAGCATGTGAAGAGCGCATTCTGCTATGGAATCATGTTGAGGAGAGAAAAGCAGAAACCACTTTGGGAAGGAATGGGAAGGAATTTGGGGTTGGTACGGAGAACCATCCTGTATTAGTGTAGCTGAAAGAAGGGTTTGTCCAACATTAATGCCTGTAGCTCACCAACTCTCCTTAGTGATGTGATAGCAATGAGGAAAACTACTTTTCATGAGAGGGTCTGTAAAGGGCATTTTTGTAATGTTTCAAAAGGTGGACCAATGAGTCTTGTAAGGACAATGTTGAGATTCCACATTGGAGCAAGAGGAATCCTTGGTGGTAGTACCCATTTTAAAACCTTCCATGAAGGCCTCGATTACTGAAACTCTGAATAGTGACAGATGTTGCCGATTTTGTAAGTATGCAGCTACAGCTGCAAGGTGCAAATGAATAGAAGTGTAAGCCAGTCCTGTTCATTGCGAATGTAACAAATAAATAACGTTTTGCATAGAAGCATCTAAAGTATTGATTTTGCTGTTGTTGCAATATACAGCAAATCTTTTCCATTTTGCAGCATAGCAAGCTCTGATGGGAGGCTTTCTTGCTTCTTTTAGTATATTCATACAGTATGGTGGTAAATTTAAGTAACCAAACTCTATGACTTCAGGAGCCAGATCACTAAATTCAGTTCTTTGGGATTTGGATGTCTGATTTCTCCATGGTTCTGTGTGAAGAGACTGGAATTCATGTGAAGTTTTTGATGTGGAACTAGCAACAGCTCCAACAGGTTGGTGTACCATGGTTGACAAGCCCATATGGGAGCTACCAGAATTAGTGTGAAGGATGTTTGCCTGAGCTTCCGAACCACCCATGGAATGAGCAGGAGAGGCGGAAAAATTTAGGCAAATATCTCTGAAGATCAGAAAACAGGGGTAGGTAGATTATATGCTAGGTCCACCATCCTAATACAATATTAGACCTACAAAATCCGAGATGTCGGATAAAGAACCTAGAAAAAAGGGATATGATTTTCACTCAATCCGACTCGGAAAATCAGCAGGAAAGAAAAATGCCTTTCTTGAGTCCCCTTACTCACCAGGGTTTCCCCTTGGTGACATCATAGGGGCCATCTCAATCCGCTGCGGATTGAGGCATGCTGCGCCTTGCGAAGTTACGTAGGAGCACTTTTGTGAGAACTATGTGTAGTGTAGTGGTGTTGTGGAGTGGGAGAGGTAAGTTAAAAAAACCTTACTAGTGGGCGCAGTAACTTTATTATAGTTCCTAGACGGTATGTCTACAAATGGGGTAAGATATTGGGAGAAACCTAGTTGTATTGGGTTAGGGGTCCCTAGTATATGTCCACATGTTTCGGGCCTCCCCAGAGCTTTTCTTCAGGACTACACAGGGTCCCGCCTTGTGTGTACCACTCCAAAGGCGACCTAAAATGAAGGTGAATAGTGAAAATAATAAAGAAAGAAAACGCTGCAACTAATAAGTAAGCGTTGCTTTATACATACGATAAACTCATTGGTCACGTAGTATCTGTAGGATAAAAAGAAAAACATAGTTATGGGAACAGCAGCCCCGCGAGGTCTTCTGTTCCTATTTGTGTTATAGTGGCTGTAACCGGAGTCAGAGTGTTCTGAGCCTGTGTCAGATCAGTCGCTGTCGGTATTTTATCCTGGTTTCCTTCCCGATGGGATGTAGTCTTTCCTGGTGTATGAGTAGACTTTCTCATGTGAGATTTTTTGGTCTTTCCTAAGTTTTATATACTTGGTGTCTTTTAGGATTATCTCAAATTCAGTCATTAATTTGTCGAGTTCATCCAGTCATTTTTTCAACTCACTGAAGTTCTGAAAGGTTTTTAAGCGGATTTCAAGCGTATGTATCTCTCCCTTCATTCCTTCTGAAAGGCGTGCTGCAATTTTTATGATCAGCACCAGCCAATCCCTGATACAGTGCCAGGAAATGAGTGACCAGTCCTTCTTAAAGGTTTTATCCTGCTGAAATATGAATGGATCATTACGCACAATCAACCCTCGTGGAGCCGTGTTGGCTCTAAGATATTCTGTCATCGTGATGCCATGGACCATGGTTTTGATTTGGTTCCGTTTTAGTTCTGTTAGTTCATCCCAACATTGGCTTGCTTTGTTAGTGTCTCTGTGTGTTGTCCCTGCTAGTGATAGCTTGGACAAGATGATTATATGATTCACTCTCCCTCCTCTTCTGAGATGATGAAGCCAGTGACTTCAGTCATGTTAAATGGAAAAAGGTGTCACTTATGGGGATAGGGGAAATCCTCTCACAGCTGTGCGCTGTATATAACAAGATCAGAAAACAGGGGGAGGTAGAGGTATATACTAGGTCCACCCTCCTAATACAATAGTAGACCTATAAAATCAGAGATGTCGAATAAAGAACCTAGCAAAAAGGGATATGTTTTTCGCTCAATCCGAGTTGGAAAATCAGCAGGAAAAAAAATTCCCCTTGGTGACATGCTTCATCATCATAGGGGACATCTCAATCCGCTGCAGATTGCTAGGTTCTTTATCCGACATCTGGCCAATATCCCTGACCAGTTCATCCATAGGGTATTGGCCTTTGATCGCGGGTGTGGGTACCACGAGCCGAAGTTTGGGCATTTTGCATTGTCGGCTGTGGCGAATAGGTCTATTTGAAGGAATCCCCATGGTTAGAAGAATGGAAGGAGACCTGGGGGTGAAGTTCCCACTCGTGAATTTGTTGCCTTCTTCTGCTGAGATCGGCAATTTGATTGTTAACTCCTGGGAGATGTTCTGCCAGAAGATAAATCTTGTAATGGATCCCTCAATTCCAAATGGCTTGAGCGAGTGTTGACAGTTGGAGAGAGTGTGTCGTCCCCCCTTGATTCTGCAAACAGTACATTGTTGTCTGTTGTCCGTCCGTACTAGGACAGTTTTGGCTATGAGATGAGTTTGAAAAGCTTTAATTGTAGGAAGACAGCTAAGAGCTCTAGATAGTTGATGTGGAGAGTTTTCTGCTTGTTGCTTCACATGCCTTTTATTGTGCAATCTTGTAGGTGAGCACCCCAACCTGTTAACCTCATGGGCGCGATAGTAATTACGGCCGTATGCTGAGATTTTCTAAAACCCATGTTACATGACGAGCTGGGCTCGTCATGAGCGTGCGAGGAGGCTACACCATGACGAGCCCAGCTCGTCATGAGCGTGGAAGGGGTTAAGAGATGCGTCTGCTGTGAGCATGATCTGTGGATCAGGGTCGATGAAAGGCCGTTTTGGGGGTTCCACCACTGCAGAGAGCAATGAGTATGGCCCTCTACCAACACTAGATCAGTTAATGGACCCTGTAATTTATTCGACTGATGTGCTAAGTACTCTTATAGGGGCGCATGTGAAGCCTTGTATGGGGTACAACTGCTATGCAAGACGCCATCATTACTAGTAGTTGCATGAATACACTGGCTGGTAATGGTTGGTTGGGCTGAAACTGTTGAATGGTAGCCTGAATATTGTGTATTCTGGCTACATTGGGAGAGGCTAGAGTCTTGACTGTGTCTAGAGTGGCTCCTAGATAAGATTGCATCTGTGAACGGTGCAGGTGAGAATTTTGTGTATTGATGGTGAAGCCCAGTCGATGAAGTAGATCTATTGTGATCTGTGTGTGCTGAAGACAGTTTTGGCGAGTGCTGGCTTTGTGATCAGCTAGTCGTGTAGGTAGGGGAAGACGTGAATCTGTTGTCTTCTGAGATGAGCAGTGACTACTGCCAGGCATTTGGTAAAAACTCAGGGCGCTGTAGTCACTCCGAAGAGAGGTACGTTGAACTAGTAGTGCTTGCCTGCTATCACAAATCTCAGGTATTTGCAATGAGCTGGATAAATTGGAATATGAAAATATGCGTCTTTCAAATTTAGAGTAGACAAAGTATGCTGTTTGTAAAAGTGGGAGTACTTCTTGAAGTGTCACAATGTGAAAATGGTTTGACAGTATGTAATGGTTTAGCTCTCTCATATCTAAAATAGGTCTTAGGGAACCGTCCTTTTTGTGGATAAGAAAAAGTACAGAGTGTAAGCCCCTGGTACTGTTCGGAACTGGACGTACTGCTCATTTCAGTAAAAGGGACTGGATCTCTTGTTTTGCAAAGTGTATGTGTTCTGGAGATAAATTGTGAGAGCGAGGTGGAATGTTGGGGGATTGCTGCTAATCTCCAGGCAATAACCATGTTAGATAATTCCAAGCACCCATTGTCTGATTTTATAGACTACCAAATGTGGAGGAATTAATTAAGTCTTCCCCCAACATGTGTGGTATAATGGGGGAAGCGTGGGCAAGTGACTGTTTGTTGGGGGAAGGAGTGTTATGGAGTCTGTTACCCTTACCCCTATCCTTTAAGTTGTTGCCTCTATAACCTCCTCTGAAAAAACGTCTGGAGGGAGAGGAATTGGTTGTTACCTTTAAAAGCCAATGTATTTTGATCTGGGAATGTGGTCTTTGACCCTCCTCTATAGAAGGAGGAATGAAAGGAACCTCTGTTGGATGCAGTCTAAATTGCTCCTATAGATTTAGTGACTTTCATCTTTTCTAATGCCTGGTCAACGTTCGGGCCCAATAGGTGTTCCTTATCAAATGGTGTGTTAAGAATGGATTGTTGGACTTCAGGTTTAAAACCTGAAATCCTTAACCAAGTGTGTCTCCTGAGCAGGATGCGGTGTCTGCAGCATCTAGAGCACAACGAATAGAGGAATTGGAAATGAGCTTACCCTCATTCACTAAGTCCTGTGCTTCATCCTTATGCTCATCTGGGAGATATTGGGGCAAATGTTCCATTTCGTCCCAGTGTGCTCTGTCATATCTGGCTAAAAGGCCTTGGGTATTCGCAATGCACCATTGATTTGCTGCTGAGCGGCTACGTGCTTGCTAGAAGCGTCAGTTCCTTTGGACTCTTTATCTGGCGGAGGAGCATCTCCTGATGTTTGAGAATTTGCTCTCTTAAGAGAATTCAATATGACTAGGAAATCTAATGGCACTTGTCCTTTGATAAAAATGGGGTCTGTAGGAGAGGCCATATATTTTTTGTCCACTCTAGACGTTAAGATGCGGGCTCCGACTGGATCTTGAAAAATCTCATCAGCATGTCGTATCATGCCCTTAAGCATTGGAAGTGATTGTGATGACCTGTGAGTAGTTGCCAATGTCTCAAACAAAAAATCTTCTAGTGATTCTTTGTGGAGCTCAACCCCATGGAAATGTGCAGCCCTGGAATGAGTTATTGGTGTGATGCATTGTCGTCTGGAGGAGATGGTTTGGCTGGGTAAAGGTCGGGATCAGTATCACCTGGTGTGTAATCTGTCCATGGGTCTGTTGGAATATTCATTCCCCCATCATCTGCATCATTATTGTTATGATGAGATTGAGGAGAATCCTGAGGTGTAATTCGCAAAGGATTCTCAGGTGGTGACGGAGGGGCTGGAGGTGGAGGCGATGGTATATGAAAAAGACTTGTAGCTACAGACTTTCTCTTCAAGGGGATTTTGTAAGTGTCCTCTTCTTGAAGCATGCGTTTTCTGAGGTGGCTTAACATGAATATGGATTCTTTTGCTTCGGATCGGGCGTTAATGGAATAGTGTCTAATTTCGGATCCAAAGGGGTCTCAGTGCTGACGTTTTTAGTGCCGGTTGGAGGCTGGCCTTTCGGCATGGAAGGTTTCAGCTCCGAAGGCTGTTTGTTTTTCGGCGCAGAGGATTACAGCTCCAAGCCGGACTTGTGCTTGGAACCTGAGGTGTTCGGGCTCCGAGAAGGACTTCTGTCCACTAGGTACCGAGCCGGAAGGCTTGACTGGTAGTTTGAGTGTTGGCCCGGAGGTGGAGCATCGGAAACATCATCTCGGTACCGACCTTGGCCAGGAGGCAGAGGTGGTGCCGAAGCCGTGTGTTTTTTCAGAGCTTGTGGGGGGCAATGGGGTCTTCGGTACTCACGTCACCTTGTCCCTGCAGCAGTTCTTTGGCGTTGAGGTCTATCTTGAGCTCCGAGTCTGAGTCTTGTTCGGAGAAGGCTTCCTCCTCCTCTGCCACTGATGCCTCGATGTCTTCTTGGCCGTGGTCTTCACCGAAGATGTCCAGCGTGTGTTTGATGCTTTGACACTGCATCTCTTGACGTCCAGCCTGACGATTGCAAGGAGTCTTTTTCGATTGGAACGATCTGCAAGCGTCACAATCTTCTTTCTTGTGCTCCAGAGACAAGCACAAGTTGCACACTTATGTGATAGTGCGAGGATACTTCACATGGCACTGAGGACAGAATTTAATGGAGTCCGATCCATCGGTGGAGCACTGATCGGGTGCGGTTGGGCCTCGAAGGCCGTCCACAAAGCTTTCCAATCGAAAGTTGATTCCGATGTAGAAACGATATGCGGAGAAGTGGGAAATGTGTATGGAAACAATACTGTCAATGGTAGACAGTATTGGGCATCCAAGGGAACACGATGAATGCTTTTGAACCAGAACGCAGCAATACACGTTCAAACCCGATGGCGGGAAAAAAACGTATAACAATGGAGTTGATGACCATGCGCACTATGACCAAAAGGATGAGTCACCTTACCTCGTGACTAGGAAAGACTTCTTCGAAGAAAAACTACTTGCAAACATCCAAACCCAACACTAGATGGCAGGAGTATGCAAAGCATGTGTGTCTACAGCATACATGCCTAGAACTACTCTCTTTAAAAATGAAGTAAAAGCTATCCTCATGGCTAAATACACTTGAACTATTATCTCGAACTCTGTTAATACTCTGCATTGACCTATACTACATGTTTGACCCCTCTGATTATTTGTATTATTGTTTTTATTACTCACATGACTGGCTTTGCAGCCACTTATTTGTACTGTTTGATCTATTGATTTATCTGTCTGACTATGCTCCCTCATGTACCCATTCTATGTAAAGCGCTCTGATATCGGCAAAGATCTTGTTCGCGCTATATAAAACTTTCAAAATAAATAAATAAACACATAAATAAATAAATAAACAATCCATTACAGGCATCATGCATATTTGTTTGTAGATTATTTATGAGAAGAAAACCCTTAAAAAGTAATAATTCAATCGCTTTTCAATTTGAAAACAATGCATGGGTGGGTGCTTGCTGCAGGCAAATTTGTTGCAATACCAGTGAAAAAAGTGGCCCACCAGACAATAAAACAGGCCCACAAACAGGCAAAAAACCCTGTAGGCCAGTCGTACCCTAGTGCTCTCTTTCACTACTGCACTCAAAGATGCCCTTCAAGTCTGAAAATCCAAACAACTAATTAAGATCCAAGATGCAACCTTCTCAATGAAGTGTACATTGTGGTTGTCTCTTAAGTAAGACACTTACACAGCTGAGAAATGATACTTCTGCCACTGTGGGAATGGAAACTAGCTTGACCTAACATTTCAATGAAATCATAGCCTGTGGGATAAAGACCCATACCAGTGCAGGATGCATGACAAGCTGTGGGTCTCTCAGTATAGCATCCGGCAGTGCAACTAAAGCTTGGCAGCTATTTTGTTTGTCGTTCTAGAAGGTGCCCATTCTAGGATACACAAATTCAATCAGTGGTACTCACCCTTTCCATACACAGTCCCATTTAATCCACAGATTCGCCAGTCAAAGTTATTGCGACAGATGCCATCCAAATAAATGCTTTTTGTACCATGGAACAATTGCTTCTCAAGTACTTCCGTCTTGTTCTGCTTCTTCATTGCATCCTTCTGCCTGTGACGAGAAACAAATGAATAGAAGTGCAAAGGTTCCAGAATGAGATATATCAGTACTATATGTGTCCCTTTAGGCTATGTTTAGATGCAGTGGCCCTCTAGTACAGCCCCTGAGAAATTTTCCTAGCTGGGCCCAGTCTTCAGTGCCACTGGTGGCTGCGACTTTAAGCAGTGCCTATTCTACTATTTTACATCATCATGGTGCCCCTTCTGTCTACTCAGCTTACACAGTGGTGGCTCCTCCGCTAAGGCGGAAGAACGTTGCTCCACTGCTCATGGAGCAGTGTAAAAAAAAAATAGTAATAACAAAAGCTATTTCTGTTTTTATCATTTTTTTTCTGCAAGGCTGGGCGGAGCCGGCAGTGAAGTGGTATGCACTCCTTAGGTGCACACTACTGCTTCGCTAGCCCTCTCGCTGCAATGCAGCATTGTGATTGGTCAGGCGAGGGAGCCTATGTGCTTCCTGGTTCCAGAGAGACAACGAGGGACAACACGGCTGCAGACTCAGCATGGAGGTTAGTGTATTTTTTTTATTTTGTAATACCTCTCACCCCCGCCCGCCTGCTCCTCTACTCTTGTTCTCTGCCAGCTGCTACTGCAGCTACAGCCAGATATTTCTCACTCGTCTTTCTCTTCAACTTTGTGTTTACACACCCGAGGTGAGTGTTCTCTTCAGCCAGCTCACGTCAAGTCAAGTCAAGTCAAAGAATTTATATAGCGCACTACATACCCAGAGGGTCTCAAGGCGCTTAGGGAGGGGAGGAGGATTACTTGTCAAATATCCATGTTTTAAGTTGCTTTCTGAATGCTAGGTGGTTCTGGGTAAGGCGGAGGTAAGTGGGGAGTGAGTTCCAAGTTTTAGCTGCCAGGTATGAGAAGGATCTGCCTCCCATGGTGGTCTTGTTGATGCGAGGTACAGTGGCGAGGGCTTGGCTGGAAGAACGTAGTTGGCGGGAGGGGGTGTAGAAGGACAGTCGTGAGTTGAGGCATTCTGGTCCGATGTCGTAGAGTGATTTGTGTGCGTGGGTTAGCAGTCGGAAAGTGATCCTCTTATTGACGGGTAGCCAGTGGAGGTCTTTCAGGTGGCCAGAGATGTGTTCGTTGCGCGGGATGTTTAATATGATCCTGGCTGAGGCGTTTTGGATTTGTTGGAGTTTCTTCTGGAGTTTAGCGGTAGTACCTGCGTAGAGGGTGTTTCCGTAGTCCAGTCGGCTCGTGACCAGAGCATGGGTGACTGTTTTTCTGGTTTCGGTGGGGATCCAGCGGCGAAAGGTTTTTTTGAGCATGCGGAGAATGTTGAAGCAGGATGAGGATACGGCGCTGACTTGTCTGTTCATTGAGAGTGAAGAATCCAGGATAACGCCTAGGTTCCGTGCGTGGTCTGTCGGGATGGGTGCTTTTCCAAGGGCTTCCGGCCACCAAGAGTCGTCCCATGCAGAGGGGGATGTACCTAAGATGAGGACTTCTGTTTTATCTGAGTTCAGTTTTAGACGGCTGTGTTTCATCCATTCGGCAACTTCTTTCATTCCTTCGTGTAGGTTAGTTTTGGCGGTGCTGGGGTCATTGGTGAGAGAAAGGATCAGTTGAGTGTCATCCGCGTAAGAGATGATGTTGAGGTTGTGTTGGCGGGCGATGGCCGCGAGGGGGCTCATGTATACGTTGAAGAGGGTGGGACTGAGTGAGGATCCTTGTGGTACGCCACAGATGACTTCAGTGGCCTCGGACTTGAATGGTGGAAGGCGGACTCTCTGGGTTCTTCCGGTGAGGAACGAGGTGATCCATTCAAGTGCTTTTCCTTGTATTCCGATGTTTCTGAGGAGTTGTAAAAGGGTGCTGTGGCAGACTGTGTCGAAGGCTGCAGAGAGGTCGAGGAGGATGAGGGCGACTGTGTCTCCATTGTCCAGTAGAGTTCGAATGTCGTCTGTTGCTGCGATGAGGGCGGTCTCAGTGCTGTGTTTTGCTCGGAAGCCAGATTGTGAGGAGTCGAGGGATTTGTTGGCTTCGAGGAAAGCGGCGAGTTGGTTGTTGACAGCTTTCTCGATTAGCAATCTTGCTAACTGGTGATAACAGGTATCTTCCATTTAATGCTGAGTCTGACTAAAGGCTTTTCAGTGGTCATGACTACAATTGGATTAGGGGCGTTTGGATCATGCCTACCTTTCAGTAGTAATGGCTTTGAAAATACTAGGCTTTGGCAGACAACACAGAAGGGACATGCATCACTGCCTCTTGGTGCCTTGTTAATAATGTGCCACTATAAAAGTAGGCCTCGAAAAATCTAAAATGTTTTACTAGACCTACAGGTCTAGTGACTTCAATATTCTACTCAACCTCACTGTAAGGTGCTAGACCCGTAAACTGGTCTCAAATTGTGTGATCCTAGGCAATCACATATGAGAGGACCTTCAAACATGCAAGTTCATCTTCCTGCTGTACAGAAAACTATTTTGTTTAACCCCTTAAGTGCTGCTGACGGCCAATGGTCGTCAGCAGCGCTACCTCCCCAGTGCTGCGCACGACCATTGAACGTCCATTCAGCACTAGTTCTAATGGACAGCGCAGCACTGGGGAGAAATGTTTACACGCAGCTAAGGTGTTAATAGTCTAAACTTTTGCTCCATATATAATTACCATCATCATAATAACTTTATTTTGATCACCAGGATCTTAAAAGTAAAAATAAAACCATAGACTCTCACATCTTTTTACACAAAAAGTTAATAAAACTTCAGGAGTTAAAACATCATTCAGAATAGTTAATGCACTTGCGTCCAGATCCACACTGTTTTGGTTATTCACCTACTCAAATAGCCTTGTATCAGAGGGGAGGAATTCATATAGGAGGGGGAGAGGAGTTGGCCTAACGGCTAGGGCGGTTAACCTCAAATCTGGGGAACTGGGTTTGTGTCTCAGCAATGACGCTGAACATCCTGTGATTCTGGGCAAATCTCTTAATCTCCCTGTGCCTAACTAAAATGAATGTGTCCTCAGGTAATGCAACTGGTGTTATGTAAAGCGCTCCGATACCCAATTCGGGTCAAGTTCGCGCTATATAAACCTTTATAAAAGAAAAAATAATAAAAAAAATATATATATATATATATCATAAGCCCCTCACACGAGGGAAATCCACCAAACCAGTCAACAGAAGACCATATAATAACATATTTCAAAACAGTAATACACGTAAAATAGATTGAAGTAGTGCTACACAGCAGCCAATTTTTTGACTATCCAACTTGGCTTGTGCAAGTTAGCAATAAAGTGTCAAAAAAAAGATCACATTATTTTCCGAGGCCCATCCCTTTATCTTCCAATAGCAAGTGCAGCATGAAAAGTAGATGGACCATATTCGAAATGAGACAAATTATTACCACCTATTCTGAGGCTTGCATACCCTTACTTTGCCAGTTCCAGACTGATATAAAAAATTTAGCAATACAATATACCGTAAATCTACTAGTGTCTGTGCTAAGGATCCTAAAGACCTCAATAAACCGTCTGGTTCCCATTTTCATAAAAAGGGGGACTATCCATATACCCATATAAATAAGAATCTAACCCACATATGGGGCACCCATGACCCCTGACTTGCCTCTTAGTTCAACATAGTTCAGCATTGTCATCAGGACAGAGGTGGGAACGTTTCTCAATTCATGTTTAAAAATTCACTTGTAATACATATATTACTAAAGCATGATGTGATAGCGCACTGTCACTGATAAAAAGCTTATTTACCATTGAAATTGCCTCAAACTTTCCCACTAACATGCAGTTTTACTGATCAAACTATATAGTATATAAACAATTTTCATCCACTTAAAATCGTTTTTTTAATCACACAGTTAACTAAATGGGCTTTTATAGCTACTGAAATATATTTTGAAATGTTTTTTAAAGTTTACAAGCTAGCTACATGTAGTGTGTTAGAAAACAAATCATGGAACAGCTCATTTGTCAGACAGCTCACTTTACAACATCCTCTAACTTTGCAGTCAGATAAATAAAAGCAAACACCAACCACCAGGATAAATTAAGCAGCAAATTGTAAGAAGCCATAATCTGATATCTGACTTCTGTCTCACAGCAAATGTTATAAGATTAAAATTATATTTAAAGGCATCTTTACTGCTCATTCGCTTTCTGAGTGAACTGAACACCTGTTCTTTGTCAGCTCGCCAGAACCGGCCAGTAGGCCATAAAAAAAGCTCGCCCTCCTGAAATATGACTTGCCATAGCAAGTAAATAAGTATATTTCTCAAGGTCTGAAGAGAGTGCCCTGTTGAGCCTCCATCCTTGCTGGGCAGTGCTGTTCTACTGTTGTGTGGCTGCTCGCTGCTCCCTTGGGAGATTACCATGACAGCCATAAGCTACCCTGGATGCTATGAAGATTTAATAGTAACATGTCTGGTGATATTCTCTGCCATCATTTCTGAAGCACATTATTCATCTAGGAGCTGTGAGAACTGTAATACGTTACCTACATTTGATAGAAATTCCAGAGAGTAATGTTCTGGATCCTCTGAACCTTCGAGATGGAATGCTGCGGCATGGTCTTTTTGAAGGACTTCTCAATTTCCTTGAATTCCATGGAGTGCTTTCTGACCTCCACCAACTAAAACATAAACATCTTTTGTGAGTCTGCTTTCTGGAGGGGATGTATTCCACTCATTCACAATTCAAATCTGCTGAGTCACATTACGGATGATCATCAGCTTATCTACAACATAAACATTGACTATAATACTCAGAGCAACTTCTGTGCATGGTGCAGCGACTATTTTAATGTCTTGGTCAAACTCAGAAGAGTGCTGCATAGGTAAGTAGGGCAGCGTAGCAACAGATGTTGTAGAAGACTGCTACAACTGCAGAGCTCCAACCTTTTGACATTTTTTAAATTTCTTGTCATAGAGATGAAAGAAATAAAGACTGCGGTGTGTTATGACTTTGCCTCTGGCTGTGCAGGCTGCTACATCTGTTCACTATTCCACTGCTTACTAAGAGGAATTTTCAAAACAGTAACCAACCTGTTCTAACTACATAGTTTGTCTCATCACATAAATTCAAATTAGATGTAGATACAAGACTGATTCCATAAACCAATCTGCATCTAAATGACATAAATTAAACTGGCATTCTCACTGATCACTTAACGCAAAATATCCATTTTTTATGCAAATATAATTCTCGTGTTGAGAACACGTTCACCTCTTAGTGCAAATGCCAATGCAAAATTGCCCATTCACCAGTGCGATCCATGTAATCCAGCCTGTTTAACTACTTCCAAAAAGTGAGTTTGGGGAAGAATGCTAGATTATACCTTGTATCCCACGTCGGGTACTGCTGTGCTGTCCCAGGATCCTGGGATCCCTTTGGTTGAAGAAGCTGCCTGATTTGCTGTTACTTTAGATCTGGTGCTTAAAAAGAGAAATGAAATGGCAAGTTAATATTGCTGATGCATCTCCTGAGTATCTCCCCTAATGCATGCTTCAAACATCTTCCTTCTTCATCCCACACATTAAAATTTGCATCTGCCCCATGCATCTTTTTGAACCTGCTACTGTTTCCTACTGAACCAAGACCATCTTATGAATGTGTGTATCGCAGCTGACAAATGTTCGTGCAAAGCACATCACTTAGATTCAATCCTGGCGTGTTGGCCAATAGCATTAACATTTAGGGAATTGTAGTTGGCATTCCTTATTACCAACACAGGACCTCTTCATCCAACATGCAAAGGCTTGAAGTTAGAAAACCAGGCCTGGCTGCGGTGCCATGTGACAAAGCACCATGTGGCAACGATGGTGCTGACATAGGGAGGACATTGAATAGCACTGAGTGTCTCCAGGAATGCCAGCTTTAAGAATCTACAATTCCATATCCTTCACAGTGAATACTTGACCCCTGCACAATTCAACCGCTATTTTACCACAGCAGACCTGCGATGCCCTTGCTGTAAGGCAGGGAACGCCGACCTCGCCCCATATGCTATGGTGTTGTCCGGCCATCATCCCCCTACTGAGATGGGGCGGGGAGGAGGGGAGAATACACTGCACTCTGGGAGATTATCGAACTGCCATACATATATACCTGGGAGGCCTGCGCACTGGGCGTTTTAATCAATCCTCAGGTGGCTTTTAGAGCACGACTACCCGCCCGTAAGGGTCTCAAGGTGGTGGGGGAGGTGGTGGACAAGGAGGTGGGGGGGTAGGGACTGCTGGTCCATCAAAAGCACTGCGGATCAGTCAAAGAGCCAGGTCTTGAGGTCTTTCCTGAATTGAGGCAGTGAGAGTGATTGTCTGAGGGGAGATTGTTGCGAGGTAGGAGATGGATGGTCTTCCAGCCGTGGTCTTGCGGAAATATGGGACGGTAGCTAGGGCAACTTTGACAGAGCGGAGGTCTCCAGTGGGTGTGTGGAATGGGAGGTGAGGGTTAAGGTACGCAGGTCCAGCGTCATGTAGGGCTTTGTAGGCGTGCGTGAGGAGCTTGAAGGTGATTCTTTTGTTGAATGGGAGCCAGTGGAGGTCTTTCAGGTAGCCGATGATGTGGCTGCGGCGGGGGATGTTTAGGATGAGTCTGGCGGAGGCGCTCTGAATGCTTCTTGAGGAGTTTTTGGGTGATGCCGGCGTAGAGTGCATTGCCGCAGTTGATTCTGCTGCTGATGAGTGTGTGAGTGAAGGTCTTTCTGGACTCGATAGTGATCCACTTGAAGATCTTTTGGAGCCGGCATATTATATGGAAGCAGGATGATGAGGCGGCTTTGAACTGGCGTCTTGTAGTGAGCGAGTATTCCAGAATAATGCTGGGGTTCCAGCGTGGTCCTGGGATGGGAGGGTGTTCCAATTGCTGCAGGCCACCAGGAGTCGTTCCAGGCAGAGGGGGTGGAGTCGATGATGAGGACATCGGTCTATTCTGAGTTGAGCTTGAGGTAGCTGTTCTTTATCCAGGTGGCGACAGCCTCCACCCCGTTGTGAAAGATGCTCTTGGTGACTGAGTTCGTTGGCGAGAGAAAGAATCAGCTGGCTGTCGTTGGAGTGGGAGACGATGTTGAGTCTGTTCTTCCTGACGATGACTGAGAGCAGGGACATGTAGAAGAGAGTGGGGCTCAGGGAGGAGCCCTGAAGCGCTCCACAGCTGATCTCTGTGGGCTCAGAGTGGAACAGTCGTAGTCTGACTCTCTCTGTTCGGCCGGTGAGGAAGTAGCGGATCCATTCCAGAGCTTTGTCGCGGATACCGGCGTCGAGGATTCTTGTGCATAGGATGCGGTGGGAAACAGTATGTAAGGCAGCTGAGAGGTCCAGGGGATGAGGGCTGCAGTTCCGCCTTTGTGAAGAAGGGTGTGGATGTCGCTTGTGGCGGCGATGACGCCTGTCTCAGTGCGGTAGTTGTTTCGGAAGCCGGATTGGGCCAGGATGTGTTTCACTTTGATGAACTCAGAAAGTTGGGCGTTGATGGCCTTCTCGATGACCTTGGCTGGGAAGGAGAGAAGAGAGATGGCTGTGAAGTTCTTGAGGTCTGTTGTGAAATAGTCAATACATAATCGCTTCACAGGGCTGGTTCTTTTGCTAGCCAAAAGGACACTTGCACTACAATGAGGGGCCCCAAATGCTCCTACGCTGGTAGAATGGTAGATGCAGAATGTAAATGGGGAACAGCTGAAGGGATTGTCTTCCACTATGAAGAAGCGTGGCACCTTCGTAAATGCCCAATTTCCAAAGAGTGGGACACGCTTTTAACAAATCTTGCACCTCATGCTCCCAGATGATCATCCCCCGTGAACTGACTGCATTGCAAACTTACCTTAGAGAACCCTAGTGTACATCCTCCCCACTATCCACTCTCACCCGTATACACTCACCAGCCCCTTTTCTTTCTACCCTCCTTGGAGCCCATCTTACCTCTCTGCCTATCCGGCTCTTTGTATATTATATGTACTAATATCCATTCATCCCACCGCCATTAACTTCCCACATTTTGCCTGCATCCAAACCTCCTACTGCCCCCCCCCCCCCCACCCCATCTCCAACCTCAAATTGTGGATTCTATCCCCTGAAGTTGCATTGGTTCTTGTGGTAATGTACTTTACTTTTAATACATTGTAACATAACATAAATACCTGAGAATTAAGCAAAAAACAAAAGCACACAGCAGCAGACCAAGGTTTTTTGGCACTGACATAATACAACCATGATCAGGATATTGAGTTTCTGAAGATGTTTTAAAACTTAATGCTTATTTTTATGATTCACTATTCTGGGAATCTCCTTGCACGTCTGCGTTTATGATTCCAATAAACTCTATAAAAACATTTAAAAAACAAATATGTGGCAGCTATGCTGTATGGACATATGCTTCCATCACAAGGTAGAACACCCACCCTACCCTCCCCTCCTTAGCTCCGAAGCAGTGAAACCTGTTTGGACCTTTCTTACTTTACACATGAGATCATTGCTATTTTTGGGAGCTGAGGGACAGGCCTGATCATTCCGAAATGGTCACTGCTCATGATTAACTGAACTAAGACAATTAACTTTTTTTGCACTGAATACTAAACAGCCTTCAGGCACAATAAAAAAGTACTAGGCCAAATACAAAACTATGACTTTAGGACAAATAAAATATATTTCTCTACCCAGAGATAAAATGCAGCTTACTGAAAATGTGCACTTTTACTGCTTGCCTATCAACACCATATGCTACAGCCAGGGTTTACTCCAAAATGAGCCTGGACTGCATTCTGTAAAGAACTGTAGCAGAGGAAAATAGAGCACACTGATTTTGCATAATGTTGCAGAATATAAATAATAATGAACAGAGTAAGGATTATGTTACTTACCCTGTAAGCATCAGTTCTTGGCATGTAGTGCTGTAGATTTGCATGCTTTGCATACTCCTGGCATCTAGTGTTGGTTCTGGATGTGTGCAAGTTATTTTTCTTCTAAGACGTTTTTTGGGTCGCGAGGTAAAGTGACTCTTCCTCTTGGTGATAATGTGCAGGGGCATAGGCTCCATTGTTAGACTGTTTTCCCGCAGGCGGGTGAGAATTAAGTGCAAGTATCAGTAAAGGTATGTCCATGCATATGAAAAGGTCAAATTGAACTGCAATGGCCACAGGTGTCCGGGGGAGGGGGTGCATGCTACATCACTATATTCGAAGAATAGATGCTTACAGAGGAAGTAACATAAACTGTTCGAGGCACGTGTAGCTGTAGATACACATGCTTTGCATAGTCGATAAAACAGTGCCCTCTAAAAGCAGTGGCTAACCTGTGGCCATTGCAGTTTTTTTGGAAAAGTGTATGTAGCACTGCCTGACCCAAATTTGCTTAGTGAAAGTGTGTGGTGTAGACCATGCATCTGCCTTACATATGTCAGTCATTGGGATTTTGCTTAGGAAAGCCATGGAAGCCCCTATTTTATGAGAAGAGTGTGCTCTAGGGGGTGTACATTAAGTCCTTTTAGCTTTGACATACATTGTTTGAATGCATTTAATATCCACCTAGAGATGGCAGATTTGGATATGGGCTTTCCTTTGTGAGGGGGCGAGATTTTACGGAAATCTTTGGTCTGGTAATGTAATAATTAGAGCACTTTTAACTTCTAGTAATTGAAGAGCCCTTTCCGAAATGGAGTCTGGTTGAGGAAAGGAACCAGGTAATTCAACCAACTGGTTAAGGTGGAAAGGTGAAACCATCTTTGGAAGGAATTTTGCATTGGTGCAAAGAACCACCCTATCCCTGTGAAGTTGGAAGTAAGGCGCTTGTTAAGTTAGTGAATTGAGTTTACCTAAGTGAATTAATGGCAAAAAATAAACAACCTTCCAAGATAAAAAAAAACCTAGAGGAAACGATCATGTAATGGTTAAAATGGTGGACCCATAGGTCTAGTGAGAACAACAATGAGATTCCATGTGGATGCAAGTGGAACTTAGAGTTGAATTACTCTTTAAGGCCTTCCATGAATGCTTTAATAACTGGCAGTTTGAACAAAGATCAGTTTTGCCTGTTTTGGAGATAGGCAGCCACTGCAGCTAGATGTAAGTATATTGAAGAGAAGGCAAGGCCAGAGAGCTATAAATGGAGAAAATATCAAACAATGTTTTCTCAGTTCCATTAAATGGATCAATATGCGTATTACAAATCTTTTCCATTTAGCACCATAGCATGCTCTAGTCGTAAGCCTATCAGCTTCTTTGAGAATGGTCATACATTCAGATGGAATGTTCAGGTAACTGAATTCTATGACCTTGGGAGCCAAATCGCAAGGTTGAGTTCCCTTGGATGCCTGATTTCTCCATGGTTCTCCAGGTTGAGGTGAAGCTTCTCGTGGGGAACTACTGACAGTTTGAGGAGTGTTGTGAACCAGGGTTGACTAGCCCAAGTGGGAACTCCTAGAATGTGGGTGAAAGACATTTGCCTGAACTTTCGAACCAGAAATGGAACAAGAGGGAGAGGTGAAAAAGGTAGGCCAATGTCCCTGACCAGTTCTTCCTTAGAGCATTGCCCTTGGATAGCAGGTGTGGGAATCTGGAGGCGAAGTTTGGGCATTTTGTGTTGTCCGTGGTTGCAAACAGATCTATTTGTGGAACCCCCCATTAGTGGAAGTATGAGAGGAAGACATGGGGGGTGGAATTCCCATTTGTGGACTTGTTGCTACATCCTGCTGAGCTGGTCTGCAAAGTCGTTGTCGGTTCACGGGAGGTGTTTTGCTAACAGCTGGATGTTTTGGTGTAATGCCCAACACCAAATGGTCTGACATAGGCATGATAACTGTAGAGCATGCCCCCCCACTTTTTGTACAGTACTTGGCTGTCATATTGTCCTTCCGTACTAAGACAACCTTGCCTATTAGGTGAGGGAAGACAGCTTTCAATGCTAGGTGAACAGCTTGAAGCTTGAGGTAGTTGATGTGGAGACCCTAGTGTTTGGGAGATTCTGCAGGTGGGCACCCCATCCTGGGAGGGATGCGTCCAATGTCAGAATGATTTGTGGAACAGGGCTGAAGAACGACAGAACTTAACAGGTTTTGTGTGTTCCACCAACGTAGAGACCAATAAGTGTGGCTGTCTATTAACACTAGATCTTCTACCAGACCCTGTGACTGAGATCACTGGGGTGTTAGACATTCCTGCAGTGATGTATGTGTAATCGTACACGCGGCACTATGGTGATGCATTGGGCCATCATACCCAGCAGAAGTATAACTGTTCTGACTGTTTGCTGTTGAATGGTTTGAAAGTGTGGTAGCAGTATTTGGAAATGTTTAATCCTTGCTGCATTGGGATAGGCTAATCTCACCTGTGTGAGAATAGCCCCAAATATGGCTGAACCTGTAAAGGTTGAGATGTTTTTTTTTTTTACATTGACGATAAACTCTAGTTGATGAAGCAGGTCTATGGTTACCTGAGTGTGTTAGCGGCACAGAGGAAGGGTACTGCCTTTGATAGGCCAGTTGACCATATACAGGAAGACATGGATGTTTTGTCTGTGTAGATGTGCTATTACCACTGATAAGCATTTGATGAACACCCAGGGTGTAACAGACACCCCAAATAGGAGTACTTTTAACTGATTATGTTTGGCAGCTATGACAAGCCTGAGGTATTTGCGGTGTGCTGAAAGAATTAGTATGTGAATGTAGGTGTCTTTTAAGTCTAGTGCTGACATATAGTTGCTTTGCTGCAGAAGTGGGATCACATATGGAAATGCTCTGACCGGAGTTATTAGAAATGAGTTTGCCCTGCCATGCGAGTTCCTGCCCTCTTTTCCTTTGTTTTTCTGGGAGGTACTGGAGGAGTTAATTTTAACCCAGTGGGCCCGCTCATACCTGGCTAATTGGCCTTGTGTATTTGCAATTCGCCAGTGATTGGTGGACTGCGCCGCTACTCGTTTCCCTGAAGTATCAATTAGTTTAGACTCCTTATCAGGAGATGTAGTGTCAGCTGTGCTGTGTGAATTTGCCCTCTTACAGGCATTGGACAGAACTAATATATCAGGAGGAAGTTGTCCTTAGTTGTAAATAGACTCCGAGGGTGCAGGTTTGTATTTTTAGGTCTCGCCTAGCGAAAACAGTGCATGAGCTGCTTCGCCTTGGCGAGCCTATTGTTGTGGCTTTTGCAAGCGAAGGGAGACAAACCATGTGCGCGCATGGATAGGCGATGTGCACATGCATGGTTTGTCTCCTCTCTGCCGCTTGATTTACCTTTCAGTACATGTGCACGCCTACATTGCGGCTCCTCGTGTGCTAACACGCTCCCATAGCACGCTTTGCGACAGAGCACGCTCCTTGCAGCCTTGTTTTTATTCCTATGGCCAAACTTTGCTTATTACTTAATTAGGAGACTGGAACCTATTAACAAATTACCCAAAGAGGCATCACTGAGTGCACCACTTTTGTCAGCAGCCTGTATTTTAATCTGCTAAAGAAACCAGTACAAGTCACTTTCCATTTTCTATTAACATTTGACAGCTCACGACATGCCAACGCGCAGCCGGTTTGCACGTAGTGGAAAGTTAATAAAATACAATATCAGTTTAGCTGCATACAAAGCCTGACGCATTCAATCTTTAAGACTGGCGCGTTGATGACGCCACTCAGACTGCCACGATTCCACAAGCAAGGAATAAACTGTAACCCCACAGTAGAGGTGAACAATCCTCACAACATTTTGGCACAGAAAGCGCTTCCAGACTTTGGCTCAAATGAAGCACTCTAGGAGATGTAGTCTAAATTTGTTTAGATTAAACAAATCCATCATCTCGGAATTAGCAAATAAGCAGGCAACTCCATTGCGTTTCTCGAGGAGTCAACTGACTTCCCTGCTTCTGCGTGCATCAAAATAAAAGCAATAACAGCGCTTGTGGGGCATGGTCAGAGTCCGGGACATTGAAACTGGCTGGATTGTAAATCGGAATTGATGGGTATTGTGAAGACTTGGTCAGTCCCTGAAACAGAATTGTAGGAAATGTAAGACCATATGGGTGGCCAGTATATATTTTCTGACTGCAGAATTCAGGGAGCTGGCATTCCCTAAGTACCTTAGAGTCTTGAGAAGCATGTGGCAGACCCAGAGAAACTCCCCAGCAACATAATATCAAGGACTGTACTGAGATGAGGGAGCATTAGGTAATCTGAAGCAGTCAGGCAGAGCCCGTAGTACGGATAGGTGCATAAGGGAACATGGGTTGAGGAAAACTAATTTTTGTGAATGTTAGCTCAAATAGTGGAGTTCCGCTCTCCCGCCACTGGATATAGGTGGGTGTGTGTTCAGCAGAATAGCTCAATAAAAAGAATTGATCCAGAAACTAAACTAATTTGGCAAATGCATCTTGGAACACACTACTGTGATTGCACTTATATAGGGCTTATTAAACCAGACAAGGCGTTGAAGCGCTTAAATACTGAGACGTCCCGGGTGTAAATAATTTGTTATCATCGGGTTTACCACTCCTAATGCATTTCAGTATTTAACAAGCATTTGCAATGCAATCTGTCTCGCAATTGCAAGAGTTAGAGCTATTGGCATAGTAAATGACAATGTCTTTTAACCATGTTTCTTGGTTTGGAGTGGATGTATGTGGTTTGTAGTACAATTATGTGGGTTGAATTGGAATGGTTAGTTGTGGAATGGTGTGGTGTATTCGTGTAGTTGAATTACGTGGCATGGGTAATAGATGAGGGTGAGAGCTGCACAGAATAGATAGAAAGGTAATTAAAAAGGTATAGGTAGTTTGTGCACAAAGTGGTGAATGAAACCCAGACAGTGGAGCAGAAAGAGTGTTCGAGAAAGAAGGGGAGTATAAGCCACAGAAGCATAAAGAGGGTGCACGCAGAAAACACCCCAAGAAGAGGAGGGGAGTACGCTTTTGAGGGACAGAAATCTTAAAAAGGCACAGGAAAGAAAGTGTGCTTGAAAACCTCAAGTGAACCAATATGCGAGAGGAGGGAAAAGTATGTGAAAAAGTGAGAAAGAAGTGTGATAGAGTACAAGAGAGAGCAAGAGAGAGAGGGACGATTAAGGGGGTGGGGGGGGGGGCACCCAGGGGAGGGAAGGGAGGCAAAATAAGTGCACAGCTCGAGAAGGTACAATAAAGTAGCTTGTGTGAGCAGGCATTTTATAGAGGAATTAATGAGTGTGAGGGAGGGATGAGAAGGGGCAGAGGAATTGCGAGATAAGAGGGGATAGCGGATGTGTGAATTAGGGATGAGAGACAGTGGGCGTGTGGGAGAGAGAGGAAAGGGTTGGTGGATGTGCAATGTATAGATGGGTTGTATTGGAATTGTTTGTTGTGGAATTATGTGGATAGTAATTAAATGGTATTAACTGTTGTTGAATTTTGTAGAGTGATATTGTGTGTTACGCTGCTGGATAAAAAAAAAAAAACAGAAAAAAGTGTGAATTCACCCGCGTGCGATGTTCAGAAGATGTAACTTTTGATGTGTTGAAAAACTGAACCCTGAACGCTTTTTAATAAGAACTCAATACTGAAGCAGGATGGGCTGGGATGAAAAATTCCAAATCTCATCAACTAAACGAAACAAGCATTTGCAATGCAATAGGTCTCGCATTTGCGAGAGTTTAAGCTATAGGCATTGCAAATGACAATGTCTTTAATTTATGTTTTATAAACAAAAACATAAATAAAAGGCATTGTCATTTACAATGCCAATAGCTCAAAGAATGCGCGGTCTATTGCAGGGCCTTTAAAGATGTCATCAGTGTGACGCATCATGCCCTTTAACATAGGGAGGTATTGGGTAGCCCCATGTGTACTGGATAGAATTTCAAAGAGAAGATCTTCCCATAGAGCCTTTTTATGGCGCGGGACGTGGTGGTACGCTGCAGCCCTGCTGATGAGCTCCTGATATAAGGAGGCAATGGTTTGGCAGGGTACAGGTCTGGATTTGTGTCCCCCTAGGGGTCCAAGTCATCATCTGTCCATGGATCTGTGGGGCTGTATTGTATCATAAGAAGCATCTGTACCCTCCCTCCAAGCCCACCCATAAAGGAATGTTGGGACCCCAGCGAAGTGATATCTAGGAGATCACCCTAAGAATGATGTGGAGCGGGTGAAGGTGGGGGAATGAAGGTGGAGGAGGTGGTGGTGGTGGAGTAGCTGGTGGAAGAGGGTGCAAAGGAATGGTAGACTTGTCTTTCTTCCTCTTTTTAACAGGCATCGGCAAGTCTATTGCTTCTTCAAAGGAGAGCTGCCGTTTTGATGGAGGTGGTGCTGACACCACAGTTTTGGTTAAGATGCAGCCAGTGTGAGGCTGTATATGTATCTGTTCCAGGCAGGCATCAAGCCGTTCCTGCATTTTATGCAGGATTGGTTTCACTGAAGTACCCAGTTCGGATTTCGATGCCGGTCTTGAAATTTTCAGTGCTTAAATTGTCTTTTGTTTTGGAGTCGAATTGGTCTGAGCAGAGGATGGATGGGGTCAGCTCGGAATGTAAGCTGATGGCTTCGGCTGTTCTTTTCATGTCAAGCTCAAGGGCGGGCATCCGTAGCAGATGTTCGGTGCCAACCATGGCTTGCTGGCAGTAGTGGCCCGAGAGCCTTATGTTCAGTCGTGATCTATTTTTTTGGGTGGCAGGATGGGGGCGTCAGTACTCCTAGTACGCTGAACCGGTGGAAGGTCCTGCATTTGAAGGTTGATCTCTAAGTCGGAGCTGTAGTTTTAAATGGAAAAAAATCTCTTCCTCCACCACAGATGCCTCATGGACTTCCTCCTCCTCGACATCCTGTTGTCTGAAGATGTTGTGTGTATCGTTGTCCCTCTCTCCGCTGCATCTCCCTGTAATGTGCTGTAGGATCCCATAAGGTTTTCTTCAGTCTGCACGATTGGCAAGCTTCGCAGTCTTCAACTCTGTGATCGGGAGACAAGCATAAGTTGCACTCTTGGTCAAGGTTGGTCCACTCCACAGATACTTCGCATTGCACTTCTGGCAGAAACGGAATTGCATCCATTTCATCAGAAGGGCATTCTAATGCGAAGCAGAAGAGATAGAAAGAAAAGCTGTTCGATTGCATCGATCACACATGTGATCGCTTTCCTGATTCCGAAGCGCAAAGACAGGAACGTGTTCAATAACAATACAAATGAGAGTAAGGGTAAATTACAAAACGAAAGGAGTCCGAAACGGTCTCGAACTGGAACACAGTAATACACGTCTGAACCCGACAGTGGAAAGAAAACAATCAAACAATGGAGTCAATGCCCATGCGCATTACTACCAAGAGGAGGAGTCACTATACCTGGTGGCTCGAAAGACTTCTTGGAATAAAAACAACTTGCAAACATCCAAACACAACATTAGATGGCAGGAGTATGCAAAGCATGTGTAGCTACACCCACACATGCCTCGAACCCATATTTCTCCTCTTTTGAAACATGTTAGGCAGGACTAAGTGTCAAGCAAAAACAGTATGCGCCATTTCTTATTTCTTGAGCAGCAAACACACGTAAACATATGTTTAGCTGATTCCCTAACATGCAAGTAAAAAAAATGAAGGACGTATATTGGTTCCATCTTTTATTATTTACAAAAGTAAAAATCTTATGCAATATGACCCCCTGAGTCTACTACCCATATTGCAAACTGGATCCTTTGCTGCATAAGGCTTCAACTGGAAGACAGTAGTGCAAAGACCGGATTCAATACTCAGTCAACACTTTTATATCAGTGCAGTGTAAAATCAGGCTCTGAAGCTTGCGCACAGATAGACACTGGTTAGTCACCTGCCTCCGATATCTGGAGAAGGAGTCAGAAGAGAAGTTGACAGTGCAATATTCCGCCTGTCTTCTTCTGCCTCCCTCTGGTGTTTACGGACCTGAGGAAAGGTGGCTGAGGCTCTCCTGCCACCAACCACTGCCTTCTCTGCCATCAGCAGTGAAACTATTAACAGTGGCGTCACTAGGGGGGTGCGGGGGGTGCGGACCGCACCGGGTGACACCCCTCACATGGGGTGACACCATCTGGTTACGTTACGCTGTGTAACACAGCTCTGCTCAAAGGTGAGGGCGAGTGTGTCTTCTGTGTGTCTCACTGCTTACAGTTTAACTCAAATGTACCTGAAACGCGCTGCAGCATAATTAATGACCACTTTTAAGACGCTGTGCAGCGCAACTAGTTTGCGGGCGGCTACTGTGCGAATATAGTGACAGAGATCCCTTGTCACAGTGTTAAAACTGCTCCTCTGATAACATGAATTGTGCCTGCTATATAGTGTGCTCCGGTGGTTGGAAAAAGCGCAGCACTTCCAAGTAGTAGACAGTCAGTGCAGCGTATTGCTTTTATGATTTCCATCGTAGAAATGTTATAAGGGACAAGCAAGGGTGGCGGATTGAGGATTCAATCA
The DNA here is from genome assembly GCF_964263255.1 of Lissotriton vulgaris. NCBI lineage: Eukaryota > Metazoa > Chordata > Amphibia > Caudata > Salamandridae > Lissotriton > Lissotriton vulgaris. The sequence goes on from NC_141686.1 coordinate 110,879,525, forward strand.
CACCTTCCCATACTTTCTCTCCACCGGAGTGTCGGTGCCATGGAAGAGACGCTTGCTGCTCGTGTGTAAGTGCTGTCTGCAGCGGCACCTATCTTCCTACCGAAATGCATAAATTAGCCGGTCTGTTTTTTGTGGCATAAAATACTTTATTTACTATAACAAGAAGCTCTTTAAACTTGCGCCGCCAAGCTGCTTTCCGTTGCTTTTCACCGGGTCACGGCAGGTCCCACATTGACACATTGTTGCGGAGGAGGCATGTACGGTTGGCGCGCGTGCTGTGGCGGGATGTCGAACTTCCTGCTGCCAGCCGGGCCCCAGGGCACCCAGGAAATCCCCTGCTGCATAACCTAGATTTAGAGGATTGACCACCTACTCACTTCCTCCAGACCTGGACCTGTGCTGTTGCTGTTGCTGTGCCCCTACCCTGGCAGAACCCAACTTCTGTCCCAGACTCACTAGGCCAGCATAAGTCTCATAGTGAGAGCAGGTACCACAGGCTAAGGCAGTGCATCAGGGCTCGCTCTCTGACTCTCTGAAAAAGAAGCAGGCAAGCGATCTCCGCTGTGCCACGCCACCAGCTCCTCTCCGTGGATCAATCATTCTGACAGCTGTAAAGAGATACAGGCGAGTCAGATATGAATTTATTAATCTGCTACTGCTGACATTATAAATGTTTGTTACGAGAATGGGGAGGGGGCTTCAGCTCAACATAGCTCCTTGGAAATGGGCAAACTAATGTTGTCTGTCCGTACTGTGAATGCAGGGCTATCTTAGGGGGAAGTTTTATCTAAACTAGCAGTTTTGCTGATTTCTTAGTAGTGCAAAGTGTTTAACATCCTCGCTGGACAGTGACACTTCGAAGCAGCAGAGCCTTTATTTTCCCAACGCGGTGAACTTGCTAAGTCAGAGATAAGGCAGGTGATTAATGTTTACCGCTGGAGAGAGGTCAGAGATTTGTCTACTGGCAGTTTTCACTCTCACCATTAGGTAAGGTAGAGGGTTAATATGCCTACTGCAAAGAAGGTCTCCCAGCATATTGTATTGAACTGTATTGTATGTGGATAACTCAGTGGGTCACAGATATTCCTATGTTACATATGTTTCAGCTGCTAACTGGAGCAGGGAGTGGAGTGTGCTGATTATTTAGAACATAAATAACAGCTTTAAAATCACCTGCTGTGATTTCTGATATGTGTCTATTTCCATGGAGTTCATTGCATGATTTTGATCGCACGGCAGTGCCACACATTTAGTTGTTGAATGTCTCTCATAAATCTACTGAATCTATAAAAATGTCACACATACACAATCTGAAACATTAGCAGCTATACTCAAATGGGTGTAATTTTTGATATGTATATCATTCATTGCTTGCTTTTGTTCAGGAGAAAGTGTCACTCATAGTCATTGAAATGTCACTCATAATTACACTTAAATTATGAAAATGTCACACATCGCGCTCTGAAACCTTGGCAGCTATGTGTGTGCGTATTTAAATGTATCCTCTAAGTGTCGCACGCACTAATCATGCGTTCATACTCAGGAACACATGTCTCCTATTAAAACTGCAACACCTTTTTGGCATCTTAGAAATGCATAAATGAGCATATAAAATGACGGAATGACGCACCATTTGTTATCTGCGTGCAAGGGAACGTGCGCAGAAGGAGTAAGAAATATTTGGAAAATTTTAATATAGCGCAACAGAGCATGGATTTTATTCGGCAAAAAAAGGCACTCTCTGCTAAATAAATGGTTCATAAGTGCCACAACCCACTAAGCCTGACCTCATAAGCAAAGCGGAGCGCAGAACCAACGCTCACTGGTATAAATTATTGATGTCGGTGTGTTGGCTAAGGATTAGTGTAGGACGCATTCTGTAAGTCTGCTTTATTATCTTATATACAATAAAAAGTCCCCAAAGTAACTGCCATGTTGACGGAAAAATTTTAATATATGAAAGTTGAGGGTGCAAAATATATTTTGCGCGTCAGGCAAAGTGATATTCGTTTTTAACATTCACTCCACTGCCAATGAGTCAAGACTGGTAACTTGTAAGGGCAATCTTGTCCGTTCTGCCTGTGAGAACGTAGGCAGCAGTTTCATATTGTTTTGCTGCCAGTGCACGAATGCAAAGCACATTTAATAAGTTTATTTTAGTCACTTTCTGAAGAGCCAAGAACTGTGAGGGGTAAACCATGGGGGGTTGGGGGGAGAAGGCGACGAGGAAAGGGTTAAAAGAGCTGCAGGAGGGGGAAGGGGGTGCAGGCGGAGGGGGAGGGATGGTGCAGGCAGAGAGGGAGAGGGTGCAGGCAGAGAGGGAGAGGGTGCAGGCGGAGGGGAGAGATGGTGCAGGCAGAGGGTGAGATGGTGCAGGCAGAGGGTGAGATGGTGCAGACAGAGGATGAGATGGTGCAGGCAGAGGGAAAGATGATGCAGGCAGAGGGGAGATGGGGCAGGCAGAGGGGGAGATGGTGCAGGCAAAGGGTGAGATGGTGCAGGCAGAGGGAGGGATGGTGCAGGCAGAGGCGAGATGGTGTAGACAGAGGGAGAGATGGTACAGACAGAGGTGAGATGGTGCAGGCAGAGGGGTAGATGGTGCAGGCAGAGGGAGAGATGGTGCAGGCAGAGAGGGAGATGGTGCAGGCAGAGGCGAGATGGTGTAGACAGAGGGAGAGATGGTACAGGCGGAGGGTAGATGGTGCAGGCGGAGGGGAGATGGTGCAGGCAGAGGGCGAGATGGTGCAGGCAGCAGGGAGATGGTGCAGGCAGAGGGAGAGATGGCGCAGGCAGACGGAGAGATGGCGCAGGCAGAGGGAGAGATGTTGGAGGCAGAGGGAGCGATGGTGCAGGCAGAGGGAGAGATGGTGCAGGTGGAGGGTCGATGGTTCAGGCAGAGGGAGAGATGGTGCAGGCAGAGTGAGAGATGGTGCAGGCAGAGGGAGAGATGGTGCAGGCGGAGGGAGAGATGGTGCAGGCGGAGGGAGAGATGGTGCGGACAAAGGGAGAGATGGTGCAGGCAGAGGGGAGATGGTGCAGGCAGAGGTGAGATGGTGCAGGCAGAGGGGAGATGGTGCAGGCAGAGGGTGAGATGGTGCAGGCTACGGGAGAGATGGTGCAGGCAGGGGGTGAGATGGTGCAGGCAGAGGGTGCGATGGTCCATCCGGTAAGTTGTGAGGGGGTGACACCATGAGTTACCCGCACCGGGTGACACCAACCCTAGTGACGCCACTGACTATTAAGCATGAATTATTCATCCAATCACGTAAACTATCGATATATAATACGTACCTTGCCTTTAACTTGTCTATGTCCTCCTTGGACATGAATCTTGGTCTCCTGCGGACCTCTTTCTCTGTTTTGTACATCAAATTCTCTTGAATCATGTCTTTGAAAAAGGGAAAAAAGAGTTTTTGAAATAAGTCTGGTGCTAAATAGGTAGATATAAATGCTTACACTGAACATAAAACCCCAAAGTTAATTAGTACACTTCTGTTAAGAGTAGTATTCTTATCTCAAATGAAGATACAATCTTTCAGAATAGTGCGCACACACCACCACCACCAATTGGAAGTCCAATAAATGATCTTTGCTAACAACATCTGTATAGAAAACAACAGCAGCCCATAAGCAAATGTTAATAAAGGTGCAAGTTCATCGGGCTATCCAATATCAAGCACAAGAGCAAGTGTTAACACAAAGCATAACTTTCAAACCACCTCCCTTTTTAACTATTTAAATCTGCTCTTCGTGCTATTTTGGGCAAAGAGCTTCCCTTATTTAATACTTCCATTGCCGTTCTTAATAATAACAGTTGGGTGAAGGAGAACTGACATACAAAAACAGATCAACATTGATATAAACCATAGTATGCGAATGATACACTTTGCTTTCCCAGGATTCTTACTCATTGAGTGTACAGCCCCTTGAGTTCAGCCTAACGCAGAAGAAACTCACTAACTGAATCACAAAAAAAATAAGACACCTGCTCCGGAAAAAACAACAACTTGTGACTCCAGTTGTAGTTAAAGTTTATATCTTTTTTCTATGGGAAATTTCCCTAGCACAAACCAGGGGCAGCAGGCGGAGCCACAAAAACCAATAAGAAGGAATGTATGCCTGGTGTAAGACAGAGAGGCAGGTGAGACAATCCATTCAACATGACACAGCACTGATCTAAGCGGTCTATACAACGTGTTGGTCTTATGGCGCAAGGAATATGTATCTGGGAGGATCAGTCTGAATCCTACACTGCCCAAGATATAGTATTTCGTTTACCAGTCAGCCCAAGGAAATTTCATTGAAACTACAACCTGAAGAAATGAAATCTGTAAGTGCGGCGCTTAGTGGAGTCAGTTTTGCTGCTTTCGTGTCAATCTTTACTGAACAGGGTTTCAACTCCCTCACCACATGCATTGCGATGACCGTGGTAGTGGTGGACGGAGGGGACTGCTTTGTGAGTACCCTACACAATCTACTTTATTACCAGAGGTGTAATTAGAGGTGGCTGCAATGTCTGGTCATGTCGTGTTTCTGAGGTGGGGACTGTCTTCACTGGTCAGGAGTTCTACCATGCGGTTGCCCTGGGGAACTGCTTGATGTTTGTTTTACTCGATCTGTGGTGAGTGTCTGAACATTGTCTGTTACCCACAGAATTCGGCCTTTGGCCGCTTGGGCAGCCATTTCAACCGTTAAGTGGTTGTTTGCGCATGCCTTTTTACTCACCTGTTGAGCCGCGTGGATTTCAACGAGGACGAATATTCTCTGTGACGACATACCCTTCCTCATGTCATGGCTGTGCAACTCTCAGTGGCAAAGATTGGCGCACAAGCGTGCTGGGAGCCATCCTGCACAGCAAATCATGCGTGCCGCCATTTTGCAGTTGGCGGCTGCACCCAACCTCCAGATCTTAAATTCTCTCTTTTGCTTTACACTCCATTGCAGCGCAGTGTTGGAGCTGCCTCCTTTTTTCACCTTTGGAGCTTGTTAACGATTGTTGTCCACACCATCCTTGCTACGGAACGCAGGCTCTTCCCTGGTGCTGCTTTATTGCTACTTTAACAGACAGGTGGAGAATATAGTTGTGTACATCTTGTGGCTGTGTTTTCTTGGGCCCATTTCAGTCTCAATGTGTACTGCCTCTACATAACTCTTGTGGGTGCCGCAATACACGTGTTACTTCTTCTCTCTTGTGTTATGTTAAAAGCATTTATTTAGCGCGTGTACACCAACGATTTCATGGCACTCTGGTGACGGTCGAGGCAGTGCCAGGGAAATAGCTTAGTCATCATATGCTTGGGCCAACAACCAGGTCTTAAGCTGTTTTCTAAACTGTACAAGAGAGGTTAGAGATCGCATCTCGACCGGGAGGCATTTTCAGAATTGTGGGGCCAAAACTGCAAACCTTAGACCACCATACTTCTTACGTTTAAACAAAGGAGTTGCCAAAAAGTTCAGGTGCGAGGACCTAAGGTCTCGAGAAGGAGTGTAGCGTTGAAGTCTAGCTGAAATAAAAGCCGGACTATTGCCAGGAAGGGCTTTAAAATGGTGCATCCCAGCTTAAAAGCACAGCGCTTGATCACTGGAAACCAGTGAAGGCTTTTCATAAGAGGACTAACATGATGCCACTTTGGTTGATGAAAAATCAACCTAGCAGCTTGGTTCTGAGCCAGTTGGAGGCGTCTCAGATGATACTCAGGGGTGCCAACCAGTGTTCCCTCTAACCTGCGCGCCTGCGCTCGCGCGCACCTTTAAGGCACTGAGCGCGCAGTGCCTCCAGTGAAGGCGCAAACGTTCTCGCTGCCGCCCGCTTTTAAAGCGCGAGCGGCGAAAAACTGCAATTTACTCAGAGGCCTTTGTGAAAGTATTCCTGTTAATCACAGCGCCAGTCAGGCGCTGCAATCAACAGGAATACGTTCACAAATGCTCACAATCATCCCGCAGCCTCTCGCCATTGAGAAAAGACATGTAGCAAATCCAAAAGCACAACGTGTGCTTTACACGTTTTGCTTTCAGACGTGTTTCATTTCTTTTCTAAATAGAGCGCAGCAAGGTGCTGATTGTGGGCCATTGTGAAAGGATTCCTGTTAATTACAGCGCCCATCATGCGCTGCAGTTAACAGGAATATTTTCACAATGGCCCACAATCAGCACCCTGCTGCTCTCTATTTAGAAAAGAAATGAAGTGCGTCTGAAAGCACAACGTGTAAAGCACACTCTTCAGGTGCTTTTGGGCCTGGTATGACAGAGCGGGTGCAGCTGCCACTCTGTGCCCCAGCAGAGAATAGCAGCCGGTGTGCCAGCGTAGGGCCCATGCAATAGCTGCTGATGGCTGTGGCTCGGGATCCGCACGCCTCTACTGCTTCCGTTGTGCGGCTGCTGCAGAGCTTTCCCCTCTGATCCTGCAGTGGTGGCCGCGGTTTGAGGGAAATGAATGAAGCTTGAGCCATGGATACATTTGTAGTGCGGGATGAGAACAGCAGCGTCTATGCAGAGGGTTCCAAGATCCTCCTCTCCACCGGTCAGTGGAAGAGGTTTAAGAGGGACAATCCCAGATTCAACCTGATGCTGGGAGAGAGGAACCGGCTACCCTTCGGGAGGCTTGGTAAGGATCATTCAGACAATGCTCCATTCTCCTACTACCAGCTCCAGACCCTTCCCGTGCATCCTCAGTCAACTCTCACCAACAAAAGCACACCCACCCCTACGTATGCTGCTGCTTCTTTCTTATTTTTACCCTACATATGCCTACTTCTTGAAACCGAATCAGGCAGCTTGTTTATGCTATTCCTTTTCCCCACGCGCGTTCCTTAATTATTTCAGAGGAGATTTAGGACGCTTTCCGTGCTTGGAGAAAGGCGAGACGTGGTCTAGAATAAGTCACAATGCGAGTGAGAAGTTGACTCGAGCAGGGACCTGTACCATTTCTCCTGAATATAACGCTGTAAATGGTTTGTCCAGTATTAAGTATGTGCCCAGAGGTTAAGTGTTCCATTCCTTTTCGGAGAGCGTGAACCAAAGGACCGTCTCTCCGTTTGGATTCCTTACTGCAGATGTTGTCATCCATGGCAGCATTAGAAAAGCAGGAACGGCATTTAGGCGAATGAGGGGTTTCTTCGGGTACTGACCCAACACTGTAAAAAGGGATATTGTAAATGTTCAGAAATATTTTCTGAATAGATGCTTTCAATGTTTGGTATATCTTATAACGAGTTAGAAAGTTTTTTTAACATGATTTTATTATTATACTCCTTGGTTCGCCAAGAAGTTGATCTAGTACCATGTTGACCTTCATTCCGTTTCTGCATTTAGTATACACTTGTATTTACGCATGATTCTTTAAGAATATACTTGACAGCGACTTTGCCAGTGTCCAATTTTTTGGGGGGGTCTTTTTGAACCTATTCCACACCGAGGATTTTGCACCACTTTCACAGACACTATTCAAGCAAGCATGAAAAGCATGCTTAGCAAAATTAGCCAAAGCACTAAGCCTAGTAAAAGCATGTTGTAAATTTATCATATTGAGATTTCTACTGTCATATTATCGTGAGTTTATGTCACTTAGCTGTTGCCTGGTGTCTGAGTAGGATTTTATATATTCCCACAGAGTATCGAACAGTTTCCATCAAGTACATTTATATAGATCTATTTCAGTGAGTAAAACTCAGATTTTAAGTGGCTACTGATTTTTTTTTAACTAAGTCTGAGGTGATGAGCAGCATTTTCAATTATTCTATTTACACACAAATACGTGTTGGTACGCATTGAACGCTCTTGACCTGAGAAAATTTACTATGTGTATATAGAGATAACTCTAATCACTAGCATATGCAGTATACCTTTGTACTGTCTACCATTCCTATGTGACTCTTAGAGTATATCCATTCGTATCCCTTCCCTATGTATATAGAGATAACTCTAATCACTAGTATATGCAGTAGACCTTTGTACTCTCTACCAATCCTATGTGACTCTTAGAGTATATCCATTCGTATCCCTTCCCTATGTATATAGAGATAACTCTAAACACTAGCATATGCAGTAGACCATTGTACTCTCTACCATTCCTATGTGACTCTTAGAGTATAGCCATTTGTATCTCTTCCTTGAGTGACTTTACTACCTGTACATTCACAATTTTTCTTTCACTTTGTATCTCTTCCTTGTGTGACTTTACATCTTGTACATTTGCATTTTTTCAGTTTGTATCTTTTGTGTAATGCATGTAATTCTAAATCCTTATGTTTTGCAACTGGTTCTTATGTAAAGCGCTCTGACACCTTCGGGTAAAGTTTGCGCTATATAAAACCGCAGAATCGCAGGAGGTTAGGCTGACCAGAGACTAAAAACCCATCTCCTAAATCGATAGCTTGAGCATTAGCCACAACCCCAACCATAAGAGCGGAAGCATTTTCAATATTATTTACAACTTGATGCAAAAGACAACCATTGACTAAGCCAATAGTCTTGGCTTTTTGTAGGTGTAATGTTACTTGTATTATATATCTGGATGCAATGACAGAAGCAGCAAAATATCGGCAGGGTGGCACACTATGCGATGCACATATTTTTAGTGTAATTGCCTTTAAGCCACACCCTTAATTGCATAGGTTACGCCCCTTTGAAAGATCTCAGAGTATTTCCATCCCTCTCAAAGCCCTAGTCTACACACGCGGTCAGGTCCTTGGCGCACATAGCCTTGGCTGCAGCGCACACAGACCTTACTCTGCCGCACACAGAGGAAAATAATTAGAGGGAACATTGGTGCCAACATACAGTGAGTTGGCATAGTCCAGTCGGGAGATTACCAAGGCTAAAAACACCGGAATCATGGCTTCCCTACTCAAGAATCTGCTGATCGTCTTTATTACCCGCAGTTGAAATAAATCAGCAGAGACAACTGAACTGACCTGGGCTTTCTTTAATGGACAAATCGTTACTGAGTCCTGACACTGCTGCAAGCGCTGGGACGCCTCTTCACTGAGGCAGCTGCGCGCTATATAAAATCACCTAACAATAACAATAACTGATAATTATCCCCAGGCTTTTGGAAGAAGCAGCTGGCATGTGGGTATTGCCCAGTAGGGGGGGGGGCAAAAGTTGGAGTGCCATGGATTGGCTGATCCACCCGTGCGAATCAGCTCAGTTTTGTCAGGATTCAGCTTCAATTGGTTCTCTTTGCTGCTTGTCTAAGAGCGAATTACATTACAAGGTCGTCAGCTGGTCGTTACCTCTGCAAATCTGGTTTACATACGAACTCCAGTGGGTGTCATAGGACTACAGTGACATGCACACCTATTAGCTTTAATGTCTATAAACGCAAAGGTGATGGTGTTAATGTATTCCTATTGTATTGCTTGGCCATGATTATGCAATGTTCACTCATGTTTTGCTTTTTGTACAGTTCCTGATGGAATTTTTCTTATATACACTTATCCACCATGGGATTGTATTTTACATTCATAGACTCTTGGTACACACATTCAAAGTGTTCATTGTTAATTTCTAATGGGTACACCTTACACCTCTTTATTCACTACATTGGGATGGCAATGGGTACTAGCCCCATTTGCTCACATTACACTTGCCTACTTGGGCTACTTATGGTTTCAACCCTCTCTCAGGGTGACATTGCACGGGTGTTTATCCCATTTACATGTGTTAACCATTCCTATGCTAAGGGATAGGTTATGGGTTCTGTCCCATTTACAGTAGCTAAACTCCCCTACGTCACAGGGTAGGTCATGGATTTCAGTCCCATTTAAGTAGCTAACCTCCCTTACGTCACGGGGTAGGTCATGGGTTTCAGTCCCATTTACGATAGCTAACGTCCCTTACGTCACTGGATAGGTCTTGGGTTTTCAGTCCCATCGTCTCTTACACTGTTTCCCTCACACATCGAATGTCTTATGGGTCATAGTCCCATTTACTACATTGCTTAGTTTTGACCGTTACACAGGGGTTGTCCTAACACTGGATATCGTTTCATGGGTCTTAATCCAATTCTCAGTAGTTCCTCACCCCTTTGCTTCGAGGTAGGGGTCGGTCATGGGTTTATGTCCCATGTCTTCGTACATTCTTACCCTCTCCTAGGGTATCAGTACTGAATCTCTGTCTCATTTACTGTCATTTTCTTAAAATGTAATGCTTACATCATATTATATTGTTGTACATGCAACTTTATTCTCATATGTATTTTATTATCATTATGAAAGTGTGGGAGGTTGATTTATACTTGTTAGTATTTTTCATTCTTGTCCTCTGTTTTCAAACCAGTGTGTTTGTATGTGTGCTGCATGGAATATTGGAGTGATGATGTGTTTGCAATGGTGGGTGCCTGAGAGGTTGGAAGTGACAGTTGATAATGTGCTGAGCAGCAAGCAGGCTGCTCCTTGTCAGGCTGCTCTACAGAACTTAACTACCTGCTGTACTGGAACGATCTTAAACAAATCTTCCGGAATTTCATCCTTCCTGCGTGGACCTCCTTACTGCACATTTCAATGCAGAAGAGGCATGATGGAGTCACTGATTTCCAAGCTTCCCTTTTTCGCTAAACAGGGAGGCTGGCTTCACAAGAGGAGTCATGGGGAGAAGCGCACAGAGGCAAAAGAGAAGACTGCCACAAGGGTCTTCCTCTACCCTTGTAAAAAGACCTGGGGGCTCTAACAAATGGTCTAATTGGAAAATGAATATGGCTTCCAATGTTGAAACAAACTCTGCATTACTATAAATTCTACAAACACCTGAGCACATTATTTTAACTCCTCCCATATCTTTGAAAATCCTGATGACCGAACCCTTAAGGCCAGTTGTAAGGATTTCTGCCAAGGAGACCTGAACGACTACTGTCTTTAGCAGAACACAGAGCCGGGTGGGAGAACAAATACACACTTGTTAGTCTGTGGGTGCCTACCTTTAGTTTTCCCTTTTCCAGAAACCCCAAAACACCTGCCACTCACTGTATGGTTTGCATCAGGATTCCCAGGTACCTACATAAGCCTTCCACTGAGGTTCTTGTGAGTGGTAATATGGTGTCTCGAATATTCTGCATTCAGTTTCCTGTTATCTGACTTCCTTTTCTCACCTTTACCCTCTTACTTATGGTACAATATTTTTGATTTAGAAAATATTTATTTCCTGACCTTCCTAGTACCCCTTTAACACCCTCATGGTATTGATTCCTTGCATTGTGGTATTGAGGTTAAATGACATCTGTTTTGGTGTTAAGCCTCTTCACGGTTTTATTGTTATTTCTCATATATAAAAACAAGCCCAGCCCAGAACATCTTCACTACTTAAAAGCCTTGCACATGCTGCTGAAAGATGCATGAAGAGCACAAGAGGAGAGGTATCCATTATTGGTAGACAAGTGTTGCAGGAGTTGCTGGGCTCACCAACACAGGTGACAGTAAGTTCTATAACAGTAAACCCAGAAGCACAGAATGTAGGAAGTGACTGACAAAAAGCAAAGAATAGCTCTGCTGCAAATAAACTGAACAGGTTTATTTAGCCCATTGCGAAAATCAAAAAATTACAACATGGTGGATGCCATATTACAAATCAGTTAAAGGAACTCCATACCTAGAGACTATGTAGATTGAAAAACAATAAAATTATCAATATGTGCAGATCATTGTCAGCGGTGGGGTCAGGTAAACATACAAAGGTTTCCAGGCAGAAAAAAAGAAGAAAAAAAGAGTCTTTCTCCAGATGGAATACACCATGTCATTTATGCATCAGTTTGAAGTTATTCTAGATTCACTCGCTTTGCATTATTCCACTTTTTCATGGTTGGACTCAGAAAAGCGTCTTTTTACAATCTAGCAACTACAGGATCAAATCAGAGTGACTCATTGTGATTTCAAGCCAAAGTACCTAAACCTCAAACATTTTTCTCACTGGATTGTATGTGAATCAACTAGTATTACCAATAAGTAACTTGCTGCTTGTGCTGCATGAATATATTATACAGTCACATACTATGCTGTCCATATTCTGTCCTCGATTCCCCTATATAAAAAACAATTATTGATTGGAACAGCTGTAAAATTAAAGCAGAACTACTGCAAATGCTTCTATCCTGGCCTCCCAATATTGGGAATCAGCCGGCTGCAGAGAGCTCAGAATGCTGCGGTCAGGCATATTCAAGTCTGAGTGGCAGAGAGCATGTTCCATCAGCCAGAAGGTCACTCCAATAGCCACCAATATCATTTGTTTAGGGTTCAGCTGGTGTACGTTTGAAGATTTTAACAATCATGCCATGCAATATCTATCCTACAACAAATACCTGCAATATGATGGGTGAAAGGCTTGAATTAACCTCAGTCACTGGTGAAATCTAGGGCCGCATTCCAGTCCATCTTTTATCGGCAAGCATACCACTCTGGACTGAGACCACCTTGTGTAAATCAGTAATGACCCAACTCCTAATGGGAACAGTCCATCCCAAATTACCATGCGAGCCCCTTTGCAGAAGGGGATACAAGCGACTCTAGGCGGGTTTTGACCTTTTTCAACCTCTTCCCCTGGGTGCATCTAGAGACCTATGGCACATTGAGCTTGGGACCCATGACTGGGCATATTATTTGCACTTAGCGTATCCATTAAAAAAAAGTACAAGGTGAAGAGTGAAATTCTTAAATTAATCTAAGCTGCTGGTCATTGCTTGGAAAGTATTCCAGTCCATGGTTTTTCTCACCCACAATTGCCCTCTAGACAGAGGCCCACCCTTTGCAAATCAGTAATGATCCTGCTCCTCAAGGGAAGCATCACCCCAGAGCTGCTAGGCGATAGACTGGGATGCAGACGAAGCAATTACCAGTGGCTGAGATTAACTCATGCCTTTCACCAATAACTTTTTGGTGCTCCTCTGTGCAACGTCCTAAGTAAGATGAGTAAGCCCTGTGGGTCCTGTGCTCAGCATACCACTGGAGTCAAGCTGCACCCTACTGAAGAGGCACACAGAGGCCGAGATCGGTCTGGGGTTGGTTGTGCTCCGGTTCAGAGGAGACCTGGCAGTTTGGGTTGAATTATTACTATTGGAGCAGGACCATGGCTGGTCTGCATATGAGTGGGTTCTTGCTGAGGTGGTAGTGCCAGCTTCCTGGACCTAAGGCTTTCATCCAATCTCACCACTTTTTAGAAAGGCATTTATTAAGACCTGATCCAACAAGCCATCGGGTGGTGTATGGGTTTCCCATGCTCTGACAGATGTGTGACATTGTAGTGTTAGCAGAAGCTTATTGAGTTCTCCTCCTCTTTACTGTATGTGCCTAATATCACCTAAATCACTTTTAAAATTGTAAAGAGGTTTGTTTTGCTACGCTGATTCTCTGTTCAACAGTGAGTGATGCATGATAACATTTTACATAAAGGCGAACTAACTGGTCTAATCCTCTGCAACATCCTTCACTGTGTATTTCTGGGAATAATCCAACTTTAGGGTGATAAATGTAAGCCAAAGATTTGTGCTCTGAGCAGGAAGGCTCAAAATTAGAGTAATCATTTTAGAGTGTTTCTGGGCCCTATGTACCAAGAGTTATGATCCAAGTTGAGGTGTTTTTAATCTTATAGCCTGGTGTGTGCTCGGATTAACTTCTTTGACAGAGTACAGTAAATAAAGTTAAGTGACCGATGGAATGAATAAAGTACAAAGAGCCCAGTTTCTCATTTTATGGTGAAAGGGATAGGCCTGAGTTATTTGGATGTGAAACGGCTTGTGTTTGGCTTGAAGAGGTCCCTGTAACCTTGGGTGAGTTTGATGGGTTCCAAAATTAAGATAGGAAAGATAAATATATCTTAGAGGCCACTACCGCCCTATCCCACAGCAGTACTGACAAAAGACTGCAGTATGGCTTCACAGTCAGAGCAGCCACTGAAATGTTTCTCCTTCAAACTATGGGCCTAATTTAGACTTTGCCGATGGGATACTCCCTCAAAAATGTGACAGATATGAAGTCTGCCGTATTACATTTGCATTATATACGATAGCGCTTGTATTAGGTGGATGTGATATTTGTGACAGAGTATCCATCCGCCAAACTCTAAATCAGGCCCTATGTCTGGGGCTCTGAACACAACTATGCACTGCTGCAGCCAAAGGCTACAAGTATATTTTCTGCATGAGAGGGGAGTGGGCAGTGGAATGTGGACCTCTAAGGTTACAGTCAGGGGGGAGGTTGAGGGAAGAGCCAAGTCCCCGTAGAATCAAAAAGCACAGATAACTCCTGCTGCATCAAACATTCTTTAAAACATACCACGCATGTGTCAGCATAAGACAAGTATTGATATGCAATGGAAGCCACAATACCTTTAAAATATATTTGGTACTGCTGAGATCCAGCCTGAAATGGGACTACTGCTTTCTGATCAGCGAGGTAGGTTGTTTCCAGATCTGCCGAAGCTATTGTAGCTTTTTCCTTTCCACCCTACAGAATCAAGACGACAACAAGTCAGTAAAACTTACATTTGGAGAATTCAAATATACAGAGGCCCCTATGTCTTAAACAGGGTTGGGAAGTGATTTTGTCCATTGTTTTGCCAAAAGACAACCTAACTCCATCTGCTAAAAGAATCAATTATTTCCTGCCACTGCATCCAATCAGTCCTGCAACCTGAATTAGCTGAACGGAATGGTCTTTGTTCCAGCCCCTTTGTGCAGGAAAGGAGGAGCCTTTCTTTCCTAAATCGTCTCCCTTTCACTTCCCCTCCCATCCTTCTTCATCTTCGTAGGACACTCACATGCTGTCCATACTCAATCCACGTCCCATGTTCATTTATCCAGTGCCAGACCCACTCTGTCTTCATCGGATGGTCAAGAGGTTGGGTCACAGAAGACGCTGTAGAGAGTCGCCGAACTTGATGATGTGAAGAAGTCATTATCTCAAAATTTATATCATGACGTCCCGAACTATTTGAGAAAGAACAAAGAAGAACACATGACATGCAATGCTTATGGACTATGGGTCAAATTTAGAGATGTATTCATAGTCATTTACATTACAGCTCTCCGATTGATTATTTGAACCATACAGAGGATTAGGTCAAAGACTGTTTACATATCAGCAAGCTGACAACCAACACCTCAGCAGCTCATCCAATAAACTGATCACTTAGCCTGAGCAGCAACAGCTCAACAGAACAAGCTCATGATGAATCCGGCTGCCATCTCTGAACAACGTTACAGACACAAAGTGGGGCCAGATGACTCCCGGGCTCCAATTGGGGGTACTTTCCCATCATGGAATAACAGCCCCCTTGACCACTCTGGTGCGTCAACCGATCCACTACTCGTCGCACTACAGCAGCTACCACCTGTTTACCTGATATTTACTAGTTCCATAGGGAGGGAGACTGTAGCACTGGGGTGCTAAATAAAGTTAACATTTATTGTGACTATTGTTCATATGTCCTTCAAGCAATGTTGCTGGTTAGTAAACCAACTTGTGAGTTCTTAGGAGTCCTTGGGAGCCTAGATTTAACATTTTGGAAGTTCAGTAGGCAATGTGACATCAAAAGGTTCGTTCATCAGCCAGAAATGAGAGCGACATATAAAAACACTATGGGGTAAATTTTCTAAAACTTTGTGCCGGTCTTGCATCACTGAAGTGACTCAACCCACCACAAAATGTTGATTTTAGGGTTTATATTCCAGCACAAGACATGTTTTTGCAACTTTGCATTAAGCAAGAGTACTATAAGTAGTATAATACTCTAGAGTTCCCATGCAATCTCTCATGGTTTTTTAAACAAATCGCTATCTACCAAAAAAGGTAGATGGGGTTTGCAGAAAACAATTACGCCTCCTCGAGCAGGCACTAAGTTGCAAGTGTGCTGTAATGAACACATACAAAGCTAAAAAACGTTTTCATTAAGTCCAAGCACAGTACAAATCCTATACTAGATTAACACACAAAGCCCTCCCACCATGGTGTAAGGGTGTGTGTGCATAGTGCAAAGAAGTCAAAAGTGCACCGGCACAGTGCTTCATATTGTAGTAGATATAGAGGTGTTCTGCTCTCTCCCTTTGGTTGTTGCACTGGGTCAAATCTTAGTAAATATTGCCCAATTTCTGTGAGTACTGGAAAGGAGAGCACCACCATATTCATAAAGTGTAGCTGCTAATTTCAACATGCATTTCTGCCAACCAATCTTCATCCAGATTGCATAGTATGTGTGTTTCACACCAGTTGGTGAAAGTAAACACGATGAAGTGTATCCTTGAGAAAGGACAAGCCCGCAAAAGTAACAACATCCACAATGTTAACTTTCCCAAAGCCCTAATACACTCATAATGTAAAATATATCTGTGTGATGTAAAACACACCACATCTTGCAAGACACTTTGGAGAAGTGATGCATACCAGTTATCCTGCATCAATTAACATCACATCAAATGTACAAGCCCTGCTGTACCTGGTGTTGTTGGGATCACTGTACGCTTTCTCGATGTCTTCCATCCAGGGAAGGTCCTCCCAGACTCCTGGCACCTTTTCTATCTGCCATCGATAAGGCAAGTGGTAGTGCATCCGTAGACATTCACCTAGCGGATCAAAGCAATGAGAAGTGCATGCACCGCCATCTTTATATCCCTAAAACAATGCCCATAGGTTTCACGTTTTTAATAATGAAATGCTTGTGTAGTGAAAATGAGTGGATAAATTAAGACTGTGTCCTTCCAACTGTTGCTTGCACTTATAAGTCTCTGCAGACAGCACAAGGATTAAATGGTTTGGAGTCTGGACTCTTCGCTTACCCTACTGGCCTTTCAGAAGTAGCATGTACATTAACGTGCACAGCTGCTTTTGGATTCACTCATAATATTATGTGATACACAGTTCTTCAGGGTACACATTTCAAACCTGTAAAGAGCATGCACTCTCAAAACACAAAGTAAGGCCTGATGCACGGCTCACATTTACCAAGCCTCTGAATCTATCTGCGAAACTCTTCCCAGCTCACCAATTACAAGCAGTTTCAGGGACTGGCCCATCTTAATCACTAATAAAATGTGGTTGATTTGTCTAGCGTGAGGCATGTTGCAAACACCAAGGCGCCGTAATCTTGTAGTATATTCCTACATGCCTTTGTGAATTGGCCCCAAACCATCTAAAATAGGAATACAACTGTGGCATTGGGGGAATATTTATGAACAGTTAGCAAAAACAGAAAGAACTGTGCATTCCTTGGACTTTTATTAAAGGGTATTTGTAAGTTTCTTGGCCTCTTCACAAATGTATCTCAGGATACAACACATTGTATTACAAGACCCATCCACAGCATGGAAACTGCCCTCATCTCTGCCACAGATGACATCTACATGACTCTAGATAGCACAGATATAGTGGTCCTCCTCATCCTGGATCTCTCCACGGCATTTGGCACAGTCTTCCATCCCATCCTCATCCAACACCTACACAACATCGGAATCAAAGGACATGCACTCTTATGGATCGTAAAAAAGAACAGTTGATGGACGGAATGCAGAACAATGTCATGCATTTTATTATTATTATTATTATATTAAATTTTGTAGAGTGCTCAGCTACCCGTAGGTTTCCCGGTGCTAAAATCAACATAGACAGAGGGGAGGGCAACGGGAAGAAAGCTTACATAATCAAGAGCCAATGTTTCACTTGTTTGCAGAATTTGAAATAGTCAGGTTCTTTTCGTGACTGAAGGGGGAGAGAGTTCCAAAGTGAAGGGGCTAGCCAGGCAAATGAGCGGCCTCCCATTCTGGCTTTTCTGATTCTAGGCACTGAAAAGAGGTGTTGATTAGATGAACGCAAGGTGCGGGGGGGACAGTGATGATGGACCAAGGAAGTAAGCTATGGTGGGGCCAGGCCATTGTTTATCTTGTGCATGATGCAAAGAGCTTTGAATTTCGTGCGATTTTCAATCCGGAGCCAATGAAGTGCGCGGAGAGAGTTAGAGGTGGGGGAAGTGTTGGGTAGTTTGCAGAGCAACCGTGCTGCCATGTTTTGAACTGTTTGAAGTTTTCGGGTTACCTCTTTGCTGGCGCCCAGGAGAAGGATGTTACTGTAATCCAGTCTTGAAGTAATTAGAGCCTGGACAACAGTTTTCTGGGTATCCATAGGCAGCATCCAGATGATCTTACGTAGCCATTTGATAATTGTGATGCAGATGGAAGAAGTTTTGATCACATGACTTTTCATGGATAGTTGATCGTCGAAGATCACGCCTAAGTTGCGAGCTGATTTAACAGGAGAGGGTGGAGTGCCCATTTGAGCGGGCCAGTGTTGGGGGCCCCATAAAGTAGTATTATGTCCAAACAGCGGAAGTTCTGTTTTTCCCCCATTCAGTTGAAGTTTGTTGTCCAACATCCAGGCTGCGATGCTGTTCAGTCCTGAACGGAGGGTGGAAGAGGGGGCATAAGGGTCTGAGGAGAGAGAGTAGATGATCTGGTTGTCATCTGCGTAGGAGTAAATTGTGAGCCCAGCTTGCTCCGCAATGGACGCCAGAGGTCTGACGTATAAGTTGAAGAGCAAGGGGCTCAAGATGGAACCCTGTGGGACTCCATACGCAGATGTAAAGGATTGGGAGGCAGATGAGGAGGAAAAAACTTGGAAAGTACGGTTGGCTAAGAAGCTAATAAGCCAGTTAAGAGCTGATCCGGTAATGCCCGAAGATCGGAGGGCATTGACAAGGATGGGGTGGGAGACTGTATCAAAAGCGGCACTCAGGTCCAACAAAATGAGTGCCACGGTTTCCCCCCTGTCGACTCGGAAACGGATGTTTTCCGAGGCTCCCAACAAGGTGGATTCTGTTGAGAAACCGGATCTGAAACCTGACTGTGATGGATGTAGGATTACCCTAAGCTCAACATAGGTGGAAAGTTGAGAATTAATATGCTTTTCTCAAATTTTAGAAAATACTGGGATAAGCGAGATGGGACGGAAGTTAGCTAAAATGCTGGGATCAGCATTAGCCTTTTTCAATAAAGGCATTATCATTGCATGTTTCCATGCAGAGGGAACAATAGCTTCACCCCAGTACAGGGATCTGGGGCTAAATCCATCATTTGTTTGCTCACCATGCCATTCCAGTTTGAACATGCCATATGCAAATCAGTCTTGACCCTGCGCCTCATGGGAACAGTCAAGCCCGAACGGCCAAGCCAGGTCCTCCCTGGACTGGAAACAAGCATCCTAGGACCGGTTTCGGGGTTTCACATCTCATTAGCCGGGATAGCTTGACTCCAGTGGCATGGAGAGCACAGGACCCACGTCTGGGCATACCCATCCCACTCGGGGTGACAAATGCAAAAAGAACAGCTGATGAACAGAATGCAGAACAATGTCATACATTCACCACAGTACGGAGATCTGGGCCTAAATCCTATAGTTTTTTTTGCTTTTGCTCACCATGCCATTCCAGTTTGAACCCAGCCATATCATATGCCATATGCAAATCAGTCTTGACCACACCTACACTCACTGGATTCAGACTAGCCTGGCTGATGAAGGGTGATGCCCTGAAACCGGTCCCAGGATGCTTGTTTCCGGTCCAGGGAGGACCTGGCTTGGCAGTTCGGGCTGGACTGTTCCCACAAAGAATACGGTCAAGACTGATTTGCATATGGCTCGGTCCAAACTGGGATGATGTGGTGAGCAAAAGAATGATGGTTAAACCCAGATCCTTGTGACTGGGGGTGAATGTTTGCATTGCCCAGCATTCCGTCCATCAATTGTTTCTTTTGCATATGTCGCCCTGAGCGGGAAGGGTATGCCCAGAAGTGGGTCCCGTGCTCACTACACCACTGGATTCCAGCTAGCCTGGCTGGTGAAGGGTGATGCCCTGAAACTGGTCCCAGGATGCTTGTTTCCGGTCCAGGGAGGACCTGGCTTGGCAGTTCAGGCTTGACTGTTCCCATAAGGAACATGTTCAAGACAGATTTGCATATAGCTGGGTCCTAACTGGGGTGGTGTGGTGAGCAAAAGAATTATGGATTAAACCCAGATCCTTGTGACTGGGGGTGAATGTTAGCATTGTCCAGCATTCAGTCCAACAATTGTTTCTTATGCATATGTCGCCCTAAGTGGGAAGGGTTGCCCAGACGTGGGTCCCGTGCTCACTGCACCACTGGATTTAAGCCTAGATGGTGAAGGGTGATGCCCTGAAACCGGTCCCAGGATGCTTGTTTCCGGTCCTGGGAGAACCTGGCTTGGCAGTTCGGGCTGGACTGTTCCCACTGATTTGCATATAGCTGGGTCTGAACTGGGGTGGTGTGGTGAGCAAAAGTATGATGGATTAAACCCAGATCCTTGTGATTGGGGGTGAATGTTTGCATTGTCCAGCATTCCGTCCATCAATTGTTTCTTTGTCTCTTATGGATCTGCTCCTTCCTGATTGTAAGGACCCAGTAAGTTAACTTGGCAATATACCTCGGATGCCCGCAGCCTCATCTGCGGAGTTCTGCAAAGATCCTCCCTGAGCCTGATCCTCTTCAGTGCATACATGATCCCTCTAGCCCTCATCATCCGTTCTCACGATATCAACCTCCTGGTCACAAGCAAGGTGGACCCTTTATGCCGGGATCAACGCAAAGCTCACTAGAAGGCTGCAGACCATTCAGGACGCTGTAGCCCGAATAATTCTCAACTCCTATGCCGCACTCACATGACACCACACCTGAAGGGGCTCAGCTGGCTCTCCATTAACAAACGAGCACAATTCAAACTCCTAACCCACACTTTCAAGGCCTCATAACACTGGCCCAGCACACCTTAATAATCGCATCTGCTTTCACAACCCTTCCACACACCTCCGCTCATCCGGACTTCTACTTGCACAAATCCCAAACATACGGAAAACCGGATCTGGCAGTCAAGCGTTCTCCTATATCTTCCTAACTCATGGAACGATCTGCCACTACAGCCTGCTGCAGCTGAGCCTTTTCCTGACTTCTTGAATTCCGCTAGAAGCTGAATACCTGGCCTTTCAAGCCATCCCACTAGGCCCTAAGTGTGCCAAGACTCACACCTGCTCAGTACCAGGATATCCTAACAGGTGATAGTGCGCTCTACAAATAGGCATAACATAAAGTACTACAAAGTGCCTTTGTCCATTGACCCACGTGTGTATACATAGAACAGTCCATATCACATAACATAAAGTACTACAAAGTGCTTTTGTCGATTGGACCCACGTGTGCATACAAAGAACAGTCCATATCACATAACACAAAGTACTACAAAGTACCTTTGTCAATTGGACCCACGTGTGTATGCATAGAACAGTCCATATCAGTGGCTGTAGTAACTGACAGATTTTCAAACAGACCAATAGTAGAGAAGAAGGAAGAGCAAAATTAAATTAAAATTAAATGTATTCTAAAAGACACAAAACATCATAACATATAAAGGTATTTCTGCTGTGTTTTGCCACAGTTCAGATACTATTCTTCCAAATCTCTACACCATGCCATGAAATAACTAGTTGATCGCTGTGTAATAATCCTATTGACTCAATTACTTCTCTCTGACTGTTTCTCTGGCAAGTCTCACTTTCCCTGACGCAAAACAATGTGCAAAAGATCTTATAATAGTGTATAGCACATGATGGCCATGAAACATCCTTATGAATATTTGTAGTAGCCAAACCATAAGTTTGCTAAACTCCAGACAGTGATAGTTCGACCATGCTGAGCAGGACACAGGTGTGCACTGCCTGCGAGGATCAGGCGGTAAGAAGTATGTAAGGACTCACTTTTGCGCTGACAAAACGCCCAGATGTGATAGGAGCAGATCTCGTTCGGATCACCACAATCTTCTGGAGAAACCACTCGCCGCACAAGGGGTTGGGAAACTGGGAATGGAAAAGTAGCACAGAGTTAATCGTTTCGCCACAAAAGAGAGAGCTGTTCTAAGTTGTTTTAAGTTAGTATTTTTGTAACAAATAACAACCATGAAGTGGTGGTTACATTTTCAATCTTCAGTCTTTATGCCTTTTCACAATCAGTGTATCACAATATACAGGCTAGACGTTAGATATAATATCCTATCCTATCCTTTCACTTTACTGTACTATGGGAGACAGGTTATTTATTTAGATATTATTTCAACCACACCCTTTATCAGACGAGTGTGCTTCATCCACGTTCTTAGAAGATTAAAACAATAAAATTGAAATAAAAATGTGCAAACATATATTCATCATTAAGTATATAGGTTATATAAAATTTGGACTGCAGCTTTCTAATGTAAACTTAATTCCCTCCATATATCGGCCTAAGGTAATATTTCTTTAGTTTCTGTAGCATTGGGCAAACAACGCATGAAACCATAGATATTACCCAATTTTATTTTAGGATCCTCACTTCTCTCAAAATAACAATCTAATTCCAACTAACCTCTCCATTCACCTCATAGTATTAATCAGACATATTGTAACACCTGGAGCACAGGGGTATGCAGCACAGGTGGCTCTCATTCACTCTCATGCTTCATGTAGATTGTGTTTGTAAATGCCTGTCAACATATTTACAATGAAAATATTTTACCACTTCTACTTTATTAGAGGAAGTATCATATTTGCAACCTAATGATGTTGACGAGAGACACCCAACACATGCTCTTTCGATTTACAATGTAATTCTGTGACATCATCCATGCACTTTCATCTTTAGGGGAAGGGTGGAATGTGTGTGATCCTATGGAAGGTACCTTTACATCAGAACCTCGCATCAATTCACACACCTGCCTAAACCACACATCCGATATTGGCTGGAAGCATGCGAGTGAGAGATCAACGCAGACAGTCTTTGGTCATACCTGATGAGCGTATGCATCTGCAGGAGCGCCACAATCCAAACCAACAGTGCTCGCACACAGAAGCTCATGCCGCCATTTCACCATAGCTACTCTCCAGCAGAGGAATGTTAACCAACCATTACCCAACAGTATTAAGCTTACCTCTTTTAACAAGCATTGTCAAAGCCAATTAGTATCGCTTTGCAAATGCTTGTTGTTTGCCTCTACTGGGGTTTCCAATACTTGTTTAATTACTCCTGTACTGGCAAAGCCAAAATGGTGGCTACTTAGTATGGTATTTTCTATGGATCCAAAATGACATCATCTTGCATGTAGACGCAACAAGGTGGACATCGGGGTGGGCACAAAAAAAAGTTTTGTCATTTTGGAACATTACTTTCTACAGTTCCAATATGTTGCATGTACACAGGATAGGTTTTGCTGCTCAGGGAACACCTCTCCCAGGTCATGTGAGAGGTGCACCATAATGATCCTCAGACGTTGCTCACAGACACAGTGTTTGAGACTGCTTAAGTTAGGGGCCTACCATGTGTACCCCCTTTACACTGCTATCCCCATGTCTAGGAGTTCATCTGACAGGTATAAAGTGGTAATGATTATGGTCTATAGATGGATGCGTTCCTCCTGAGACTGCCTACTGGCCTTTCCCTGGTCAAATCTGTACTGTGCGTCATTACTAGGATCCCTTAAGCCATTAACCCACAATAGAATTCCCTAGCAAAAGATATGTGTGTTCCTTTTTTGGGCTGCAACTTCTGCTTGCACTACTTGTATCTTCTTTTCTCTTTTCCCTATACCGACCACTTTAGGTCCAGGTGCTGTGTGCATGGTACGAATCCACAAATCCTACTTTGGAGCACAGGGAACCTCTGTATGTACCCCAGCAGATTCAGCAAGATTCATCAGGTCATCCTATGACCAGTTACATTTTGACAACGGTATATGTCAAAGGTATGCACTGGTCCTAGCCTGAGCCAAAGAAATGAGATCTGATTGGCCAAGGTCTGCCTGGAGTGATTTCACATCCTTAGTGGCAATGGATTCTGTATTTCAAAATATCAATTGCTACAACCTCTGGAAATAAGGTGGTTCTTTTATCAGAATATAAGTTCACTTTTTCACTTCAGCAATTCTCTGCAAGAAGAGGAAAGGATATGATAGGGGCCAACCTTTATTCTGTTTGTGTTACCTGAGAAGAAGGAGATAAACTGCCAATATGGCTTAGAACTTGCACAAATTAATCTCAAAAACTGTGAATGAACAGTGGGACTTACCGCCTATGAAAGGATTCTCCCAAGACATTGCCCTACCCACCCAAAGTGACTGCATTTTGCAGAGAGATGACTCTGCAAGTTGTCTCTCCATCTCCCTGTGAAACAGCTCTTTAATGACTTCACTTGATGGAATTCTGACTGGTGGGAGGAATTCTCATATTATTTGCTCAGGTGCTCTGCCACTACCCACCTCCCTAAAGACCTCCAATGGCGTCTTCACAAAGTCTTGCTGGAGACATCTACACTGTTCGGATGGCGGACCAAGTCCTGAGCACACTGCCAAACCTGCTGAAGAAAGACTGTGGCCAGAGGCAACCTGCCTAAACGAGATGAGATACTATGGGTATCTCCAGTTCCAATTGGGACTAGAACACACAAAGGACACAACTGAGACTGCTCGTGCTTTGACTGACTGATTGACTAGATATGGGTTGCCTGGCCTTCAAGTCTAAGGCCGGTGTCTGAATACAGAACTGCTACTGGCACTCACCTCCACCAACCCAGACTGAGAACTTGGAGAAATGTGCTGCAACTGCTTACAACTACATAAGCCTCTGCAACATAACTGACATACAAAGGGCCTTATTCATGAAGGTACTTGCGTGTAGTAAATATACGAGTGAGGATTCTCTGCACTCATGACTCCACACTAGTATCGGAATCTCCGCACTTGGGATGAATCTCTGCATGGCGCATTCTCTGCAGATTCCGCCAGAGTGCAGATATTCTTCTTGAATCAGGCCCCTATGTAGTACATTAGATAAACATTGTCCTATTTTTACGGAGCACTTAAAGATAGGCGAGCTCGTAATCATGCATATCATTGCATTAGACAAAGTGATTAACAGCAATCTATTCCATTTTTAATCAACTATTGTATCTCTAGATAAACAAAATCCTTGAACTGAGAGGACATTCACTGTAATATAGCATTATAGCCAGCTGACGAGGGCTATACCGGTTTTTAAGGGCCCTATAACAAGGGAGAGGGCCTTTATCAACCTGGATTGCCTGTAAGGCTATTAGAAAATTCCACCCACTAAGGGTAGAATTTACTAAAGAAAAAAGGAGAAATATGATGGAGCTGTGGGCTTAAACCAGCCCTTATAAGCCCGGAGATAGTCCATTGTCTTCAATTGAGCTCTCAGCATTCCAATGTTCTAATGTAAGTTATATGGAATCCCAACTCAGCATCAAAAATCCAAGAGAAAACCTTCACTGTTCATGCTTACAAGAAAGGAAAATGCTACTTAACAGTATGCATCTGGTCTTGGCACTTAGCAATAGATAGCCATCTGGTGTTGGGCTCGGATGTTACAGGTTGTTGTTGTCTTGGAAGGAGACTTTGTAGTCACGAGATAGGTGACTCCTCCCTTGGACGATAGTGTGCATGGGCATCGACTCCATCCTTAGATTGTTTTTCGCCATGATGGGAAATGAAGGAGTTAGTAGAAAGAAAAGATGTCCATGTGTGTATATCTAAATAAGATAAAACTGGAACAGATAAAGGTCCCGGGGAGGCGGGAGGGCGTGTGAGAATCTGCAGCTCTACATGCCAAGAACAGATGCATACTGGTAAGTAGCATTTTCCGTTCAAGGCATATGAGCTGCAAACCTCACACTTAGCATAGACTATACAGCAGTATCTCCCCTAGCAGTGGTCACCTGTATCGGTTGCAGTCGTTTGTAAGAGAGTTTTAAGAACAGCTTGGCCTACTGCAGCTTGCTGTTTGGCTTGTACGTCCACACAATTGTGTTTAGTGAAGGTGTGTGTTGTAGACCATGTTGCTGCTTTACAGATGTCTTCTAAGGGAATGTTCCCTAAGATAGCCATAGAGGCTCCTAGTTTGCGTGTACAGTGCGCTCTAGGAGGAATTGTTAATGTGCGCTTTGCTTTTAGGTAGCATATTTGGATACATTTAACGATCCATCCTGCAATCCCAGCTTTAGAAATGGGATTTCCTTTATGCGGAGGGGAGAAAGCTACAAACAATTGTTTTGTTTTGCAAAAGGATTTTGTTCTGTCAGTGTAATAAAGAAGTGCTCTTTTAACATCTAAGGTGTGTAGAGCTTTTTCTGCTACAGAGTCTGGGTTTTGAAAAGACACTGGCAAATCCACTGATTGATTAAGATGGAAGGGAGTGATGACCGTAAGAAGGAATTTTAGGTTTGTTCTGAGGACCACTTTGTTACGATGTAACTAAGAATGGTTCCTGTATAGTGAAAGCTTGAATTTCACTTACTCTTCTAAGAGAGGTAATGGCAATTAAGAAAGCTGTTTTCCATGTGAGAAACTGTAGTTTGCATTTGTGTAAAGGTTCAAAGGGGGGGGGTCCCATGAGCCTGGTAAGAACAATATTTAGGTTCCACACTGGAGAGGGTGGTAACCTAGGAGGAATGATTCTTTTTAGGCCCTCCATAAAAGCTTTAATTGCAGGGACTCTAAATAGTGACAAGTGTTGTCTGTTTTGTAAGTAAGCAGTGAGTGCTGCTAGATGTAAACGTATAGATGAATATGCCAGATTACATCTTTGTAAATGCAGTAGCTAGCAAATGATATTTTGGATGGAAGCATCCAGTGGATTTATATGATTATTGGTGCAGTAAATGGCAAATCTTTTCCATTTTGCAGCATAGCATGTTCTAGTAGTAGGTTGTCTGACTTCTTTAATGATGTTCATACAGTCTGGCAGAAGGTTAAGTTAACCAAACTCTAAGACTTCAGGAGCTAGATCTCCAGATTCAGCTGACTTGGATCTGAATGTCTGATCTCTCCATGGTTCTGTGTTAGTAGGGATGGAGACAGGCACAGTCTTTGGTGCAGGACTTGTGAGAGTTCTAGCAGCGTTGTGAACCACGGTTGGCGTGCCCATGTGGGAGCTACTAGAATTAGTTTGAGAGACTGTTATAGGAGCTTGCGTACCACTAGTGGAATTAGTGGGAGTGGCGGAAAAGCGTATGCAAATCTGTATGACCAGTTCATCCATATTGGATTGCCCTTGGACAATGGGTGAGGAAACCTGGCGGAGAAGGTTTGGCATTTTGCGTTGTCGTGTGTGGCAAACAGATCTATGTCTGGTTGGCCCCACTTGCGGAAAAATGGTAGAAGAACTTGTGGATGCAGTTCCCATTCGTGAATCTGTTGTGTCTTTCGACTTAACAGATCTGCAATCTGATTGTGAACTCCTTGAAGGTGTTCGGCAAGTATATATATATTTTGAGGGATGGACCATCTCCAAATGTTCTGTGCAAGCTAG
This sequence comes from Lissotriton vulgaris, assembly GCF_964263255.1. Taxonomy (NCBI): domain Eukaryota; kingdom Metazoa; phylum Chordata; class Amphibia; order Caudata; family Salamandridae; genus Lissotriton; species Lissotriton vulgaris. Next base: position 110,906,849 of record NC_141686.1, read on the forward strand.
GACAGTTGCAGAGAATGTGTGCCTCCTTGTTTTTGAATATAGTACATGGGTGTCATGTTGTCCGTCCGGATCAAGACAGCTTTGTTCTGTACATGTACTTGGAAAGATTTTAGTGCTAGGAATATTGCTAGTAGCACTAGGTGATTGATGTTGAGCACTTATTGTTGAGTGGTCCATCTGCCCTGCGTTGTATGTCCGAGGAGATGGGCTCCCTATCCTTTGAGTGATGCGTCTGTTGTAAGTACTATATGTGGAACACGTTCGAGAAACCGCCGCCCTTTGGACAAGTTTTTAGTGTTCCACCACTTTAGAGAGCGATGTGTGTGGCTGTCCACCAACACCAGATCTGTAAATTGTCCTTGAGCCTGATTCCACTGTCGTGCTAGACATTCCTGTAATGGACGCATTTGAAGTCTTGCATATGGTACAATAAAAATGCAACATGCCATCATGCCTATGAGTTGCATGAATACTCTGGCTGGAAGAGTGTTGGTTTTTGAATTTTTGTGACTTGTATGCTCGCTATCCTGGCTGGACTGGGATAGGCTAGAGCTGTAGAGGTGTTTATTGTGGCCCCCAGACATTGGTGTACATGAGAGGGCTGGAGAGCCGACTTGGTGTAGTTGATCGTGAACCCCATGTTGTGTAATGTTCGATTGGTTTAATGAGTGTGAAGAACACACTGATTGAACGACTTGGCTTTTATTAGCCAGTCGTCTAGATAAGGGAAGACATGTATTTGTTGTCTTCTGATATGCGCTGCTACTACTGCAAGGCACTTTGTGAACACTTTGGGTGCAGTTGTCACTCCGAATGGAAGGACTTTGAACTGATAGTGTTGTCCGTCTAGTACAAACCATAGATACTTCCAGTGAGAAGGATGTATGGGAATGTGGAAGTAGGCGTCCTTGAGATTTAGTGTGGCAAGGAAGTCGCCTTGTTGTAGCAGCGGGAGCACTTGTTGTAGAGCGATCATGTGAAAATGATCTGAGTGTATATATAGGTTGAGGGGCCTGCGATAGAGAATTGATCATAGTGTCCCGTCCTTCTTGGGTATTAGGAAGTACAGTGAATAAACTCCTGTTCCTTGATGTTGTAAGGTAACAATCTGTTGTGTTCTTTTGAAGCAATGAGAGAACCTCTTGTTTTAGTAGCGTAAGATGTTCTGTGGACATGGGACACTCAGTGGGTGGTACATGAGGAGGGGTAGCTGTAAGTTCTAGGCAGTAACCATACTGGATAATTTGTCTTAACCACCTGTCTGTTGCGATGAAATTCCAGACAGGTAGGAACTGTGCTAATCTCCCCCCGACTGGAGTGGAATGTTGTGGGGGGAGTGGAAGGAAGTCACTGTTTTGTGGTGAGAGAGGTACGATTGGTGTTATTACCTCGACCTCTTCCATTATTTCTGTTTCCTCTGTACTCTCCTCTAAAATAGCCTCTATTGGGGGATGTTTGTGTAGTGGCTTTAAAGGAAGATGAGTTGTCTGCTCCCATTTGTTTGGAGGCTCCTCTGTAAAAGGAGCGACGAAAGGAGCCTCGTGTTTGTGGGGACTGTAACGCTCCCATGGATTTGGCAGACTCAGTATCTTTTTTCATTTTTTCTAGTGCAGTGTCCTTAGCCGGGCCAAAATGTTGTTAGTTGAACGGCTGGTTAAGGATAGTAGTCTGGACCTCCTGCTTAAAACCCGAGATGCGTAGCCAGGCTTGACGCCTAAGAAGCCTACTGGTATTTATGACTCTAGAGGCAGTGTCTGCTGCATCAAGTGCACATTTTATTGATGCATTTGAAATTAGTTTACCCTCTTGGATGAGATCATTTGCTTGTATTTTATATTGGTCAGGCAAATGTTGTAGTAGGGTTTCTAACTGATCGTAAAGGGCCCTATCGTATCAGGCGAGCAGTGCTTGGGTGTTAGCTATGCACCAGTTATTGGCTGCTTGGGCAGCTATTCTTTTACCAGAAGCATCTAACAACTTGTATTCTTTTTTTTGTGAAAATGTTTATTTGGAAAACCACATATATATATTGCTTCAGAAAGATACAGACATGAGCCTACAACCCTTAGGGCCGGCGCTAGACAAATCAAGATCATGCAAAGCTAAATGAGCACAGTACAACAACTACGGGTCCTAGGTTATAGTAAATCGTAAAAGCAGGATTCATATCAAAGCGCGTCCACGAATTAGCAGGATGTGAGAGGACTCCATTTTATAATAAGGGAATGAGGATCTTAAGAACATACAATCTAGCGAATCCTTATTTGGAGCAAGCCATGTAGCAGGATGTAGGCATTCAGCGTGAAACGATTAGGAAGTGGACTCAAAAACACGAAAAGCAAAATATGCAGGTATACATTAACTGTGCGCTAACTCGGCGGTCCACCCATGAGATCAACAATCACTGTAAAAACATTAAGCGCACATTGCAAGATTCTTCCCAGAACGAAGTAGACTTAAGCCCCCACCTGTTCAAAGGTATATAAAAAGAAAAGAGAAGAAAGGCCATAGAAACAAAAAAGAAAGAAAACAAATCCCCATCCCATCACCCCCCACCCCGCATACCAGCAGAAGGCTACGGCCTACCCCCCGTATGGGCATGCCTGTCACCCCAACAAAGAAAAACCCTGATTATGGGAAAAGATTGGAGGAGGAGCCCACGCGCCCGCCCCCCAGTCCCACCCCCTCTCTACCCCACTACATCTCAGAAGAGAGTGTAAGCTCCCCAAGAAGAAGGCGGCCATCTTTACTTGAACATCATATTCGCCCCACAGTTGCAATACCAAACCGAGTCCCGCATCACCACCGGAATCACCAACGTAGTAGAGCAATCAAGCCCCACTCAACCTTGGCCAGTTCGAGCATGAGTAAACACAGTTCCCATCTCCTCAGTTCCACCGGCAGACGAACCTGGTGGCCACAACTGCCTCTTAAGAGCCACTCGAGTATTCTGTGTGGACAGCCCCACAGTGACGAAACCTCTTCTCCAGTAGTTGCTATCCGATAGTGGAAGTGTCTGGCTTTGTCGGTCGGCAGCTATCAATTGAGTCAGGGAAACAAAGGAATTGTCCGTCGTGCAAATATGGCCGATGTAATCACTGTCCTCAGGGTCCAGCCCTTTATACCACTGAGAGTCTTCAGCCGGCTATGCTCAATCTGTAGCTACCGAAAACCCCATCACAGTCCCATCCGTGCCCTCCGGCAACATACCCGAAGCAATAACCACCAGGGAGTCAGGAATGGCCAGCAGTCCACGGCTCAGTGAGGTGCGGCAGTCCTCAATAGCCAGGAGGACATCTCTCAGGGTGTATTCCCTCTCTCCGCTTTCATTGGTTCTGACGCTCCTCGCCCCTGGGGGTCCCCGGACTGGAGGGTACACATCGTGTTGTGCGTTCTGGGTCGCTGTACCCTTTAGCAGCAGATGTTGTGATTGTGACGGAGCCCTTCAGAGCACTCCGTATTTTAGCGCCACAGACATCTCACCGGCCATGCAGAAGGAAGGGATCCGTAATACGACACTGGTTACCGCCGGCCGGCGGTCCCGCTAAAAACCAGGTCCCCCCGGGCAGCCCATCAACGAAATCCAATACGGGCGTTAAAACTGCCGTCAGTTCCCGGGGCAGCCACTGCAGAGAGAGTCAGCCAAAGAACGTTAGGATGCTCGGGGCACTTGCCTGATATTCTCCTGTGGCCACCGGCAAAATCGAGCGAACCGCAACTCCCGTTGGGGTTCACCGGTCCTTATTGCCCAGCCACTGCCGCTGTTGTTCATCTCACCGCCGGCAGCGTCACTACTTGAGGCCCCGGAGTACAACCGACTCAGGCCTCAATCCTTGCGTCGACGTTACTCGGTCATTCGGGGCGATCGCGAGCTCGGAATTGCGCGGTCGAGCACCGCGTCGTCTCAGCTGCAAGGAGATGGGGGTTTGATGCAGGATCAATGCCAGGATGTTAGGGAGGGAGAGGGCGAGCGGCGGAGCCGGGCGCTTATGCGGCCATCTTGGTCGACGTCTTGGCTCCTCCCCTCAACAACTTGTATTCTTTATCATGAGGTGGCGCTTCTCCTGAGGCTTGGGAGTTAGCGCACTTCCTAGAATTAGAAACTATCAGAGAATCCAAAGGCAACTGTTGTTTAATGTAACAGGATCTGCAGGGGCAGGCCTATTCTTTTTCTCTACTGTAGTGTTTAGAATCCTGGCACGTAGGGGATCTTTAAATACTTCGGGGGCAAGCTTAATGACTCCATTATTCTTTGGCAATATTTGCACTGACTTTTGGGACTGTTCAAATGTATCTAATAGAAAGTCCTCTTCTGCCTCATCTGAGTGCATTGTGACACCATGATAGATGGCAGCCCTATTAATTAACTGTCCAAAACCAATATTGTCGTCTGGTGGAGATGGTTTAGAGGGGTATGTATGTAGACTTGGGACGTTCGGTATGTCTGGTGGGATAGGGTACTGCCAATCATGTGGGTCAGTTGGGTAAGTGAAAGGGTCATCTGGGTTACCCCCTATCCCCATGTCGTCATTATCATCATCCTGTGGAGGTGTATGAGGTGGAGAAGTATGAGGTGGAGAAGTTTCAATTGGAGGTGTAATAGGTTTAGGTAGAGGAAGTGGGTTAGAAGGAAGTATAGGAGAAGAAGGGTGCATAGGCGATGTGGCAGAGTCCTTCTTCTTCACAGGCACTGGAGGAACATGTGCTGTGTCTAACTTCCTCTTCCTATATGGTCACGTGGTGACATGTCCTGTCTCTGGATCAATATAAATCTTGTTCTGCTTTGGTCAACAGGATCCAGATGAAAAAGCTCCTCTTCTTCAGTAACCGCTTCCGGCGACGATTTTTTCTGTTCGAGCGGGATTGGTGTTTGTTTTTGTCCTTAGCCTTAGGAGGCGTAATAGAGTCCTTTGGCATAGTTTTTTGTTCAGAGGATTTTGGTTTCGGAGCCGAAGCTGGATGTTTCGGAATGGAAACATTCAAAGCTGGTTTGTCTACAGGCTTGGGAGTTTTTGGGCCCGGTTTGTCTTTTGAAGTCGACGGCGTCAGAACCGATTTCAGAGCCGGGACTTCTTTTGGTTTTGGCGCCGAAGGTGCTGGTGGGATTGGTACCTGTGGTCTGCCTCTGAAACGATTTTGAGATCCTTGGAATCTTCTTCTGGGACATCTGTGCCTTTGTCGAAGAGGTCTACCGGTTCCGGAGCTGATCTCTGCATGATGTGTAGTGAAGTAGTGTGGCTCACTGGTTAGAGGCGGCAGACCCGAGAGCAGAGGACGGCCCGGGACCAGGGTTCGATTCCCGGCGCGGCAGGTTTCTGGACCAGGGTCAGCGGACTCGATAATTCTCTCGCCTCGGTGCCCACTCTGATCAGCGATCACACTCGGCAACTCTGGGCATTAGCTTGCCTCATCTTCACTAATGGCCCCACCAGACCGCCGGGGATGCCTGGTCTCACCCTGGAGATACCCATTAAGGGACCATCTCTCAGGGAAGCCAGGAAGGGTTTCGCAGCGGTCGAAGCGCCTTGGGACCCTACGGGTAAGTAGTGCGCTATATAAATGCCAATACATTTACATTTACATTTACATGTGTCGATGAGCCCTTCGTTCTCGAATGGTCTTCTTCGATCGAAAGGATGTGCAGGCTGGACAGCAGGACTCGTCGTGGTCAGGTGCTAAGCACAGGTTGCAGACCTTGTGATGGTCACTGTGCAGAAATGTTGCTCCACACTGGGGGCATTTCTTGAACAGCGTCCTTTCCATGAGATGTAGGCCTCAGAGCATGGATAGGCCCAACGGCCCGCGTGGACGGCCAGAATCGAGCTGATGAAGTTGATTCGAAGGTTGAGATGTTTAGAAGTTAATGTGAAGAGTTACGGAGGTTTTTTCACGTGGAAAGTAGATTTCGAACCGGAGCGGAAAAGTTACATCCGAACCCAATGGCGGAAAAAAACAATCTAATGATGGAGTCGATGCCCATGCGCACTATCGTCCAAGGGAGGAGTCACCAATCTCGTTACTCCAAAGACTTCTTCTAAGACAACAACAACCTGCAACATCCGACTCAAACACCAGATGGCGATCTAATGCTAAGTGTGAGATCTGCAGCTCATATGCCTCGAACAGTAAGTTTCTTTTTTCTTAAACACACACATAAAAATGTTTCAAGCATATTAAAAATGGATAGCCCTCTTATGTCATGAAGAATATCATTAAACTCTTGCAGTAACTTTACACTTCCGGTTCTGAGCTGCTAGGTTGATTTAGAACCTCTTTTGGGAGTCTTGGCAGTTGATCATCCAGATAAATGTACCCAGAACATCATTCTCCTAGGCCCCTTACATAGGGCGTAGGATAGAGCAAGCAATTGACCATGGATTCCCAAGTGTTGAGTCTCACTGACTTTAAATGAAGGAAAATTAGGAAATTATTGTGGGCTCTTAGTCCATCATGAGAACGTGTTTAGCTCCTACATGCTCCAAGGGACGCTGCACAAGAGATGCTATCAAGATCTGGTTGTCCGCTGTGTCATTTTATTACGCTAACGAGTATCTTAATTGTACCCCTGCTCACTGGTTCTCTGTACCTGGACTTCTCAGGTTACTCCTTTTGCGTACCAGAGCCTCCCTTTGAAAAGGGAAAGCACCAGAGCTCATGTAGTTAGAGCAGGTCAATGTCATGGATTTGCCCATTTGCACTGTAGATGCAAAGGTGTGGCCAACACCTATGATAGTAACCAATGGTGCAAGTTGAAGTAGGCCGGAGGAGGAGAGACACCACACAGTAAGACATACAAGTGGATATTATTGCTGGTGAAAAATAGCTGCCACAAAGAGGAAATGTTTACCTTGCTTTTTGAGTGCACTTTCTTTTCCCAGACTGGATAGAGGGTGACACTGCCTCTCAGATTTCTTTTCCTGTACGCTCAACCCCTGTTCCCACGACGAGGCACACATACAAGAAAAGTTCTAGCCCTCGTTGCTCATCTTTAAATGGTGAGTGCAAATAGCCCCGTAAATAAATTGTGATGTAGCAATCAAAACATAAGCAGTGACAAGGAAAACAAACTTCAGCATTGCAGACAGGGAAAGTCAGGGGAAGTATTGTAATCTAGAACACAGCGTGTTTTATCGTAGCGTTTTTACTGCATGTATCTATACATTTCAACTGTTTCCCCTTGAATTTTTGCAGCTGCCACTTTCCTTTCTAGCACTCACAATTTGGAATAGTTAGCCCAATTGCAGCTTACATTCTCAACCCGGTTTATGATGCTATGTGCCATTGGTGCTAAATAGAACATTATCCATTTGATGGTGCTATGTAGGTGATTTTACAGCACTGCTATGTGTGCTATTTTCATGGTGCAATTTGCTTAGGCGTCATGCTCCTAACCGAGGTTGAAAGAGAGGCAAAGATTGTTCTTATTTTTTGGTGCAGGCGCCTGGGTTCTATCGTTATAGAAGTCAATTAAATTCAATTCATTTCGGTGTGCAGGAGCTCTCAGTGAATATTCTTTAACTGGTACAAATTTCAGCTGATCATTTGTTCTGGAAACAGGAGTGAGGGGAGCGGGAGTAGGATGCACAGGTGATTTATATGTGTGTTGAGTCTGAGGTTGAAACAGTCACGGGGTTTGTGCAGTCATCAGAACTTATGTTGTCAGTGGAGCTCAGAGTAGGAGGACCACTCACAGTATCAGTTGCTGGTCATTGTAGGGGTAGGTGTTGAAGTACACAACAATGTGCTGTTGTAGTCCAGAGAGCTGGTATGAGGTGATGGTACTGGGTGCTTTGTGCTCATCGGTAGAGAAGGCAGTGCATCGACTGAGGACTTCGTAGGTGGTTTGCTGTTGTCTGGCATGTTGGTGCCAGGGGCTATGATAGGATCCTTCATGTCCTTTGCTAGAGGAGGAGAAGCATCTGCTGATTCTGGCATAAATTATTTGTTTGCTTGTTGAGTGCTGGTTGTTTGTATTAAGGGAAGAAGGTGAACTCACTGACATATGAATGTCTCCTTTGTTTGTAGGATCATCCTTGATGCTTTGTAGGATCATCCTTAATGCTGGCTGGTGCCAAAGGGTCCACTTCGATCGCTGTAGTGACTTGAGGAGGTGAAATGATGGACAACTGTGCATTATGTTTGGCTGAAAGCGGGATCCCAGTACCAAGCTTTATCACTGGATTTGATGTATGTTTGGTTGTAACGGCAAACAGTGGTTTCACTGGAATTTTTGGTTTCTTCTTTTCTTGGAAAGGGAGTTCTACTGTAGGTTCTCCTGTGACGGTTTTATACCCTTTCATATAGAGAGACAGTAATTGTTCTCTATCTGGATCCTTACAAGGCACTACTGTAGGGCTTTTGGTGTTTGATTTAGTGTGAGATGTAAGTGATGTTTGAGCATCTGAAGAGCAGATTTCGTCACTTCACTACGTTACAGGCACGTAACTAGTTTTTGTGACTTATACATTTTCTTTCCTTACAGGTTTTTGGGCTATTTTACGTAACCACTCCTGGGTTACCTTTTTCTTGCCCAGTAACTAATTTTGTTACTTGGGAACAAAGGATTGCAGGTATGGCAGGGCGCTAGTGTACCCTGACCACCCAATTCCTTTTTGGTCCTGAAGAAAAACCGGCATTTTCCACACGGTTTGAAACATGTAGACTTTGCACATATATTACAGATACACTTGGTCATAATAAAACCTTTATTGTATCGACACACACTGTTTTTATCATTGTCCAGTAGTCTTAAGAATACATTTTTCACATATAGGCCATACCAGGACAATTTTTTAACTCATATACTTTTTTTCTTGCATTCATCACTCACATACCCGCTCCACTGTATTCCAGGTGTCGCAGCACACCTTGATGGCACTCGGCTGTCAAGGTGGCCCCGATGATGAAGCATGTCACCGACCAGGTCGGTGAGTGAGGGGTTTATTAAAAACAAAGAAGGACTTCTTCTTTTTCCTCATTAGAATTTCATCCCACCAAAAATCGCTCTCTGAGCATCTTTTTATGGTGGTACTCCTCTTTTTTAGGTCGAGCTGACGTAGCATTCATGCGAAAGCATGAATGCTGTCAGCAAGACAACTAATGCTATCCGTATTTGGGAAAGTGGACAGCAGAGTGCCACGCGCTTTCCCAGTGTCGGATTTCACCGCGGGAGCGAGCGCGCTTGCGCAGACCGCAGGGCTTGCATGCAAACACGGCACGCACACAGGCAGGCCCCATCCCCTGCACGCACAGGCACACGCGCACGCGCACAGGCACACACACACACACACGCACACACAGACACGCAGGCACACACACACACCCCCCCACACCCCCCCTCGCCGCCGCACCTACACACACTAGCGCACCTACACGCACACACAGAGACTGCCCCACACACACACCAGCGCACACAGACACCCACGCGTACACCCCCCTCCCCTCCCACTCACCGGGCTCTTTCGGCGTGTTCCGTGTCTCCTCTGCAGCGCCGGTCGGGTACTCACCGGGCGGGCGGGACTTCCTGCCTGATTGCAGGCCCCGCCCCCGTCCCTGCCAAAAGTGCCTGACTTCCGGTTTTCACGGAGCAGGGCTGCGGCGGTGATTTCTTTCGGGGGCAAGATCCCCCCCCCCCCCCCCCAGGTCACCGCTTGCTTGTCTTTTGGGGAGTAGAAGTTGTTTCAAGTGATTTCACTTTGTTACCTGGCATCTGCCTCGTTGCGTGAGCATCTCGCACGTACCAGAAGTTCACCGAACATATGCAGCCATGTCAGAGTTCTTCGAATGTATGGCAGTACCCAGCAGGAGCGTAGGAATCCCGAGCACATTAAACCTCCAACGCGGCTTACACAGCTCGCACAAAGTATCGGTGTGATTTTAAATGAATACACTGTTTTCAAATCCAACTCGAACACAGAGTTCTTTTTCCATAAATGGTTGAAAAATGCACTGACCGCCGCGTGAATACAAAAGCCACAACAAATAGTCGTCTTCTTTTGGCAACGCGATCCACAAGTAGTCCCCGAGATTTAGAATACTTCATAGTCCCCTTGGCAAATGAAGCAGGGAACGCTGCCGGTTCCATTCAAATGAACGCAGCCAGATCATGCAAATGTTACCAGTCCAGTAAAGTGCTGGCAGATGCTCACAGTCTGTTATCCTAAATCGCTTCACATATTTCCTGTGTTCCTTCCATCAGCAGGACCGTGCTGCAGACGGTAATAAACTCCAGATAAACAGTAAACATTTTAAATTCCAGCTGTCCGTTGGCCGCCTGGGCAGCCTGGACGAGCATCTAGGGCTTGTGTTGCTGCTGTTTACCTTCCCAGATATAGATAGGAAGTTAATTATTCAACTGAGGCGTAAGGCATTCTACAGCTTGGCGTGATCTGCAAGGCTGCCCCCAACAGCATCCCCCTGGAACCCCTGCTGTGCTGCTAATTTCCAATTTAAAACATTTATAGAGCGCAACGTGCACCGTACGGTTTCTTGGCGCTAGTGGAGGGTTCGGCAACCGAGGCACCGCTGCAGCGGTGATTTCTTTCGGGGGCAAGATCCACCCCCCCCCCCAGGTCACCGCTTGCTTGTCTTTTGGGGAGTAGAAGTTGTTTCAAGTGATTTCACTTTGTTACCTGGCATCTGCCTCGTTGCGTGAGCATCGCGCACGTACCAGAAGTTCACCGAACATATGCAGCCATGTCAGAGTTCTTCGAATGTATGGCAGTACCCAGCAGGAGCGTAGGAATCCCGAGCACATTAAACCTCCAACGCGGCTTACACAGCTCGCACAAAGTATCGGTGTGATTTTAAATGAATACACTGTTTTCAAATCCAACTCGAACACAGAGTTCTTTTTCCATAAATGGTTGAAAAATGCACTGACCGCCGCGTGAATACAAAAGCCACAACAAATAGTCGTCTTCTTTTGGCAACGCGATCCACAAGTAGTCCCCGAGATTTAGAATACTTCATAGTCCCCTTGGCAAATGAAGCAGGGAACGCTGCCGGTTCCATTCAAATGAACGCAGCCAGATCATGCAAATGTTCCCAGTCCAGTAAAGTGCTGGCAGATGCTCACAGTCTGTTATCCTAAATCGCTTCACATATTTCCTGTGTTCCTTCCATCAGCAGGACCGTGCTGCAGACGGTAATAAACTCCAGATAAACAGTAAACATTTTAAATTCCAGCTGTCCGTTGGCCGCCTGGGCAGCCTGGACGAGCGTCTAGGGCTTGTGTTGCTGCTGTTTACCTTCCCAGATATAGATAGGAAGTTAATTATTCAACTGAGGCGTAAGGCATTCTACAGCTTGGCGTGATCTGCAAGGCTGCCCCCAACAGCATCCCCCTGGAACCCCTGCTTTCAAAACGGACACGCTATGCTTGCACCTAAAATAAAACAAATGCTTTTTTTTAATCTCCTATTTATTTTGTATCCTTTGGCTCCCTTAACTCAACATAATAATTGTTTCTAGTTGTGTTCTGAGGAGGCGCGCGCTGTGCTCCTGCTGAGGTCGGGCACTGGCTGTGGGGCATCCATTCTCGTTTTAAAACTCCCCCTTCACTCGTCCTCTCTTTTCCTTTCACTCCCTCCCCTCTAAAGAACCGACACGGTGCACAGTTTACTTTATCTGGCAATCATCTGTGTTGCTTATGTTTTGTCTCGGGATCCCCGCCACTGTTTTTATTTATTTCTTGTCCCACTCTGGAACAGACCGTGCACGACTCCCGCCCTGTCCTCCCATCGCCCGCCGAACTGCACCCCAACCCAAAGGGCCTCAGAAGGATGCAAGGCCCCTGCATGACGACCACCCAATTCATGCAAATCTCCCTTCCTGCAAGCCACCACCCCTTGAGTACTTTGGCCAAAGTTGCCGAAATGTGCCCCCACCCCCTTTTACTGCCACACTCGAGCGTGCTTTTATCCCACTCTACTTTCTACTTCAGTAAACCCTGGCTGGCGTAGGGACACACTGGCATGCATGCACTTCTGAGTACGTGCAGTTTGTGACTAAAGACACACAGCATGTAAGTATTCACAACACGGGCTAATGGCCAGCTCAATAAGCGCTGCTGCTCGGCCGCCCAGCACAGCTAATACAAACCATCCCCTTCCCCCCCAACACCCCAATTGTACCAACACCCCCCATCTACAACCACGTGGTGCCAGGGCGCATTGAAACATCACAGCACTGCATCGTTGCCCCATCTGCTTGCACCTCAAAGCTCACGGCTGTGGGGCATCCATTCTGGTTTTAAAACGCCCCCTTCAGTCGTCCTCTCTTTTCCTTTCACTCCCTCCCCTCTAAAGAACCGACACAATGCGCAGTTTACTTTATCTGGCATGCATTTGCGTTGCTTATGTTTTGTCTCGGGATCCCCGCCACTGGTTTTATTTATTTTTTGGCCCACTCTGGAACAGACAGTGCACGACTCCCGCCCTGTCCTCCCATCGCCCGCCGAACTGCACCCCAACCCAAACGTCCTCGGAAGGATGAGAGGCCCCTGCAGCGACCACCCTCTTAATGCAATAGTCACGTAAATACAAAACATGTTGCATTACAAATGCTATAGGTGTCACATTTGCAAAAGTTAAAAGTATTGGCATTGTAAATGACAAAGCCATTAATTTCGCTATTTTCAAAACCAACACATAAATAAAAGATTTGTCATCTACAAGACCAATAGCTCAAACTTTCCTAATGCGAGACCTATTGCATTGCAAATGCTTGTTGTTATATAGTTACCTATCTTAGGGGATCAGGAGTACTCTTCCGTCCACCGAGGTGGATAAAAATCCCTTCACTCTCTCCATTTGTTGATTACATACCTTGGCAGCGCACAGCTGCAAGAGTTTTGTCCTTCTTTGATCCACTTGACCCGTAAAACACTCCACTAATACACACGGCTACCAACATGGGGGAAAATCAAGGCCTTACATATTCTACAGAAGAGATTGACGCCATCATGGGCGAAATCTTTGGGTTTGCAGATGCCAGCATCTCACAGACAATATCACAGACAGGTGATTGGGAGAAGCTGACAGAGATGAAGAGGGGTCGTATAAGGACTATACTACATGGCACCATACTGAAGGAGTATGTGACGAACAACATGGCCCTGAAGGGCCTTCTGGTGACAAATGCACCACGGATCTTTCTAAATGATCCCACTTTCAGAAAAGGTTGGGCCTTAATAGCTTGGCATTGTACGCATGATTGGATTGTACTAATTTTAAAAACTGCTCTAAGATTGTCAGAAGCTATCCAAATTGAAATCCAAAAAACTGAGACACACATCAAGGCAAGCATCACTGGGTACAAAAGAAAACTTGATGAAATAAACAAAGAGATAAATGAATATAAGGATAACTTGACTCAACAAAAAGTCACAAAATTCCAAAAGGATCTGAAAAGGTTCTCCTTCGTCAAAACCTACCCTTACTCTTACCCTGACTTTAAACCACCCGAAAAACCTACATCTGATTCCGATAGTTCGAGCAATTCATCAGGCAGTAGCAATGGGTCAAACGCCAGTAATAACAAACAGCGAGGCAGAGGGGGTAGAAGAGGACAGGGAAACTTCTGGCCTAGTTTCAACCCTCCTATGTTCCAAGACCCCTTTAATCATTCAGCAAATTTCCCAATGTATGGATGGCAACCTCCTTTCCAGCCACATTTCCAACCACCCCCTTTTCATCAAAACCAATTTCGGCCCCCTTTTTTTCACAGGGGCAGACGGGGAAGAAGAAAAAACAGACAACCCAACCAAGTACACTGAGAGGAGGACGACCCAGTGAGCAACAGAACAAAGAGCAAGGCAGGGCCCAGCAGTGCGAGACCCTAGTTACCAACTTGTCTTCAAGACCACTAACACCTACAGAAGAGTGTGTCTTGAATAAAGGACTTGGGTTTGTCCCCACAGCCCGTTTGGACAAATTCCAATTACATTGCGAATTGGCTGTTTTTTTTAGAAAACTAAGACTAAAAGCTTTTTTTGAAAAACAGGGCCCACCAAGAGAATGTGAAGTGGAAAATGAAAGTGGACTAAGGGTAAAATCCACCTTTATGCCACCTCCACACACTATCCCGGTGGAATTGATTGCTTTCGAACAAGCCATATATAATGATGTTGAAAAAATGTAGGCTTCCACCCAATTCCAAAACATGAGCAGAGCCGAAAACACAGCACTAACTGAACTACGTGCCTGTGAAACCACTATAATCAAACCAGCTGACAAAGGTGGGGGTCTGGTGGTTATGGATATAACCACTTATCGCGAGGAATGTATCCGACTCCTCAGTGACACCAGGAATTATCAGATTCTAAATACAGATCCCACGAACGAATTGAGAGCATAAATTCATCAGCTAGTCATAACTGCAGAAACCTCTGGCGGAATATCCAAGCAGGAAGCAGATTACCTATGTACCACTGAAGGAAAAATCCCTTATTTCTATATCCTGCCTAAAATGCATAAGGGTAGGTTACCCCCTCCAGGACGCCCAATTTTCTCAGGCATTGGCTCCTTGTTAGAGCCTTTGTCGAGGTTCTGTGATTTTTTCCTAAAGACTATTGTTCAAAACACGGCTACAAAGATACAAAGAGCCTATTGAACCTACTACAGAATCTGGAGGTTGACGAAAATACTGTCCTACTAAGTTTTGACATTGAAAGTCTTTATACAAGCATACCCCAGGACGACACCATCCAAGTCCTCGAAAACACCTTAGATAATGCAGATTGGCCCTTTCACACACCAAAAGCTTTCATCCTGGAATGTGCCAAGATGGCATTAAAACGCAACTACTTTGATTTCGAAGGTACCCTCTACTTACGAACTGGGGGCACATCAATGGGAAGCGTTTTTGCCCCTAGCGTAGCTGGGTTGTACGTTTTTGATTTTGAAAAAAAGTTCATCTTGAATGAGAAAAACCCTTTCCAGGAAAATTTGACTTTTTGGAAACGTTACATCGACGACGTCCTAGCAATCTGGCAAGGACCTGTCGAACATCTGGATCAATTCATCACCTGGATAAATACTTGCGACAATAACCTCAGATTCACCAATTGCTATAACAAAGAAAAAATTGTGTTTCTAGATGTAGTTATCAGCAAAGAGAACAATCACCTGGAGACAAAAACTCACTATAAACCTACCGCAAAAAATAACCTGTTAAGATTTGAGAGCTTTCACCCTCGCCCTTTGAGGGAGAACCTACCTTATGGACAATTTTTAAGATTGCGCAGAAACTGCAGTAAATGTCTGAATACAAAGAATAAGCAAAGGACTTATCTGAGAAACTAGGAAAGCGTGGATATCCTAACAGAATTGTGAGCAAATGTCAAAAGAGGGCCAGAAATCAGCCCAGAGAGGTACTACTTGAAGAAAAAACTGAGGTGAATGGTGGAATACCCCTGACATGTGTGACTACGTTCAACTCAATATCGAATCAGGTGACCAGAAGTATAAACAAGCACTGGACAATCATAAACACTGGAAATCTACACTGGGAGAAACCACTGTTTTCTTTCAAAAATTCTCACAGCCTCAAGGACACTCTGGTCAATACCAGACCCAAAGCAAGCACAGCATCAGCTGCTCAATCTATCACAAGAACTTGAGGTCTACCGGATGTAACTGGACATTACAGCTGCGGAAATTGTAGCGTTTGTCATCTGACAAGGAACACAAAAACATTGGACAAGGAAACAGGTAAAACATGGAGACAGGTCTCTCACACCAACTGCAACAGTAGTAATCTGGTGTATTTGATCGAATGTACATGTAAAAAACAGTACATAGGAAACCGCACCAGAAAAGTGAAGCAAAGGATTTGCGAACACCACAGCACCATACGCTGCAAGAAAAATGCAACCCGGCTAAAAGATCACTTTATAGAGAAGGTTCACACACCAAACGACATGGTATGGACTGTCATTGAACAAATATCACCTGGACCCAACTTACAGAAACGTCTGTATGAGAAAGAGCAAAGATGGGTGTACAGACTATCTACACATCTAAATGGTCTAAATGATAATATACCATGGGCTAATGTGCTCTAATGACTGTTTCCTCCTGAGCACTTCTTGAGACTTCCTGCCCACTGTTTATTTTCCTGCCCCCTGATCTCGAGGGTTATACCTACTGGTCTTTATCCCATTTGTTTTACTCTCTAATTCTGATTAGGAGGGAGGGTATCTATCCTGTAGTTATCATACCATCCATTATGTTAATGACACATATATATTTTTTGTGTCACTCCTCCTACGTCCTCATGCCACCTTTACTATCATGGTTTTAATGTTAATAACAATCCTGAATTTTACCCCACTTGCGTGCCAACAGCACCGTGTCAATGAAAATGTTTTTTATTAACTCCCTCTCTGTTTGTCAGTTCTCTCCCAATAAACTAAATACCCCGAAACGCTAACACGTTTCCATAGTTACTCCGTAACTTGAACACCTCGAAACGCTAACGTGTTCCCATGGTTGCCCCGCACATGTGCCCAACAGGCTTCCGTACGCTCTCAGAGGGACACGTGACGCCGTCACGCTACTGAGACCACGCCCACCCCGACGGCGGCTGCCTTTAACTCCGGCTCTGCATTTGGCTCCTAACGGGCGCATGGAGGGGCTAAATAGGTATACCGCCTAAACTAACCACAGAAACTGTAAGTAGATCATGGCATTTCGGAAACGAAACGCGATCTCTCCCATTCTCCACTTGCGAAGCTTTCTTGTACCGACGAGCATACCATCGGGTACTCAGCTTATTCCTCTTTATTTACAGAATATGACTGTGGCCTCCCTTCCCTCTAATCCAGTGCAGCCTAATGACCCCTGATTATGAGTAAGCACGATTTATTTATACTGTGTGTTACGTGTAGTGTTTGTTATGTATTGTCATGTCTGGAGCATGTTGAAGCAATAGCACTTCGGTAATCCTTTTCACTTTTAAGGATATGAATGTTACTTAATCACGCACCTATATTCCGAGGTAGCGAGCGGTAAACAAAACACGCTCTTTTCACCATGCACACTTATATTGATAGGTGTGTCAAGAAATAGTATTATTTTCACCACGCCAAGTTGAAACTGGCTCTCTATTTGAGCAGCACAATCGCACCTGATTAGTCCGCATTAATTGAGTGTGGCATGATTCACGGAAAGAGCAGATTTCGTCACTTCACTACGTTACAGGCACGTAACTAGTTTTTGTGACTTATACATTTTCTTTCCTTACAGGTTTTTGGGCTATTTTACGTAACCACTCCTGGGTTACCTTTTTCTTGCCCAGTAACTAATTTTGTTACTTGGGAACAAAGGATTGCAGGTATGGCAGGGCGTTAGTGTACCCTGACCACCCAATTCCTTTTTGGTTCTGAAGAAAAACCGGCATTTTCCACTCGGTTTGAAACATGTAGACCTTGCACATATATTACAGATACACTTGGTCATAATAAAACCTTTATTGTATCGACACACACTGTTTTTATCATTTTCCAGTAGTCTTAAGAATACATTTTTCACATATAAGCCATACCAGGACAGTTTTTAACTCACATACTTTTTTTCTTGCATTCATCACTCACATACCCGCTCCACTGTATTCCAGGTGTCGCAGCACACCTTGATGGCACTCGGCTGTCAAGGTGGCCCCGATGATGAAGCATGTCACCGGCCAGGTCGGTGAGTGAGGGGTTTATTAAAAACAAAGAAGGACTTCTTCTTTTTCCTCATTAGAATTTCATCCCACCAAAAATCACTCTCTGAGCATCTTTTTATGGTGGTACTCCTCTTTTTTGTTATATAGTTTTGTATGAATATGGCCAGTCTCGGGGTTAATATATAGCTTCTTTTGCTTTGGATCTGGTGCTAATGGAATAATGTCCACTTTCGGATCCAAAGGGGCCTCTTTGTGCTTCAGCAGGGAGGTTTTCGGTGCCGGTGTCTTTGGTGCCGGCGGAAGCTGTCCTTTCGGCATGGACATTTTCAGCTCCGAAGGCTGCTTGGTTTTTGACTGTAGGTAGCCAAAATATGGAAATTAAAATATCGATATACAATAATATCGATGTTTTAATTTTGATGGTATAGAATATCGATGTGCAATAATATCGATGGACAGAATATCGATTTTAAGGTATATATGTTAATAATATCGAAATTTTGTTTAATGTTATGTATTTTATTATGTATTTTATATGTTTGTTAAACATGTTTTTAATGTATGTTTAGAAATTGGTAGTTTTGTTTACATTTTGCGTTTTAGTATCAGAGCGGGTTGTGGGTTTATAGGGGAATAGGGTGGAAAGTAATTTAATTATAATTAATAATTTATTTTTTTATTAATAATTAATTGCAAATAACAATGAATTGGTAATTAATTATTATTAATTAGTTATTTAAATTAATTAGCGTTAATGTAGTAATATATTTTTATTTTCTGTTATTGTTAATTAATAATTAATTGGTAATGAATTTTTATTAAGTGATTAAATGATAATTACATTTGTTATGTAATTTATTTATATGTAGTGGGTTGTGTGTTTATAGGGGAATAGGGTGTGAAATAATTAAATTAAATTAATGAAAGAGATTCTATTTATTTATTGGTATTTGTTATTAATGAATTATTAATTAATTAATTGGTAATTCGTTTTTTAAAATTAATTTATATCAATTATAAAGAATGTATTAATATTGTTTATTCTTGTACATTTCTTGGTAATTAATTATTAATTGGTCATTAATTATTAATTCGTAATTAACATTTGTCAATTAGTTAATTTATAATTGCATCAATTTAATAATATTAATTGTTATTAATTGATTAATTGATATTTAGATTAATTGTGTTTTTGTATGTGTAGTGTGTTGTGTGTTAAAGGGGGAGTAGCGTGGGAAGTATTTTTTTTTATTTTAGTAAATAATAATTATAAATATTTGGAATTTAGTAATATATTTTTGTAAACAAAATATTACATCTTTTTTTTCTTTAAATAAATATGTAATTGATAAGTATGATAATATAACGCCTATGCTATCCTGCGCTTTCGCTACTATTGCACCCTCTGAAGTGGGAATAGTAATTTTTACCCCCATGCTATCCAACGCTTTCCCTACTGTTGCACCCTCTGGAGTGGGAATAGTAATTTTTATCCCTACGCTATCCAACGCTTTCCCTACTGTTGCACCCTCTGGAGTGGGAATAGTAATTTTTACCCCTACGCTATCCAGCGCTTTCCCTACTGTTGCACCCTCTGGAGTGGGAAAAGTAATGTTTAACCTTACGCTATCCAATGCTTTCCCTACTGTTGCACTCTCTGGATTGGGAATAGTAATTTTTACCCCCACGCTATCCAATGCTTTCCCTACTGTTGCACCCTTTGGAGTGGGAAAAGTAATGTTTAACCTTACGCTATCCAATGCTTTCCCTACTGATGCACTCTCTGGATTGGGAATAGTAATTTTTACCTCTACGCTATCCAACGCTTTCCCTACTGTTGCACCCTCTGGAGTGGGAATAGTAATTATTACCCCTACGCTATCCAATGCTTTCTCTACTGTTGTACCCTCTGAAGTTGGAATAGTAATTTTTATCCCTACGCTATCCAACGCTTTCCCTACTGTTGCACCCTTTGGAGTGGGAATACTAATTTTTACCTCTACGCTATCCAACGCTTTCCCTACTGTTGCACCCTTTGAAGTTGGAATATTAATTTTTACCCCTACGCTATCCAACGCTTTCCCTACTGTTGCACCCTCTGGAGTTGGAATAGTAATTTTTACCCCTACGCTATCCAACGTTTTCCCTATTGTTGCACTCACTGGAGCGGGAATAGTAATTTTTACCCCTACGCTATCCAACGCTTTCCCTACTGATGCAATATGTGGAGTAAGTATATATATTAATTCATATGTAGATTTTTTTATTTATTTTAAATGTACATGTATTAATTATTATTTTTTAAATATGTTTTAATGTTTATATCTATAATTTGTTCAATTATATGTATTTTTACATTATTTTTACATTATTATTAATACATTAAAAAAACGATATTTTTTACTTCGATATTTTTGTACAACTATATATTTTTTTGATATTTTTATACTTACCTTTATGTAGATAGAACTTCGATATTTTTTATGTCGATATTTTTGCTTCGATATTTCTGTATGTCTATATTCTGTCTGTCGATATTATGTCATAGATCCGTTTTTGACATGGAGGATTTCAGCTCTGAGCCGGACTTTTACTTGAATCGGAGGGCTTTGGCTCCAAGGAGGACTTTTGACGGATCAGTACCGAGCCGGAGGGCTTGACTATCCGTTTCGGAGCCGGGCCTGAAAGCGGGGCGTCGGAAACATGATGTCGGTGGCGAACTTGGCCAAAAGGCAGAGGTGGTGTCGAAGCTTTGTGTTTATTGGGAGTTTGTGGGGGCAAGGGGCCTTCGGTACTCACCTCACTTTGTCCCTGCGGCAGTTCTTAAGAGTCGAGGTCTATCTCGAGATCCGACTCGAAGTCTTGTTCAGGGAAGGCTTCCTCCTCCTCTGCGGCTGATGCCCCGGTGTCTTCTTGGTCGTAATTTTCACTGAAGATTTCAGGAGTGTCTTTGTTTTTTTGATGCAGCATCTCGCGACGTATAGCCTGATGATGGCGAAGAGTCTTCTTTGATCGGAAAGATCTTCAAGCGTCGCAGGTTTCTTCTTTTTGCTCGGGATACACGCACAAGTTGCACACTTTGTGTGAGTCGGTGCGCAAATATATCACATGGCACAGAGGACAGAATTTAAACGGAGTCCGATCCATCGACAGAGAGCTGACTCAGAGCAGTTAGGCCTCAAAGGCCATTTGCGAAGCTTTCCGATCGAAGTCGATTCTGATGTCGAAACGAAATGTGGAGAAGTGGGAAACGCGCACGGAAACAATACCATCATGGGTAGAGAGGATTGCGGGTCGAGGGGGAAGGTGAAGAACGGTTTCGAACCGCAAAGCAGCAACACACGTCCGAACCTGGTGGTGGAAAAAAACAATATAACAATGGAGTCAATGACCCTGCGCACTTTCACTGAAAGGAGGAGTCACCTTACCTCCTGACTAGAAAAGACTTCTTCGAAGAAAAATAACTTGCAAACATCCGGACCCAACACAAGATGGCAGGAGTAAGCAAAGTATGTGTATCTACAGCACACATGCCTCGAACACCCTATTTCTAAATGCTGACAAGCGACATTTAAAAAAAAATGGGAGACAAGCTTGGTTGGTGTATTTAACAAGCATCTGCAATACACTAGGTCTCGCATTTGCGAGAGTTTAGGCTATTAGCATTGCAAATGACAATGCCTTTTATTTAAGTTTTAAAAAACAAAATATAAATAAAAGACATTATCATTTACAATGCCAACTGTTCAAACTCGCATAAATGTGAGACCTATTACATTGCAAATGCTTGTTTTGTTTGGAGTGCATGTGTGTGGAGTGGGAGTATGTGGGTTGGATTGGGATGGCACCTCTCTAGGAAATGAAAGGGATGGATGTACACCAATAGCTCCAGAGAAGGGTGGACAGACCAGAGTAATAGGGGATCTGCAACACACCAGAGCCCTTAGCGCTTAACGGAGAAGGGGCCAAGGTGAAAGAGGGTTACTTGAAAAGGGAAGCAGCACCTTTAAGGAGAGGCACAATGGGCGACACCAGCAAACAAGATCTGTTGAAAGCTCACCGCGTAAAAAGGCTGTGGAAAACATTAGAAAGAAGCAGCACAGAAGAGACTTCAATGAAGGCGTGCCTGGGAACGGGAGTTTGTTCTACACTTGCAGCTGCGCGCCGAAGGGATATCGTTCCTAAATGTAATGAGGCGAGAACAGATGCTGAACGAATTGATTTTCTCTGATCTGGTCAAACAACCATTTATAGAGGGGGAGCAGAAGGGTTTAACGCCAAAGTAAACAACTGAATCCATACAAACATCTCTGCAGTTTTTAAAAGAATTTTTTCTCTCGCCTTTCTACCTGACTTTTCAAATATGGATCAGGCAGATGTTTCCAAAACCTTTACAACATTGTCAGATTTCTAGGAAGGGATGCTCTAAAATACGTTTGTCAACAACTTTGTTATCACGGACAGCACATTAAAAACCTGAAAGCCCGAATATAGCGCTCTACAGGGTGGGACCAGAGGAAAAGGGCTTGCTAGTCACTTCCTAAGTTGACTCAACTGCACTGTAACAAATGCTATTTTGTAGATCTTTGCCTTAAAAGTAAAAATATGTTCAAGACAATATTTATAGATCGGAAACGCCAAAAAGCGGTACACGATTACAAGTTACTGGTCATTAGATACATTGTTAGCAAAAGCAGTTTTCAAACTATTGTTGCTACTTTTGCAAAAGAAAGTCAGACCGTCCTTGCCTTGCATTCTTAGGTATTTATTTTACTTATTTATGTAACATTTGTGTGTGGTAAATTACCAGGATGTATGACGGTACGACGCCGGTTATTACCACGCGTACCGTTACAATGCGTGTTTTACAACGCAAGTCGTTACCACGACTTGCGCTGTAGGGTGCGGACTTAGGAATAGTTTAATTTACTATTCCAACACCAGTCCCCGTGGATAGTAGGGAAGGTGTTGGAATAGTAAATTAACTATTCCTTGTCCTTGAGCGCCCTCCAGCGCAAGTCGTGGTTACGACTTGCATTGTAAGAGACGCGTCGTAATGGTAGCGCGGGGTAACCTCCGCGTCGTAAAGGATGTTCCCCAAATTACCAGCTACTTACAAAGAGCAGGCGGATGTGTGCCATGGCGGAGCGGAGAGACCCCGGCGAGCCGAAGTAGGAGGTCGGCCAGGGCAGCAAATGCTATGGAGGAGTAGTGAGTATCGAAGAGGTGTTCCCGCCTCATTAAGGGGAAGGTTTAAAATATGCATTGAACCAGATGGTGAAAAGGTTTTCTTGTACCTTTGCTAGATGTCAAGTCTCTGTCAACCCTCCTTCTGATCAGCTTCTTGGCCTCACTGGTCAATACAACTTTGCACCTATGCCCAAAGCTCGGTCTGCTAATGAAGACAATGAATGAAAGCCTACAAAGTGAATAAGGCACAACGGGGCAGATTTACCAAATTTTGCACTAGGTTTGCTACACCAAATTTATGCATACCACCACAAAATCATTATTCTGAGTTTACTTTCATGTGCAAAACAAGTTTTTTTATGGAAAGTCGTCTGGAAGTAATGCAAAGAATTGCAATGGGGCGTTCCACAGGTGTTAAGTGAGCGATCCCATACAACCATCTATATCTCCGCAGAGCCCTATCTACTAACAACAGCAGGCTGGATTTTGCAACAAAAAATAACATATCTTTGTGGCAAGTTTTAAAAGGAGAAATTTGTACTATACAGCACACAACCAGAGTGAGAAAAGTTTTAAAATTTGCCTAAGCATTGTATTTTGCACTGGAAAGGCACCCTTCCAATACAAAACCTAGGCTAGACATAACCTAGAGGCCGATTACGATGGCGGCGAGACTGCCACCGACAGCCTGTCGGTGGCGGTCTCACTGCCATCAGTGGCAAGTTTCACGCCAGCCCTAATATAATCCACAAGCACCCGTAGACAATATTTTATTCAAAATCTAGTATTTTCAGTGATATGACCACCAAAGGTCCTGATTGTGTATTAAAACACAAAGCTTTGGACTATGCCATTTCCCGCTGAAAGGCAATATTTTTCTCAACTTGTTCCCATACCAGGGGTGTCACGCAGTTTTGTGCTTACTTTCCCTCCATGTTAAAGAAGAGTAGATGTTTCAGCACCCAGGCTAATGTGCTGCATAACTAAATACATTTAAGGTCCCAAAGGCGAGACGATTGCATTGCAAATGCTTGTTTGTATTGCGGCATGTGCTGCAGCCAGCAGCACCCACCGCAATACAAAAGATAGGCGACCACCGTGGTGGCATAATACTGCCTCTTAAGGAACTGCCGACAGTCTGTCCGGCGATCCCAATTTCCAATAGGGTGTGCCATTGTAATCAGACCCATAGTCACCATTGAATTATGGTGCAAATGCAGAGGAGTATCACCCCACTGCTTTTAAGCAAGTGCGAAGCAGAAACATAAAATACTAACTTTGAGTTATCATTTTATGCTGCTTCCTGCTGCTTTCGCAGGTGAGTTGGTTGAGCTGCTCTGCTCTTGTAGCAGAGCAGGGAAGGAGTGGTTTGCCCACTCCTAAGTGCCCAATGACTGTTTGGTCTGGCTGCCCAAAACAGTCATGCACATGTTACCTGTTTTTCATGCAGGCTGCATTACAGCCTGAAGGAGAGCATGCCCAGAACTCCATTCCGTTGTTGGGCAGGATGCTCAAAACTAATCACAACACTGCATTGCAGCATTGTGATTGGTCAAGAGAGCTTGGGTGCTTATCAATCACAAAGGTAATTTGCAGCATTGTGACTGGTCAGTGGAGCCTGCTTCCTGTTCCTCAATGTGCATGAGGAGAGCAGAAGCAGAGACGCAGTACTCGGCCGGCGGTAAGGTAAGATAATATATATGTTTCAAATATTTCCACCATGGAACCCTTCGCCGCCGCGCGACCCCTCCCATGCCATCCCATTGGATCTCTTGGGGCCCGCATAACCACCCGCGAGCCATGCCGGATGCTACTGTGGAAAGGTTTTTGGGTGATGCTAAGAAGCCTGATTTGCTCCAACGCTACGGATAGAGGAGGGCAGCGCCATATCTGAACAGATCTGGCGCTGTCCAGCTTTCTCCCTCTTGCTCAATGCAGCACAGCAACTTTGGTTACTGCTCTGTGTAGCATGGTTTTTTAGTAAATCTACCACATAATATTCACTTAAAAATGCTGAGACTACCCAGGAAAAGAGAGACACACCTAAACCCAACCATTAAACCTCGTCCACCACAGAACTAACTGATTTGGATTAGGGAGATTATTTGAAGGAAATTGCATCCAGCTCTCTCGCGAATCGGCTTGCAAGCCAATGCAGTGGCTCTCTAAGCATGCGATGTCAACAAGTAGATATTTTCATACCAAAGATGCAGTGAGCTTAAACTTTTAGTAACCATGTTGGTTTCAGATTTCCCAGGAGGTTTGAGACCAAATAAATACATGATTAATTCCTTTACTTAAATTTGACCCCTCTTTCTGCTTCCTTAAAAATGAATTTTTGAGCAAATTATATTTTAGCAACTAGTGGGAAACAGATTTAAGATGACATCAAAGCTTAGGTGTTGAAAAATGAGATGTTTTCCTTGCTGATACCTTTTGTCCTCTTTGGATGCTCATACTTCTGGGGTTCCTTTCGTGCCTCGTTGCACTGGTGGACGCGCAGGAGCTGGATGTTGTTGATCATTTCCATGCTGAGCCTCCGTCCTTTCATCACCTCAATGGCAATGGGGTCCAGAAGGTTGTGTGACCGATTGCAATTGAAGTAGCGGCACTGCCCCCTGGCAAAGTATTGGCAGACATGCAGCCTGCGGCATTCCTCTCCCTTGGGGCAGGGTGTGCCATTCTTGCCACCCTTGTAATCATGACAAACCTTGATTGGAGGAAAGCAAATAATATAAAACATTTAAAATTTAGAAACATTTTAGAAAATGTATGAACTTTACTTTTGTGCCTTTACTAGACAGGCTTTCAAAACTAAGAAGTTACTTTTCTGAGCCATTCGGTTTTAACCTCACCTAAAGCAAGAAATCAAATGTGTTTATTTATTCAAGTTATTAGACATATTCATATTCTTCAGACTTAGGCGTATTCTCAACACTCCAACATTTTGTTGTCTGCTGGGGCGCTTCCATGAACCACTACTACATCCATTTAATGGATGTGCTGGCCCTGAATTAATGCCCTGGTATCAAAATATTTGTTCTTCACTTCTCTATCATACCTGGATTGTTTCTACTTTTCTAGTTTTAGTTTTCTCCCACAATCTATATCTTCCTTCCTTTGTCACTGCACTTCCTCATCTGATTCATAGTCTCTTCCATCACTCTTCCATAGTCATAAATCACTCCACTATTTGTTACTTACTCTAGTCTCTATGGTTTTCCAATGTTTCCTCTTTCATTTGCCATTCTATGCTGTTTCACTTTGTGTTTTGTATCTTTTTAGCTACTGTTTTCTCTCATGTTCCTGTGAGTATATGGTTAGAATATGTGTGCGGATTGTTTTTTCCTGTTTTGTTTATTTATTTAGCCTGTACACCTGCTTCTGTAATTTTCTTTTATTCTGCAACCAATTTAGGGGGGAAAATAGTTGGAAAATCCGATAATGGAGAAGCTATCAAGAAGAGGAAGGACAGGAGTCCATAAATGTTGGCCAAAGACAAAGGTTGTGAGGATGGATCAGTGGAATTAGGGAAAAGGGCATTTTGATAAGGGAACATGAATTATTATGTTGGTGCATGCAAAGTGTATGATGAGGATGATAAGGAGCATTACATCACAACCAGAGGTATATTATAGCTGATATATGTTGTGTTCTGCATGACGTATTTGATATTAGTATCATAAGGTGGTTTGGTTTCCTTTTCCATGTAGTGTTAGTCTACTTCAATCTGGACAGTAGGGCTGTAATTCGAAGCCATATCTGAAGTTTGGCGGTTGGTCTGTAATCTACCAGGTAGTGGAGGTCATTATTTCTACTACAATGGGGGACTACTGCTACTTATTTAGAGTTCGCCACCTGCCTGATGGAGATCTCATTGCCTTCAAGTAAGCTGCCCCTACTGAGGATCCGCAGAACGCACTGAAAGGTTGCTGAGCAACCACCATGTTACTTGTAGCTGTTCAGCAAACCTTTTGTTTTAGGAAAACAAAAATCTTGAAAGGAAAGTTTGTTTTTGTAAAACAAAACACTAATGACACTCACACCCTTGGAGTTTTCTTTCAGGGAGTGAGCATTATAATTCTTTCTGTTCAGGGTTTACAGGCTTCCCTGGCTGTCCTGAACAGAACAAATGTATAGTTTCTTACCTGTAATTCTAGTTCTCTCGTAGGGTATTTCCATGATAGTCATAAGTGAGGAATAGCCCTCCCCACCTGCGGGTACCTCTGTGCACTTTTTCCAATATATGTTCTTAAGTGATGAAGTTCGCCTTTCTTCTGGAAAAGTCACTTAAGAAAGTCATAATGCAGCTTAGGGATAGGCTACAATGGTTATGGTTCTTCATCTTGGAACGGCAAAAGAAGAGACTGTAATTACATATTCTCCCAGAATATCTATTTTTTTGTAATGGCACAGAAAAAGAACCTTCACAAACCCTTTTCTATGAGAAGACCGATACGAAGAAGTGTAGGGCCATGTAGCCCATAGGCTGCCATTAAGTGCAGAAAAAGAAAGCTGTGCCTTTAAGATCAGAAAGACCACCAATATCCCATCATGCTCAGCCAGAGGCAGTTACTTCAGTTCTTTTTTAGAATTTTTTTTTATTATTTTATGTAGCGAATACAGGGCATAAGGCAATCAAAGGGTGCGAACATAGAGCATGGCTAGTCAAATAATCAAACAAAAATACACATGACAGGAAAGAATAAAGTTGTTATAATGAAATTTACACAGTACAGTGCAGAAGGTCCCCCCGCCCATCCCCTCCTCACTCAGAGTCATCCGCGCTATCCAGCATCGGCGGTTCGCATAAATACCCCCTGTATTCATTCCATGCACCCCAGAGTCTGTCCCATTTTCGAGGACATTTCCGGTTCAGGTACACTGTCCTCTCTGCCAACATTGCAAAGTCAAGATCGCTACACCAATCCGTGAGGGCTGGCACCTCTGGAGATCCCCAAAACCTGGCTATGTTTCTTTTAGCATACATTATACCTAATGTTATCCAATCCTGTGTCGAGTGAGTTAGATCATTTGGCTCCCAGATATTTAGTATGCAACAACGCGGCTACAGGGCCACAGAGTCTTTCACCACTTGCGTCATAGTCCTCATGCCCAAAGGTCTCGACGTCCTACCCCTCGACGTCGAGCCAGAACCCTGGGTCGACGGGGAACAGATGGTAGCCATCGACGTCGACCGGGACCGGTGCCATTTCCGGGCCTGTTCTTGACTGGGGAGCCCCCTAGAGGCTGATGCACGGGCAGAGGATGAAGATAGAGTTCCTCCACGCCCAGAGGTCCCACCTGCTTATTGATGTCTCCTCTGCTCCAGGCCTTGGAGACTAATATTCTCCCTGTCACTCAGGGTCCTCCTGGAGAAAGAATGGCAAATATCACAGGAGTCAGGTACATGGGGAGAAGGCAGGCAGAGTATGCATACTCTGTGGGGGTCTGACTTGGCCTTCTTCCTACCAAACTCAGGGCACTTGTCGAATAAAGCTGGCATTTTGACAAGATAGTGGTGGCAAAACTGGTCAAAAAAGACAGTAATAGGAAGAGGACGTCGAGGGAAACACAAATCTCACTGAAAACACTCCAAATATAGAGAGTATACCCAAACAGGTAGAGCTAAATGCTCCAGGGTCCTGATAGCAGGAGCCGGAAAAAAGAACTGAAAGTAATTTGCCTTTGGCTGTGCATCATGGGAGACCAAGGGATGCTGGAGGGTTCAGGCACAGTATCCCTTTTCCAGACACATAATGGCAGCCTCTGAGGCGTGTCTGTCCAACCCTTCCTCTCTATCATGCAAAGGATTTTTGTGAAGGGGAGTTTCTCTAGGTGTGGTGAAACTCTGTAAAATGTGTAAAATTCAATTATGTTATTTGGCTATCCTTTTCACTTCAGGATGAAGTGCTGGCCAATGTAGCCTTGTTAGTGTCTGGCTGCATTATTTGTCTTTTATTTTCTCTTAAGTGTCTATGCAGGACTGCAGGAGAAGACGACTTAAGAGACTATTTTGATTGCTCCGGGGTCCCCGCACATGGGCGGGACTATTCACAGATTATGACTATACACAGAGATCCCCTACTACAGAAATGACTTGCCTGAAGTAAAAGTATGCACCGTAAGAGGAACCGTTACATAGTTCTGCGTGAGTACTGAGCAATGCTCGCTTGGCAACTACATCAGAAAGTTTAGGCATATTTAGGTTAAAAAAATTAAGTATGTTGGGATTTCGGCGTTTTGTAGTTTTGGCTGAAAAGTGCGATTTTACTTTGCAGGGCAGGAACTATGACTGCGGTGAGTGGTTGACCCGGTAGCGGAAAGCAACCATTGTGCATGGGAGTTGGCAGGATTAAAAAGGCATGCATGAGGCTATCAGTATGACAATTTTCATGGGTCAGTAACGTAATACACTTAAAAGTGGTCAAGAGGACAATGTCACATTCAATCAGTCGCTGCTTTCTAACGAGCAATATTTTACAGTGGAGGACCAACCATGTTAGGAGGTATACAAGAGACATGGTGTGTAATTGGTCATTGCTGTTCTTCCTGTGCCACTTGCATGAAAAGAGAGGTTGGAAACACTTGTTTCAAAAGCTTTGTTTTCCGATTTTAATAAAATAAAAACGGCATAACAGCCTGAGATGGCAATTTTGAAACTGGTGTGAGTGTGAGTCTTGACTCTTCGTCCTGTGATTCTGGGCAAATCACTTAAGCTCCCTGTGTAACTGGTGTTAATGTGAAGAACTCCAATACGTTCATGTTGGGTTTGCGCTACATAACATAGCCCTGAGGTACGATTTCTATTTAAAATGTCAAAGTACTTGATGTTTCAGCTCCCATTTGTCGAAGTGACACTAGACATTCATTTTGTGCCCTTGGTTTTTGCATTTCTCCAGCTGAAAGTTCTCAAAAACTGATCTGAGTTTTATTGTGTATGTTTTGCTGTGAAGAAAAGTGGGTGGGAGGGGGCCTATTTCTAGTGTATCTTTTCCAGAATAGGGACATTACATTTTTAGGTAGAGCCTAGGCAGCGCATGCACTGTCTGGAAGACCTGCTGTCAACACTACGCGGAGTGTAATCCTGCCTCCTACTCCCCATTGAATCACTCTGACGTCTCTCTTCTTTGCTGCCTCCTAAGTTGTTCAGGCAGTAGATACCTCACTTCCAGTCAAAGCTATGGGGATCCGGCCAAGCACAGGCTCCTTACGCTTACTTTCTTCATGAGTTCGTTTACAAAACCTCTTTTTTTTTAAAGGTTATGCAAGTTGCTGCTTCTGCCCTCCCACTACCTTCCGACACAAACACAGTGTTTCCAAATTAAGCGTTTCAAAGGACAACTTTAACTTAATTTGGCTGTAATGTATTTCAGCAAAAGCCACTGAATTTATGGGGACGGCATTTTGTGCATAGTTTACGGGCTCCGCCATTTCACCAATAACATGCATGTTTGCATCCATGATCATTGGTTTTTGGGCTGCGCATGTTTTTAACTTATTTTCACGGTCATTCATGCTTGCAGAGCCCTGGGGACAGGCACAAAAACTGCAGCAGCGTGTCACTAAATCTGGACTACTGGCACATGGTAGGAGTATTTCACAGTATATTATCAGTACATGCCAGCCACGGTGCGTCCATTGGGGCGTAGGGGCGTAGCCCACCAGCCACAATGGACCTGCATCGCGGCCGCCGGCCGCAATCCTATCTATAACATTACAACAATCAGCCTCAGCCCACCGCCGGGAATTGTGCAGCGTGGGGGTGGCCTGCAGCTTCAGTGACACTCAGACTGCAGCGGACGCAGTCCCGCTGGGGAACTTACAGTGCACTGTGCGCATGCTTGGGATAGTTGGCAACTACCTCAAGCATGCGCACTGTAATTTCCCCAGCGGGACCCAGGGGTACTTGCTCGCCTGCCACAGCCCGGGTTTTCAAAGGGCGACAGGGCGAGCAGCAAATGTGCCCCCCTAGCCAATCCTGGCGCTGCATGCAGCGTCAGGATTGGCTGGTCCACCACGCAGCATCCATCATTGGATGCCGCGCGCGTGTGGGTGGCACACACTAGGAAAGATTCCAGGAGAGTGCCTCTTTTGTAGCTCTGGGCACAAGGCAGTGTCATTTACAGGGTTGGATTGGGTTGGAAAAACAAAGAAAGTGGTCCACATTTGTGTATTGCGCCTTTTCGCAAAATACTGCTTCATTTTTCAAAGTATAATAGAAAGAAGCAGGGGGAGGGTTGCCTAAAAGAGGAATGTTTACTTAACTTCACTGAGATTGAAAAAAGCAAACCTACCAACCAGGACACCTTGTGCACACGGGGGTTATCTGAACAGCTTAGACACATTCCAAGTCGGCCTCTGGGCTGCCAAGAAAAGCGGCTCAGAGCTGGAAATCAGACCAATGCGACCCTGGGGGCTAACAAAGGGCCCCGCAACCCCCACGTTTCGGGATAGAAGCCGCCTCACGTGATGACATCAGTGCGATTCGAATGATTTTCTACAGCTGAAGTGTGAAGACACGACGCACACAGGTCTTAGACTGCTCTAAAAACAATTTGTAGTAAAAATAAAAATAACAAACTGTTGCTACTTTAACTTTGTGGCTACCGCGTGACCTGCTTTCTTTCTGATGTCACTTCAACGCTTGAAAAGAAGATTCTGCGTTAGTCATTTCCTGACCACCCGGTTGCCATCGTCGACAGTAAAAGCAGGTAGGTTATTGCACAACTACTGTTTAATGCGTTTCCCCCGTACCATATGTGTGTTTAGTAGTCATCTCGAGCAAAATTACATTTTTGTGTCAAAAACTATACGTTTTCTCTAGGCATGGAACTCAAAATGCAGTTACAATGCAAAAGAAAAGTGAGTTTAAAAACGAACCGTTACATTGATTGTGTGCAATGTGTTTTTAAAGCTAAATGAATCCTGAGTATTCACAATGCTACAGCAACCCCAAAAAGTTATGTTTGCATTTTTTTTAAATCTTGTTTTAAACAGAAACGGTTTCGAGTGAAAGGGTAAACAAAACTTGTTTTGAGTCTTTGAGGCTATTAAGAGAAATGTTCCCCACACTCACTGCGCAGTCGTTTGCTGCTCAAGTAGATTTTTAGACACGTCTTGCGGCACAATATATCAGTCCTGGATTTTTACTGATAAACCCTGAGATTGAATTCTCCATTATGGTTTGCTATGCCCACAAAAAATGCGCTTGCATTGGATTGTCACTGGAATGGGGGAAGCTGTCACATGTGCTCCTCATCAAAGAGAACTGACAAATCAATTATACCAACACTTCGAGCGACTACGTGGGAAATAATGCAGTTACAAAACTCAGTATACAATGTGCGATATAAGTAGGCCTCCGAGCACTCGTGTTTCCCAGGACCATGGTTCAGTTGATGTATTTTTTCTATTAAATCTGGGACTTATGATTTAAAAATAGTTTTCAGCAGAACTATTGGTCCCACAATGCAAAGGAAACAACTTGCCTGGGCTACTCGGGCACAGATAGCATGGGGGTGGCACACACTAGGGAAGATTCCAGGAGAGTGCCTCTTTCATAGCTCTGGGCACAAGGCAGTGATATTTGTTTATAGGTTGGCACTGGCAGGTCTGAGGTAAGGAATATTTTGATGTATCTCTTATTCATTTAAGTATAAAACAACAAAAACAAGCATTTGCAATGCAATAGGTCTCGCAGCATTAAAGTTTGAGTTCTTGGCATTGTATATGACAATGTGTTGCATGAAATATTTAGCAAAGTCTGTATTGGTGTAAAAGGGGGCAGGGGGGTTCTGGCATACTACCTACCCATGGATGGGCACCACTTAAAATGAAAAAGTAGAGCTGGTCTGCTTCAAAGCTTGGAGTCCTCGCTTCTGATGAAAGCGGGTTCTGGCCTGTCACCAGTGCTTGTCCCATCATTTTCACACAGTAACGATGCTTCAAGGTTTATTGACACTAAGAATCTGTCTTGTTCCCTGTCTCTAGAGGAATGTGTTTTAATAATTGTACGTTTTTTAATCACCTCTGCTCCCACAGACTATCACTCATTTGTTTTCATTTTTCTTAGATTTCAATTAAAGCACGCGCCTTTTGAATTGTATAGCTGTGCTGGTAATGTTTGGATAAAAATATTTCACTTCTGATGAACAGGGAGGCGTATATTCTACAGCTTGTTGTAATCAGCCCATCTCACTCTGGGCAGACTCCCACCCCAGCCCTCATACCCCTGCTTTTTTGTTGCACATCCCACATTGATAAGGTACGCCACTGGCAGGCTGGGGTCGCTGGGGTGCAGGGTGACAGGGTCAGGTATTGTCTTTAAATTCAGTCTAGCATGCAGTCATCACACAGCAGGGTCCTCCTGCTGCTCACTGAGGCCTCCCCTCACTGTGCTGCTCACTGAGGTGCACGCAGCGGCATGCCTATCCTCGCTCTGCTGCTCACTGCACACTCACGTCTGTCTAGGCAGGTCACTGAGTGCATAGGATGTCCGCCGTGCTGCTCATTGCGGGCAATGCTGCATTCTCTGGCTGAGCTGCTCACTGAACGCAAGGGGTGCCTTTAACACTGTGGTGCTCACTGCGGCATTCAGCGCCTTCTTTTTTTTTTCCTGCGTTGCTTACTCAGGAGGATGAGTGTCTTTTCCGTGGCACTCACCGAGGCACACGGCCACTCCTCCCTGCACTGTTAACAAAAGCACATAGCGCCTTTTATCTTATCTCCGCACTCTTCACAAATGGACAAAACAGTGCCAATGTGCTGTGCATAGAGGAGCAGTGGTTCATTTGCATTTGCTGCTCAGTGTTCCACCAGTTTATTGTGCAAGGGAAACTAGTTAAGCGACCCTCAGTGTTGTTGTCCTTGCACAATAAACTAGTGTGCATATTTGATGTACTGCTTCCTTTCGCGCGGTTGCCACGAGACCTAAAAAATGAGTTTTAACTAATTTTTTTTAAGTACTTCTCTTTTTCCTTTAAGGAAAGCAATGCATTTGTTTAAAACATGATTGTTTTAATTTAAAAACAATCATGGTGGTCTGGTGACCTTTGCAGACTGCACCATCTGTGTGATGTCTACAGATCATTGTGGCTCGCAATTTACGACTTATCTCCTTAATATTCATGATGTTGGTCAAATTGTGACAAACTTTGATTCTGTATTTTGTAAACCGCCCTATTAGTACACAAACTGGTTTGCAAAATACCATACTCATCGTAAAAATACTGGTCGCAAATTGCGACTTGTATTTTGTGACTAGTTCATAGTACTTCTGGCCTCTAGCCTGTAGGCTAGTTATTACCTGTGAAGGAGGGCCCTTGTCTGTGCGCATTTGTATGTGCTCAGTGTCTGTATGTACTCATATGATGATGTATTCCTCCCTGTGCTAAGAGTCCCGTATATATTGGTTAAAAAAAAACGTGCCTTTAAAAAATAGCTGAGAAACTTCTAGGAGAAGCTGAAATTGACGTCGGTGATGTTTACCTCAAACATTACTGCGTCTATCATTTAACCACAAAGTTCCAGACTCGTATTAATTGCATCAACAAAGGCAGCTGTACTCTGTTAAGTAGGAGGCCATGCCTAGTTTACAGTAAATAGTATCCGTTTGCCGTCTTTTTAAATTCATATCACACAGCTGCGAAGGTGGCCTCTATAGTAATCGGCAATGCATGGTTTTGGTTTTTTCACTGCTAGCTCCACTACGGAAATAACTGTTGGAAAATCGGTCTCCATGACATTTTTTTTTATGTTATGGTTTGTATCGAACTTCCTCCGTCGGTTTTATAGCACGTTACTTATTTGGAAATTAAAGTAGGTGCCCCACAATGGGGTTTGAACGCTACATTCATGTATCGACAAAATACGCATTCTAAAAAAATCAACATGTTCTGCTTTTCGATGCCTATGCTTTTTAGTAAGTGACAACTATCTAATCATCGGACTTTCTACATCGTAAATATTTTCTCTCTCTGCGTTTGATATGTGACTTTGTTCTCACATAGTCACTGTGGGGTGCAGATTTTTAAAAATAGAATGGACTGTGGCTAAGAGCCGTCGCAGGCACCAGCATCGTAAGGGAGAGTGAAAGTACATTCCTGGCAGTGGTGATGGGAAAAACAAGACGTGCGCGCGCAAAACGAAACCTATCGTGGGGCGGGACTTCCGTTTTGTGAAGCCCACGGAGTGCCTGGAGGAGCAGTGGTGACGCGGGGCTCCCATGCTCGAGGGAGAGCCCCGCGGAGGCTGCACAAGTCCGGAGTGCCGGTGAGCGGGGAAGGGGGGGATGCCTGTATGTGTGCGTGTGTGTGTGTCTCTGTGTGCGACGGTGGAGGGGTGGGGGGAAGTCTCTCCGTGCGTGTATGTGCGCTTGTGTATGTGTGTCTCTGTGTGTGCGCATGCGTGCAGGGGGAGGTGGGCCTGTGTAAGTTTGCGCTTCCCAGAAGACAGCCACGGCGAGCGTGCGCGCGCGTGGCCTGCGCCGATCGCCTTTTTCCAGATGCGCGCGGCCAGGTGCTGTCTCCTGGGAAGCAGACCCAGCGACAATAGATCTCTGGCGAGACAGCGCTTACGCGCTGTTCAACGCCACGAGACCTAAAAATCAGGACCCGAAACATTTTTTAAAAGACCGTAATATCAGAAATGTATAAATAACCCGGCCACTCTAGAAATTCACAGATGTTCTTTAATTTAGGTGTTGGTTACATCTGCGCTTCTTGGTGGATTTCAATGCGTGTTAGCACTCTCTCGCTGCTTGTCATGGGCGCCATGCTCAGCCGTGTTAGTTCTCTTAACAAGTAATCTGAGGCAAAGGATGCATTCCACTCATATAAGAAAACAGAAGTGACTTTTAAGAAGCACGTTGTAACTACTTGACACTAAGGCTAGAGCTAGCATAAATTAGTTTTGCCTGGAAAGAACTTCCTCTCATCACGTTCGGCATTTTGTGCACTGTATTTATGTCAAGTGATTAGTAAATTCGGAAAAATTAACTACGTGCAAGCAGCTGTGGTGCCTCATTTGTGATCTCTAATTTTCCAACAATTATACATTCTATTGAACAACCTGTAAACAGGAAAATCATTTGAATTAAGTGCCATTTAAGAAGTTTAAAGTTTATATTGCTGCCCTTAGGGAAATGAGAGATAAAAAGGTCATTAAAAATATGCATGCAATTTCGTTTTGAGGAAACAACCTATTTGCAAGAGTTGTATATTCAGTATTCTTTCGTTTGCAAAAACGCCTTTGGAAACAAAATGTCATAGAATTAATGGGGTCTTTTTGCGCAATCGGTTTTGAATTTTTCAATTAATATAAAGCAAAGAGCCTGCATATTATATTGCTTGTTTTATGAAGGCTTCCCAAGCTCTGCCCCAATAGAACATGCCTCCGACTCCAATAGATGTAAAGCATGAAATACCGTGAGTTCCCCCTCACTGCACCCGTTTAAGCTCGAGTACACATGCAGGTTTTTATCCATTGCACAGTTCACATTTTCGTTGCAAAGGATGCATTTTAGGGTTCGACTTGTTTTGTATTGGAATTTATATAGCGCTTCCCATTCCTAATTGAAAACATGTTATGTATGTACCCAAATGTTAATTGAACCCATGTCAGAAGAATGCTCTTCAACCACTCTTTTTTCAGTGTTAAGCATGATAGGACTGGCGCTTAGCTGTACACAGTACACGTTTAGCTCTATGCCAACTTGTACACAGTACATGTTTAGCTCTATGCCAACTTCGAATAATCCTATCACATATAGCCGACGCTAGTCATTGGCAACTGCTGAGGACCCCCATCTAGCCCATCAACAAGTGGCCTCATCAGTGATGTAACATAGGCCCCCGCAGCCCCCACGGTGTGGGGGCCCGAACTCCAAGGGCCACATTCAGCACAGTATCCTGGCCTGAGAGCTCCTGGTTGATTCCGGAGGGGGGACCATCCATTTACATTGCAAAGGAGGGCCTTAAGTTTCGTTACACCACTGGGCCTCATGCCCAGTAGGAAGAGGTGTGCACCGCCTACCTGCCCTCAGTAGATTAGTTGACGGAGCAGACTTTATGCGTATGCTATAGCATTGCCCCGAGCGGGTCGCATAGTGGCAGTCCATACATGATAGGTTAAATGAAGCCACAGAGTGGGGAGTCCCTGGAGACGCTAGACAATTCCTGTTGAGGCAGGAATCGACACGCAAGAAGAAGGGACTTAGTTGGAGGTTCCTGTTGCTGGGGTGGCAGAGTGGCTATTCGTTGGATGTTCCCTAACCCTCCGATATGTGCAAGTGGGTTTGAGACATGATTGAATAGGCAGTGGCTGAGAAAGCTGTATGGGTGAATGCTGAATAGACAATAAACTCGCTGATGACTTGCAGGCTTGGGCGGGGATGCTCGCAGACCAGCTAGACCCCCCCCCCCGCCCCCACATGCAGCTCCCCTTAGCCACTCAGGGAAATGGCGATTGATCTGAATATGCTAAATTATTCAAGCTGCGAGCTGTTGGATTCAGGGTCTCCTCATCACATTGATGGTGATGATAGAGAAGGGGCCCTATAATGTTGCGTTATATAATGCACAGGGCCGGCTCTAGGGTGGTGCGACCGGTACCACCGCACCGGGTGCTGATTTAGAACGGGGGCACCTGTTTGGTGTTTGCTTGTTTACATTGTGCGTAAATGCACCTGCTGCAGCGCTCTAGCAATGTCTAGCAATGTCCAGACAGCAATTAAAATGTCAAAAAAACTCCGGTGATTAATGTTCTTCCAGGCTAGATCGGAGTTTTGTCTAATAGACGTTTTGACTCGTCGAAGTTTTAATTCATGGTAAGGTAGTGCAGAGCAGATGGTTAATATGCTTGCTGCGAAGAACATGTACCATGCATATACCAGTGATTGTAATGTAAACCGGTCAGTGGGTTACTGCTTTTGTCAGAGACTTCCTTTTGTTAGTTGTAGTTTACAGTGAACTATTAACTGTCATCATCAAAGAACTGCGTGCAGACTTCAAGGTATAGATTAGTGTGTATGGATTTTTCCCCAAGACTGTCATTATTCCAATGTTGGGAAAAGGGTTCACTTGGGTACAAATCAGTTCTTGTTATTAAAGAGAGCATCAATCCATTGTGTTACATTTTTAATTCAGAGTTTGTGCTTCTCCAGACCAAGTACTCTTTAACTATACTGCCTATCAATATGGATGACATGTGAATTCACCCCTTGTTGTCGTTTGTCTTATATAACATGTCCAATACACTGTTTTACACACCTATGATTGCTAGTCTCTGTGTAATGTGTGCGTTATGTACAGTGCTGTTATGTACAGTGGTGTTCATCATTCGACTTCCTATGTTGCTGGAGTGCATTTTTTTTTTTTGCAGCTGATTCTATGACTTTTTGGGGTGTATCCTCGAAAGGTTTCTGTTAATGTGGCTGACCTGCTTGCTGAAGTGCACTTTATACTTGCTTTTGAGTGACACCAAGTGTTGCTGGTTTAATTTGATTGCGTTTGCTGACTTGTGATGCACTGCTTGATGGGTGCATGTGTTTGTTTCCCTGTGACTAGTTTGTTCTGATATAATGGTCTTATTTGCAATTGTTTTCAGTACACAGTTTGCTCAATCAGTTATGATTTTGTGTGACTACCTGGATTCCTGGAGTGCCTCGGACTTCGTTCTGTTTCTTTACTTTTTGTGACTGTTGGTCCTGCGGGGAAACATTTTCACTTCATGTTGTCTTGTTTACTGGGAGCATTGCTTTTATTTTCCTTTAGTGTAATAGGCTGGCTGGTGAAGTGCACTTCCCATAGTGTGCAGTCACTTCAATTTGCCTTGCGGTGACTTTCTGGCTTGATGGTGGTTTTCTATTTGATTTCATGTAACTCCTTGTCTTGATGAGTGCATTGGTTTTAGTTTGTTTGAGGTAACTGCTTCACATGCTGGTTTCATCACACAGCTGACACCCACCCTGAGAAAGCCAGAGCTGCCCTGTTAGTGGTATCAACACCAGTGCGCTTAGGTTCCTTACAGCTCCTTCACTTGAAGTGGGTTACCACCTACCCGTTACTTTTTGTATCCTGCTGATACCAAGTCAGACCCAGACCAGTCCCCACAGTTGCTCCGGATTAAGGGACATTGTCATGTCATCTCAGGCGCGATGTAAAGACTCCCAGTGAGCTGAGGACTCTTTTGGCTCAAGAACCAACTAGCTGGAGACCATTATGGTTGTTTAAAGATTTAAGATCAGCCTGTAACTCAGTCTTGAGCTGGGTGGGTGACCTCGATTACAAAGTGGCTGTGCCAGATGTTCCATTATGACCCCTTTTGCCTGTCTCCTCTTCAGACACAGAGGGCATAAAACTGGGGGGTGCTCAACCCTGCCAGAAAACTGAGGGGTGACCCTAAGAGCACAGCTGCCATCCAATCAGGGGTGGGATACTTTGGTGTGCTGGTCTGGTTTTCTGGGTGCATTGGCTCAAGTTTTTCCCATGTAATTGATTGGGTGTCTTGGTAAGTTGCTTTTATGTGAATGTCTGACTTATGACTGCGCATTCCTTTCAGTGTGCACTGGCTTCAGTTTACTTTTTGAGTCACTGTCTAGTTTGCTGGATGTATTGCTTTCATTTTTCTTTCATTAAACTGTTTGACTTGCTTGGTGCTTTTATGTTGGTGCCTGCATGCTGAAGTGTACTCTTCTTCAGTTTAAATGTATGTGACAGGCCTGTTGACTAGCACCCTGCTTTCAAAGTGAAGGTTCACAGGTTCACACTTGCTTTAGTTTACTTTGGAATGGTTGACTGCATGCACTGTTTTGCTGGATGCATTGCTTTAAGTTACTACTTGATGCATTGCTTTCAGTTTGCTTTCAAGTAATTGCCTCTCATTTTTCTAATGCTTTGTGAAGGCTGTTTACCAACTGCTGTGCAACTTCTTCTACTCTTAGAGCTGAGATTTTCATGAAAGTCTTATAGTCTGAATTCAGCACCTGAGCGTAATAGGACGGAATGTATGAAGCTCTGTGGTTATACTGAATAAGCAGCTACCTATGTTATGCCATCTATTAATGTAATAACTGCACTTTCACAATTGCTTTATTAACCTTCCTGCTTTCTCAAATTTCCTTGAAAATGCACGATTTTCTTCTTTTTTTTCAAAATTTTCTTGGGGGGGTACCTCCCCCCCCCCCCCCCAAACCACCCTTTTGGGGTTCGGGCTCGCGCGCTGCGCACGCTCGCTACGGTGCTGTATGCAAATCACTTTGCGTCCCACCATTTTGAAATGTCACGCACCGCCCCTGGTACATGCACTTAAATTAAAAAATACAGTAATTCGTTTTGCACTTTATTAGAAAACAACGGAATGGTTTTTGAACCAGAACAATGTTGCACCCACCATCTTTGGTTTGTGGGTGGTGCTTGTTTTGAACTTATTTTTACGTTCATTTTTGCTTGCCGGGCCCTGGGCACAGTCACAAAAACTAGCAGCGAGTCACTAAAACGTCACTGCTGGCACAGGGCAGAAGTATTTTGCTGTACATTCACATTAAATGTGTTAACATTTAAAATAAACTCATAAGTTGTGCACCTTATTAAAAAAAAAAACTGAATGTTATTTGATACAGTACAGTATACAGCCCAGTAAACAAATTATGTTTGAACGGTATATTGGATTATTTTGCAGACTATTAACAGCGTATATATGGGTGCATGAGTTTGCGTCTCAGGGAGGCCTTCTCGGTTATTGTTTAACAATAACACCTGCTTTTAGAGCCTTCAAAATCATGATATAAATAACTTTTTTAATCAGGTTATTATACAAGTGAGTCCAACGGTGTATCTAATATCCATACAAATAATTTAAGTGTTGCGCTTTGTATGCACCTCCCCGTACCTGACATATACTTCATTCTAATTGGTTGCAGCCGCCCCTGACACACATGGTTTGGAACACTGCCTTCTGCCCTGCACCTGTCAATGTTTCTTGATATACAGACAACATAATTCTGCCAAGCTGTGAATCTAACATCAGACACTAACTTGTGTCACACAGAAATAATAATCCAATACTTTTGATTTATTTCTATTTCATATTTGAATTAAATATGCTAACGCAGGCAATGCCCGTGAAGTCTATTATTGGGCACTTAAATTTGAAAAATTAGCATTGTATAGTAGGAAATGCTACAGGAGCACTGCTTGCACTTTGTGCTTTTTTGCTGGTGTTATTCCTCAGGGCTCACACCTTAGAGAAAAGTTGCTGTAACACTCCATTTTTTACCTTTGCGCACTAGGCACATAACAACCCTGATTATTGTTGGAGATTGACTTTTAAAAGGATAGAAATAAGCTGCAACCCTTTTACAGACATCACTAAACAATAACCTTTACTGAAGTGGGCAGAACACATTGGCTTTGTCATCGGCACAATTTAGTTTCTCTAAATCTCTATAACACAGCAAGACAAAACTTAACATAACGCAACATAACATAAAAAGATTACAAACAAGCTGGATGTACAACTTATGATCCTTGCTCCCATTTGGAAAATACATAATCTATATCATAAAATGTTGCAAGGGAATTGCTTGCCCATTTTGTCCTTCTGCTGATGTTTACATATGGCTGGGTTCAAACTGGAATGGCATGGTGAGCATAAAATGATGGATTTAGGCCCAGATCTATGTACTGGGGTGAATGTATGACAGTGTTCTGCATTCTGTCCATCAACTGTTGTTTTTGCATTTGTCACCCCGAGTGGGACGGGTATGCTCAGACGTGAGTCCCGTGCTCTCCATGCCACTGGAATCAAGCTATCCGGGCTAAAGAGGAGTGAAATCACGAAACCGGTCCTAGGATGCTTATTTCCAGTCCAGGGAGGA